>NC_068572.1:40607056-41923707 GCF_025698545.1 Gossypium raimondii
TATGACTTGAATTATGCATTTTTCTTTAAATGGTTCATATTGATTATTAAGTTTAATATACATGTGTATTGAAGTGATATGTTTGATATTCAGTTTAGGAAATGTATGTTTTGTGATATGCTCGATGTATGTTTTGTAATGTTATAAGCTTGAAATAAAATTTTAATATACGAACGATAAGAATATAGTAGTATTAAGCTTTGAAAATTGAATAGGATAAGTGTATTGATGTGATTGATTTGCGAAGCATGAAACGTAATGAATACCTATTTTGAGTTGTGTTCTGTTCGGTAATGCCTCGTAACCCTAATCCGACGACGGATACGGGTTAGGGGTGTTACAAAACCCGAAAACAAAGAACTCTCAAAACGTAAATACAAAATTCTCAAAAAATGTTATGAGTTCTAATTTTAACAAGTATTTCTTCTAAAGTTGTAAAAGAGCCTATTTATAGGCTAAATTCGTAGGTCAAATAAATTATACTAATAAATGATAAATATATTATACTAATAAATACTAAATCTTCTAGAAAGAAAATATATTTTGTTTAAATTTATTTGCAAGCAATATCTTATTTTATTTAACAGGAATTTGGGTTACACAACTCTAATAACCTCCACCTTGACACGAATTCTCACAACGTCATATTTGTCAAAGGCCGCCACAAGCCTATCTTGAACTATGTAGGGAATTAACTGAGTCGAATATGTGCTTAAAAACTGGAAGACTTCTAGCCTTTGACTTGTGCACTTCCAAATCAAAACTAACTCGGGTCTGATTTTCACGAACATAGTGCCCAAACTTTTCAAAACCTACATCTAAAAGAGAACCTCTCTTCAACAAAATGGTCATACATTTTTCCCTCCTATGACCAAGTTGCATCCGCTCCAAACGAGTTGACTTCGACTCCATAACGGACAAGGGACGTCTGGTTTCACCGGTCACTGTAGAACCTTCCAAAATACAAAGACTGTTGGTCCTTTTACCTTTTAACAAAACGAGAGCCCCACAAGACACCTTAATGACGCTCGACTCAATGTTGGCTCTACAACCTTTCAAGTCTAAAATACTCAATGAGGTGTGATTCTTTCGTAAATCAGGTACATACCTGACATTTAAGAGTGCCCTAATCGTCCCATCATGCATCCTAATTTTAACAGTAGCAATACTAATTACCTTACTGGATGAATCGTTTCCATGCGCACAACTCCACCTTCAACCAAACTATATGTGGATAATCATTCTTTATTAGGACACATGGAAAGAACATCCTAAATCTAGGATCCACTCAAACATAAGCTCGAAACTATCACTCGTTGACACTAACAAGAAATCATCACCGCTTTCGTCGACCAAATTAACACCAGCTACATCTTCCTTATTACTTTCAGGAGCCTTTTATTTCACAATTTATAACAATCTGCTTTGATGTGACCTAACTTCTTACAATAGCGACACATTTTATCTCGCTTCTTTGATGCTACCAAAATGAAAGCTTGCCTGTTTCCTTTCTATCTGAACCAAACTCATTGTCGAGTTTATATTTACTCAATAAATGACCCTTCACATCCTCGAACGAGAGTTTGTCTCTGCCATAAATCAGAGTCTCTCTGAAAGATTTGTATGAAGAGGTAAAAAGCACAATAATAGTATAGCCTAATCTTCATCGTCAATCTTAACCTCAACATTCTTTAAATCATTCAAAAGAGTAATAAATTGAATAATGTGATCTCTAAGAAACTCACCTTCGTTCATGCGAAACATAAATAGACATTGTTTCGACACTAAACGGTTAGCCAGAGACTTAGTCACATAAAGAGTTTTTAACCTTTTCCACAAAGGGGATGAGGTTTTCTCCATCAATACCTCATATAATACCCTATTCGCAAGGCACAACTGGATTACAGATAGGGCCTTTTCATCAAGCTCTTCCCATTTTGTCTAATCTAGATTCTTAGGTTTTTTTTCGGTAACAGCCTTTTTCAGGCCGGTCTGAACTAGAATTGTCATCATCCGAACTTGCCACAGATTTAAATTTGTGACACCATCAAACTTCTCAATGTCAAACCTAGTTGCTGTCATCTCTGAATGGGCTAATCTATGAAAATTGAACTAACTTTGACACCACTTGTTAAGGATCGACCCGATTAAGCAATGAACAAGTGAAAAATAGCGAAAGAAATTGAAAAATTGAACGCACAAATTTAACGTAAAAAAACCCCTGCAAAGAGGATGAAAAACCACAGGCAAAGATAATTTTACTATAATGGCAAAAGAATGAGAATACAAAAGATGGAGATAAAAACTAAATCTCGAAACCTGAAAACAAAGAATCCTCAAAACGTAAACATAAAATTCTAAAAGAATGCCACTCTGAGATTGTATCATGTGATCACCCAATTTTTATATAAAAATTATTATTTTTAGGTATTGATCAAAATTATAAAAAGTTGGCAAGCTTAGGGACTAATATGGAAAAAAATTAAAAAAAATCAGATTTAAAGACTAAATGTATAGATAGATTTGGTACAATAATAAAGGAAAACGGTTATTCCCAAACGAAGAGACAAATAATAAAGCCTATACAGTCAGGAATAATGTGAAAAAGGGATTCCATGTTTTAGTGTAACGAGTAAAATTTCCATATTTCAACTCCCTGATCATTACAGAAGATGAGATTATTGTGCATGCATAATACAAGTGCCCTTCAAATTGCTTAAATTAAACTGAATATAGATGAAATGGTGTGCATACACACATCTATATAGATGAAAAAGAAAAGAAACTGAAGATGGGTAATTTTTAATTTTAAAAATGGTAAAACACATAAATCTTCTTATAGTTATTTTTTATTGTAAGCTTTGGATGTTTTTAATTAGGTTGATTGAATTTGTGCTCAATTACCTCCAGAGACTAAGTTCACTTTAAGTTGGGATAGATTAATAAGAAAAAGAAAAAAAAAGCAATTTGGGATTATGGAAGATATGGTAATTTAAAATTGGGAGATTGTAGAACTGAGCTATGTATATTTAGGGTTTATGACTCAAAAGAAAGAGAATTTCCATTCTGATGTTGTGAAACTGTTTATGTTTAGGATTGGTACAAAGTAGGGGTGAGCAAAACTCGATTCGACTCGAAAAAATCGAAAAAAAATTTGAATTTCGAGTTAAACGAATCGAGTTAATCGAGTTATTCGAATCAACTCGAATTTTTTTTTTAATTTCGAGTTCGAATCGAGTTGAGTTTTCGAATTCGAATAACTCGAATAATTCGAATAATTCGAATATCAAACTATAATATTTTACATTTTTACCCTAAACTCCCAAACTTTTTTACTTTTCCCTCAAAACTTTTACTCCTTCCCATTTTCTCCCCAAAACTTTTACTCCCCTCCTCTCCCAACCCCCCAATCTACCCAAAATCCATTTCCCACCAAAATTTTACTCTTCCATTTATTTTTTCTCAAAATTTTACTCTCAAAAACCCTCAAAACATTTTATTTTCCCCATAATTTTTACTCCCTCCCACTTTTCCCCTAAAACTTTTATTCTCTTCTCCTCCCACCTCCTACCTCCCACCTCCCCCCTCCCCCAAACTCTCCCCCCTCTAATTTTTTTTAATATTTTCCCTCCAAAATTTTACTCCCCCTATTTACTTTCCCTCAAACTTTTATTCCCAAAACCTTTTATTTTCCCCTAAACTTTTACTTCTCACCCTTTACTCTCAAATAAAAATAAAAATAAAATTATCCAAAAAAACACTAAACATAAATAGTAATAATTTTATTTATATATACTATTTATATTATTAAATTAAATTTCACATTTTATATTATTTATATTATTGAATTGTTTAGTCATATTGAATATTTATATTAAAATTGAATTCTTAATTATGCCATAAAATATTCGTGTTAAAATTTTATATTGGTATCAATTTCACATTTTATTTTTAAAATAAATTTTATTAAAAATCATATTTTTATATTTAATATATTTTAAATTTCAAAATACATAGTGACAAGAATTTGAAGATAATTGAAACAACTAAGCAAACAAATAAGCTAACCAGTATATAAAAAATTAATAAATAAATTATGAGGTGATGAAAGTTAATAAAAAAATTGATTAAGGTGGACAAATTTTATTACGATGGGTGACAACGGTTACAAGGACCCAAAATTATTTTTTAAATTTAACTCGAACAAATATATTCGATTCGATTCGATTCGAATTCCATCTAACTCGACTCGATTCGAGAAAATTTCAAATAAAGTTAGGATGATAAAATGAGATTTGAAAACCCGATTAACTCGAAAATTTTCGATTCAATTCGATCGAATGCTCACCCCTAGTACAAAGAACCTAATTCCATTACTGGACAAATTAGATCATACTTGTAATCTTGGTTTTGGCCACCCTCCCATGGATTCCTTGCTCAAAAAGATGTGAAACCACCCCACTTACTGATCTACAATAACACTTATATTTTACAAACGAATGTAAGGTGGAGTACTATGGAGTTAGATGTCCCTTAAACAGCAAACTAAAAAACAAAGTCTTTTGAAGGTGAAAATAGAAAAGGAGACTTTGATTTGAAGAAAAAGGCAGTTTTGTTAACAGAGCAAACTAGTCCAGGAGGTGGTAGTTTTAGGTGCTTTGAAGGCCTAAAAAACTTTCAGCAACTGCTTCTTGTTACAATGAAAAAAAGACGTGGAGAAAGAAAGATGATGAGAGTTTTGAATTGAGGGATTTCATGGGCTTGTGAGTTTTAGAGCATTAAACAAATATGTATTACCTACACATAGATATCAAGCCCATGAAACCCAAAAGAATAGGCACAAGTCCAAGCAAAATAGCTAAGCTCCATAACTGACAATAGCTCCTGCCAATCACTTAGTCCTTGCCCATCACGCACTTTCAGGCAACCAATGACACCTCCAGTATAAAAGGCTCCCTCATATTCCCTTTCAACTTGCTTCTATAATTTACTCACTTCTATAATTTACTCTGACTTGCGTCAGCCCAACATCTCAGTAGCCCAGCTTCAATACTACTAGTTTGGGGCTCTGGGAGGGAGCAAAGCCCAAACGAATATTTTACTCTTCACGGGTTTACTATTCAAAGTCTAAACTCTCTTTTCTTCAAGGGCATTTCAATCGATTAATATGGTAAAAGTACCATAGAGGTCCTTGTATTAGGATTTGAATTGTATTTTACTACATCTATTAAAAAATTAACAAATTAGTCCCTATATGTTTGATCAAAGTGAATTTGTCCTTCTGTTAAAAACTTTATCCATTTCTACTGTTAAAAATTGGTCCATGTATGTTAGCATGAGGTATGCATGGCACATCGCGTGTCACTATTTGGTTATTCTTTCAACCATGCCAATTTTTAATGATAGAAATGAATGAAATTTTTAACAGAAAGGACCAATTCACTCTATGATCTAATGTACAATGATTAACATGCTCATTTTTTAGTAGAGGGAGTAAAATACAATTTGACACCTAGTACAGGGACATCCATGATATTTTTACCAAAATAAAATTATATACCTTAGTTGGATTATTAAATTTTTCATGATTGGTTCAGTTGGTTGAAATGTAATTTCTTTTACTTTGCTGAGAAAATAAAAGATAATAATATTTTTAATTGTAATTTGTGATTAAGATGACCAAATTATATATATACTACAAGGTCTTAAGGTCTCAATTGGCATTGGTCGTCTATTTTTGATATGTGGCATATTTATCCTATCGACACATGACAACATAATTTATCTATATATCCATTTTTTATAATTAATAGAAAATAATATTTTAAAATTATAATATATTTTTAAATTAATAGAAGATAATTTTAAAATTATAATAATTAGATGTTACACCCTGTTTTACTTGGAAGGTGAACCCTTAATTATAAATAAATTTACCTTATAATTATATTTTAACATTTATGTAAATAAATTTAAAAATATAGTCGAATGAAATACAATAATCTGACAAATCAAAACTAAAATAATATATAATTTGTGAAATCCTTTAAATATTTCTAATGGATCCACAAAATAAATAATTTAAATAATAGAAACAAACTCACAAATGATACAAATACATGAAAATAATTAAAATAAAATCCTAAAAATATTATTTATATCTTCCAAATATTATTTCAGGAACAATTTTAATTAATAATTAATGTTTAAATAATAACAATTTTATACTACAAATAAACAATTCATGCATCACATGGGATAAAATATGTTACGAGTTCGATTCTGATTGTTCATGATTAGGAGAGTAACAAGACTTTTTAAAAATAATTTGAACCAATCTTTTGCGATTTAAATATTAAAATTAATAAATCATTAAAATTATTTTTATATTAATATTTATATATTTTATAAATAAATTTAAAAATAATATATATAATAAACACAAAAATGTAATAAACATGTGGAGTTGTGAATAGATACATTAGTTAGTGTTATTATTTCATATATACTATTTATATATGTTCTAATATTGTGGCATTGATTGGATTTATACAATTTTCACTTTTCATTTCACTCATTAATAAAAATAACATATAGTATTTGATACATTGTTATTAAGAAATTTAATTTTACAAGACCAATTAGTACACTTTAGGAGTCCAATAGAATAATATTTTACTTAGCACATTAAAAGAGTATGTGTTATCATTTAAATTCAATTTGTAGAATCTAAAATTTTATCTACAAATTATCATATAATTATTTTAATAATGATAAATAGAGTTTATTAATGAGACCATAATCAAATTTCGAGTTCGATTTAATAATTATTATTCTATTATGATTTAAGAATAAATTGGACAAAGTCATTAAAATTGAGAATATATTTACTCAAACCTTTCATTTTCATGTAAAAATAATAGTATTGGAATTACTCTTATATTATTGAGTTTGGACATTGTTAACAATATCATATTATCGGTCTACAAGAAAATTGTTGAAGGAAACATAGTAATTTGATGATGGTAATGTGAGCTTAATGATCCAAACATGGTAATATCATATCACCGATTTTAAAATGATAAAAAATTTAAATCGAGATAATAATGTGACTATGAAATCTTATATTTTCTTCCCATGATAATAACCCGATAAAAAAATGTTGAACCAAATATAGTAATATGATAATGGGATCTTACAACTCCTTAGTAACGATTATCCAATCTAAACATCCCCTTGTAACATCCCTAAAGGCCCCTAGGTTGTAAGAAGTATAAACTCGAGAATATATGTGTTAAGATTTCTTAGAGTAAAGAAAATGTGAATTATCAGTGTTAGTACAAAAAAGTATTGAGTATTGAAGGAAATTAAAACAAGTAATATGTTGTGAGATAATGATTTGAAGCAAGGAATGAATCATAAAGAAGTGAAAAGGAATGGGGCCAAATCATAAATACTCAAAAGTTAAGGTTTCGAAGTAAGAAAGTGGAAAAAGTCTAGGGACTAAAGTTTTAATTTTGCCAAATATGTGAATGGACAAATTCTAAATATTAAAAAGTTTCAATGGCAAAATGGTCATGTTGGTAAGATTTTATAATTTTATTATTTTAAATAATATTTTATTATTTTAATATATATGATAATTATAAAGAAAGTATGAAGGAAATTATTCATACTTTCACAAAGCTCCCAACATCCATAAGAGGGAGAAGAAAGAAAGTTTGCACTTTATGTAATTTAGTCATTTTTCATTAAACCCACCATTTTCATCCAAAATTTATGAAATTTTCCATAGCCATCGAAAAGGAAAGTGAAGTAGAGATCCTAGAGAGTTTGATTGTCATTTTGGAAGAAATGAATTGGAGTTGGAAATGAAGTTAAGAGAAATTAGGAACTCAAGGTATCCAAGCTTGAAGATGAAGATGGAAATGTGAGAAAGCATGGGAATGTGAAGAAATTAAGGTAAGTGGTTTAAATTATTATGTTATATTTATTTGAGTGTTTAATTTGATGAGATATTGTAACAATTAATTTTGTGTAATTATTTTCTATGTTCTAAGTAAAGAAAATATTATGTTTATGTATGAAGAGAATGATGGATGATTTTAAGTGAATAATTAAAAGAAAGTGTGAGTGGTTTAATTATGAAAATTTATAATTCAAAATTTATTAGTGTGAATAACAAATTGTGTATTTGTGATGTTGAAAGTGTTGGATATTTATTTTGAATATTATTTGGGTGAGTAAGTTGAAAAATTATTTGTTAATGTGATTAGTTTGATAAAATTGAAGGACTAAATTTTAAATTTAAAAATTCTGAAATTAAGGATTTAAATAGAGATATTAAATCTTGGGCTTTTATGATAAGACTATAAGAATATGATATTTAAAGTCTTGGAAAAATTTTACTTAAACTAGCATGTTTTAGATTAAAAGGACTAAATCGAGAAATTCATTAAAGTTCAAAATTTAAGAGTTGAAATGTGAAAATCTGAAATTTTAATATCTTAATTGTTATGTATAGTTTTTTTTAAAATTAGAAAAGAGAACATTATGTGATAAGAATTGATGTTGTAGGGACTAAATTGTAAATATTTTAAAATTTGGAAATTTGAGATAAAGGGATTGACTTATAAAAACCTGGGAATTCTGGGATGTTTTTGGAAGAAATAGATTTTTTTTCAGGGACTAAAATCATAAAACAGTAGAAATTGACCTTCAGGGACCAAATTATAAAACTGCAAAACTAGAATTTTATGGATTGTTCTGTAAATTTTGTAATATTAAATGAGCAAAATAATTACATAAGTGGTTAAATGAAAGTTTTGAGAAATTATTTAATTAAAAAATAGTTAAGTAAAAATATTAAGGTGAAGTGAATTATATATGGAAAATAATATGATTAAGAGTAGATTAAGTAAATGAAAAATATAGTATAATTAAGAGAGATGACTAAATTGAAAAAAATTAAATTAAATATAAAATAGAATAAATTATGATGCATAAGTCATAATGTTCCGATACATGTGTTTCAAAGTTCTAATTTATGAAGACTTTGAAGCTAAAAAAGAATAGGTAACATCCCTAACCCGTATCTGTCGCCGGAATAGGGTTAAGGAGCATTACCACCAAACCGTAACATAAGAACATACATTTCCAAACATTTCATTAACCACAGTATAATTCATTCATACACATGTATATTGTTCCCTTTTAAAGCCCTCAAGGCCTTAGAAACACTTTAGAAATGATTTGGGACTAAATCAAAAACATTTAAAACATTAAGGAAAAAGTTAAAAAAATTTACAAAAATTCATCAATGGCAATATTCAAAATCTTTAATAGTTTCAAAAACAAAGGTACGAACTAGCTGGACCTGGTTACAACGATCTCAAAAACATAAAAATTATTAGAAACAGGTGAAAAACGGACTCACATGCAAAGCTTGGCCGAAGCTTCAAAATCACCAACAATGGCTTTCGGTGAATGTAAAAGAGAATAAATTAGGAAGACAACCTTTTGTTTCATATATTTTAACCTTTTTTTATTATAATAATGAATTATCTTATAAAACATATAAAATTAAAAGATTTTAAAGCTTAAAACCGTCCCACCATCTTAGGTATGGGTAAATTTTCCATTAAGGCCATCCAATTATGATTATTTAATAAATTAACACATTTAAACTAATAGAGATTAATTTTTTAGTTTTTACGATTTAGTCCTTTTAATTAATTAACTATCGAAACATTAAAATTTTTCAACAAAACTTTAATGCAACATTTATAACAATCCAAAAATATTTATAAAATATTTATGGCTCGGTTTATAGAAATAAGGTTCGATACCTTATTTCTTAAAACTACTTGACCTTAGAGTCTTACCACTTGAACCTAATTGTTCTTACATTTAACCAAAATTATTAAATAAAATTTTATTATTACACCATATAATATTTGTAAATATTAAATAATAATATTTACGGACTTGCACTTTAGTTTTGTGGTCCCAAAATCACTATTCGACACATTAAAGAAATGGGTTGTTATAGAATAATAATTTAGTACGTATTCTGACACTTATAAATAAGATATCGATACATTTATTCTTTAAACCATAATTTAACCTGGAAATACTTTAGAAAAAGAAATTAAAATTTCTAATTAAAACTTAATTAAAAGAGATTTAAATGTTACACGAAGCCGTCATAATGCTAGAAAAGCAAACCAGATTGGAGCTGTAAATTTTAATGTAGCGCTCATTATTTGTGATCATTAATGATATGACTTTTTATTTCTTTGATATATAATAAGTATTTTTATTAAATACAAAATACCATATATAATGTTAAATGTAAGGTTTTTAAAAGTTGGATTAGATCCACCGGTTGAACCGGAAATTAAAGGTTCAATTAATTTAACTAGCGATATAATTAGAAATATCTTTAACCATTTTGATTCAATAAAAAATTCAAATATCATGAATAGAAAAACATTTGAATTTTCTTATTTTTTTATTTAGGACAAAAAATATTTTTTATTTATTTTGGTTCATTTATATTTATTTAAATATATATTTTTATTAATTTTTAAATAATTTTAGAAAAAATATTTTATGAGATTAAATCAAAGTCCAATTAACTTAGCTTTTAATTTGATATTTTAAATTTTACTATTGTAAATAAGATTCAAAAGTACATTACAAGCACAAAAACAAATATGAGCAACTATAATATAGAACCAAACCAATACAAAGCAAAACCCTCAAGTTGTGGCTTATTAGTGAGTGTTTATTTTATCTATGAATAGCCTGAATTCTAATTATATTGTAAAACATATATATAAAAAAAACCAATACAAAGCACAACGGACAAAAAAATAAAAAGGACCTAGTAAAATCTACCCATGACATACCCACATGGTGAGATTAAAGACCAACATATCACAATTGCATACAGTGGGACTCAAACTTAGATACTTACAACATGTTTGGTTCAGGGGAGTATGAATGCATTATTGCCCAATTCAGCAGGCCCACCACCAAACCATTGTTTGGTTGACCGTAATTACCTATTACGGCCCGTGTTGAATATGAGCTTATTCAAAGATAAGGGAGTATAGCTATTCCTTGCCCTCCCAACTAAATTGGTGATTCAAGGCGTATGGAGCAAGTAATTAGCCCCAAATGTTTCAATTTTATCCTCACCATTTTGAAACCATCCTCACTCAACCCAACAGCCCCTTTCACCCAACTTCCATTGCTTGCTTTTTTTTTTCTTCCATAAAAGCACACATTTCTTTTCCTTTCTTTTTGCACCACTATTTTCGTTCCAAGGGAAGTGATAAAATAATATGGATAATGAAGGAACAACGATTGATCTTAGAGGAACCCCAACCTATGATGGCAGATATGTCCGTTACAACATCTTAGGTAACACCTTCGAAGTCTTTTTCAAGTATGTTCTTACTATTCATGTAAAACTCTATACCCGACCCAATCCATAAGTTCGGGTATCGAATGTCACGAACCATGCATAACTTGACCAAACCTTTGACTGTCCTATTTAAGTATTTAGTTTCTGTATTTTACAAAATTAAACTTCATTCATAAACTACTTCGAACAAACTTTCGAACTCTTACAATTTTAAAATGATGAAATTTCTGAATTTTTTTGCCATTCTGATTTAAGTTTGATAGCATATTTATTTTGCATATTTTACGTACTCAAATCAACTTGTTTTTGAATTAATTTCTTTTAATTGGTGAATTTTATGTTTAAATATTGTCAGGAACGAAATTCGGATGCTTTAATTCAAAAACAAGTAGAAAATGATTAAATTGAAGGATGAGTAATTGAAGAGGGGTCGAATCAGAAATTTGGAGACATTTAGGGGCTGACCAGATTTTTGACTTTGTGAAAGTTAAAATTAGAAAAGAAATCTTATATTTATTTCATGTAATTAGTGGGTAGGTGAGACTAGCCTAACTTTAGCATATGGTTTATGTAAAACTTGTGGAAAATGTCAAAAGGAAGGAAATTTGAGCCAAAATAATGAAATGCCTCTAACACCTATACATGCATGTGAATTTTTTGACGTATGGGGCATTGACTTTATAGGGCCTTTTGTCTCATCATTCGGTAGCATTTATATTTTACTTGCAATTGACTATGTATCAAAATAGGTAGAAGCTAGAACCACCCGTCGTGCTGATGCCAAAAATATAGTGGATTTTCTAAAGAGTTATATTTTTTTCTAGTTTTGGCATACCGTGAGCATTGATCAGCGAACGGGAACGCATTTCTACAATAAGGTAATCGACACACTTTTGAAAAAATATAGGATAGTGCAACGAGTTGCTACGGCTTATCACCCTCAATCAAACGGTTAAGCAAAAGTATCAAACCGAGAGATCAAATTAATTTTGGAAAAGACCGTTAAGCTAGATAGGAAATATTAGAGTTTGCAACTAAATGATGCGTTGTGGGCGTACCGTACAGCTTATAAGGGACCCATAGGTATGTCTTCTTATCGACTTATATTTGGTAAACCATGTCATCTTCCTGTAGAATTAGAACACAATGCATTTTGAGCGATTAAGCAATGCAACATGGAGCTGGAGGCTGCGGGTAAGTATCGTAAATTACATATTCAAGAACTTGAGAAAATTCGACGATAAGCGTATAAAAGTGCCCAAATTTATAAGGATAAAATCAAGGCATACCATGATCAAAAAATAAGTCGTAAACAATTTGTGGTAGGACAGAAAGCATTACTTTATGACCCTACACTAAGAACCTGTGCAGGTAAGCTCCAAACTAAGTGGTTAGGGCCTTTTGTTATTACCTAAATATTTTCGTATAATACAATTGAAGTCAAAAGTGAAGAATCCGAAAAAAAATCTTCAAAGTCAATGGACAACGATTGAATCCTTTCTACGAAAATTTTCAAGTACACATGGTTGAGGAATTAATCCTCGAAGAGCCGATTGAATAAACTTCTAGATCGTCGAGCTAACGACGTTAAACAAAAGTGCTTTTTGGGAGGCAACCCAAATTTATTTTAATTTGATTAATTTTGAATTTTAGTTTAATTTAGGTTGGAAATAAAATGAATTATTATTTAATCCATTTAATGTGTTATTTTTTAGGAATGTGGCGAAGGTTGTCAATTTTTCGAAAATCAGATACCGATCGTGGCGTGGGCACACCATGTTAAGTGTTTCATCTATTTTCCTACAAATAATAACCAATACCTTAACCCAAATAATAACCCTAAAACCCAAAACAACTTAACCTACTTATCCTATACCCAATACCAACCCAAAACCCAAAACAAACCCAATTACCCAAAACCCAAACAAGCCCAACTAAACCCCAAAAAAAAAGGAAAAAGAAAAAGAAAATGGGCCAAACGAACAATAATGACCTAAGAAAAAAAAGAAAGAAAAAAAGTGGAAAAAAAGTCTCAAACCAGCTAAAAAAAAAAAAAGAAAAAGAAAACCCTCAAGCCCCCAACCCTTTCGCTCCCTTTCTTTTTCTCTTCTCAAAAAAATCCCTAACCCCATTAACACCATCACGTCACCACCATCGCCGAACACCACCGCCACGTCGGCCAGTCGCCAATTCGTTCTTGGCACCGAGCACCACCCCAACATTCCCTTTTCTTTTTTTCTTTTTCCTTCTTTCTTCTTCTTCTTCCCCAACTTTATTTACCGGTCGCCACCATCGTCGAACAACTCAGCCGTCGATCTTAGGCCTCACAAAGTCAACGTGGTATCGTTGTTTCTTTCTTCATCGACCGGCTCTCTTCTCTTTCCCCAAAACGCCACCATTCCTATTTCTTATTTTATTTTTCAACATAGCCACTGACCCCTCTAAACCATCATGAAACTACATTTAGAACTCCCACCATAATGCTACTTTTCCAACACATTTACGTTCACCACAACCACTACCCAAACGCTGTTCTCCTCCATCGTAAGCCAACACCACTGTCTCGCCACCGTTCACCGCCTCGAGCCACTATAAAATAATCGACATTGATTTTGAGCACGAACATGTTCCATGGTTCGAACAAGGAACCAAGTAGCCAATAGGTTCTCAACTTCCTTTAATCGTGGACAAAACTAATTTTCAGCTCCTCCAGTCGTCGATTTAGACGATGACAACTCAAAACCATCTCCGCCCCTACAAAACGAACAGTCGTGCTTATTAGGAATTTTCGCCAATGAAGCCCAACTTCGATTGAGACAGAATGCTCGCACAACAGTCCCGCTACTTTCGAAAGGTCGATTCATAACTTACAACCTACTTTTACCTTTACTAACATATTATGCAGGTTGTTCGGATGAGGCAGGGACCTATAACGACCATGGCAAAGGTCCTTTAACTAGAAACGAGTATGTTTCTTAGCGTCAAATAGGGTTGTGCTCCACTCGAACACATTGACCACCAATTGATGTGCTAGTGATGCCTCCACATAGCAGTACTGACGCTGCTGGAAATTCAAGTCCACCACCCGGTCGCCTAACGAAAATGTTCAACCATCTCGAGACGGTCAACGTAATAGGCGAGGCCGTACCTACACTACTCCCACCGAAGGACGATTATGAGGGTCTTTAAACTTTACAGCCCCAAAGCATCATGCAAGATATGACAATATTCAACAACGTCCACTCCCGATCTGGAAGCAAATTCGTCTTTACACCCTTGATATGTTAAATATATGTGATGCTATATTGAACTATTTTGATGCTGTTGGTTAGAATTCATTTGCAAATATTTCATGTACTGCATATTATGAACTAGTTTATGAGTTCTATACAACATTTAGCTATATTAATGCATTGCAAACTGTTGAAACTCAAGTTGTTGTCTATTTTCGATTACTTGCTAAATACTTCAGGATGTCAATTTTAGATTTTAACATCGCCATGGGTTTCGTTGACCATGACGATGTTTAAAGCGATTCTTACCAAACTGCATTATTGGATATACCAAGTGATTTGATCTAATATTGTTTATTTTGCTTTAACTCATTCTCGGAATCAACTTTATAATCTCAAGACCTCTAAGGACTTGTTGGTGCATGAACCCGTTTTGAGATATATTATCGATTTTTAGCTAAAAGCTATTCAGGTCGAAATGATTCGTCGTCTATTTTAACTAAAACATAATTGTTCTTTTTGTCGTGTATGCATTCTGGATTTAAAGTTAATTTAGGATATTGGTTTGCATGAAATTTTCATGCTATTTTATGCTCTAATCGACCACTAATACTTGGCCTATATATTACAAATTTAACCTCTCAACTTTTTCCCTCTAAAGTCGATTTATCGTCCTAAACATGTGCATATATTATGGATAATCTAGATGAGTATTGTTTGGATTCTATGAGTTTTCTTGCCAGCACCCCTACTGCGTATTGTTTTGTTCCTCTAGGTACACGAACAACTCACAGTAATAGGGTCTTTTCGCAACGTCCCAATTTCACTACTAAGGAGCAAGAAGAGCAGCCTCATTCATTAGTAGAGGCAAGTTTAAGTCGGATCGAAGCTCGACTTGAAACAATAGAAACCCAAGTCTCCACGATTCTCGACATCTTGCAAAGTAGTCACTCTCAATGCCGACAACCACGTTAGATACACATGGGGAGTATACTTAACCTTTCTCTTTACTATACTTGATTCATATAATATATACTTGAGGACAATCATAGGTTAAGTGGGGGATTGGGTTAGTAAGTATGCATGTTTGAATCTCTTTTACTGCATGTTTCTCTTTTGCATATATTAGTTCCTATGCTGGGTTATTCATTAATTTGTTTAACATTGAGCCTCTAATTTCATTACTTAGTCAATTTAGATAGTTGGGTGATTCTTGAATTAAAGTGTTCAAATATCTAGTTTAATCGACATGTGTGTTTTAAAGTTGATATATGTAATTATATTGTTTCATGAAAATTGGTTGTTTATAATTGATTGGTAAGAATATTGTATTTGCTTGTAAGTAAATAAATAAATTAAAACAAAAAAGAGATAGAAGAAATACTACTCCGCTAATAACTCAAGTTATGAGTGAAGATTTCAGAAAAGTGATCGAATTTAGTAACCGGGATAAGGTGCTTGGGTTGTCATCTTATCTCACGTAAAAAGGTTCAAGTGACGAACCGAAAACTTACAAGCATTCTGCTAACTAAGCTGCCATGAGTAGGGAAAAATAGTCTGTTTGGTGACATATCAAATTAAGTAACCGGAGTAGGGTGCTTGGATTGTCATCCTAATTCGCATAAAAAGGTTTGACTATGTCCCAAATTTACTACACAAATTAATTAAGAATAATACCATGCAAATTTTGGTTTAAACTCAATTTAGTGAAATGATTTAATTTGCATGTTTGAGTTTTATGGACACTTGTTGATCAAACTAAGTATTTGAGCACTTATTCATTTTTTCACCTAAATTGTTTGTATTGATCATAGTTGTGGAAAAGAGGCTTGATTTTTAATAAGTTACTGAATAATTTCTAATGAAGGAACATACAGTATTCTTAAGGACAAGCATAGGCTAAGTAGGGGGATTTGATAACATATTTATTTTGCATATTTTACGTACTCAAATCAACTTGTTCTTGAATTAATTTATGTTAAGTGGTGAATTTTAAGTTTAAATCTTTCCAGGAACGAAATTCAGATACTTTAATTCGAAAATAAGCAGAAAAGGATTAAATTGAAGGATGAGCAATTGAAGAGGGGTCGAATAAAAAATTTGGAGACAATTAGTGGCTGATCAGATTTTTGACTTTGTAAAAGCCAAATTAGAAAAGAAATCTGATATTTATTTCATGTAATTAGTGGGTACGTGGGACTAGCCTAATTTTAGCATGTGATTTATGTATAAATAAGTGGGATGGTGGACTTGAAAAATACACCTTGATTTGCCTGGCAATTGAATAGAAAAAAATCAATTTATTTTCTTTCTTACTTTGCGTGAAAGAATGCAGGTATTCTGCCAACTTTTGTTTCCGTTTCAATATTTTGGCTTAATTGTTTCCCAAGCCCTTCCCCTTTCACCTACCACAATTTTCATTCAAGTCCACTTCCATAACCAACCAAAGCATGATTAATTTCATGCTTCACTAAATTGAAATTAGCTTTAGGCCAGTATTCTTTCCGATCAGGAATCGTGAGAAATGTATCCGCACTAAAAATCCTTCAGTATTCACCATCTCTCTGGAATATCGGGACTGACAAATTCATCCCTTAAAGTTAACTCGATTTCAATTCAAAACGTACGTTGGGTTGGAGTCATTTTGGCGGACAGTTGGAGAAATGAGTCGGTCGTGCTATATTTGGATTTTTGCAAACAAATCAAGGGAGATAGTGTTTGGTTTTAAATGTCCCGCATGGTTGAGGTAGTTAATCCGAATTGGGTTCTTCAGAACGCAAGGCTACCGAAGTCTTGAATCGCGAACGTGTGTATCGCGTTTAGATAATTGGTAAGGGTTTATTTGCATGCTGTACCGGAATCAACTACAAGAGGAAGAATTGGTGGTTAGGACGTTCTTAGCCGCTATAACCAACTTATTATTTGGAGGAGAAAACTCATTTTCGAGGATCGATTCAGAGACTAAAGTTCACCGAGTCTAGGGCTAAGGCTTATTATTTCTATTCACAAAATTCAAATTTAATTTATAATTTAATTTTATTTCCGATTTACAAAATTGTTAATTTCTACTATCTCACTTATTTAATTTCTAGACATTTTTAACTCCCCTAATTTATTTTATTTATTTTTCAGCTGGTCCGTTTGGAGTCGTGGGCACGACTAATGCCACAATTATCGACACGACAGAAATTATGTTCATAAGAAAAATACGAAAGTTCATCATAATTACCAATCCCTGTGGACTCAACCCTACTACTCTTTTCTACTATTTAGAGTTATTTTATTATAGGAATATTTTTATTTGGTGGTTTCGACGCTCATCAAAGTGTACTACATTAATACAACCAGTTTAGTCCCTGAGCACAACTCCTAAGGAGTGCCTCATTTATGCCCATGAATGGAAATCATGCCTTTCACACCAACTGGTGATATACGGCTTTGTCCTTCCACTCGAATCTTGAGTCAAAACTATATCTTGCAACAAGCAACAAGTTTGTAAGTTCAAATGAACTTAGTGAGAATCTATAAGGCGACATTATAATAATGATTTAGATATTTAAGGAACGAAGTTTAAGACAAATATTTCAACCCCCTGGTCATCTTTGGCCTTCCATATATTTCACCAACGAGGTCGGCGCCTCTATTTTTTTTCGCAGTTTACTAGTAGTGGCTTATTCTTTATCTGAGACATAAGCTTGTCCTTTTACGGTACAACCCACTATGGTACATGCCTGGTTCCGCCTCATCCCAACTTCCCGAGCTTTATCTCTCTTTTTATTTTATTCACAACCTTGGATGTGAATGCCATTACCTACAATTTGGTTATCTTTCATTTACTTCCTCAGATTACAAATCCTTCCTCTTTATAGGCTTATGATAATCTCTACTAGTCTATTACGCTTTTATTGTTCCCAAATGAGACCCCGACGAACTTACCCGCTCAAGCGGTCTTATTCCCGCAGACCTCTTAAACTTAGGTTCCGCTTTATCCTCCTATTTTCACCCCTGACTTAGGTTTACTCGCCAATACCTACAAACTCATATGTTCTTAGTAGAGCTAATTAAAAATGTATAAAATGGAAATCTTTAGTGCCCTTCTCCATAAATTTCAGAAATGAGCTATGGGTTTGTTCCAATTTGATGTTTGAAGAAGTTATTATTTTTACTAAACTTTTAAGTAATAATTTTGGTTTGATTTTTTTATTAGTTTGGTGCTTTGATCAAATAGCCTTAATTTTAAAAGAGAGACTGCGAGATTAAAGTTTTAAAACAATATTTCGAGTCACAATGAAATTGGATCCTGTGATAATTGCAGTTGTACCGTAAATTTTAAGACAAAGGAATATGTCGCAATAAAAAAGACTGTGAATGCTTTTGACCACAGGATTGATGCTAAAGAACACTCCGTGAGATCAAGCTCCTTTGTCACATGGATCATGATAATGTAATCTACTAGATTCTTAACTCGCATTGTTAATACAATTTACTGGGTTTGCTTATTCTTTTCATGTTATACTATGAAGGGGGATATGAAGTGTTGCATATGAAGTGTTGCATTAACATTTTTTGCAGATTATCAAAATCAAGGACATAATACCCTTGCTAGAGAAGGAAAAGCTCAATGATGTTTACATTGCATATGAGCTAATGGACATTAGTCTGCATCAGATAATACGGTCTAGCGAGGCTCTCACCGATGATCACTGTTAGGTAGGTTATATATCATTCTTATTAGTTTTTTCCCCCTTTAGCAAGGTCCTAGTTTGTGATGCTACCGGTGTCATCAGTATTCTATCTTGGTCTGTGTACTATGTCATAGTCGATTGCAATAACCATATTTCGATATCACGCATCACCAATGGTAGTTTACTTTGATTGTGTATTATCAGAAGTTGGGCTATAACTATATTGTTTTGCAGTATTTCTTATACCAACTGTTGCGGCGTCTTCAGTACATACACTCAACAAATGTTCTGTATCGCAACCTAAAACCTAGCAACCTACTTCTCAATGCAAACTGTGATCTAAAGATTTGTGACTTTGGTCTTGCAATAACCACCTCAGATATAGACTTCATGACCGAGTATGTTGTAACCAGATGGTATCGAGCCCCTGAATTGCTTCTCAATTGTTCAGAGTATACTGCTGCCATCGATATCTGGTCAGTTGGTTATATTCTAATGGAGATAATTAGAAGGGAGCCACTTTTCTCTGGTAAAGATTATGTTCATCAGTTGGAGCTTATTGCTCAGGTATTCATCCTTTGGTTTTCACTCAACCCTAAACCCAATTATTTAGTTTCATAGAAAAGTACTGAATATTATATAATCACCAGTTTTAGGTATTGTTACAATGAAAGATTGAAGCAGGTTGTAATTTTTTAGTGGACATTGAATGCATGATGATAAAACATGTTTAGAAAATTATCCTCACTTTCTGATTATTTCATAAAATAACTACTAGGGTCGCCAGAAGATTCGAATCTCGGATTCCTTAGGAGCTACAATGCTCGAAAGTATGTTAAGCAGCTTACTTATTTTTCTAAGTAACATTTTGCTAAAAAGTTCCCAGACGTATCTTCTGTGGCAATTGACCTTGCAGAAAAATGCTGGTTTTCAATCCAAGTAAGCGTATCACTGGTAAATTTGGCAAGGGAATTTACAATGTTTTTTTCTTCTCAGTTTCTTTGTTCATTTTTCTTACAAGAAACATCTGTTTTGTATGATGCATGTAAAGTTGAGGAAGCGTTGAATCACCTATATTTGTGAAGTCTTCATATTGGTATTACTTCTTTAACAATATTTTTATTTTGATAGTAGTACTCTCTAACAGTACTAGTAAACAAAATAACCAAAAAAAAGAGAGAAATTTTGATATAGAAGCTTTATAAATCTAGGCTTTTGGAAGGTTTTTAAGAAACCAAAATGGAAAATATGAAAGGGGAGATCAAGAAAAGCTCTTGGTAAATTTTAGGTAAATTCATATTCGTGATTGACGATTGCGGAAGGCAGTAGCAATGACGATGGTCTATTGGATTTTTGGAAAAATGTTGGAGAGGAAGATGAAGATGAATTTGAGGGGAGAGAGGGGACTAACAAAGATGAAGAAGATGGAGAAAATAAAAAAATATTTTAATATAATCTAATATAAAATATTATTTCCAAATTTCATAAAATATAAAATATAAAAATAAAATATTTTTAACATTTTAATATAATTTAATATAAAAATAAAAAATCTTATAATATAATTTAATATAAAATATTTTATATTTAAATATTGTTCTTTTGTTAGAAAATATTAATCTTTAATATTAAAATGATGTGAAAAATAAATTAAAATATTAGAGGGCATATTTGTCATTCGAGTATATTTTTTTGCTATTACATATCTATTCCTCTCAACCAAACACATGAATACTATTACAATACTCATTTTATTCCATCACTACACCAAAACAGGCTTTTAGCGGCGTTTTTAGCGGCGGTTGGATAAATAACGCTGCTAAAGATCGATCATTAGCGGCGCTTAGTGGAAAACGCCGCTGAAAATAAGCATTAGCGGCGTTTTCCAGAAAGCGCCGCAAAGTACCTAATCCCAACGATGTCATTTTTCGAGCTTTCAGGGATTTAGCGGCGTTTTTAATAAATCGCTGCTAATGCTGAGGCCTTTAGCGGCGTTTTTGAGAAAGCGCCACAAAAAAACCTAATCCCAACGACACCGTTTTCTGAGCTTTCGGGGATTTAGTGGCATTTTTAAGCAAGCGCCGCTAATGCTCAGGGCTTTCGCGGCGTTTTTGGGAAAGCGCCGCAAAAATACCTAAGCCCAACGACACCGTTTTCTGAGCTTTCGGGGATTTAGTGGCGTTTTTAAGTAAGCGCCGCTAATGCTCAGGGCTTTAGCGGCATTTTTGGGAAAGCGCCGCAAAAATACCTAAGCCCAACGACACCGTTTTTTGAGCTTTCGGGGATTTAGTGGCGTTTTTAAGTAAGCGCCGCTAATGCTCATGGCTTTAGCGGCGTTTTTGGGAAAGCGCCGCAAAAATACCTAAGCCCAACGACGCCGTTTTCTGAGCTTTCGGGGATTTAGTGGCGTTTTTAAGTAAGCGCCGCTAATGTTTAAGGCTTTAGCGGCATTTTTGGGAAAGCGCCGCAAAAATACCTAAGCCCAACGACACCGTTTTCTGAGCTTTCGGGGATTTTGTGGCGTTTTTAAGTAAGCGCCGCTAATGCTCATGGCTTTAGCGGCGTTTTTGGGAAAGCACCGCAAAAATATTTAAGCCCAACGACACCGTTTTCTAAGCTTTCGGGGATTTAGTGACATTTTTAAATAAGCACCGCTAATGCTCAGGGCTTTAGCGGTGTTTTTGGGAAAGCGCCGCAAAAATACCTAAGCCCAACGACGCCGTTTTCTGAGCTTTCAGGGATTTAGTGGCGTTTTTAAGTAAGCGCCGCTAATGCTCAGGGCTTTAGTGGCGTTTTTGGGAAAGCGCCGCAAAAATACCTAAGCCCAACGACGCTGTTTTCTGAGCTTTCGGGAATTTAGTGGCGTTTTTAAGTAAACGTCGCTAATGCTCAGTGCTTTAGCGGCGTTTTTGGGAAATCGCCGCAAAAATACCTAAGCCCAACAACACAATTTTCTGAGCTTTCGGGAATTTAGTGGCGTTTTTAAGTAAGCGCCGCTAATGCTCAGGGATTTAGCGGCGTTTTTGAGAAAGCGCCGAGAAAAAACCTAAGCCCAACGACGTCGTTTTCTTAGCTTTCGGGGATTTAGCGGCGTTTTTAAGAAAGCGCCGCTAATGCTCAGGGCTTAAAATAATTTAAAATATTTTATAAAAATGGAAAAATTAAAATACTATTATTTAAAATTATTTTAAAGTTTTTTGGATACATTACTGATTTTTTTAGTTTATATATTAAATAATTTCTTATATAATTGTAAAAGAGATAGTATTAATTTTAAAATATTGAATTAATTACTATTTAATTTGTTTATTTATATTAATTAAAATTCAATTTAATTTTAAATGAATATTTGTTAAAATGGATTAATTTGAAATAATGACACGTAGAAATAAATTGAAATAAAAACATAGAAAAATATTTGTTAATAATAGAAAAATTAAAATACTATTATTAAGCTATAATTTTAAAATTTTTGGGTACATGACTGATTGATTTTTAATTTATATACTAAATAATTTCAAATATAATTGTAAGAGATAAGATAGTATTAATTTTAAAATATTTAATTTAATTATCATTATAGTTTAGGGTTTAATAAATATGGTTTAGGGTATATATATGGTTAATTTAGGATTTAAGACCGGTTTAGGAGTTACAATTTTAAGTTTTATAGATTATGGAATTAGGGATTATGGATTAGGGATTCTGGTTTAAGGGTTAATGTGATTTAAGGTTTATGAGTTAGGGGTTAGGGGTTAATTTAGGGTTTATAAATTCAATGTTAGGTTAGAGTTTAGGGTTTAGATTAATTAGTGTGTTTTAATTATATATTAAATAAGGTTTAGGGGTTAGGGATTCGGGGTCGAGTTTAAGGTTTAGGGTTTAGATCAATTAGTGTTTTTTAATTTATATATTAAATAAAGTTTAGGGGTTAGGGGTTAGGGATTTGGGGTCGTGTTAGGGTTTAAGATTTAGATTAATTAGTACTTTTAATTTATATATTAAATAAGTTCTTTATATAATTGTAAAGATTATTAATTTAAAATTGATATGAAATATATAATAATTTGAATATAATAATTTAAAATTGTAAAATTGTAAAATTGTAAAAATTGTAAAAATTATAAAAATAAAATTAAAATAAAAAGGAAAAAGAAATAAAACACTAAAATTTTTATTTTTACCTAATTTTATAAATATTACTTAAAAACTAAAATTGATAATTTTATCTAATTTTATAAATATGACCTAAACAAAACTATGCATTAAAATTTGCCAAAAGCAGTACTGTTTCAATAGAAAATTTAATGTACTAGTGGCGTTTTTATGAAAAACGCCGCTCTAAACTAGACATTAGCGGCGTTTTGAACAAAAACGCCGCAAAATATTCTTAATAATGAAGACAAAACGGTGCAGTTTTTGGCTGCGAATTTAATGGGTTTTGCAGCGCTAAGGGACAAACGCTGCTAAAGGTGGTCAGTAGCGGCGCTAAGGAAAAAACGCCGCAAGGTTCTGTTCTCAGTTTTCGCAAAACGGTGTCGTTTTGCCTGGGCATTAGTGTCGCTACTAAAAAACGCCGCAATGTTTCAAACTGGCTGAAGTAATACGGTGTCGTTTTATTCCCAGTCATTTCTTCATCCCCTCCAATTTCTCCCATACCCGAAACACATCATTTTTCCCTCCCAAATTTCCTCAAAATTCCCCCAAATCAAGAACCCTAGTCTGCATAACTTCCAGGACCCGAAGGTTCCCCTTCTGCCGTCGCTCGTCTACTGTCGCACTCGTCGACCGTCGCCAAACACGCTGTCGCACTCCTCTGCCATCGGAGAAATCGGTAAGGTTCTTCTCTTTTTCTCAGAAATCTTCCCACGTTTGGTCTTGAGCAATGTTGAGAAATAATTTGAATTTCTTGTTAGTTGTTTCTACTTGGTGGCCAGTATATTGGATAGAAACTTTTAGAACCAATGAATAGCAATCAACAGAAACGAAGCAAGGTTGGAATTGATCTTTGCACGATTGTTGGGCAAAGCTACGATATTTGTGTCCCAGGTAAGCCGTTTCTGTCAATGGTCGATTAAATTTTTAAGGTTTTGTTTTAGTCCTAGCTATTTGGGATTTAGGGTTCCGATTAAACTAATTCAAAAATGTACTGAAGTTAATTACACTGGGATTTAGGGTTCCAATATGTTGGATTTGTGGTATCCATGATTTCTCAAAAGTTTCATTATACTGGCACATTATTATTTGCTTTGGAGTCACATCAAATTTGAGGGATTTGATCTCATAATAAACTAGTGTTAAGCAGCTGTATTTGTTTTCCTTTTAAGTTGCAAAAAAATAGTGTGATTAAAGGATTTGGTGATTTTTGAGGGGGTCAACTCAAACCATGCTTATTGCCATTTTAGAAAAAAAGGACCAATCTGTTATTCATTTCTAGAAGGTGGATTATAAGAAATTTTTAAAAGTTAGGTTAGTTTCTGTTTTTGGTCGTTTAAATTTGAAATTTTACAATTTAATCATCTAATTTTACAATATCATTAACTAATTTAAATAGTTAATACCGTTAAATGAGAATAATATTTCAATTTTAATCGTATTTTTGACTTTCGTAATTAAATGAGAATAATATTTCTATTTTATTTTCATCAGAAATTATAATTCGACAGCTTAATGAAACAATTATATTAGTCTCATATTTCAATTTTTTCCATTACTTTGAAATATTTTTTCCATTACAAGATCATTTGCACCATCTTTGTGGGATATATTGCATGTATGTAAATGCCTTGTCTTTCAATTTGTCATTCTGCTATAATTCATGCCTTGTCTTTTAATCGCTATAATTCATGCCATGTCTGCATATGCCTTCATTCTGCAAATGCATGAATATCTAGCCACATCTTATTTGACATTGCTATCCTATGCTGTGGGGGAACTCATTATTCTGCTACTATTTGATTTAACTCTTGTAAAGCAGTATCAAACGTCACTGATTGCAATTCAACTTAAAGACAAAAGCAACTGGGGTTATCTTCACCTTAATATTATACTTAGACGACTGCAATTAAATGTGGTTCTTTGCTTTTCTATGGCTATATATGAATTCCTATAAAAAAAGCTTGATTAGGTGTTTCTTTAGTTAGCTAGAGGTATTCTATCTTGAATGGAAAAAGGGTAGCAGTGCTGTTACTTGTAAAACCGGCCTCGCCCCCCCAAGGGAGCTCTTCTAGTTTGAATATGGTTCTTTGAGTATATATGTTATCACAACTAATAAAATTATGGTTTAAAGATATTTTTAAGTTAAAATTTTGAGAAATCATTATTAAAATTATGGTTTTGGTTTAAAGATATTTTTAAGTTAAAATCTCACTATTTATAATTTTTTATTTAAAATATAAGAATTCCTTATTTACTTGTTCCTAAATTTTGCATTTAGTCTGCAGTAGTTTCTGTGTTGCCTTGTTGCTTTGAGATTCTTAGCTGAAACAGTGGCACCCTCATGAAGGCCTGGTTGCCTTGTTGCCTTGTTGCATTGTAGGCCCGAATGACTATGGCTCTAATATTTGTTCATATGAACTTGTTTGCGCATACTGCTTTCTCATTTAGGCTGTAGTTGCTGTTCACTTTTGTCTTCTGTTTATTAGCCAAATTTACTTCTGTTGCCTTTTGTTTTGTTATTCTTACTTCTGTTTTTCGGTAGTAATGTACTTCTGTCTTTTTTTCCAGGATTTGCTTCGAAATTGAGGAAATATAAGGTATTTATTCCTATGTTTCCCTAATTAGTTTTCTTAAAAAAAATGTCCAACTTAATAACTTATATAATTCACATAATAACTTACATAACTTAACAACTTAACAACTCACATAATTTACATAATACATATATATATGTCATACCATATAACTTAATAACTTATATAATTCACATAATAACTTACATAACTTAATAACTTAACAACTTACATAATTTACATAACTAAATAATTTTAAAACATATCATTCCATAACTTACAAATTAAATACAATAATTAATAACTCACATAACTTAATAAGTTATACATGTTATATCATAACTCACATAATAACTTACATAACTTAATAACTTATATATATGCATAACTTAATAACTCATATTATTTACATAACTTAATCATTGTAAAATATATCATTCCATAACTTACAAATTAAATACAATAATTAATAACATACATAATACATAACTTTTCAACTATTTTATATGTGCTGTTATTGTTGTAATTAGTTACTAACTTTTCAACTATTTTATGTGTATTGCAGATAAAATGCCTAGAAGAAAATGCGAATATGATGAAGATGTTTCAGCAATCGCAACATCCGCCGTCATAGTGTATTGTATAAATATTTTTATCATTTTAACTTTTAACAGTTTTGTAAAAATAATATGAATTATATTTTATTTATTGATATTAATATTATTTTATTTGTTTAATTTGAAATATTATATAGATTTATTGCTTTTGGCTGGTTTAGATTGGGTTGCTTTTGATTTGTTGCTACAGTATGGCTGAAAATATAAAAAAATTTAATTTCACAAAAATCCCAAAATTAGTGGCATTTTTAGAAAAAGCGCCGCTAAAGGCCACCAAACAATAGCGGCGTTTGTGGGAAAAGCGCCGTTAAAGAACATGGCCTTTAGCAGCATTTGTGGAAAAAGCGCCGCTAAAGAACATGGCCTTTAGCGGCGTTTGTGGGAAAAGCACCGCTAATGAACATGGCCTTTAGCAGCGTTTGTAGAAAAAAATGCCGCAAACGTTAGCGGCATTGACATCAGCAGCATTTTTTGCCTAAAAAAACGCCGCTAAAAACCTATTTTGGTAAGTGCATCCAACTAAACCACTGTTATGCTTGTTCAAATCCATTACAGTCTTATTTCATTCTCATAGAATGACTATCCCATTACAACCTTATTCCATTCCAGTGAACCAAACGTGTTGTTAAGAACCTTGAGTATGCCTTAACCAATAATGTGAGTGCCTCGCTAAAACCTCTAATTTGATTCTTACAACATTGGTTAAATGTACTGGATTATAAGTTGTACTTTTTCCCTTTTTTTATAATATAATAAAAATATCTTTTAAGTATGTTTTACAACTATACATAAAAATTAATTTATTTAAAATTCGTGATTATTTCTCCTAACAATATCTATTAAATTATAAATATGTATTTTTTTTTCATGTGACACAGACAAAAGTAGATTTGTCGCCTATGCTAAATAGCAGATGACCGATGGACATTTTGACCAAAGGCTCCCAAAGAGGCCAAAATGTGGACTTGGTCTCGACGGTTTACTATCTGCATGAGGTGAATCAATTTTTTAAAGGTCAAATTCTGCTATTAGTCCCTGTACTTTCTGTAAGTTGTGGATTTAATACCTATACTTTAATTTGGTCATTTTCAGTCCCTGTACTTTTAGAATTTGAAAATTTTAGTTCTAATCAAATGATAACTATCAAATTCATTAAGTTCTGTTATTTTTAAAATTTGACATGACAAACATATTATTGTATGTGTAATGCGTTGTTACTCACAAAAATCAATTAATAGATTTAATGACTCTTGTTTGCATTAAGACTAAAATTTTGAAATTCAAAAATATAACCACTAAGAATGGTCCAATTGGTGAAAATAGACTAAATCTATAACTTTACGCATAATACAACACTAATAAAATAATTTAACCAAACAAATTTACTGTTGCCATAGGTCAAGATTAAAATTTCAAGATTTAAAAGTACAAAACTAAAATTGATCAAATTAAATATAAAAACTAAATCTACAATTTAGATGATGTACATGTCTAATAGCATAATTTGAATTTTTAAATTATAGCTGCGGACGACGAAGATATTCAATTTGTGTTTTATCTTGTCTGTGCTTCCCAAAAATACCCTAATAATAACATTGCATTTGCAAAATAATATTATAATGAAATGAAATCCCTATTATTTTATAGTCAAAACAATTAAATCTTCCTCAGTGAAAGCTAAGAAAATTAATATAAAATATTTAGAGAGATCGGACGATTTTATTTGTGACAATTAAGGTTCAACAACTACCAAATTATAATTAGTGTCAACCAAGTTTGATCATAATTAATTATCAACTTATTAATTTAACTATAAATTTAAATTGGATGACATGTTATACCCTACTCGAAGAAGGATACGTAGCAAGTTAGAAGGTCATTCGGACAACAAATCAATTAGTTATCAATTTGAATGTCACCCCAAGTTTTATCTCTCATCTTAACCATTCAGATAAACAGGAAACACTTATTGCTCCGGGCCTCTAGCCTTCTGTTAAGAATGTGGTATCGTTGGCAAGATTTGTACTGTTGTATTAGAATGAATGGCAAGATTTCTCCCATCACAAACATCCTCATCCCGTCGAAGACATTTGTCCGACTTGTTCCGTAATGATGGTTAGATGCCAAGTTTAGCACATTAACACCATTTTTCACAGGACTCCCGCCTATAAATATCCCCAATAATGAAAAAGAAAGGATCGACTCTCCAAGCATATAAACCTATACTCTATCAACTTAGCCTTCATACTCTCTTCACTCTCACTTTCTGTAACCTCCGTCTCTTTACCTCGACTGCGTAAACCGACCTCTGTAACCACCACCACACTTTCCTCCATATTTCCTCCTTATTCTTGTTGTTATCATTGAATCAACAACATACATCTTTTATATATATTGGTCAAATTTTGTTTCTTGATCCTTTTGATATAATCAAATTTGGAATTAAGTACTTTAATGTGAGATAATTTAGTCATTTCTATTGATGTTTTTTAAAAAGTCACGTCAAGACTTTAATCCAAATAAATTAACCATGTAAACTATTTGAACTAATTAATAACATTAATTTATCTAAAAAGTAAATGATATTATAAAATAAAGATATCAAATTATGTCATATTAAAGTATAGAAATTAAATCACAAATTTGAGATAATAGAGGATCGAAATTATATTTTGACATAAAATATAAGAAAAGATATAACAATAATGTAAGAAAACTAACTTATAAATTATTTTATTAAAAGTTGGAGGGATAAATTTGTCCAAGTTTGACAACAGGACACGCATTTGCCACTATACCAATAACTAATTAAGGCAAACGTTTTAATAACTGAATTAGTATTTAAATCAATCTGATCAAGATTATTCGTTTGATTGTTGGTCTAATAATAATTAAATAAATATTTAAAAATATTAATATATATATATATATATATAACTGGTACTGCCATTTTTTGTCTCGATTTCTAATTTTTTTTTACCAATTTCGAGTAGTTCAGTTAAAAAGTAGTTCAACCCCTATGTCTAGATTGTCCAAGTTTGACAACGAGAAAAGCATTCGCCACTATGCCAATAGCTAATTGAGGCCATTGTTTTAATAACTAAATTGATAACTGAATCAATCAGATCAAGATTCTTGATTTAATCGTCGGTTTAATAATAATTAAATAAATAATTAAAAACATTAATATATATGGATGCTACCGCCATTTTTCGTCTTGATTTTTGACCTTTTTTTATCGATTTCGGGTAGTTTATTAAAAAGTTATTCAACCCCTATGTCCAGATCGGTATACTAGCTAATTTTTTTATCCAACTAGTTTGATTCCATTCAAATAAGATATATATAGATTTTCTAAAATAAGAAAAAAATAATTTTAGTTATTTAATAAATGAATTAAATAATTCTCCGTCCATATTATGCTTGGAATATAAATTATTAATTTTAGTCGAGGGAGTAAAAGGGAAAAAAAAGAAGGGAGAAATTCATAGACGATGGAAAAGAAAGCAGCAGAAAAATAACGCAAAGAGAAAATAGTGATTGAAAAGGCATTTTTGGTTTCCTTTTAACTCTCGTCCTCAAGTTTTATACCTTTTAAAACCCTTACAAAAGCCTTTAATTCCCTCTCTATCCCTTCAATTTCATTGATCCTCCCCACTTCCCAGAAAGCTTTAAAACTTTTCTTTTGAGCAAATTGTAATTTTCATTTATTTCTTTCATTTTGGGTTGAGATTTAATTATAGAATGTCAAACTCGGGCGGGTTCGCGGTGACTCGAACTCACACGGAAGACCGATTCTACAACCCGCCGGCGGTGAGGCGGCAACTGCAGTTATTACAACAACAGCAGTTGGAGAGGCAGCAGCAGCAGCAGCAGCAGCTACACAGAACGTTGCAGAAGGAGCTACGGAGACCGTTAAAAGATGAGAGCCGAGTCAACTCGGTCGATTCACTGGCTGAGTCACGGACGGATTTGGACGAATCTACATTGTCCGCGGCGCAGTCATCGCCGGAGGTTGCTAGTTTGACCAATTTGGATCGGCTCATGGAATCGGTCACTCCTCTTGTTCCAGCTCAGTGCTTCTCTGAGGTATTCTTAAAAAAGAAGGAAAGTTTGTCACTAAATATAAGTACTGAATATTATATTTTGAGTTTTGTTTAGCTCTATTTGGTAGCTGAGAAAAAAAAAAGCAAAGCAAAGTCTTGGAGAGTTGATTAATACTGTGTTTTTTTTAGGGCCAACCTGAGATTAAGCTGAGATAATAGATAGTGTGATAGAAATAATTTTCAATTATTTTTTTAGAAATCCAATGTTTAGTTTATTAGAAATTCCAACTTGTAGAGAACATCCATACTTACTGCTAATTAATGGTGTAGGGTCTTAGCTTTATAATGACTTGCATTCTTGTGATCCTAAAGTGATGAAGAAGATTTAAAATTAATCATGTTTCGAACAACATTGTTGAGTATTGTTCTTGGAAATAAAAGAATCATTGGTTTTCTCTGCTACTTTTTTATTTCATTAATGATCAAAAGCTGAGTAGCTTAATTGGCAATGCGTATTTTCTTTGAAGGAAATTTCCTCTTTTTTTTATTTGAAGGCAAAAATGAGGGGATGGAGAACTCATGAAGTAAATCTACACCCGTATTTTTGTCTCGGTGACCTATGGGAATGTTTTAGTGAGTGGAGTGTATATGGAGTTGGAGTGCCGCTATTGTTGAATGGGAGCGATTCCGTTAAGCAATACTACGTTCCTTCCTTGTCAGGCATACAGTTGTATGTAGATCAACATAGGCCTAGGTAAGCTTCTTATGCTTCCTCTTGATATTGCGATGATGTAATTACTTGAATTCATTGTTGATATATATAAACTTTCCCTTATTGTCTGGCAGCAAGAACCTTGAATGCCATCTTTAAATAGCCTGATTGTTTTAAGCATGCTTGGCTGGCTTTCCTGCATTAGACGCATCTATTTAATTTGAGGAATAATCCGTTTTTTAAGGATTCTGTATGTTAATTTGAAATGATCTCTAGTTACCTTGTCTTTGACAAGGGAATATGCTTCTCATACTTGTTTTCTATTGAATCTTGAAAGTTTGTACTTTTATTCACTTGAAATAATGGTTGATGTTTTATGACAAATCTGGCCTCAACAAAGACCACAGGCCTGTTTTCCTCTCACCCTTCCTCTGACATTATTGATAGACATGATAATTGCCTTTCTCCTTAAGTGATTTATCTCCAGCTGCTTCCAGGCACTACTTCTCTTAATAAGGAATACCAAATTGTTAAACCTAATTCAAGGCATTGGCTCACCTGTTTGCAACTTAAGAGCTATACATGTGATTTTAGATAACATGTATAAATACACTGTGAAGCTTTTGAGTTGCCTTCCTGTTAATTTTGCAAATCTGACTATGTATTGAACTATCAGGAGGGCTAGTGAGGATAGTGATGTCGAGTCTTCAAGACAAACTAGTAGTGCTGGAAGTAGTGACTGTGAAATAGACAGGAGACTGAAAGGCGGTGTTGATGGAGCATGGGAGAAGCACAACTCCCAGGGGACCAGTAAACCTCCTACGAGTTCATCTAGTGATGAAATGGAGGTTGGCAAATCACCTGGCCGTTTGGTTTTCGAATACTTTGAACAAGAACAGCCACATCACCGGAAACCTTTATATGACAAGGCAAGTTCATGTTAGGTGGTGATGTAGAATGTTAAGTTAATGTTTGTTGCCCTGACTTGGATGCTTGTGGCACTTATTTTTCTGACCCAACAGGTTTCAAGTCTGGCATCTCAATTTCCAGACATCAGGATGTACAGGAGCTGTGATTTATTACCAGCAAGTTGGATCTCGGTGGCTTGGTAGGACATCTTATACTTCTAAGGCTTGACCATGTCTCTATTCTTTTAAACTTACCGTGAATGTGTTTTCGGTTATTCGATTTTGGTTAGGTACCCAATATACAGAATACCTATGGGTCCAACCCTACAAAATCTGGATGCATCATTCTTGACCTTCCATTCTTTGTCGACACATTCTCAAAGTACATTCCTTTCCCTCTCATTTACAATCATGAGCAGGTTACATTATGTGCTGTGATGTGTTAAAAATATTATTTATTTTTACAGCAGTTACAGGTAAAAATCAACTCCATTCTTCTGCTTCTAGCAGCAGGAAAGTATGTGGCTTTGATGCATCTTCACAGATCTCTCTACCTGTTTTCGGTTTAGCATCCTATAAGTTGAGAGGCTCGATTTTGACTTCCAATTGTTCCCAAGAATGGCAGCAAGCGAGCTCTCTGTTACATGCTGCTGATAATTGGCTGCATGGTTTACGAGTCCATCTTCCCGATTTCCAGTTTTTTGTATCGCATAACTCAAAACGGTGATTACAAAGGTACCTTAAATTTTGTAACTGCTCTTTTGAGTAGTCGGAAGGCGGATGTGTTCTCATGTATACCGAGTCCAAGTAACTACGATCAGCTACCTGGAATTTATATCCCCACTCAATTATTTTGTCGTCCGTCACCGGTTCGAGTTCTATGATGCTTGTGAAAACATATAGGTAGTGCAAATGTTTTATAGGCAAAAAAGAAAAAAAATTAAGCCCTAGCGTTGTTGTGGCCTAATTGTTAACATAGAACTTTTTTAAAATTATAATTCAGATTTTATCTTTATATTTTAATTGCACCATTGGTTTTAGAAAAAAATTCAGGACTTCTATTAACTATTGTTATAAATTTGGATTTATCCATAACTTTATTTAAAAAATTAGATATTAAATTAAGTACAAAGAAATAAAATTTTACATTTTAATATGGGAGAGGGTACCGACTGTTCAACATAGCCGTTCCTGTGGTGGCAGCCAAAAACGCAAATCTTATAGCGAACAAAAGTACGTGATTAAACGGGTATATAGTGAATTAGAATAGGTTAAGTCGATAGATGTTACCAATTGATTTAATCAACTTTTAATATAGTATATATTTTTTTTTAATTCATCACTCGATTCAAATAAGTTGCTTGAAACCTTTTAATTGCTATTCGGAATTTTTTTAACTTCACACGGTTGGGGTTTCCAATATATGAACTCAAGTTTAAGACACCCGTACCCCAAGCGAAGTGGGAAACCATGTGTCGTTTTTGTTTTTGTTTCTAAAGAAATCATACATTACATGAAAAAGATAAATAATCCCTTCTCAAAACTGATATTGGTGGCTCTTTATGATCAGAAACCACAACTACCCACTACAGTGAAAACAAAGACAAACATATATGTATATAATATATATAAAGAAAAATAAACTCACCCTTGCATCCAGTAACAAGGATGCTGTGAAAGAATTTTAATTACCGTATGGAGAAGTAAAATAAGTATTTAAACGGTTTTACCAGACACTCTCTCCTCGAACAATTTTACCATGATGGTGTGTCATTCACCCGTCTTTATTGAGATGACTTCTTAATCACACACTTTGGCATCACTTCAACTGTATGTGAATACCGAAACCAAACACCGAGATAAAATACCCGACCTTAATCCCCTTTCCTACTACTCCAACCATGTGTCCTGCGAATTTGTAATCATGTAAGGAAATCTTCTAACCAAGACAAGAAACATGATGGTTGTCGTATAACATGCAACTCACTAAGAAATTAGGCTCTGCAATAATCTAATCGTTAAATAAAAAAGGTATTTTCTTGCGTATTAAACTTTACAAGAACCATCAAGAGGATAAAATAAGATCTCAGAGCATGGCCATATATAATAAGGGTCTAAATGAAACACTGGCGCTTGCAAGCTACTAGCATTCGACTCAAAAAAAACTTAAACTCGATTCAGTAATTATCGAGCTGAGCTCAAGCTTAGTAATATTCTGCTCAAACAGCTCACATGCCTTGAATATTACAAGCTTAATCAAGCTACTTATCTCAAGCTGAGCTCAAGCTTGATTGAACATCTATTTTTAAGCTTGACCCAAGTTTCAAGTCAAGCTCAGCTCGGTTCAATTACACCCCTAGCCGTATAATCTCTCATACATTTAAGGAAACATTTATCACAGCCTACTGTCTGGTTTATGAGAAACGCTACTTTCCTAACAGACTGAGTGGATTGTTTGGGAAAGGTAATCAGACGTATATTCAAATGCGTACCTTCAACTGAAATTGAATCCACCAGAAGGAACAGGAAGTTGATTGCCTCCGAATTGGAACCCAGATTGAGAAGCATCACCAGGGGGTAATGGCTCATCTTCTTCTTCCACCCAATATGTTTCAAGAATCTTTACCGCCTTCTCATAGATTTCATTGTTGTCATGACTCTGGAGGTTTTCAATCTTTTCCAACCCCTCAGCATCATCAATTAACTGGGCATAGAGATTGACCTCTCCGGTGTGACCCAAATTTTTCTCAGCTACCCCAACCTTCAGAATGTTCTCAAGGCCTTCTAAACAAACTGTCACAATTCTTGGGTCTGGACAGTTTAGAAGATCGCACAATGGCTTAATGCAACCTTGGCTCACCAGGAACCTGGCAAACCAAAAACAAAAAATCATTTTACCGGATCTTGTTCTCGTATCAAGAAGAACCCTAGAGAATGATTAAGGCAAAGAAAATATACTTTATCTGTTCGTGGGTGCCGCCGGAGGTAGCATTTGAAATTGCCCAAGCAGCTTCTTTCTTGATTTCAAACTCTGCGTTTTGAAGTAGATGGACTAGAGGGGCAAAAATGCCAGCGCTGATTACAGCCTGCAAAGGATTTTCAAAATTCATGCAAACTGGGTGAAAAGACTACAGTTGAAACCTAACAAACCATCAACATACCTGTATCTGATCTACATTTCCTGCAGTGATGTTTGAGATGGTCCAGCAAGCTTCCTTCTTGATACTCTTTTTATAGTTACTTGTCAACAGGTTCAGAAGGCATGGAAGGGATTGGTGGTTTATTATACACTGAAAGGGGAATATAATGAAGCATCACTATACTGAAGAAGCACAAGGCAACCTAAAGTAGTGACACGAACACAAAAACTGCATTCCAAAGAAAAGCACAAGGAATTGTCCAAACAACTGACAATTCTGTCTAATCCAAATGTAACTTAAGGCATAAACCAATTCACCTCATAATATGCCAATTAACCAAGACCAAGAGTACATTAATCATATGCCAATCAAGAAGCCAAACACAAAATATGATAGAATCATGGAAGATGTGCAATTTATTTCTGTCTACACTCATTACATGCATCAAGTCTCTTCGGCTCTATATGCATGTCAAATGTTAATTGAAACACAAGAGTCAATCTTCAGCAATAAATGCCCGGTTTCAAGTTTTCTAGAAAAATTCTTTAAAATAAAATCTAACGGAAAAAACAATGCTAAAGTCAAGGTTCTGAACTCAAAAAAGGGTCGGAAATATCTAGCTAGCCAACCTGAATAAAGGACCAACGGATTCTACATTGACATGTATAGACATTCTGTCAAACTAGTGCTAATAAAAAGATAGAACTGTCAATTTTGAAGAATTATGATCAAGTCAGAATTCATTATTGAATGTTGCGTAAAGTCACAAAACAAATTTGAAGAGGAAGAAATAACAGTAAGGAAAGTAACAAATCTGCCAAAAACGAAATCCATACCTGAGTCTGCATATCATCCCCTGTAACAATATTTCCAACAGTGCGAAGTGCAGGAATTAGGACAGTTGGGGATGGATGACTGACAACAAGGGGCAAAATATGTAAGAAGATATTCAAAACAACTAGAAATCAAAAAGCAACTGCTAGGGGAGAAAATAAGGAAGAAAACACATTGAATCAGAAATAATTTTGAGAAAAGGGAAAGAAGTGAAGCACTTACAGCAAAAGCTCAACAAGTCGAGGGCAGACACCTGAATCAATAACAGCTTGGATTTTATCATTAGTACCATCTGAGAGATATGATAGGGCCCAGCATGCATCTGTAAGGACTTCCTCATCATTTGAATGAATAAGGCGTTCAAGAGTCGGCAAAGCTGGTCTTGTCTGCTTATTAAATTTCAAAAGCACCATGTATTAGCAAAAGAGTCATAACAACTCCAACATTAGTGTTAAAAAAAAAAAGTCAAACCTGCTCAAATGAAGGCTGTGGTTTGCCCCGACAAAAGTTGGATAAAGTCCAAGTAGCATTTCGCAACATAGAGAGCTTTGCATGATCATTGAATTGTGCCAACAGTGGCATCAATGCCCCATGGCCAAGGACCAGGTCGCGACACTTAGGAGAGTCTCCAGCAACATTTCCTAATGCCCAAACAGCCTATAGTTCCAAACGAATGACACCCCATATGAGAAATGCAAATAAACTGTACAAATGAACAAAGATCACTTGCAATCTGCAACACATACCTGTTCACGAACATCATCAGTTGGAGAACCTAGGAGTTTAACAAATATAGGGACAGCTCCATGATCAATCACAACCCTGGTGTTATCTGATGTCCCTGAAGCAATATTTGTGAGAGCCCAAGCTGCCTCAAACTACAACCCAAAAGAACAAACAAAAACACTTAAAAAAGATGAAGCGATCACAACAATAACAAATAGACCAAGAAAATCTAAATAACCTGAAGCTGTGGGAAGTCATCCCTTGCAAGGAACTCAACAAAGCGAGGAATAACACCTGACTGTACAACTTCGTTGATCGGAGGACTACGTTCTGCAGATAAAATAAGAATAAGAAATAACATCAAACTTACAGAGCTAAAAACAAATTGTATCAATCAAGAACAACAAAACAATTTATCAACCTATTGATAGCAGCTTTCTGAATTGAGTAGTTGCCTCAAGCTGCATATTCCTGTCATCTGACCAAACACCCGCAACCATGGCGGGAAGACTTTCTAACTGCAATTACATTATAAACGCACCAAAATCATGTTAAATTCAATAGTAAATAAATACATAAAATCAAATATTGTTCTTTATTGAGCCTTAATAAAATCAGTAAATTAAACAAGTATTTTACTTCATTTAATTAATATAAGTTTGAGCTACCTCCTATTTATAAATAAATATATAAATTAACCAATCGAGATAAATCAATTGCCAATCAACTCAATGCAGAAATTCATGCATAACAACTTAACCCTAGTTATCATTCATGATCCGACGGATCAAAATCAATTAATCAGAAGACAATACCGTTTTCTCGGACCCGGCGGCGGAAGAGAGCAGCTGCTGTTGCTGCGGCTGTTGTTGTTGAGAGAGAAGTCCTTCGCGGCGTTTCTTAAGAAGGTTTTCTTCTCTCTTGTTCTTTCGGATCTCGACCATGTTGTCTTCTCTCCTCCGTCGGCCTTCCTCCGCATCAACCGCCACCTTGTACCTGTTCCGCCGGACCTCCGCCCTCGCGTTCGGTCTTAGAGACATCGTCGATTCTTTATTTATTTATTTATTTTTACTTTCAATCTGATGGAATCGCCGATTAATTCACAGTCGATGTACGATTTCTGGGAGAGTCGATTGGTTGTTTGAGAAAATGATAGAGCGAGGAGGGGCCGATTAGAGAGTGATATGGTTTATAGAGGATTTCTTTTTTTAAATAATTAGTTTGAAATTATTTATTATTTTTGTGGTGCAATTTGGGCTTTGATGTTGTGTTAATAACAACGGTGCCACTGATTTTGAATTTGAAAGTTTTGGATCCTCTAACGTACCCATGCCGTTATTGAATCCAGCTCATTTTTGCATATTTGAAATTTACTTTCTTTATTTTTGTTCTTAGGTGTCTTTCTATTTTTTTTAATTCTTAAATTTGGGTCTAATTGTTAACATCATTGATTTTATTTTATTAATTAAATTTATTAGTATGACATTTTGAAATTAAAAAAAACACATTTGATAGCCATGTAATAAAAATTATAGTAAACCTGAATTTAGTAGAATAATTTTAACCATGTTAACAATTAGACTTATATTTCTAAATCCGAAAAGTAAATATACTAAATTCCTTAAAATAAAAAAACTAAGTTTTAAATATAAAAAATACACGAGCTAGTATATTTTGGGCTAAATTAAACAATTACACCATTTTTTTAATTATGCTTATATGCCGTTTCTTTTTAAAATTTAGGGATATAGTCCGTTTTTGAAGAGAGAAACGAAAAGAGCACCCAGCTAGACGCACTTTACCTCAACGTTCAAATGACAGTTGGCTGAGCAACAGTAAAAAAATTTAAAAGGGCCAACGGTCAAATTTTTTTACCTATAAATACGCCCTTAAAATAATTTTTTCCACTCACATCCTATTCTCTCAATTCTTTTTAATCTCCTAACTCTCTTAACTTTCTCAATTTTTTCAAGTTCTTGTTCAAAATTTTTCAATATTCTCATTTAAAAATATTACTTTTTTTAATTATTCCGTATTTTATTCGTTCCGATTAAGTTTTCACGAATGACAACTTCTCTAATTTGTTTCAATGACAAACACCTTTTCGTCGCTCAAGCGATAATGGTAAGAAGAAATTTTAATTTTCGTTATTTTCAATTAAGTTAAATTTAAATAGTTTTTTATAAATTAAAATATTTTTTTGTTATTATAAATAGGCAGATGATCATGTTTTGGAGGCATTCATGCATAATTTGGCAAAGCCTCCAATCACTGAAATTCGTAGTTACTTGCAAGAAGCGGGATTTTTGCATGCATCTCGCTGCTTGGGGCTGCAAACTTGATCCTAGACTTATCAGCGTATTGGTGGAAAAATGGAGGCCCAAGACACACACTTTCCATCTTCCACATGACGAGTGTACAATCACACTAAAGGACGTGACGTTACAACTTGGTTTACCAGTGGATGGGTCGGTTGTCATAGGAGCAACAATTGTTCCCGATAAAAAGGATCTTTGCATAACATTATTGGGAAGGTCTCAAACAAGTTTGATGGCGACCGAATATCGATGAATTGGTTGGCGAAAAAAATTCTATAAGCTTCTTATGGATGCGACCGAGGTCGTCAAAGAACAATATGTCCAGGAATCCATCCTTCAGTTAATTGGGGACATTTTAATGCCTAATAAATCTTGAAATTTGGTACACATAAGGTGGCTACTACACCTAATAGACTTTAAAGAATGCGAAAAACTGAGTAGGGGATCATCCGTGCTGACCATGTTATACCGAGAATTGTGTTAGGCTACGGAACCAGATAAGATGTCAATCGTTAATTGTCTGCTTCTACTGCAGTCGCGAGTCTAGTGGCAACTACCATTTCTATATCTCTGAGTGAACGACTCATACATGTTTCTTTTGATGATAAGGTAAAAACTATTTATTAATAAATACATAGTTTGTACAGTAAATGTTTTTATTTATCATATGTTTGAACTAACATATCGCTTTTATAGGTGAAACCATAGACCGAGTTACGTGGGATTACCAATGAGTTGAAAGATATTAGGCTGTTGTCAGATCAACGCTTGGAAGCCGATGTTAGTTACTTATTCTTTCGAACCTATATTAATTACGCAATAATTTGTAAACTAAAATTTCATACATAATGTAATTTACAATTGTGCCTTTCAGTTTGAATGGATGCCATACGTCGACAACGATATGCATCCCGCCGGAAGTGTTGGCCAATCAAGGGATGTGGGATGTAATTGTGTCGTTGAAAGTGTATGTGATGGTGGAAATGCAAGAATCAAACCGGGTGATGCAACAGTTTGGGTGGAGACAACAAATTCTGCCACCACCGTGAGACTTGAAGGAGCTGTACAAGGTGGACATGTGGGGGAAGAACGATGATGATTGACGAGAGATGCACAATGAGTGAATCGAGGCTTGGGGTCATAGGATGAAACTCTTACCTATCTACGAACCACTGTTCTAAGTGGACACAGCAGTTTGTTTGGAGTACTTGTCGTGGTTCAGAGTCACTAGAAAGTCATATATGCTATCAGTGGAGGCAAGGAGTAGGCAACTTCGTCAGAAGAGGCAACGACGACCACCCCAACAGCAATATTGAGCCAAATGTAGTTGCATGCTTGGTTCGTCATTGGCTCCACCCCAAGAAGCGCCACATATGTCTACGCAATATCCCGATTAGTTCACTCAACTTGTCCCTATTCATTTCACTAACCCCATTTTTTTTACAAGCACCGCACAATGTACCACCACCGTACGTGTCTGGTTCTTCTGTTCTCGTAGATACATGTTTTAGGCCACCAATGTCCTTCACATTCTACACCTCTATGTCGACCCAAATACCGACGTATGCACCATCACCGATGATGACACTGATGTAGACACCAATGCTTGAGTCAATACCGACGTATTCAAGTTTTCTTGCACCTTACGATTACACGCTGATAATGACACAAACATCCCACATGTTATTTTTTTATCGGAGTGGGTTATTGGCACAACCGTCTGTCGGTAGAGTGGAAGATACATGATGAAAGGCTAGGATGACACGACACTCGTGTACGAAGGAAGACGATGGAGGCAAAGATGAATGCGAACACGAAGATCAAGACAAAGACTAAGATGAACACAATGATGACGATGGAGATGAACAAGAAGGTGGGGGTGAAGGCGATGATGACGAGGACGATGCAATGAGAAAGTTTATAGGTCTGCATATTCGGTTGTGCCCAAAAATCCTCCTCACGAGTGTTGTCCACTACCTTACGGCACACGTTCTTCCCCATGACACGATTAATGTATTTTTTATTACTACTGCGATGTAAATATATATGACATAAATAAAGAAACCATAGATTTTCATTCCAACATTATATTTGCCTTCGTTACATTCTAAACTGAGTTATGTGTAAGTTAATAATAAAAACAAATTTTGAACACCAAAATAGTGGAAGCATCGTATTGAATATATTCTTTTCTAAAAAATAATGCTATCGATGAGTCCCCAAAGTACCCCTCAACATAGAACATGTTGCCTCTATATACTCCGAGTTTTTACAATACTCGCATAACCTTTGTTGACTATCCTTGTCCTGAATATCCATATTGTTCTGTATCTGGGTGGTATTTGGGCAACCTTTTGGGACGCGACGTAGGTTCATGTTCAGTGCCAACTCGAATAGCACGCTAAACACTAGTGGCCACGTACTCTCATCTGGGATGGGTGGGAATTCAAGACTCCATACTCTATGCATGCATTCTAGACTGTATACATCATTGATGTAAGACGTGTACTCAATTTTTAGGTTCACACATACGACAATTATATGTGCGCATAGGAACTGAAGAGCTTGGCACCTCCCACAATTGCATGTCCCTCCTGTTAGGTTGACACGATATGATGCCCCTAACATGTCCTAATTTGGCCTAGCATGCTATGTGACTTGAAATTCCCGGTTCCGACGCAAGTGGCACACTACATACATAGTGGTTGCTCTTGTCATAGTTCACCTAATTCCTTTTATTACATCATCACACTAAGTATGGCTGTCTGCTATCTGTTTAGCGTACGTCGCTGCCCTCTTTGGAAACAATGCAGTCAGATGAAAGTTTGGTTCTTTTACAATCGAGGTTATCGGGAAATGATGTGTTTCCTTTAGTACGAAATTGATACGATTTGCTAAGTTTGACGTCATGTACTCGTACTGTAAACCCCCGTCATACGATTGCGTCCACTGTTCAAAAGGTATGTTGGCAATGTATGTCACACTATAGCTGTGGATGGCACCCAAGTTATTTAAAATTTCATTAAAAGTATGTTAGACGAGCTTGTAACTTGTCGAGAAAAGAATACCAATGAATGCAAACAATGAATGAAATAGGGTACAACATGATGTTAGAGTATGCCCAAAGATCAATCATGAGATGGTTGTAATAACATACTTGATTTATCATGTTTATTAATATAAGGCGTTACCATTATTTTCTGTTTTTTCTGTGTGTATAAATAAACTGTTTTATAATAATATCCTGAGAATAATATGATTATTCTTAAAAGATCCTTAGTCAAGTATTATTGTTGGATAGGATAACGATAATGCATTAAGACTAACATGCAGTTGATTGATGATAAAGAGTTGTCATTGATATGGAATGTCAGAATCGATGCATGAATATGTGTGTTAGAGAACAACATATTGGATTGATCCATTATGAGTATGTTTCTTGGATTATTATGTAATTTTCACGACATTACTCATAGTGATTAATATTTATATGATCTTCAGACTTAAGATCATCATAATCCCAACATCGTGAGTAGTATATCTTGATACAGTCAAACGTACACCGTAACTGGTTGTTCTATAAAGGCTGATGTTGGATATACCACAATCGATGTAGAGGGATATGATTGGTCGATATAGAATAAGTCCCTCCTACATAATGGGAGTAAAATCTTAGGCCACTTGATTAAGTGAGACTAGAAATACATGGCCATGCTCAAATAAGTTGATATGAGATGTCATACTTATTTGTATATCGTAATCTGCTTAAGATATCAAGGAACATGGAATGGACTATGCAAGTGTGACTATTCCATGACTTGTGTCCAATCCAGAGATAAATGACTTAAGGATTATTGCATAAAAGGTTAATCATAAAAAGGTTATGTCGAATCATGATCTCTTGTGACTTAGGTAGCAATGATGCATTGCTAGATGCCACTCATTGTTTGTAATATTGGAATCGTTCTAGTATTACTGCTAACGTTACAGGAACCTACAGGGTCACACCCTATAGTTGAAATGAACGGAATAAGCCATAGTTGGTATTGTTTTTTGGGGGTCGCTTGAATTAAATTAATTATAGAATTAATTTAATCCGGTAATCAAATTTCCAACACATTATATACAAGGTTGTTGTACGCATAATGAGGACATGAATTTGGTTAGCATATGAATTCAAATAATTATATGGTTTACCGAAATTATATTATAATTAATGTAATTATAATTTTCGGTTTAAAATATTATTATATTTATTTAATTCCTAAAAAAACCCTAAAAATAAAAGATTTATAAGGATCCCGTTTTTCCTTTGCTTGGGTCTAGTAGCCATAAAAGAAAAAATCACTTTTAAAACTGTTTTGGGGATTTCTTCCGTTCGTAGTTAACTGGGTGGATTACGTAGAGGCCGAGATCACGATAGATTGCGGTTTGGTTCTACAGCAGATCAGACTACTCGTTGTTGAGGCGTTGCTGTCTACTTTGAATAAACATTAGGTAATTTCGCAACCTTTTCACCCCGATTCGTTCCTCACACATGGATTCCTGGTTGGGATCGCCAAATTTTTATTTTTTTGCTGCGCCATAGGGGTGCCGGCGATCCAACACATGACTGTGCAGGTAGTGCCAATTACATACCCATGTTGATGATTACATCTCGCTCACTTTTTGAAGGTCATTTTGTATGGTAGTTGGATCTAACATGTTGTAAACAGTACCTATGTAGGTGCGAACCAAAAAGCTACCTTGCCGCTCAATCGCGGACATGATTTCGATTCCCCTATCAAATATGACAAATATGTTGGGCTGCGGGCAAATGCGGTGGTGCAATCGGCTCAGAAATAAATCCCAGTCATCTATCATTTCTCCAGGAGTTATTGCAAACGTAATCGAAAAAATCCTCCGATTACTGTCTTAAGCAACAACAATCAACAATCGATGCTGATACCTTCTGTACAGCCAGGTGTTGTCAATTTGTACCAATGGCTTGCAGTGCTAGAAAGCTTCTTTGCATTACTCAAAGGTCCAAAAGAATCAATGGAATACTCTTTTCTCAAGGATCAATTGATCGTTGAAGTACACTGGGTGTGTTTCTAGATCGATTATGAAACCTGAAATGTATCGATTCAACACTTGACACCATTGCTAAAAATAATTATACGAACTGCCCCAACTATGATGCAACTTATGTATAGCTTTTTTTTTCCAACCCACGCTTTATAGTATAATAAAATGTAGCCAAGCTGGCTACAAATGTTTGTAATTAACACCGGGACGAGAATTCTGAGACTTACCTTCACCATCGGTAGATAATGTTAGAAATCATGTTAGAATCTAGCTTGGGATGATCCTGACTTGCACCTATCACAATATAAGTATGTGGACCGAAATACTTCTTTATCATCCACAGCCCGATCTTCTTCTATAAAGATGTCATGATTTTTCACTTACACCTCTCGTTGTGAATTGCACAAGTTCCCTCGAATTTCTCAGAATGGGACTTCGTGACGTGGTAGTTCATGCTGTTCTTGAAGCTATACCTCTTTAGTGTAACAAGGAAAACATCTTTGCTTGATTATTCCATACCAACTTCTAGTACTCATACGTCACGAGATGTGCGTGCATGGGCAGGTGTTCTATGCGGTAGACGTGGAAACTCTAAACTACCCTTGATTGATAAGTCGATGTTAGTCATATGGGGGGAGGTTCATATGCCCTGTATCGTAAATCTAGATCTGAAGCATTGTCCAAGCTATAATTGTCGGACCCGCAAGGTTCTGGCTTCGTTGGAACCGACTTTGGTTCTTTCTCTAACCTTTTTCTTCAAAAGTACGTGTCCGTTCAATTTTTCAATCATTTTTAAGTACATTTTGAATATATTCCTAGAAGATGCTAGTCTTGCAACGTGTTTTCGACCGCGGGAAATTTCTACTTCGTAATCCAACCCTTCCCCCACGCTTATAAAAAGGGGTCTTCCACTCCATACTTCATCATCCCTAAAAAATATTCTTCCACAACCACTCTATCTCTCCTCTACAAAATATTTCTCAGTGTTAAAAATTTCTATCAGTAAAATATTTTGGTTGATTTTCGAGGTATTATTGAGTCATCGGTAATGCGATATCGCTCCGAGCCACACACATTTCATATATCATGTTGAGATGTGACCATTATCTCTGAAGCCTATCTTGGGGAAGTCAGGTTCCAAGGAGATTTTGCTTTGTACAGTCACGGGTGGTAGTATACATGGAGATCTCAATTAACGGTTGTTATACGGTCATGGATCGAGGTATAACGGGGGAGCTAGTTGACGGTCGTTACGCGACCACGAGCTCAAACTTTTCGGATACCCAAAAATGTTACCTTATAAATAACATTTGGAAGTTTGAGGGCATAACCATAGAGAAAAACTGTGGGTCTTCATGCTATAATCGACGTAATTTTTTCTCTATTTTTAGGCAGCCGATAACTTTAACCTTCATTCTTATCTGAAGGCCAGCATCGTCGTGAACGCAAGAGGACTCTCAAGAGGGGAGCAAATGTTTCGATGGAGCAAAAGTGATGCTCCTTTAAGGCTGACAGCGGTTGTCATTATTAAACAACTCATTAATAACTACAATTGTTACCGTATTGACCAAAGTTTAACCTTTACTTCCGCTGAAACAACCGCTCTCCCCCTCTTGTGTCCACTTTGGTGTTAGCCTTTGGATAAGAATGAAAGGTTAAAGATATTGACAGCGTGGAAATAGAGAAAAAAGTTACATTGATTGCACCTGAAATCCCTCCATTTTTCCCTATGATTTTGACCTTAATCTTATATATGGTATATATACGACATCATTTGTGGAGTATCCAAGAAGCTTGAACTCGTGACCACGTAATGACCATCAACTGGCCCCCAATTATACTCGAACCCGTGACCGCATCACGGCCGCTGACTGAGGCCTCCACTTGGACTTCAACCCCTGATTTTATCAAGCACAATCACCCCGAAACTAGATTTCCCAAAAATGGGTTTATGAGGTGATGGTCCTATCCCGTCACAACATATGAGGCATGTTATCACATCCCTGACTCCTCAAAACTACCTTTGAAATTCACCGATTTCAATCGAAAACCCCGAACCCTTTTAAAAAAAACTCTAAACCTAAAAATATTAAAAACCCTAACCCTAAGAGAGAGAACGGAAGACGCGCTTTCTGTAATATTTCAATGATATTTTATATTTATTTGTTAAAACTTATTACAAAAATTTATAACATTTCAGTAATATAATGATTGAGGAAGTAAAAGAAAATTATATAAATGTTTAATTTTTAAATTTATGATAATTAGTATTATGATAAATATAAATTAAGAAAAAATTAAATTAAACTTGAATTAATTATTGATATTCAACAAAATTATTGAAAATTTACAATTTTAAAAAGAACTCGTTATGTTAATATTTTATATCTTCAATCTCAATCTTGAATAATTGTTTCAAAATATTGTTATAAGTCCAATTTAAAAAAAAGACTTATAATTAATTAACACATGTAATAGATTAAAAAGGTGTGCTTAGTTGAATTAAAATTACATAATATCTTAAAATATATTATCATCATTATACACATTTTTAATAATTTAGTGCAATATTAGCATCATTGTTTGAAGTTTCAAAATATAAAATAAATGTGGTGTAAAAAATGTAAAATAAATCTATCGTGATATTGTTTATATTTTATTAAAATTGAATACCAAATTGAAATTTAATTAGAAAATTTAAAATTGTGTTTATAGAATTGCTATACTAAAATAGTTAGATTATATTTTTGTTTTTAAAAATATAAAATTATGTTTATAGAGTTTTTAATATTATTTTACAATTATGTCGTTATTTAGTTTTAAAATTAAAATTAAAATTTAAAATATATAGTTAAGTTTGTATCTATATTCATATAATTCGAGTAAAAAGAGAGACTTTTTTTGAAAGTATTTTAAAATAAAAGGGACTTATGTTGTAAGATTAAATAGAGATTTATCGAAAAATTAAATAGATGCTTTAATTACTATATTTATAAAAAATTCAGAATTTAAAGAAATTCATGATACCAAACTATAACATGTAATAATTTATAAGGATTAATAATAAATATACACTCCATTAGTTTAAGATGTAATAGTAATTTTCATTCATTAATAATTATTACAACATAACAATTAGAGGAAAATGTAATTTTAAAAAAATGAGACCCATATCATTACAAAAGTCAATGTAAAAGAGCACGATTGTGAATTTATTGCAATTAATTTTCAAAATAATAAAGATATACAAATACATTAAAAGTGTTCATAGACTGTGTTGAGGTCAGGTTTCAAAAAATTTCTTAGCGAACTTAACTTGTCTCGATTAATTAAAATGACTTTTCTTTTATTGTTTACATGTAGCAATAAATATTTTTATTTAAAGTTAATTATAAATATTATAAATATTAATATAGCATTATTTTTATTATTTTAAACAATAAAATTGATCGGGTTAGATCAACTTAAGATTAAATAATCTAAATTTAAACTCAACCCAAATTGACACGAGGCAAATAGATTATTTAACAGATGAACACCTTTAATATATATTAATAAGGTTTAATAATGTTAAAATAATAAATATATTTACCAGAAAATAAAAATATTGTAAGTAATTTACGTTAAATAATTTATTTACGTGTTTAATAAGGTTTTATCACAACAATTAAGGAATTAAACCAAATATATGTACCATCTTTATTCTCATTAAAATGCATATCCAACAAGATAATAATTTAGTAAATTATGCAAATTTGAAAATAAAAAGATTAATATCTGGAAAGAATCAACTCAGTTTTAATTAATCAAATGACGGTCAATTGATTTAAGGCTGATTTATGTGAATATGTTAAAAATAATTAATTGAGAAATCACATTGAGTTTTTGAAAATTTATTGATCTACATTATTTTTAGAGAGAGAAAGAAAAATGTGTTTTATAGGGCGCATTTTTACTAATATAGGTAGTGTTTTCTGGCCAACGTGCAGAATTCCAACAGCGGTAGGATACCAACAACCATATTATTTCCTATATAAACTTCTCCAAACCTCATTCTTTTCAACTCAATTCTCACTTTTTGATTTTTAATTTTTTATTTTCAATTGTCAATTCTCGATTTTTTATTCTAAATTTTAAATTCTAAAATCTAAAATCTAAATTCTCAAATCTTTTCTTTTTAATTTTTTGTCTGAATCCTTCGATTTTATTTTATTCATTATAATTTGTAATATGACAAGCAAAACTCCAATGTTCAATTACAAATGGTAATAAAATATTATTAAATTATTAAATTATAATTAGTTAATTATTATGTTGTTAAGAAAATTTATTAAATTATTTAATCTTAAATAGTTAATTATTATGTTGTTTAGATTATTACTTTTTTTTTTATGTTTTTATACTCAACCTGAAGATTGGATTTTTGAGGCGTACATAAACAATTTAAGCGAAGGTGCACCAGATGTCATTCATGGACACTTGCGAGATGCAAGATTTTTATACATGGCTTGCATGCTCGAGGGGACTAAATTGGACCCCTTACTTATCAATGCTTTGGTCGAAAGATGGAGACATACACATTCCATCTTCCATGAGATGAGTGTACAATTACACTCAAGGACATCAGTTTACAACTCGATCTACCGGTCAATGGGGATGTCGTTATGAGGCCAGTTACTAGTTCGGATTGGAGTGCAACATGCGAGCAACTACTAAAGAAGGTGCCGAACAAGTTTAAGGGTAGCCAAATCGAGATGAGATTGTTGGAAGACAACTTCCAAAGTCCAAACTATCAAGGCTTCTGCAAGTGACAATGAAAAGGAACAATTCACGTGCACATTGATCTTGAGGTTGATTGAAGGTATTCTAATTCCAGATAAATCTCGCAATCTGGTACATTTAAGGTGGCTACTATTACGAGCTGACTTGAAAGAATCAGGATGACTTAGTTGGGGATCAGCGGTGCTGGCGACCTTGTACCAAGAAATGTGTTGAGCAACGATACTAGATAAAGTTAAAATCGGTAGTTGTATGCTTCTTCAATCGTGGGCATGATATCGACTACCATTTTTATGCCCCCGAGTGGAACTCCCTTACAAATTCTCACTCGTCATATGGTAAAATTCATTTGATAATATCATTACCGTTTTTATTTTTCATTGTTGTAATTTTGAAAAAAACATATTATTTGAATAGGTGGAACAACCCCACGAGACACAACGGTATACCAACCGAGCTCGAAGAGGAGACTAGTTTATGAATTTCAAATTTATATAATATGAATTCTAGCACTTGAAGTTAAATATTAGGTATGTGCTAAAATATATAAATTCGTACTACAATTTGTATAGATGCCATATGCGAATCCAAGGAATTAACAATGCGTTTTGATCTAATTTTTGGCCAATCGCAACATCTAGCATGTGAAAATGCCATTGGTCATTTTTGCAACTGTCGAGATGCATAAATCCAACTGAGTGATGTGACAATTCGAGTGTAAGCAATGTATTCCACCGCCACCCCAAAAGCTCGATGACTTGCATAAGACAAATTTGTGGGGGAGACTCGAGGAAGATTGACCAGCGTTTCGCAAGAAATACATCGATATGTGGCAGCATGGGTACGATTACTTGCCAATACGTGAACCATTTCTCACACCACAGTTGGCAACATTTTCGAATTACATGGAGTGGTTTAGGCATAACTACAAGCCGTATCTACTGTCGGCTTCAGGAAGGAGTTGACAACGTCACTGTAAGAGGCCAAGAGTAGGGTCTCAATCCTAGGTTGATAGGAGATGTCATGACGAGATCGACATTTGCTCCATCTACACCGATGGACTCGATTGCCATACAACCTCTTGGTCAGTATAGTTCATTTTTTTTCTTCTAACTAGTTTTTCAGTCACAAGCATCACAACACGCACACTCATCCCCTGTATCATCACCTTTAGTTCCAGTTTATTTCACACAACCACCATAGCACGCACAATCATTCCCTGCATCAACACATTCAACACTAGTTTTTTTTTACACAAGCACCACAACACGTGTAATCATTCCCTACATCAACACCTTCTCCAGAGATAAAATATGCACGACTGCCACCCACCATGCCATATTACATGTCGATCTTGCCAACAACACTGACGCATCCGGTATCGTCGATGATTCCCACCTTCTATCCGTAATCAGGTTATGCAACACCATATAGTGGCCACTAGTAGTGTCGCAAACACCCCCATCATTGTTATTCTACTGAGGTGGGTCATCCTTGCAACCGTTGACTTAAACAGGGGGATCTATGATGGGCGGCTAGGATGCAGTCGCAGTCAACCACAGAGGAAGGAGATGAAGTCAGCGATCAACCCCAACATGCACATTAAGATGAAGCCAAAGTCGAGAAGAACTATCAAACTAAATAGTGCGATGGAACTCTAGGTGTGCCCGATGCCCACCCGATTGTGGCACACATTTGGGACACCGATGATTATGTTATTTTGTAATTTTGTAATTTTTTGTATACTTTGTTTTACACCCTAAATTTATAGTTATTTTACAATATACGAAATAAATTTATTAAATTGGTGTGATTTGTACACAATCAAGTTGAGAGTTTAAATTTTACAATTATTTATGTTATTTTTTCATTTAAGTTTTTCTCAGTCCATTTGTTAAGTACAATATTTCCAAAAAGCAAAGAATTGTTCAGAAGGTTCGGAAAAAGATTAAAATTTTGGCTTGTGAATTGTATTATATCTTACTTCAATAATTATATCAACTTACAATTTACAGAAAAAAATTAATGAATAAACGAATAAATTAGTGTTTTCACTGCATGAGTTAGTGTTTTAATTAGCTCTTCTACACTTCAATAATTAATATTAACTTTGGCTTGTGAGTTCTACAAGTGCAATTTCTACATTTTTCTCGATCAAATTTATCCCAAGAATCTCTGGTTGTAGGGGCTCATGAGCAATCAAGTTTGTAGTTGAAATACTTAGAAAGAAAATGCTCCCTATAAAGGGCATTTTCATCTGACATGGCAGTGAAAACGCATCCTGTAAGACGTATTTTTAAGCTACATGTCTGACATGTTAGTAGAAAACGCGTCCTATAGGAAGCACCTAAGTCAATAGGTCTAGAGGTCTTCACAAACCTAGAAGAAACATATGTATTAAACCACTTTCATTCCCCCAAAGAATGAAAGCATTCACTAAGAGATAAACTAGACCCACTAGAAGGAATGGTTCAAAGTGTCAACAAATTCTAGAACTACATCTCATTTTTTGACACGATCTCTAATGAAATGGTGTCTAATTTTAATATGCTTAGTTCTAGAATGTTGGATGAGATTTTTAGTGAGACAAATAACACTAGTATTTTCACACTTGATAGGAATGATATCTACATCAATTGCATAGGCCATAAGTTGTTTCATCCATAAAACTTAAGCACAACAACTATAGGTAGAATTGTACTCTACTTAGGTGGTGTATAATGCAACACTATTTTGTTTCTTTGAAAACTATGATATGAGCATGTTGCCTATAAATTGACAAGTATCGGAGGTGTTTTTCCTATCTAATTTGCAACCTTTAAAATCTACATCCGAGAAGGCATGCAAGCTAAATGAAGAGTCTCTAAGATACCAAAGGCCTAAATTAGGAGTGTCTTTAATGTATCTAAAGATTCTCTTAATGGCTTGTAAATAAAACAATGAGCCAGTCATTGACCTATATAATTTTATATCAACACATTTACCTTCCTCATCTTTGTCAAGTTTTGTAGAGGAGCTCATTGGTGCACCCTATGGTTTGAGATTATCCATCCCAAACTTTTTGAGCATTACCTTTATGTGCTTAGTTTGATTGATGAAGATGACATCCTTCTTTTGCTTGATTTGGAGTCCCAAAAAGAAATTTAGTTCTCCCATCATACTCATCTTAAATTCACCTTGCATTAGCTTGGAAAATTCTTGAAAAAAAAATCATTAGTAGCACAAAAAATAATATCATCAACATATATTTGAAATAATAACAAATCTTTGTTTTTTCTTTTGATAAAAGTGTTGTGTCAACATTCCCTTTACAATAACTTTTTCAATAAGAAAATTTGATAATCTTTATTCCAAGCTCTAGGAGCTTTTTTAAACCTTATAAGACTTTTAAAAGTTTGAAAACATGATTTGGAAAATTTGAATCTTCAAAGCCGAGTGGTTGTTCTACATACACTTCTTTATTTATAAAACTAATTAGAAAAACACTTTTAACATTCATTTGATATAATTTAAGATCATTAAAGCATACAAAAACTAAATGCATCCTAATAGCTTCCATTCTAACTAAGGGAGTATATGTTTCATCATAATTTATTCCTTCCTCTTGAGTGTAACCTTGAGTAACAAGCCTAGCCTTGTTCCTCACAATGATACCACTCTCATCTAACTTGTTTCTAAAAACCCATATAGTACTTGTAGTAGATTTATCATAAGGTCTTTCTACTAGGATCCATACATTACTTCTCTTAAATTGATTTAACTCTTCTTGCATGGCCAAAATCCAATATTCATTATTTAATGCTTCTTTGATATTTTTAGGCTCAATGCATGAGATAAATGCAACAAAATTACAAGTATTTCTAAGATAAGATCTAGTGGTTACCCCTTTGGATGGATCTCCCAAAATCTTATCATCCTTTACCTAGTTATACTCTCTTGTATGATTGACTTCCTTTTTCTCTATGGTAAGCTTTTTTAGAGCTTTTTGTGTTTGTTCTTGAATCTTGTTAATTGATGAATGATTAGTCTTATCATCATTGTTTAATATTCCTACATAATCATTATCAACATAAGAATCCTTTCTAGGAAGAGGGTTAGCATTATCGAAAATAACATGTATTGACTCTTCAACTAGTAAAGTTTTTTTATTAAAGACTTTATAAGCTTTAGGATTTAAGGAATAACCAAGAAAAATTCCTTCATCACTTTTTGCATCAAATTTACCAAGATTGTCTTTACAATTATTTAAAACAAAACACTTGCATCCAAAAGGATGAAAATAGCTAATGTTAGGCTTTTTGTTTTAAAAAAGTTTATATGGAGTTCTTTAAAATAGGTCTAATCATTATTCTATTAACAACATAGAAAGTGGTGTTTATGGCTTCCGCCCAAAAATATTTTGCTAAATTGTTTTCACAAAGTATGGTTCTAGTTATTTGTTCTAAAGTTCTACTTTTCCTCTCAATATCTCCATTTTGTTGAGCGGCTCTAGGTGCAAAAAAATTGTGGATAATACCATTTGAGTTGCAAAAATTTTCAAAACCAAGATTTTGAACTTCAGTTCCATGGTCACTTCTAACACTAATGATAGAGTAACCTTTTTCATTTCGATTAATTTTTGAAACTGTAATGAATTTTTCTAAAGCTTCATTTTTAGTACTTAAGAAAGAACCCAAGTAAATCTAGAGTAATCATCTACAAACACAAAAGCATATTATTTTCCGCCCAAGCTAGTAGTCCTAATTTGTCCAAAAAGATCAATGTGAATTAACTGAAGAACTCTACTAGTAGATACATCATTGATTAGTTTAAAAGAAACTCTCCTATATTTGCCTTTAACACACACACCATAAACTTTATTTAAATCAAAATCAATTATTGGCAAACCTCTTACTAAGTCTTTTTTAGTTAATTTATGCAATATGCTTATGCTAGCATGTCTTAATTTTCTATGCCACAATAAATGATTTTTTTCATTTTTATCAATAAGGAATATGTTTGATTCATGCATGTCATCTAAATGCACCATGTATATATTTCCTATTCTATGTCCTACAAGAACAATCTTATTAGATACAATGTCAATTACTATCGTTAGATTCAAAGATGACATTGAAACCTTTATCGCACAATTGACTAATACTTAATAGATTATACTTAAGACTGTTGACATATAAGGCATTTTTAATAAAGATTAAAGAGTTTTTACCAAAAGAGCCAATTCCTTCAATAAGTCCTTTGCAGTTGTCACCAAATGTAACTTCTCATCTACTTTTGGCATCAATTCGATAAAATGTCTCTTGTCACCGGTCATGTGTCTCGAGCATCCACTATCAAGGTACCATGAGTTCGTACTTGTGTTGTTCACCTTGAAGCAATGCTCCTTTCCCTACAAACATTGAATTAAAGTTTTGCTTTTTGGTACCCAAATTATTTTGGGTCCATAAGCATTAGTTCCTAAGATTCTTGTCCATTTGGATATCCATTTTAGAAGAGCATCCTTGTCTTGAGTATCACTAAGTCCTTTAGGGACCCATATACTCTTAACAAGTTTTCCCTTGTAAAATCTTGAAGGACTTCTATGTTTATAGTAATTAAAGCTTGATTTAATAAAGTTTCCTTTTGAATTGTTAAATTAATCTTTCTTTGATACAAGATTTTGATATAAAAAGTTAAAAGTCTTTTTGAATATAAGCTGAATTTGACAAGATAATTTTAAATTTGAATTCTAAGAAATAAAATTGTTAATACTTATAATAAGCTCTTAGAAAATTTTGAAAAAATTTAAAATCAAGTGAAATTATTTTAACCAAGTCAAAATGATCTCAATTAAGTTAAAATCATTTTAACATATCAAAATGATTTTCAAACAAGTCAGAATTGCTTCAGGCCAAAAAGTATCGATACTGTTTTGCCAGGTATCAATAATTTTTGAAAATAATCGATACCCTTAGTAAAATCGAGACCAAAAAGGCATTCTGTTAAAAACTTAAAAATTATCGATACCATGTTTTTGGTATCGATACTTTTTCGAAAATAATCGATAACTTACTTAAAAATGATACCAAACTTGTATTATATTCTTTTTCATATATCAGGTATCGATACCTATATTAGGAAGTATCGATAAAATATTTTTGAAGTATCAATTTTTATTCCAACGGTCACTGAATTAGCATTTATGACAAAAAAATATCGATACTCTTTTTGGAGGTATCGATACTCGAAGTTGCAGGTGAAATAAATACTCTAGTTTTTCATCCCTAATGGCTATATTAACTTCTCCAACATCCTCAAATGCTGGGAATCTATTAGGGGGTATAAATATCATCTTTTAAAGTCCTACAACATCCAAGAAATGTACTTCAAGGAAAAATCATCAATCAAACAATTTTAGAGCTTAAAATTTCATATTCTTCTTACATACACTTGTAAGCCTTATCTCCTTTATTTTTGTTCAAGTGTATTTCATTGTATTTATACTTCAATTTGCAAACAAATCTATCTTGTAAGGATTCTTTCTTTTTTTGCTCATTTGTATCTCTTTGAGAGGTTTTGAAACTTAAGATTTGGGGTAGAAATCTTAAAGAGTTGTAAGGTTAAACATTATCCACAAAGGTTGAACAAATTAGTGAACTTGAGATGAATTCTTACTGGTGGAAAGCTAAGGTAGTGGAGTAGGAAATTAGGGCTGAACCACTCTAAATTATTTGTGTTTTTTATTTCTTTCTTGCCTTTTCTTTCACCAAATTTTTTAAAAGGCCAATTCACCCCTTCTTGGCATTTTCGATTTGCTTCATCGAGCTTTCAAATTTTCTTCTTTTTTAAATCTTTTTGGAGAAACTTTGTTAGGTAAAGCTTTTTATTTTTCAAGCTACTCAAGTTGATTTTGATGATCATTATGAACTTTTGAAAGTAAATTATGCAAGTTAGAATTATTTTTTTCAAAATCATTTATAATTTCCTATATATAATTTATCTTACTTTCAAGTTTATGATTGACCTTGGAGAGTGAATTATTTACATCTTTTAATTTGGAATGTTTTTCTTATATTTTGAAACTGTAATTTCAAAATCCAAGCCTAACTCATCATAAGCATCTTGTAGTTCATCAAATGAATAAGAATCTTCATCTCTCCAAGTAACTACACTAGTATTGTGTTTATGTTTGCTAGATAATTTTTTCTTCTACTGGGGACAATCAAACTTGATATGTCCTGGCTTCTTGCACTCATAGCAAATTATGAGATCATTCTCCTTGGTAGATTCAAGATTTAACCCTACTTCTTTTAGAATCTTCTTTATTTATTGGACTTCATGAATCTCTTGAATCTCCTAGCAAACATAGCCATATCTTTGTCTTCATCCACCTCTTCTTTTGATTCACTATCTTCATTTGTGGTGGATTTAATAGTAACACCAACCTTTTTCTTCACAACATTTTCTTCTTCTACCCCTTCCTCGAGTCTCATCTCATGAGCGGGCAAAGAACCGATTAGCTCATTTAGATAGAGGGTCTCAAAATACTTTACTTTTTCTATAGTGGTTACCTTAGCTTCCCAATACTTTGGTAAGCTTCTTAGCATCTTTCTTACTACTTCTTTGTTGGGGTATGTCTTCCTATAAATTTAAGCCCATTTATGATGATGATGAATCTATCGAACATTACTTTAATATCCTTTTTGAGCTTAATTTTGAAAGTTTGATAATTGAGGGTAAGGTTTTCCACTTTTTACTTCTTAACTTGGCTTGTGCCCTTATGAGTGACTTCTAGCTTGCCTCATATCTTCTTGGTGTTGGGACAAGATGAAACTCTAATTTAATGCTCTTATCTTTCTCATTTCATTCTTTTTTACTTTTTGGAACTAGAAGCTTTCCTTGTTTAAAAGGTATAGAGGGACTGTCCGTGATGATATCCCATACGACAAGATTATTGACTAGAATGAATAGTATCATTCTAGTCTTCCAATATGAATAGTTGACACCATTGAAGTAAGGAGGTTTGAAGATAGGTTGGGATACTCCAAGCAAGACTGAATCAGATGTAGATGTCATCTTGTTGATTGAATTTATGATTTGAAGAGCTTTTCTGAGGATCTTCTCTTAGTTGTTAAACAGTCTTTTAGAGACTAACTTTGATACCAATTATTAGCTCGATAATGGATCAAAAACTCAATCAAAATAGACAAAAGGGTGGTGAATTGGTCTTTTGAAAATTTGGAGAAAGCAATGAAAGAATATGAAACAATTCACACAACAATTTAGAGTGGTTTGGTCCCAATTGCCTACTCAACCACCTTAGTTTTTCACAACAAAAGATTTTCCCAAATTTACTAATTTGATCAACCTTTGAGGATAATGTTTAACCTTACAACTCCCTTAAGATTTCTACACAAATCTTAAGACTTAAACCCTCTCAAAGAGAGACAAGTAAGCAAACAAAGAAATAACACTTACAAGATCAAAGTGTTTGCCAATTAAGCAAAATTACAAAGAAAACACTTGAGCTGATAGAAAAACAAAGAAGCTCGAAGTGTATACAAGAAAAGTAAGAAAAACTTGAGCACAAAGGTTGTTTGACTGATCTTTAAGCTTGAATACTCTCACTCGTTGTTGTAGAACCTTTAGAAGTTGGTATTTATACCATTCAATTGATTTCCAACCATTGTGATTGTTGGGATATTGAATAGAGTTGTTGGGGATGAAAATACAAGTGCATTAGCTTCACCTCCAACAATAGGTATCAATATTTTTCTAAAATTATGAATATAAATAACATTTAATGACTAAGAATCAAAACTATCGATAGCAAAAGAACTTTATCGATACCAAACAAAAGGTATCGATACTTAATGAATCCTTTGGAGGTTAGAATACCAATTTAGTATGGTTATAAAAGAATGTATCGATAAAGGTGTACTTATATTGATACTTAAATAAATTTATCGAGACCAAGCAAAAGGTATTAATATCAAATCGATATTTGGGAAACATTTTGGACAGTTGAATGTCATTTTCATATGATACCAAAAAATGTATCGATAAATTTTTGAATCTATCGATACTCATTTAAATTTATCGATACTTGTAACACCCCAAACTCGGCCTAGACGTTATGGTCAAATCTGGCGTGCCACATTAAAGTGTCTTTCGAAAATAGTAATTATTTTGAAAATTCGTCTTCTGCTAAACTAGTAGTTTAAAATAAGTAAGCAAAAGGCCAATTAAAAATTTAAACAAACTTAAAGGCCTTATTACAAAAAACAAACCCAACATTTAATTTAAATTAAAAAAAACAACTGCAGATCAGCTGTAGTTGTGTGGCCACCTCCGAGTCCCTCGCAGCACCAAATCGCCTAAGACTGAGGATTACCTGCACGGTTGAAAGGAAAGAGTGAGTTTACAAAACTCAGTGTGTAATTCCCTATCAGTCAATCAGTAAACAACAAGCACTGACAGTCTAGGCCTGAGCCCTATTCAGTAACAGTACAGTATGGGCCTTAGCCCAATACAACAACAATGTGGGTCTTAGCCGAATACAACAACAATGTGGGCCTTAGCCCAATACAGTAACAATGTGGGCCTTAGCCTAAAACATTAACAATGTGGGCCTTAGGCCTAAGCAGTATCAGTACCGTACAATGATGCAACCCATCCCAATCCAGCCAACACACCACTCCGTACCACTAACACACTTTGTGGGGATAAAATCGACCCACCCAGCCAATACACCAATATCTCAAAGAAGTCGCTAGTAATAAGATTGCAAAGAAGTCGCCAAGAATGATATCGCAACAAAACTGTCAGTAACAATATACTTCATTCATAACAGTATCCCAGCCCCATGCAATATGTCATATCATAAATCATACGTGTATGCAGAATGTCATACATATCATAGAACAAAACAACCATACATAACATAAAGCCATATAGTCATTTCATCTTCTAGTGGTATAATAGTCATTTTATCCTATAGGGGTATTTCGGTCATTTTACCCTATAGGGGTAATTCAGTCATTTTAACCTATAGAGGTATTTCGATCATTTCAGGTATTTCGATCATTTTACCTTTTAGAGTATTTTGGTCATTTTACCCTATGAGGGTAACTCGGTCATTTTACCATATGGGGGTATTTTGGTCATTTTTACCTTCGGGGGTATTTCAGTTATTTCACCCTTTGGGGGTATTTCGGTTATTTTACCCTTTGGGGGTATTTCGATCATTTTACCCATCGAGGGTATTTTGGTTATTTTACCCTTTGAGGGTATTTTAGTCATTTTACCCAGTAGGGGTATTTTGATTATTTTACCCTTTGAGGGTATTTCGCTCATTTTACCCTTCAAGGGTATTTTAGGTCATTTTACCCTTCGAGGGTATTTCGATTATTTTATCCTTCGAGGGTATTTCGGTTATTTTACCCTTCGAGGGTATTTCTATCATTTTACCCTTCGAAGGCATTTCGGTCATTTTACCCTCCGAGGGTATTTCGATCATTTTACTCGTCAGGGGTATTTTAGTCATTTTCCCACAAATCACATGTTGGGCTTACCACTCGAGCAATCGCACGCCCGTGTGGACTCAAACGCCGTGTTAACGGCTTTTCGGCTTTTCACCGATCTACAGTTGTAGTGGGTGATTACACACCTGATTGTGAAGACGCACCTAGATCCACGAACTCCCAAAATCTCGACTAACAAAAATGGCTTAGCCAACTTATACCACTGACGAAAGTTAACAATGGAATGCTAGCCCACATACCTGCCTTAGATCGAGAGAGGAGAGGAAGATTTCGACTACTTGGAAACACTTGAATATTCCTTCCCTCCTAAAGGAATTCGAATTGTCAGAGAATGGAATGGCGACAATTGGCTGAACCACAATCAATAAGGGAAAAGAAATAGTTCTCGATCACAAAGAAAATAATAAGAGATGGAAATTAAAAACAGAGTGAGAAGGACATTCGACCAAAGAAAAAGAAGAGGAGAGAAAAGTGATTCGGCTCGGCAGAGAAGAAAGAGAAGAGAAAAGGGATTTGGCAAGGAGGGGATTCGGCCACAACAAATAAAAAGGAAAAAAGAAAAGTAAAGAGAAGAAAATGAAATAAATGAGCAAACCCAAGAGTAACTTCCAGTACTTGGCAAAATTTGACACCAAAACTAAAACGTGAAACCCGAACTCACAAAAATCGAAACAGACTAAGAGAGAAACTCAAAAAAAACCAAAACCGAATACCTTAAGTGATAAATGATCAAATTCCGCATAACCACCCTCCCAAATCAAATTCCTTGATTTCCTCCCCAAATGTCTTCCCTTATCCCTCCTTGAGTCGCTCCACCTATTTCTCCTCAACTCCCTCTATGACCAGCTCAAACTCCATTTAACAGTGTTCTATTCCAACTCTACCACCTACCCAGCTCAAGCAACTATGACCGGTTCAAACTCCATTTAACAGTGTTCTATTCCAACTCCACCATCTACCCAGCTCAAGCAGCAAAATAAATACTCTCATGCGTAACCCAGGACTTGAACCTTAGACCTCACAGTTACACAACACGCCACCTTGCCGCTAGACCACAAGCTCTTTTTGTGTCATAAAACAAACACTATTATTTATAAGGCCTATATGCTAGTGTCCAGATTCATTTAAGAGCAAAACTAAAAATTTTACAAAAGTTAAGACTTGAACCCCTGACTTCTCAAACACTTCCAAACACTCCTAAATCACTTAACCATTGAAGCAGACATTCATTTATATTACTTTCTTGTACAACTAAATATTTATGTGCAATCTCCTAACTGTTCCCTTGTTCAATACCTATTTCTTCTAGGCCCAAAATTCGGGATGTTACAATTCACCCCTCTTTAAAGAAATTTTATCCTCGAAATTTCCAATTATAAGACCAGTTGCATAACACAGACTCCACCACTACGCTTCCGCTGCGCACTCTAGTTCCAAATTAGGTATATGGCCAAATGACAATGACCCAACTCGAACACCTCTACGGCCTCTACCATGGTCTTTTGTACCTCGTCCGTGTGTACCTTTTATGCTCATATCAAATAACGTATTATCAGATTAAGAATTTTTATGTATTAGTTCGTAATTCCAGTAATTATTAACCGATGTCTTATGAAAAATAGTAATCAAAGTTTTGTTTTCGGAAATCAAGGTCTCCCTACAGTTTCCAGTTTCCTACAGTCTCAGTTTACTCTAACTAATGAGTATCAGTACAGTACTACTATATATAGTAGTCTCTCAGTGTATTTCAGTTCAAGCAGTCTACAGTATAAAGAAAACTTACGGATTTAGTGCTAGAGACTCGATGTGCCACACTTGTAAACCTTCCAAAACACTTCAAGAATAGTTTTCTAGAAATTCTTAATATTTTCATAACCCATTCCACAGCCGAGTTTTGTAACTTGGCTCTGATACCACTAAATGTAACACCCCAAACTCGGCCTAGACGTTATGGTCAAATTTGGCGTGCCATGTTGAAGTGTCTTTCAAAAATAATAATTATTTTGAAGATTCGTCTTCTACTAAACTAGCGGTTTAAAATAAGTAAGCAAAAGCCCAATTAAAAATTTAAACAAACTTGGAGGCCTTATTACAAAAACAAACCCAACATTTAATTTAAATTTAAAAAAAAAGTAAGTGCAGATCAGCTGCAGTTGTGTGGCCACCTTCGAGTCCCTTGCAGCACCAAATTGCCTAAGACTAAAGATTACCTACACGGTTGAAAGGAAAAGAGTGAGTTTACGAAACTCAGTGTGTAATTCCCTATCAGTCAATTAGTAAACAACAAGCAGTGATAGCCTGGGCCTGAGCCCTATTCAGTAACAGTACAGTGTGGACCTTAGCCCAATATAGCAACAATGTGAGCCTTAGCCCAATACAACAACAATGTGGGCCTTAGCCCAATACAGTAACAATGTGGGTCTTATCCTAATATAGTAACAATGTGGGCCTTAGCCCAATACAGTAACAATGTGGGCCTTAGCCCTAAACAATATCAGTACCGTGCAATGATGCAACCCATCCCAATCCAGCCAACACACCACTCTGTACCACCAACACACCATGTGGGGATAAAATCGACCCATCCAGCTAACACACCAATATTGCAAAGAAAGTCATCAAGAATAGAATCGCAAAGAAAGTCGCTAGTAACAAGATCGCACAAAGTTGTCAATGACATGATCGCAAAAAAGTCGCCAGAATGATATACTTCCTCCATAATAGTATCTCAGCCCCATGCAATATGTCATGTCATAAATCATACGTGTATGCAGAATGTCATACATATCATAGAACAAACAATCATACATAACATAAGGCCATACAGTCATTTCATCTCCTAGGGGTATAAAGTCATTTTATCCTATGGGGGTATTTTGATCATTTTATCCTATGGGGTAATTCAGTCATTTTACCCTATGAGGGTATTTTAGTCATTTTACCCTTTGGGGTATTTCGATCATTTCACCCTTCGGGGTATTTTGGTCATTTTACCCTATGGGAGTAATTTGGTCATTTGACCCTATGGGGGTATTTCGGTCATTTCTTACTTCAAGGGTATTTCGGTTATTTCACCTTTTGGGGGTATTTCGATCATTTTACCTATCGAGGGTATTTTGGTCATTTTACCCTTTGAGGGTATTTCAGTCACTTTACCCTGTAGGGGTATTTCGATTGTTTTACCCTTCGAGGGTATTTTTGGTTATTTTACCCTTTGAGGGCATTTCGGTCATTTTTCCCTTCGAGGGTATTTTTGATCATTTTACCTTTCGAGGGTATTTTGATCATTTTACCCTTCGAAGGCATTTCAGTCATTTTACCCTCCGAGGGTATTTCGGTCATTTTACCCTGTAGGGGTATTTCAGTCATTTGCCCACAAATTACATGTTGGGCTTACCACTCGAGTGATCGCACGCCCGTGTGGACTAAAAAGCTGTGTTAACGGCTTTTCGCCGATCTACAGTTGCATTGGGTGATTACACACCTGATTGTGAAGACGCACCTAGATTCACGAACACCCAAAATCTTGACTAACAAAAATGGCTTAGACCACTTATACCATTGACGAAGGTTGACAAAAATCTTCTTGACGGATATCTGCATTGGAAACGGATTTATTAAACAAACTTTTTTAATCATGATAACTTATAGAAATACATAGAGCATTCGGCCTACACCAAGAATGCTAGCCCACATACCTACCTTAGATCGAGAGAGGATAGGAAGATTTCGATGACTTGGAAACATTTGAATATTCCTTCCCTCCTAAAGGAATTCGAATTGTTAGAGAATGGAATGGCGACAATTGGCTGAACCACAATCAATATGGGAAAAGAAATAGCCCTCGATCACAAAGAAAATAATTAGAGATTGAAATCAAAGATAGAGTGAGAAGGACATTCAGCCAAAGAAAAAGAAGAGGAGAGAAAAGTGATTCGGCCCGGCAGATAAGAGAAGAGAAGAGGGAAGAGAAAAGAGATTTGGCAAGGAGGGGATTCGGCCACAACAAACAAAAAGGAAAAAAAGAAAAGTAAAGAGAAGAAAATGAAATAAATGAGCAAACCCGAGAGTAACTTCCAGTACTTGGCAAAATTCGACACCAAAACTAAAACGTGAAACCCGAACTCACAGAAATCGAAACAGACTGAGAGAGAAGCTCCAAAAAAACCAAAACCGAATACCTTAAGTGATAAATGATCAAATTCGGCACAACCACCCTCCCAAATCAAATTCCTTGATTTCCTCCCCAAATCTCTCCCCTTATCCCTCCTTGAGTCACTCCACCTATTTCTCCTCAACTCCCTCTATGACCAGTTCAAACTCCATTTAGCAGTGTTCTATTCCAACTCCACCACCTACCCAGCTCAAGCAGCAAAATAAATACTCCCAAGTGCAACCCAAGACTTGAACCTCAAACCTCACAGTTACACAACATGACACCTTACCACTAGACCACAAGCACTTTTCATGTCATAAAACAAACACTATTATTTATAAGGCCTATATGCCAGTGTCCAGATTCATTTAAGAGCAAACTAAAAATTTTGCAAAAGTTAAGACTTGAACCCCTGACTTCTCAAATACTTCCAAACACTCCTAAATCACTTAACCATTTAAGCAAACATTCATTTATGTCACTTTCTTGTACAACTAAATATTTATGTGCAATCTTCTAACCGTTCCCTTATTCAAAACCTATTTCTTCTAGGCCCAAAATTCGGGATGTTACAATACTTGACAAAAAAGTATCGATCCTGGATCAATACTTTTTGGTCTAGAGCAATTTTAACTTGTTTGGAAAAATTTCTAAGACATTTTTTTAACTAAATTGGCTTTTAAAAAATTTCTAAGTATAAGTTCAATATATTTTCTTTTAAGATATCATTTGAGATCAACTTTTTGCCAAGTATTGTTTTAAAATGATTTTGATTCAAAAAATAATATTTTTTATATCAAAATTATTTGCCAACTAAAGATTAGTTTAACAAACTACAATAAAATGAGCAGAGTTCTTCAACTTGTCTACAAGCACTTAAATTGAACCCTTATTTTTCGGTGATAATGTCAATCTTGTCACAAAGTCCATGGTGATTTGCTCCCATTTCCATTCAGAAATCATTATAGGTTTCAATAATCCTTACAAAACTAGAGTTAATAAAATAATACAAACATATTATGAATTAAAAAAATAAGTCTCATATGAACTTATCAGATACAAACAACAATAAAAGAAGTGTCAATGACTAATCTGCAATTTCTCCTATTTCTCTATTATCTTTCAATTGATTCAAATCCCGATCTATAATAATTTATTTCAATTTATCAATTCTAAACATCTTTTAACAGCCTATTATTATAAACATATATCGTTAAATTTCATTTTTGGATCTCCCTAAAGATTTACATTTTATTCAATTTAATCCATAAAATCAAAATAACTATACCTTTCAAATTCAAGCTTTGTTTTTCAATTTGATTTCAATTTCATCATTCTATAACCCTCTATTATCTATAATTAAAAATTTCATACCAATTTTGAAATATTTACACTTTAGTCCCTATATTCAAAATTAACAATTTTCACTTTACAAATTAATCCTTTTTCATATCTAAGCATCAAATCTAATTAAATATTACCAATTTCTTCAAGCATAACATTTAAAAACTTTAACAGTTGTGAAAACTAACATCCGGATTAGCTAAATCGAGTTACAACAATCTAAAAAACATAAAAATACTAAAAATGAGATTTGATTAGCTTACCATGTAAGAATGGAAAGCTTGACCGAATGTTTGAAATAAAAAATGCTTCCATGTTTATTTTTCTTGTTTTTGGATGATGGGGGAAAGAAAAATAAAAAGGAGACGATGGCTTCTTAATTTATTATATTATTAACATATATATTATTATTTTCATTTAAACTTTAACATATAAAATATCAATTTTATACACTTAACCGTCCCACTATAACTTAAAATGGCTAATTTTTCATTTAAAGCCTTGAATAATCATTATTTAGCCCTTTCTAGTTAATGGAAATCAATAGAAATTATTTTTACGATTTAGTCCTTGTACCTTAATTAGTCACTAATTGAGTAAAATTTCCTATCTAAAATTCAATTCATCCATATAATCAGTCAATAAATATTTAATAAAAGAAAACAAGGTCTTGGTACCTCATTTTCTGACACCACTGACTTTAAGGCCAGCACACTTGTACTTTAACTAACTATACAATTGCAATTTTCACTAGAAAAAAATTCACTAATAATATAATTAAATCCTAAATATTAATTAATAATATTTACAAACTCGATCATCAAAGAACGGGGTTTCAAAACCACTGTTTCTTGCACCACTAAAAATCGGGCCGTTACAAGTTTAATTAGTTACATTGTATAATAGAGTAGAGGTGATCAAAATATATAATTTTTTTTTTATATTTTAGACCAAATTATGAATAAGTATGTAGATAGATGTGCAAATGCATGTTTGATCTGTCGTAATTTGGTGTAGCAGATTAAACTAGTTTTCGCACTTTAGGAGCTCGAACATAATCATTTTAGTTAAGTTTTAATTACAATTTCGTAACTATTAGTTAAGTTTATAAAACGTGCAATTTGAGTCCTTTATTGATATTTGGGGTCGAATGAGGCCTAAGGGTAAGCTAATATACTTTGTGAATGTGCAGGAGACCATTAGAAGGCATATTAACTCAAGAGTGGTCACTAGGTTGCAACACGGAGCATGCGATGTTGCAACATAGGGAGCAGAATAGAAGAATTCTAAAACTACCTTCAATGTCGCGACATAGCTTGAGGATGTCCCAACATACCCCTGAAGACTCCCTGAAGCTGAGCATACTGCCCTCAATGTCGGGACACATGACCTGGTGTGTCGCGACATCACCTCTGAACTTGAAATAATTATGAGTAATGGGTGTTTTGGTCCGCACAATCAAACATTAAACACGAGGATGGTAGTTGACCTAGGGTTAAGGACGACGACCACCCTAAAGTCTATAAATAGGCTCATTTAGCACATGTTACATACACCTTTCATATTGTATAATTTATTCGTTAGATTTAGTCTTTCATTTTTCCTTTTCTTAGGTTTTAGATTTCTGTTCTTGTTATTTATTTTTGTGAAGAAATCAGATTCTAGATTACTGTCAAACTCTGTAAGGATTTTGTGCTTAATACAAATTAGGCTTCTTCTAAACTCTATTCTTTAATTGTTCTTTATGTTCATTCTGTTCATTAATTTTATATCATTTATTAGATTCATTAGGAACTAATCCTCCTGTGGGGGATTAGCGAGTGGAGGTATGAATAATTAACTTTTTGTAGGGATTTCTTAATGGATCAATTGTTTAGGAAAGGAAGAATCTAGATCCTAGGCTTGACAACCTTAGGAAATCATCAAGGTGGGAATTAACCCAAATTTGATATGGCCTATCTGGGAACACCTTAACCCTAAACCAATCTAGACTGTTAGGTCAGAAGATAAGTAGTTCTTGCTGACTCAGTATTTCAGTGGATGTATGGAAAGATCCTGTTGGAGTATTGACTAGCTGATTGAACAAGAAAACCCAAGACGACAGTTGATTATGACTACCAAAGCGAGCTAATCACCCATGCCTAGATTTGACACATTCAATTATTTGATTCTTGTTTTTCATCTATTTTATTTTATTTTATTTCTTATTATTTTTTTAGTATAATTTATCAAAAACCTCTCCGTTAATTCTTCGTACTATAATTCGATTTAAGTACTAATTAGATATATTTATGTTTAGATTAGAATTAATTTAGTGCTTGCCTTCCTTGGGTACAATCCTCAGAGTACTATATTACAACCTGACCTGTATACTTGCGGATATTGCTTTTTTACATCTTTTGTGCAGGATTTCTACTCTAGATGTTGGTATGTTCGGAGGCGATTAATGTTTTGGAATTCAATGTTATTCATGGAATTACTATTAAAAGCATGTTTTGGTTTTGTATTCATTGAGATGTTTAGGGATGATTTAAGACATTGTTTGAGTAGTCAATAGCCTAAATGACTAACCTATATGCTATATATATCCCTAGTTCCCAAATTTTGATCCATTATGGACCCTTGACGAACCCCTATTTTTTTAAACCTTGAGCCTAAGTTGAGTTTAATTCTCAAACTGTCTGTCTTATATTTGTGTTACACTACGAAATAGACGTCAAGCCACGAACATGAGGGTTAGGTAGAAATAATTTGGTGATTTTAAAAAAATAAATTTGAGTGAATAGTAAAGAGATGGCCCGATCTAGCACGTACAAACTCTTGCAAAAATATGCTTAGAATGAAAAGTGTTGAGTGAACAAAAGCAATATAAAGGTCAAAAGAAAAATGATTGAATAAAAATACAGATAAGGATAAAAGCATTGTGAGTGGAAATAGTGAAAAATTTTAGAATATGCTCAAAGTGAAAAATTAATTCATGAGCTTAAAAAGGACTTTTCACTTTCACAATGCATAATTGCTTGCTAGTTTTCTATACTCGTTAATATCGAGCCATATCTTCCACATTGTTGGAGAGAAAAGGGAGGTGAGAGAAGGAGAAATAAGGCAGTGAGCTTGATGATCACATATGGAGGGAAATGGGAACAATGTCAAGTGTTATACTATTCTTAGTGCTTAAATCATTTTAAGCCGACCATTTATTTGAATTCATACTAGCCTAAGCCTCAAAACGTTACAATCCTAAAAGGCCTATGTGACCTTAACATCTTTGTTTATAAAACCAATACTTGCAAAACTTAGTGAGAGATGAATAAGTCAAATTCCATCTTGTATATATACTTTATATGTGCTTATATTATGTTAATGGAATAGTATGAAGCATATTGCTTTTCTAGGATTGCCTCTATATTTATTTACTCTGTAACTTTGTGAACTAGGTTGATTTGCTTCCAAAGTTGTGAATTTATGATTCATTATTCTTAGTTTGTATAGTAGAAGAATTTGTTGCACTGTACATATCCATCAATTGATTGTTAGATCTCACCATTGTTTAAAGGTCGTCTAAGTTGCATGTGCACTGTCTTAGTTGTTTGCTTGATTACAAGCAAAGACTTAAGTATGAGGGAGTTTGATATGTCGTAATTTACTACGTCAAATTAGGATATCTAAAACACTTACTGAGTTTGTTCTTAAGTAATTTATGAGTTTTTTCTATACTTTCCACTGATTTTTAGTTTTTAGCGTTAATGATTGTTTTTATTTAGTTTTAGTCCTTTTAAGGCCCAAATTGGAAAAATGGTGCCATTGGGATTTTAATGGGCCATTTGAGTTTGTGTAGAGAGACGACAATGACCAAACCTTGAGGAGAACTACATTTGACATGGGTGTCACGACACTGAGCCTCCATTACCTTAAAGGAGCAAGACTTCAACAAGAAATTAACCTAGAGCAGATTGCTGAGAGTGCTGCAACACTAAGGGTGTTGTGTCGCAGCACTAAGCTTAAAGTCGTGACACCAAGCCTTCATGGTCCCAATACCACTGCTGGCTGTTGAAGAAGTCAGTGCCACTATCGAAGATGTTGCCACACTAGCCAATCAATGTCACGACATCGAGAACCCTAGAGCCAAGAGTGTGCCACTATCGAGGGTGTCGCGACACTGAAGCTTGGATGTCATGACACCTTTACTTGATAGGTTGAAATATACTACAGGGGTAGTTTTATGTCCAACACAAAGACAAGTCAACTCATCCATTTTAAGGGTATTTTTTTCAATTTTAAGGTTGAAATTTTATTTGTATTAAAGATGTTTTCGCTATCAAACTTAAAGGAGCCACCTTTTATCATCTTTTTAGCTTAGTAGTTATTTTCTCCATTTTTAGGTTTTAGTTCTTTATTTTTTTTAGCTTAGTAGTTGTAGTTAGTAGTTTTATCAATTTTTATTGTAGCTTTTCTTTTCTTTTCTTTGTACTTAGATACACAAACTCTACTTTGTATTTTGATTTCTCCTTTAATCCTTCAATATATTTCAACTTTGTTAACTCTCAAAAGCATAAAAATCTCCACTTTCCTTAGGAATCCCTAAGGTTTCTTTAACCTTACATTTATACTTTCTTTAATTAATTATTTGAGCATGAATTTGGATGATGTTATTGTGTTGATCATGGATAGTAACTAAACTTTATGGTGGTTGGTTGGTAGAAATGTTGCATGGTTAGTTTTTGGATTAGGGACTAAATTGTAAAAATTGGACTAAATTGAATAAAGTTCAAAATCTAGATTTGACACCTCTAGGTAAACAATTAGATAGGTGATATCAAGAGGAGAACCTATTGGGAACCAATCTGATTGTCCCGATTTAGTTTAGTGAGATTGAGAGATAAACCAAACTAAATCGTCTAATTGGGTAAAATGGTGGCCGAGAGCTAAAATTGAACCAATTAGTAGTTTGAAATCTTTTGATCCCTAATCCAAGAATTAACTAGCAACATGAAAGTCAATCGACCACTTTAGCTTTTTGAATTGATTTTTGTGCACTTTTGATTTTTTTGTAATTTAGTCCTTCTAGGTATTAGATAGCGTAGTTAACCTTTGATAATGATTTTTTGTACTATGATACTTAATAAGTAGCTAGCTAGACTTCTTGTTTGCATGCATTTTCATTGTTAATCACCTTTTCACTCAAACTCTCTTAGGTTCGATCCTCGAAATATTTCATGTTTAGCTGTAACATAAAAATCTTACAACTGACCTATCATACTTGCAAATAACCGCTATATTTATGATTGTATTTGTTTTGATTCTCTTGCCTAGACCTACGCACATCGAGGGGTGGTCAAAGAACTTTTCTGAAAATTATCTAAATTGTTTTTAAAGCTAGCTATAGAATATATATATATTCATCATGTCCGTAGGCGAGTTGTACACTCTTAAAGTAAGAAGAAGCTTGAAGAGATATTTTTCTGGGAAGAATAAAAATGGGGAAATGGAATGTCTAAGCGCATCCATTTTTTACTATGTTTCCTACATTCACTCGACGCAAGTGTTTTCCTAATAGTAAGCAACTAGCCATGAAGTGTGCTCCATTCTCATGGGTGAGGATCAAACCTCTAACCTCATGATTAAGGGATGAGGTAACCAACCACCACACCACATCCTGATTAATTTTGTTATGTTATAAAAAAAATAAGTTTAAACGGTTTAAATAGTACTACAACCCCTTTTTAGAACTTATTTTTTTCACCATATCTTAAATAAATATGTGTCATCGTTTAAATATATTTATGAAATCTAAAATTTTCTCATAGTATATCAAATTATTTTCATATAAAATTATTAAAATTAATCTAAAATATAAAATTATAATAATAAAAAAGCTTATAGTGTAACACCCCAAACCCGGCCTAGACGTTATGGCCGAATCTGGGAGTGTTACGAAAAAGGGTTTTGGAATCAATCTTATTATGTAAAATTTCTCGCATTTAATCGTTACTAAAAAGAACCCACATTTTTCAAAAATATTATTATTTTCGTTAAGGAAAACATTGTTAATTTTCTATTTCAGAAAACTTATTTTGCAGCGAAAGTTTGATACTATTAAAGTTGAAAACCGAGTTTGTGTTTTCTGAAAAATATTTGTTTGCGTAAAACTGTGGCTTTGTCAAACATCTTAGTATAAAAGTCAAAAACACATCCAAAACCAAAATTAAAACAAACAGTCTAGAGAGTCCCAAAATTACAAAACTCTAAAAATATTCCAGATTTTCAATAAAGACCATTAACCAAAACAGTTCGCAACCTAGTGGTCACTGCTGAGACTTCGTCGCACTGACCCGCCTATGTTTGAGGATTACCTGAACAGAATAGACAACAGATATGAGTTTTCATAAACTCAGTGTGTAACTCAACGAAATATACATGCATCAAATTCAGAATTTCAGTATATCAGAACAGAAGAGAACATAAGTCCTTGTCAGAATCAGATTATCTGAAATATACATATATGCAAAGTCCTACCCCCATCCTCTACACACCATCTCCGACCATCCCAACAAACCACGTGGGGTATAAAACACCTACATAGCCCTGCACACCACATAGTGCCGATACGACACTTATCGGAATAATTTGCACCTGTGCTGCCAGAATAATGGAGAATTATCGCCTCACAGAGCGCTTCCTCCAACGAACAAAACCCACCCCATAAACAGATACAGAATACAAATATACAAAATTAACAGATTTAACATGACTCGCATGCTCGTATTCAAATATCATACATGCTTATGCAACACAATCAGACATACATATCAGTTTTCCTAAACTTAGATCAGTTTATACAAATAAAAAATCTCATACATTAGGGTTTTTTTGCCCTTATCGACCTTACGAAAGCTCCATAGTCAATCGGAACAACGTGTACGACCCTAGGGAGAATTTTAGAATTTTGAGCCCACATGCTCGTGTGGGCCCACATGCCCAAATTGGCCTTGCCTATGTGGCCGACACAGCCTTGCCCATGACCCACACGCCGGTGTGGCCCATACGCCCAAATCGGCCTATCCCGTGTGACTTACACGGCCACACACTCGTCCGTCACACGGCTGTGTGTCGTACACGGCCGGGCATACTCCCGTGTGGCATCGAGAGGCCACTTTTTTGGCTTTTGTCGAACCTCATTTTTCCGTGTTTTCGTTACACACTTGGTGCATTTTTCATGCAAAAATAATCCCGAGACCTCTAAAACCCTAAAATAGTATACCAAACACCATTTTAGCAATTTAATTTACGAATCAACAACAATAACCCAAACAAAGCAGATGAACTTACTGGCGACAAAAATAACCTCTCTCACGAAATCAGGTTGTTGGAGCGCAATTCGCTGCTTCACAGTCTTCTCCTATGCAACACACATTCACAGAAATTAAATCCTTTAACTACACACCATTACCCCAAAACAAAAGGTATAATTCCAACTGGCCTTACGAAAATCGAAAGCTACAGAAAAACCAAAACCCCACTTATCAAAACGAACGAAGAAAATTAGAAATCCAAGACACAAGGTTATGACGACAGATTCTGAACAGGATAGAAGAAAAAAGAAAAGAGAAGAAAAGAAAAGAAAAGAAAATGCAAAGAAAGGGGAGAGGAGAACGTCAAAAACCAGGGATTATAGGGAAAAATAAAAATGAAATAAAAATGAAATTAAAAGAAATTATCCTAACTTCCTACTAATACCTAAATCCCTCGTAATCCTACTCAACCACGTCTAACTACCTCAAAATTCCACTTCCACCAAACTATCACACAATTGAAGCAAAAATTAACCCCCACACTCATTGCAAGGATTTGAACACAAGACCTTCAACAAAATAACACTTTACCACTCGAACCAGCAAGCTCATTCCAATATAAGTTTACTAAAGATAAAACATAACCCAACCCATCAATGATAAGGCTAGAATAAAAATAATAAAATTTTCCAAAAAGTGGGACTTGAACCCAAAACCTCAAACACACACCTATATCACTTAACCACTAAAGCATATACTCATTTATGATAAAATTAAAATAAAAATAAATAAATTAGTTAGGGCGTTACATATAGCTTTAAGAAAAAAAAAGTTGAGCTCTTGTACTAAATTCACACTCAATTAAGCCCTTACTGTTAATAAAAATATCAATTAAGTCCCTCAATTAATGGTTTCCATCTTTGGCCATATAAACTGTTAAAATCAATCGACAGACCAATCAGATGATGTTACTTGGCATCTTTTGGTTTTAGTTCAATATTTTTCTCATAAAAAATCATAAAAAGTATTAAAAAAATAAAAATTCTTAAAATTTAAAAAAAACTAAAATATTAAAAATTTATATAAAATTATAAATATTATAAAAATATATAAAACTTATAAAAAAATTCATAATAAGTTCTAATAAATTATAAAAAAATTATAATTTTTAATAAAATTATAAAACATTATCGATTCCTTATTTTGGAAACTAAGTCCCTAAAATCAAAATGAATGCATGACATTAGAACAACTGTTGGATAACGGGAATCGTGTCAAAATCAATATTGTTAGAACTATACCATATTGGTTGGTTAGACCGAGAATTGGCAAGGATAACGATCTGGAGAAAGCCATTACATCAATTGACCTGGGAACCATTACAAATCGAGTGGTTGAACAAGATTTTTTTCATTTTTTTTAAATTTTAATGATTTATTTAATTAAATCGGATGGACTAGTTGAACTGTTGAACCGATAGCTTGACCACTTCCAACCGATGGCGTGATCAGTTCAGTCACCGGTTCGGTTCTAAAAATCTTGTTTAGAATATTTCATGCTGCCATATGTTAATATTTGCAATAGTTGGATAATAAAATTTTGGTTTGATGGTATCTAAGTGTTTCAAAAATACTTTATACCATACCATACTTAGCAAATAATTTTCAACTTTTCAAGGTCTAAACTATTGCATTGTACTTGAAAAATTGGAGATAAAAATTGTAACAATAATTTGTTAATAAAAAGAGAGAGTCCCACAATTATCATTTTATTTGTGAAAGATGGAGAGTATTTTATTCAATATGAAAATGACCCTAACGATTTGACAACTATTCTCATTATTCAATGGTTGGTTTGATGTCATGTGTTCATTATGAGTTTAGGGTTTGAATTTTTTTATAAATTTTAATTTTTTATAATTTATAAGAATTTTTATATTTATTTATAAGTTTTGTGAATTGTTATAAGCTTTTTTTTATTTTGAATATGTTAAATACGTTTTATTAATTTTTATAATTTTTTATAATTTTATGAATTTTTATAATACATAAGTTTTTATGATTTTTTTTATATTTTTATACTTTTTATAAGTGTGAAAATTGGAACGTCGATAATGACAACGAATCGCAAAAAAAGAGAGAAAAATAGAACACATAGAATTTTGCGTGGAAACCCTTTCGGGGAAAAACCACGGGTAGAGGAGAAGAAAATTCACTATGTCAAATTTGAATGGTGCAAGAGGAGAGACGAATACATCCATTTATAGGTTAAAAACCTTATTCTAATCAAAGTCTAATAGAATTAATGCAGTAAGGTTAAAACACCTTATTCTAATCAAATATCAAAATAAAGGAGCTAAATTTCTATACGGATTCCACTTGTACAGCCTGTACCGTACCACGAGCCCCAGTCTAATAATTTGCTTATTGGGGATCTACGACGGGCTGCGGCCTTTGCCCTCGTAGATCCTCCTATCTTGTCACTTGTATTTTATTTTAATAGGAATTTGGGTCACACAACTCTTAATAATCTAACAATAAGTTTATATCAATCTTTTTTTTTAAATATTTCGATAATTTTCATGGTTTTTATGAGAAAATATAAGATTAAATTAGAAGTTGCCGCATGACATTATTTGATTGGTCCACCAATTAATTTTAAAGGTCAACTTGATCAAAGATGAAACCATTAATGAAGGGGTTAAATTTTATTTTTTAGTTAATGACAAAACTCAATTAGATGTGAATTTAATGTAGGGACTTAAATTTTATATTTTAAAAGATTTTTATACCTATAAACCTAATAAAAATAAAGAAAATTTGGATATCTGCCAGTCATGTTCTATTTCACATTATTTAATCATAGAATTCAAATTTGTTAAGAAAAGTTATTATTAATTTTAAATGAGTACTTAAATTAGTATCTAAAGTTGTGAAAGGCTATACAAATTATTCCAATATGATTGACGTATGATATTTTATTTTTGTTGAATATGTATTAGTTAAGCATAACTTAAAAGATAATTTTTTGTAGAGTTGGAGATTACGTGTCGTAAAAACTTCATCTAAGCAATCCACTTCTCTAAAACTTTAGGTTAAATACAAAGTATTGTTAATAATTTAAAAGAGTAAGTGGTTGACATCTCAAAATTTAGAAATTTGAAAAATGCTGTAACAAGTATTATAAATTATTGTGTATATACATCGAGTTTTTATTTGCTCGTTTTAAGTGTATGTTTATTTTCACTTTTTAAACAACTAGTTTGGCTTCCTCTATCCTCTAGTTTTCTTTTCAGTTTTGTATCTATAGATGATAAATTATAGATTATTTATAAACTGATGTTGTATAATGATGTAAATAATTTGTTAAGCGATGGGGAAATTTTGAGAAGTGACTTATGTCGGAAAGAAAATATATTTGCTAAGTTGAAAGTTCTGGTAGACAGCGAACAAGTGTTAAAAGTAGAAAACAAAAACAAGTATATTTTTGGCACTAAAATTAGAGGTGTTCAATCGATTAACCGACCCGAAATAACATTAACTAAATTAATCGACCTTTTAAAATTTTTAACCGTTAATCGAACCGAATTTTTTTCAAAAACATTAACCAAACTAAAATTTTTTCGGTTAATTCGGTCGGCCAACCAAATTAACCGAAAATTATATGTTTTTTAATTTTTGGTTAAAAATTAACCGAATTACCTAAATTAATCGAATTAACCGAATTAATCGAATTAACCGAATTAATTGAAGTGAATCACTAGATAATTAAAAACATTACATAAGTCTTTGAATCACTAACATTACATAAGTCTTGAAATTAACACATAATTGAAATTTTATTTTTATTTATTAAATTATTTGTAATTTTTATGATTGGGTTGGGTTGGGTAATTGGGTTGGGTTGGGTAATTGGGCTGGGTTGGATACTTGGGTTTGGATTGGGTTTAGGTGAATAGTGGGCCTAAGATTATAATTTTATTTATTAATTTTTTCGGTTAAACCGAAAAAATTCGGTTAATCGACCGGTTTCGAACCGAATTAATCGTTTACCAAAAAATCAAAAAATAATTAACCGACCCCTGACAGAAAAAATTCAGTTAACTGACTGATTAACCGAATTCGATCGATTAACCAAAATTTTTCGGTTTTACCCGATTTTTACACACCCCTAACTAAAATTATTCACAACAAAGATTTTACGTGGAAAACCTTTAAAGAGAGAAAAACTATGAGTAAATGAGGTATCGACTTTTCACTAAATGAGTAAATAAACGAGAGTACAATATGGAGAAAATAAACCTAAAAGTACTAAACGTACAAATCCAAACCCTGAAAATAAAGTCCTAACTTGGGAACAAAATTCTCTCCATAGTTACCACGAAACTCTCACCAAAAACTCATCTGCGACTACATCTTGTGACCCCAAAAGAAAACCTTGTTGATTGACATGTCAAAACAGGGATATAATGTCCCCTTTAAATAGGCTTAGATTATAGTTCTAATCATATTAAAATATCCCTAAAATAATTAGAGCCCAACTGGGAGAAGAAGTCTTACTTAAAGTCTAAAATGTGGTTGTAACTTGGACAATTTGTCGTCCCGACATCGATGTCGCATTTGCCTAGGGTTTACATCACGTCGTCCCAATGAGCCTTACCTGCTCATCACGACGCCGAGCCTGTTTTGGCCCTTATTCGATTGTTCATTGATTGTTGTCTTAAGTGTCTACAAACCTTTTGATAAATGCGATGCACACTCTACAATTTTAATGAATCTAAAGATTGTGTTGGTATATATAATAAATTAGAAATCAGAACTAGATCTCTAGTGATGATTTGTTTCACAGTAAAAAATAATAATAATTGGACAATAATTGCAAGTTGTAACTCCTTCTAAAACATATTTAAATCAATGAGATCCCTTTGAACAGCAAAGTTAATATCATTAGTTCAATTGTTAGTGTTAGGATATGTCTTACAAATATTTACTCTAACATATCAATTGAAGTAGGTGGAGTTAATTACAGAATTGTGCATTACCTTACTCTTATTACTAGTGTGAGTTGTAGCAAAATAATAATAATAAGGAATAATGTCATATTTGGTACCTACACTTTCATAAATTATCCAATGTGACACATGTATTTTGAAAATGTCAAATGTGGTATCCGAACTATGAAAATGTGATTTATTATGGTACCTAATGTTAACACTTTAGTGAATTTCTAAATCAACCAATGAAAATTGATTGGTAGTTTGTTTTTCAAATCATCAAGTCCACATGAATAATAGAACATTATGTGAAAAACTAAATAAAATAAAAAATTAAATTGAAAACACATAACTAAACATATGGTTAATAACAAAGAAGCAAATACTAAACTTACAAGAGAATACTTATACTTTCATGGAAAATTTTAAAAAATTATTTAAAATTAATTAGAAATAATATTTCAAATGGAGAATTCTTTGGAAAAGATTACCATTTACTTAAATGAAGAAGATAACAATTTTATTAATGTAAGTTTAGTATTTGCTTCTTTTGTGTTAGTCATATGTTTAGCTAATTTGAAAAAAAAATATATGTATTGATCTTTCATGGTTGATTTAGCAATTCACTAACAATATTAACATTAGGTACCAATAAGTGCTAAAAGTAACATGTGATAACCTCATTCTTAATACGTTTTTGGGTGATTATTTGATGATAATTGTGAATTTTATACTCCTAATCCCTTAAATTCATGCTTTAATGCTTGATAGAGCACTTAGGAGCAAAAGGAACAAAAAATGAGCGAAAAACGGAGTATCGGAGCAAGCTACATGAGCCACATGGGCTGAACCATTTCAGACGACCAGATCACACGATCATGTGACCCACACAGGTGTGCGGTAGACCATGTCGATTTCATGGAATTACACATTGAATTGCGAAAAATCATAATTTTTAGATTTTTCAGGCATTTTAAGACGTATATATGACAAAAATAAGAAGATAGGAGTGAGCCGCTGGAGAATATTCAAGAAAACAACTAAAAAAACACCATTGAAGCCGACTGTAAAGCAGATTTCTAGTTGATTTCTTGGGAAGTTATCATGAGTTTCTTTATTTCTTTCGGTTATATTGTGCCTTGGTTGTTTTTATTTTCAAGCATGAACTAATTTTCTAAATACCTAGGGGAGATGAACCCTATGATGGATTTTGTCATTTGATTTTTATTTTTTGCAATAAATACTTAGATTTTTTTTTCAATTATGTGTGCTTAATTCTTGATTTGATATATCTAGATTATTAATCCATGTTTGATGTTCTTAAATCGGTATACCCTGTTTAAGAGTAGATCTTGTATAGTTGAGTGGAGTTGCATACAATCCTAGAAATCGGACAACATAAATCTACCGGATTAGAGTCAAATCTAATAAGGGAATCCATAGTACAATTTAATGCGATAATAGGGGTTTTAATTAAAAATAAATTTCAATTAGTCAACCTAGATTCAGTTGCTTTTATGCTCTAAAGAGATATTTGCATAATTTAGGGATTTCTACGTATCAAGATACTAAGTAAAGAAATTGCATAATTTAGATTGATAGTGACAGATGAAATCTAGGTGAATTCTTTCCTGTGTATTGTTTTGCTTCTTAGTTGACAATTGATTACTTTCGTGTTTATTTCTTTTTCACGTTTGTTAGTTAAATAATTTAGTTAATTTTAGTTTTAATCAATAACTCGAATTATTCAGTTAAATAATAAAAAGACAGTAATTACTAGTACATTTAGTCCTCGTGGGAATGATATCTTTGTTCACCGTAGCTATACTATTAATTGATAGGTTCACTTGCTTTAATCAAATTTTAGTTAGTTTCGTGCCACATTAAGTTTTTGGCGCTGCTCCCGTAGACTAGAATATTAGGAAAACTTTATTTCTATTAATTTATCCATTTTAATTTTAATTTTAATATTTTTGTTTTAAATTTAATTTTTACATTCTAATTTTTCTTTAGTTTGATTCTTACAGGTTTTTTTGGTTTATGACTAGAGGCAACCCATTGGAACCATTAGTCTTTGATAGTGAGATCGAAAGAACTGCTTGTAGAAATCGAAGAGAGGTTAGAGAAGTAAGGCAAGGTCAACAGATTTTAATAGACGATCAAGAGCAAAAGGACATTACTGTGGAGATGGATAATATAATCCACAACTTCCTACATGTCCTGCTCCTCGGACTATGTATGACTATGCTAAGCCCACTCTGATTGGGGCTGAATTGAGTATTGTCAGACCGACAATTGCTGCAAATAATTTTGAGATTAAGTCGAACACAATTTAGATGGTGCAACAGTATGTTCAGTTTGATGGGTTGTAAGACGAAGATTCGAATACTCATTTAGCTAAATTTCTAGAGATCTGCAACACATTTAAGATTAATGGTATTACTGATGATGTCATACGCTTACGGTTGTTCCTATTCTCTTTGAAGAACAAGGCAAAATAGTGGTTGAATTCACTTCCACGAGATTCCCTCACTACTTGGGCTCAAATGACTGAAAAATTTTTGTTGAAGTATTTTCCACCAGCCAAAACAGTTAAGTTGAGGAATGACATATTTTCTTTTGTTCAATTTGAGCTTGAGACACTATATAATGCATGAGAGAGATTTATAGATCTTCTGAGAAGGTGTCATCATCATGGGTTACCTTTGTGGTTACAAGTTCAAACCTATTACAACGGTTTGAATCCCTCGAACAGGCAGATAATTGATGCAGCAGCTGGCTGAACACTAAATAATAAGACACCTGAGGTATCCAAAGAATTTATTGAGGAGATGGCATTGAATAAATATTAGTGGCAAGTTATGATAACAAAGTGTACTAAGGTAGTAGGTGTCTTTGATATAGATGTAGTTGCTATGTTGGCGAGTCAGGTGGAAACGCTGAGCAAAAAGATTGATGGTTTGAGTTGCAGTAAATAAGTGAATCCAGGAGTACAATACGATGCGACTGGAGCGAGGATGATCAATTTGGAATGTTTTCACTTCAAGTCTAACATGGAGCATGAGCAAGTCGACTTTATGGGTAATAATTCTAGACTTCAGAATAACCCCTACGACAACAATTATAATCCAAGATGAAGGAATCATTGAAAATTTATCTTAGGGTGGTCAAGGAAATCAAAATTCATAACCACCTCTAGGTTTTCAACAACCTTATTAGAAATAAAAGAAGCTGAATCTGGAAGAGATGTTGACTAAATTTATTTCAGTGTCAAAAACTAGATTCTAAAACATTGAAATAACGTTGAGGAATTAGCATGCATCTATTCAAGGCCTCAAGAATAATATTAGTCAACTTGCTAAATTGGTTTTAGAGAGACAACAAGGTAGTTTATCTAGTAACACTAAAACCAACCCAAAGGAGCAAGTCCACGCAATCACTACATGAAGTGGAAAGGTGTTAATCAAGCCTAAAAAGAAGCTGATCTAGAAGCTATTGAAAAAAATAATGGGGTTGAGAAACGCAAGAAAGAGCATAAGCCAGTGTTTAGAGAATACAAACCAATTCCATATCCCAAAGTTAAAGAAAGACTGCATTAATGAACAATATGGTAAATTTCTTAAACTCTTGAAAAAATTACATATTAACTTACCTTTTGTTGAAGCCCTTTCGCAAATACCTGAGTATACAAAATTTTTAAATGAGTTGTTAAGAAATAAAAGGAAGTTAGATGAACTGTTCATTGTGGAGCTCAATGAGGAGTGCTCGATCATTCTCCAAAACAAACTACCCACCAAGCACGTGATCCTTTTTAGATTGATTCTTTTTAGCCACTACTAGAACTGTTATTAATGTCGGTAATGGTGAACTTGTGCTGAGGGTAGGTGATGAAAATGTTACTCTTCAAGTACGTGATGTTGTGAGAGTTTCTAGTGAGCGAGATGATACTCGTTATTCTGTTAATGTTAGTAATCATCCGGTTCAATATTCTTTGCAGGAAATCATCATAAAGACGTGTTAGAACTATATCTTATTCAAGGTGATAGAAATTAAGGGACAAGTGAAGAGAGAATGGTGCAACTCGATGAATTAGATGAATGGCGAACAAAGGTTGATGAAAACCCAAAAATCTTCAAAGAAGTAGCAAAGCAATTCCATTGTAACACCCATAACCACTTTCGTCACCGGAATAGGGATTACGGAGTACTACCGTACATTTCAGGACATTCAGTAACAATAGCATCCAGTTCACTAGAATGATTAACAATAATAATAATTTTTTAAAATAATTAAGATCGATGTAAACATACACTTATGGACCCTAAATCAAGACTACAAGGCCTTAAAATTAGTTTGGGAACAATTAGGGACCAATTTAAAATAAATCAAAATATTAAGGAAAAATTTGTAAATTTTTAAAATAGGGTCACACGTCCGTGTGGCCAGGCCGTGTGACATCATCCAAACCGTGTTCTACAAGGCATGGTCGTGTCGCTACCCGTGTGTCAAATCGTGTACCTTTCGAAATGATACGACACGGCCATGTCGTTGGTCGTGTGCTAGCACGTGTAACATTTGATGTAGAGTCACACGGCCGTGTCGTAGGCCGTGTGTCAGCCCGTGTGAAAATTACACCTATACTATTTGATACACGTTCAGGGCACACTCCCGTCTGGGTTGCCCATGCACATCACACGACCATGTGACAACCCTTGTCTCAGGTCGCGTGTGCCCAAAAATGACCAATTTCAATCTAAATTTTCACCATTTGCTTAGGTACCTAAACACATTCAACACACAACTTTACAAGCCAAAAACCATCTTCAATAACACTCAAACATGTCAAGCAATTCAACCTATGTACCTAACCAATGTGCCATCATTGACACCACAATACATTTCATGACATTTAATATCCAAGGTTGCATATACAAGATATGGTTTACACTTTAAAAAAAAACATCTATTTTATTTTATACCATTGTTCCACATATTGGCAATATTATCATTCTTGATCAACAAGCTTAACTTAGTAAAACATGTCTAATTCCATTTATTGTTCAATCACACAACACAAGTTCTAGTAAAACTTACTCAAAAACTAGAAACCATTGTCATGCATACAAAGGGTCCTAATACATGCCATATATACCAACCGAAATCAAAGTTTACCAAAGGTTTCCCGGATAGTGTGATTTCTTGTGTTGATCCGATCTTCCGAGCCCTCAAAACAAAATCTACAAAATGAAACAAATACAATTAAGCTTGAATAAAGCTTAGTAAGTGCGTTTAATAAATCAGTAAGGTTTTCCAACCAAACATAGTAATCAATTTAAAATTAAATAATGAAATTCTCGTAAATCGTAACTTTGTTTTAGAGGTAGCTATCTGTACAATATTTCAGTATATTCAGTGAGTAATGCTAATTTGAGAAACTTCTAATAGAATCATTAGGTATGGCTTGATAAAGCATACTTTCAATAGAATTAGTAGGTAAGGCGATAACACATACATTTCAGTGGAATCGGTAGGTATAGCTCGAAAGCGCATACGTTTCAGTAGATTCAGTAAGTATGGCTCGAAAGCACATACATTTCAGTGGATTCAGTAGCTGTGGTTCGAAAAGCACATACATTTTAGTAGATTCAGTAGGTATAGCTCAAAAGAATATACATTTCAGTAGATTCAATAGATATCGCTCGTCTGAGCACCAGTCAGTATATCAGTGGATAATGCTCATTTGAGCTTCATTCAGTATATAGGTTGATATCGTTCACTGAATTCATTCAGTATATAATATAACATTCAATAATAGTATATTAACCAAGAATCTAAGAATTATTAGAAGCATAAATAAATGCACGAACTTATAGGATTGGTTTGCAGTAACGACTCATAGTATCTCAATCAGTGATCGATGTCATTTCAATTCATTATTTTCATTTCCAATTACACACATCAATATAATCCAATATTATGCAACTAAGTTCATATAATACATATGTAAATGTACTAAAATTAAATCAAATGAACTTACCTAACTAAATTGCAGCAATGACAAAAGTACAGGGACTATTTGGTACTTTTCTCTTTTCCTCGATTTTCCACTCGTTCTTGATCTAAAAAAGACATTTTCATTCAATTAACTAATTCCAACAGTAAAATTAAATCATTTTATACAATTAAGTCCTTTTTAGCATTTTTATAAAATTGCTCCCAATATTTCTTCACTTTTATGCAATTTAGCCCCTAGCTCAAAATATGCAATTTAACCATTTTTATTCTAACTTCAGCTTATCCAAATATTCAAGTGCCATTCTACAGCCCGTTTTTGCAATTATTTTACATCAAGCCCTTGTACTTTTATTATTTTTCACATTTTAGTCCTTGAACATTAAAATCAACAAAAACTACTTTATAAAATAATTCTATTGAGAAAGCAAGCTTAATATTCTACCATAAAACTCCGAGAACAACTCAAATTCATCAATGACACAATCCATAACATTTTACAGTTTTACAAATTAATCCTCGTGTTAGCTAGATTGAGTTAATACGAGTTCAAAAACATAAAATTTACTAAAAATGGACCGAATTTACTCACCCAAATAGAGAATCAAAGTTAGTCGAAGGTCCCTCCTATGGTTTCTTAGGGTTCAGTTTCAATTAGTGAAGAAGATGATGAAATTAAAATGATTTTTAACTTATTTTATCTATTACATTTAACTTAATTCCTAATTTACCAAATTACCCTTTTAATTACTCATTAATTTCAACATTTAAAGCCCAATACCTTCCATTATCTCGTCTAATGGTATATTTACCATTCAAGGACAGTTTAATTGTACAATTGGTCCTTCAATTTTATTAAATTTTAACTAAACAAGCTTATTTTCAATTTAATCCTAAACTAATTAGGACTAAAAGAGCAAATAGTCCAAAAGTTAGTGGATTTAATCATATCCACCACAGTTGGACTTTTTGACCACTGTTTAATTATCATTTTGGTCCCTTTACTATTTTAAATCTATAGCAATTAACTTTTACCTCTTTTACAATTTAATCATTTTACCTTAATTTAGTAGTAAATCATCAAAATTATCGAACCAAGCTTCAATTCACATATAATACAACTCTATAAATATTTAATAAAAATATTTATGGCTTTAAATTACGGAGATGAGGTCCTAATACCTCGTTTTCAATAACCACTTGACTTTTGTACCTAACCATTTATACTAACTTTTAATTCAATTGGTTGAATTCATCAAATCAAAATTCAATATAAAAATTATTATTGACTTATATAATTTAAATAATAATTATACGAATTCACTCGTTGGATTGTGGTCCCGAAACCACTACTTCTGATACCATTGTTAAACAGGTTGTTACAACTCTCCCCCTTTAGGAAATTTCGTCCTCGAAATTTTACCTAGCAGTACCTGTTTATTCTGAAATTTGCCTCACAAACTTTATCTTCGGTTTTACTACTCAGGCCTGTCTCACTATTTAGTTTTCGCTTAATTCAATCAATATAACAAGGTTTGACATTTCCCAGTTATCTTTAAACTTGAATATGCAGCATTGTAACATGTTTTCCAGAACCCGTATTACCACTCTACTTGGCCATCTGCCTGCAAATGAAATGTTGTACTAAAATTAATTTAATGCTCAAAGTGTCGCAAAATTTACCCCAAAAATTTAGAAGTAAATCTCACATCAGTATAAAAAATAATAATCATTGGCACTCCATGAAATCTGACAATCTTTGACACATATGACTCAGTTCCTTCTCAAGCGGATAATCAGTTCTGACTGGAGTAACTAAGCTAACCTTGTCAATCTATCAACCATAATCCAGTTCAGTATTTCTTTCTCGGTGACACAAGAATACTAGATACAAACTCCCTCATGACTTGCTCCCATTTCCATTCAGGAACCATGCTAGGCTGTAACAATTCCGACGGTACTTGATGTTCAGTTTTTTTTATCTGAAAGAATAGAATAAGTGCTACTGCAAACCTTAGATAAAATGTTCTGTTTATTTCCAGATTATTCAAAACACACAATCTATTACGATAATACCTCATACTATTTGTATCCACTGTAACTCTTGTAAACGAATCACTCTGGGTTTACTCTCACTTAGGTATCAGTTTTCAGGTCGTCATCATCATGCAATTCTTGAATTCTTTGTAAAGGCAACAATCTAATTTTCAAATCAGCTAATATAGAACCATTATTATAATCAATATTTTCCTTTCCAGATTCAGGTTGGATCAATACAAAACTTCCATCAATAAGACTTTCAACTGGTCATAACTTTTAGAGACATTTTTAGAGTTTCCAAATAACAATGGAAAAGAGTTTACTCGGATCTATACGAATCTCATTTCTCAAATTTACATAACCATGAAAACCAACCTCGCTAAACCAGAACTCACCTTTACTAACCTTCACATAATATGTTTCTCAAGTAAAATCTATAATAAAATTCTCAAATGCTGAACATGCTCGGATTCTGTTTTAGAATAGATCAGAATATCATCAATAACAATAGCTACAGCTATATATATATATATATATATATCCAGATGAGACTGAAAAACTCGATTCATCAATTTCATAGATTAACAGAGACATTGATTAGTCCAAGCAACATTATCAGAATTCATATGGCTACATCAAGTTTGAAAGCAGTTTCAATATACCACAATCTTTAACTTGCAACTAATAATAATCGGATTTGTATTTATCTTCGATAACAATGTTATACCTTTTTAATTGATCAAATAGGTCGTTTATACGAGATAAAATATATTTATTCTTTGTCTTGAATTTATTAAATCTCACATTCGATAAAAATCCCAATTTTTTGGATAAATTTTTATCCTATTTCTTGAGTATCAAGTAAATAGATATATAATATACTAAAAATATTTTACAATCGTCCAAATCATTTTCTGTAGAGATAACTTTAATAACTTTGATTGTACTATCTGATTTACCAGACTCATTATGATCATTTCACTAGTCTGACATTTTAAATTAATTCATTTCAGTCTACAGTCTACTATAGTATCATATAACCTTTAGCCAAACTATTTCCAGAATAATGTCAAATTCATGAAATCGTAGTAACATCAGATCAACAGGAAAGTCACAGTCATATATTTTTAGTAGGTAATTTCGACATACCAAAATAACCATTACACTATGACCCACTGGATTATGACTCGAGTCTTAAACTTAATTCATTCAAGAAATAGATCATTATTCGTTACTCATGTAGTGCAAATATACGAGTAAGTTGATCCAATGTCACCCAATCCATATATAAATAATATCGAAGAGATAGAACGTACCAGAAATAATATCATATGCTGTAGAGCCATATCTAACAACTATGTTCGATCCCACTACATTTAATTCATGTGTTATTACTCTAACCAGGGCATTTGTCTTTTTGAGACATAGATATTGTTTAACACTATTCATAGACAATTTTTTTGTCGATTATCTTCATTGACCTGTACAAATTCCTGTCCAGATGACATTTGATAATATTTCTCTATCTGAATTCAAATATAAAGAAATCTTAGTTAATTCCATCTCTGAATACAATAGTTGTTAATGTTGACCACTAGTTACAAACCTTACCATCTATCAAAGACATGATACATCTGAGATAATCATTAAGAAAATAAGCCATATCCTCAAAATTCCCTGGATATATTTTCAACCCAAGACCTAGTCCTAGTCAAATCATCACCTGTTTTACCACTGGATTCTTCAGTATCATACCTTCTAATTAATTAATCGAAACCCCTTGAACCATTTCAGTCTGTTGAGGACTTAAGAATGCCATAAGAAACATATTAGGGGGTAAAAATTGTAAAGCCACTAAATTAACTCGCACTAATTCTGTAAGCCACTAACTCATTAAATCAAAAGACATTTTGTCTTCCCTATCAGACATTTACAAACCGATAATCTATTACTTACCTCTTGTTAAAAAGTCAAAATATTACCTTTACCCTTTTCCTCATCAACGTCAATATGAGCAGATTCTATTAACATTTATTAAATCTGTAAGAAATATTCTTGCCCTTATTTTTCAAACAATTCTAAAACTGGTATATTGTGACTTGCACCAGAATCAGTAGTTAGAATGTTACTGTTAACTTCATTAGTTTCATCACATTCAAAATCATATGCCATTATTAAAATCTACAATGAAACATAAGTTAGATTAGACCAATCAATATCATACTATTACAGGTTTATATGGCATGTCCATTCTAAGTTAGATCAGACCAATCAATATCACAGTATCACAGGTTCATATGGCATGTACTTTCTAATCTTTCAACACATTAAATTTAGCCCGAGAATCAACTAAACCACAGCTCTAATACCACTAAATGTAACACTTATAACCGCTTTCGTCACCAGAATAGGGATTACGGAGTACTACTGTATATTTCAAGGCATTCAGTAACAATAGCATCCAGTTTAATAGAATGATTAAAAATAATAATTTTTTTAATAATTCAGATCGAAGTAAACATACACTTATGGACCTTAAATTGGGCCTACGAGGTCTTAAAATTAGTTTGAGAACAATCAAGGACCAATTTGAAACAAATCAGAACATTTAGGGAAATTTTATAAATTTTTAAAATAGGGGTCACACAGCCTGGCGTGGGACATGATCCAAACCATGTGGTACAAGGCATGGCCGTGTCACTACCTGTGTGTGTAATCATGTACATTTCGAAATAATGCCACACAGTCGTGTCACTGGTCGTGTGCTAGCCCCTGTAACATTCGATGTAGAGTCATACGATCATGTTGCAAGTCATCTGTTAGCCCGTGTAAAAACGACACCTATACTATTTGATACATGTTTCGAGCACACGCTCGTGATGGTTGCCCGTGAGCATCACACGGCCTTGTGACAACCCATGTCCCAGGCCGTGTGTGCCCAAAAATGACCAATTTCAAGCTAAATTTTCACCCATTTGCTTAGGTACCTAAACACATTCAACACATAACTTTACAAGCCACAAACCATCTTCAATAACACTTAAACATGTCAAACAATTCAACCTATGTACCTAACCAATGTGTCATCATTGACACCACAATACATTTCATGACATTTAATATCCAAGGTTGCATATACGAGATATGGTTTACACATCAAAAAACATCTATTTTATTTTATACCATTGTTCCACATATTGGCAATATTATCACTCTTGATCAACAAGCTTAACTTAGTAAAACATGTCTAATTCCGTTTATTGTTCAATCACACAACACAAGTTCTAGTAAAACTTGCTCAAAAACTAGAAACCATTATCATGAATACAAAGGGTCCTAATACATGCCATATATACCAACCGAAATCAAAGTTTACCAAAGATTTCCCGAATAGTATGATTTCTTGTGTTGATTCGATCTTCTGAGCCCTCAAAACAAAATCTACAGAATGAAACAAATACAAGTAAGCTTGAATAAAGCTTAGTAAGTTCATTTAACAAATCGATAAACTTTTCCAACCAAACATAGCAATCAATTTAAAATTAAATAATGAAATTCTCGTAAATCACAACTTTGCCTGATAGGTAGCAATTTGTACAATATTTCAATATATTCAGGGAGTAATGCTCATTTGAGCAATTTCCAATAGAATCATTTGGTATGGCTCGATAAAGCATACTTTTAGTAGAATTAGTAGGTAACGCTCGATAGCGCATGCATTTAAGTGGAATTGATATGTATCGCTCGAAAGTGCATACATTTCAGTAGATTCAGTAGGTACGGCTCGAAAAATGTATGATGAATTCAAAAATGTTAATAACAAATTAAAATAATAACTTATTATGTTTTAAACTATAATAATAGTAAATTTAAAAATACTATCTAAAGTTAAATATTGAGCTAATGTTAATCTTTTCAAAAATAATATATCAAAACAAGATTTATCATATTTAAAAAATGTGCTAAACAAACTAATTAAATACCAAATTAAAAGGATAAAATACACAAATTCAGACTAAATTGGTGATTGATTAAACTCAACGGGACTAAAATAATAATTAAACGCAAAGTTTGAATGCTCAAGTCTAAATAGTGAGAATGATGTCGTTTTAAATAAGGATCGAAATGAAATCTAAATCAAATATGCTGTACAAATTGAAAAAAAATAAAGAAAATCAAATTGCAATTACGCCAAACACAAAGGGACTCATCGTGCAAATAGACCCTTGAACTAAAACGCGCGGATCCTACCCCGAGTCGGGTCACCGCGCGGGTCTAGCTTCCAAACGGTGTCGTTTGCCTTTGGATCGAAATGAAAATAAAATTAAATATGCGGTACAAATTAAGAAAAATGGAAAGAAATTCGATTGAAACTGAGCAAAACATGAAGGGACTCTAAGCGCAAATAAACCAAAATGTCAGAACGCGCGGATCCTCCCCGGGTCGGGTCACCGCGCGGGTTTCTGAAACTAAGTGGCTTAAACGGTGCCGTTTCAAAAATCAATATAAAAAGAAAAAAAAACCTAGACTAAGCCCGAAACAGAACCCTAACAATCCCTTCTCATTTCTGTCTACGCCATTCTGCTACGTCCACAGGCCAATGGTTTTCCGAATCCCCTTTGCGCGACTCTGATTGCGATGGAGCGAACAGGAGACCGGTCACCAGGTACGTCCCTCTCCCCTCTCTCTTCTTTGATTATATATATACTCATATATATTTAATGGTAAACAAAAAGAAAAAAAACGGAAATCGAAAAACCGAATGAAAAAAGAAACCTTTTTTGTATTGATTTTTTTGATACAATCTGCGTATTCTCTCTGTGTGTGAGGGTGTCTCTGTCCGTGAGGGTAACCCCCTTTTACCGTGCATATATATGGCTTTTTTATTTTAGCCACAAAACATCAAAAGAAAAGAAAACCCGAAAAAAGAAAAAAATGTTTATTCTCTTTGTTGTTGCTGCTGTTTTCTGTTTGTCTTCTCTTGCAGGTACGGGTACGCGTGGCGTGGCTTGACATGTACGGAGGCAGAGGTTGGCATGGAGCGGTTCGGAGGCGTGCCTCGGCTGGGTCTGCTGTGCGAGGGAGTTGCGGCGCCCTAGGGTTTCTGGAAGCTATTTAGGGCTATTAGTGTTTGGGCTTATTGGGCCCGGTGTAATTGGGTTTAATTTGGGTTTTAATTGGGTTTGGTATAATTTTGGGCCTTTAATTTTTGGTTTGTAACTGGACATTTTGGTTTTCATTATTTATATTTTGTATTTTTTTATTTTGTTTATTTATTTAATTTTTTATTTGATTTGATTCAGTAGGTATGGCTCGAAAGCACATATGTTTCAGTAGATTCGGTAGGTGTGGCTCGAAAGCACTTACGTTTCAGTAAATTTAGTAGGTATGGCTGGAAAGCACATACGTTTCAATAGATTCTATAGGTATGGCTCGAAAGCACATAAGTTTCAGTAGATTCAATAGATATCGCTCGTCTGAGCACTAGTCAGTATATCTGTGGATAATGCTCATTTGAGCTTCACTCAGTATATCAGTGGATATCAATCACTAAACCTCATTTAGTATATAATATAACATTCAATAATAGTATATTAATCAAGAATCTAAGAATTATTAGAAGCATAAATAAATGCACGAACTTATAAGATTGATTTGCAGCAACAACTCATAGTATCTCAATTAGTGATCAATGTCATTTCAATTCATTATTTCCATTTCCAATTACACACATCAATATAATCCAATATTATGCAACTAATTTCATATAATACATATGTAAATGTACTAAAACTAAACCAAACGAACTTACCTGACTAAATTGCAACAATGACAAAGGTATAAGAACTATTCGGTACTTTTCTCCTTTCCTCGGTTTTCCACTTTTTTTATCTAAAAATAATATTTTCATTCAATTAAATAATTCCAACAGTAAAATTAACTTATTTTATGCAATTAAGACTTTTTAGCATTTTTACGAAATTGCCCCCAATATTTTACTTTTATGCATTTGTGGTACAAAATGTATTCCCATGCAGAACCATTGAGGTAACACACCCTGATTACGGCACATTCAAGGCAAACGATCATCAGCTTAAACTTTGTCCTGGTGGTGATATTGATAATGAGAGAGAGGAACTCCAGCTCCAAAATCTGACTTAATTATGAGCTTGAAAAGGGTACTCGAGCTTAGACTTTAAATAAGCATTTCTTGGGAGGCAACCCAAGTGTTTTTATTTATTTATTTTTATTTCATTTTTTTTATGTTGCATGCTAATACTTTTATTTTTTTAAATAAAAAATTAAAAAATCAATTAAAGAAAAAAAAGGGACAACACGGTATGGGGTAGACCATACAACTTATACACACGGGCGTGTCATGGATCATGTGAGTACTAGAGCCAACTTTTTTAAAATTTTTTGACACACATGGTCTGAGTGGATTCACGCGGCCTAGCGACATAGCCGTGTGGCCCACACGCCCACATACATGGTTGTGAGAGAAACAAACAATAAACCTACACAGCCTGAACGAATACACACGGGCATGTCACAGGCAGTGTGAACACTGGAGTCATTTTTAATTTTTTTTCATGGGACACACAGCCGGAAAGAGATACACGGCCGTGTAGCCTACATGGGCTGGCACATGGTCGTGTACCTTTTTAAATTTATGGTTTTTAGTTTTTTTTCCTTTTGTCTTCTTAAGCCTTTTCATAAAACTCTCCAAACCCTAATCGTCGATCTTCCTCGTCACCAGCTGTACGCCTTTATCATTTCCTTCCAAACGTCGAATGCCCTTGTTATTTCACGTACCACCGCGGTTATTCCTCTCAATTACTCGATTCACCCTTCTCTTTCCATCACCGTTGCCCACAAAACCATCGTCGACAATACCTCATTTTTCCTTCACACCACTGTCAACCGCTCCCCCATCTCCGTCTCCGTCAACCATACCACCACCGTCCATCCACCCCTAGCCACCGTTTGTCCTCCATTCCTCTATTAGCATTATTTTATTTTATTTTATTTTATTTTATTTTATTTTTCTCATTAGTATTTTTACTTTTATTTTTTTATTTTATTTTATTTTATTTTATTTTTTCCTTATAATTAATGTTGTTTGTTTGGTTATGACTGCTCTGACTTCATTGATCTACAATGTGTGCTCTGCTGATGTTGCTTGGTTACCTACTTTGTGCTCTAGTTCGATTTAATTTCGTGTTGTTATTAATCATGTTTGACTTGATGGTAATGTTGCTCTGATTTTCTGTATATTAGTACTTTGTGTCTGGTACTTAATGTCTATTGCAATTAATGAGTTTTGGCACCGAGTTTTACTATGTATCATAATACTTGCATGGTTGTTGCCAAATAAGAATTTTAGTGCATATATATACCTGCTACAAATTTGTTTTTATTGCACAATTCTATTTATAGTTTCACTAGTCATGCACTATCACTCCAATACATTAAACTTGAATACTTCTATCCTATTTATACTTTAGATAGTCTGATACACTTTATTGCCATTTGTCTTTCAGGTACATAATGTCGAACATACGAGGCAAGAGTAAGGTACCTGCTCAGTCTAAGAAATGAAAGGTTATTGGGACCTCATATTCATCCTCTCAGACTGCAACCACTCGACATCAATATTGCACAATCGATCATACACTCCATGAAGAGAGGTACCAGCACCTGAAGGACAAATCATTAGGTTTGGGTCGATTTATCGACTGAGAAGCCCTTCAAACTATGGGTCTATCCGCACGGGTCCATACTCTATTGGACACAACACCCTAAGAATGGTTTTTTGCGATCGTGGAGCCAACGTATGATGAGCTCACTTTGGAGTTTTTCTTCACATTTTTCCTACAAGTCATGCTATTGTCAAGGGACGAACCTTAAGCGATCTCATTCCGTCTTGGGGGTGTCACTCGATGTTTGAGTATCGTAGGATTTAGAGCCGCTCTCTACATATATTCTGATGACTTATTGGCTACGCCCAAGTTCTCCACCCTCCCGAGTCACGTCCTTCAATAAACCGACCCCTCTCTACTAGTCTAACATTTCTGAGGTTGTTCGTACAACCCGAGCCAGTCCAAGGCTTAGTGTTTACCTTCAGCCTTGCGCTATATTCATGTCATTTTAGCCCACACTTTGACTGGTCGAAAGGAAAGTACGAGTGTTGTAGGTACTTTAGATGCGTACTTTTTATGGAGCACATACGAGTAATACCCAATTGATATAGCCTATTTCATGGACCAGTGTTGTCGGTATTAGAGTGAACGTCTACGAAAAGGACTTATCTGTATGGATCCATATGTAGCACGTCTGGCCCATTACTTCGGCCTCCTTGAGAGCCCTGAACAGATCAGCACTCTTAGTTTGATTGGGGACATGGCACCACAAGGCTTAAGTATAATGAAACATAACAGGATGGTTATCCGTTAGCTGTAGCAACCCGATTTTCAGTGGTGACGGAACAGTGGTTTCGAAACCACAAATTTTTATCATGTCAACTCACAAATATTATTTTAAGAATATTTATAGAGTAAATATAACCATATTAAAATTTGGTTTAAAAATATTATCGTTTAGATAGTTAATAAAAGAAAATTGACTAAATTGAAAAAGGTGCAAAATTTACAAATTAAAACAATTAGGTGATGAGATGGTTTAATTAATAAATGAGGAAGGGCTTAAGTGATAATTAAGCCATAAATAATGAGTGGAACGACAATTAGAGTTAAAATGAAAGAAAATTTAATGATAATGGTATAATTGTAAATTTGTTGAAATTAAAACAAAACAAATTGGAAATTAAAGTTTCTTTTCTATTCATTTTTTTCTTCAATGGTCGAAATCCATAGCTAGGGTAAAGAGATAGTTCCAGCCAACATAAAATCTTGCATATCAAAATCCTGTAGATACTCATGGAAAAGGAAAAATAGCGGAATAGTCCTTAAACCTCTGCAACGACTACAATTCAGTCTAGGTAAGTTCGTACGATTAAAATTTAACATTTGTATAAATTAATGATTGGTATTATATATATGTTCTATTGCTGGAATTGAATTGTTTTTTGGAATTATATTATCGAATTTAATATTCAGTTTCGATTGAATGCAGGATTTGAGTACATTCGTGTTTGGTGTATGATGGGGGTTTGGAGTGGAGATGGTATTGGAGGGGGATATCAGCATATTACCCAATTAAACTGGGGTTCAGCATTTGTTGCGAACTCTCACGTTTTACTTTCTGTTTGGCATGATTTTGGTAAATCAGATCTCACGAGCTTCTTTTCAGCTCTTACAAGCTTCTGTTAGCTTGCTCGGGTGGACCAACTCTATAAGCTTCTGTTGACAATGTACTCTTACCTGTAAGTCGTTCTTTGAATGGAAAATTTCGGTAAGGTAATCTGCTAATGAATTTGAAATATATGTTATTTATTTCATATTAATATGAACATTGATGAATTTATCGATTGAAGTTGTGAGTGGCAGAGAGTTCTCTTGAATGATTATTATTGTTTGAATTATTATAGTTAGTTTGGTAAGATTTATCGTATAACTCGTCGAACTTACTAAGCTTCATTAAGATTACTTGTGTTGTTTAATTTCATTGTAGATTCTCAAAAGGTTGGACGATCGGATCAGCACTCAAGTCACACTATCCAGCTTATCTCGATAGTTTTTGAAATGTTTAATTCGGATTATATGGCATGTATAGGATTTTGTGCAATTTTGGTTAATGTTTGGCTTGTAAATGTTATGAATGATGTTTTGTGCAAAATAATAAACTTACATATTATATGAGAATGAGGTAAAATTGATATGCTAGTATGTATGGTATATATATAATTGAAATATTGTGATTGTGGTACCTTTGATAGGTATTTTGATTAGGTATTGCTTGAGTGAATTGATGAAATGAATCAGTGTTTATTGTGTCGTAAAATTGTATATACTTGTGGTACCAATGAAGGTACATTGGTTAGGCACTTATTAGGTTAGTTTTGATGTGTTTTTTGCTCGATTAATGTCATTTTGAATTGGTATTTTGGTTGGTATTTGAGTTTCTTAAGGTCTAAGCAAACTTGAAATGGTAAACTTGTGTTTTAAGGTTCATTTTGAGGCCACATGGTCTGAGACACGGGCGTGTGTCTCAGCCGTGTGTGACACACAGCCATGCGACACGGTCGTGTGTCCCCTATAGGTTCAAAGCATACAAGTCAGGCAGTTACACGGCCTAGCACATGGCCTGACACATGGGTGTGTGAGGCCATTTCGAGGGGTACATAACCTGGCACACGGGCGTGTGGCTTAGCCGTGTGACCTAATTCAGTAAGTTACACGGGCTGGGACACGCTTGTTTGTCCCTATTTCAAATGTCCACACGGCCTGAGACACGGACGTGTGTCTCAACTGTGTGAGTCAAGCGGCTGTGTGACCCCTGCAATCTAAATTTTTTTAACTTTTTCCTAAAATTTTTAGATATTTTCAGTTTAGTCCCGGATTGTTTCTATAGTATTTTTAGGGCCTCAAGGGCTCGATTTAGGGACATTATGAATGTATTTGGATGAAATTTAATTATTTTTGTATTAATGTATGATTTGAATGGTTTACTGTTCTGTTGGTCCAATAATGCTCCATAACCCTATTCTGGCGACGGATGCGGGTTAGGGTGGTTACATCAGCCCGGAGATTTCGGTGATTAGTACATTTTGCTACATCTAACTCAACAGAATGAGGATGATGAGCATCTGGACAATGACCTCCTACCACCACCATTGCGACTCGTTCTCAATCCTCTTGCTAGTCACTCCATTGTTACGCCTACACATACAGTTACACTTAAGGATATCTATCGCCTTCAGCAGTAGCAGTTAGAGAGGATCAATCACCTTGAGCAATGACATTCAAACCACTTCAGCCAGCTTCAATGGCAGCAGGACCGCATCGAAGCCTATCTACAACGGATGTGCCCGTATTTTCATATTTCTTCTCCCAATCCCCCTGTTGTACCTGAGCCTCTCGATCCTGACTTCCAACATGACGTCAATTAGTGACTTTATTTAGTTTTATGTTTTATTTATTTTTATTTTTATTTTTATTTTTATTTTTATTTTTATTTGTACTTTTTTTTTGTTATGTGTTTTTATTTAATTTTTCGGACTTATATGTTTTTTTTGTTTTGTTTTATTATACATTTTACTATTATTGTTTTGTTGGATGTTTTTCTATTTTGCTGTATTTTTATCTTATTTTATTTTTTCTATCTTCTTATTAGTGTGCTCAGAACCATGTACTTAATTTAGGATCTTTTACAATTCCAGATTTCACAATTTCTGCAAAATCATTCAAATTCAAGGCAATTTCAGTTCTCTTCCTCCCTTATGATATTTTGCTTCTTGTGATTCTATTTGTTTGTACATTGAAAGCAATGTAAATCTTAAATGTGGGGTAGATTTTATATATTTATGCGATATAGTCCCTGAATTGTTGCTTGTGTTTAAGTAATTTTCTCGAACCTAATATTAAAGTTAATTTTTTAATTTGGAGTTTTATTGATTTTGTTTGGGATTATTTTTAGATTTTCGTGTATTATTTTATTTAAACTTTAAGACATGAGAAAGTCAATTATGATATGTTATTTTTCAAAATTATTTTTTAGGTTGTCTCCTTGAACTGAAGCATTATCTTGAGATTTTAAATTTACAAGTTTGACATGAAAACCATAATTTTTTGTGAGCTTTTGAGCCTATAGAGCATATATTTTTATTGTGTGCTCATTTTAGTTTTGGTTGTAAGTATGTCAACTTGATTTGTTATTCTAGAACTTGCTTCGGTTATACATGTCAAGACCGCATTATTGATTTGATATATTGAGATGATAGAGACACTTAGAATTTAACCCCTAGTAAACCCCATTGACCCTAAATTTTTTTTTACTTAACAACTGTTCATGTTAACCCCAAAACTCACATTAATGTTGTAAATCACCCTTTTTATTGACTCCCTTTTTTGTCGAGATTCGATTTGGTTAGTTGTCTCACTATATTTTTCTTTTGTATTGCTGAATTTTACTTTGTTCATAAAAAAAATGAATAATTTTTTTATTAAGCTTTAATTGTTTGTCTCATATTTTGTTTAAAAGCTCATATCTACATTTTATTTCTTGTTGATATAAATTCTTTTAATTCAGCAACTGATTTTTTTGTGGTTTAGTAACTTATCAACTCGACTCCCGATTGTAACCAACTTTATGACTTTTTCCGTACCATTAACCTAAGCCCCATTATAACCTTGTAAGGACCTTTTGATTAGCGTGTCCTCTCAGTTTTATAGTCGTGGATATTTCATTTTCAAGCAAGTATATGGTAATAACATTTCTTATTCGATTGTTGAGTGCACATTACTTGAACCTTAAACACTTTGAGTGCTTTGAGTGAACCTTAGTGAGGGTGTTCATTCTTGTTGACTTTGAATTTCAAGTAATTTTTGAAATAGGGGAGACACCTATGTTTTTATGCCTTAAAAATTTCTGCTTGGATTGTTTGTGTTCTTCAGTGTCATTTTAGTTTGAATTTCCAATACATGATTATCTATAGATTATTCCTAAGACATTGTCGATAAAAAAAATAAATTAATAGGAGTTAACTTGAATGTGGGTTGAGAATTTTGCTTGAGGACAAGCAAACACTTAAGTTCGGGGATATTTGATAAGTGCTACAAGAAACATGTGTTAACCTCATTCTTAATGCATTTTTTTGTGATTATTCGATGTTAATTGTCAATTTCATGTTCCTAACCCTTTAAATTCATGTTTTAATGCTTGATAAAGCACTTGGGAGAAAAATGAGCGAAAATCGGAACATCGGAGCAAGCTACATGAGCCACACAAGCTAAACCATTTCACACGGTCAGATCACACAATCATGTAACCCACACAGGCATGAGGTAGACCACGACGATTTCACGAAATTGCACACCGAACTATGAAAAATTGTGATTTTTAGGTTTTTTGGGCATTTTAAGAAGTATATATGACAAAAATAAGAAGATAGGAGTGAGTCGTCAAAGAATATTTAAAAAAACAACTCGAAAAATACCATTAAAGTCGACTCTGAAGCAGATTTCCGTCAAGATTGAAGATTCTCAATTGATTTCTTAAGAAGTTATCATAAGTTTCTTTATTTCTTTCTGTTATACTGTGTCTTAGATGGTTTTATTTTCAAGTATGAACTAATTTTCTAAATACCAAGGGAGATGAACCTTATGATGGATTTTGTCGTTTGGTTTTTATTTTACGTAATAAATACTTAGTTTTTTTTCTTAATTATGTGTGCTTAATTCTTGATTTGATATTTCTAGATTATTAATCCATGTTTGATGTGCTTAAATCGATGGTTGAATATACCCTATTGAAGAGTAGATCTTGCATAGTTGAGCGGAGTTGCATACAATCCTAGAAATAGGATGACATAAATCTACCGGATTAGAGTCAAATCTAATAAGGGAATCCATAGTACAAGTTAATGCGATAATAGAGATTTTAATTAGAAAGAAATTTCAATTAATCAACCTAGAGTTAGTTGCTCTTATGCTCAAAAGAAATATTTGCATAATTTAGAGATTTCTACGGATCAAGATACTAAGTAAAAAAATTACGTAATTTAAATTAATAGTGACAGATGAAATCTAGGTGAATTTTTTCTAGGTATTGTTTTGCTTTTTAGTTGTTAATCGATTACTTTTGTGTTTTGTTCTCTGTCGTGTTTGTTTGTTAATTAATTTAGTTAATTTTAGTTCTAATCAATCACTTGCATTATTCAGTTAATAATAGAAAGACGATAATTACTAGTACTTTTAGTCATCATGGGAACGATATTTTTGCTCACCGTAGCTATACTATTAATTGATAGATGCACTTGTCTTAATCAAATTTTTAGTTAGTTCCGTGAAACATCATGTATCATAATAAAACACATACTAATAGTTCGGATATCACATTTGATATTTTCAAAGTATAAATACCACATAAGACATTTTATGAGAGTACAAGTACTAATTGTGACATTGTCCTTAATAATAATAATAATAATAGTAATAATAATAATAATAATAATAAATATTATTATTATTATTATTATTATTATTATTATTATTATATTGGTACTAGATTGGCTGCTAGGCTGTGTGCATAAACAAATAAAATAAATATGACCTTACCTTTTGAACTTTCGGGAAAAAAGAATCCCTACCTTTTGAAATTTAAAAACAGCGACATAGCGGTTAGGGTTTAGAGAGCGAGAGATACGATGAGAAGAGAAAGCAAGGGTGGTTCTTACTTTTCATGGGCCGATGAGGTCGAGAAAGAAGAACAAGAAGCTGCTGTTGCACAATGGCAGGAGAAACCAAACCCTTTTGGCTCAGCAAGGCCCAGAGAAGTTGTTCTTCAAGAAAAAGGAATCGATTGGAGACAACTTGATCTCCATCTTCAACAAGCCTCTCCACTCCCACTGTATGCTATTTCTCTTCTCTAGTTATAAATGTTTGAATTCGAATATCAGATTTACTAAATAGAGATTTCAATTGAACTTCGGGTTCATCTCGCTTGTTGATGCAATTTGTAATGGGTTTGTTGCTTGAATTCACATTTCCAGGCAGGAACCGAGACCACGTAATCCTCAGCCTGTCATTGTTACATTAACTCCCCAGATTCAGAGTCCTATATCGCTTGTTCCTCCACTGAGGTATCCGCCCAAGTACGTCGCTGGCTTTCTCTACGAGCATTGGAACGCGTCCGGTTATCGACATTTAAAGCTCGAGAAAGAGAACCAATCTCCGGGAGGAGGAAAGAGCGAGTCCGTGAGCACGAGGAGAAAGAGAAGAAGAACAGCAAGCAATGAATTGGTTGAAGCTAAGGAAGCACAACAAAAGGGCATGAATTTGCCTCTGGTGAATCAAAACATTGGAACCCCTAAAATGTCATTGCCTGCTAATGGGATTGTCAGGCAGCAGCCTAGAAACATACCAGACGAATTCGGCATCGACCAAACCGCCTTTCGAGTTACCAAACACGATGAGGGAAGGGAAAATGGCAAAAGGTTAAGGAAAAACGCCATGATTTGCCTATAAAGCAAGTACCCAATGATGTTCATCACAAGGTCAAGGGAGACAGGGCAGTTTTGGTAAGGAATAAGACGAAGAATTAAAATCAATGGCTCTATAATGTTTGCTGAAATTCATGATGACCAATTCACCCACGGTCCTTCTGTATAATTGTTTAAAAGCAGCTTTAGTTTTGATGAAATGATGCGACTATGAAGTGTTGTTTATTAACTACAACTAAGCTGTAATTAAAGATGGCTCGAGTTCCTGCACCTTCTTCAGGCTTTGCTCTACTTTTGATTTCGTTATCTTAAATCTCTATTTGTTTAATTTGAAAATTAAAATTAAATTAAATTCCTTTTCTTCAATTTCATTAATGTAAATCTTGTTTCTTTGATTTAAAGATTAAAATCTAATTTATAACAACTTAAAATTTAAAATTCAACATATTTAATTATTTGATTTGGCTTAACCAATTAAATCGTTATTCTCCAATTTAAAATTAAAATAGTCACTTGATTATTAATAAATTTCTTTTAATCACCCAACTCATTAATTTTATTTTTTATTACACAAATGTAATTTACCTTTTAAAGTTTGAAGTACAAGTATAGGAATTATATAAAATAAAAGTCTCAATTGATGATGCATATTTAACTTTAACAAAAACTCTCTTTAATATAATAATTGGATTTTTAAAATTAAAATTGACAAATAAAGGGGGTAAATCTCGGGAATTAAAAGCAAAAAGGTCTCATCTCTAAAAGTTTAAAGAGTCCTGAAAGCATAATATAAATTTTGCTGGGGTGAACAGAGTAAAAATTTCTAATCATTGAAGAGAAGGGCACAAATACGAAACTGTCTAATTAGATCATTTGCTCTAGATGATCTCAAAAAAGTACTTTCCTACTATTATATAAAAGGCCTTACCCATTGCTCTCAAAGATTAAAATCAAAATGAAACATGAGTGGGATCCCAGCACTGGGAGGCAAAACCAATCCTCGAAATCGTTGCTGAAAACTCGAGCCCCATGCCAGTGTACTAGACTAGTGAAATTCAGTGAGCTAAGTTCACATAAATGTTGATAGGATATTCTTCTTGAGAGTGAATTCATCTGCTTTTGCTGGGCTTATAGACTGCACCGGAAACAAAGAATTAAAACTCATGGTTAGAGCCATCTCATGTATCAGATGCTTATGATGGAAACTATGGTTTTGTATAACTAAATTTGTATTTTAACCACCTCTCCCGGGGGGCAGCAATATGAGCTTACATGCCCCGTAAATCTAAAGTCAAACATGATTTCAGGACACCATCCTAGTGATTAATTGTAACTGTAATCCTTACCTTGTCAAGAATGCGCTGCAGCCGCTCGATTTCCTTCTTGGGATAATCAGCACCTTTCTCCAAACAGCTTTTAGCAGCTTTCAAGTATATCTTTCCATACCTGCAACCAGAAACAAGAGAGGAAGTAAAGACAATGGAACAGTTTTAACAGGAAACTAGGGATTGACAAGTTCTCCTTCGGAGAAGACTATTGAGAGACAAATTGAATACCTCTCGCTGGACCCCTTGAGTTTCTCAACTTCCTGTTCGATCTTAGAGAAGACCGTCTTCTTCTCATCATTGTTGGCAGCCACAAAATCCTTCACCAGTACATCTAAACTAGACAAAATACCAGCCTAGGCAAAAGGAAGAGGAGAGCAATTAATCACATATAGAACTACGGATAATGATGAACATGATGTCCTAGTACAAATCATGAAGTATTAACCTTTGAAGTCAGCTGCCCTTTTCCATCACGGCTGGTGCCACACTTCTCATTGATGAAAGAAACAAAGTCATCTAGACCCCTGCCACCATTGTAGTCTTCACCAGCTTTGTTGGTTTTTGGGAAGAATTTCAGTGTTGGATACCCACTAACTCCATACCTGCAATTAAAGGCCTTTAACATCCATTGCTACATTTGATGAACATTGAGAAACCATTTATAAAAGAAATCTGGGCTAACTGGTTGAATTTACACACTTTTCAGCTAGATCCTTGTGCTTGTCAGCATCTAGATTAGCTATAACTACGTCTTCTTCCATTTTGAATGCCAATGCTACCTTTTCATAGGTCTGCGGAGACAAAGACCAAAGGGTTAGAAAGGAGATCACCATTTCTAACCAAATAATCATACCTACTTTATTCAGCAAAGATATAGATGCTTACAGGAGCAAGGTTTTTGCAATGCCCACACCTGGAAAAAAAGCCAACCCAGAACTCAACCAAAGCACGTGAAGTAGAAAAGATGGAAACAAAAAAATATATCAACCGCAAAACTTGCCACTTGTATCATGAGGTCCTTAAACAGTAAATCTCAGGTGGATATGTAATGGCTGAACTAGAAAAAAACCCTTAACCTTTATTGTTTTTGCAAAATAGTAAATTTAACAACAACAAAAACAAAGCACATGCTTACCAAGGTGCATAAAACTCAACCAACACATCTTTCGTCTCATCAAGGACAACCTCATCAAAATTATCAGCATTTAGCACTACAACACTGGATGGTAATGTGGCTATCTTCACATTGGTCCCTGTAAAACAGTACACCACCTCAGCAAATACTTCTGGTTTTGGCCTATGGGCATTAATCTACATTCAGCAAGCTCACCTTGAGGAACACGGAAGGAAGGAATTGAGACAAATATTTCTTAGACTAAGCAACCATAACCAGAAACTTGTACAAAGAAAAAAAAAAGACAAATTACCTCCTTCAGTGTTGACAAACTCAGCAAGGGCCTCTGCGGTTCGTGGTCCTTCATATCTAAATAAAACAATTTCAATCATTTAAGAACATGACTTCAATAAGAAGTTGGTACCAATAACAAAACTTAACCTAAATCAAGATCAAAATCTTTTCCAGGTTCTACTTGTACACGTTAAATTAGACTCACTTTTTAGGTTCCAAAGAGCCTTTTGGGAACCACTGAATAGTTGGGTAGCCCTGAACACCGTATTTGCTGCAGACACTCTTATGCTCATCACAGTCCACCTAGACCCACATTATTACATAAAACTTTAGAATACAACGGAACAACAAAAGAGCTGTGTAAATACCCTGATCACTAATAATTCATATTCTAAACAAACAAATCTCGGGTAATTATAAATCGCAAACCTTTCCAATCAAGACGGATTTAGCCTTCTTAAAACTTGACCCAAGCTTCTCGTACTCAGGAGCAAGCTTCTTACAGTGACCACACCTGTGGTTGTAAAAAAAAAACCCGAGTAGATTGAGAATACAACTAGCTGAATCTTATAGTTTTAGGCCGTAACATGGTAAAAGAACCCGATTAATCTGAATCAATATCCAGAAGCGATACCACTTAGCTCAAATGTCTTTAAAAAACAAATAAATGACCAAATTCAAATCCAAGGAACATCTTTAACAACAATAGATTTATCTATAGAGAGTTTGATCATAATAAGAAAGTTTCAGAAACAATCAAACAAAGGAAAAAGTAAGTCGAAAATTCTAGGAGAAAATCATCGATGTTCTTCATTTAAATTGTCGAAGATAGATCTAACGATCGATTAAACAGGAATTACTGTAAAACATCAAAAACATAAAGCATTAAAATCTAATCTAACCTAATCTAATCTAATAAAGAAAAAAAGAGAGGGAAAAAGGCGATAAAAAATTATTACCAAGGAGCATAGAACTCGACGAGAGCTCCTCGATCTTGACCGACTTCCTTCTCGAAGATATCTTCCGTTAGTACAACGACGTCATCCGCCGTCGCCGATGCCAATAACAAGGCCATGGCTCCAAAGGCCAACCAGATCTGAGATTTCTCCATTTTTGCTTTTTGTTTTTCCTCTTTGATTTTGTAGCTTCCTCTGCTTGCTTTGTCTCTGGCTCTTTCCATATTTATTATTTTCCCAGGCTTTACTGTACTGAAGAGTAGGGGTTGAAATGGTCTGTTAACCGAACCAAATTATAATTATATGAATTAATTTAACCGAATTAATATTAATTAAATTAATCGAATATATTTTAATAGTTAATTGAATTGAGTTTTTTAAATAATTGAATTGAAATATTTTAACTAATTTCGTGTTTAACCGAATTAAGCAAAATTGATGTGTTTTTATTTTTTAGTTAAAACAAATATAAAATATATAGAAAAATAAATTGATAATGTTCATTTTACCAAATTAATTGAATTAAAATTACATATAATTTTATTATTAATTATTAAGTTCAGTTAATTTAATTAATTATTCTATTATGAACCTAATTAACTGATAACTAAACATCTAAAAATCATTAATCGACTTTCGACCGAATTAAATCGATTAACCGGTCGGTTAACCGAATTAAATCAATTCGGTTAATTAATTTAATTTTAACCGAAATTTAAACTCTCTTTTCCATTTTGTGTTTATATACTTTTTTAATTATGAATTTCGTCCACTCCCATAATATTTCTATTTAATTTGTCAAATTTTAATTCTGAAATTGTTGAATTATTAGTTTTGTTTTTGTTTTTTTATAATTCATGGCAAATAAATAGATGAACTCTTTTCGTGATTTAATGACAAACAGTTTAATTGTACCGTCCAATTAACTTAAGGGTAAACTACACTCATAGTCACTTTTGTTTACCTTAAGTTACATTTCAGTCACTTATGTTTGAAATATTACGTTTTAGTCACTTACGTTATTGTGTTGTAACATTTTAGTCACTGAGCCGTTAATTGTCGTTAATGGTGTAATGGTAAGCTGACGTGGCACGTTAAATTATCATTTCAAACAAAAATTTTAGGTTAAATTATACAATTGGTCCCCATAATTTTTCGTTTTGAGCAATTTAATTCTTTTATGTTCTTTTAACTTTCATTCTTTATTTTCTTTATTTTCCATTCTCTTCTGCTTCTCCCTCTGTTTTCCTACCTTCTTTATTTATTTTAACATACCAGGAAGTCGAATTGGTAGTGAAGAAAGAAGCATGGTATGGGTTTATGGGTTTTGGTTATAGGGTTTTGGTTATAGGCAAATGATGATAGTCGATTTCCTACTTCTTTTTTTACTGCCAATTCGACTTCCTAATATATTGAAAGAAATGGGAAAGATATGAAAACAAAGGGAGAAACAAAAGAGAATGGAAAAAAAGAGGAAAGTTTAAAGAACATAAAATAAAAAAAATAAATTACTTAAAACGAAAAAATATGGGGATCAATTGTATAATTTAACCTAAAATTTTGTTTGAAATGATGATTTAACGTACACGTCACTACACTACACCATTAACGACAATTAATGGCTCAGTGACAAAAATGTTACAACATGATAACGTAAATGACTAAAACGTAACATTTCAAACATAAGTGACTAAAACGTAACCTAAGGTAAACAAAAGTGACCATGGGTGTAGTTTACCCTTAACTTAAGTCAATTAATTACAAATTAAACAGTTAAATTTGGTGAAAATGTCGATATTTTTTAATATTTGTAGGAGTAGGTCTTTTTTTGAATATTTATGGGATTAGGTCGTTTTTTTTTTAAAACCACGCTTAGTTAGATGTGTTTTTAGTGTATTTTGTAGGAAAACGCGCTGAATTGGATGCGTTTTCAAAGTACATTGTAGGAAAATGCTTCCAACTGGGGGAAACGCATTTTCCATTCTCTTTCCTGAACCAATTTAGGGTTTTCTTTTAAGGTTTTAGGGTATTTATTTTAGAGCTTTTAGAAGACATGTTTTTAGGGTTTTTGACATAAAGGTTTAGGGTTTATGTCATTTTAATGATGTTCGTGTTTGAGGGTTAAAACCTTCGAGTTTTTTGAATTTACCAATTCTTAACACCAATTAAATTCTTTATTAAAATTGTTGGAGTAATATTTTAATTTTTTTTCTTCTGTTAAATATTCATATGGTGATCATGTAACAAAAAAAAATTCCAATGGACGTGAATTTATTAGATAATTTTGGTAGCTAATGTGGATTTTTTTAAAATGATTCCAACACATCATACAAAAGTTTTTTTTGTTAGAAAGGTATTTTGTTTAAAAATTCACGTAAAATTTTTTATCACAGTAATCAACAATATTAACTATTTGAAGTAAACATTATAATAAAAATTAAAATTAAAATAACTTTACTTTTATATATACATTCTCTAATTAAAATCGTATTCAATTGAATTGTACAATTAATTGATTAATAGATTGAATTATTAATTGTGTTCGTGTTTGAGGTAGACATTATGAAAGGGGGTTGACAACGGGAACAAGTAAATATGCAAAAGCTACTCGTGTGCCCTGAAAATATCATCCGGGAATCTCGAGACATTTGAATGATTCTCGCGTGAGGAAAACTTTTCACAATATGTAGACCTTTTGCCTTAGAAGCATGGCCTGCAAAAATATTATCTGAAGAATTCCAGGTGAGGAAAACTTTTCAGGGCAAGTTAACAATGGGAGAGTGAAAATGCTCCCAACGAGGCGCTTTTTGTCCACTTTACTTGAGCGCACCTTGCTGGGAGCGTTTTCTTTCTCATATTGTCAACTTGCCCTGAAAAGTTTTCCTCACCCAGGAATCCTTTAGATATCCTGGGATTCCCGAGATAATATTTTTGCAGGTCATGCTTTTGAGGTAAAAGGTTTGCATATTGTGTGTCCAAACCACTTTTTTTTTTATAAAACAAAAAATCTAGTTGTCGACTTTAAAAATGAAAATTGGAGTCGCCACCGATATTTTATTGAGGTGTGATCGGATCACCTTGAAAACAATTTTAGGTCCGCGAATTTTGAGAAAATAGGTTCGGGAGCCGGTTACGCACGAGGAAGGGTTAGCATCCTCGTGACGCCCAAAATTGGTACCGAATCTATTGTTTAATGTCTTAGCGTTGAAAATTCGAAAATATTTTAAAATACGATCCTTTTAACTTGAATACATTGAATTGAATAATGAGACACTCTTATTTCAAAGAAAGAAAATGTCACACCTAGTGAGTTAGGGCACAACATTTTTAATCTTTAAAATTAAGTTTATCTCTTGACTTTTAAAACCCATGCACTTAAATTTGAAAAGGATATTCAGTTATTTGGGTCGAATGGAAAATCAAAACCCAGTAAGTTAGGGTTCAATTTCCCAAAATTCCTAAATACAGAATATTGCTTTTAATTTCATTTGTTAGAATAATCCTCGTCTCGAGAAAATAATATGTCATATCCAATGCGTTAGGACACCACGTATCGAATTCCCGAGAATGAGATTTTTATTTATGTTGCGTTATTTTGAAAGATTTGAATAAAATGATTTTGAAGTTTAAACCGTATTGAACGTAACTTTCTAAACAAATAAAGCGCGATGGAATGTACAATGCAAAGTGATAGTTCGTAAGCCAAAATAGACACTAATGAATACAAATAATCAATCAATACAAATAATTAATACAATGCACATAAGAGCAATAATCTCACATCATATATTATGTTGACATTCAAAGGCTAATGAATTAAAGGTCAATCATAGCACCAAACAAATTAACACATATGAAATTGTGCAATTTTAAAATAACTTAAGAAATATGAAACAAGCGAAATTATAATTAATGAAAATTTGTACAAGAAAATCTAAAATGAATAATATATATAAAGTTTGAAATAACCCAAGCATATAGTAAAATAGGGTTTAAAGATGGATATATAAAACAATTTAAATAAGTGATAAAAAACAAATAAATAGTATCGTGAAAACGAGTTTTAAATAGCTAATATAAATCAATTTAAAACAAATAGTATAGGATAATTTTAAAATTAATATATATAAAGCAACTAAAAACAAAATAATATGTAAAATAAATTAAAATAAATCATTTACAAAGCAAGTCAAAATAACATATAATGAGTTAAATATAATATATAAAAGAGGAATTTTAAAATAAATCAATTTAAAGATAATCAAATTTTGAAAATACATATAAAACCATTTAAACTAAATAACATATATGTATGTATATATACATTAGAATAAGTGCTATATACAATAGTTTAAAATATGTGAATAAAATAATGTAAAAATGGGAAATAAAACAATAAAAAATATTAAAACAATCAAAATAAAGGTTAAGAATTAAATTGAAACCACAGCAAAACATGGGGTACAAATAGTAAATAATGAAAGGAGGCAAGGGACCATATTACAATGCGCGCGAAGAAGCAAGGATCTAAACAGTAAATAGCCCAGTCTTTTCTATGCGCAGCGTTTCGAAAAGGACCAAAATAAAACAATACAAAAATTTCAGGGTAAAGGTAAAAATAAAAGAAGTTTTAATTGCAAAACCATAAAAGGCGGAGGGACCGGGGTTGCAAAAATCCCATCAGACCCAAAACGTGCGGATCTGATTACATCTGGGTCGGGTTCAAGCGTGGGTCAGATGCTAATACGACACCATTTTGAAGCCACTGAATCTTGCCTCAAACGGTGTCGTTTTGAACACTTATAAAGGCCTCTTAAAAACCCTAAAAAGAACCTAAGAATCAGGAGACCTTTCCTTCTACTCTCAGCCGCCTTACAAGCCCGAAATCTCTCTACTATCAACTCTGATTTGGAACGGAGCAAGCAGAGGTTCCGACGACGTGCTCACAGGTAAGATTCCCCTCTTTTCTCTTTTTTGTTTCATGTGTATATGAAAAAGGAGCAAAAACAGAATGAAAAAAGAGAAAAAAAAACTTCGAAAATCACCTTCCAAAAACTCCTCTATTGCTTTTTTGATTCTTTTTGTGTATTGATTGTGCGTCCAAAATACAAGGTTCGAATCTTGGCTTATTTAGCCGAAGATACAGAATAAAAATAAAAAGAAAAAAATACATAGTCCTCTTTTCTGTTATTTCGTTTCTTTCTTTTTTGTTGTTTCTTTGTCATGTGCTACTGTGCACGGAGGCCACCGGAGTGTATGAAGGCGGGTCGGTCTGATTCTTCTTACTGGGGATCTCCTAGGGTTTTCTGTTTGTGATTTTTTTGTTTTGGGCTTTAATGTGATTGGTCCGAGGTATTTGGCCATTGTAATTGGGTTGTTTTTAGACTGTTATTTTATTTGGTTTTTATTTTTATTTTAATTTGATTTTTTATTTATTATGGGCCGGGAAAATATTGGGCCTTACATTGTGAATACGGTTCTGAGGCAAAAATTGTATAAATGGATTGGTAGTTCAACTAGAGACACCATGAGAAAATTTTGAGCATACCAAAACGCAAGTAGGTGAATTTTGCAAGATGTTCCATAAGGTAAAATTTCAAGCAAACACATAATTATATCAAGTAAGTTTCGATTTTTGTTGTTAATGGATAATTACTACTCTATTTTTTTGCATACTTTTTTTTTGTTTTAAACATGTGAAACAAGTTATTTGGTTCGAAATGAGTGGACGAGTTAATGCTATTGTTTACTACGATGGTGAAATTCGTGACACCGACGTTGGGGTCATTTTTTCATCAACTTACATAGCGCGATTGGCTTTCAACTCGAACATACAATTGCCAGAACTTTGTGAAAGAATTAGGTAGAAAGTCATCGGGTCCACCCGGATTGGAGTGTTGTCCTTGAAATATAAAAATTTAGCATCGATGGACCCCATCAAATATGAGGTTTTTTATGTCAAAGGCCCAATGGAGATCGAATTTATGGTCCGGATGCATATTGTTAGAGGATCACCAATACTCTAGTTATATGCGGAGTTTGTGAACACAAATGAAAACAGTCGGAGGTTAAAATTTGTTCCAATTCGAGACGTCAGAACGAAAGAGAAAGCTGAGAGTCCAACGACATAATTGTGTGGTGGGTTCATGGCTTTGTTATAAAGGTCTCATTATGATATCCCTGAATCATCAATGGGAAGGCACTCATCGGTTTCATCCTTAAATTTCAACCATGGTAGACAGAACGTCCAATAATTGGGGTATGGTGGTAACTAAGACTTCGACACCTCGACCAGACAATTTGTTAGTGGTTTTGATTTCAACTTCGAGAGTTTGATGTTCTATGCTGAGAACACTTACAGGGGTATGGCATCAAGTTCTATTGGTGGGAAATTTGCAAGTGTTTTTGGTTGTACCGACAACTATAAAAAAAGGGATGATGTACTCCCTACAACCTCCACCGGTAAAGGGACATCTAACCCTGAAAATTAAGATTGAAGAGGACACTAAATTTGATGACGATCCAATCCGAGAGTTCTGGCTGGATGGTTCAAAAATTACATTATTTTTTGAACCAAAGCCGGTTTCAACTAAACTAGAAGATAGAGGTTCAGACGGTGAAGGTCTAGACAAAATTGCCGAAGAAGAACTGTGATTCAGGGCATACTCACCTCTGACTCACATGCATTATGTAGACCTCTCAGCAGAAGGTGAGTTGGATTTTTTAGAACTTCCACACATAAGACCAGGTCATACGAGTTTTTCGTTGGATGTTGGTGATTTAGAAGTGGGGAAGGAGTTTTCCTCTAAAGATGCTTTAATCGTAGTAGTGAAGTGATACAATATAAAGAACAGGGTAAACTTCTATGTTGTTAATCCCAATCGAAAAAATTTGAGGTGAAATGCCAATGCGAGATAGTAGGTGTCCATGGAAAATCATGGCTTTTATGAAGAAAAGGACATGTCGGGCCTAGTCAAGCTAAATGTGTACCACAACCGGGTGGGCGTCGGTTGCGAGATAAATTTTTTATTCATACAAGTTATGGTTTCGACTCTTCCTTCTCTTCTTCATCTTCATCAATTGCGAGATAGATTTCTTCTTCGCATTCAACTTCATCTCCTTCATTCGTTATTGAGTGCGGTGTACTCCTACATTGCCAATGATGCTTGCGAAGATGATCCACCTTGGTAGAACAATGATGCTTGGGGTATTTGTGACACTAAAACATATAAGTGTATGGTATCCCAAACACTGGTAGCGTAAAACATGGTAGAAATATCACCAGTGGCACAAATATCAACGACAAATACATCATCGATGGCAAATATGTCGTCGACAGATACACCGAAGTCATTGAAGTGTAATATGCTAGGGACGGAGATGATGCAAAAAACCCTATACCTGTAGAAAGTGTAGAAACATGGATGGAGGTGGCGTAAATAACATACCTGAACCAGAATAAGTCGAGCCATACTGACCAAATGGTGGTGTGGACGGCGGTGCCTCTTGTTGCATTGGTGCTGATGATGGACCCATCTCAACAACTGCTCCAAACATTGGATTTCTAGGGGGCGTCATGGCCTCCTAGAATGAAGTTGCCTACACCCTGCCTCCTTCGATAGTAGATATGGTTTGCCATGATGTTTAAACCATGACATGTACGATGGCATGGTAGTCGTGACTAGGCAAAAACTCATGCATATGTTCCAAAATGTTGATATATTACTCGTTGAATTTAGCCTAACCTTCCTCGATTCTCCCTCACAAGTCGATCTTGTGCTACTCTCCGATGTTTGGGGGCGGTGGCAGAATCATTTTCCTAAACCCGAACTACCGCATAACTCGATCAGATTCATGTATTTGCACCATAACTTAAACTATCATTGGCACATTCATGTGCCAAATGTTGGGATTCACCAAGAGTTCAAACGGGATGCATGATTGAATTCTCGGATCAGAGTATGGCGTTCATTCAAACTATAGTACAAAATAATAATTTCAACTAATAAATTTTAAATCCTTGCGTCAATATTATATACTTAAAATTTTAGAAATACTAACTTTCGCTTCTGATAATTGATCTAACAGGAACCGTATATCTTAAAGCTCCTCTGATAGTCCTAATAACTCAACCCATGGTTCCACATATTGAAATAATATGTTAATACAAAAATTTAAAATTTTTAAAAAAAATATTATTGTAAATATATTATCTAATGAATTTTACCTTGATACGAGTGGAATGTATAAGATTAGTCAACTCAAGGACATAAAAATGACAGTCGATACCACGCATATGATTGCAATAGAAGTATGCAACCATCGATTTTAATTTGTTGTGGTTGTGTTGCTCGACACATCTCTCGGTACAACGTTACCAACACCGTTGATCCCCAATTGAGTTGGCTCGCTTCTTTTAAGTCCATGAATTGTAGTTGCCACATTAAATGTACAAGATTTCGCGATTTTTCAGGCATTAGAAGACCTTTGATTATCCTAAGAATGTATGCCCTAGCATATTTTTCCATTTCAAGTGGATTCGACTCCGCATCAAGCTCATCAAAATCTCTTTTAAACCAATTCATGTCTATCCGAGCACCATAAATCCTATCTGAAACCTTCCCTAACAGTTGGCCGCATATGACTTTCCAATCAGTAGCGAAAACTGAGCCCATCACTACCGGCCCATCCACTAGTAACCTGAGCTATTATTGCACGTCTTCCAATGTGATTGTACACTCGCTGCTTGAAAAATAGAATGTGTGTGTCTCAGGTCTCCATCTTTCCACCAATGTACTAACAAGTGTGGGTTCCAATTTATAGCCCCAAGCATACGGGCCACGTGAAAGAATCTTGCATCTCTCAAGTATAGTTCGATTAAGGCCGATGAAGGAGCAAATAGATTGCAAATATATGTCTCCAAAATCTGATCTTCCACCTAATTATAAAAAAATACAAAATTTTAAATTTCAATATAACAACTTAATAATGAAATTAAATTAGATTAAAAATAATATAAATATTTTCTTACCATTTGCAATTGGAAGGTGAAATGTGTTTATCATCCAAACAAATAAGAGAATTGACCATTAAAAATTAAAAAACGATTAAATTTCGTAATACACAAATAAATAAAAAAATCTTAAGACAATATTAATTAAAATTGAAAGAATTGATGGTGAACCGAAAGATAATTAAGAGAGAACTGAGAGAAATTGAAAAAGAATTGAGAGTGAGTTGAAAAAAAAAGAATTGAGGGGTTTAAATAGGTTTTTTTACCGTTGGGGGGTGGGGAAGTAGTCATTGGAATTCACCTATTGCAGGGTAGTCGTTTGGGAAAAACGCGTTTAGATGGTTTTTTTACTAATAGAGTAGGAAAGTGCGTCTAGATGGAAGCGTTTTCAAAAATAGGTCTAATCCCATAAATATTCAAAAAAAATGGTCTAATCCAATAAATATTTAAAAAATCGATATTTTCTCTTAATTTAGCCAACTTAAAGTAAAGAATTTAAAGTTAAAGGATAAAAGTTATAGTTTTATATGAAAATGAATTATATTCAAGCAAACTAATATTTTGCATTAATTCAACCAAATGTTATAATTCATTGTAAACTTTCAGACCTCAAATATCTCTCTCATTAGTTTAGACGTTAATTTAGATAAATAATTTAGATTTAATTTATAATCTATAAGATATATAATCAAGATATGAATATCTTTTATTTTTCATCATATTACTAAATTAAAATTTAAAAATAATTATAATCAATTCTAAAAGTGAAAAAAAATATCATAGTAGTTATATTAAAATAAAAGTTGTGGTAATCATAATAAGTTTAAATTTATTATACTAGGATACTTATGGAATTTATTAATATTATTAATTAATTAGGATAATTAGCATTATTTATATACATATATTATTATTTTTATTAATTTTTAGGATAATTTAGATTAATTTTAGATACGTAACTTTTTTTTTAATTTTTATCTTCTAGATCAGTTCAATCATTCGATTAGATCAATTTAGAACTCTTTAAGTTTTTGTTACTAATGAGTTAATTTGCATGAGAAACGAACAAAAAAAAAACACAAAGAAAATCCCACACAAAATCGAAAATCTTTAACCCACAATTTTTCCTTTTTTAGTTTTTCTCTTTTCTTTCTTTTTCCCTGTTTGGCCATTGCATCGTTCCTACACCACCATTGCCTGCCTCGATCGATCCCTGTGTTGTTGTCCTAACCCCTTGTCTGCCCCAACCCTTTAATTCTCACCGTTACACGTTTTTACCCACTCGCGTCAGATAGCCTTCATTATTTCTTTTCTTTTATTTATTTATTTATTTTATTTAACATTATTTATTATTACTATTATTAACATTTGTTGCTTTTGTGTTGTTTTTTTGCCTTACTTTTTCTTTTTTTTAGCTAATATATAGCAATATTTTGAAGTTTGGGCATTTTACCAAAAAAGCCTTTTTTTTTAAAAAATTACCGAAAAGGGCCCATTATTTAATTATTTACCGGAATGGTCCATTTTCCGGCAAATCGCCTCCACGTCGAGGCGATGTCGGGGCCGCCAGAATCGCGTCCACGTCGGTCTGAAGTTCTTGACGTGGCAACAAATTGCGCCCTCTAGGACGCGATTTGCTACCACATCAGCAACTCACGCTGACGTGGACGTGATTTCCTGAGCCACGTAGTGCGCTCCTGGGGACGCGATTTTTCCGTTTTTCCTACGTTAGGTTTTTTTGGCTTTTAGGGCTTAGGGTTCAGACTTTTTAGGGTTTTTAGGTCTTGGAAGAAATAATTTCGAGTTGACGTTTCTGATCAAATAGTATAAAATCACTTCTAGCAGGATGCTATTTGAGAAGAATTTGTGAAATCGCGCCCTCGTGGACGCGCTTTTGCTATAGTAGGTCATGGAAGAAATAAATTTTTTTGACGTTTCTGAGCAAATAGTATAAAATCGCTTCTAGCAGGATGCTATTTGAGAAGAATTTGTAAAATCGCTACCGTGGACGCGCTTTTGCTCTGATCGATCATGGAAGAAATATTTTTTGACGTTTCGAGCAAATAGTATAAAATCGATTCTAGCGGGATGCTATTTGAGAAGAATTTGTAAAATCGCACCCTCGTGGATGCGCTTTTACTCTGATAGCATGTTTGAAATGAGGCTATAAATTAGGCAGAAAATGTTCTCAGAATGCATAAGTCACAGCAGAAACAATTTAGAGAGGCTAAGAAGGTTAGAGTTTCAAATATGAGTGAACGTATTAGTGCTGTTATTTACTACGATGGTGAGGTTTGCCATACTGAGAATAGTGTTGTTTTTTTGTCGGAGAATACTGTGCGACTGGTTTTTAACCAGAACATAGATTTGACAGAACTTCGTAAAAGAATTAGGCGTAAAATTTTTGGAACGACGCCAATGAAAGTTCTGTCTATCACGTATCGATTTTGTTCTTCTGTTGATCCGGTAACATATGACTCGTTCGACATAAAAGGTGCTCGTAGCTTGGAGGCAATGGTGCAGACTCATTTTGCTAGTGGAGCACCTTATATTGAGTTATATGTACAATTTACATCACCAACTGATGTACATGCGACCGGTGTTCGAGATGTATACACAACCCCTGACCGACACTCGGTTAGCGCGTTACAAAATACGGAACAGCCCATGTTCAGTAATGGTGTCGAATGCATATCCCCCACAAGACACTCTGTCGGTGGATGGGACATGTATGTCGGTGGCTCGATGTTTGATGCTAGAAATACGTACTAGGGAACGGTATCAATTTCTAGTGGGTGGCAATCTACATCCAATTGGGGACGTTATCAAATACCCAGAAGAAGGGATGACGTACTCCTTACGACGTCAACCAGTGAGGTGACCTCGTACGTTGCAGATGATTGTGGATTAGAAGATGACTCCGATGTGGATCCACCTCGAGAGCCCGGGTCGGATGGTGCAGAGGTTGGCTTATTTTATGAACCGAAGCCTATTCCAACAGAACCTGAAGATGCTGAAAGGAGTTCAGATGAAGAAGAAAATCCACGATTCAGAGCATACTCACCTTCAGCCCACATGCATAATGTCGATCTGTCTGCAGATGATGCGTTAGAGTTTCAAGATCTACCACACCGGTTGCGTGATCGTACAAGTTCGGGGGTAAATTTCAGTGAATTTGAAGTTGGTAATCAGTTTACCAACAATGATAGTTTTATTGGTGCTTTGAAATAACATAGCATCAAAAACAGTGTTAACTACCACATCGTTAAATCCAAATCTGATAAGTTTGAGGCGAAGTGTGCGGTCCAAGACGGCACATGTTCATGGAAAATCTACGCCTCATTAAGGAAAAGGACAGGGTTGTGGGAGATTAAAAAGTACAAAGGTTCACATACATGTGCTGCATGTATAGTATTGATGATTTCTGAATAATACTTTTATTATGCAATGTTGCATTATTTAATGTACTCGGTTTATAGGTGTTTCACAAGATCATCCCAAGATGGATTCAGCTATGTTAGCTAGCTTGATACTTCCCACAGTAAAAGCAGATCTCAAGACTTCAGTACCGGTGTTAATTGCCAATATCCGTAGCCAAATAGGGTACACGCCCTCTTACCGCAAGGCTTGGATAGCTAAGCAAAAGGCGTTGGAGAATATGCATAGTGGGTGGGACGCCTCATATAATGAAATATGGCAGTGGTGTCAGGTGCTAGAGAGATACGTCCCAGGTGCCATCACAGACCTTGAAACGGAACATGCGTACTACTACGGCCGATTGCTTCGTGGATGCCAAGTGTTCAAACGTCTGTTTTGGACCTTTAAGCAATACCGAGACGTATTTCCATACTGCAAGTCGTTGGTACAAATTGACGGTACCTTAATGTTCGGTAGGTATACTCATCGGCTATTGCTTGTAGTGGCACAGGATGGCGGTGGGAGAATTCTTCCAATTGCATTTCCAATAACACCGAGGGAGTCGTCTGATGACTGGGATTTCTTTCTCTCTAGGTTAAGGAGGCATGTGTGCCTCCAACCTGATATCTGTGTTATTTCAGATCACGGCGCCGGTATACTATCTGCATTTGATCGACAGGGAAGCTTATGGCAGCGCACACACCATAGATATTGCCTAAGACACGTTGCTTCAAACTACTACAAGCAATATCCATCTAAGAGCGAACGACGACAAGTGACCAACATGGGTATTTAGTCTATATCTGTGTTATTTCGTTTGTCAACTTGAATTAGTTTTACTGGTAGAAGTATTATAAATTATTCGTTATGATCTTATATTGGCAGGGTATGAAATAAATAAAGATCGTTTTCACGAGATGTTGACAATTTTACGTTCAATTAACGGAGAAGGGGTGGACTACCTTTGTAACATACGTTTCGAACAGTGGGCACAATCATACAATGGAGGCCTACGATATGGCCATATGACGTCGAACCTGGCTGAATGCATCAATTCTGTTCTTAAAGGAACGCGCTATCTACCGATAACATCGGTTGTACGAGAGACATATTTTCATTTGGCGGCGCTATTTCCAAAGCGAGCAGCAAGTTATGCAGGTCAGATGCAGGGAGGACATGTATGGTGTAGTAAGGTAGTTCAAGAAATTAACAAGGCCAAGGCGAGGGCAAACATCAAGCACATAGTGTGTCACGATCGAGACAATTTATGGTTTCGCATGACAGAGTTTGATAGACCGCACCAAGGTGTTGTTGGCGGGCAATATCGTGTACACTTGCGAAATAGGACTTGTAACTGTGGGATGTTTGATGCACTTCGTTATCCATGCGCGCATGTTACTGCAGCTTGTCAGAATCTCCGTCTGGATCCGATGAGTTATGTGGACGAAGTGTACAAATTAGAAAACATGTACATCATCTGGAGACACGTTTTCCCATCAGTCCCAGATGAACGTAAGTGGCCGCCCATATCTCTTTCTCCTTTTAAGCTGTTACTGGATAGAGAATTACGTCGCAAACCAAAGGGTCGACCTTGCTCAACTATAATACATAACAATATGGATATCCGAGAAACATCCAGTCAAACGAAGTTGTGCGGATGGTGTAGGAATCTAGGCCATACAAGTCGATCATGCCCTAATCGCAATAGTTGAATGTAATTGTAAAAAAATTAAGTTTGTGAAATTATTAATTGATAAATTGTATTAATGGTTAGTAAAAATTATCAAATTATATAAAATTATTAATTGTTAGTACCAGTCAAAACATTTTTCCAAATCTAACATTATGTGAATGTAAAATTATTAATTGATAAATTGTATTAATGGTTAGTAAAATTATCAAATTATATAAAATTATTAATTGTTAGTACCGGTCAAAACATTTTTCCAAATCTAACATTATGTGAATGTAAAATTGTTAATTGATAAATTGTATTAATGATTAGTAAAATTATCAAATTATATAAAATTATTAATTGTTAGTACCAATCAAAACATTTTTCCAAATCTAACATTATGTGAAAGTAAAATTATTAATTTAGTTTAGGGTTTTTAATTAAATTAGGTTAGGGTTTTTAAGTTTAGGGTTTAGGGTTTTAATTAAATTAGGTTAGGGTTTTTAATTTAATTAGATGAGGGTTTTAAGTTAATTAGGTTAGGGTTTTTAAGTTAAGGGGTTAGGGTTTTTAAGTTTAGGGTTTAAGGTTTTAATTAAATTAAGTTAGGGTTTTTAAGTTTAGGGATTAGGGTTTTAATTAAATTAGGTTAGGTTTTTAATTTAATTAGGTTAGGTTTTTAATTTAATTAGGTTAGGGTTTTAAGTTAATTAGGTTAGGGTTTTTAAGTTAAGGGGTTAGGGTTTTTAAGTTTAGGGTTTAGGATTTTTAATTTAATTAGGTTAGGGTTTTTAATTTAATTAGGTTAGGGTTTTTAAGTTTAGGGTTTAAGGTTTTTAATTAAATTAGGTTAGGGTTTTTAATTAAATTAGGTTAGGGTTTTAAGTTAATTAGGTTAGGGTTTTTAAGTTAAGGGGTTAGGGTTTTTAAGTTTAGGGTTTAAGGTTTTTAATTAAATTAGGTTAAGGTTTTTAATTTAAGGGTATTAATGGTTAGTAGAATTCTCAAATAATATCAAAAATTTCTATTTTATTACATAAAATAAACTTCTATTTTATTACATCAAATAATATCAAAATATTCAAAATATTTGTACAAATAAATTTAAATACATCAATCAATGTCTATGCCTGAGGGATTCAGTGCCACATGGCGGCCATCGACGGTTACGTGCTGGATTCCTCCTTTCTCTAGATTTCGGCGGCAGTTGTTGTTCCTCCGGTGGGGATTCTGGTTCTTCCGGTACGGCATCTGGTTGTCGGACTTGGGATGATGATCCACCTTCAAAGAATAGTGTATGTGGAGGTGTTTGCATCACGAACGGTGACGGTGTTTGAAACCCATACGTTGGTGAAGATTGGTAAAAAGGAGAACTCCTCGATAGCCCCTCTTGCGATCCCTCGTGCGCCGCTAGCCTATACATCGGCGGTCCACTCAGCATAACAGGAAATGGAGCTGAACCGGGCATTTGGCTCCAACCTGCCATAGGACTCGGAAAAGGGTACATATAAGGGCTAGGAAACGTACCTGGCATCATCTGAAAAGGCAGTTGCGCGGGTATTATCGGTTGAACTACTGCGTCGGGTGACTGTCTGGTGCTCTCGTTGGGCCTGGTGATTCCATGGCCGCTGATGATGAGCCGAGTTAATGTCTGGGTCTCGTTGAGGGGCTGCCTTCGTCATCTTGTCGTATTGGATTTAGAGGCCCGCGCCTTTCCCTTTTGACACGTATTTGCCACTGCCTCTCATCTGGCGTCAGTAAATACGGCTTGCCATGGATCCTAAACCATGGCATGTATTCTGGAATGCACGCTAACTCCGGAACGATGATTGGTTCCCGAGTAGGTATATATTCATATCGATCTTCCCACATTTCCATGTACTCGGACCAGTATCTCGTCCAATCCGTATTCAATTGCCGAAGGTCGACTTTGTGTTGATCGTCAAACACCTCAGGATCCACGGGAATCGGTTGTCTACATCAAACTGTCGTAGCACTCTGTTTGTCTGGTGCGGCTCAATGGTTGCGTAGTTGATCAACACGACTTTCGCGTGCCAAGCTTGTGGATTTTGTAAGAACTCTTCCGGGATTACTGCCCGAATTGTCGGATCCTCGTATGGTGTCCATTGAAACTATATGAACATGATAGAAATATTAGTTATATACATAATACTAAATACTAAATATCAATCGACTAGCGAATGTATGGAAATATCTATTTTATTTAAAACTTACTTGTGCTTCCGACCGTTGGTTCAATAGTAGCCATATATCTTCAAGAGAGGACGGTAATCGAGCATGATTTGCCGGATGGTTCCAGCTAATTAAATAAATTTTTAGCATATTTTTATTTTTAAAAATCTACATAATAATTGTAAAATCTAATATAAAATTTACCTCGTTATGAGTGGGAATGTATATGGGTGGTCCACTCGAGGACGTAGAAATGGAAAGCGAAACCGTGCCCATGACTACAGTAGTGACAGGCAACCTCCGATTTTTGCTCTCCTCGGTCGCGTCGCCTAGTACATCTCCCGATATAACGTTGTTAAGACGGCAGACCCCCAACTCAATTCACTGGCTGCTCTAAAATCAACGAGTTTCAGCAGTCATCTTAGATGTACGCGGCTCCGTGACGTGTCGGGCATCAGATAACCTCCAATTAATTGAAGAATATATGCCCGAGCATATCGGATTCTTTCAATTTTGGTTGAATCTTCATCCGGATCAGAGAATGTGTCACGTAACTAGCCCATCTCGATCTTACCTCCCTCCATTTTCTCCAGAATAGCGCCCAAAAGCTCGTAGCACACCGCCCCCAATCGCTAGATTAGGCGGACCCGTGGATCGGCTCTCGTCCCACCAAGCAATCCCAATTGCAGATCGACATCTTCTAGAGTGATAGTGCACTCTCCACATGGAAGATGGAATGTGTGCGTCTCGGGTCTCCACCTCTCGATCAACGCACTGATTAGTTTCGGGTCCACCCTGCATCCTCGGCCTACCGTCATCACGTACCAAAAATTCGCTTCCCGCATGTAGTTCTCTACCAACGGTGATGGAGGAGTATGCATATCCCGGATATTTCATTCCAATACCCGATCTACAGACTTTTATAACAAATAAAAAATTAATAATTATCTAAAAATGCATAAATAAAAAATTCTTAAATAATATTTAAAAATTAAATTTAATACTTACCATTTTCATTTGTTCCACCGATATGTGATACTTATCAAGACGAGTCAATTCTCTAGCCATTGCTGAAATCGTACAAATTTTTACGGTTTAAAAAAAATTAAAAATATATTTTTAAAATTATTTAAAAAAAGGGAGTTAAGAGAAACTTAAGAGTAACTTAAGAGAATTTTTGAAGGAAATTGAGAGGAAATTTGAGAGAGGATTAGTTTGTGAAAAAAAAAAGGGGTGAGGGTATTTATAGTTTTTTTTTACCGTTGGGGAACAGCCAAATTTTTGACCGTTGGAGCACTGTTCACGTACGGGTCAAATCGCGTCCACGTCAGCGCGAGTTGCTGACGTGGCAGCAAATCGTGTCCTCTGACGTGGACGCGATTTCCTGGCGCGTCCCCTGACATCGCTCTGACGTGGACGCGATTTGCCGGAAAATGGACCATTCCGGTAAATAATTAAATAATGGGCCCATTTCGGTAATTTTAAAAAAAAAAGGGTTTTTTTGGTAAAATACCCTTGAAGTTTTTTCTGCTAGCAATTGAGGTGCTTTGGATTCTCTGATGACGAAATATGCTAGTATAAGAAAGGATATGAATTTTCTATGTTTTATTTTATTTGCTATTATTTTTAAAAAATGACAATTTTAATTTCTCTTGTTTTCAATTTAATTGAACTTTGAAAATTCAATTTTAAACAAGGGCTTCACATTTTATTTATTCCTCGTGTCTTAAAACATCAAGTTTTTAAACTCTAAAAATTTTGAAATTACAAAAGTGCCTGTCAAAATTTGGAAATTGATTTGTCATTTCCTATAAATAAATTCCAAATTTATCTATTCAATTTTGGGATGCCTATAAAAGGCTGCGTATTCTTAGAATTTTGTCATTTCCTCTATTATTGTTTTATAGGCATTTAAGATGGTAGAAAATTTAGAAATAACCACAAAATCTATCACTAAGGAGCTAAAAATCAAATTGACTTAAAAATTAAATCAAATTGATTTGGAATATGATAATGTTCATATATAAATAGATTATGTCTGAGGAAAAATAAAATCGTGTTGAGCAACAAATTTTCCACCATCTATTATTGTTTTTTTATTTCCAAATGAATATTAAAACTAATAAATCTGTTTCCGGATTTTTCCCGTCGTTTAATAGATTTTAATCGATTTTGTTTCCAAATTAAAAGTAAATAAAATTCGTTTCGGGATTTATTCCTGCTGTTCAACAAATTTCTTTTTCCACTATTTTTGTTTTTTTATTTCCAAATGAATATTAAAACTAATAAAATACGTTTTGGGATTTTTCCCGTCGTTTAACAGATTTTATTCGATTTTGTTTCCAAATTAAAAGTAAATAAAATCCGTTTTGGGATTTATTCCCGCCGTTCAACGGATTTCATTTCATTATTTTGATTTTATTTCCAAATGAAAAAATAAAGGTAAATAAAATTCGTTTCGGGATTGATTCCCGCCGTTCAACGGATTTTATTCCAAATTTTGTTTTATTTCCAAAAACGAGTAAAATTAGTTTCGGGATTGATTCCCGCTATTCAACGATTTTATTCCAAATTTTGTTTTATTTCCAAAATCGAGCATTAAAACTAAATTAAAATTTGTTTTAGGATTTATTATCGTCGTTCAACAGATTTATTATATTTTGATTTTGTAGTCAAAAACGAGAAATTAAAAATTAAATAAAATCTGTTTCGGGATTTATTCCCGCCGCTTAACAATATTTGATTTGATTTTATTTTGTTTCCAAATTAGAATAAAATTAAGTAAAAGTTGTTTGGGGATTTATTCTGCTTGCTTTAACAAGATTTTATTTGATTTTATTTTGTTTTCAAATTAGAATCAAATTAAATAAAATCTATTTCGGGATTTTTTCCTACCGTTTAACAGATTTTATTTTGATATAATTTTGTTTCGGGATTTAATCTTTTCATTCAACAAAATTGGTTTTGATTTCGTTTCAGAATTTTTATTCTGTCGATTAACAAATCAAAGGAAAATTTTTCTGTTTATGGTGGCCTTAATTGTGGCTTTAAATTGAATTAAAAGAAATTTATCAACGGTGAATTAAAAAAACAATATGAGAATGCATGTTTAGAATTGGTTCTTTGAAAGGCTTGGTATTTAAGCGTGTCGAGTGCACCACCTCTCTTTTAGGGTTACCTACCTGGTGCATTGCTTTATTGTATTTTTTATTAGACCGTATAAACTTTTGTTTCGGGTTTTATTAAATTCTTGCTGACTAACAAAAGTTGATAAGTTTTCTAATTCTGGTTTTGCTTTTTAATAGAAAAATGGATACTCCCACCAATTCAATCAATTTGCAATCTGAAACTTTGGTTCAAACGCAATCCTCGATCCAAAACTCAGTATTGCCGGTGGCGACTGCTATAAGCCACAATGAGAAACCTGCAAAATTCTCGGGACAGACTTTCAAGACTTGGCAACAAAAATATGATGTTTTATTTCACCATGTTGAACTTGGCCAAATTTTTGAAAGATGACCCTCTTACTGTTAAAGAGGGCGAGGTAGATGAAGTTACCGCTTTCACTGTTGTTGAAGCTTGGAAACATTCAGGTTTCCTATGCTGAAACTACATCTTGAATGGATTGTCAGATGCACTGTACAAATTGTATAGTGTTAAGAAAACAACTCAGGAATTATGGACATTGTTGGACCATAAATACAAAGCTGAAGATGCTGGACCTAAAAAGTTCTTAGTTGCTAAATTCTTGAATTTTGTAATGGTTGATTCTAAATTAGTTGTGAATCAAGTGCAGGAACTTCAACTGATCATTCACGAAATTCTTGTCGAAGGGATGATAATAAGTGAATCCTTCCAAGTGGCAGTCATTATTGAGAAGTTGCCTCCTGCTTTGAATGACTTCAAGAATTACCTAAAGCACAAAAGAAAGGAAATGTCAGTGGAAGACCTAATTGTCAGACTTCGGATTGAAGAAGACAATAAAGGCACAATAAAGAGGCTCAACAAAGCAACAAATGACAATGTTGTTAGGGCAAACGTTGTAGAAGTCAAGAAATACTTCAAGAAGGGAAAACAATCGCAGGATGGGTCTAAATTGGGACCAAAATGTGGTGTTTCCAAGAAGCAAAAATTTCAAGGAAAATACTTCAATTGCAACAAGATGGGGCACAAGTCATCCGACTGTAGGATCCCAAAGAAAGTTAGAGCAAACGAGGCCAATGTTGTGTAAGAAATTTCCAAAGAAGTGTCTGATATGGAATTATGTGTCTAACCTACGCAAGAACTATAAATAAGAATGTTCTTTCAAAAAGGGGAAAGTTTGTGGGAAGGGGATATGTATTGAACTAAATGTTATCTCTGTAAAAGAAAAACTATGAATAAGAATGTTGTTCTTTTTCTGTTTATATGCTTAAGTCGTTTAATTTATGGCATAGTAGGCTCGGACATGTTAATTATGATACTTTACATACATAAGTTAACTTAGAGCACATTCATTTGTTTCACAATAATTATAATTATAAATGTGAAACATGTGTTGAGGACAAATTAACAAAGGTCAAAAACCACTTGATCTAATACATAGCAAGGCTTGTAAAGTTTGTTTAAACGAGAGGAAGGAATAAATATTTTTATTACCTTCGTTGCTACGTATACTTGCTTAAAAGCAAAAACGAAAAGAATTTTATTCTCTATAAGCAAGAAAGTTGAAAACCAACTTAATAAAAAGATTAAGTAATCGTGCTGGTGGATATGTTGAATCATCTGAATACCGTATACAACATGACATTATTCATGAAGTAACACCACTATACTTTCCTCAAATAGAGTAACCGAGCTGAAAAATTAGACTCTAAAGGAAAAGATAAACACACTGCTAAAAAGCTCTGGGTTATCACATGAATTGTGAGGGGAGCGTTTTTATTACTTTTTAAATAAGGTACCCCACAAGAAAAATGACAAGACACCACATGAGTTATGGAAAGGTAGGAAACTATCCTACAACCACTTGAAAGTGTGGGGGTGTCTTGCTACGTATGAGTTGTCGATATAATACTGTTAAATAAATTATCTCAAACGAATTTATCTCTATTGATTTTGAAAAATCAAAAGATAACATTGTGGATCCGCTAACTAAAGGCTTAAAATGATATCATGTTGTTAAAACATCGAAAGGAATGCGACTAAAGCCCATGAAAATAAAAGGCGCTATGTGAAGGAAAACCCTACTTAGTTGACTGAAGATCCCAAGATCTAGGTTCAAAAGGACAACCTAATTGCACAGACCTTGTGAGGTCACTGTGGGGGTACTTATCCCAAGTCCGTTCCTATGATGTGAACAGTGACTAAAATTAGGATAGGTTAAGCAATGCTTTTAATGACCTTTGTGTGTTTCGGTGAGCCGAACAACATAAGTCACCTATGTGAGAGTGAAGTGGGGCCGCTTCAAGGAGACTATTGGGACATAGTTCTCTCAAACTCTTGTAGAACCAGGAGATGTTCACGGTTATATGAACATACCCATGAGAACTAAAACCTTGCCAGGAAGGTAGTTGTGTGAGGTATATCATCGTTTACACAAAGGGCAGAACAATTCAAGGACATCACGTCTACTGGTCAGCTAGTAAAGTAAATATACTTTCACAAGGGAAGGTTCAAGGGTGGATTCCTACCTATCCTATGCAACTATCGATTGTAGATTCTATCACCACATCGAGTCAATATTTTTCAATAAAACTATCAATTTTCATTCATGTAGGGATTGTTGGAAAAAAATGCTTTTTATAAGAACTTTGAAGCATATTCTCAATAGGTAAATGTGGAGAGTTGAATCATAATTTTATGGTTTCATATTCTACTCCATTAGACCTTTACAACGGTATATCATATGCTCAAAATGGTTAAGTGGTGAATGAGAAATTGATGCTCAAAGTAAGCTACTTGGAAATATTATTAAGGAAATGTAAAGGCTTAGATCCCACATTAGTTAAATACCAAGTGTGAGATGTGTATATATATGTGAACCCTCTTAAAGGGTAATTGAATGACTAAGCTTGTAACCAGTGGCGAATCTGGGGAGGGTTGGTAGTGGCCTTGGCCCTTCCTAAAATTATAAAAAATAATATTTATTATTTAACCCCTTAATATTTGAAAACTTTGGCCCCCCTTTCCAACTTTGAACATTAAATTTTTTTCTTTTTATTTTTTTCTATATAATATATTTTAACTTTTAAAATTTAAATATTTATATAATATATTACTGTAATCAACGTTAATATAACATTAAATGTAATATTGATATATTTCTAACTTTCTTTTTGTAGATGATAGTTGTTCACTTTTTAATATAACATTAAATGTGAATTTAGGTTAAAATAATTGCTATTAACAACTATTTTCATCAACGTTTGTCCTTCAAACGTGGTATCGAGTTCATCTTCTAAGGGGTTTTTTTTTCAGAATATTCTGCTTCCAATTCAAAAAAGCATCCTCGTTATTTTCAACCATCATGGTTTAAATAATTTTCCTAGTTAGAATATTCACCTTCTAAAGATACAGTATTTTGTTTGCCTTGTTTTCTTTTTAATAGAAATCTAAGTAGCCGTTTTGAATCGACTGCATTTACTCATAGTGGATTTAGTAATTGGAAAAAGGTACACGATGGATGCAATTGTGCTTTTTTGACACATATGGGAAAAGATTTGAATTCACTGCATAACAATGCGCAACGAGCATAATTAGATTTAATGAATCAAGCTCAACATATTGAACTATCATTTGTGAGACAAACAACACAACAAATTGCAGCTAATCTTCTACGTCTGAAAACTAGTATAGATGTTGTTCGATGGTTGTCATTTCAAGGGTGTGCTTTTAGAGGTCATGATGAAAGCTCGGGATCAAAAAAATGTGGGAACTTTGTAACACCCTTAACCCATACCCATTGCCAGAATAGGGTCACAGAGCATTATCGGTGTTTACCAATCAAATAGACATAAATTTAAACACGTTCAAATCATGTCAAAACAAATCATCCTAGGTGCCTAACCAATGTACCCTCAATGGTACCACAATTATATCATCAATTTATATGATCAAAACATCATTCAAATTCAAATTATAAACATACCTAATTTAATCCATTTTGCCTAGTTTATGACCACTTAAACATCAACCTAAATTCACATGCACCTATCTAAATTTAGTTCAATTTACCATGCTATAATATAAATTCAAACACATGTTTATATATATATCAACCAAAATTAAACTTATAACCTCATTTACATTCAATCTACAAAAATAACTATTATTTACACACCCTAGGTACATGCCGACACAGAAAAATAATCATCACCACGTTTGAGTTTAGGATCATTGTTGGATGTTGAATCAACGATCAAAAGCTAAATACCTAACCTACGCAGAGAAACCAAAATCGTACGTTGAGTAAAACTCAATGGTATTTCTATAATCCGAATATTTAAAGACAAAACAGTATAATAGACACAATTGAATATTTAAAACCACATTCATTTATACAACAACATTAACCATTCAATACTCAAAATATAAATATATCATTTTATACCATATTCAATTCTCATCACTTGCTATTTAATAGCTTTTCACAATTTGATCCACATATCATTTGAAACAATAGTAATATCCAATTCATGAATATATAATTCATGTGTCTCATTTTCATGTTTCAGTTCACTATCCCATTTTCAATTCATGTACAATATCATCCAATATCAATCATAGTACCGTCTTATTTAATTACCCCTATTAACACGACTCAGACTCGAACATATACACGGATCCAACCAACACACCAGTTTGGCACCCAGTGCCTGACCAAATAATTCGAAGTAGTAATTTGACACCCAGTGTCTCATCGACTCGAAGTTAAAGAAATCCCTGAACTCTTCCAATCCTATGGTATGCCATCTGTATCCGACTCAGCCCGATACAGTTAATAGGGTTCCAATTCAGTTTCCAAACACAACAAATATCCAATATCATATTTGAACATATATATATTCATAAAAAATATATCAATTCAATCCAATTCAATCAACTCTAAATAAATTCAATAATCAAAGTGTCATATACTTACCTTAACAACTTACCATATACATTAATTTAAAATACAAAAATTAACAACTAGATTCGGATTATAGAAATAGAAACCAGGAATTTCGTCCTATTCCACGTCGACTTTATCTTTTCCCTTTTTAGTCGAAGATTTCGCTAAAACATTAGCTACGGAATTAAAACAATTCAAATTTATCAACACAACACAATTCAATTTCATATTGCATATTTCAATTTTGGCTCAATATTTTCCTAATTTTCAATTTAGTCCCTAAACCGAGATTAACTTTATTTCTTTACAGTCAATCCTATATTTTCATACAAATTCCACTTTAAACTAAATTTAACTCCCTAATTTTACTTAAATCCCTAAATTTTGAATTTTTTACAATTTAGTCCCTATTACTCAAAATTTACAATTTATTCTACAATTTAATCCTTTTTCACTTGCAGCTTAAAAATCTATCAATTTAATCCCTAATACTAAAATTATTCAACATTAACAATATTTAAAAACTTAATTTGCTAAAATTTCGACATAGGTCGGGTAGTACTTAACATTGGGATTCAAAAAACATAAAAGTATAAGAAAAAAGGGACTAAATTGACTAACCAATTGAACTTTAAATTTTTGAAGCCCCCAAGGCCTTTGTCTCATTCTTTCTCCCTTTTTTTTTGTCTTTTTATTTCTGTTTCGTTTTGCTTTGTTTCTTTCTAATTCATTCTTTTATTATTTTGTTTTATTATACATTAATATATTATTATATAATATATATACTTAACACTTAAGGTTTATTTTATAATATATTTAATAAATTCACAAATAATCTACCTTATGCTGCCTCATAAAGAAATAATGGCATAATTGCTTCTTTAGTCCTTTAAATTTTTCTTTAATCTATAATTCAACTTTCACCCTATATGCAATTTAGTCCTTATACCTAATTACTCTTAATTCATGCAAATTCAGTTAACTGAAACCTAATTAGTCACGCAACTAGCTTTGTAAATATTTATTAAAAATATTTACGAGTTTGATTTACGGTAATGGAGTCTTGAAAATACACTTATCGACACCCTTGACTATCGGGTCGTTACAGTTCTCCCCCTAAATAAATTTCGTCCCCGAAATTCACTTGAAAAGAGGTGGGGGTACTGAGATCTCATTGTCTCTGGTAAATAACAAAATTTTTTCCCGATTTTGGTAAAGTCAAAACCGACGCTTCAGTCAACATCTGCTTCAATTTCTCAAAACTTTCTTAATACTGATCATCCTAAACTAATTGAACATTCTTATGTAACAACTTTGTCATCGGCAAGGTTATCTTCAAAAATCCATTTACAAATTTTTGGTAATAACCAGCTAATCCAAGAAAACTACGAACCTCTAACACATTCCTCGGTGCTTTCCACTAAACAATTGCCTCGATCTTTTTCGGATCAACTCTAATTCCATCTGTTGAGATAACATAACCCAAAAATACAACCTCTGATAACCAGAATTCACACTTACTAAGCTTCCCGTATAATTGTTTCTCCCGTAACACTTGCAAAACAATTCTGAGGTGTTGCTCATGCTCGGATTCAGATTTCGAATAGACCAAAATATCATCAATAAAAACTACCACAAATTGATCCAAATACGATTGAAAGATACGATTCATGAGATCCATAAATGTTGCTGGAACATTCGTCAATCCAACAGGCATCACTAAAAATTCATAATGACCATATCATGTACGAAATGCCGTATTCGGTACATCACTTTATTTCACTTTCAACTGATAGTAACTTGATCTCAAATCGATCTTTAAAAAGATAGAAGCTCCTTTTAGTTAATCAAATAATTCATCAATACGGGGTAGAGGATATCGATTTTTAATCATCAACTTATTCAATTACAGATAATCAATACAAAGCCGCATTGAACCATATTTCTTTTTGACAAAAAGCACTGGAGCTCCTCAAGGCGATATACTAGGACATATAAAACCACGATCCAATAAGTCTTGCAATTATACTTTTAGTTCTTTTAACTCTATAGGTGACATACGATAGGGGGCATTGGCACCGGAGCCATAACAGGAAACACTTCAATTTTAAACTCAACCTCCCGATCCAATGGTAATCTTGGTAATTCCTCGGGAAATACATCAGAGAATTCACAAACAATTCGAATTTTACTGCACTGACTATCAACAGAATTTGAATTGATAACATAGGATAGAAAAGCTTCACAACCTTGATTAACAAGTTTATTAGCGCGAATTGAAGAAATGATACGAGTTGAACCGCTTGTTCGAATACTATTCACCTCAATCATATCACCGCTTTCACTTTGAACAATAAACTTCTTTTTATAGCAATCTTTCACTTTGAACAATAAACTTCTTTTTATAGCAATCCAGAATCACTCTGTGCTCCGTAAGTCAATCCATACCCAAAATCATATCAAAATCGCCAAACGGCATTATCAATAAATCAACTGGGAAGGTTATATTCTATATCACTAACAAACATCTCCTACATACTTGATCTACTAACACAGATTGTCCCAATGGACTAGACACCATTATCGATACTCTAAACGTCTCAGATTTTAAGCTTTCTAACTGAACCAATTTAGTATTAACATATGAATGCGAAGATCCTGGATTTATCAAAGTATAACAGGTTCTGAATGTAATAAAAATATACTTGTCACATCATTAGCATCACCATTCTCACGAGTCTACATAACATAAGCTCGAGCTAGCATTCTAGCCTCCAATTTTTGAGTAACAACATCATTTCCCTTTCTAGCACCACCTCTCGAAAATGAACCACTTCGACTTGATCCACGACCTCTAGAAGCAAGCATAGATCTCTGAGAAGTAACAGGTGTAGCATTTTCATTCCTCGAACAATCTCTAAAAAAATGTTCTGTAAATCCACAGCGAAAACAACCTCAAGTTAACTTCCAACATTCACCACGATAATTTTTTCCTGTAATGCTCACAATTCGAAATATCAGTATCCTTGGATGGACCTCGCACACTACCTGTAGACACAGTCAATTGTCTATCACGATTTCTATCAATTTTATCTGACTTAATATTTGATCTCTAGCTACCACGAATTTCTTTCGATCTCTTTGCTTGTCGATTTGAACTTGCAGCTCTAGGACGCTTTCCAGCAGTATGAGTATTCTCAGTCTTTTTATCAAAACCTAGGACTTGTTCTACCATTCTTGCTCGTTCAACTAAATCTGAAAACTCAGTAATTCTGTGCGATACCAACTGTACTTGTAACTCATCGTGTAACCCACGCAGAAATCGCTTGCAACTATCAATTTCAATCACCACAAATTCATCAGTATACCTACTAAGTCGTGAAAATTCTCGTTCATAATCAACCACAGACATTTCACCTTATTTTAGCATCAAAAACTCTTGTTTTCTATCCTCGATATACAGTTTACCCACATATTTCTTTTGAAATTCCTTTTGGAAGATTTCCTAATTTACCTGATTTGCGGGTACATGACGTGTCACTGACTACCACCAGATATATGCTTCTCCTTGCAGTAGAGAAACAACACATATTACAATTTCACGCAGGTTGCATTCAAGTTGTTACAAGATGCGTTTAGTGGATTCAATCCTAATTTTAGCTACGAAAGGACCAACTCCTTTCAATCCTAAGAATTCAGTCGCACCATATTTACACAATTTTTTAATCGGAGCTAGACGAACAGTAGGTGCAGAAGTCGTAGCAGATGTGGTTCTCGCCACATGCTAAAGAGCATCAACAATAGCTTTAAGTAACTGTGATTCATTTATTTCCTCAATATTATGTCGCTCAATGTTAGGTTGTTGAGTACTAACTGGATTAATACTCAGTGTTGCTGATTCGGTTCCATCTAACTCATTGGAGACATTATCTCCGGTATACATCTCTTGACCAATATCATCATTACAATCATCCGACATTTTCAACTATAAAACAAAAATAAATATATATCAGCATCCAAATCCTGACTCAATTTGACTCAATTATGGCATGTACCTCTAGACTTAATTTCGAGCTCGATTTAGTTCAAGAATCGGCTAAACTTGTAAAGCTCTAATACCACTAAATGTAACACCCCTAACCAATATTCGTTGCCAGAATAGGGTCACGGAGCATTATCGGTGTTTACCAATCAAATAGACATAAATTTAAACACATTCAAATCATGTCAAAACAAATCATCCTAGGTGTCAAACCAATGTACCATCATTGGTACCACAATTATATCATCAATTTATATTATCAAAACATCATTCAAATTCAAATTATAAACATATCTAATTTAATCCATTTTGCCTAGTTTATGAACACTTAAACATCAACTTATATTCACATGCACCTATCTAGATTTAGTTCAATTTATCATACTATAATATAACTTCAAACACAAACACATGTTTATATATATACCAACCAATATTAAACTTATAACTTCATTTACATTCAATCTACAAAAATAACTATTATTTGGACACCCTCGGTACATGCTGACATAGAAAAGTAATCATCAGCACGTTTGAGTTTGGGATCATTGTTGGATGCTGAATCGGCGATCAAAAGCTAAATACCTAACCTGGGCACGAAAAATAAAATCGTACACTGAGTAAAACTCAGTGGTATTTATATAATACGAATATTTAAAGACAAATCAGTATAATAGACACAATTGAATATTTAAAACCACATTCATTTATACAATAACATTAACCATTCAATACTCAAAATATAAATATATCATTTTATACCATATTCAATTCTCATCACTTGCTATTTAATAGCTTTTCACAATTTGATCCACATATCATTTGAAACAATAGAAATATCCAATTCATGAATACATAATTCATATGTCTCATTTTCATGTTTCAATTCACTATCCCATTTTCAATTCATATACAATATCATCCAATATCAACCATTCGGTTTATTTAATTACCCCTATTAACACGACTCGGACTCAGACGGATATACGAATCCAACCAACACACCCGTTTGGCACCTAATGCCTTATCGGATAATTTGAAGTAGTAATTTGACATCCAGTGTCTCATCGAATAAATTCGGAGTAGTAAATTGACACTCAGTGTCTGATTGGTTATACTGAAGTAAAATGGCACCCAGTGCCTCATCGACTCGAAGTTGAAGAAATCTCTGAACTCTTCCAATCTTATGGCATGCCATCCATATCCGACTCAGCCCGATACAGTTAATAGGGTTCCAATTCACTTTCCAAACACAACAAATATCCAATATCATATTTCCACATATATATATTCATAATATCTATCAATTCAATCCAATTCAATCAACTTTAAATCAATTCAACAATCAAAGTGCCATATACTTACCTTAACCACTTACCGTATACATTAATTTAAAATACAACAAATAACAACTAGATTCGGATTATAGAAATACAAACTAGGAATTCTGTGCTATTTCACGTTGACTTTATCTTTTCCCTTTTTAGTCGAAGATTGCGGTACGACGTTAGCTACGGAATTAAAAAATTAAAATTTATCAATACAATACAATTCAATTTCATATTGCATATTTCAATTTTGGCTCAATATTTGCCTAATTTTAAATTTAGTCCCTAAACTGAGACTAACTTTATTTCTTTACAATCAATCTTATATTTTCATACAAATTCCACCTTAAACTAAATTTAACTCCCTACTTTCACTTAAATCCCTAAATTTTGAATTTTTACAATTTAGTCCCCATTACTCAAAATTTATAATTTATTCTACAATTTAATCCTTTTCACTTCTCGCTTAAAAATCTATCAATTTAATCCCTAATACTAAAATTATTCAACATTAACAACATTAAAAACTCAATAATTGCTAAAATTTTGACATAGGTCGGGTAGTACTTAACACTGGGATTCCAAAAACATAAAATTACAAGAAAAAGGGACTAAATTGACTAACCAATTGAACTTTGAATTTTTGAAGCCCCCAAGGCCTTCGTCTCCTTCTTTCTCCCTTTTTTTTCTTTTTCTTTCTGTTTCATTTTGCTTTGTTTCTTTTTAATTCATTCTTTTATTATTATTTTTATTATACATTAATATATTATTATATAATATAATATATATACTTAACACTTAAGGTTTATTTTATAATATATATAATAAATTCACAAATAATCTACCTTATGTCGCCTCATAAAGAAATAATGGCATAATTGCTTCTTTAGTCCTTTTAAAAAATTTTTAATCTATAATTCAACTTTCTCCCTATATGCAATTTAGTCATTATACCTAATTACTCTTAATTCATGCAAATTCACTTAATTAAAACCTAATTAACTACACAACTAACTTCGTAAATATTTTTAATAAATATTTACGAGTCTGCTTTACGATAACAGAGTCTCAGAAATACACTTTTCGACGCCCATGACTATCGGGTCATTACAAACTTTCTTAAATTGTCATCACTATTAGCATTGTATGATGAGAAAGTTGAAGATGTTTTGAAAGTGCTCCACAAAATGCTAGTTATACTTCTTCAACAATACAAAAAGAGATATTGTAAATTTATGCCAGTAGAGTTCGTAATGTAATTCGTGAAGAAATTGGTGACAGAAAGTTCAGCATTATTGTGGATGAAGCGAGAGACGAGTCAGAAAAAGAGCAAATGGCAATTATTTTGAGATTTGTTGATAAACAATGACAGGTAAAAGAACGATTTTTTGATATAGTCCATGTTAAAGATACTGCATCATTGACTTTGAAGAATGTGATTTTTAATGTTTTCTTGCAACATAGTTTTGACATACAAAATATCCGAGGTCAAGGCTGTGATGGAGCAAGCAATATGCGTGGGGAATTTAACGGCTTGCAAGCTTTGATTTGAATGATCACCGATATGCTTATTATGTTCACTGTTTTGCTCATCGTCTTCAATTAGCATTGGTTACAGCAGTTAGAGAAGTGGTTGAAGTACATCAATTCTTTAAAGACTTGTCTGATATTGTTAATATTGTTTCAGCTTCTTCCAAACGACACGATGAATTACAAAAGCCCAAGAAGCTCAAATAACTCATTTGTTATCCATCAATGAGTTACAACTGGAACAAGAATGAATCAGATTGGCACTTTACAACGTCCTGGTGAGACTCGATGGAGTTCCCATTTAAATTCAATTACTAGTTTACTGAAGATGTACAATTCTACTAGCACGGTTCGTGAAAATCTAAAAAATATTGTTTCTAACTATTCTCAACGAGGAGATGCTCATAACGCATATAATAGATTGAGATCTTTTGAGTTTATTTTTATTTTGCATATGATGAAGGAAGTTTTAGGGATTACTGATAACCTTTGTTAAGCTTTGCAACGTTGTTCTCAAGATATATTAAATGCCATAAGTTTAGTTTTGACAACGAAGGATTTAATTCAAAAGCTGAGAGATGATGGATGGAATGAATTGTTGAAAAATGTGATATCTTTTTGTGAAACTTGGGAGTTGGATTTTCCAGATATGAATGCTCAATACATTGTGGGTCATAGTCGCAACAAGAAAGAAGATGTTATAGTGGAGCATCATTATCAAGTGGATATATTTTTTGCTACAATAGATACTCAGTTGCAATAATTGAAAAGCAGGTTTAACGAAAATGTTGACGAGCTTCTCACTCTTCCTACAACTTTAAATCCTAAGGATTTTTTCAAGTTATTTGATATTGATAAAATTTGTATTCTTGTAAACAAGTTCTATCCCAAAAGATTTTTCTCAACAAGAGAAAGGACATCTCCTATATGAGTTGAAGCATTATGAACTTGATGTATGTAAGCATCCTGATTTGAGAAAAATATCAACACTTTCTGAACTTTTTAGAAGCTTAGTTGAGAGTGGAAAGTCAATCATGTACCCACTCATTGACAGATTGATTCGTCTTATATTGACTCTTCCAGTTTCAACAGCATCCTCAGAACGTGCTTTTTCTGCTATGAAGATTGTGAAGACTCAACTTCGTAGCAAGATGGAAAATAATTTTTTAAGTTCTTTGGTTGTGTACATTGAGAAAGAAATTACAGAAAAATTTAATATAAACAAAATAATTGATGATTTTAGTGAGGTCAAGGATCGAAGAGTGCAATTCAAATAAATTTTAAGATTTCTTTCTAGTTTATTTTTATTTATTAAATTATTTTTCTTTAATTAATTTTTTATTTTTAAATTTATTATTTGTCATGATCTCAGCCCCCCTCTTGAAATTTCCTAGCTTCATCCCTGGTTGTAACCCTGCCTTGCGCGCAGGGGGTGCAGGTCCAAACTCGACGGGGTTGGGGCACACTCGCACAACGTGGACAACGTGAAATGTCCGGACTGGTCGGGCCCAAATGGGCCTGCAGATATTTTAGCCCAACATAATTTTATTTTTCCTCAGTAGACATAATCTGTTTATATAAGGACATTATCATATTCCAAATCAATTTGATTTAATTTTTTAAATCAAATTTATTTTTTGGCTCCTTAATGGCAGATTTTATGGTTATTTCCAAAATTTCCACCATCCTAAATGCATATAAAAGGTTGTGTATTCTGTAGAATTTTACACACTCATACTCTCTCACATTGAAATTCTTTTGGTCTCAAAACTCTTCTTTTTCCTCTTTGTATTTTTCAAACATTCCGGTGATAGAAAAAGGCAATGTCTGTCTGATTGATCTTTGTAGAGGTTCTACTAGTTTGATCACTATTGTTATTGTATCTTGGGAGACTTTCGACCAACATTTCTCCAAGTATCGTAAGAATGGCCGAATCTATTTTAAGGAAATTGTGTTTCACAGGGCTCAACGTTTTGTAAAATCTCTATTCTTCTTTATTTCAAATTTTTATTACGGTTTTGTTTGACTTTCGTATTTCACAATTTAAATATAAATCATTCTATTTATATTTTATTTTATATGTGTTTATTTATAATTAATTATATGTTCACTAACGTGTTTTTGTCCAACATACATTTATGCATAACCCTAGGTATATTCTTATGTACTATTTTATAACATTATTTGTATATTGTCATATGTATTTTTATATACATTTTATGGATATTTATATATATAATTATGTATATTTTTCTCATATAAAGTTGTATATGTTTTATGTATAATTTCATTTGTAGTTTACATATAATTTTTATCAAACATTATTAAAATTGTTTAAAAACTAAAAGAAACTATCATTTGTATAATTGTTTGAAACAAGCCCTCTTAAAATCGTTTCTTTTTTATTGTGGATATTTTGTATTTATCATGAATTATTATTAAAATTGCTACATGTTGTTTTACCTTTTTTCAAATTAATATTATAGTTTACATTATTATATAGTTTTAAATTTGTATACTATTTAAAAACTAAAATGAATTATCATTACATTCACATAAAAACGAATTATCATTACCAAAGATAAATAACAATAATTAAAATACATTATTTAAAAACTAATTTAAAATTAAATACTTGAAATCAAGTGTGACACTTGTGCATTAGAAACTAATATATCAAAAAAACATATAGTGTCACTAATTGCAAAATTTTGAAAAGTGTTATGAAGATCTTATTAAGAGGATGTCCATCATGATCAAGATAAAATTTTGATGTACTTTAAATTCTAATAGTTATTAGAATTAGATCTCTACTTCTTTTATACTTTTTATGCCTATAAATAGAGACTCTGGTGAAGTATTGTAATCATCCCTTTGATCAATAAAGTACATTCTCTATTGCTTTCATAGTTTCTTTGTTCTTTATTCTCTCCATCTCTCTTTATTTTATAACATGTTATCAGTACGATTCTCTTTAATTGTTTTTCTCCATAAATCACAAAAATGTCCCAAAATCTAATGTTGTCGATTGCCTCCTAGAGCTACTGCTATTTCAATTGAAGCCTGCGCACTATAGGTAATCATTAGAGTCTCTAACCATTCAGGTGCACATAAATATCTAAATTTTTTATACACTTTTATGCAAAGAAATTTATATAATCCTTACGTGGTATGTTTTTCTCCTTTGTTGATTGGTTTTTGGTAAAATTATTTTATGAAAAATATTATTACTTTAAGGTTTCTTTTAAATTAAGATTATTTTATTAAATTATAGTATGTATGATATTTGGATGATTAAAAATTTTATGATTAAATTATTGTTATTAAATATGCTTGAAATTGTTGTATTATATCTTTTAAATTGAATTTATAAATATTTGATTAGAGCATCATAAGATTTTATAACATATATGTGGTATTGAAATTTGGTACAATGTGTATCGATAACTTTCAAGCATCATATACGAAAATTTTGATTTTGTTTATTAAATAAATTTGTTTTACTATTAAATTATAAATGCTATTACGAAAATAAAGTTGTTTTAATACTTGCAATAGTTCTCATGATAATAGCCGGGATGATGATAATGATGTTAAAGATCTTCGGTATATTTTACTATGATTTATTTATTATATCATGTTTATTATAATTAGAGATTGATCATGACAATATGAATAGATAGATTTTGATTTGAAATCCATGAATGTTTGCGATGGCGATTATGAAATAAAGAATTTTTGGAGCGTTTATAAGTTCGTTATAATAAATCTATTGCATTCCCGACATAAACGCAAAAGAAAATATAAACCAATATTATTCCAAAATTTGATAGTACAAAATTAGTCAAAAACTCTAAAAGAGATAATTTATTAATATATTTTGATTGCTAATCCATTGATTTTAAAATGTATTTATAATGTATATCATATTGAGGTTGTGAATGAAGATAAATATCTATTCTGAAAGGATGAAAAAAATGGAGGATTGAGTTATTGATTACTCTTGTTATTAAATTGAATTGACTGTGGCTATCTTTGTGATATTCTTTTGTCATCATCCCCATTAAGGGATTGAAAGTGAAAGATTTGACTGTGAAAGATTTATTTATGAGCAATAGAATATGGTAAATCTATCTAAAGCTCGTTATGGTTGAATGCACCTGAAGTTGCAAATTTTTTAAAACTGTGAGTATAGCTCTACAATATTTAGAATAAGTTCTCAATTAAAATTATGTAGAAAAATATTACTGATGGGAACCTTGCAAGAGAGAACTTATTAAACTTTTCATGATTCAAATGTGCTCTTACGATAGAAATATCATGAAAAAAAGTATTTATGATTGAACAAAAGTGTTTAACCACGAAACCAAACCATTCCCTGAAGAGAATGTAACAATATGTAATAAATTCGAAAGACATAATCTTTAACGTGGATATAGTAAATTGGACTATAATAATAGTCATGGGAGATTGTCGTGATAAATTTTCTCACCACCAGAAGTGGAAAAATGAAGAAAGCAAGAAAAGAACAAGAATTTCCAAAAACTTTTAAGAAGAGAGAATATTTATTTATGAAGAGTCATTGGTTATCTATCTATTGTACACTTGAAAAATAATATCCACTTTCAAAGTTTGCTATTAATAGATTTTGATTGGATTCAAAGTCTACTACTGAAGTTTAATTTGTTTACTTTTTATCATCAAGACTCAATGTAGAACAAAAAAAAGGTATGTCTTTAAATATTAAATCAACTTGATATATGGTTTAAATATTTTGAGATAATCTTCTTTTAAGTTTTGATTGCATGTGTTACATATTATTTTAAGCATCTCATTTGTTCATGAAAATGAATATTAACTGATTTATTTATATCGCTATAGTAGGTTTTATAATTAAATAATATATTTGATTAAAACATATCTAGTATGCAAATTTATGTTAACAAACTAATGAATTTTATGGTTATTCATTTGATTTAGTTCAAAGAATTGTTAAAGGTAGTAGTTCATACGTTTTATATTATTCCATTTGTTAATTATTTAGAGAAATAGCATGAGCAATTGTAAACGAAAAGTTCTATGAGATTGAATGGTTGGATTTTGAATTAAATTTCATGCATGTTTATGATGATGGTTTTGAAAAAATTTGCTAGTTTTCATTATGTTATATTTTTATGTTTGAGATGTGACGTTTATTGATATATTTAGTATAGGTTTGTTTCTATACATAACCTAGGCAGTTGTTCTTGGTAGTTAATTGATTATGCAAAACTCTTGTTAAAAGGGTTTTAAAAGTATTTTGAAACAAACTCGGGACTTCTTGTATCCGAAGCGAGAATCATACCACTAGACCAAATGCCCTACATTTGAAGATTTTGACATATTCCCTGAAGCGAATTTTGCATATAATTATTTGGAAATTATATTTATTGACTTAGTGGCATTATAGACTTCATATTGATTTAGATATTTCTAGTAATAAATGTCACAATAGTACTTATATGTGGATACAAAGTAAAAGGAATGATAGTAAAATTATCAATTTAGTACAATTGAAACGCATGTTAAAGTAAACCAGAAGTTTTCTGATACAAATGCATTTACTACTTGGCGTGACCAATTAGACCATCTTGGATCATATATGATGCGAAAATTAATTGAGAATTCATATAGACATTCATTAAAGAACCAGAAGATTCTTTAATTTAAAGAATTCTCATTTGTTGATTGCTCTCAATGAAAATTGATTGTCAGAAACTCACTAGCTAAAGTTGAGAGTTAATGTCTTGCATTTCTAAAATGAATATGAGCTCATTCATCCACCATGTGAATGGTTTTCATATTATATGATTTTGGTAGATGTCTCTATAAAATAATCATGTATATGTTATCAACTTGCAACCTGCCATTTTCAAGATTGCTTATTTAAATAATTAATTTCAGATAATGCAATTAAGACAATTCATCTTGCTAAAGCTGATGAGTTTATATCTCAGTCTTTTATTGATTGAGTTTGAAAAACTTTTGTAAAAGTTTGTTATTTATGCACATAATGGTTTAGAGAAATTATTGACTGAACGCCTCTGATTAATGTCTAAACCATTACTTATGAGAACTAAACTTCCTATTTCAACATGAGATTATGTTGATTTATGTATTGTACGCATCAAGCCAATAAGTTATAAATACTCCCCATTACAATTGATTTTTGGTCAAGAGCTAAATATTTCTCATCTTTGAATTTTTGTATATGCATATATATTCCAATTGCTCCACCACAACGCACAAAGATGAGTGATTCCTTAAAGAAAGTTGGGAATATATATTAATTACAAGTCTCCTTGTAGTATTAGATATTTTGAATGTATTGGAAATTCACTTATGACATGATTTATGATTACCATTTTGATTTGATAGTTTTCCTGACATTATGGGAGAGAAATAATAACTTGTAATGAGTTAGGGGGAGAGTAAATTGAACCACAAGTTCAACAAGGATAACTCATTACAAGTTAACTGTCAGATGTATTTACAAAATTAATGAGAACAACCCAAGTGTTATATACCATCTAATATTTTAATTTGAATCAAAGTCTCAGTAGGACAATCAGTTAGAATAAATAATAGATTGATCGGTTCCAAAGATAAAAATTCTTCTAGATGATCATATAGTGGAGGCGAGTACTCCAGAAGAGACACAAGACATAACTAATAAGTAAAACTCCAGAAGAGATTCAGGTACCTAAAACTGAAGATTAAAATAGTGAAAATAAGAGATCTCGATAAGTTATGTCAATTCGAGAAAATACGGAACCGAATAATAAAAGTGGTCGACAATGATTTTGCATGTAATATTATTGTTTAAATAATGAAATAAAAATGAGGATCTTGAATAAATCTATTGAGAAATATAGATATGGAATAAATTGATCAAAATAGAAAGACGCAACTCAAGTACAATTAAATTCGTGGAGCTTTTAAACTAGTAGTTCAAATATATAAAGGTATAAAGTCAATAAGGGTACAAATGAAGTAGTTTTGCAAAAGCGGAATAAAAATATGAAGTTTTTCGCTAAGCTCGGTATTGATTATGAAAAGATATAATATTTTTTGTGGTGGATGCAATAACCTTTAGATATATTATTTTGACAATTCATAAAAGATTTAACTTATGTCTAATGGTTGTTATTACAACCTTTTATGAATTACTATATAGTAAAGTTTATATTAAAATCCTTTAAGGATTTAGAATGCTAGAACCATATTAAAATTCTCGAAATTGTTCATTTATATGAATTGAAATAATTTGAACATATGTGGTAAATTTAACTTAGTGAATAGTAGTTGAAGGAGGATTATAAAATGATCCAAAATTCTTATTTGTGTTTTATAGAAGAATCATGATTAAAGTTTATCGTTATTATTGTTGAAACTCTGAAGAGATCAAAATATATTTCCCCCAAATTTTCCCTCACTCTTAACTTTCAAAAGAATGGTGATATAAATGCTTGGCAAATACATTCAAATAGTCATTTGAAAAACTAATATTCAAGATTGAATACGTAGAATATGAGAAAGTGTATGATGTTTTCGTGAGGGAGAGTAAATATGCGCTGTACTCTTTTTCTCTTAACCGAGGTTTTGTCCGATTGAATTTTCCTGGTAAGGTTTTTAATGAAACAGCATATTATGTGTATTATAGAGATGTGTACTCTTTTTCTTTCACTATGATTTTTTTTCCCATAGGGTTTTTATCTTAGTAAGGTTTTAACGAGGCACATTATTTACCAATGGACATCCAAGGGAGAGTGTTATGAAGATCTTATTAAGTGAATGTCCATCATGATCAAGATAAAGTTTTGATGTACTTTAAATTCTAATAGTTATTAGAATTAGATCTCTACTTCTTTTATACTTTTTATGCCTATAAATAGAGACTCTGATGAAACATTGTAATCATCCCTTTGATCAATAAAGTACATTCTCTATTGCTTTCATATTTTCTTTATTTTTTATTCTCTCCATCTCTCTTTATTTTATAACAAAAAACTATTTCTTTACCATATCGTATTAAGTGTGTCTTTGGATGAGCAGTGCGTTTACTTCCGGTAAGATTAAAAATAACGGTGATAATAAAATTAATTACTATAACTGTGAGATAAAAGATTCCACCACACCACAACCATCATCTATCCAAAGTGACACACAAACTATCAACGGTATAAATACACATTTATTGCAATATGATGAATTTGTTTTAAATATATACTTTTTACATATTTGAGTTACTATTTAAGGTTTAAACTAATAATCAAATTGAGAGAGAGTTGGATTAATACAATAATGGTATTTCAAGAATTTAACTCAAATAAATTAAAATGTAATTAGGTAGGTTGGCTGGTTCTAGTTGGGGACTTTGTGGAACCGAAAAAAGTTTAGTCTCTACCTAAAACGATGATGTGGCAAACTTTCATTTGCTGGAAAACATGATTTGTAGGTAGGCGCATTCTTTTACCATGAAGCCTAGACGATAGGATACGCTCAATGCCTCTCGGAGTATCTGTCAAGCGAAGCAAAGTGGATGTGTTTCAGATGACATGGCATATTTTGGTAGGCTCGGAACTTGGTTTGGAAGCCACTCCGTTTTATTTTGATTTGATTTTTCAATTATATCCCTTTTTTTCTAACATTTTTCCTCGTTTTAGTATTTGAATTATTATTTTCATTCTAGTTTATCTTTTAAAAATAAAAGTAGATAATAAAACCTTACACATATAATTCATGATGAATTGTCTACCTTTTGAATAATATTTGTGGTGACGGATTAATCACTGTTGTTAGAGTTAGATGTCTTAATTACAACATAAAATATATCAAAATGTGATAAAAATTTAAACTAAATTATTAAATACTCACCCAACTATTAATGTGTTTATGTTTTAATTACACATGTTTAAAATTTTCTATTTTAATTAGTAACATTATTGAAATTTAATATTTTCTTATAAATCACTAATAGTGCCTTTTCTATTGGCATAACACTAAATTTAACCTTCAATATTTATAAATTTTATTAATCTAGTCCTAAATCTAAAAATTTAACAAATTTAACCCTCAACTTTATACAAAATTATAAAAATATTTATAAATAAATGAATATCTATTTTCTCATTTTCTAACATGAAATTTATTTATTAAAATAATAATCTTATAAAAAAAACAATTTAAGGGGGAAAACCATGAAGAACACTTACGTAGATTCAACTTTTTTCTTTTGCCAACATTAATGACCACCATGTTCAGGTTGAGTCAAAACTACAGCTTGAGGTCGAAAAAGATGAGAATCGATGTCTTTAGGTTGTTTCCTGGGATAGATTTGTTGCGTTTGAGGTTGCAATTAAAGGTGGACATGATTGGGAATATATAGGTGAGGATGAGGTCTTGGAGATGGCCATGCAAGCAACTCCATAGCCAATTTCTAGTTCAATAACACATGGAAGTGTGCAAATCAAGGAGTTTGGAGTAAGGGTTATTGGTGTCGGTGATTATGGGCAAACGCGATGCTCAGTGCTTGATAGATTTGACGAGGACTAAGGATCAAAGTGAAATGCATAATAAAATTTATTATCTATAAAATAAAGTAAAAAAAGGGGGGGAAAGCTTGAATGTGGTTTTAAGTATTGTTTGTGGTTTTTTTTATATTTTATTTACAAAAAAAATTTTAATAAATAAATTTCATAACAGAAAAAGAGAAAAATAGGCATTTGTTTATTTATAATTTTATATTTATTTTTATAACATCTTATGTAATATTATTGATAAATTAACTTTTAAATAAAATTTTTAAAGTTTTTAATTTTTGTTTTAAAATGTTAAGAAATAAGACAAAATTGATGAAATGTGTAAAGTTAAAGGCTAAATTTATTAATTTTTAGAATTAGGATTAAATTGATAAACCCCATAAATACTGGAGGGTTAAATTTATTATTGCAATAAAAAAAGCTATCATTAATTATTTAATAGAGGAGTGATCAAATATTAAATTTCGATAATATTAATAATTAAAATAAAAATTTTAAACCTTAGACGAAACAGAAACTAGCTAATAGATAGGCAACTATTTTAAGTTTATACTAATATATATAAAATTTAAGGAGAAAAGCTTTTATCTTTAAAGAATTGTCAAGCAATTGGGCTAAAACTCATGTTACTTTCTCTTTATTAATTATTAGTATGGTTTCTATGATTTGAGTTGATTATTTATTTCATATTAAATTATAGAGTAAAAATTTGAAAATTAAAATATGATCAAAATCCTATACAGTTCATAATTTGAAATTTAGCCTCGTTTTATTTTTCAAGAATTTAGTTCTTATATTTTTCAAAATTAAAAACGAGGTTCAGTTGTTATCATGAGTAAAATTCTTTAGTTAAATTTAATGGTGCGATATATTTTTTAAAATCACTTATTAGCGATTTAATAAAAAATTATGTTGAAAATGCTTTTGTGGTTTTATTAAAACACACATTTGAACTCGTCATAATAGAATAAGTTTTTTTATTCGGATAATGTTCTTAAAAAAGGGCTATAATATTGTAATTAATGACATTATAAAAGTAGAAGGACTTATGTCAAAAATTAAAACATATGAATTTAATCCAAGTTTTAGCATAGTATAGAGGATAAAATTGAAATTTGACCGTTGTTTTATAATGTAAAAAAGTAATGCAAACTGAAAAGGTGTGTTTGTCTTTATTATCCTTAAATATTAAAATTATATATAACCACGTAACATTTTAATCGGAAATTTAACATTATGAAAATATAAGACTAAATTATGTTGGAAATTAAAGTATAATGATGAAATTTCAAATTTAAGTATGATAGAAGGACTAAAACTGAAATTAAACCATTTTTGTGGAGTGGTGTCCATGTGTCAATAGAAAGATACTGCAGTTCCAAGATTTCTGTGAGCAAATGATCATATGGAGAAAATGTTCAAAAAGCATTTAACAATTAAGATGTGGAAAAAATAATACAAAATATGTTACGTCCGCATTTCCGTGTTTTGTTCGGTTATCATCATAAATATATTGCGCAGCGTTGGTCCATATTAAATTTGTAGTACATTTTATCGATGAAAAATAAAAAATTGTAGTACTTTTTGCGGTCCCTATATTTGTACCCTATGTGATTGATCATCAACATTTATAAGAGTTTTCGCGTAACATTTATGTTTAATTTTTATATTTTAATTTAGTGGTCTTTAGGTTTTATATTTTTAAAATTTAAAATTTTAAAGTAAACTGAATTATTATATTAAATTATGTTGTTTCTAAAATATTCGTAAAAGTGTGGCCTAATGATTAAAGTATTTATTGTTTCAATAATAAATTGAGTTCGTGTTAATTATTCAGATTTTACTTCACTAACAAAAATTAGGGTAAACTGTACAAACTTTCAGAATTTTAAGCATTCCAATAAAAATTTGCAAAATAAACATCATTATACCCCGTTAAAATTAATTTCAAGAAATTCCAGCTTCTTCTTTTTTTCATTCAAATACTTTAGTTTCATTTGAAGAATGTACATGTCAAAGCTTAAAAGAGGAAACATCCAGCCCCAGCGGCTAAACCACCAATGCACGGCTGACGCTTTGAGAGTAGCAGCACCGGAAGTACCTGGTTCAGGTGCGCCGTCGCTGACTAGAATATTCGGTTTTGAAACATTTAAAAGATGCCCAGATTGTATTTGAAGGAAGTCTTGTTAGAGACTTTGTTTCTTATAATACCATGATAAATGGGCATGCTTTAGTGGGCCATCCGGCGGTGGCAGCGCTGATGATGATGCCGCCTTCAGTTCCGCTTTACAAACATCCATCATGGCCACCAGACATTTTCCACAACGAAGCATGGCTTAGAAGGAAACGAAACATCAAGAAAAGGAGAAGCAAGAGCGTAACAGATGAAGACCTTGATGAACTCAAGGCCTGCACTGAGTTAGGCTTCGCCCCTGAGGTGGATCCACTTTTGTCCCATACTTTGCCTGCTTTGGGTCGTTATTATGCTGTTAATAAGAGCTACAACGACGCCATCTCTAAGCCTTCTACCTCCTCTCCTTTAGTTGTATCGGATTGTGATAGTATTCCTTCCCCTATTGGCAGCCCCCACGCCGTTGTTGACCCTTACCAGTCGCTGATTATTCAATTCAACTTGCATCATCTATAGTTTTTTCTGCTAATTTTAATGGTTTTGGTTTTGTTTTTATTTGGTGAAACACAGAGTACAGAAGGCCTTGGTTGACCCACTAAACCATGCCCATTTACATGGTATTATAAGAAACAGAATCTCTAACAAGACTTCCTTCATATACAATTTGGGCATCTTTTAAATGTTTCAAAACCGAATACTCTAGTCAGCGACGGCGCACCAGAACCAGGTACTTCTGGTGCCGCTACTCTCAAAGCCGCAGCCGTCGTTGGTGGTGTAGCCGCCGTTCTCTATTGAGTTTTGACATGTGCATTCATGGAGGGTTTTAAAATGAAAATAAAGTATTTAAATGCAAAATAATAAATCCTAAGTGCAAAATAAATAAATAAATAAATAAATAAATAAAGCTAGAATGTCACGCGAGACTTCAGGTTGCAATTTTAATGAGACCGACTAAAATTAACAATTTTTATAATGTAAATGTTTATTTATTAAACTTTTTATTTAGATGTTTAAAATGAAATTTTTTAAAGTTAAGTAATTATTCGTATAGTTCATCTTTTAAATTAAGGTTAAAAAGTAAATAAGAGAACATGGTAAAATTTACCCTTGTACTTTAATAAATCTTTCAATGTGGTACCTATATTTTCAATTTATCTAATATGGTATTTGTACTTTTCTTTTGTCCATCATTTTAATACGTTAATCTAATGGTGTTAACTTTTGACTCAAATTGACACATGACTCAATATTATAATACCATGTGGCGTCATTAGCAACACCCAAAAAGTTGAACAAGCATTCAAAAGGGCTTAGTAAAAATTTTCCATTTTTACTTTTGAAGGTTGAGACCATTTAAAATAAATAAATTTAAAAAAAGTAAAAGAAAAAACAAATTCCAATTTCAATTCCTTTTTCGTTTTATTTTCTCTTTTTTTTTCTTTTTATGATCAAAATCATAGTGTTTGTTGGTAGCATTGAAATTATATTTTATTTTCATGGACAAAATTAAACTTTAACCTCGTGAGACAATGAAAATAATCAAATCAAAAACAATGATTAAATCTATGAACTCGGCATATGAGATTAATGAACAAAATCTATCATAATGAATTTAACTATTATTATTTGAATTATATTTAAAATTTTAAAATAAATGGAATAATAGAGAAGCTATAACTTTTTAGTAGATTTCACTTTAGCCACAAATCATATGGCCAAAGCTCCCACATTGAATGTTCATTAGATTTGTCGAAACCGTTTTTTTTTAAAACAAAAATTTTAGTTGTCGACTTAAAAAAAACAAAAACTGGAGTCGCCACCGATCCTTTATTAGTGTGATCGGCCCACCTTAAAAAAATAATTTTAGTCTGTGAAATTTGAGAAAATAGGTTCGGGAGTCAGTTACGAACGCGTGGACCCCTCCTCCCCAAACGGTGCTGTCTTGTTTCTGCTTTAAAGTTTTTAAAAAAAATAAAACTAGAAGAAAGAGTCAGATTCTTTCTTCTTTCTGAAAAAAAAAATTTAGGGTTCCTTCAACCCTTTGTACGCCGCCGTTTCCCTTTTGCGCCAAGGCTCCGATTGCGACGGAGACGGCCACAACTCGACGGGTTCGGCGTAAAGGTAAGTTTTCTCCCTTTCTTTCCTTTATATTTTAAGTGAAAAATAAAATTAAAAAAAAGAAGAAAAACTATAAAACGAAACTAAGAATCATGAAAAATGGAAAACACCTTTTTTTATTCGAAAAATTTCTGTATCTATTTTCTTTTTTTCTCTTTCGTCCCCCTTTCGTCCCCTTTTACACTGAAAAATCCCTTCGGTTTTATAGCCGAATCTTAAAGAAATAACAATAAAAATAAAAAAATAAAATAATCCCTTGATTCTCTCATTTTTTATTGTTATCTGTTATTGTTGCGTTGTATTCCCTTTTTCCGCAGGTTCGGTGGCCGTTGAGTGCGGAGGCGACATGCGCGACTTGAGGGAGCAGTTGCGGCGCTAGCTTGCTGCGGCGCTGAGGCAGAGAAGCTGACCCTAGGGTTTCTTTGGTAGTTTGAGTTGATGGGGCTTTTGGGTATTGGGTTTGTTGGGCTGTTTGGGTATTGAGTTTGTAAAAAATTGGGCCTTTATTTTTTTGCATGCGGGCCCGGGTAGATTGGGCTTATTACATATATAATATACCTATTTTTTTTTTGTTTTCTTACTTTCGCATAGATAAATAAAACTTTTATGGTTTTTCTTTGTTTTTAAAAAAAATATTCATGTGCATATGTTTTTTTTCATTTTGTTTTTACTGAAATACTTATACTTTTCTTTGTAAACATAGGCATATGCGTATTTTGATATTTGTTATCTTCACAATTTTCACATATACATTTTATATTCTGTAAATATATGCACATGTACATGCTTTTATGCTTATTTTATTTTCACGGTTTCGAGATACATACATGCATTTTATCATATTTTGATTGATATATCCTATTTCATATTTTATGTGTATCTTTGTACATATCGTTAAATATATGTGTACATATATTTGTAAATTTGATTGTATAATGTACTTGTATATATACTCGTGAACATTTATTCATATTTGTCTTAAACTAGGGTATTTGTTTCATGTTATGACCTAACCCTTTTGGGCATCTCTTTTAAAATATCTATTTTGGTTTTCTCAAAGAATTGAAATCATCCTATTTTATAAATTCCAAAATATTTGGCATTCAGAATTCTCGGGAAGATTGTGTCCTAACTTACTGGATCGCGGTTATTTTTTCGATGAATTTAGAAAGCCAAGTATTTGTTTTGTCATGAATTTGCAAACTTTAAATAAAAAGCTTATTCTCGGGAATTCAAAATGTTGGGTCCTAACTTACTGGTCATGACATTTTCTTCTTGAAATAAGAATTTTCAGAAACAAAAGGCAATATTCGGGTATTTCGAGGTTTTAAAAACATTGTGCCCTAACTTACTGGGTGTGGTGTTTTATTTCTTTGAAATACGAACTGTCCTATTATTTTAATCCATTCATGAAATAAAAGTTTCCTTTTAAAGTCTTTTCAAATTTTCGACACCAAGGCATTTAAAATCAATTTGGTACCAATTTTGGGCGTTGCGAGGGTGCTAATCCTTCCTCGTGCGTAACTGACTCCCGAACCTGTTTTCTCAAATTTCGCGGACCAAAATTGTTTTTAAGGTGGGCCGATCACACCTTAATAAAGGGTCGGTGGCGACTCCAGTTTTTGTTTTTTTTTAGTCGATAACTAAAATTTTTATTTTCAAAAAACGGTTTCGACAATATACTTTGAAAAAGTGCATATATGTATATATTATACAAAAGCCATGCGCATGCACATGTATTATAATAGCAATGCATTTAAATAAATATACAGTATATACATATTTAAAAAAAATGTTTGTATGTACAAAAATACATATTTAAAATCTTTTAAAAATATATGTATGTATATTATCTAATACCTGCGTGTATATGTATAGTAATAATAGTGATAATAATAATAAATATTCAAAAAAACTAAAAATAAAAAATAAAAATAAAAATAAGAATAAAAATAGCTAAGATGGACCAAATTGAACTTAAAACAAAAAAAAGGCGAATTTTGAATAAAATTTCAAAGGAAAAGGGCCCATTTGAACACGCGCGTATCAACGGTGGACCAAAAGGGCAATTAACCCGTCCTTCCAAAACGCTGCGCAGCAAAGGGACTAAATTGAACAAAAATTAAATGTGCGGCCCCAATTTCTAAAAAAAAACAAATTTAATTGAAATGCGTTACAAACAGGAGGGGCCAACTGCGCAAATAGCCCATGTGACGTCAGAGCGCGCGAATCCTCCCCTCGGGTCGGGTCACCGCGCGGGTCATACTAGGGTGAAGCGACGCCGTTTTGAGCGTTAATTAAAACCAAAACTTCTCCTTTCAAAGGTCATTCGAAACCGAGCAAAGAAAAAAAATAAAAAAAACTCTAGGGTGCTCTGCTAGGGTTCAAACCCTAGCGTCCTCGCGCCACCCCCACGTCTCTTGCCGGCGCTCCGAACGCGACAGGTATGGCGACGGTCCGGCGCCTTCGACGATAGGGGTAAGATTTCTCCCTTTTCCTTACTTTTCCTTTTTAAAAAACGCAAACAAAAAAAGAAAAGATAAAAAAATGAAAATAAAAATAAAAACTACAGAACTCGATTTACCTTTAAAAAAATAAATTCGTATTCTCTGCTTTTTGCTCTTGATTCCTCTCCCCCTTTTTACAGATTTAAAAGTGGCTTTTATAGCCTGAAAAAGAAAAATAAAATAAACAAAAAAAATGCTATTTTCTGCTTGTTTTCTTCCTTCGGGCTCTTTGAGTCCGCTTTTGAAGGTATCGTGGAGATTACGGCGCGTGCGTGGAGAGTCTGGCAAGCGTGGAAAGGGGTCGGCCCCGAGTCGTGTGGCGCTTGGAGAGGCCGCTGGAGGCGAGGGCTGTTGCGGCGCTGAGGCGAATACATCTAGGGTTTCGGTGTTTTGGGGTTTGGGTAATTGGGCCTAGTAGTTTTGCTGTATTGGGCCATGTCCTGTTTTGTGCGGGCTTGGGTTATTTTTGTTTGTTTTTATTATTTTAAAAGCCCGGGCAAAAAGGCTATTACAGCTGCCCCTCTTTGCTTGTTATCGTGTAACGGGAACGGAGCAAAGACTTTAAAATGGCCAATTTTGCCCGGTCGTGCTAGACCTTGGTGCTCCTTTTTCTTCAAGTAGTCTTGTTCCTTCCTACTGCATCTTCAGAGGTATAGGAACTGGTGCTCCAATCTACCCCACTGGAATGTCGGGGAGATAAGATTCATATGTTGTAGCTTCTCAAAAGAACAAAATCTGCTATCTTTAATCTGCTCCACTGCAACTTCAGGGGGATAAGACTTATAGCTTCAACTTGTTCTGTTACAACTTAAGGGTAAATCTGATGTGATCTGCTCTACTGCAACTTCAGAGAGATGGGATCTGCAGTTTTAATCCACTCCATTGCAACCTCAAGGAGATAGGATTGGTTACTTTTGTCTGCTCCACTGCAACTTCAGGGAGATAAGACTTGTATCTTCGATCTACTTCACCACCAGTATGGGAAGTCAAGATCTGCTTTCTTTGATCTACTTCACGCCAGTACATGAAGACAAGATCTGCTTTCTTCAATCTACTCCACCACCAGTATGGGGAGATAAAATTACTGGCTTCAATATACTCCACTGCCACTTCAGGGAGGTAAAATCTGCCATCTTCGATCTGCTCCACTACTGCTTAGGGAGATAAGATCTGTTTTCCTCGATCTACTTCGCCACCAGTATGGAAAGATAAAACCTGTATATTCGATCCACTTCGCTACCGATATAGAAAGACAGGACATGATGTCTTTGATCTACTTCACGCCAGTACATGAAGACACGATTTGTTTTCTTCGACCTACTCCACCACCAGCATGGGGAGACAAGATCTGTTTCTTTGATCTACTTCACGCCAGTACATGAAGAGACAAGATCTGTTATCTTTCACCCTGCTCCACTGCAACTTCGGGAGATAAGGTTTTATGATTCCACCGACCTGTTCTCTGTGGAACATGACCTGTATGATGAACCTAATTATGCCCAGTGATTAGGATGTCATAATCAAATGAATCAAATGCTCCGAACTAGACGTGTGTGAATGACATTTGAATGTTATGTCATGAAAAATGAATATTGAAGGTTTAAAGTTATTATTGCTCATTAGGGCTTCCTTTGTGACAACAACGCTTCGTCAAAACTTGGAAATCTTAATCTTAACTCTTGACCCCTAGATATCTTCGACCTTTTAGCCCAGTGAAGTCTAAACAATAGTCCTGTTTCAGGTTCCTGAGCTGTTTAAAGATTTCTAGAGTAATATGAAAAACTTCCCTTGTGAAAGTTTTACTAGTCCATTAAACGTTACCCTAATGCAACATGTTTGCGAAAAGATTACAACGATGGATAAAACAGAATTAATTTGGGAGCATAGCTCGCAATGGGTTGTCAATGATAGAGGAATTGTCTGGGGACATTTATATTAAAAGAATGAAATATTCTAAAACAACTAATTCAATACAAATACTATGACCAGGTGCCCCAAATATCCCTGCTTGAATTTCTCTATACAACTTTTGAAGACCCTTCTGAATTCAACACATGTTTAGGAGATTCACAGTATTCTGTTGATGCCCCAAGATGTCGTCCATTCCTTTCTACCGATTTAGGTACCACAAGACTACACGTGACAATCAAAATTTGAGCCGCCCTTTTCGGGTTTTCAACTCAAATCCCCTTTGGTCTCAAGGTGCCCTTTGCGGGTTTTCACCCTAGCCTCTCCTTTTTTTTTTTTTTGGAATCAAAGCGCCCTTTGCGGGTTTTCACTTTGGTTCCTTCCCTTCTTCAAGTAAAGTATCTCTTGACTGAATCTGAGTTTACTGGATTAGGCAATGTTCTTCCATCCATTTCAGCCAGGATCAGGGCTCCTCCAGAAAAGGCCTTTTTTACAACATAAGGACCCTCCCAATTCGGCATCCATTTCCCCCTAAAATCCTTTTGTAGAGGAAGAATTTTTCTCAATACCAGGTCCCCCTCGTGCAATTCTCTGGGTCGGACTTTCTTGTTGTAGGCACGCATCATTCTTTTCTGATACATCTGACCGTGCTGAATAGCCTTTAGCCTCTTTCCCTCTATCAAGTTCAATTGATCGTATCGAGATTGAACCCATTCCGCTTCATCCAAATGTAGCTCGGTCAAAACCCGGAGAGAAGGGATTTCAACTTCGATGGGCAAAACTGCCTCCATGTCATAAACTAAGGATAAAGGCGTTGCCCCGGTGGATGTCCTGATTGACGTTCGATAAGCAAGGAGGGCAAACGGTAACTTCTCATGCCAGTCCCTGTAAGTCTCAGTCATCTTCCCCACAATCTTCTTTATATTTTTATTGGCCGCTTCCACTACACCATTCATTTTTGGGCGATACGGCGACGAATTGTGATGTCTGATCTTGAATTGACTACAGACTTCTGCTATGGAGCTGTTATTCAAGTTCAACGCATTGTCGGATATGATTCTTTCAGGCATTCCATACCGACATATGATCTCCCTTTTCAAGAACTTATTGACTGATGACTTTGTAACATTAGCATACGAAGCAGCTTCTACCCATTTGGTGAAGTAGTCAATAACCACGAATATGAAACGATGGCCATTTGAAGCCTTCGGCGATATTGGCCCAATAACATCCATACCCCACATGGAGAAAGGCCATGGAGAAGCCATGACATGAAGAGGTGAAGGAGGTGCATGCATTTTATCACCATAGATTTGACATTTATGGCACTTCTTGGAATAATTGATGCAATCCCCTTCCATAGTAGACCAGTAGTACCCGAATCTCATAACCTGCCTAGCCATTGTGAACCCGCTGGCATGCGTTCCGCAGATGCCCTCATGGACTTCTTCTAGAATTTTCTTTGCTTCTACTGGCGTCCACACATCTTAGCGACTGATCTTTTCCCTCTTGTACAAGATCTCCCCATCTAAGACGTAATCAATGGCTAGTCTTCTCAGAGTTCTCTTTTCATTCTCCGTTGCCCGGCCGGGATATTCACGATTTTTACATCTTGTAATATATCTTGATACCAAGGACTATCATCGGTTTCCCCTTCTTCAATATTGTAACAATGAGCCGGGTCTTCATAGATACTCATTTGGATTGGTTTCATATCCCCATGTCTGTTTAATTTGATCATGGAAGCTAAGGTAGCTAGTGCATCAGCCATCTGGTTCTCATCTCGTGGGAGATAGCAAAAAGTGATGTCCTCAAACTCCTTAATCAATTCGAGGACCAACTTTCGATAACTGATTAATTTGGGGTCTCTCATTTCCCATTCACCCCTGAGCTGATATATCACCAATGCTGAATCTCCATAGACCTCTAGCACTTTGATTCCTCGCTCTATAGCTGCACGAATACCCATGACGCATGCTTCATATTCTGCCATGTTATTTGTACAATCAAAATCCAATTTGCAAGTGAAAGGATAATGATCACCATTTGGGGACACCAGATCGCCCCAATTCCATTGCCTCTGACGTTTGAGGCTCCATCAAAGTTTAGCTTCCAACTGTGACCTTCTTGGGGACTTTCTTGATGGCGGCTACACATCAGGTCCTCATTTGGGAAATCAAAACTCAACGGCTCGTAGTCCTCCAGAGCTCTACTAGCTAGAAAGTCAGCAATTGCACTCCCTTTCACAGCCTTTTGGCTCACATAGACAATATCAAATTCAGACAGTAAGATCTGCCATCTGGCCATTCTCCCATTCAAAGCAGTTGACTCCATCATATACTTTAACGGGTCTAACTTTGAGATCAGCCAAGTCGTATGGTATAACATGTACTGCCTTAATCTTCGAGTTGTCCAAATCAAAGCACAGCATAATTTCTCAATAGGCGAATACCTCATTTCACAGTCAGTGAATTTCTTGCTGAGATAATATATCGCCCTTTCTTTCCTCCCCGTTTCATTATGTTGACCTAACACACACCCCATGGAATTGTCGAATACCGTTAGATACAATATCAGAGGCCTATTCGGGTTAAGCGGTGACAGCACTGGAGTATTGGACAAATACTGCTTCACCTTGTTAAAAGCTTCTTCGCATTCCTCATCCCAAGTACCAGGATTATGTTTCTTCAGAAGACGAAATATAGGGTCACATTTCTCAATCAGTTGTGAAATGAACCTAGCGATGTAATTCAGTCTTCCGAGGAAACCTCGAACTTCTTTCTGAGTGCGAGGTGGAGGTAAATCTCGTATTGCCTTGACTTTGTCTGGGTCAATCTCGATTCCCTTTTCACTAACTATGAAGCCTAGCAACTTTCCTGACCTGGCCCCAAAAGTGCACTTCGCTGGATTAAGCTTGAGCTGGAACTTTCTCAATCTTAAGAATAACTTTCTCAAGACCCGCACATGTTCGCCCTCCGTTCTAGATTTCGCGATCATATCATCAACGTAAACCTCGATTTCCCTGTGCATCATGTCATGGAACAAGACTACCATGGCTCTTTGGTATGTCGCTCCTGCATTCTTTAATCCAAACGGCATCACTTTATAGCAGAACGTCCCCATAACGTGATGAATGTAGTCTTTCTCATGTCCTCAGGATGCATCTTTATCTGATTGTACCCCGAAAAACTATCCATGAAGGAAAATAATGAATAGCCTGCCGTATTGTCTACCAATGTGTCGATGTGGGGTAATGGGAAGTTGTCTTTCGGGCTAGCCTTATTCAAATCCCGATAATCCACACACATTTGTACCTTTCCATCTTTCTTTGGAACTGGTACGATGTTGGCCACCCACTCAGAATACCTGACTTCTTACAGAAATCCAGCATCAAACTGCTTTTGTACCTCCTCCTTTATCTTCAACACGATATCAGGCCTCATCCTTCTGAGTTTTTGCTGCACTGGCTTGTAATCTTCTCTTATAGGGAGACGATGGACTACCATGTCGGTACTCAACCCTGGCATATCCTGGTATGACCATGCAAACACGTCCTTGAACTCTCGGAGTAATTCAACGAGGTCCTGTCTTGTCTTTGTAGAGATATCTGATCCGATCTTCACCTTTTTACCCTCCTCTAAGCTCACGACTTCTATTGATTCCCTGTGAGGTAGGATTTGTTTCTCGCCCCTTTCTACCATCTTTGACAAGTCAGGAGACAAACCACAGTCTTCGTTGTCTTCAAAATCATGCGATCCCTCTAAACACATGTTTCGTTCAAAAGGAGACTCTAAATTTGCAAGAGTGACATTCGCATCACTGATATCATGGGACCTGTTATAAGTATGAAAAACAATATGGATTCAGGAATTTGTTTGGTGCAATATGGTCATGGATGAAATGCAAGTGTAGTTTAAGAGAAACTCAAAATAACTGCTTTTATGAAAGAAAGATTTGCTCCAAAAATGTTTGCAAACATGAACTTTATTAAAATAACGATTTTCTGGACATGAGCCTATTTCACAAAAGAATCCTTATCACTTCTTGGCTAAAAAGCAATAAGGGTGTTTTGGACATTACTCTGAAGAAATCCTAAAAACTACAGGTATTTCTTCTGCAGTCCAGTTGTTTAGCTCCCTTTCTGACTCGTAAGGACGAATATCTGGCAAAGCTCTTTCTCGTGTCGCTCCTTCATACACGGCATGAATACTCCCTAGCTCCGTGTTAATACTTCTGACCCCTAGCATTTCTGGATAGACAAATCCTCCCGATACAAAGGTTTTGGAAAGGTGAGGAAAAGTCATGGGTTCCTATTCAACTTCATCCCTGGTCAAACGAGCCCTTCTTCTCATTCGTTTCTTTTCCTGCTCTATCCTCTTCTGCCTAGCATCTGGATTGTATCCTAAGCCAAAACGGTCCTGCTTGTCTTTCAATACTGGAGCCTCAACTCTGCCCTGAAGATACTTCCCCAATCCTTTTCTCGGTGAAGCTCCCTTTCCTACTGTCAGTTGCAGACCCATCCTTGTGGTCTTTGATATTCTCGGCATCGGGATCTTGCTCCCCTCAAGGATGAATGTTGCATTTACAAATTCCAAGGAACGGAAAGAGCACTCGATTGCATCATCGCTTGTTTCTAGATAAGGCGCATCGTTGGTCACAGAAGCAATGATATCTTCTTCAGCGTCTATCGTCACAACCCTGCCTTCTCATACCAGCTTCAGTTTTTGATGTAACGATGAAGGTACCGCACCTGCTGAATGAATCCATGGCCTTCCTAATAGGCAACTGTAAGAAGGCTTGATGTCCATAACTAAGAAGTCCACCTCATAAATAGTTGGGCCAATTAATAGGGGAATGTCAATTCTTCCCATGACCCCTCTCTCAGTACCATCAAATGCTCGAACCACGTTCTGACACGACTTCATATGCGAACTATCCACAGGTAGACTGTTGAGCGTGGATAGGGGCAATACATTTAATGCCAATCCACTGTCTACCAGAACCCCTGGTAATATGCATCCTTTACACCTTGCAGTGATGTGTAAAGCTCTAGTAGATCCCATACCCCCAGGTGGTATTTCGTCATCGCTGAAAGAGATGAAGTTATCAGCGCTTATATTGCCGACCAGTCGATCTAACTTGTTAACAGAGATATCGTCGACCACGTAAGTTTCATTTAGCACATTCAGTAATGCATTTTGATGTCCCTCCGAGTTCAGGAGTAAAGCTAGCACAGATATGCGAGCTGGTTGTTTGTGTAGCTGATCCACAACGCTGTACTCGCTATGCTTGATAAACTTCAAGAACTCTCTAGCTTCATCCTCCTTGATTGGTTCATTGACCAACAATTCAGGTTCGACCGTCTTCTTCTTCCCAATCGAAGTTTCTTCTCTTATTGGCTCTACTCGAGCCTTCACCTGTTTGTCATGCCCTCCTTCATCATGGTCCTCTTTATTAATCACGTCCTCCTTCCCCGGGATTGTCACATTACAATTGTAATTCCAAGGAACCCTCCTGTTATCCTTGTAAGTAAACACGGCCGGTTTTTGAATGATAACCTTTGGTGTTATTCGTGCCCCAACCTCACTGTTTTGAGGTCGCGAAATGATGACCACAGGACGGTTAGCCTCCGGGACTCCCAACGCCAACTCTGACGTGCATACATGATTCTCCCTCTGAATTCCTTCACAAAATTCCACCTCCTTATTATCCATCATACTCTGTACCAAGGCTCTGAACTCCGTACACTCTTGGATTTCATGCCCCACTTCATGGTGGAACTCGCAGTAGTTCTCCCTCTTTTCACAACTTTCTTCTGAGACGATTAGTCCCCTTTTCACCATCTCCTTCCAAACCCATCTCAAAGGAGTTTTTACATCCGCAATGTTTGCCTTGATTCTTCTGTCTTCACCCACCATATTTACCCCACCATTAGTGTGATTCGGTAATGGATTTTCTGCTTTGGTGGCTTCATCAAATTTAACGACACCCATACTAATGAGCCTTTCAACCACCTTCTTGAAGGCAGTACAGTTTTCTATGGAATGCCCGTGATTCCCGCATGATAGTCGTACTGTGCATTTGCGTCGTACCATTTGGGGTACGGGGGCTGTAAAGGCTTCAGATAGAATAGGGAAACTACGTGTGCGTCGAATAAATTTCGGTATAGTTCCCTGTATGACATAGGAATTGGCGTGAATTAGGCCCTCTCCGTATTTCACCTTGTACCGACCTCCTGTCTCGACGAGCTTTGCTGATTGGCAGCCGTCTTTCCTGGCTGACTCACTGTTACTGACTTCGAGTAGCCCTTGTTGTACATGCTCATGTTGTTCACCTCACTCTCCTTCCTCCTCGAGGCTGATCTTCTGTTACTCTCTCCAGCATCAATCTTCCCACTCCTGATGGCGTTCTCAATCATCTCGCCGTTCATGGCTATGTCAGGAAAGCTTTTTGTGGCACTTCCTAACATATGTGTAATGAACGGTGCCTTCAGGGTGTTAATGAACAACATGGTCATTTCCTTTTCCAAGAGCGGTGGCTGAACTTGGACTGCGACCTCCCTCCATCTCTCGTCTTGCTGAAGCTTTCACTCGGCTTTTCTCCATGTTACGAAGGGTGATTACAGCAGAGCCATGTCGATCCACATGACTATATTGTTTCATGAACGATTGTGCCAAGTCCTCCATGATCCAATCGTGGCACGACTCAACCGATTGTACCACTTGGATCTTTGCCCAGTAAAATTTGTCTTGGAAGCAGTGTATCAAAAGTTGGTCGTTGTTAACATAACCCGTCATTCGCCTGCAGAACATGGTGATGTGAGCTGCTGGGCAGCTTGTCCCATTGTACCTTTCAAATTCAGGCATCTTAAATTTATGAGGGAGTACTAGATCTGGCACTAAACTCAGCTCTTTCGCGTCAATGCCTCGATAACTCTCAGCAACCTCTATCGCCTTGAACTTCTCTTCGAGCCACCTGCATCTTTCTTCCAACTGCTTTGGTAACTCTTCCTTCACTCTTTCCTTCTCAACCACTTCATCAAAGTCAGGGATGGCAGAGTTAATAGGATTGTTTTCGGGATTAAAACCTGGCCCAGTTTGGAGGTTCGAAACACCAGCTCGAAATTGCTGAGGCATGATGGTGACAGTAGATTTGCGCGGGTATTCAGCTTGAGCTCGCTCATGTGGAGGGGTGAAACCTGGAGGATAGAAAAGTTCATCATCATTTCCCTCATCGAATCTGCCATGGGGCCCTTTCCTTTGTCACCTCCCTTAGTTATCAGTCGGGTTAACTTGGCCACTATATCCTCCTGAGATTCCCGCATCTTCTCAGACATTTCTTACTTCATCTTGTCTAACCGCTCCTGCATTTGTAGCTGAAGCCGGTCTTGCATCTCTTTCTGGTACTGTTCGAGCTTCTCTAATCTCTGATCCATATCTCTTGTCTTTGCTCGAGTGCCGTATCGGTGTTGGATTGGTTGGTTGGTTTCCAGGTTAACTGAGCAATAATTTTAATTAATTAGGATCAATTCAAAGTTTTGAATGCATATGATGCGATGCATGAGATGAATGCAAGAAAGGCGTTAATTATGATTCAATTCCACTTGGAAAACTTTATTAGAAAACAAATCTCTTTACATAGAATAGACTACAAATACGACTTCGCCCTAATACTTAAGACCTTGATTTTTTGAAGCAACGAGGCTAACTCCGTCCCGGTCGACTCAATTCATACTTTACGCTCAACGTGTCTGCTTGTACTGCCAGAGTTTGTAAGTGATCAGCTACTTCTCGAATCTGAACCAAGGCTTGTCCCATAACACGATCCCTGCTTCTGACCTGATTCTGGAGGTAGTGAAGCTGTTCGCTTTGATGATCTTTGTTTGCCTCCAGTAACTCAATCCTGGCTTCACAGTTCTGCAATGCCACCTCTAGTTCTTCTATAGTTTTCTTTATTTGCTCGATTCTGCTTAAACTTACTTGCAGTTCCACCACTGAATTACGATTTCGGTATTGATGAACAATCTTCTCAAGTTCGGCCACTCTAGCCCTTAGTTTATCCCCTTCATCTTGATTTTCTAACAAACTCTTCTCAAGCGATCTATTTTGCATCTGGGCTTCTTGGAATCTTTCTTCCCATCTGTCAGCCTTGGCTTTTTCTTCTTGAACCTCTTGACGCCACTGCTCTAAGGTTTTTCCCAACCCAGCAGTTCTTACGGACAGACGTAGTCTCTTATAATCCGTCTTCAAGCTATTCAGATCTTCCTCGACTTTGCGCTTCCCTTTTCTCAGGCCCTCGGTTTCCTGCTTTTGAACATCTATGTCCAACTTTAAATTCACTTTTTCTTCCTCCATTTGTTCTAGTTTTTTCTCTAACTCTGCATTCTTTCTTTCGAGGTCTTGCTTTATGATTTCTAGCTCAGAAGGGACGACGCGCAAATGCTCCTCTATCGACTGACTATTTTCTGAACTTGGCCCGGGAATGTTGTCATTGATCCTCCTAGCACGCCATTCGTTATATTCAGAAGTTGTCATTGGACCGACGGCTAACCTCTTCGTTCGGCGAGTCTGATTCCACGCATTGGCCATCTCACGAGCCTTCCTTTTGTAGCCATCATCCTTATATGAGAATTCACACTCAGCTAGTCCTTGAGTGGCAGGCACAAACTGTCTTGACTGTCTTGTCTTAACACTAGCAATGGGGCATAACCAACACCCCCAAATCCCGAGCAACGGAACCCAGTCGAAATCGCCACACTTATATAGGATCTCATCTGGAAGCAACCACGGAGCTCTCCACTCGATATCTTCTTCTTGCAGATTACGAAGATTGCCATCCATTTCTCCTCGTAATATCATCTCTCCTTGATGCGACCACTATCTCTTTCAACGGTGAATAACTTTCGAGAAGACGATATGAAACCTTATCAACCTTCAAAAGTGGCTATGGAACCACCCAAGTAATAATGCAAGCACATCCAATAAATCGCCTCTCCGTTCTTGGCATGCATTTAATGACCTAAAGGTTTACGCCAAAATTACAGGAATGGCGTAACTCCCTTGTCAAGCCGGTCGAATAAATCAGTGACCGCCTCATCAACATGTCCCAAAATCTTAGGGAACAAGATTAGACCATATATACTTAGAGCAAAGACGTCCACTTTCTTCCTTGCATCTGGGTGTGCTAAAATGAGGTCCTTTAAACTTTTCCAAGGAATACACCTACTATCCCCTTTTTGCTTAATCCGAGCTGTAACCCACTGCTCACTCATCCCTGTTATACTCATCAACTTCCTCAAGAAGGTTGGTACATTCACCGCTTTCGAATAAATTCTATCCATCTGTACCTTCGAACACCGAAGTAAAGCCGTGTACTCCTCTATTGTAGGCACCAGGTCAACCTTTCCGAATGTGAAGCAATTGTAGGCCGGATTCCAAAACTGGACAAGAGCTCGAAACAGACGCTTGTCTACCTTCATGTCAAGTAAATAAGGTAAATCCCCATAATTTGAATAGAATAGCTGCCTAACCTCATTATCCCATTGATACCAAATCTCCTTCCTGCAAGTTGTTCTGAGCTACGCTAACACGAGTGAAGTCCCATAACTCTGATACGTATCCCACGGCCAAACTATCACCTTTTTCATGCTGTATCTTCTCAGACCAAGTCCGGACAGCCGCATTCTTCAAAATGTTGGGTCCTAACTTACTGGTCATGACATTTTCTTCTCGAAATAAGAATTTTCAAAAGCAAAAGGCAATATTCGGATATTTTGGAGAATTAAAAACATTGTGCCCTAACTTACTGGGTGTGGTGTTTTATTTCTTTGAAATAAGAATGTCTTATTATTTTAATTCATTCATGAAATAAAAGGTTCCTAAATTATTTTTTTAAGGTGGGCCGATCACACTAATAAAGGATCGGTGGCGACTCCAGTTTTTGTTTTTTTAAGTCGACAACTAAAATTTTTGTTTTAAAAAAAAACGGTTTCGACAAGATTATTCAAATATTAAATTAGAATTTGAAAATAGAGAAAAAAAGTATAAATGTTCTTTTCTATCTAAATGTTGGACCTAAATCAACTTTGGATTTCATCATACCTAAGGACTAAATAAAACTCCTATATTGCATTGTGAATTTAAAAATATATAATAGATAATTTTATAAATATACATGGTTCATTTTTATCTTCTTTCACTCAACTGATATAAAATTAAAATAATTTATGCTACATATTTTAACGAACAGTCAAATTTTATTTACTTAACGTAAATAGCACGCCCTTAAAGTCCAAATTGCTTAGTGGATTGGATTAATTGAGGATTTATGGACGGGGCAATGTATTTCAGCCTACACCTGTAGACTCGTTACTCCATATCCATTTACGGGAAAAACCTATAGAAAATTTAATTCCACATGACATCCCCAAAGTATGGCTTAAATTTTGAATTCATCACCAAATAATTGAATCTTTAAATCATCAATTACATTTTTCTATCAACCTCGTTATTAGTTTAGACATTAAACACTAATTCAAATCAGGCGTGGAATTTTTTAAAACATGTGAATTAAATATATACATATATGTGTCAATTACATGAATAATTTAGATCTAAATTGTTAAAAAGATAAATAGCTATCACTCTTTATTTTTTAACATGTCTTATCTAAGCTAGCCACACATGATTACAATCTAATCTAAATATATGCTGTACATCATATTTAAACATGTATTTAATGCCCAAATTGAAAGCTTAATTAATTAAGGGATTTGATGGTTAATGACAAATTTGAAGTTTAGGGATTAATTTCAAATATAATCAATATTTTGGAGAGTCATTAAAGACTGTTTTAAAAAGCCTAACGAGAATTGGATTACAAATTTGTAATTAAACTTTTCATTTTCCATGAAATCATATACGCTACACTGTGGAAAATGAATCATCCACGTGGCAAAACCCTATAGGAAGGAACAACAAAAGGAGCCTGTTTTTTGCAAGAACACGTTGCCAAAGTACACTCTCTAAAGCCCAGTTTCCAAGCACCTAACTGAAAAAAGGATCCATTTTCATAAAGAAGAAAAAAAGAGATGCATCAATTACCTCTCATTATCTCACACACAAATTAAGGGTTCTTTATTTGGAATCGAAGATTTGATAAGGATTTTTTTTTTTTTTGTAAATATTTGTGAAGTTCCTTAGACATCCAGTTTCTCTACCGGTCTCAAATCCATGGCCCTTCCAAGAACGAAGCGATTTTTTCTGTTATGCGCTTTTTCTTACGCGATCGTCGCCATTGCAGAGTACGCGCCTTTCTCTCTCTCTCTCTCTCTCTCTCTCTATATATATATATATTTATATATATCCAGAAAAGTGGTGTTCCTGTGAGCGTGAAAGTATGTGGTGTGATACCATATTTGATTCAGGAAGAATTATTACGAGATTTTACAAGTGCCGAAAGGAGCGTCGGATGAGCAGATCAAAAGAGCATATAGGAAGCTGGCATTGAAGTATCATCCCGATAAGAATCCCGGTAATGAAGAAGCCAATAAGCGATTTGCAGATATTAACAATGGTAAAAAAAATTCTCCTTCTTTATTTAAGTTTTTCGTTCTTTAGAAAAGAGAGAAAAAAAGAAGAGCTTTGAATGATGGAATAATTTGGTTTTTATGAAAGGTTAGCTTATGAAGTGTTGTCGGATAGCCAAAAAAGGAGTATATATGATAGGTATGGAGAGGAGGGCTTGAAACAACATGCTGCCCGTGCAGGCGGAGGAATGGGGGTCAATATGCAAGACATTTTTAGCTCGTAAGTTTTTTTTGAAAATCTCGCTCTTTCTTTTTTTTTACTTGTATTGCATTACATTATGTTGTTGATAGCAATATAGTAGTGATTGAAATGCTATGGTATCTGTTCTCAGTTCTCACTTACTCAAAACAAACGTAGAAGCATGCTTTGTAGGTGATAATGTATGAAAATATCCATAAAATATTTTTTATTGACTGATATTTGGGATAGCATTGATTAAATAATCATTTAGCCTATACAAACTGTCAGCCTAATCTTATATTAACTTAGGTTTAAATGTGGATAGCCATCATTTCTTGGAACTGTTCACCTTTATTTATGTTACTGGATTCAATTTCAACCACCTACTATTGGTGACGAGATAAAGCTTTTTCTTCAGGTTTTTTGGGGGAGGCCCAATGGAAGAGGAGGAGAGAATTGTGAAGGGTGACGATGTAATTGTCGAATTGGAGGCAACACTAGAAGATTTGTACATGGGAAGTACTCTTAAGGTGAGAACCTATGTCTTCTGGTGGATTTGTTACCCTTAAACCAAATCCAATAATTGATCAGCTTTTGGTCATCTTAGTAGTGTGGACTATGGGCATCACGATTTTTGTGCATTATGTCTTGTACCTTATTTAATGCATTTATGTCTTAAATAAGTTGGTTAGTGGCTACCTGGTGTACAACAATGTGAAAGTTTGGATATTATATAATCTTATAACTTGGGACTTAGGAAGCAAGTTTGTAACCTAAACCATATTTACTAGTGTGTACTTATTCTTTCTCTAGATATTCGTGTAAGCATCGTATCTATGTAATAGTAACAAAGCTTTGCATAGGTACTTCATCTAACTTGTGTGTTTTGTCTATTAGCAAATGTCCAAGCTAGATTCTCTTCCTCAGAGTGATTGTTCATCACTGTTTAGGAATCATAGGGTATAGTCTGATGCATAGCTTAGTTAGGATTCTCCTTGTCAGGCTTGTTAAATTTGCTGGTTGAAGTGCAAAAGAAGAGCTGTTAGGCACTTGGGCTTTTGAAATACAGATATTTGCTTAATGATGTTGCATTTTAACTATTTTTTAATGTTTCCCAAGAAACTAGTGGATCAGTAAATTATACATGATCACGAAATAATAATGATGATGGGCACATGATGTATTCTTTTCCTTCTTGTCTTTCGTTTTAGCTTTTTTGGGGAAACTTGAAGAAGCTATTAACTAGGTTCTAGCTTCTCTATACCCAATCTTGATCTTTCTCTGAATATTCTTAAAGAAAAGTAGCATTGATCTAGGTTTGGAGGGAGAAAAACATATTAAAGCCTGCTCCTGGTAAACGGCCTTGTAAATGCAGAAATGAGGTCTACCATAGGCAAATTGGTCCAGGGATGTTCCAACAGATGACTGAACAGGTATTTTGGCTTTTTTTTTCTTTAATATTTAAGTTTCATACTGTTCTTCTATCCTTTATCTTGTCTGTCGAGCTTTGTAGAGTGTCATAATTGTTATGTATTTTGTTGCTTTGATTGAGCTTTTATTTTATTTTATTATATTCTCGAATTTTCTTTTCTCAGGTTTGTGAGCAGTGCCAAAATGTCAAATTTGGAAGAGAGGGGTTTAATGTCACAATTGATATTGAGAAAGGAATGCAAGATGGGCAAGTAAGCATGTAGAATTAGAATTTTTTTTGTGACTGTAGTTTTCCTAAATAATGTTCAAATTTGCAGCAAGCTTAAGACCTAAGGAAAGTGGAAGAGGATAAACTATTATCTCGATGAAATGTTTTTTTTTTATGACAATTATTGGTTGCAGAACGATTTTTTAATAGTATCATCATACTTTTGTATTTCATTGTTCTCTTAATTCTTTTCAAATCTGAACTCTACGATGCTCCATTCTGCTTTCTTGGAATCTCCTGATCTGGATGCTTTCATGATTCCTCGCATACAATGATAAGCTTTATTGTTTTAGCATTACTCCACAAGAAGCTAACACAGAAATATGCTTAAGTAAGCCTCTGTGGTATTCTTTGCTGTTATGTGTGAACGGAATTGGTTAATTAAAACAATTTCATTCGAATTTCTCATCCAACATCTTCTATGAAATGTTGTGATTTTCATCCTCGTGAGCTAATCATTCTTGTTGCTAGATTTGGAATAATGCTCCTTGCATATTTTCAGGAGGTAGTTTTTTACGAAGATGGTGAACCTATAGTAGATGGAGAACCTGGAGATTTGAAGGTTAGTATGTTATTAGATGCTATTGTGACAATCCTGTGCAGTCTTTCTTTAGTATATTGGAATTTTCTCATTAATGCTCACATGTTCGCTTGAGACTAACATTTTTTACAGTTTCGTATTCGCACTGCACCCCATGACCGATTCAGAAGGGAAGGTGATGACTTGCACGCTACAGTCACCATAACACTTGTAAGTCCCTTTTGTTTTATAGTATCTATGTATGTCACAACCTTTCATAATGAGCCAATTCTCTTCATTTTTCCTTGTACCAGGTTCAAGCTCTTGTTGGTTTTGAGAAGACCATTAAACATCTTGATGACCATTTAGTGAACGTTAGCTCTAAGGTAAGCATTAAGCGACGACAGATCCTATGGTAATTTGCCCAGTTAGTGTCCATCATATACAACAACTAAAACCCAAATTTTAAAAATAAATAAACATCAAAACTATGTTTTAGGAAAAAATAAATATTTGTATTTGCATAATTACATAGGATATTACTAAGCACAAGGAGGTGAGAAAGTTCAAAGGAGAAGGAATGCCATTACATTCCAGCAAGAAGAAAGGTGATCTCTATGTCGCCTATGACGTTTTATTCCCCACATCGTTGACGGAAGACCAGAAGTCCAAAATCAAAGAAGTTCTTGGCTAGGAATAGGGGATATTAGTTTTTATTTTTATTTTTATTTTCCCATTACAACATGATGAGGCTACATAGAAATTAGGATAATCCAAGGGTTTCTAATTTTTTTTTCTCCCCTCCCTTTTGTTGCCTATTTCCTCTCGGCTGGCATGCACGGATTTTTGCCTGTCTCGATCTTAAAATGAAATTTTATCTTGAGAAAATAATTTGTCTCAAACCCTAACCTTAAATTTAATAAAAGATTTGACTTCAACCTGATTCGATTTAAATTTAATTGAATTGTTTTATTTTTATTTTGAAGAAAATAAGATTATCATTTTAGACTTAAAACTTAATATATTTATTTATTGAAAGCTAAAACTTAATATATTCATATATTAAGTGTAATTTTTAATAAATAATTTGACGTGTCCGACTTGACTTGAGTATTTTTCCAATGCCACTAATCTGACCTGAAATTAATTTTTCAGAAAAAAAGAAAAACTCTAACGAATTGAGTCAAATTAGAATACATTTAAGAAAAATGCGTTTAGTTGAAAATTCTAAAATTAATTTTAGAAAATAAAAATATGTGAAAAAAGAAAGTTGTTTTCATTTATTCACTGAAAATGCTCTGTAAATAGTAAAATTGAATAAGTTGAAAATAAGGGTTTTAATTTAATAAATTACTTTTGGTACAAACCCAAAAATTATTTTTTCAAATATTAAATCATATAGTCTAGTTCAATTCATATAAATAAATATACTTATTTATTTCACATGTTTCTATTATAAAAAATAAATACCATATTATTGAAAATAAAATTTTATTTATTTCAACTTGAAAACATCATTTTATAAAAATAAAAAGAAAAGAAAATATTCCATTACTTGCCCTTATTGATGATGTCCCTTGATCTTGGAATGATTTAACTCTTCTAGAATCTTTCTCGTAATGTTTTATGCTATATTAATATTTTAAAACAAAAACAAAATATATATTATAAAAAGTTATAAGATTAAATATATGTATTATAAAATTTTTAAAAATTATAAAAATCAAAAGGTAAACATGTGAATAAATATATCCAGAAAATTTTAATGAAAACTGTTATGAGTTACAACTGCCTCATAACCTTGTGTAACCATAACGACAATTCACTATTAAATAAAACAAAATAATAATGATTAATTATAAATAAATTTTAAAACTCAGATATCCTATATCCTATAAGTTAGTATTAGTATTTTATTATTTATTTAAAGTCCTCCATATGATTATTTTGTAGTTGAATGATTATGTAGTAATTTTTAAGATGTAATTTACCCTCTATTCCTCCGCCTATTTAGAACCTTCCGTCTCTCTCTTTTATATATAAATGAAGAAATTTGATCAACCATCTTAAAACCGGAAAACAGGTTGGAGAAACAAAGAGATAAAAGCGCCTTGCTTCCCGCCATTGTTGCCGCTTGATATTTCCTATGTTTTTACCCACTTTTTGTTTATTTTCATACTTATATTTGATTAGAAACTATAAAGAATTTTAAGCCCCCACAAGCAAATTGTAAGAATAAAATAAAATGGATGGGCGTTGTTTGAAAACAGGGATTCATGGCATGCCACCTGCGATCTCGGTGACCAGGCTATTGGAAAATAGGACCAACGCCGCGCAAGTGAGTGCGGTGGCGCGGTCTTTGGTGGCGGGTAATAATAGTAATAACAACAACCGTAATCAATCGACGTCGTCATCGTCCGGGGCGGTTGTATCGCCGCAGAAGAAAGTGTTTTCCAGGTTATCGTGTCGGTACACATTGAAATCATTGTGGCCTTCCGGAAGTGGAGGTAGGAAGTCCGCGAGGTACAGCGGGACGGCCGTCGACGATACGGTTTTATTGGAGAAGGGTAACGGAGAGGAGATGAAAGTGAACGGCGGAGAAATGAACGGGACGTTGGAAGGGCCGAACGGGAATTGGGTCATGAAGATCTTGGACGTGAAGTCGTTGTGGAAGGAAGACGCTGGTAAAGAAGGGGAAGAAGCCGAAGAAGGAAACAATGAAAACGGCGTCGTCGACGGGGAGGAACGAATGTGTGAATGCTGCAGAGCCTGTGATGATGAAAATGAAATAAAGGAAATCGATAAACATTCGTTTTCCAAGATGCTCAAAAGGGTGTCGTTAGCTGATGCTAAGCTGTACGCTCAAATGTCTTACCTTGGATGCTTGGCTTATGTCATTCCAAGGATTAAGGTAAACCAACCCAGAAATTTGTTCTTTTTTTTTTTAATTATTCATAATTTTAAAACGTTTTAACATGTTTTCATTTTATATATTAGATTAAGGTCGCGTTTAAGAGAGGTGAAAAACTGGGTTTCACTGAAAAAAGCAAAATGATTGATGATTTGATGGGTGAAATTTCTTGTTTTTGAAATTTGATGATATCTTCATAGTTTTGTAATTTATTTGTACTTGGATGATGATGATGGGTTTCTCTCTTTTGTTGGATGTGTGCTTTGATGTTTGTTTATAGATGAAACTATCGCTCGGATCTTTGAAGAGTAATTTTTTCTGTATATATATTTTTTTGTTTTGCATTTCAGCCTGAGAATCTCTTAAAACATCACGGTTTGCATTTTGTGACTTCGTCAATGGAGAAGAGAGAATCAGCGATGACTGTTGAGAAAAATCATGAGGTATCCTCTGAAAATCAAGAGGTGCAAAGGAATAACGAGGATGATATGTACGGCAATGAGAAGAAAAATATCGGGTATCGAATCAGTGCTTCTGCTGCTTATCAGATAGCTGCCTCTGCTGCTTCTTATTTGCAGTCCCATACAAGGACCATGCTTCCTTTCAAATCGTCGAATCCTGAAAGCATCAAGGATTCATCCAAAGATGGAAATGGAAGTGAGAGTGGTTCCGATATGATAAGCTCTGACATGGCCTCTTTAATGGCAACTACAGACTCCGTGACGGCCGTGGTTGCTGCCAAGGAAGACGTGAAGCAAGCTGTTGCTGATGATTTGAACTCTACGCATTCATCGCCTTGTGAGTGGTTTATATGTGATGATGATCAGAGTGGTACTAGATTCTTTGTAATTCAGGTAGATAATACCATCCATACTAACAAGGGTATGGCACATGCTCTCTTTATATAGGAGTTGCAGATTTTTATTTAGAGTTGATTATATTGATTCAATTTTGCACTTTGGATGTTGTTACCTTACATTTTTGAACTAGTTATGATGTGTATATGTAGGGATCTGAGTCATTAGCATCTTGGCAGGCGAATCTACTTTTCGAGCCTATCAAGTTTGAGGTAATTTCTTGACAGAATGTGTCTATTTGCTTCTTGTTAATCTTTATCTGATTTTGTTTGGATTCTTGAATGCATAAAATGTTCATTGAAACCGCATCAGATGTCAATTTACATATATAAACTTTTTTAGATGAGAACGTTGATTGCTTTAGCCTCTGTTTTTGGTATGCGGTAAATATCGTAGAGGACTGGAAAGTATATCCATTTCCGGTTTTCGATTAATACAATACAATCTTTTATGGTTAAGGGACTGGATGTTCTTGTCCATAGAGGTATATATGAGATTGCTAAAGGCATGTACGAGGGAATGCTGCCTGATGTCCGTTCCCACTTAAAATCACATGGAAAACGTGCAACTTTCCGCTTCACTGGGCATTCTCTCGGTGGCAGCTTGTCACTTTTGGTAAATCTTATGTTGTTGATACGAGGTGAAGTGCTGGCTTCTTCCTTACTTCCCGTTATAATGTTTGGATCTCCAAGCATCATGTGTGGGGGTGACCGTCTTCTTCGCCAACTCGGGTTGCCACGAAGTCATGTTCAAGCAATTACGATGCACAGAGACATTGTTCCTCGAGCCTTCTCTTGCAATTTTCCTAGCCATGTTGTAGAGCTTTTAAAGGCTCTTAATGGGAAGTTTCGACACCATCCTTGTCTCAATAATCAGGTAATGTATCTGCATTTTTGAAAACTGTAAATGCAACTGAATTAGAACATGGATATTTAACTATTTATCTTGTTTTGCTACAGAATCTATTGTATGCACCAATGGGGCAACTTCTGATTTTACAACCAGATGAGAAATTCTCTCCACCTCATCATCTCCTTCCTTCAGGAACCGGTCTATATTTCCTAACCTCTCCATTCTCAAACGAAGACAGTGAAGAGAAGTTGCTCCGGACTGCACAGAGAATTTTCTTTAACTCGCCACATCCACTTGACATCTTAAGTGATCGTACTGCATACGGTTCCGAAGGAACAATCATAAGAGATCATGACATGAAATCTTACTTGAAATCCATTCGAGAAGTCATCCGTCAAGAGCAAAATCGCATCAGGAAGACCAAGAGAGAACAACGACGCAAGGACTGGTGGTCCCTGGTGTTATCTCGCGGCGTCAGTGCGGGTATCATTCTCCGGAAGTCCATTACGACAACTGGTCTACACCGAGGACAATTCAACTTAGCCATTGTTTTACAAACCGGGAGAGCGTCCTTGAAGCGGTTTGGTAAGCTAGTTGCATCTAGGCACATATATTTGCCGGTGATCCTTTTATTGCCTGCCAAACTGTTACTCTTGGGTGCATACCATGTGATCAATTTTCGTTGAGAACCATATATTGTTTCTTAGGAGGGAGTATTATACAGGTGGAGTCACATTGCCGTCGATGATTCTTTTATTCATTATTGATTTAGGAAAGGAAATTTGATAGAACTCATGAAAATTGTTTATACTCTGTATTATGAGTAACACTAGCGTAATGATGTTTTATCGTCTCATTGGATCATTGGTAGAAGTTAATATTTCAATAATGGCTACCTAAAGCTAACGAGATTTTTCCGGAACATGTTCAGGAAAATGATAGTCAATGTGTCGGCTTATGGGGCTGTCTTTAAGTGGGGGATATCGATGCCTTGAGAGTAGTTGAAACGTGAAAGAAAGATCTTGCTTAGGTGTTATAGTTATTGAGAACGATATTGAACTTGCTGGTATGCAATTACAATTCAGCTTTAATTGAATTCGAGTAGCTCTATAGAAAATAATGATCGATTGAGCTCAAGTCGATTTCGAGCAAACTTTAGCCCGCACAGCTTGACAAGTTGTTTCTTGGTCAGCTGGAATCTGCAATTCCTCGTCAGATTCTTATAATTTGTTGTTGGTCTGGCAAATTTTGGTCTCCATTGATGATGTAACGAGTGATGACCCACATTTGAGATTCTCAGAAACCGATGACCCATGAACACCAAGGTTTCGTCAAGCACAAAACAAAAGGCTCCAATAATGGACAAAAATGGAGCCCAAAAGCACAGTGACTGACACGGCAAGATGTCGGCTTGGTTTTGGAAGAATTAAAGAGAAGCAGGACCCACCCAAATCTTTCATACAACCTACAAGCTTTTTCTAAACTTTTTATGTAGACATGTTAAATTCAAAAGCATCAAAAGATGGCTTAGTGATGATCGGTGCCTATCTACTGTAATAAAAATTGTAACTTAATATGCATGCTGTAAAAACCAGTCATTTAATCTCTCTACATTTGGTATCCATGCCAACTAAAATTAACTTTTGCCAGTTTGCAACAAACTTGCTACAATTTATGATGAAAACAAACATAATTGCCACATGCTAGGCTGTTATGCTTCATAACAACACATTATGCATAGGGATCAAAATATAACCCAAATTCAATTATTTTTCTTTTGAAACGGATAGGGACGGGTCTAATTCTTCAACTAGTCGGATTGGGTTATGTTGGGGGTATATCAGACCCGTCTAATTCTTCAATTATTTCGATTTAACAGAGTTGTAGTATGAGCATTTGGATCAGTTTGTCCCACAAAAAACACATACAACCATGTAAAAGTGAAGTACAAACTACAGACTGAGCTTACCGGCTAAGTACCATGTGTGCATAGCCAGAACACCAAAGGACATAAGATTAATAAGCGAGGATAACCCGTGAATCATTCCAAATTTCTTGTTCATGGCTGCGAGCTTTGGGTTCTTCTTCGCGACTTCCTGGTTCTTTGATCCTCCAATTTCATTACCAATGTTCTCTTCTCTCTCCACCTTGTGCCTATGCTTCATCATCTGCAAGTCCACAAACAACATAAGCCAGGATATAAACTCACAAATGCAGCATTAGTAAGAATGAACTCACTTATTTACTTCATGGTTGCTTAGGGAACATAGAATAAATCAGAAAATACTTAACACCTTGGAATCTCATGCATCCAATCAACAGAATCTTAAATACAACCATTCTCACTTCTCAGTACAAATATACCCTAAATTCTCATAAAAACACAAAAGATTTCATCACCCTAAAATATCTAGACTATTAAATTTATGGGTTTCAACCCATCAAACTTATCCAAACTATCGCCCAGCTTCTAAATTGTCTCTAAACTTCAAAATATTCTAATTGAATCTCCATACTATCATTATTGTATTTTGTGAGCCTAACTGCCAATTTAGGTGTTAAATGTCAGTTCAGATTTGACAATTAAATTATAAACAAGTGTTTTAAATATTTAAGGGGACTCTTTTTTTTTTTTTTTTTTTAAACATCAAATTTAAGCTATCCAAGCAGCAAGTACACATGTATTTTTCAGTATGCTTCACTGAGCTAGCATGCTAAACTAAATGGCCTTACTGATACCGCATTGATACTTTAAGGACTCAATTAAAACATTTTGGAGTCCAAGACCAATATAGAATGTTGGTCATAATTTAAGGATATCAGGTGCAATTAACCCTAAAATAAAAAGTTCTTTTATCATTTTATTTCCCAGCCAAGTGAACCCTACAAGTCAAACCAGATTCCAGAGATTTTCATTGATTAACATGAAAATAAACAAGCCCAATTTTATGATGAACAAGGGATAGAACTGAACGAAATTACCTCAATGGTCATGGGAGTGAAAACGAACAAATTTATGAGATTAAAAGCAAAAGCAGAGACTAAAAAGCCAAGCTGGTACTTCTCGGTAGTGGTCGCCGACTTCCACGGATGCATATAACCAAACGCCGCCGCCGATACGGCACAACAAACCCCCACCATCGAGAAATAAGCCGGGAACATCTTGCTTTGCAGATTACCAAATTGATGTCTTGGCAGATATCTAAGTAAAAAATAAAGGAAATAACAAATTATTTAAAAATAATAATTTGGGATTAATTAAGGGTATACTAAGAAAAGAAAAAGGCGTACTTGAACATGAGGATACCGCCGATGAAAGTGACCCAAAGGGCGGTGCCCCAGGCGGTTGCGAAGCAGAGGAGATGAGCTAGTTTAATAGAAGTAGAGAGAATGGGTGAGATTGAGCCGTCGGATATTGATCCAAAGGTCTCCGGCGAGAATATTACTCCGACGGCTAAGAAAGCCACCGCCGTCAAGAATCGTGTTAACCAAGCCATCTCCCGGTTTTACTAGAATTACGGATTTGGAGGAAATGTTACATAGAGATCTCTTTCATGGTGGTAGTTGGTAGCGAATTTCAATGGAAGTGTTTTGTTGACTTTCTTGGATTTACCAAATTACGGATTGCGGTCATACCGTGAACAAAACGCAGTCCACCATTTCATTTTTTCTAAAAAAAAATTGGGAACAAGTATTTTCTTTTTTCATTTTTCATGTGATTTTATTGTCCGCTTTTACATTCTTCTAATATTCTTTTATCTCATCACTCATAGCTTTATATATATATATATATATATATATATATATATGAAAAAGTGGTAGAATAATGAAACAAATTATATTTCATTTTTATAGTCCAGAAATAGGTAAATTAATTTTAATACAATAGAAAAATACTAATTAACCTTTTCATTAAAATTTTTATCCATATATATTATTAAGTGATGATTTATCTTTTCAAAATTTTGTATGTGAAGTGGAATTAAAGGAGGATATGATTAGGTAAAAATATCATAAAAGTTTCTATATTAGGGTTGAATTACATTTTTCTCTTTATTAAAAGTTTATCTCTAAAGAATTTATAACTCAATCTCAAGCATCATAACAATAAATTCTCAACTTCTTCTTTGCCCATGTATTTCATTTATTTTTTATTTTTTAAATATCAATAAAATGTATTAAAATCTCTACCAACAATGCATCAAATGATTATTCATACTAAATACAAATTATGATTTCAAATTAGTGTAAAATTAACATGGTTTGACAACATTTAATTTTTAATAATCCAATTATTAAATTTTATGTTTCATTCATATAAATAATGTGTGTTAAGTTTGAAGTAAAGAAAATATTTTTAACTATTTATTTTATGTAAAAAATTTCAACCATAATATCTATATTAATATATATAATATTTTACATCAATGTGATGGAGATACGGATCGATTTGAAATTTTATAAGCATGACAAGTATATATTGATAAATTTAATGGTTAGATTATTAAAATATTAATTCTAGAAAAAAATTATGAAATGGTGTAAAACCATATTAGCTTTACATCGATGTAAGTGGATCATTCCCCTATCTCATATTTTTTTTAGTATTTATTTGTGTTATAGTTATTGCAATATATTATAAGGAAAATTATCCAATACATAAGTTTTTGTGTTTTTTAAACTCTATAAGTAGGTTAAAAGTGCAACATGTGTCTCATATAGTAAAAAAATTAAAATTATATAACCAAATGAAATACTTGTGTAACACACCACACTCGACCCGGTCACCGAATCCGAATATTTGATGTCAGATTACGTTGCCGAAGCAACTAAGCTAAATTACTACTTATTCACATCATTCAATGAACATTTATCATATCAATCCATTTATTCATCCAACATATTAAACACATCCATTCTTAATATTTAAGTACCTAATTTATTAAGTTACGAGTTTATGCTAAGTCTATTTCAGAGTTATGATTTTAATCCAAACTCAATTATCACATTTTAGTCTTATGTCTCAAGACAAAGAACTTTATGTCTCGAGACGGGCCTTATTCTGTTTTTGGCAATTTTTTCTCTAATATCAACATGTCTCGAGACACTAGATGTGGTCTTTCGAGGTAAGGTCCCTTATGTCTCGAGACTAGGTCTAAAGACCAACCTCCTTTGTTTTCTTATTTTAGCTTCGATGATTCCTTGTCTCAAGACAAGGGGCACATTATCTCAAGACCTAAATAGAATTATTGAGACTATTTAGACAATGTCTTAAGACATTAAACATATAGATAATAAAGTAAAATTTGATCTTATGATCTCGAGACTCGTTCATGTTGTCTAAACATATAGATAAACAATAAGGTAAATTTTGTTCTTATAGTCTCAAAACACATTCATGCTATCTCCAGACTCAATGGCAAAAGGACCCTAAATAAACATTTTCAAGTGTTCAAACCATACCAAAATATACCTTAAACATACCTAAACATTACCTCAATATAACACATACAAACATAATCAAACACCATCAAATCGTAACTATCGATGCATCATTATCTAACCAACTAATTCACATATTCAAACACATATAATCTAGCATAATTATCTACTAATCAAGGAATGAAATTCACCTTAATAAAGCTTATATGCCAAGTATCAAATATACCAAAATGTTAACTTAAACATTATGCCCAAAACAACCTAGGTATATACCATTTCAAATCAAACACGTATATACATACAAAAGAGTTAGCAAAATGATTCTCGAGTTAAATAGTTGAGAATGGATGCTTGAACACTTTCAATCTATGGAAATCCTCGTCTAAACCTGCACAAGGAAATAAATATAACTATGTGCTAAGTATTGAATAATTAGTGGTGCTAAAATAATTTAAACACAATACATTAAGAATAAACTAAAACAAATACATATAAAAAGATCAATTACATTAATGTATACTAAGTTAACTCATCACATCATTTTCCAACTTTCTTATTTATTTCTTATTTAAATATCAACTTCAATGCTTACTCATTTTGGCAAAAATATAGGCTTGAAAAATGGGTTTGGGTAAAAAAATAATGTTTGGCCCGGGCTGGCTTGACCCAAATTTGCAAAAAAAAAAGAACTACTATTTTTTTGTTGTTTTCCCACTATTTTCCTACTTTTGCTTCCATTTCACTATTATGTTGTTACCATTATGTTGTTATTGTTTAGATATTGTATAACTCTTATTTTATTGTTAATTTTGCTACTATTTTAGAGACATTTGTTTGTTAAGTTGCACCTATCTTAGTGTTATTTAAGTATAAAGACTTTTTTTAAAATTATTTTCAATTTGTTGGGAAATATTTATTTTAATATTTTTGGTGTTTTTGATGTATTATATTTTCATAATTTTTTATATAAAAAAATAAAAAGATTTAATATAGGCAAGTCAGGTCGGACTTGGGCAAAAATATAAGCCCATTTTTCGGGTCGGGCCTGGGTTTATTAATCGAGCCTAGAATTTTGTTAGGGCCAGGTTCGACCTATGGATAACTCTAGCCAATATTATCTAACGATAGGCATTAGAATGGGTACTTGGATCTATATAACGAGTAAGTCCACGACCCTCTGAGAATTGAGACTGTTTCATTCTGCCATCCCAAGTTGCCTAACAATGATAACTTTTAGTATTTTCCCACAAAACTCAAGGAATTAGAGCTAGTAAATCACTGTATCGATGATTTTATGACATGCCAATTATATCCAAACTACGTTTAACATCGTTTAACAGGGCATTAACATCACAATCACCATTGTAACACATGTCATCATAATATCAATGTTTCAATATTTATCAAACACAATTTCGAATGTTTATTACATATTTCAACTATCATCACATCGAATCCATCATTAAAAGTTTATAGGGGAAAGATACCATTACCTTGATGTATATTCATATTAGATTATAATGACCAATTAATCTACGAAAGCAAATTGAAATTGAATTATAGAAACTCAAACCATAAGCAACTATTTGTTAGCGGCTTTATTTTTTCCTTTGTCCCAAGGTGATCCTACATCGTTTTTAACTATAAAAATTAACTCGAGTACAGAAACAAATTAATCACACAATTCAAACATAATTCTATACAATGTAAATATGAGCGCATTTTATTCATTTAGTTTAATATCTGAAATACTCGTAACTTTCAGTTTTCCATATCGAATTGAAAATCTTCACATTTTTACTAGAAACCCCAAGTTTTCAATTCATGAAAATTATTTTCTAATAGTTTTAATTTATTCAATTTGGTCCCTAATACCATAAAATTAACTATATAAATTTAAGTTGATTCAAGCTTAATTTAACACTTTTTAATGTAATTACAACCTATTTCTCCATAATCTTAATTCATATTGGTTTGTATGAACTTAACCTTTAGACCCAAACTCTCTCAAACTTTCTATCATTGTTTCACTTAAATGAACTAATCAATTTCTAATTCCATGGTTTGTTGTCATTATCTCTAACATATACAAATTATTTACCAAAACTTTACAAGAAAAGTCACTTACCTTGGGAAAGATGGAGAAGATGATATTTTCTTATTCTCTTTCCCACTAAGGAATGTATATATATAATTAGTCGGGTAATTAAGTTAACCATGCCTTTAATCCATCATCAACCATATATGTATTAACATTATTATTTTATGATCATTTATAAATAATGATGAAAAAAGCCATCGATTCCCACTTTCATATTTTTAATATGGAATAATTAATTCTAAGGACTTGATTAATAACTCAATAAGGATTTATGAAATTTTCTAATCACTTTTCTATATTTTTAATCACTTTGTAATTTAATCCTCATACTATTTATACTAACTAAATCAATTTAATTATTAGCTCATTCTACTTCCTATTGCCACTTTTAACTTATAACCTCGTCGTTTCAACTTACTGAACATCTCAACTTCAAATTTTTGGTCTAAAGATAACTTTCCCAACACCACAAGAATCAGGTCATTACATTTCTCCCCTCTTTTAAGAAATTTCGTGTAACACCCCTAACCCGAATCCGTCACCAGAATAGGGTTACAGAGCATTACCAGAGTTTACAAATTAATTATCATACATTTCATTTCATCTAGCATTCATATTTGAATCTAATCAAAATCAAAACATTAATGAGCCAACGTTGGCCAAATTAACATATACATGTCATTATAACCAGACTCAAATCATCCAAAATTATCGATCGAACCAATGGATAGTGTGATAAAAATCCGACAAGGTTCCAACCCAATCGAACTTCTGATAATCTGAAAAGTAAAGAAAAACAAATACGTAAGCAATAAATGCTTAGTAAGCTCGTATAAACTTTAATCAATAATAATAATCTATAAATCTTTCAATAATACATAACTTCCTTGTCAAATACAATATTATCAATAAACACACTTCCTTCAGATCAATATTAATAATAATCTATAAATCTTTTAATTCAATCACATAGGTCTCTTACCATTTCTTACTGAATCGAAGAACGACTTACGGATATGAGTACATCGTTCTTTTTGTGCCATAGTCCAACTATGGTCTTGCACATGCATTTCCATGGCCTTGCCATGGAATTACATTTGTAGTGCCATAACCCAGTTATGGTGTTATCATCAGAATGCCATAGCCCAACTATGGTCTTGCATATAAACACTACCATGGTCCAACCATGGTCTTACGTTCATAGTGCCATAACCCAGTTATGGTCTTATCCGTCAATTTATCCTTTGGCATAGAACGATTGTGCTCAATCTCGCGTTCAATCCAAACTGAGTATTAAATTCGATAATTTATTTCCAATAATAATTCAATTCCAACAATAGAACACATATATATGATATCCATCACCAATTAACATTCACTTTAATCAAAATTATATAGAATATAGTTCATATGAACTTACCTGGCTAAATTGCAGAAATACCAAGATACAGGGGCATTTTGGTAATTTTCCATTTTCTCGTATTTCCACCCTATCTTGATCTAAATTAATGATTTCATTCAATTTATTAATTTATACAATAAAACAATTCATTTCCTGTAATTTGGTCATTTTTTACATTTTTACAAAATTGCCCCTAAAATTTTACTTTTATCCAATTTAGTCCCTGAGCCCAAATCATGCAAATTAACCATTTTTAATGCAAAACCATGCTATAATAATATTCATGGCATTCAATACAGCCCAATTTTGTAATAATTTCACAATAAACCCTTTTATTTTTACCATTTCAACAATTTAGTCCCTAATCTAAATTCATCAAAATCACTTAATAAAATACTTTTAGTTAACAACTAATATCTCAAAATCATCATTAAACATCAATAATCATATATATTCATAAATGGCAACATCCAAAATCTTTAACAAAATCAAAAACAAAGGTAAGTTTTAGTTTGACGTAATTGTAACAATCTCAAAAACATAAAAATTATTGAAAACAGAGCTAAATTTAACTTACCTATAGCAAAAAAATGAAAACCCCCTTAATCTCTCCTCCTTCTCTATTTTTTTTACCGAAAACTGGAGAAGAAAATCCTAGAATGCTTTTAAATTCAATTTGGGTGTTTTAATTTCATTTTATTTACAATTTTGCCATTAAATGGATTTATTTTATTATTTTCTTCTCTTATGCCCCTCATCCTTTTCCTTTAGGAAAAATTGCTATTTAGATCCTTCTTTATTTATTAATCATGCAATTTAATCACTTAATTATTATAATTAGCAAATTTTGCACCTTTTTCAATTTAGTCATTAATTAATTGACTACCAAAACAATAAAATTTTTCAACAAAATTTAATATTACCTTATTGACACTCTGTAAATATTTATAAAAATATTTGCGGCTTGGTTTATAAAAATGAGGTCTCGATACCTCATTTTCTAAAACTACTTAACCGAATAAATCTTTATAAAACACAAATTACTAATTCTAAAACCTTTCTAAAACCTTATTTGACTTGTAAATATTAAATAATAAAATTTACGAGTTAACTCGTTGGATTTAGTGGCCTCAAACCACTATTTCTAACATCACTGAAAATTGGACTGTTACATTTCGTTCACGAAATTTACCTAAAAATTCATTGGGTTCCCAAGTAGCCTCCTCGACATTGTAACTATGCCATAGCACTTTTACCAATGGGTCCTGTTTATTTCTCAACTCTTTAGTTTCTCGGGCCAAGATTTCAACATGTTTTTTTTCATATGATATATTTGGTTGAACCTTAATTGATTCTATTGGAATTACATGTAATGGGTTTAATTGGTACCATCGAAGCATAGAAACATGGAATATCTTGTGGATTGCCTAATTCAGGAGGGAGAGCCAATTGTAAGCTATGAATCTAACATGTTCCAGAATTGAATATGGTTTGATGTATTTTAGGCTCAACTTGCACTTTCGACCAAATTAGAGCACATTTTTCTATGGAGAGACTTCTAGAAATACTTTATCTCCCACTACAAACTCAATTTCTATTCGTTTTAAGTTTGTATAGGATTTCTATATCTTTGAAGCTGTAACAGCTCATTTTTAGTGGTGTCAAAAATTGTGGTTTTGGGACCACAATTTTGATGAGTGACTTTGTAAACATTACTTATTTTATATTTACGAGGTCATTAGAGTGTCATATTAAAGTTTGATTCGGTAAATTTTGATGTTTGAATATTTAATTATAGTACAAGGACTTACTTGTAAAAATTATAAAACTTAACCGCTATAGATTTTGATCTTTAGTTGTAGTATTCACACTCTAGACATTAGATTTAAGGCAACTAAAGGTATAGATTTGAGGTGGTGTCCGCAAGTATACAGGTCAGGTTGTAATATAGTTACAACGAAGTAGATAAGTACTCCGAGGATCATACCCATGGGATTTCAGTTTGGAGAAGACTGCTATTAAATCAATTACGAGAAATAATTACTAATATATTTGAGTCACGAATTAGTAGTGTTATTATGGAAGTAAGATGATAATAATATTAATAAACTAAATAAATTAAATTAAACTAAACCTAAATCTACTCCTAAGTTCATGTATCAGCTTCTCATATCCCTTGTTTTGACTATGCAAGTTCTTTTAGCATAGATCCAACTGTTTTACCTAATTAATTATTGATGTAAGGTTCTGATTAATCAACTAGTCGATACCCTAGCAAGATCTTTCAATACGTCCACTAGAATAACAAGTCAACAATAACTACTTATCTTCCAACCTCACAATCCAGACCGATTCGAGGTTAAGGTGTTCACGGATCGGCCATACCAATTTTGGGTTAATTCCCACCTAAATGACTTCATAGGGTTGTCAAGCCTAGGTTTAAGTTCTTCCTCTCCCAAATAGCTAATCTGCTAAGAAACTTTATCCTTCAATCAATTAATAAGATTAGAATAGTTGAAACCAAGCAAGATATGTGTGAAGCATAAATTGATTCTAATCTTTACACAAACATTCAATTAAATAATGTTAAAAAAGAGATATAAAGAATATAATAAATGGAAAAAGATGCTCATGGATTTATCAATGAAAACGTAGCTCTGAAATAATCTCTACTTGCGAGGGTCTCATTTCGGAATAGGATCTTTCAATTACAAGAATATAAAAATACCATAAGTAAAAACTAAGAATGAAATAAAAATCCTAAGTATATTTTCTATCTCTCTCCAAATTGTGTGTTTAAACTGATTACAATGGCCTTTATATAAGCTAAACTCGAAATCTTAAAATATCTAAATTTTCCTTGAAGTCCTTAGAGTTCAACTAGGACAAATACACCTAATTTCCCTTCAAAACATAATTATCACATACAGGATTTTTATAGGTTGTGTAGGGCTTGGTTGTAGCGCAGGCCTGCGATGTTGTAACCACGCACAGGGGGTATGTTGCAACACAGTAGGGAACATGTCGTGACATCGAAGGCAGTTTCACTCTAGACCTCATTTTTGGTTTCTATCTTTGATGTTGAGACATCAGTTTCGTAGTGTCACAATATAGGCATCAATTTCGACCTGAATATGCATCTTTAGATCTCAGTTTTTCCTACAAGACCATGTAACCTTATTTAGATATATAGAATGTAATACAAAGTACTAAAAAGCATAAATTACTACTTTAAGCTTGAATTAATAGATATTTACTAAGATGCTTTGATTTAACTATTAAACAAGCTAAAGTTGTGTAAAAAGGATGTAAATAATAGTGTAATTCATCGTAGATCATCAAACTATTTTTATGCTTGAAACTATTTGATGCTTACTATTCTTGAAATCCATACATGTCTTAAGCCTCATAACATTACAAGTCGAAAAGCCCTATGTGATCTAGGTAGGCTTAGTCACAATTTGACATCATACTGAATAATGGCATATTTGACTGTTTGTATTCTACTAGGATAATCAAATTACTTGTGTAATTTATTTATGGATTCTTACATTTGAGACCATTAATGCTTGTATACTTTGTAATATACTAAACTTAGGTGTTTGATATCAGAAGTGGTAAGTTAGTTACATCTCATGCCAAGATTATGTGTGAATATGAAATACCTATTCACGTGCTCAAAGCTAACACGTGCTCAAAGTTTGAGGGAGTTTGATCTGTCGTAATTCGGTGTAGCAGATTAAACTAGTTTTTGTACTTTAGGAGCTTAAACATAAGTATTTTAGTTAAGTTTTAATTGCATTTCGTAAGTTTAATTAAGTTCAATAAAATTTGTAATTTGAGTCTTTTATTAACCTTAGGGGTTGAATCAGGCTTAAAGGGTGAGGTAATATATTTTGTGAGCGTGTAGGAGACTACTAGAACGCGTCCTAACTCGATACTAGAAGCAATGTTGCAACATAGAGCATTGGATGTCGCAACATACGGAGTAGAATAGAAGAATTCCAAGACTGCTTTCAATGTTGCAACACAGCTGAGGATGTCGCGACATATCCTTGAAGACACCCTAAAGTTGACCATACTGCCCTCAATGTCGCGACATAGGACCTAGTGTGTCACGACATCACTTTTGTATGGGATATAATTAAGAGCCAGGGCATTTTGGTCTGCATAATCAAATGTTAAGCACGATTATTGTATAATTTTCTCTTAGATTTAGTCTTTAGTTTTTCTCTTTTCTTAGGTTTTAGATTTTATTTTTGTTCTCGTTAATTACTTTTGGTGGTGAAATTAGATTTGAGAAATATTGCCAAACGCTGTGAGGGTTCTGCGCTTAATGTTAATGCAAATCAGGCTTCTTCTAAGCTCTATTCTCTTAAACCATTCTTTATGTTCATTCTTTCTATAACAGCTCGTTTTTAGTGAAATCAAAATAGTGGTTTCGGGACCACAAATCTGAGTCTGAAAGGAAAATTATTTTAATATTATTTCATGGTCTGCATTATCATAGAAATATCGTATGAAAATTTAGTTAAGAAAATTTTCCTGATTATATGCCCAATTTGATAAAAAGGACCAAATTGCATACAGCGTAAAAATTGAATTCTAGTGGCTAAAGAGATCAAATAGCTATGGAATTCAAAATTTGAAGTCCTTATATGAAAAATAGACCATTAGGAGGAGTTAGTAGATAAGTATGATTAGTCATCAATGGAAATTTTGATAAAGAAAAGAATGAAATTGGAAAGTAAAAGATAAAAAGATGATAAATAATAAAATAAAGTAAAATATCATCATATTATCATCTTTCCTAAATTAAAAATATGGAAACCTAAGCTATGGAGACTTTAGTTCAAGCAAGTTATTTTGGCTTAATTAGGTGAGTGTTCTTGTCTCGTTTTAATAATTTTCATGTTTTCGAGATCATAATAACTTAATCTAGCTATCTCGAGGATTAATTTGTAAATTTATCAAAGTACTAGGTTTTTCCATGGATGAGTATGCATAAATTATGAAGTTTTATGGTAGAAAATGAAAGGTTGTTGATAGATAAACAACTTTTGTAAAGGGAATTTTGATGAAATTATGATTTAGGGACTAAATGGAAAAGATGTAAAATTTATGGAAAAATTCATGAAATATATGGGCTGCTATTGTTACATGTAAAAATCGGCTAGGGTTGAAATAATTATTAAATGGCATGAATTTTAATTTCTAAGCCTAGAGACGAAATCATAATTAAATGAAAGTATAGGGGCAAAATGGTAATTTTGCCAAAGATGTGTATTGAATTGAATTAAATATGAATTGATGTTAAATTCATTTATATAGATCCGGATAGGCCAAATACCAAGTTAGAACGAGGAAAAGAGAAGGTATCAGATTAGTAGATTACAAATACACGAACACTTGTCGAGGTAAGTTCGTGTAACTAAATTGTGTATATGTTTGAATTGAATGTTATAATGTGAATTGTGTAAATGCCATGTATATGAAATTGATTACATATCTGACAATACCCGACAAATATTAATTCCCGTTTGAATAAATGAAATTCGATGGATACAGGGTTCCCGAATTAGTTGTGGTCCTACATGTGTTGCGGACACACCACAGCTTGAAAGAGCTTAGCTCTCATGAGCATCCCGATATTTGGCTCTCACGAGCTTCTTGTTATATGGTTCTTGTGAGCTTCCCGTTAATAGCTCTTCGAAACATCCCGATTGGTTGTGATCCTACATGTGTTGTGGACGCACCGCAGCTCTTATAAGCGTCCCAATATATGGCTCTTCGTAACTTCCCAATTAAAGGCTCTTTCATGAGCTTCCTGATTAATGACTGTCCGGAGCTTCTCGATATTGGCTCGCTTGAACTTTTTGATTACGGCTCTTATGAGCTTCCCTTATATAGCTCAAATGAGCTTCCCATTACATGGCTCACATTACCTTCCCGTTTTTTGGCTCGAAAAAGAGCTTCCCGCTTATGTGCTTGTATGAGTATTCCCGGATATGAATTGATGGATTACAGATTTGTACACTTCGTGTGTACCACTCGTGTATCCATCAATACTTTAAATGATTCAACGGACAAAGTTTTGACATGAGATAACATGAAATTGAAATGAACTATATCAGTATATACTTGAAATATATGGAATTGATGTTTGAACACAAGATGGGGAAAGTTTATGAACATGGAAATTTGATGTTTGAGGAGCTCATACATGTTTCTTGAAATTCATGTAAAATACATGACTAACATGTTTGATGAGGATATGTGTATAGGCTATTAGCCAAATTGCTTTGGATGTATTTTCTATGCTTACCTTAAATGTAAATGAATGGTAAGTTAATTTCCCGTTATACGAACTTACTAAGCTTTAAAGCTTACATTGTTTTATTTTCCCTGTTTTATAGTAATTCGAAAGCTCAAATTGGTTGGAAGCTGGTCGGAGCAGCATCACACTATCCTTTGGCTTATTTCAGTATAAATAATAAATTACTTATGGTTATAATGGCATTTATAGGTTAACTTGGCCAATGTTGGCATGTAAATGTTTTTGTTATGATTAGTCATTAGAGTGGCTTGTGTTGGTACAATTTGGTATACATATATATATATGAATGAGGCCTCAAAAAATTGATATATGTGTGGGTGAATGAATGGAAATGAAATGTATATTGAATATGCATATGATAATTTTAATCAACAAGGTAAGTTTATATACTTGGTTTTGTGTGGTATAATGTTATGTTTAAGACTTGATATTGGCTTGACTTGAATGTTTTGTATTGGTTTGTGAATGTGTTAAAGTGATAATGTAGGTGGAAGACAAAATGGGGTAAGAAATAAGGCTTGAAAATGGCCTATTTCATCCATACAGGTAGAGACACGGGCGTTTGTCTTAGTCATATGTGATACACGGCCTAGTACATGGGAATGTGACTTAGCCGTGTGTCCCCTGCATCTTTAAATTTTACAAAACAGAATGCTCAAAATGTTCACACGGCCTAGTACATAGGCGTGTGGCTTGGTCGTGTAACCCCTGCACCTTATTTATTATAAGTCAGTATGTCCACACGGCCTAGCACACGGGCGTGTGGCTTGGTCTTGTGACCCAAGTCAGAGTGCACCCCAATTTGGACATGGGCTGGGACACGACTGTGTGCCCTACTTCGAATGCCCACACGGCCTAAAACACGGGCGTGTCTCTTAATCGTGTGAGTCACACGGCCTGATCACACGGGCATGTCTCTTGACCGTGTGAGCCACACAGCTAGATCACACGAGTGTGTGTCCCCTGCACCTAGGAAAAAAAATTTTAAAGTTTTACGAAAATTTTTTGAGTACTTGGTTTAGTTCTGACTTGTTTCTAATGCATATTTTGAGCCTCATCAGCTTATATAAGGGACAATATGATTGATTATAATTAGTTTCTAATATGAATTATTCAATGATATTAGATGTCTGTATTTGATCTGTAAATTTTGGAATGCTCTGTAACCTTATTCCGGCGACGGATATGGGTTAAGGGTGTTACACTTTCTATCAAGTTTATATTGTTTACTAGATCCATGAGGAACTAATCCTCTTTGGGGGAATTAGCGAGTGAAAAGTATGATTAATTAATTGTTTTGTAGGGATTTCTTAGTAGATCAACTGTTCAAAAGAGGAGGAGCCTAAAACCTAGGCCTAACAACCCTAAGAAATCATTAATGTTGGAATTAACCCAAATTTGGTATGCTCTATCTATGAACACCTTAACCTTGAATCGGTCTAAATTGTGAGGTATTGACTAGTTTATTGAACAAGAAAACCCGAGACAATAGTTGATTATAACTACCGAAGCGAGCTAATCACCTATGCTTAGATTTGATACATACTTGATTATTTGATTTCTCGTGTTTTATTTATTTACTTTCTTTTATTTCCTTTATTATTTTTAGTATAGTTTATCAAAACCTTTCTTTTAATTATTCTTACTATAATCCAATTAAAGTACTAATTAGATCTAATTATGTTTAGATTAGAATTAATTTAGCGTTCGTCTCCCTTGGGTACGATCTTCGGAGTACTTACCTACTTCGTTATAACTATATTACAACCTGACCCGTACACTTACGGATACTTCTTTTCAAATCTTTTGTGTAGGATTTCTACTTTGGACGTAATATTTAGTAAAAAATACGTAATTGTAAAATTATTTATGGTAATATGTGATAACATAAATTCAAAAAATTATTTCATGTGAAAAACAATAATTAAGACAAATTAATAATTTCTAATATATCAATAGAAAAAAATCAATTTCCTTTTTACCGCTATGGTCACCATTAACCCTAGTGGGAAAGGTCAAAAAACACGATTAGCCCCAATTGTAATGTGTCAAAACAAAAACCACAATTCACCTCAATAAAAATGAGTCAAAAACCACTATTCTAAACCGGTGACACGATTGAAATTGATTCCTAAACATAAAATACATGTCGACATGACCAACATTTAACCCCCATTGGCTGGGTTGGAACATAACATTTCAAGAACAAGTTCAAAATCAGAAAATTGGGTTACCCATAATATCTTAAATATATACATACAAAACATACTTCATATACAAATACATAATTTGATATTATACTATCACAAAACATATTATATATATTCTGAAACATAATTTGAATGACATGAGTATTACCAAAAGCACAATTTGATCACATATTTCTCAAAAGTAATTGTACTAGCATGCTAAACCTGATTTTCATATAACATGGAAAAAAAAATAACATATGCTACATAATAACATAGAACATGTGAAGTTAATTTTTTGAGAATTAAACACCAAAGGAATACTAAGTCACTTATTTGGTCTACTCATCCGACACATGAGCAACGATTTTCAAAATTCTCCTAGTAGCTTAAAATTTAATAATGGAACTCGAAAATCAAAATTTGATCAATAAATTAGAAGATTCAAAAGTACGATTCTCGTGATAATCCTAAAATATTTCAGTTGTGTGGCACTCCACTAATAAACTGAGACACAATTATACAATTTAATAAAGCCATCTTTTTACCTTGAAAGTATGTAAATCAAATTTAATAAAATACATACATATATATATAAGAAAATTCAATAAATTAATCAAACTCAATTTAATATAGTCCCAATAAAATACTATGTACTCGGGTAAAAAATATTAAAAAAAGACATGAGTCTTAGCTCGATTGGCATGGACATTATTGCCAATACAGGAGGACGTGGGTTTGAGTGCGCTGAAACGCATTATCCTCCTATTTATGGGTTGGGGAGGGGCTATGGGTAGTTGGAATTATAAACTTCATGATCATTTGGCTTACTTGAAGTAGCTCTAACTCATAGTTTATTGGGTATTTCGATAGTGTAAAAACATGAATTTAAAGATTAAATGTAGTACTAAAATTGATAAACTTGTTTCATCAAAATTTATTACCAAAAGCCTTATTTTGAAAAGCCAAAACATAGGAATTTATCACAAACTACCTATATTTTCTGGGTTAACAATTAGGGTCTTGTATCTTTCAACACCGAAATCATATGATGAGGATAGAAAATGCCAAATGAAAGTATAAACTTCATATTATGAAAAATATCTAAATTTTGAAACAAAAGAACACCTATAGATAGATTTCTAGTGTCTTAAAGTTGGCTACTCGAAACCGTCAAAATTCACACGACAAACATCAAAGTTATTTTCTCCTAAATTACCCCATCAAAAAAGATGTCACACATACCATTTGAAAGGTCTTGAAAAGAACTTTCATTGGGTACCAAAAATATTACTGGAACCTCATTGAAAAGTGTTAAGTATGACTCTTATTTCAGTCAAATTTGAGAAATAATCTTCTAGTTAAACTTTGTTTATTTGTTTCAATCAAACTTTGATTAGTCTAGATTATTTTATCATTTGACCTACAAATTTAACCTATAAATAATCTCTTTTACAACCTTAGAAAATACATCCATTAGAGATTAGAACTCATAACACATTTAAAGAATTTTGTGTTTACATTTTGAGGGTTCTTTGTTTTTGAATTTTTGGGGTTTAGTTTTTATCTCCATCTTTTGTACTATTCGTTCTTTAGCCATTATAGTAAAATTATCTTTGCCCGTAATTTTTTATCCTCTTTAGAGGGGTTTTTCCACGTTAAATTTGTGTGTTCAATTTCTCAATTTCTTCCACTATTTCTACTTGTTCGTTGCTTAATCGGGTCGATCTCAACAAGTGGTATCACAACTAGTTCAATTTTTGTAGATCAACCCGTTCAGAGATGGCAACAACAAGGTTTGAAATTGAGAAGTTTGATGGTGTCACAAATTTCAAGAAGTTTGATGGTGTCACAAATTTCAATCTATGGCAAGTTCGGATGATGGCAATTCTAGTTCAAACCGGCTTGAAAAAGGTTACTACCGGGAAAAAGCCGAGAACCTAAATCAAACAGAATGGGAAGAGCTTGATGAAAAGGCCTTGTCTACAATCCAGTTGTGCCTCACAAATACGATATTACTTACAGGAGGTATTGATAGAGAAGACCTTATCTACCTTGTGGAAAAGGTTATAAACTATTTATGCGACCAAGTCTCTGGCTAACCGTTTACTGTTGAAACAATGTCTATTTACGTTTCACATGAACAAATGTGAGCTTCTTAGAGATCACCTCAGTCAATTCATTACACTTTTAAATGATTTAAAGAACATTGAGGTTTAGATTGATTATGAAGATCAGGTTATGCTATTATTATGCTCTTTACTCCTTCATACAAGTCTTTCAGGGAGACCTTGATTTATGGCAGAGACAAACTCTCTTTCGAAAATGTGAAGGGTCATTTGCTGAGTAGAGACAAACTCGAAATGAGTTTGGTTTGGATACCAAGACAGATAAGCAAGCTTCTATTTTGCTAGAATCAAAGCAACGAGAAAAAAGGTGTCGCAATTATGAAAAGTTAGGTCATGTCAAAGTAAATTATTAAAAATTGTGAAGTAAAAGAGTAACAAGGAAGATGTAGTTGGTGCTAATTTGGTCGATGAAAGCGGTAATGATTTCTTGTTAGTGTCAATGAGTGATAACTCCAAGCTTACATCCAAGTGGATCCTAGATTCGGGATGTTCTTTCCATATGTGTCCCATTAGAGAATGGTTCTCCACATACAGTTTGGTTGAATGTGGAGTTGTGCGCATGGGAAATGATTCATCTAGTAAGGTAATTGGTATTGGTACTGTTAAAATTAGGATACACGATAGGATGATTAGGACGCTCTTAGATGTCAGGTATGTACCTGATTTACGAAAGAATCTCATCTCCTTGAGTATTTTAGACTTGAAAGGATGCAGAATCAACATCGAGTCGAGTGGCATGAAAGTATCTTGTAGAGCTCTTGTTTTGTTAAAAGGTAAAAGAACCGGTAGTCTTTATATTCTGGAAGGTTCTACAGTGACTAGGGAAATCGGACGTCTCTGGTCCGTTACAGAGTTGAAGTCAACTCGTTTGGAGCGGAGGCAACTTGGTCATAAGAGGGAAAAAGGTATAATCGTTTCGTTGAAGAGAGGTTCTCTTTTGGATACAGGTTTTGAAAAGTTAAGGCATTGTATTTTTGAAAATCAAACTCGGGTTAGTTTTGATTTGGCAGTGTACAAGTCGAAAGCTAAAAGTCTTTTAGTTTCTAAGCACAGATTGAACTCAGTTAATTCCCTGCATAGTTCAAGATAGGTCCGTGACAGGCTTTGGCAAAGATGACGTTGTGGAAATATGAGTCAAGGTGGAGATTTGTTAAGTATGACTCCTATTTTAGTCAAATTTGAGAAATAATCTTCTAGTTAAACTTTGTTTATTTGTTTCAATCAAACTTTGATTAGTCTAGATTATTATTATTATTTGACCTATGAATTTAGCCTATAAATAGGCTCTTTTACAACCTTAAAAAATACAGCCATTAGAGATTAAAACTCATAACACATTTAGAGAATTTTGTGTTTACGTTTTGAGGGTTCTTTGTTTTCGGGTTTTCGAGGTTTAGTTTTTATCTCTATCTTTTGTACTCTTCGTTCTTTTGCCATTATAGTAAAATTATATTTTCCCGTAGTTTTATATCCTCTTTGGAAAGATTTTTCTACGTTAAATTTGTAAGTTTAATTTCTCAAATTCTTCCACTATTTTCACTTATTTGTTGCTTAATCGGGTCAATCCCAACAAAAAGTTGTTAGAATTTGAAAAACTATTAAACTAACCCAAATAAATATCGGATTTTATGAAAAATAATTTAAAACATAAAGATTTTAAGAAATCTAAATCAAGACTCTCCTTGATTGTTAAAATAAAAAATCGATTTACACTTCCTCTTTTCTAGGGTGAGTTTCTTCCTTGTCAAACCCACAAAAAAATATCATAAAAAATACCATAAAGTGATTTTAAGGCAAAATACCAAAAAAATCCTTTTTTTTTAAATTTACCGAAATAGGCCCAGTATTTTATTATTTATCGGAATGGGCCCTTTTCCCCGAAAACGCGTCGCCGTCAGCGCGATGTCAGGGGACATGTCAGCAAAACGTGTCCCTGGGGTGCGCTTTGCTTACGTGGACACAAAGCGCGCTTACGAGGACTCGATTTGTTGCCACGTAAGCAAAGCGCTCTGACGTGGACGCGTTTTGTTGCCACATAGTGCGCCCCTAGAGACGCGTTTTTGCTGTTTCTCCCACGTTAGGTTTTGGGTTTTTAGGGTTAGAGTTTAAGATTTTTAGGATTTTTAGGGTTTTAGAGAAAAATATTAAACAAATAAGGGATTAATGTTTAGGGTTTCTTAATTAAATTAATTATACTTTTTTCAAAATTATATTAGGTTTCGTGTTTATGGGTTTTTAAGATAAAATCAAAGTAGGATGTTTTATCAAAAGAATTTCTAAAATCGCGCCCATGTGGACGTGCTTTTGCTACAGTAGCTCTTGAAAAAATAATTTTGAGTTGACGTTTCTGAGAAAATAGTATAAAAAACGCTTCAAGCAAAATGCTTTATCAGAAGAATTTTTGAAATCGCGCTCACGTGGACACGCTTTTGCTACAGTAGGTCCTGAAAAAATAATTTCGAGTTGACGTTTCTGAGCAAATAGTATAAAAACGCTTCAAGCAGGATGATTTATCAGAAGAATTTCTAAAATCGCGCCCACGTGGACGCGCTTTTGCCACAGTAGGTCCTGAAAAAATAATTTCGAGTTGACGTTTCTGAGCAAATAGTATAAAAATGCTTCAAGCAGGATGCTTTATCAGAAGAATTTATGAAATCGTGCCCCCGTGGACGCGCTTTTGCTACAGTAGCATGTTTGGCCTGAGGCTATAAATGAGGCAAAAAAATGTTTTCAGATTGCATAAGTTACACAGCAAAAACAATTTAGAGAGGCTAAGAAGGTTAGAAATTAAATATGAGTGAACGTATTAGTGCTGTTATTTACTATGATGGTGAGGTTTGCCACACCGAGAACGGTGTTGTTTTTTTCGGAGAATACAGTGTGACTGATTTTTAACCAGAACATAGATTTGACAGAACTTCGTAAAAGAATTAGGCGTAAAGTTTTTGGAACAACGCTAATGAAAGTTCTGTCTATTACGTATCAATTTTGTTCTTCTATTGATCCAAAGACAAATGACTCATTCGACATAAAATGTGCTCGTAGCTTGGAGGCAATGGTGCAGACTCATCTTGCTAGTGGATCACCTTATATTGAGTTATATGTACAATTTACATCGCCAAATGATGTACTTGCGACCGATGTTCGAGCTGTATACATGACCCCTGGCCGACACTCGGTTAGCGGGTTACAAAACACGAAATAGCCCATGTTTGATAGCAGTGTGGAATGCACCTTTCCTTTAAGACACTCTGTCGGTGGATAGGACATATACGTCGGTGGCTTGATGTTTAATGCTGGAAATACATACTGGGGAACGGCATCAAGTTCTAGTGGTTGGCAATCTACATCCAATTGGGGACGTTATGAAATGCCCAGAAGAGGGGATGATGTACTCCCTACGACGTCCACCGGTGAGGGGACCTCGTATGCTGCAGATGATGGTGGGTTAGAAGATGACTCCGATGTGGATCCACCTCGAAAGCCTGGGCTCGATGGTGTAGAAGTTGGCTCATTTTCTGAACCGGAGCCTATTCCAACAAAACCTGAAGATGTTGAAAGGAGTTCAGATAAAGAAGAAAATCCACGATTCAGAGCATACTCACCTCCAGCCCACATGCATTATGTCGATCTATCTGTAGATAATGCGTTGGAGTTTCCAGATCTACCACACTGGTTGCGTGATCGTACAAGTTCGGGGGCTAGATTTGGGTGAATTTGAAGTTGGTAATCAGTTTTCCAACAAGGATAGTTTTATTGGTGCTTTGAAACAACATAGCATCAAAAACGGCGTTAACTACCACGTCGTTAAATCCAAATCTGATAAGTTTGAGGCGAAGTGTGCCATGCAAGACGGCACATGTTCATGAAAAATCTACGCCTCGTTGAGGAAAAGGAAAGGGTTGTGAGTGATAAAAAAAGTACAAAGGTCCACATATATATGTTGCAGGTACAGTATTGACGGTTTCTAAATAATACTGTTGTTATGTAATGTTGCATTATTTAATGTACTCCATTTATAGGTGTTTCACAAGATCATCCCAAGATGGGTTCAGCTATGTTAGCTAGCTTGATACTGCCCACGGTGAAAGCAGATCCCAGGACTTCAATGCCGGTGTTAATTGCCAATATTCGTAGCCAAATGGGGTACACGCCCTCTTATCGCAAGGCTTGGATAGTTAAGCAGAAGGCGTTGAAGAAGATGCATAGTGGGTGGGACGCCTCATATAATGAAATATGGCAGTGGTGGCAAGTGCTAGAGAGATACGTCTCAGGTGCCATCACAGACCTTGAAACGGAACATGCGTACTACAATGGCCGATTGCTACGTGGATGCCAAGTGTTCAAACGCCTGTTTTGGACCTTTAAGCAATGCCAAGACGCATTTCCATACTGCAAGCCATTGGTACAAATTGACGGTACCTTTATGTTTGGTAGGTATACTCATCGGCTATTGCTTGTAGTGGCACAGGATGGAGGTGGGAGAATTCTTCTAATTGCGTTTACAATAACACCAGGAGAGTCATCTGATGACTGGATTTCTTTCTATCTAGGTTAAGGACGCATGTGTGCCCCCAACCTGATATCTGTGTTATTTCAGATTGGGGCACCGGTATACTAGCTGTATTTGATCGACAGGGAAGCTTATGGCAGTACACACACCATCGATATTGCCTAAGGCACGTTACTTCCAACTACTACATACAATATCAATCTAAGAGCGAACGTCGACAAGTGACCAACATGGGAATTTAGTCTCTATCTGTGTTATTTCGTTTGTCAATTTGAATTAGTTGTAAATGAAGAAGTGGTATGTAATATTCGCTATGAACTTATATTGGTAGGGTATGAAATAAATAAAGACCGTTTTCACGAGATGTTGGCAATTTTACGTTTAATTAACGGAGAAGGCGCGGACTACCTTTGTAACGTACGTTTCGAACAGTGGGCACAAGCATACGACGGCGGCCTACAATATGGTCATATGACCTCAAACCTGGCTGAATGTATAAATTTTGTTCTAAAAGGAACACGTCATCTACCGATAACATCGGTTGTGCGAAAGACATATTTTCGTTTGGCGGCACTATTTCCAAAGTGAGTAGCGAGTTATGCAGGCCATGTATGGTGCAGTAAGGTAGTCCAAGAAATTAACAAGGCCAAGGCACGGGCGAACACCATGCACACAGTGTGTCACGATTGAGACAACTTATGGTTTCGCGTGAGAGAGTTTGACAGACCGCACCAAGGTGTTGTTGGCGGGCAATATCGTGTACACTTGCGAAATAGGACTTGCGATTGCGGGATGTTTGATGCACTTCGTTATCCATGCACTCATGTTATTTCAGCTTGTCAGAATCTCCGTCTGGATTCGATGAGCTATGTAGATGAAGTGTACAAATTAGAAAACATGTACAACGTCTGGAGACACATTTTCCCACCGGCCCCAGATGAACGTAAGTGGCCGCTCGTATCTCTTGCTCCTTTTAAGCTGTTACCGGATAGAGAATTGCATTGCAAACCAAAGGGTCGACCTTGCTCGACTAGAATACGTAACAATATGGATATCCGAGAAACAGCCAGTCAACAAAAGTTGTACGGATTGTGTAGGAAGCCAGGCCATACAAGTTGATCATGCCCAAATCGCAATAGTTGAATGTCATTGTAAACAAATTATATTTTTTTGTACCAGTCAAAACATTTTGTAAAATCTAACATTTTGTTAGTAAAATTATTAATTGTTAATTGTATTAATTGTTAATAAAATTATCAAATTATATCAAATTATTAATTGTTAGTACCAGTTAAAACATTTTGTAAAATCTAACATTTTGTTAGTCAAATTATTAATTGTTAATTGTATTAATTGTTAGTAAATTTATCAAATTATATCATATTAGGGTTAGGTTTAGAGTTAGGATTTTTGTTAATATTAGGGTTTTGGTGTTTTTAAGTTAAGGGTTACGGTTAGGGTTTTTAAGTTTAGGGTTAGGCTTTTTAAGTTAAGGGTTTAGGGTTTTTAAGTTAAGGGTTAGGGTTAGGATTAGGGTTTTTGTTAGGGTTTGTCAATTAAATAATAAATTTATAAATTTTTAATAAATTAGTTTAGGGTTTTTAAGTAATAACTCAAATAAATTTCTATTTTATTACATCAAATAATATCAAAATATTTAAAATGTTTGTACAAATATATTAAAATACAAATCAATCTCCGTGTTTCATGGATTCAAGATTACACATGGCGGTAGTCGACGATTCTGTATTGGATTCCTCCTTTGTCCACTTTTCGTAGGGTTATGGTTGCTCGTGAGATTCTGGTTCCTCCAGTAGGGCATCTGGTTGTTGGTGTTGGGACGATGAGCCACTTTGATAGAATAGTGAATGTGGAGGTGTCTGCATCACCAACGACGACGATGTTTGAAACTCATACGATGATGGGGATTGGTAAAAAGAAGAGCTCCCCGACTGCCCTTCTTGCGATCCCTCATACGACGCTGGCCTATACATCGGCGGTCCACTCAACGTAACAGAAAATGGAGATAAACCGGGCCATTGGCTCCAACCTGCCATAGGACTCGAAAAAGGAAACATATAAGGGTTAGGATACAAAAAAGAGTTAGGATACGCACCTGGCATCATCTGAAAAGGCTGTACCGTGGGTATCGTTGGTTGAACTGCTGGGTCGGGTGACTGTGTCGGTGCTCTCGTTGGGCCTGGTGATTGAATGGCTGCTGATGATGGGCCGGGTGAATGGCTGGGCCTCATTGATGGGCCTGCATCGTCGTCCCTTCGTCTTTGATTTAAAGGCCCACGTCGTTCCCTTTGGATACGTAATTACCGCTGCCTTTCCTCTACCGACAGTAAATACGGCTTGCCATAGATCCTGAACCATGGCATGTATTTCGGCACGCACACTAATTCCGGAACGATGATCGGTTCCAGAGTAGGTATATAATCATATCGGTCTTATCATATTTGGATGTAGTGGGACCAGAATCTCGGCCAATCCGTATGCAAATGTCGTAGGTCGATTTTGTGGTGATCATCAAACACCTCAGGTGCCACGGGAATCGATTGTCTACATTCAAATTGTCGTAACACTTTGTCTGACTGGTGCATCTCCACGGTCGCATAGTTGATCAACGCGACTTTTGCATGCCAAGCGTTTGGATTTAGGAAGAACTTATCCAGAATTACTGCCCGAATTACCGGATCCTCGTATGGTGTCCATTGAAACTATATGAACATGATAGAAATATTAGTTATATACGTAATACTAAATACTAAATACTAAATACCAATCGACTAGCTCATGATGGAAATATAAATTTTATTTAATACTTACATGTGCTTCCGACTGTTGGTCTAATAGAAGCCGTATATCATTAAGAGAGGTAGGTAATCGAGCATAACTTGTCGGATGGTTCCACCTAATTAAATAAATTTTTAGCATACTATTATTTTTAAAAATCTACATAATAATTGTAAAAAATATAATATAAAATTTACCTTGTTATTAGTGGGAATGTATATGGATGGTCCACTTGAGGACGTAGAAATAGAAAGTGAAACCATGCCTATGACTACAGTAGTGATAGGCAACCTCCGATTTTCACTTTACTCGGTTGCGTCGCCCAGCACATCTCCCGATATAATGTTGCCAAGACGGTAGACCCCCAACTCAATTCACTAGCTGCTCTAAAATCAACGAGTTTCAGCAGCCATCTTAGATGTACGAGGTTCTATGACAAGTCCGGCATCAAATAACCTCCAATTATCTGAAGAATGTATGCCCGAGCATATCGAATTCTTTCTACTTCGGTTGAATCATCATCCGGATCCGGGAATGTGTCTCTTAACCAGCCCATCTCGATAAGACCTCCGTTAATTTTCTCCGGAATAGCGCCCAACAGCTCGTAGCACACCGCTCCCCAATCACCAGATTGAATGCAGACTTGGATCTGGTACCGCCCACCAAGCAATCCCAATTGCAGATTGACATCTTCCAAAGTGATAGTGCACTCTCCACATGGAAGATGGAATGTGTGCATCTCGGGTCTTCACCTCTCGATCAACGCACTAATAAGTTTCGGGTCCAACTTGCATCCCCAACCTACCGTCGCCACGTGCCAAAAACCTGCTTCCCGCAGGTAATTCTCTACCAACAGTGATGGAGGACCATGCATATTCCGGATATAGCATTCCAATATCCGATCTACAGAATTTTATAACAAATAATAAATTAATAATTATCTAAAAATGCATAAATAAAAAATCTTAAATAATATTTAAAAAATAAATTTAACACTTACCATTTTCATTTGTTCGACAAATATGTGCTGGTTATCAAGATGAATCAATTCTCCGGCCATTGCTAAATTCGTACAAATTTTTACGATTTAAAAAAAATTTAAAATAATTAAAAATAGGGATTTAAGAGAAATTTAAGAGGAAATTAAGAGTAAATTAAAATTAAATATGGATTTGAGAGAAATTTGGAAGCAAATTGAAAGCAAATTAAGAGCAAATTGAGAAAATAATTGAGAGAGGATTAGTTTGTGAAAAAAATGAAAGGGTGGGTGGTTTTATAGTTTTTTTTTTACCGTTGGGGGGTAGGTAACGGTCAAAAAATGACCGTTGCACTGTTCACGCGCTGGGAAAACGCGTCCCCAGGGGCGCGCTACGTGGCAACAAAACGCGTCCACGTCAGCGTACTTTGCCTACGTGGCAACAAATCGCGTCATCGTAAGCGCGCTTTGAGTCCATGTAAGCAAAGCGCGCCCCCAGGGACGCGTTTTGCTGATACGTCCCCTGACATCGCGCTGACGGGGACGCGTTTTTGGGAAAAGGACCCATTTCGGTAAATAATAAAGTACAGGGCCTATTTCGGTAAATTTTAAAAGAAGAGACTTTTAATAGTATTTTGCCCGTGATTTTATCCCTTTTTTCCCCTCTATTCTTTGATAAAAAAAAACCTATAACATAGATGGGCTTTATAAAGAAATGGGCTAATGGACCACACAATTATTGGGCATTTGAAAATATAGACATTTTTAAAATTGTGAATATTACATAATGAATATGATCTACCTTTCTTCCTTGTAAGCACTCACAACACCTACAGCTCTTCGCCCACTAAGCCATTTCAGCTTGGTATCAACACTATTTCACTTTAATACCTAAATTATCATTTTTGTTTTGTTTTACCTTAAAAATTACCTATATCCCATAAAAATGTGCCTCATGTTATAATCTTTTGACATTTTTTCTAGTGTGTTGGACAAAAACGATAGCTAAATAACCTAAGTAAGAAAAAGTTTTAAGAACTAAACTGAAAATTAAGTATAATACAAGAGCCAAATTATAAATTAATCCTAAAAAAAAACCCTCGAAATGGCCAAGTATTAATGTGATGAATGTTTTTTTCTTTTGAAAAATGTTAAAAAAGCAAATCGGACTCGGATCTCAATGAAAGTGTTTTTAATATTACTATAATTAGCTTTTGACAAAGTAAAAAATCCCAACTACTGGATACCCAAAAACGCAAAAGAATAACAGAAAAAGACCAAAACATTCGTTCTTTATGTTAGAAGAAAGAGAAGGGAATGCAAAAGGCTATAGTGAGATTATTGATTCATAAAAGATAAAATAAAATCACATGATTGCATCACATGGGTGTCTTAGATTAGCTTGTCTGTCATTGACATCATCACATTCTCTCCCCTTTCCAATGTCCCCAACATTCAAACATCACCTCACGTGTTCCTTTTTATCCCCCAACTCCCCTTCTCTCCATCTTAATCCCATTTTTATTTACTATTTCTTCAAATTTTTTGTATTTATTTTCGCGATTAAATTTAAATTCAAAGTAAATCTATTTTTTCTTCATTTACAAAAAAAAAAATTGTTAAATTAATGCATTTGATTAAGGAAGATTGTTTTGTGAGTTGAGGCATCCATCTGTTTAAATTAGTGAGACCACATGCTTGACATTTATAATATAGGGGCAATCAACGACTTTGACTCCCTTAAACAATCGGTATAATTCATTTTTAGTCCTCTTTAATTATAAAATATTAAATTTTTTTACCATTAGCTCTCTCAAACTTCATCCCTAAACTCTTGACATCCATCTTAACCTACTCACAGCATTTTATTCTTCAAATAAATAGTTCATCTTATATCAAGAAAACATTATTTAAAGCGTCATGCTTTTAAACTGGTACAAACAAATAATACAATAATAAAGGTCAAATAAAATGTTATACCCTTGCGAGAATTGATGCCAAACTTTCCCTTTTCTTCCTCCGCAAGAATATTGAGAAAACCAATTTCTGCTTTAAAAGGTTGAACAGGCGTAATACTTAATTTGCTAATGCATTCAGTTGTAACCTTAATTTTAGATTTTCTTTCTCATCCTCAAAATTCGATTTCTTTTCTTAAATCAGAGTTTGATAAATAATACAATGCTCGAAAATTGAGTTTAAAAAATCATTTAAAACATGGACCGGACTTAAACTTCACCATTAATCAAATTCAACCCATTTTATACTATTTTAATATATTTTTATCTATTCTTATATTATATAATATATATCACAAAATTAAATATATAATAACATAATACTATATAAACATTAAAAAGAAATATTATCTACATTTGAAATTCTAGTAAAAACATCTAAAATGTTAACAACTGACCTTGAAAAATTGATATAGATCTCACTTTTTTAAAAATATATTTATTTTTTAATATTTAACTATATAACTGTGGGGCACTTGTTAACTCATAACCTTTGTGAAGTTTGAAATTTTCACTTTTGGTTTTCTAAATAATTTTCTAAAAATAATATGTATTTTTTTAAAATAAAGGCTTCAGTTAACTATTTATAAATGTGAATGAATTTGACAAAATTTTAAACCTACATTTTTTGTTGAGGCAAAACTTAGATAAATATTACATAAACTCCACCCAAACATGACCAGTACAGCAATAAACACCTCAAATTCAAAGGAATCAAATTGTAAAAAGAGAGAGATTAAGATGTGGAAGGCATCTCTCTTTTTTCCCACTTTATTGCACCCGAATCAGATTCATATTTCTAATTTTTGGAGGGGATTTATTATTATTTGCTTTTACTATATTTTACATTATATATTTGATGTTTTTGTGGTATTTGTTTGTATAATGAGTAGTTGGTGGCTGTGTAGTCACGCGAAGCTAATTATGCAAAGGGGTATTATCATGTGGTTGGAGGAGGTTTCACATATTTCATGGGAGATGGGAAATTTTGGAGTAAAAGTGAGCTGTGTTCTGTCATGATGACAACATGGTGGTTTTGGTGTTCCAGAAAATGGTTGGTCCTATGCCTAGGGTGTCTCAAATCCTGTTTCGGTTTTATGTAAGAATACGCTGAATTGATAATCGAATCATCTCAACGCATAAAGTGATATAAAGATGAAAAAGAAGGGATGGTAGACGAAAAGAAGCAAAGGAAAGGGAAGTGTGAGAGCCGATTTTTATGGGGGAAGGGAGCATAATATCACTTGCAAGGAAAGGAAATGAGAAGCTTTTTAAAGCTACAATAAAAAAGGATAAGTGGCCCTATACATATTTATCAAGTACCTGATGATTTAACTAATTCCAAATGATGATAATTTGATTATTGGTGAGAAAGAAAAATGTGAAAATGATGTGTCGAACTCGAATGTCCTCAAAAGTCAATAGCACCTTGTTTTTATATGAGAATGATTCTTTGTTTGGTTCCCACTTCCCATGAAAAACCAAACTGATCGATTATACTCAACGGTGGTGTTTAATTGTTCCCCTCTTTCTTTTTTGGTGGTATCCTTCGATTACACTGAATTCTGGGTCAAAATTTAAACTATCACGTTTATTTACGTATAACGATTACTCTCAACAAGGAATTGCATGGAGAGCAGCTACTTTTACTAATGGTCTGCCGCTGTAAAATGATTATTAACCATCGGAGACAGCTTTGTTTCCATTAGATCCGTTGAGGATGGCAATCGGAGAAGACCATTCCGAGAAGGCCAATGCAAACTACGTATCATCAATTTAAATGTAGTCCATCCAATTCAGAGGTGTAAGCTTTTCATTTGATATGTTATCTCCATGTTTGGTGCCAATCCAAATTCATATCAATTGAAATCCAAAAATTCTAATGAATGAAAGAAAGAAAAAAGTTCAGAAATCAGAGTACGAAATCAAATGTACCAAAATGTAAAAATTCAATATTGAAAAATACTGTTCTGAAACAACAACAAAAATAAAGGGAAATTACTGTACATGTAGGAGCTAACAGAAAAGGGTGACAAAATTTTCCGGCAGGCAAAAAAAAATTTGATCTTTTTTTCTTTACAGACAGTGAATGAACGGCGACTCTTCTGCCGGAAAAAAAACATCACGAGCAGCTATCTACAGTGACCCGGCATTGATTTTCCAAGCAAAACTCAGCAGCTCAGCGCCTCGTACTTCACCGGAATCGGACGATTAAACCCAACTTGTGATAGCAAACTCCCGACCGCAGCGAGATCCCTGCAAAACACACCTTGAAACGCATTTGTTGCGGCTTTGTTTTCACCCGAATTAACCCTGTCATTGAAACCAGTTTCAGGTTCCAATTTAGAGTTACAACACTGTGTTTGCTGCACTTGAATTGCTGCTTGTAAAGCCGCCGCCGTCGCCGCCGCAGCTTTCTTCCTTTGCTTCTCAGCCGCTTCTTCATCCATAATAGCAGACATCACGCTGGAATACCCCTTTTGAAGCAATCTATATAGGAGCAAAGCCGACATCTTGGCTCTGTCTTTAACCGAGTCGAGATCCCGCTCGTCGGCCAACTCACACCGGTCGATAAAGCCGGTGGCTTTATCGGGCTTGTGCCTTAAACAAAGCAGCAAATGCGCCCTCTCTAATTCAGACCTCGAGCACCCACGTTTTAAACCAATCAATGCGTAGTAATCGACATTCCCGGTCTCCCCTGAAGCTACCCTTTGCTTCAATCGTTGAATCTTAGCCGTTAATGCACAGAGCTTCCCTGGTATCTCCCTGTACCTCACATTGTGACGCTTCCATGGTGGACCTGGAAGCTTTCTATCACGCATGATTGAATTGTAAAGGAGCTTCAAGTGTTCAAGGTCGTGCAAACAGTCGGGCAAACAGCGTATTGTTTCCAACAGTTCGGCCCTGGTTTCAAGCGCTTGGATGGAAGTAGGATCGAAGGCTAAGGTCTTGTTGCAATCCGAGATCGACTCGGCTATGCGACCCGAGGCCTTGTAAGCGGAGGCTCGGTGCATGTAACACTCTGCGAGGAAGCCCTGAGAGGCAGGGCGGCGGCCGTCAACGATTTTCGAGAAATGGCGGATGGATTCTGAGTATAGGCCGGCATCCGAGGCAGCGATTGCGGCGCTTTTGCGGCGGATGAGGAGCTTGATGTGGGATAGGAGGTGGGAAATGTTTTCGGACTGGGAGAGAGAGCTGACGTTGCGGGGAGGCGTTGCGGCGGAAGAGATGTCTGGGGTGGTTATAATGACGGGGAGGGTGAAATTGTCATCGGACCAACAAATGCTTTCTCGGCGGAACGCGGCGGAGGCGAGGCGTTTCCCGGTTTGGAGCAAGACCATGGCGTCCTCCATTAGGCCTAGGTGGCAACATGCTTGGCCTAGAACCAAGTACCTGATAGAAATTGAGGTTCATCATGAATAAAATGACTCAAATGCCCTTCAATACCTAATTTACAAGTGTATTAAAATCAAAGCATTTATTTTGAGGAAAGTGAAATACTTGGCAAATTCCAATAAGGCTGGCAGTGTTGTGTATTTAATTATTTACTCAAAATCCAATGCAAAACTAAAGGTCAAAATATGCTACCAAATCCCTACATCTTAAAAAAATTTAAACTAAATAACTAAAAATGCTTAAATTTTCTAACCCCGTTAAATATTTTTCGTCAAAATTCCCGTTTCATACTATGTTCCAAGTTTGAATGTTTTGAAATTTTGACAACGAAAAACTAAATCTCAAGTTTTATAAAAAGTACAGGGACCGGCAGAGGTATTTAACCAAAACCATAAAATATGTATAACCCAGAAACCGAAGAAGAATAAAAGGTTGAAAAGTTATTACCTCCATTGCCCTTCTTTGTCGTAGTTTTTACACAACCCAGCCATGACTTTCTTCTTCAAGTCCGAGATGGAGAAACACTTGAAAGATGGGTCATGAACCGGTGAACCCGACGACGAGTTATCAGAATGGAGAAGCTTGACTTGCTCCCTCGAGAGCTGTTGAGACGAGATATCCGAGGAGACGGAGCCAGATGAGTCGTCGCTCGACATTTTGAGGCTGGGGATGTAATCTTGAAGCATATCGGCGACGTCCCTGAATCGCCTGAGGTAGAGCAAAGATCTCGCTTTGAGTTCCAGAGCCAACTCGGAACGAGGCGAGAGGGCCAAGGCCGCGTCGAGAAGAACGAGGGCGGAAGTGACGTCGTTTCGTTCCCGCGTTGCGATGAGGAACCTCGCATCTTTGACGTACTTATCTACAAGCTGTTTGTGCATTAGATCAAAAGAAAGAAACCCATTTCAAGAACAGAACAAAAGAAAAACTTTGTAGAAGAATATGGATAAAATAGATGAAGATGAAGCGTTTTTTTGTTTGTTTGTTTACCTTTCTATTGGTAACCCACCAGTGTTTCTTGTGATCAGTAGCAATGGAAGATGGAGAAACAGCCATGGTTGATTTCCTTTTTTGCAATAAAAACTTGTTAAAGAAGAATCAAAATCAATCAACCATAACCCCCCTCTCTCTCTCTCTCTTACTCTCAAAGCTTGGACCTTTTCGTTTTTTGCCTCACCTAATAAATAAAGAGAAGACGGAATTTGTGTGTATATATATGGGAGAAAATGGGATACAGGGGAGAGTTGGAGTTGGAACAATGGGAGCTCGATATAAAATGGGTTCAATATTGATTTGACCTTGAATTATTATATAGTTATATATTACCGGTTTAGAACATTTTTTTTAAAGTATTTTTTATGACCAAAAATCATTTTTCATTCCCTGCTGTTCTAGGGGCGGCCTCTAAGACTACGACCCATCAAACCCAAGCCTTCAAAAAAAATAAAGTGCATTTTCGAACTATAATTAATCCTCAAATTTCAAATTTGAAGTTATTAATTTATTAGTATTTTCTTAATCAAATTTAACTATTATTTGGAATGTTAAATATGAAACACAACTATCAAACTACAAAAGTTATTAGATACAGACATTTGTGAAATCCTGCTATTATAATGTGTAGATTAAATTAATTTCTCTTTATTTTATTAAAAAATTAAATAATGTTAAATTAGAATAAAGTTAATATTTAATGTTTAAAAATTACATAAAATATATTTTTCATTTACAGTTTATCGCCTTTAAAATATATTTATGCTAATCAGTAAATGGTATTTTTACTTTTTAACAATATAAAGACTAAATTGAGCAATTTAATAATAAATGGATTAATTTGATTGATTTTACATTTCTCTTATTTTTAATATATTTAATTCAAATCATCTTAATATAGTTATGCGTCACATCGAATTAAATTTGATATCTAATGTCGATTAAACGAACGGAATTAATCTAAAACAAAAATTTATTAACTAATTTTCTGGTGAAAGCTTGTATCGGACCGGGAAAAATCGGCGAACCAACACGGGTCCTCGGGTTGAACTACGAAACGAGGAGAAAAGATGAGATATACGCCAGCAAGTTGACCCAAAAGGTAAAAGTATGAGAAATTGCGGTTATTTGACAATAGAATGACGAAAAAGTCCTTGCTTTTCTAAGATGTTGGCTTTGTTGAGTTCATTTTCCAAACCCCATGAATTGTCATTTTGCACCACGGTCCATTAGGGTTCTTAATTTGTGGGTTTGGGGTTGGGGATCGTGAGAGTCTCCAGAGTCAGATCGGTGACCACAAAAAATTCAGAGTGAAAGTCCAGTCATGGTGATTTTAATGGTATCTCGATGAAAAAAGAGGCATTATGAGAGTTTGACTTTTTGTTTTAAGAGTTGAATTTACTCGGCTCCAAGTTTAGTTAAAATTAATGTGGTTATCAAATATTTCAAGTCATTCTTTATTTATAGGAGTCATAACTATAATATCCACTTTTGATGGGGGTAATTAATTCTCTCATTACAAATTCTTTTCAAAGAAGGAATATGGAACAGGGTTCACAAAATCACATCTCATGATTATATTTCGGAAAATTGTTTTAGTAGACTATACTGAATTAAATACAGTGTATTGTATGAATTAAATATAATTAAAATTCCCAATTCCTTTTTAACTCATACGTTAGGAACAAAATTACCCCTTTATATATGAAATTGTGTTATCATTGTCATCAAATGACCTACCTTGGACATCTGTTTTGACTTTTGAGACCAATGATTTAAACGCTTCCAATAATAACCTCAAATTGTTTGAGTTGCGATTTCTTCTACCATAAAATGCCGACCACGTGTATGGTTATGGAATTTTGTAACACAATGATAATTAGTTTGTTTTAACAAATTCTCAACACCTACATCACCACCCCTTGTGTATAAAAAGATTTAAGGCTATCATTTATTTTCTACCAACATTGTTTTATTATCCTGCAAACTGAAATTTTACAAATAAGATTGAGTGATAATAATAATAATAATTTAAATTGGGAAAATGTATCAAATATTAACCATTATTGTTGGGGTTTTTTAGTTGTTATGAGATATAAATAATTGAGGTCTTTTCACACTTACAAATAATACCAAATATTGTTGCAATTTGATGATTTAGGACCATAAATTTATATATTTAACTTTTTAATTATCAAGGGTAACGGAAGGAGGTTTTCAAGTTTTAACTCATTTGAGACAATATTTTAAAGATAAATAATCAAATACAAATTAAAATAAATATTTAAATTAACTTCAACTCGTTTCAAATGATTTTTAATCAGTTTGACCGACTTTTTATACCAATTCATTTTTTTCACTTGAATGGTATAGATTGAATAAGTTAAAGCATTGATTCTTAATTTACTTAATTTGGTCTAAACAATAAATAATTATTTCACTGTATTCCTATAATTAATTTAATGAAGAAGCAGATGGTTTGTTCCCATATTACTTTCAAAGAATTGATTTATTGACTTTTTATTGCTTTAGCTTAAAAATTCTTTAGCAACGTAATCAAGTTTACATAAACAAATCACACGTTTATTAACACACTAATTTTTCTATGTAGAACGGTAGTAAGCGTTTTCATGGTTGTGTTGTTGCGCACGAAATCTAGTACCATAAATGAACAAAATTATTGCATTATTGAAATCAAAATATCCTTTGAATGAATTAATTCAAACTTTTATCCTTTTCAAGACTAGAGGTGATCATGACCCGGGCCAGGTTAGATTCAGACCGGGTTGTGATAAAATTTTAAGTCCATTTTAATGTAATTTAAATTTTTATTTAAGTCTGATTCAGATGAAAAAAAGATAAAACCCTAGTCTCGCTCGTATTATTCTTTTTATATTATTTTATATAAAAATAATTTTTAAAAAATATAATACATCAAATACATTAAAAATATTAAAATAAATGTTTCTCAACAAATTAAAAAGTCTTTATACTTAAATAACACTAAGATAGATGCAACTTAATAAGCAAATGCCTCTAAAATAGTAGTAAAATTAATAAAAAATAAGAGTTATACAATATCTAAACAATAATAACAAAATATTAACAATATAATAGTGAAATGGCAACAAAACAGAAAAAAAATAACAATTTTTTTTTTTGCAAATACGGGTTAGGCCAAACAAGCTTACTTGAGACCTGGCCCATTATCTAAACGGGCATTATTTTTTTTGCCCAAACTCATTTTTCGAATTTATATTTTTATCCAAACCATTTCACTTTTTATATCATAATAAGTATAATCACCAAATAAAGCTTCTCTTAAAAAAAACCACTCTCACACACCACCAAACAAAAAAAGCTGATTACTAATACATAGATAATTAAAATAAGTTAACTCTATCGATTATCAGATTTAACTGACTTAATCAACTGATACTTATGTTTAACTTATTGAAGTATGAGAATTTTTAAACAAAAATGATGGATGAGGTATATTATGAATTAATTGGGTGGTTGAAATTTGAGATAAAATATTGGAATGCTAATTTATGGTCCGACAGGGAAACAACTGCAGTATTCGCTGTTGGTGATATTTTTTTCCAGTCCCATGAGCTTGGGACCATTGTTTTAGGACCATGGACAAGTCAGAGTGGACTAAGGGTCTGTTCCTTTCATAAAAACATTGCGGCAGCTCTTCTACAGCTAAGGGATTCCAGGTTGTAGATGGTCGAGGTATAGCTATAAATGGGCCCTCTTCATTGCTAATTGCTCCAATTCCGGGGGTCCACTTTTTAGGTTTCCCTAAGCTATCGTCTTACAGAAGAGGGATGAGTTATTCAAAAACCGAACCTAAAATACGATGTTAATTAAGATTTCATTTTTATATGATGATAATTTATGTATACAAATTCATGTTTCTAAAAAAATTCTCTTTCAATACATGAATGAAGCTTTCCTTAACTTGTTATCTCTTGGCAATAATCACCACAGACGAATTCAAAGAGAATTAAAGTGCAATTCTATTATATATTAATTTGTAATTTCAAACCGAGTTTTAGTTTAATTGGTATTGACATTGTTACTAATGTAGGAGGATATAAGTTTCAATATGCTGACGTATGTTTATTCTCCTATTTAAAGATTAAGGTTATGGGTAATTTTAAGCATCATATACAAAAACCTGAGAATATTGAATTATAAATTTTTTTAAAGCCAAGACCCTTGCCTCCCATTAAATTCACCTTTATAGTCCTTGTGCATGCTTTGATTTTGAATCACATAAAAGAAAAATGGAGACATTTTGGTTGTTTTTTTGGTCTAAAAACCTTTTGATATTCTAACATTGGACTTCAACTAAATTTGAAGTTAAATTAAGTTGGATTATTAAATAGAAGTAAAATTATCATAATCTTGTTTTTTATTTTTTATTTTTCATCCTTATCACTTGAATCTAAAGCTGTTACAAAATAGATTAATAGGGGAAGTAGGTAGTGGCTTGCACGGAAGAGCACTTGGGTGAATATAAGGAATAAGGTCTTTAGTAGGAGAGTTTAGGGTTGAAGAAGAATAAGTGTTTACATGAGAGTGTATGAGCTATCTGCATGGTCTTTTTATAGTGAGAGGCAAGCTTAGCTACGTGTTTAAGGCTACTGACACGGAAGTCTGATTTGATATTCCTGACAATGACGATGATGTGATGTTCTATATCCTAAGATAAAACGTTTTAAGACAACTAACAATCAGTGGCCTTGAACTTTTCCACGTGGGACTTACATTGGGTTAATGTTCGCAAGTTACTTCAAGGTTAGCTAGTTGATAGGTCGACTTTGCATAATTCATTAGAATATTAATTCTGTCAAAAGACACGTGTCAGGTTTCTTTTGAGTACGCTATGAGATCGTAAGATAGGTATAAGACCAAAGTTACCATCAAATCAAATGTGAATAATTGAGATAGGTTTTTATTTAGGGTAGGAATCTACTGAAGTGGATGCTTGTTGTTTTGTATGAAAAGGGGGCAGGAAAATTATTGATTAGAAGTTTCTTGTTGTTGTTTGGTGTGGTAACGAGAATTGCAACTTCTGGCAGTTCCAAAACAGGGGAACAAGATATCATGTGCCAAATAATGTTGAATGAACTACCCCTGTAAACATTATATCACTTAATTTGCTAATATTTGAAAAGGTTTAATAAAAAATATTAAATTAAAAAAAAAAGGAAAACGACTGTAGAAAATTGAATCCAAATTGATTCAAATAACATATTTTTGAACATTTGAATGAATATGGAAGGCATTTATGTTGAATGAAACGGGCATGCTACACGTGTCTCACCATTATTTGGCCAAGCCAATAGACTCATTTTACTTATCTCTTTTGCTTTTGCCTATTTAGCTTGTTTGTGGGGGCAATGGTTAAAAAATTGAATTGATTGGAGATATAACATTATTTTGGCATTCTTTTTATGACACACCAATTAAACAAACATGTTTTTATTTTATAAAAAAAAAGTCAAATTTCAATTTTAGTCCTTGTAATATGATCAATTTTTAAATTTAAATTTTCTACGTACACTATATATAAAAGGAATATCCAAGGCATTCCTTTTACTATACTTGTCCAATTAAATAAACAAATCCCTTTTTGAAATTTTATAAGAATGGTCCAATTTCAGTTTTATCATTATAATATGTTCAAGTCTCAATTTTAATATTTATACTTTAATTTTTTATATAATCTCATACTTCAATTTTATAATATCATTGTTAGTTTTAATATTTCATTCGATTAAATCATTGACATACACGTGTCCAAATATGTAGCCTTATTGATCAAATTTTAGTTTCAATCTCTATATTAAGTTCAAATTTGAAATTTAATATTTATACTTTAATTTTTAACATACAATTTGGTACCTCACTTTTATAATATCATTGTTAGTTTAAATACTTTATTCGATTAAAATGTTGGTTTAACATAATTTGGTACTTCAACTATTAAAATGTTGGTTTAACATAATTTGGTACTTCAACTTTAGCCCCTATATTATGCTCAAATTTGAAATTTAATCTCTATAAATTAATTTTAACATAATTTGGTACTCCAACTTTTTAATGTCGTTAGTTAGTTTAAATATTTTATGTTGATTAAAATGTTTATGTAAAGTTTTAAGAATTGTCAACGCTGTTAAAATTCTTTGTTAAATTCAAGTCTATTACATTATCATTTTTTGTTACATGACTACCAAGTGAGTTCTTTTTTTTTAATTTCAATATGTCACACTAACAAATTTAATGAAAAATCTTAATAGCATTAACAATTTTAAATCGAAAAGTAAAGAGACTAAATTCTTGAAAATAAAAGTATTGAGATTAAATTTCAAACGTACAAAGAATATAGGGATTTAGGGTTTATTTTTATTTGTAAATTTTACTCTATAATTTAATGTTAACTGGCCCGCGTGATGAAACCATAATAATTATTATAAAAATAAGAAAATAAGATAAAATATTTTTAAAAATCAAAGATAAAAATGAATCAAAAGATAATAAAAATCTTTTTTTTTTTTGGTTAACAACTAAAAAAGTAATAAAAATATCAGTTTTTAACTAATTTTCCCAATCCCCAAATTTTGATTATGACTTGTTTCTTTAATTATCCGGTTCTAACTTTTTTATGATGTTCGTCATTATCGACCGCTATCCAACTATGATTAATCTGATCCTCTTTACTTTAGTAGTGACAATCTATATAGTTCGCATATGGTGGTGGGTTTGTATCACCATGCAAGCGAATCCACATTTAGGGAACACATGTTGACCTTAGAACAGGGTACGTGTTAGTATGCACAGAGACCTACTTAGTACGTCACATTTAAGAATTGTGTCATATAAATATCAAAATTAGCCTCCATGAGAGATAGATTCACAAAAACACTCAACAAACTTATATAATTAAACTATCTAACCAACTACTTGTTAATTCGAACTGATTGAATCAATTTTACACAAACCAAAGTTTTTTAATATAAATTACAACATTTGGTCCATGTATATTTATTAGCTAAGCTTAAAATAAAGACATTTGTTACCTAACAAAAGCTTTAACCAATTTTGTTTAATTGAAACAAAGGTTTGGTTAAAAAGGCATATATTCTCGCATAATCCCACTCGTCAAGACATGTTTGTAGCCAAGGGGGCAAATCCATGACGTGAATGCCCAACGGCCCAAATATTATTTTATAAGTATAGTAAATAATTGTTGAATATAGGCCTAATCTTTTATATTTTTTTAACAAGTAATGTATTATGGTTGACCAACAATGTAAGGATTAATGCACTAAATATAAATTATTAAATTATCCACAAAAATAAATTTTAATTATTAAAATGCAGAAATTTGTTAACAATACTATTTGTTACAACACAAAATATAAGAGTGGCGGTTCATAGTACGAGGATGAAAGGAGCCAATATAGATTATGAGGAGTCTTGGCATAGTAAAGTTGCTTGCCCTTCTTTTACCTTGGTGATGGATATTTGTGGGGAAGAGGGGATGAGGATTCTTTAAGAATGATGTCCGAGTAATGTTAGAGAACTGTGAAGTTACGCGTAATTAAATTATTGTGATGAATAATTATTCTGATAGAGAGACTTGCAATAAAAATTTTAAAATTTAAAATAGAATAACTAAGTTCACAAATCTAAAAAAGTGCATACCACATAGATTGTGATTAAATTAAAGCTTTAGATTCTATATTTGTGTTTGATGTAATCCGAAGAAGTTGAAATCATAGTGGGGGACACGGGAACGCACGTGCCTAGATTATGGAATTTCACGTGGGATGATGACCCATGTGCAAAGTCGTGCACCTTTACACATTGCTAAGCTTCTTAGCTGATTAAAATGTCCCCCCCAAAAAAGAAAAGACAGGTGGTGCTTACTGGCTGCCTACCACCAAAAAGAAATCCTGAAATTTGAAAATAATTGTTTAATATTTTAAGGAGAATGAAAGACACATAATCTAAATACATATATTTAAAAGAATCCGAGGAAAATAGGTAAAAGAAGGCATACTATGTGTCCATTCCAACGGTCTTTTATCTATAATCAGAAGAAGAACATGTGCTAGTCACATACACTAGCTCTAGCTGGCCATTGAATCCCTCTCTGTAATCCACATTGAGAGTGATATGTAATCATTTCACAAATTCAAACACATGCCCTCCCACTAAGTCAATGTTGTTTTGTTCACATACTTCACAACTTAATTTATTCATATTCATCCATGGAATGCTGATAAAAATTAATTATTTTAAATTTAATATAGCATTAAGAAAGGTAATGTTTCTAATTTCTATATTTTGAAATCCCCGCCGTTGCTTAATATGGCTGATCATCGATCAAGAACCAGCTCATTCCAGTAACATGACCCATTCATGTCCAGCTCACTATCCGCGCACACACACACACACACACTAACATTGTTGATATTTGGCGGAAGTGAGTCAGTGAGTGGGGGAGAGTTTGAATTCTATTTTTTATCATTACAAATTAATTTGATACCTCACTTATCTGTTGAAAAGTCAAACGTTAGAATTTTTAGATTTTTTTTTATTTGACTCTAAAAGCTGATTTGGCAAACACAACTTTAATTATTGTCGTTATTAATTGAAGAATTTTCATGTGAGTTTAAGTGTATAACTGGATAACAGTAAAGTAATCATGGCATTAGTAAAACCAGAATTCGAAGATGTGACGTATGGTTGTGGCAGAAGACTGATATGGAAACCTACGAGAGTGGGTAATGGGAGGGATTTTGGTATTATTATGGCATCTGATACTGAACTGCGAATCCAGGGGAAAAAGAAAGGGTCTTTTTGTAACTTCGGGATTCTGAATTTGCCTTTTTCCCGAAACTGGTTCTCAGCTGTTTGTACGAGAAGTAAAAGGACATGACATGTCCATTTTTGGTTGTAGTTTCAGCAATGAATACTCTGTGGTTGGAGTCGCAGGTAGAGATGCTAAAATTCTTTTAAGGGCATTTGTTTTAAAGTGGGTCAGATTTTGGAAGGTTTATGGAATTCTTCTTCTTCTTCATTTTAAATTCTTGTTATTGATTAAAAAGCTATTTTTATATTTTTGAATTATAGTTTTCATATTTATTTAATCTTGTAATACTATTTAAAATATTCCAACATTGGGCAGCTATTTCAAAGTTGAGATTGGAGACGTAAATTGTTAACAAAATGAGTTTGAGGGTAGGACCTCGTTAATTACAGGTGAGCAGGTTAGAAGCCCATCAACGAGGTTAAATTGGGCTGCTTTATTGACTCTCTTCTCTTCTTCCTTTTAAGTTTTCTATTTCTTTCTTTCGTTTGATAGTTCATATTCGAGATTCGTGATTATCTTTTTCAGTAATGTTACCTCTAAAGTTTGAACCTGAATTCTTCCTTTGAGAATGGAATATGTATTACCAATATACCCAACCACTTATTTATCAAATTCGATTTAAATATTATCAACTAAATTATAATAAAATAAAGTCATGTTTTGTGCCCATCGTCAATTTATTGGCCAACCACTATTACCATGCATTTGCATTCTTCACAAATTAAATATATATTTGATGCATTAAAAGATATGCATTTTTATTTATTTTAAATTACGCATTGGTTTATTGATAATGTGATTAGATGAATATAAACTACAGCATTAACCTATAATATTAGCTAGGTTTATAAAACTAAAACAACCGCTTGGACATTATGTATTCCTAAAGAGGTGACTTGGGTTTGACTTTTCAAGATAATATTATTAGGCTTAAGCAGCATGAATCCCAAAAAAATGACTCGAAAAAACCTAAAACAACCAATGTGGGATTTTAAACTTTCTCTCAACCTTCTTCTCCTTTATAGTATCCAAGCTCGGTTTCCATCCCTTGCCTGAAAATTGCCTATTCAAATACACCGGCAGATTTTCCGAACTCTCTGGAAACAACTCCGTCAAACATCGAATCTCCTCCGGCCTCTCACCGCCCGCACTTTCCTTCTTCTGCAACGGCAACTTTTGTCCCATCCCTTCAAGTACACGATAATCCGCAGTGCAAATCCTCGCAAACAAAGGAACACACATCGGGGACGACGATAAGATCGATTTTGATCTCGACACCGAATTCGCGCTCGACAGTACACGACAAGCTTCCTCCGACGACAACGCGATCGGCTTCCCACGTTTCATAGGTAGCATTATGTAAAGCTTTTTTACGTCGAGTTTATGGTCTGCCGGCAATGGGATTAGCCTCTTTTGATTAACTCCAGCGTTGAACTCCACGACCACTTGCTGCGGATGCTCCACCATCAGCTCTGCAGCTTCCACAGGCCCGCCGAAATCCTGAACTGTGCCGTCCCAGAGAATTACTTTCCCGGTAGAATCAGATGGAAAGCATGTGGCAGTGCTAATATAGTTACCCATGATATGATAGTAATATGAAAGAAAAGGGATTTTCAGTCATATGAATTGAAAGGAGTTTAATTATGAAAGCATTTTATGTAGGAACTTGGAGAGGGGTCTTCAAGTTGTAGGATTTGTTAGTTAAACTGCTACAAATATTGTGAATGATTTTGTGGTGGACTTTATTAATATCATGAAAACTAGGGTCGTTGGCTTTTAGGCCATTTTCATCAACATCAAGTCAACATCTGATGGATTAATCCAACGGTGATGAAAGCCATAGACATGTGGGGCATCCGGTACGTAGGTTCTACTGCACCTTGCTTGAACAAAAATGAAGTCAAACAAATGGTTGAACCAAAACTGTTTTGGCCAATTTAATGCTTTATATTAGGTCAATTTCTAGTTTATATATAAATTAATAAATATTTACATTTGTATATATATATATATATATATATATATATATAAGAGATAGAAATTTGGTTAAATTCTACTATTAGACCTGTATTTTGTGTAAGTTGTGAATTTAGTTTATGTACTTTAATATGATTAATTTTAATCTTTATATTTTTGAATTCTAAAATTTTAGTATTGACCAAATAGTAGCAGCTAAATCTATTTGGTTAAATTATACTATTAGTCATGTATTATGCGTAAAGTTATAGATTTAATTTATGATCTCCAAATGTATCATTCTTAGTTGCTATATTTTTCAATTTTGAAATTTCAATCTTAATGCAAACGACGATCGTTAAATCTATTAACTAATTTTACATGAGTAATATATGGAAATAACAAGTGACATAACATTATACATGCGATAATATGTTTGACGATTAAATTTCGAAAATAACATAATTTAACTTAATAAATTTAATAGTTACCATTGGTCATAAATAAAATTTTCAAATTCTAAAAATAAAATAACCGAAAATGACCAAATTAAAATATAGATGCTAAATCTACAACTTATGTAAAGTGCACGTTTTGATAGAAGAATTTGACCTAGAAATTTGAACCCAAATAATTTATCATTTTACTTGTGATTCAAGCAACTAGTAAATTAGGGTTTAGTTCTAAATTAGGGTTTAGTTCATACAAGGGCATGTAAAGAGTTAGAATCTCTCTCAAAATAATAAATCTATCATTTAATACCTTTAAAATTTATAAAATTATAAATTAATATAATGTTAAAATCGTACTTTGGCATAAAAATCAATAATTCATTTATGGGTCCCAATTCGCTTTTATGGCATTGTCCTTGAGTCCATATACCTTAATTTAAAATAGGTTGATCTCTACTTTTGTAATATCATTTTTAATACAAATAGTTAACTCAGTTACTTATTCTAGTTAAAATGCTAAGGTGAACTTTTTCTTAAAAGCACCATTACCAACAAAATAAAATTTATGCCTACATGTTGGGTTTGGAAAAAGTGTTTTAAAGAAAAAGGCTACATTAACATTATAAGTGAAATGGATTGACTAATAACATTATAATAGTATAAGACCTATTAACTAGTTAGGTGAACAAGGGAAGAAGGTGGATGCAGAATAAAGGAGAGGATGATGAAGGTTGGGAAGTGATCTTTGTTTTTTAGAGAAAGTGTGGAGATCAAGAAGGAGTGTTTTTATGTGAGTTTATGTGAGATGTTTGCATGGCTATTTTATAGTGGGGGACAAATCTGGATATGTGTTCTAATGTCACTGACATGGGAGTCTACTTTTGTGCCCTTGGTAGTGACGATGGTGTAACATCCTAGGATGAGATGTCTTAGGGAGACTGACAATTAATTACTCTAGTCCTTCACGTGGTCCCGACATAATCTTACTAGAGACGCCTTGTTCTACAGTTCACCAAGTTGAGGTTCACAAACTAGTTCTGAGAGTTTGTCCACAATTTTGTTGGTCCCATTAGGAGACACGTGTCAAGCTTTTTTATGAGTATGCTATGAGGTTCGCGAGTTACACTACAAAGGTCCGAAATGTAACGACCTGATTTTCAGTGGTACTAGAAAATGCAATTTTGGAACCCCATTTTTATAAACCGAGTCCGTAAATATAAATATGAATATTAAAGAGTTAATATAGAAATATATTGAATTATCCCTATGGATGCTGGGTCTCAAAAGAGGTGGTAATTTCAAAAATTCCTTGGTGCTTTATTTGGCTCAAAATTTGTGTTGGAGTCGTTGTTAAATTGTGGCAGGATTCGAACTTATTATGATGAGCCCTTTGTTGTCCTCACTGACTTTGATGATAACCTCTATCTGTTCTTACCTGTCTTTTGTAACCCCGAGAGTCACTAGAATGATAACCTTATTGCCCCCCAAGTATGAATGTTGAGATTGAGCTCTCCCAACTTAATCATGCAATGGGGTTTTGCCTCTTTAAGAATTGCGGAGGTCTCCTAAGCTCCGTGCGCTAGTTTGTTGCACTTGCAACTTAGCTTTCTCTGACTCATCACATTTAGCAAATACATGAGCCTTTATTGGGAAATGTGCCCATGTTGTAGTAAACATGTAGTTGTTTTCTATTTATTTGAACGACGAATAAATAAATTTCACATTTCATTGTTATGTCTTTTGTATTTCTGTCTTTCATGTTTTGCATGCATAGTGAAATTATGACAATCAAATATTAGCTCATTGATTGTCTAAGTTCAAACTGATGATAAGTGGCATTGTATGAACGTTTACATTGCAAGAAAGATAACTTACTCTAGTAGATAATCTAAACGAGTCCGTAATCCCGTAAAAGAATCAAAGTGAGCATTTAATTCAAATATTAAGAAGGATTATTATGTCGTCTACAAATCCAATTGAGGAGAGGGCTAGTCTTGGATATCGGAGCAGTTGACTCCACAAGTATAAACATAGATGTATCATTTGCAGAATGATACATTAGATTGGACCCAAGATGAATAAATTCTGAATCCGTTTGTGAATTAATTCTCTTGTGACATTCGTAGGTGATTTACTTAAATCCTGAGTTAGTCACTGACCATGCAAATGTAACTCATGTGCTTTGATATAAGTGGAGGCTTATGCTTTAAAGATGATTGAGCCGATAGCCAGTATGTTGGATACACGACTTGTGTATGGCATGACTTTACTAGCAACAGTGGAATTCATAGTTCAATTAAAAAGTTAACAATATCCTTTCATTGACATTGTGTGGATTGATAAATATGGAACGTGACCACCGATTGCTTGTTTTAGAACGAGCAATTTATCACAGTCATTTGTTAACAGTGATCATATTAATCATTAAGAAGACACAATGGTGACAATGAGATAAAATAAGATTGTATTGAGTGAAGGGATTTTACTCAAAGGAATCAAGGATATCATATGAGGGTAACACATACATGACGAGGTCATTCGACAAAGTAGTTGGATGGATTGCTTTTGTAAATAGTATACAATAAGGAGTTTTCAATCATGACACTTCTTGTGCCCCGACTCAATGATTAAGTAATTGCGAATTATCAAAATGATACTTCTGAACATAATTGCAATTACTAGGGCCTAATTGTATATGTCCGATTGGTCCCTCCGCTAGTTCAGCAAAAACTCGATCGAGCTACATTTGAATTAGAAGTAAATTCTATAACTTTGGAAATAATTTAATTAAGTCGAAGCATTTATCCTAAACGATCTGAAAGAGTACAATTTTGATTAAGTGTTTATTACTTTAGATATCATAACCAAGTTCTTGTTTTGAATTTTTTTTAAAACTCTGGTTTTTCCTTAAATTTATTTTTCACTGCATTTTTCAAACCCAATTTTTCATTAGCCTTATCATATAATGCTAATAAGTAGGATGAGGATTTATCAATTAAATTATACTTCAAAAATTGGTGAGATTTTCCAGACATGTAAGCTTGAACAACAAATTCTTTAGGAATGTCTTTTGTGACCATGGTTGCTACGTTGAACCTTTTTACAAAATCTCTTAAAGGCTTATCCTCATATTGTTGGAAAATATGGACATTACATATATAATAAGGGTAATTACTTATTATTATTTATTATCATAATAGGTTAGTCCAATTTAAAAGTGATCTAATTCGGTTAAAGTTTATTGGGTTTTAATTATTAAATAAAGTATGGGTTGAATATGTGTAGATACTCTAGTAACTAATTTCTAATTAATGATAAGTTGATTAGGAATTAGGGCTAATGTGCCAAAGTTATATATATTAGGGTTATGGTCCCCAAATTATACAGTAAGATAACTTTCCTAATATCCCATCTTTGGCCATTGTTATGGGTTTTGGTGCAAACGCACCATTGTCATCCCTTTGGATAACATTTTAACTTTGGCCAGTAAAATTTTGAATGCATTAGAGATGGAATTTTAGATTGGAGTATTCTGCTCCAGTTAAGAAAAAAAACATTTATTGTGAGAAATATTTTTCCCAGTTTAACCTTATATTGCTATTATAAAAATACGAGAAATTATTTTATGTACTTTTCCCACTACATTGTCCATGATCCCTTTCTAATTGTATAGTGACATTTCAATAATTTTTTCATATCATTGATACATAAATTTGGTTTTTCTACCTTAAAACCCTAAATTTTAAACTTTAAACATTAAACCCAAACCTTAAATTATGAATCCCAAATCTCGAACCCCAAACCTTAAACATGAACCCTGAACCCTAGACCTATGGACTAAGGTTTGAGGGTCAGTGTTCTGGGTTTAAGGTTCAAGGTTCAAGGTTTGTGTTTGGGGTTTAAAGTTTAGAGTTTAAATTTTAGGATTCATGATTTGAGGTTTAGGGTTTAGGGTTCGAGTTTGGGGTTCATACTTTGGAGGTTAAGATTTAACTTTAATGTTTGGGGTTTAGGATTTAGAGTTTAGGGTTTAAAGTTTAGGGTTTGAGTCTGGGGTTTTGGGTTTGAGGTTCAGGGTAATACTTGATGGTAAGTAAGTATGTATATGAAGTTAACGATTTGTTTTGTTTTTGTTAGTTGTAAGGGAAGTTGCACGCTGAGTCAATACTTATATAGAGAGATGCGCCATGAAGAATGGATCCTCCCTTAAAGATTACGTTCAACATTTCCTGGTGTCTTTGTTAAAAAAATAAACATTGCTTGGTGTCGGAAGAACTGGTGGAGACTATCGAGTACACCCACCACATAAGCAACTCAATCTTCTACACAATTGGATGTGCCACCACCATGTGTTTAACACTAAGCTGCCAAGGGAAGCCTGGTTGTTTTTCTTTTTTCTTTTTATATTAATATTTGATGGTAAGTATGTATATGAACTCAACGAGCTGTTCTGCTTTTATTAGCTGCAAAGGAAGTTGCAAGTTGTGTAAATACTTGCATAGAGAGATGTGCCATGAAGAACTGAGGATCATCGCCTATGAATGAAATAATAATAAAATGCATTGAATTACATTTAGTCTGAATGAAAAAAAAAACATAATTTGGCCGCTGCTGTATTTTCAGTTTTATATTTGCTCAAATAGTATAAAAAAAGTACTAATACAACTACATCTCAAATTTTTATATGTATTTCTTTATACCATGTCTACTTCTATTTATAATTTATCTCAATCTCAATCCTTAAAATAGAAAAAGAAATGCATTTAATCATGTTCAAATACCCGTCCTTCTAATTTTCCTAATAACAATAGTGTTAATTGAGCTAAACCTTAATCAACATCTATTTGATTTTTTAAGTATTCTCAGTCTTCTGTTAAAATTATCGACATGAATTGATCACCAATCAATAAAAAGTTAATCAATATGAATATCATTGTCACCGCGGCATCCTTGCGACCAAGAGCAAGTTATTAATGACTCTATCCTTAGAAAGACGTTTATATTTGGAGTTCATGACTGCCCTTTCTAATAATGTTGTTTCAAAGGTTCAAATTCACATTCTCACATTGGAAGTACAATGTGTGTTACCATTGCACCCAATACTTATTATTTTCATATTAACGATATGATTGGAAAAATTACGTAAAAATTATAGCCATTAAAAGTTATATATTGATAAATTATAGATCTATAAATCTAATTATGTCAAAGCGAAGATCCGATAATTATTCCATGACTGTCATACACATTATATATTTGTCGGAATAAATATTTAAGGATCTTTATATTAGAGGATCAAATTTAATTTAATTTTTAAAAATAAGCGAGTAATTTAATTAAAATATAGCGACATATTTATTTCGGTTGGTAAATGACTAATTTAGTCCCTACCAAAATAAATAAGGAATTTATTTTAAGATTGTGGACCAATTCTAAAAAAAAGACATTAAAGGATTTGGCACAATCAGTTACCTATAAAAATATTTAGAAAAAAAGAAACTTTGGAAAATTCCATTTTGAATCCGCATTTGAAAATCAAAGAAAAGTTTGAGTTCAATAAGATTGTATTCTATTACTTTTGACAATAATTCCATTAATTTTAAAATGGATTGAAAACATTAAATATGATTTTAATGACAATTAATCAAAAATATTTTCTATATAGTTCGGAATGACAAGTCCATTTCATCTCCATTTGATTGCTTATAGAAATGTCCATTTAATTTTGCATTAAATCAAATTTTGGCAGGGCAATTTGGCATGACAATCTCTTACACAAAGTTTATATAAACCCTCTCTCATGGAATGCAAAATAATCATAAAAAAATCTATATATTTTAAAGGGAATCAAATATATACAGAATGGGTGAGAAATCAAGGGTGTTGATGTTCTGTTTGGTGTTGGGAATCCTTGTTAATCCATCACATCAAGTTGTTACAGCACTCATCCCGATTGGGTTAAATAATACGTTTTTCTTTACTGCCTACGTTGCCAACGGATCCTCCCTTAAAAAATACATTCAACATTGCCTGGTGTTTTTGTTAAAAAAAATAGCTTGGTGTCGGAAGCACTAGTGGAGACTATCGAGGACACCCACCACACCAGCAGTTCAACCTTCTACACACTTGGATGTGCCACCACCATGTGTTCAAGGCTAAGTAGCCAAGGGAAGCCTGATAGTTTTTCTTTTTTCTTTTTATAATAATATTTGATGGTAAGTATGTATATGAACTCAATGATTTGTTTTGTTTTTGTTAGCTGCAAGGGAAGTTGCAGGTTGTGTCAATACTTGCATAAAGAGATGCACCATGAAGAATTGATGATCATCGCCTATGAATGAAATAATAATAAAAGGCATTGAATTACATTTAGTCTGAATGAAAAAAAAACATAATTTGAATGCTCTTGTATTTGCTGTTTTATATTTGCTAAAATAGTATAAAAAAAGTAATAGTACAACTACATCTCAACTTTTTATATGTTCTTCTTTCTACCATGCCTACTTCTATTTATAATTTATCTCAATCCTAATTCTTAAAATAGAAAAAGAAATGAATTTAATCACATTCAAATACCTGTCCTTCTAATTTTTCGAATAACAATAGCGCTAATTGAGCTAAACCTTAATCGACATCTACTTGATCTTTTTAAAGTATTTTCAGTCTTCTGTTAAAATTATTGACATTAACTGATCACCAATCAATAATAAGTTAATCAATATGAATATCATTGTCACTGTGGCATCCTTGCGACCAAGCACAAGTGATTGAGAACTCTATCCTTGGAAAGGCGTTAATATTTGGAGTTCATGACTGCTCTTTCTAATAATGTTGTTTCAAAGGTTCAAATTCACATTCTCTCATTGAAAGTACAATATGTGTTACCACTGCACCCAATACTTAGTATTTTCATATTAACGATGTGATTGAAAAAAGTATGTAAAAATTATAGTCATTAGAAGTTATATATTGATAAGTTATAGATCTATAAATCTAATTATGTCAAAAGAATATCCAGATAATTTTTCCATTGACCTATTATACACGGTATATATATTTGTGCGGAATAAATATTTAGGGATCTATATATTAGAGGATCAAATTTAATTTAATTTTTTAAAAAATAAACAGTAATTTAATTGAAAATATAGCGACATATTTATTTCGGTTGGTAAATAACTAATTTAGCCCCTATCAAAACAAATAAGGAATTTATTTTAGGATTGTTGGACTAATTCTAAAAAAGACATTAAAGGATTTGACATAATCGATTACCTATAAAAATATTTAAAAAAAAAAAAAATTTGAAAAATTCCATTTTGAATCCGCATTTGAAAATCAAAGAAAAAGTTTGAGTTCAATAAGATTGTATTCCAGTGCTTTTGACAATAATTCCGTTAATTTTTAAAATGAATTAAAAACTTTAAATATGATTTTAATGACAATTAATCAAAAGCATTTTCCGTGTAGTTTGGCATGATAAGTCCATTTCATCTCAATTTGATTGCTTATAGAAATGTTCTCTTAATTTTGCATTCAATCAAATTTTGGCAGGGCAGTTTGGCGTGACACACTCCTACACAAAGTCTATAGAAACCCTATCCCATGCAATGCAAAAGAATCATAAAAAACCTAAATATCTTAAAGGCAATCAAATATATACATAATAGGGGAGAAATCAAGGGTGTTGATGTTTTGTTTGGTGTTGGGAATCCTCATTAGTCCCTTACATCAAGTTGTTACAGCACTCATCCCGATTAGGTTAAAGTATACGTTTTTCTTTACTACCTGCGTGGCCAACGGATCTTCCCCTTAAGACTACATTCAACATTGCTTGATGTCTTTGTCAAAAAAAAAAAAACATTGCCTGGTGTTGGAAGCATTGGTGGAGACTATTGAGAACACCTACCACACCAGCAACTCAATCTTCTACACATTTAGATGTGCCATCACCATGTGTTCAAGGCTAAGTAGCTAAGGGAAGCCTGGTTGTTTTTCTTTTTCTTTTTATATTAATATTTGATGGTAAGTAAGTATGTATATGAACTCAACGATTTGTTTTGCTTTTGTTAGCTGCAAGGGAAGTTGGAAGTTGTGTCAATACTTGCATAAAGAGATGTGCCATGAATAATTGATGATCATCACCTATGAATGAAATAATAATAAAAGGCCTTGAATTACATTTAGTCTGAATAAAAAAAATGTAATTTGGCTGCTATTGTATTTGAAGTTTTATATTTGCTCAAAAAGTATATAAAAAAGTAGTAATACAACTACATCTAAACTTTTATATGTTTTTCTTTATACCATGCCTACTTCTATTTATAATCTATCTCAATCCAAATCCTTAAAATAGAAAAGAAATGAACTTAATCCCGTTCAAATACTCCTCCTTCTAATTTTTCCAATAACAATAGTGCTAATTGAGCTAAACCTTAATCGACATCTATTTATTTTTTTAAAGTATTCTCAGTCTTCTGTTAAAATTATCGACATGAATTGATCACCAATCAGTAATAAGTTAATCAATATGAATATCACTGTTACTGCGGCATCCTTGCGACCAAGCGCAAGTGATTAACGACTCTATCCTTGTAAAGGCTTTCATATTTGGGTTTCATGATTGCCCTTTCTAATAATGTTGTTTCAAAGGTTCAAATTCACACTATCTCATTAGAAGTACAATGTGTGTTACCATTGCACCCAATACTTATTATTTTCATATTAACGATATGATTGAAAAAAGTATGTAAAAATTATAGTCATTAGAAGTTATATATTGATAATTTATAGATCTATAAATCTAATTATTTCAAAAGAAGATCCAGATAATTTTTCCATGACCTATCATACATGGTATACATTTGTCTAGAATAAATATTTAGGGATCTTTATATTAGAGGATAAAATTTAATTTATTTTTAAAAATAAATAGAGTAATTTAATTGAAAATATAGAAACATAATTATTTCAGTTGATAAATTACTAATTTAGTCCCTATCAAAACAAATAAGGAATTTATTTTAGGATTGTTGGACTAATTCTAAAAAAAAGACATTAATGGATTTGGCACTATTAGTTATCTATAAAAATATTTAAAAGTTGGAAAATTCCATTTTGAATCCGCATTTGAAAATTAAAGAAAAGTTTAAGTTGAATAAGATTGTATTCTAGTACTTTTAACAGTAATTCCATTAATTTTTAAAATGAATTGAAAACTTTTAATATGATTTTAACGACAATTAATCAATAGCATTTCCATGTAGTTTATCATGACAAGTCCATTTCATTTAAATTGGATTGCTTATAGAAATGTCCTCTTAATGTTGCATTGAATCAAATTTTGGCAGGGCAATTTGGCATGGCATTCTCCTACACAAAGTCTATATAAACCATATCTCATGCAATGCAAAAAAATTATTAACAAATCTATATATCTTAAAAGGAATCAAATACATACATAATGGGGGAGAAATTAGGTGTGTTGATGTTCTGTTTGGTGTTGGGAAACCTCGTTAGTCCCTCACATCAATTTGTTACAACACTCATCCCTATTGGGTTAAAGTATACGTTTTGCTTTACTACCTGCTTGGCTAACAAATCCCCCCCTTAAGACTACATTCAACATTGCCTGGTGTCTTTGTCAAAAAAAAAAAAACAATTCATGCTGTCGGAAGCATTGGGGGAGACTATCGAGGACACTCGCCACACTAGCAACTCAACCTTCTACACACTTGGATGTGCCACCACCATGTGTTCAAGGCTAAGTAGGCAAGGGAAACCTGGTAGTATTTCTTTTTTCTTTTTATATTAATATTTGATGGTAAGTATGTATATGAACTCAATGATTTGTTTTGTTTTTGTTAGCTGCAAGGGAAGCTGCAAGTTGTGTGAATACTTGCATAGAGAGATGCGTTATGAAGAACTGATGATCGTCGCTTATGAATAAAATAATAATAAAAGGCCTTAAATTACATTTAGTCTGAGTAAAAAAAATTTGGTTGTTGTATTTTCAATTTTATATTTGCTCAAACAAAATAAAAAAATAATAATACAACTATATCTCAACTTTTTATATGTTTTTTTTATACCATGCCTACTTCTATTTATAATCTATCTCAATCCAAATCCTTAAAATAGAAAACGAAATGCATTTAATCACGTTCAAATATCCATCCTTCTAGTTTTTCCAATAACAATAGTGCTTATTGAGCTAAACCTTAATCGACATCTATTTGATTTTTTTAAGTATTCTCAGTCTTCTGTTAAAATTATCAGCATGAACTGATCACCAATCAATAAAAAGTTAATCAATATTAGTATCACTGTCACTGCTGCATCCTTGCGACCAAGCGCAAGTGATTAACGACTCTATCCTTAGAAAGGCGTTCATATTTGGGGTTCATGACTGCCCTATCTAATAATGTTATTTCAAATACAATGTGTGTTACCACTGCACCCAATACTTATTATTTTCATATTAATGATATGATTGAAAAAGTATGTAAAAATTATAGTCATTAGAAGTTATATATTGATAAGTTATAGATCTATAAATCTAATTATGTCAAAAGAAGATCCGATAATTATTCCAATCGACTTGTCATATACAAGATATATAATTGTCGGAATAAATACTTAGGAAATATTTATATTAGTTGATCAAATTTAATTTAATTTAAAAAATATAGTAATTTAATTGAAAATATAGCCACATATTTATTTCGATTGGTAAATGACTAATTTAGTCCCTATTAAAATAAATAAGAGAATTTATTTTAGGATTGTTGGACTAATTCTAAAAAAAAGGCATTAAAGGATTTGGCACAATCAATTACTTATAAAAATATTTAAAAAAAGAGAAAATTTGGAAAATTCCATTTTGAATCCGCATTTAAAAATCAAAGAAAAAGTTTGAGTTCAATAAGATTGTATTCCAGTGCTTTTGACAATAATTCCAATAATTTTTAAAATGAATCGCAAACTTTAAATATGATTTTAATGACAATTAATCGAAAGCATTTTGCATATAGTTTGGCATGACAAGTCCATTCCATCTCAATTTAATTGCTTATAGAAATGTCCTGTTAAATTTGCATTCAATCAAATTTTGGCAGGGCAGCTTGGCATTAGATTCTCCTACACAGTTTACAGAAACCCTATATGATGCAATGCAAAACAATCATCAACAAATCTATATATATTAAAGGGAATCAAATATATATATAATGGGGGAGAAATCAAGGGTGTTGAGGTTCTGTTTGGTATTAGGAATCCTTGTTAGTCCCTCACATCAAGTTGTTACAACACTCATCTCGATTGGGTTAAAGTATACATTTTGTTTTACTACCTATGTGGCCAACAGATCCACCCTTGAAGACTACATTCAACATTGCCTGGTGTCTTTGTTAAAAAAAAAACAAAAAAATTGCCTGGTGTCTTTGTAAAAAAAGAAAAACATTGCTTGGTGTCGGTAGCATTGGTGGAGACTATCAAGTACACCCACCACACTAGCATCTTAATCTTCTACACAATTGGATGTGCCACCACCATGTGTTCAAGGCTAAGTAGCCAAGGGAAGCTTGGTTGTTTTTCTTTTTTCTTTTAATATTAATATTTGGTTGTAAGTAAGTATGTATATGAACTCAACGATTTATTTTGTTTTTGTTAGCTGCAAGGGAAGTTGTAGGCTGTATCAATACTTGCATAGAGAGATGCGCCATGAAAAGTTGATGATCATCGCCTATGAATGAAATAATAATAAAAGGTCTTAAATTACATTTAGTTTGAATGAAAAAAAAAATAATTTGGTCACTCTTCGTATTTGTAGTTTTATATTTGCTCAAAAGTATAAAAAAAAGTAATAATACAACTACATATAAACTTTTTATATATTTTTTATATCATGCCTACTTCTATTTATAATATATCTCAATTCCAATCCTTAAATTAGAAAAAGAAATGCATTTTATCACGTTCAAATACCCATCCTTCTAAATTTTCCAATAACAATAGTGCTAATAGAGCTTAACCTTAATCAACATCTATTTGATTCTTTTTAAGTATTCTCAGTCTTCTATTAAAATTATCAATATGGACTGATCACCAATCAATAAAAAGTTAAACAATATGAATATTACTGACACTGCGGCATCCTTGCGATCAAGAGCAAGTGATTAATGACTCTATCATTGGCAAGACGTTCATATTTGGGGTTCATGACTGTCATTTCTAATAATGTTGTTTCAAATGTTCAAATTCACATTCTCTCATTGGAAGTACAATGTGTGCTACCACTGCACCCAATACTTATTATTTTCATATTAACGATATGATTGAAAAAAGTATGTAAAAATTATAGTCATTAGAAGTTATATATTGATAATTTATAGATCTATAAATCTAATTATGTCAAAAAGAAGATGCGATATATATATTTTTCTAAATAAATATTTAGGGATCTTTCTATTAGAGGATCAAATTTAATTTATTTTTAAATAAACAGAGTAATTTAATTTAAAATATAGCGACATAATTATTTTGGTTGATAAATGACTAATTTAGTCCATGTCAAAATAAAAAGTGGAATTTATTTTAAGATTGTTGGACTAATTATAAAAAAAGAGACACTAAAGTATTTGACACAATCGTTACCTATAAAATTATTTTTTTAAAGAAAATTTGGAAAATTCCATTTTGAATCCGCATTTGAAAATTAAAGAAAACATTTGAGTTGAATAAGATTGTATTCCAATGCTTTTGACAATAATTCAATTAATTTTGAAAATTAATCGAAAACTTTAAATATGATTTTAATGACAATTAATCAAAAGTATTTTCCATGTAGTTTGGCATGACAATTCCATTTCATCTCAATTTGATTCTTATAGAAATGTCCTCTTCGTCTTGCATTCAATCAAATTTTGGCAGAACCGTTTGGCATGACAATCTTGTACACAAAGTCTAGATAAACCCTATCTGATGCAATGTAAAACAATCATCAACAAATCTATATATCTTAATGGGAATCAAATATATACATAATGGGGGAGAAATCAGGGGTGTTAATGTTCTATTTGGTGCTGGGAATCCTTGTTAGTCCATCACACCAAATTGTTATCGCACTCATCCCGATTGGGTTAAAGTATACGTTTTGCTTTACTACCTGCGTGGCCAACGAATCCTCCCCTAAGTGCTACATTCAACATTGCCTTTTGTCTATGCCAAAAAAAAAAAACATTGCCTAGTGTTGGAAGCACGGGTGGAGACTATCGAGGACACCTACCACACCAACAGCTCAACCTTCTACACACTTGGATGTGCCACCACCATGTGTTCAAGGCTAAGCAGCCAAGGGAAGCCTGGTAGTTTTTCTTTTTATATTAATATTTTATGGTAAGTAAGTATGTATATGAACTCAAAGATTTATTTTGTTTTTGTTACCTGCAAGGGAAGTTGCAGGTTGTGTCAATATTTGCATAAAGAGATCCGTCATGGAGAACTGATGATGATCGCCTATGAATGAAATAATAATAAATGGCCTTGAATTACATTTAGTCTGAATGAAAAAAAAAACTTAATTTGGTTGCTGCTGTATTTTCAGTTTTATATTTGCTCAAATAGTATAAAAAATAATAATACAACTACATCTCAACTTTTTATATGTTTTTCTTTATACCATGCCTACTTCCATTTATAATAATCTAACTCAATCCCAATCCTTAAAATAGAAAATGAAATGCATTTAATCATGTTCAAATACCCGTCCTTCAAATTTTTCCAATAACAATAGTGCTAATTGAGCTAAACCTTAATCGACATATAGTGGATTTTTTTAAGTATTCTCAGTCTTCTGTTAAAATTATTGATATGAACTGATCACCTATCAATAAAAAGTTAATCAATATGAATATCATAGTCACTGAGGCATCCTTGCGACCAGGCCCAAGTGATTAAGGACTCTATTCTTAGAAAGGCGTTCATATTTGGGGTTCATGTCATCCCTTTCTAATAATGCTATTTAAAAGGTTCAAATTCACATTCTCTCATTAGAAGTGCAATGTGTGTTACCACTACACCCAATACTTAATATTTTCATATTAACGATATGATTGAAAAAAAAAATGCAAAAATTATAGTTATTAGAAGTTATATATTGATAATTTATAGATCCATAAATCTAATTATGTCAAAAGGAAGATCCAAATAATTATTCTATTGACTGTCATACACGATATATATATTTGTCTCGAATAAATATTTAGGGATGTTTATATTAGTGGATCAAATTTAATTTAATTTTTAAAATAAACAGTAATATAATTGAAAATATAGCGACATATTTATTTCAGTTGATAAATGACTAATTTAGTCCCTATCAAAATAAGTAAAGGAATTTATTTTAGGATTGTTAGACTAATTCTAAAAAAAGACATTAAAGGATTTGTCACAATCGATTCGTAGAAAATATTAATAAAAAAAGAAAATTTGGAAAATTTCATTTTGAATTCGCATTTTAAAATCAATGAAAAGTTTGAGTTAAATAAGATTGTATTCCAAAGCTTTTGACAATAATTCCATTTATTTTTAAAATGAATCGAAAACTTTAAATATGATTTTAATAACAATTAATCAAAAGCATTTTTCATGTAGTTTGGCATGACAAATCCATTTCATCTCAACTTGATTCTTATAGAAATGTCCTCTTAATTTTGTGTTAAATAAAATTTTTGCAGGGTAGTGTGGCATGACATTCTCTTACACAAAATCTATATAAAACCTATCTCATGCAATGCAAAAAAATCATAAAAAAATATCTATATATCTTAAGGGGAATCAAATATATACATAATGAGGGAGAAATCAGGGGTGTTGATGTTCTGTTTGGTGTTGGGAATCCTCGTTAGTCTTTCACATCAAGTTGTTACTGCACTCATCTCGATTGGGTTAAAGTATTTGTTTTTCTTTACTACCTGCATCGCCAACGGATCCTCCCTGAAAACTACATTTAACATTTCTTGGTGTCTTTGTAAAAAAAAAAACATTGTCTGGTGTCGGAAGCACTGGTGGAAACTATCGAGGACACTCACCACACTAGCAGCTCAACCTTCTACACATTTAGATGTGCCACCACTATGTGTTCAAGGCTAAGTAGACAAGGGGAGCCTGGTAGTTTTTTTTTTTATATTAATATTTGATGGTAAGTAAGTATGTATATGAACTCAACGATTTGTTTTGTTTTTGTTAGTGGCAAGAGAAGTTGCAGGTTGTGTCAATACTTGCATAGAGAGATGCGCCACGAAAAATTGATGATCATCATCTATGAATCAAATAATAATAAAAGGCCTTAAATTACATTTAGTTTGAATGAAAAAAATATAATTTGGTTGTTACTGTATTTGAAGTTTTATATTTGCTCAAAAAGTATATAAAAAAGTAATAATACAACTACATCTCAACTTTTTATATGTTTTTCTTTATGCCATGCCTACTTCTATTTATCATCTATCTCATTCTGAATCCTTAAAGTTGAAAAAGAAATGCATTTAATCACGTTCAAATACCCGTCCTTCTAATTTTTCCAATAACAATGAATAAATAAATTTCACATTTCACTATTTTGTCTTTTGTATTTCTGTCTTTCATATTTTGCATGCATAGCGAAATTGTAACAAGCAAATATTAGCTCATTGATTTTTTAAGTTCAAACTGATGATAAGTGACATTATATGAATGTTTACATTGCGAGAAAGACAACTTTCTCCAGTAGATAATCTAAATGAGTCTGTAATCCCGTAAAAGAATCAAAATGAGCATTTAATTCAAATATTGAGAAGGATTGTTATGTCATCTACAAATCCAATTGAGGAGAGGGCTAGTCTTGGATATCGGAGCAGTTGATTCCACGGGTATAGATATAGATGTATTTATTAGAAAATAATACATTGGATTGGACCCAAAATGAATTAATTTTGAATCTGTTTGTGAATTAATTCACTTGTGACATTCATGGTGTGAATTACCTAAATCCTGAGTTAGTCAATGACCATGCGTATGTAACTCATGTGCTTCGATTTACGTGTAAGCTTATGCTCTAAAGATGATCGAGCCGATGACCGGTATGTTGGATACATGACTTGTGTATGGCATGGCTTTACTAGCAACAGTGGAATTCATAGCTCAATTAAAGAGTTAACAATATCCTTTCATTGGCAATATGTGGATCGATAAATATGGAACGTTGCCAAGGGTTAGTTGTTCTAGAATGAGCAATTTATCATAGTCATTTTTTGACTGTGATCATATTAATCATTAAGAAGACACAATGGTGATAATGAGATAAAATATGATTATATTGAGTGAATTGATTTAACTCAAATGAATCAAGGATATCATATGAGGATAACACACACATGACGAGGTCATTGGACAAAGCAGTTGGATGGATTGCTTTCATAAATAGTATACAATAATGAGTTTTCAATCATGGTACTTCTTGTGGCTTGACTCAATGATTGAGTAATTGCGAATTAGCATAACGATACTTCTGGACATAATTATGACTATTAAGGCCTAATTGTATATGTCCAATTAGTCCCTTTGCTAGCTCAGTAAAAGCTCGATTGAACTGCATTTGAATTAGTAGTAAATTATATGACTTTGGAAATAATTTAATTGAGTCGATTTATTCAATATGAAATTAAATTGAGCTGTTGTAAGAATTATTCAACTAGAGAAATTGATTAAAGAATTTTCTTAAAAAGTTAATTTTGAAAATCTAAGTGATTTTTGGAAAAATGAATTTTGATAAATTAAAATTAAATTAAAAAATTAATTAAAATTAATATGTTCTTTTTGAAAATTAATTTTCAAGTCAGACAATTGGCCCAATAGGTAATTGAACTATAAAAATTGGATCTTAGATCATAAATTAGGCCCAGGAGCCCAAAACTGAGACCAAGATCCAAAAAAGGTCAAATCGGGTCTGATATGTGAAATTGAACCAACAGTCAATTCAGTGGCTAAATCAGACTGGTCGAGTCATCATTGGCCCGGACCGAATCAGTAGAAATCGAACTAACTAGGACCCTACCAGAGAATTTGATTTCAAATTAATTATTCCAAAATAATATTATTTTAATAGATTTAATATTAAATTTAATTTAATAATTATTATTTATTAATTTAATATTAAAGTGATTAAGTTTAGTTATAGTTGAATTCTCTAAACTCTCCTTATATAAAGAAAGCCTTGGATCATTATTTTTTACACACTTGAATTTAAGAGAAAGTTGTAGAGAGAAAATCCTCTAAAGAAATTATTTCAGGAAATTTCTAAAAATATTTTTCTTATTTACAACTTGATCGAAAAGTTTAGAGAAATTGCAAAATTATCCCATTGGTATTTTTTGTGGAAAATTTTCTGATTCAAAGTGAGCCCACACTTGGCAGATTTGAGCTTAAGAATAGCTGAGAAGACTACCCGATCGAAGCGTTCATCCTAGATGAATCGAAAAGGTAAAATTTTGATTATGTGATTATTACTTTAGATATCACAACCAAGTTCTTGTTTTGAAATTTTTTTTAAATCTAGTTTTTCCCTAAATTTATTTTTCGCTGAATTTTTCAAACTCGATTTTTCATCAGCCTTCTCATATAATGCTACCAAGTAGGATGAGGGTTTATTAATTAAATTGTACTTCAAAAATTTGTGAGATTTTCCAGACATGAAAGCTTGAACAACAAACTCTTTAGGAACGTCTTTTGTGACATTGGTTGCTATGTTGAACCATTTCACAAAATCTCTTAAAGGCTCAACCTCATGTTGCTTAATAGACATGAGGTACGTATTAGATTTTTTCAATGTCTTATTTGCCAAGAACCTACTCATAAATAAGTCCGCCAACTGCTCAAAATTTAGAATGGAATGTTGTGGTAATTGTAAATACCACACTTGAGCCGAGTAATTCAATATCATTGAATGTCATGCATTTAACTTCATTTAAAGCCCCAAATACAATCATATGATTTACATAATGGGCTAAATGGTATTGAGGGTCTCCTTGACCATCATACATCATTTTTGGGAATTTAAACGTCGGGGAAACATGATGCTGCAAAATTTTTTTTAGCTAAGGGCTCATTTTATACTTCTTCACTAATCTAATGATTCTATTTTTTAAAAATCCTATAAATGTTTCTATAACTTCTGTACTTTTTGTTCCAAGGTATTTTGACTAGAGCAACTATAACTATCATCATAGTTCTCATCATAGTTATCATCTCTATCATCCATATCAACATCCTCATCTACTAAAATTTCCTTACCTTGGCCCACATACTAATGATCGTGTTCGGAATGGAAAAACTCTTCCCTTCTATGCCTGGGATTTTGCTATTGGTTTACCTTATTTGGTTTGAGCTCCTTAGTGAGCTTTTCATTTCCTTCATTTCTTTTATTTGTGAACTTTTGTCTACCCATCTACTCTTGGATAAAATTTTGTTGATTTTTGTATCTTTTTTGTTGGAAGGAGATTTGTTCCTCCATAACTCTTATTCTCTCTTGCATGTCTAAGTATTGCTGATTATCGGACCGATAATGTTGAGACCCTTGTTCCATTGGTGATGTTCCAACGTTGTGTTGGTTTTGGGGGTTGTAATACCATAGGGAAGATATTGGCAAAATTGGTGGCATGCATTTTGTTGGTGAAGGTTTTGTTGATACAAATACAAGAAAATGTCAAATGAAAACAACTGCATAACTTTGTAGAGGCTTAAATGCAAGATTGACACTTAAACTATATCAAATTTCCTACTTAGATATTTTAATTTTTTTTGGTAAAAAATTATATCTAAATTATTAATTTGGTATCACTTTAAATGTACCACGTGTTACGTTTTTACTGGTTGGTATCATCATTTTGGGGTAAAATGGGATGAAATTAATAGTTTAGATATTACTTTTGACATTAAAAAAGTTTAGGTACTTAAATGAAAAACAGTATAATTTAGGGACCACTTTTTGTTAGAGTTGTGTGACCCAAATTCTAAGAGATTGCTTGCAAGTCAAGTTAAACAAAATATATCTTCTTTTTAGAAGATTTAGTATTTATGAGTATAATATATTTAACATTTATTAGCATAATATATTTGACATTGATTAGAATTAGGTTTTTTCAACCTATAAGTAGATGTAGTCGAAACTCCTCTTGTAATCATTCGAATTTGACATAATGAATTTTCTTCTCCTTTGCCTACGATTTTTTTCTCGAAAGGGTTTTCACGTAAAAATTTGTGTGTTCTTTATTTTTTATTTCTTTTTTTTTTACGATATATTATCATTATCGACGTTCTATTTTCTCAAATTGATATCAGAGCTTCTGGGTTGTTCATCTCGATCACGATAATGGCGTCTTTAAAGTATGAAATTTCGTTGTTGGATCACAACACCAGATTTCTATTGTGGCAGATTAAGATGCAAGTAGTTCTTGCGCAGATGGATATAGAGGATGCCCTACTAGGGATAGATAAGATGCCTTCGACATTAAAAAATGAAGAGAAGAAGCGTAAGGATCGAAAGACGTTAACACAATTATATTTGTATTTGTCTAACGAAATATGTAAGTCAAAAACTCTAACCAATAAGTTGCATATGAAGTAGTGTCTTTATACTCATCGTTTGGAGGAAAGTGCGTCTGTGCACGAACACATATTTTAATGAAGTTTTCTCAAACTTAGTGGTCATGGAGGTTTAATATGATAAAAAAGATCTAGGATTGATTCTATTTTGTTCGTTGCCCTCGTCTTATTCAACTTTTAGAGACACAATTTTATATAGCCGTGACCCTCTCACAATTGATGAGGTTTATGATTCTTTGACCTCGTATGATAAGATGAAGCATCTTGTGGTTAAACCCGACTCTAAGGGAAAGAGTCTCATTGTTCATGAGAGACAAGAAAAAAATGTTGATGATGATCGTGGAATGACACAGAAACGAAATCCTCGCAGTAAATCTAAGGGTAGATCGAAGTCTTCAAACAAAGGTAAAACTTGTAACTTCTACAAGAAGAAAGGACACATTAAATTTGAGTGCTATAAGCCACAAAATAAGATCAAAAGGGAGGTTGCAAATAAAAAGGGAAAACAACCAGAAAATTTCGGTGAAGCTAATGTTGTAGAAGACTATAGCGATGGTGAACTTCTAGTCGCTTTTGTCAACAATCTAAAGTGAGCGAGGAGTGGATCCTTGATTCGGGCTGCATCTACATGAGTCCTAATCGTTATTGGTTTACAACTTACGAAATAGTGTCTGAAAGTGTTATTTTGATGGGAAATAATGCTTCGTGTAAAATTACAGGTGTTGGAACGATTAAAGTTAAGATGTTTGACGGAATTGTCAGAACACTTAGTGACGTGCGACATGTTCCAGAATTGAAGAGAAATTTAATTTTGTTGAGTACTTTTGATTCAAAAGGGTACAGATACACAACTGAAAGTGGGGTTTTGAATATTTCCAAAGATTCCCTCGTTGTGATGAAAGGGCAGAGAAAGACTGTCAAGTTATATGTTTTGCAGGGTTCTACTGTTACTGATGATACAACTGCCGCTTCCTCTTCCTTGTTAGATGATGAGATTACTAAAGTTCTGGCGGAATTGAGCAAAAGAGGACTTCTTGATGGGCAAGGTATTTACAAACTAAAGTTTTGTGAGCACTATTTTTTCGGGAAGCAAAAGAGAGTTCAATTCACTAGAGGAATCCATAACATGAAGTGAACGTTAGAGTATATTCATTCTGATCTGTGGGGGTCATCCAGAGTGCCTTCGAGAGGTAGAGCTAATTATACGCTAACTTTTATTGATAATTTTTCCAGAAAAGTTTGGACGTTGTTCCTGAAGCAGAAAAGCGATGTGTTTTTCGCATTTAAGTCTTGGAAAAATATGATTGAAAAATAGATGGGAAAATAAATAAAATACCTCCGTACAGACAATGGATTAGAGTTCTATTCTGATGAGTTTAATAAATTGTGCAAGTCAGAAGGGATCGTGAGAGACTTGATAGTTCGTCATACTCTACAGCAAAACGGCATTACAGAACGAATGAACAGAATAATCATAGAGAAGGTTTGATATATGTTGTCAAATGCCAATTTACCAAAGTCATTTTGGGTCGAAGCAGCCTGTACTGCATGTTTTTTTATCAAACGATCTCCATCCATTGCCATTGAGAAAAAGACTCTACAAGAGGTATGGTCTGGTAATCCTGTTAACTATTCTGATTTAAAGATATTTGGGTGTCCTGCATATGCTCATGTTGATAATGGAAAATTGGAACCGAGATCCATTAAATGTGTTTTTCTTGGTTATAAAGCTGGTGTAAAAGGGTATAAGTTATGGTGTCCTGAAAATAGAAAAGTTGTGATTAGCAAAGATGTTGTTTTTGATGAAACTGCTATGCTACCTAACTTATCTCTTAAAGACTCTTGCAATAAAGAAAATCAAAAGCAGGTGGAGCATCAGATTAATCTAGAATCTACACTCCTCAAGCCAGTATAAAAATTTAGAATAGAGTTGCTTCTTTACCACAATACTCTATCGCCAAAAACAAAACTAGAAGAGAAATTAATCCTCCAAAGAAGTATGCCGAGGCTGATCTAGTTGCTTATGCTTTAAATGTGGCTGAAGGTATAGATGCAAACCAAGTGCCATCTAATTATTTTGAGGCGGTGAGCTGTGAAGAATCAGAAAAGTGGATGTTTGCTATGCAAGATGAGATGAAATCACTCCACAAAAACAGAACATAGGATCTTGTGAAACTTCCTAAAGGTAAAAGACTGTTCATTGTAAATGGGTGTTTAAAAAGAAAGAAGGGGCTTCAGGAGTTGAAGAACCCAGATATAAAGCAAGACTTGTTGTAAATGGTTATAGTCAAATTCCAGGAGTGGACTTCACAGATGTGTTCTCCTCAATTGTGAAGCGTAGTTCGATTTGAGCTTTGCTTGGTATTGTGGCCATGCATGATTTGGAGCTTGAGCAGTTAGATGTAAAAACTGTAGTTTTTCATGGAGAAGTTGAGGAGGATGTTTACATGCAACAATCAGAGGGTTTTACAGTCTCAGAAAAAGAAGACTATGTTTGCTTGCTGAAAAAGTCCCTTTACAGTTTGAAACAGTCACTAAGACAGTGGTACAAGAGGTTTGATTCCTTTATAACTTCTCATGATTTTAAAAGAAGTAGTTTTGACAGTTTTGTTTACTTTAAGAAAAACGGTGATGGTTCTTTTGTGTATCTACTCCTTTATGTTGATGACATGTTGATAGCAGCAAAAGATAAATGAGAGATAAGAAAGGTCAAAACCCAACTAAGTGAAGAATTTGAGATGAAAGACTTGGGACCAGCAAATAAGATACTTGGTTTGGAGATTCTCAGAGATAGAAAAACAAGTAAATTGTACCTAAGTTAGAAGGGGTACATTGAGAAAGTTTTTTGTAGGTTCAATATGCAGAGTGCTAAGCCTGTTAGTACTCCTTTAGCATCCCATTCCAGACTTTCATCGGCTTTGTCTCCATAATCAGATGATGAGATTGAGTACATGTCACATGTTCCATACTTTAGTGCAGTGGGATCTCTCATGTATGCTATAGTTTGTTCACATCCAGATTTATCATATGCAGTCAGTGCAGTTAGCAGATACATGGTGAATCTAGGTAAAGAACATTGGAAAGTAGTTCAGTGGATTTTAAGATACTTACGAGGTACTACTGATGTTTGCTTACAGTTTGGAAGAACTAGAGATGTAGTCATTGGGTATGTTGATGTTGATTTTGCTAGAGACCTTGATAAAAGAAGATCTCTCACAGGTTATGTCTTTACAATCAGAGGTTGTGCAATCAGTTGGAAAGTCACTTTGCAAACTACAGTCGCTTTGTCTACCACTGAAGCTGAGTACATGGCGATTACTGAGGCTTGTAAAGAAGTTATTTGGTTGAAGGGACTCTGTAATGAACTCAATGAAGACCTTCAAATCAATACAACATTTTGTGACAGTCAGAGTGCCATCTTCCTTACAAAAGATCAAATGTTTCATGAAAGAACAAAACACATAGATGTTCGATATCATTTTGTTCCTGATATTATTGCTCGTGGTGATATTGTTGTGAGCAAAATTAGTACTCATGAAAATCATGTAGATATGATGATTAAGTCACTTCCTATAACCAAGTTTGAGCATTGCTTAGACCCGAAAGCTTGTTCGTTGAGAATTCGCGTCAAGGTGGAGATTGTTAGAGTTGTGTGACTCAAATTCTAAGAGATTGCTTGCAAGTCAAGTTAAATAAAATATATCTTCTTTCTAAAAGATTTAGTATTTATGAGTATAATATATTTAGCATTTATTAGCATAATATATTTGACTTTGATTAGAATTAGGTTTTTTTAACCTATAAATAGATGTAGTCGAAACTCCTCTTGTAATAATTCGAATTTGACATAGTGAATTTTCTTCTCCTCTACCCGTGATTTTTTCCCCGAAAGGGTTTCCACATAATTATTTATTTTTATATCTATTTTCTTTGCGATATATGTCATTACCGATGTTCTATTTTCTCACTTTTATAATTAAACCTTCGTAAACGTTATGGCGTCGAACATACCAAGTTGCATTATAAAATGGTATACGACCTAAAGATCCAAAGGTTAAGAAATTGAATGCTGCTTTTCGTGTTGTGGGCACACTGTATTTTAGGTATTAGTTTACTAGGTCTCTTTTTAGTCCACCACCGGAGCTCATATAATATCTCTTCTATATGATTTCATGGCAGGGCTAAATCAAACTTGATGTTATTCTATTGACAAGCAATTGGGTAACTTAATTAATTATTTTTTATATAATATCTTGAATTATTTATAATCTCTCCACAATCTTTAAATTAAAAAATAAACACATTTCAGTTTGCTCAAACTTATATTTTCTTACATTAGCAACAATGTTAATGTTAATCGAGTTAAGACTCAATTAATTTTATTACTATTAATTTGGTAATTTCTCTCTCTAAATCGAAATGTCTTCTAACATATTCAAAAATGAAATTTAATTATTATAATTTATTTTTAACCCATATAATTGATAAGTTTTTTTTTATATCAAATTAAAATATAAAAACTAAATCTAAATATTAAATTAAAAAAATCACAATTTTACCGATGAAAATTAGTTCCAAATTTGGCGAGTTTTGAATAAATGATTCATAAACTAAACAAAGTTTGGCACGCTTTCTTTTAGTGCGTGGAAAGCTATACAAAAGAGTTAGGTAGTCGAGCCAATTTCATTTTGAAGATGATCCCATTGGATCAGGCTGACTTAGATAATATATAGACACACACACACACGTATGGAGCGGAATCTATTTATATAGATAAAAATTTAATTCATTTTGCATGATTAATATTTTAATAATTTAATCGTTAAATTTTATATTTTATTTATATAAATTGTGTATGTTAAATTAAATGTAAATTAAAAAATATTTATTTTATATAAAAAATTTCAATCGCTCAATAAATATTAATATATACAATATTTTAGATCAACATGATAGAAATATCATATTGGTTCGAAAGTGTACATGCATAAAAAGTGCAATTATACTTTTAACTTTAGCCATTGTTATGGGTTTTGGTGCAAACGCACTATTGTCATCCCTTTGAATAACATTTTAACTCTGACCAGTAAAATTTTGAACACATCGAAGTTGGAATTTTAGATAGGAGTATTCTACTCCAATTAAGAAAAAAACATTTATAGTGGGAAATATGTTTCTCAGTTTAACCTTATAGTGCTATTATAAAAATAAGAGAAATTATTTTATGTAATTTTCCCATCACATTATCCATGGTCCATTTTTAATTATATAATGATATTTCAATAATTTTTTCATGTCATTGATACATAATTTTAGTTTTTTTTACCTTAAACACTAAATCTTGAACGTTGAGCCTCGAACCTAAAACCTCAAATTATGAATCCCAAATCTCGATCCCTAAACCCTAGGCCCAAGGCCCAAGGCCCAAGGCCTAAGGTCTACGGTTCAAGGTTCAAGTTCGGGTTCGAGTTTTCAAGGTTTGAGGGTCAGGATTTTGGATTTGAAGTTCAAGGTTTAGGGTTTAGGGTTGGAGTTTAGAGTTCAAGATTCAAGTTTAAAGTTTGGGGTTCAATGTTTAGGATTTAGGGTTCGAGTTAAATAATTTGAAAGGGACCATGGATGATGTGGTGGGAAGGATCCATAAAATAATTTATCATAATAATACATAAATTATATAATAAATATAAAAAATAAACATAAACATATTATAAGTTTTATTATATAAAAATTTTATTTTTATACAAGCAATCTAATAAATATATAAATTCATTATCATAAATAATTTTTGAATTATTATTTTAGAGATAAATCTCAAAATTTTACATAAACTTTGATTTAATTTGCAATTGTACACGCAATTGTACATATAAAACTCTAATTGTGCTTCAAATGTATACTTGAAACTTTAATTTTGAGTTAATCATACACATTTAAAGAAATAAATACTTAAATTTAATTTTATATTGTATAAATATAATTATTTATGTATGCAATATATAAATATAAAATGATGTTATATCAATAATTGTGTTAATAATTTACAAGAATTGATCAAATCAAAATTTCATGTATAAAATTGCATAAAATTAAAGTTAATGTATACAATTACACATTAAACCATAATTCATATATAATTTTGAGATTTATCCCATTATTTTAACGTAATTTGATTTTAATGTAGTTTAAAATTTAATACAAATATATGTTAAATATATATGTCAAAATGTTTTATTATATAAAATATATAATTTAACCATAAATAAGTATTATGTAAATAATAAAAATAAATACAAATATAATTAATGAAACATTAATTATTTATCAATAAAATTATTTTTAAGATAAGTACAAACTTAATATATATATTTATCTTTTAACATGAAAAATAATTATTTATTGTACATCTATAATTAAATCTAATATGCTTAATAGTCTTTTATACTTTCACTGCACTATTTCATCCAAACATATATCTCACTATTAATTTTAATCTCAGTATTATAATATTACAATATCATATATCTCACCCGTAATTTATTTATTTATTTATTTATTTTTATAATTGTGGCCTTAGGTGAATAGAGAGTCGGCTTTGTTCATTGCATTCCACTCCAATCTATATGATTTATATCAATAATATTTATAAAAATAGGGTTAATTCCACAAGAAGTTAAAATAGTATCAAGTAATTATGTCAACCTGGTCATTAACTTTGGCATTATATCTTGATCCAAATCTAACATAAAGTTTACGTAGAACACGTACATGCATACCGATATCTAATGTATTAGAGAATTAACCTTCCTCAGATTTATTAACATAATCTTTACACATCTGAACCGTCCAATTTGATGTACAAATTTTAAATCTGCTCAAATGATGAGAATGTTGACAAAAAGCCTAATTTTAGCAGTTAATTTTTCCATCTTTGCCACTAACCCTATGACTCAACGACATAGCTACAACATAACATAACTAATGAAAACATTACTTTCTAGGGAAAACAAACTCATTATAGTAAGAAGATATGGAAGTTCATTGAGACAACTACAGTGCCAGAGATAAGCTGCCACAGTGAGAATATAACCTCCCTTCCTATTTACATCCAACACCAAATAGAACCAAATTTAAAACCCACTTAGGGGTCAGCTCAAACAGTTTAAAAGAATACAGTTTTTTATACCTGAAATTGGGGCTTGGAAGTCTGAGATCGTCTTAATGCATCTTTCTTGCCATTACCCTACTTGATATACTGAGACATCCACTTAAAGCCGTCCCCATATCCCATTTTGCGGACTATGCTGCACATAAATACTTCTAGTGGACGGACATTCGAGTCTGCTAGGTTTACCTTCCCCTTGCCTGTGGTAAAGTTTGTGAGGCCGAGATGGTAACGTAATTCATCCTCCGAGGCAGCGTATGGTATATCAATCTTGTTTCCTAGGATAAGAAACGGGACATTAGCAAGGGCCTCGTCTGAAAGCAGCGCATCGAGTTCCTTCTTCGATTCTGCAAACCTCTCTTTATCATAGGCATCTACAAGGTAAACCACAGCATCCACCTGGAACCCATAAAACATACAATTCAAAGCATTCACTTGAGACCAGGCAACCATTGGTTCTAACAAGAAACGATGGGAACAAAAGCAGCAAAAAGAACAATCGAAATGAGAGTAAGGCAACATAATTGCAACCGCAGCATGATGTAGAAAATGTCATCTAAACCCAGTCTCATCCTAAATTGTACGTCGCTTGAAAGCAATGAAGTGTAAAAACGGCAGGTTCGTACAGACAACTTCTTTGTTACGACCTTTAACATCCAGCTGGCAATTCTAAATCACCTCGTCAAGCACCCAAGGAATCTCTTCTTTTCTTTTTTTATAATTTTTGTATTATATGCTTTTGAAATATCTTCATAAAAATCAACCAACAGCAAGCTATAAGGTTGCAGAAAGCTACAGCTGACAGATAATACTCGGCCAATGGCCACCTTTCCAAGACAACTAGAGAAACAAATCAATCTGCTAAAGCATTACATTAGGCATTTTCGTAAGGTGATCATAACACCAGCCTCACTGAAAATTAATGACCATGAAACAATTTGAAAATTAGCATATAACAATTGATCATCGGTAAAAAAAAAAATTCCATCAAGAAAGTGCGAAAAGATAGCCGAGGCATGAAAACATCAGAGAGACGTACGAACATAAAGAAAATTCTGTTAACAAAACTAAAAAAACTCTTCCACACCGAGATTGTAAAACCACTGAAAATGAATTAAAAGAAAAACAGATTTCACTGAATGCAGAGAATAATTAAAACTAACAAACACTGAAACCTAAAATCAAGGAAATGTTAATGAAAAAATTGGCATGAATTTCAGCTTTAGGGTTACCTTAGCATAGTAATCTTTCCAGACTCGGCGAGCAATTTGATGGCCACCCAAGTCAAAAGCTTTAAACTTAATTTTCCCAATACTAAGTTCCTCAGATGTGGGATACTGAGTTGGCTGATGTTGAACCAATCTCTGGAAACAGTAAAAACAATTATCAACATCGTTAATTACCTCAAAATTTCGTCATTTTTCTAAATGATAAAGCAGTTGAAAGGCTTTTAATATCTTCCAAAAAAAACCCAGAACTCTGAAGTAGATGATACAGGAATCGGAGTTGATTCGGAGATCCAAATTTATACTTTCAATTTAGGGGTTTTTGAGGATTAAAAAGAACAGACTTCAATATATGGAGCTAAGTAACAAAAAGGAAAAAAAACGAACCTCGTCTTTCAACATGTGAAGCAGTGTGGTTTTACCGGCATTATCGAGGCCGAGAAACAAGATCTTAGCCTCTTTCTGCCATAGACCGAGGGAAGCAAGAACGCCGTAGAACCAATCCACGAGAAACATCGTTTCAACCTCCGGGTCGGATTTCGGGTCTCCGGAAAATACAAACGGGTCGAGATAGAAAACTGCGACGATCTGAGAGTGGAGGACGGTGAGATATCGTTGCAATTCAAGGCATCATCCACTTCATACCATAGAAGAAAAGGATCAATTTTTTACCCCAAAATCAAGAAAACGAGAGGGAGGCACTGGGAGGGGTAATATTGGAAAAGAAGAACAAAAACTCTTGTTGTTATTCTAAAATCTGGGGCAAATATGGAATTTCGACCTATATCCCGGTTTTTTCTGTGGGCTGGCTTGGCTCACTTTCTTTTGAGCGAGCGACGTCGTTTGTCCGGAAAGCCATTAAAAAAAAAAAAATCAAGGGTTAAATCTACCATATCCCTAAACTATGACCCATATTATCAATTGATCCCTAAATTTCAAAATGTTCGAATTGACTCCTTAATACATCAGAATCGTATAAATCAAGTGATTCCGTCAGTCTAGTTGTCAACTTTTGTGATGGCTCGAATCAGACAATGAGTGTATTTAGAATGCATTGCTTAAATTTAAAATACATGTACACTTATTATATAGACAACTTGGATCTAGCATATTAAAAATAAACCTAATTTTATTAACAGATTAGCTACAGTTTGTCTATGCAATTAGTGTATATGTGTTTAAAGTTTGTTTCACATCTTTTGCATGTATTCCACATTATATCTGAGCTAGAGTTTAAAGTCAAAATTGACAACTTTGATTGATGTGATGTTGACTCAATCAAAATATTTTAAAATTTAAGGATTAATTTAAAATTAGCCCAAAACTCTCTATACGTGGTCAAACCCAAGTGGCGTGTCATTGAATTGAAATGGGTGGAAACTTTCCAGTTTGATTACTCAGTCGGTTGACTCAATGCGGCCAGGGGCGGTGGCCCCAACCTTGCTCTGAAAAAAACGATAAAATTATAAATTTAATTAACATAAGGCTAAAATTTTATTTATTTTTTAATTTATAATTCAATTCAAACGTAAGTCTTTCCTAACTGCCAACCATATTAGCCCAAATTATGACGTTTACCAACAAACTTATGGCATCTTTATATATGTCTCTGTGTTATAAGTGATTTATCTAATTAATATTTAATTAAATATTTATATTTTAAGTACAATAATTCATATAAAATAATATTTCTTATTTGAAATATTAATTATAATTAAAATATATTAATTTGCCAATTCAAATTAATATTATAATACAAAATTTTAAATAATAATTAATATATTTTTAATATATTCAACATATAATGTAGTTTTACTTTATGTAATTGATAAAAAGTAACATTATTCAAAATAAAAATTAATTAACTTAATTAACTTTAATTGTAACACCCCTTACTTGAAGTGAGCTGATTTCCTTACAAGCAAGGGTTGTCACATTAATACACTAAGCTACCTCTATCATAAATTTTAAAACTTTGTTTTAACATAATTGGACTCTTTTGTAGTCATTTAAGTCATTTCTAGGTTTTCATTAAAGTTTGGTTACAATCGAGAGCCAATCGGGGCTTGTTTGGGTCAAAACATGGTAAATAGGGTCAATGTTGCAACATTGGAAATTGGGTGTTGCAACACCGAATTGATGTCACGACACCGAGGACAATTTACCCTTATGACTTCAATGTTGCGACACCGAATACAGATTACTCTTATTGACTTTAATGTCGCAACACTGAAGGTTAGATGCCGCTACATCGGAGATAAAATGCCCAAAACTTGTCTGAAATGTTTAAAACCAAATATCCACTACCATCAACCATTCCCAAATCATTTCATATACATTATAAAACATAATTCTTCATCACAACATCACATAATTCAACTTAATACTCAATTGAACAAGACCAAGTTTACAAATTCTGTAACGACCCGATAGTCAATAGTGACGAAAAATATAGTTTTGGGACTCCGTTTTCGTAAATCAGACCCGTAAATATTTTTATTAAATATTTACAGAGTTATATTTGAGGCGAATTAAATTTTGGATAAGTAAACTTCATAAAATTAGGAGTTATTAAAGTATGGGGACTAAATCATGAAAGGGTTAGAAGTTGAAGTATAGATTAAATTAAATAAAAGGGACTAAGCTAGCAATTATACCATTAATTAAATGGTTGGGTGATGGCCGGTCATGGTTTTAATGATATATGCATGTGTATATTACATATATATGTTATATTTATAAGTTAACTAAAATAATATTAGATAATGGTAATAAACAACCAAAACCATTTCTTTCTTTTATTTTTACATGCAAAACCGAATCGAGAAAGAAAGAAAGGAAGAAAACGCACGACATAAGGGTTTTAGGCATTCAAGCTTTAATTGGTTAGTCAATTTAGTCCATTTTCTTGTAATTTTTACGTTTTTGGAATCTCAATACTTAGAACTAGCTAACCCCTGTTATAATTTTTGGTATTGTTCAAGATTGATTATATTGCCAATGTTGAGTAGTTAAAGCATTAAGGGTTTATTTAATAGATTTTAAAGTTAGAAGTGAAAAATGACTAAATAGTGAAATTGATTGTTGATTTTGAGCAATAGGGACTAAATTGTGAAAATTTTGAAATTGAGGGTAGAATGTAAAATAGGGAGCTAAATTTAAATTAGAGTGAAATTAGTATAAAAAATTGGAGGTTAAATGTGAAGATTTAATTAGTCTCAATTTAAGGACTAAATTGAAGATTAAGCAAAATGTAGTACAAAATATGAAATTTAATGAAAATTTAGTTGTGTATTATTGATATATTATAATTATTTTATTCCATAGCGAACGTCATTCCAAAATCCTCGAGTAAGAAAGGGAAAGACAAGGTCGACGTCGAGTAGCTCAGAATATACGGTTTGTGTTTCTATAATCTGAAACAAATTATAAATTATTGCATATTGAATTGTTTGGATATGGTAAGTATTTGAGGTGAACATTTTTTTACTTTGGGTTGATTTGAATCAATTGATTATTAGAATGAATTAATTATGAATATTAAGAATTGTAGTGTTTTTATGAATATTGAATGGAATATGTGTATTGAGAAAAGTTGGTTGCTATCAAATTGAATATATGCTTATATGTGAGAATAGACATATATGAAATTGAGACATTGATTGTTTTGAAAAGTGAAATGAAACATTATTAACTGTTTCGGGCTAAGTCGGATATAGATGGCATACTATAGGATAGGAAGAGTTCAGGGATTTCTTCAACTTCGAGTCGATGAGGCATTGGGCGCCAATTTGCTTCGGTTTAATTGATGAGACACTAGGTGTCAACTTATTATAGCGCTGAGCGCAATTATTGCTTTAGATTTATCCGATAAGGCACTGGGTGCCAAACTAGTGTATTGGTTGGATTCATGTATCCATCCGAGTCGTGTTAATAGGGGAAATTAAATGATAAAATTTATGTATTTAATAGTGAAATGATAAGGATGAGAAATGGAAAATGAGATGTGAAATTGAATATGAAATGGTGAAATTGGTTGTGAATATTGAATGAATTATGAGAAATGAATTCATAAATTGGACATAGAGATGAATTATGCCATTGCATGAGTTGAATTATCAAATGCCATATGAAATGCTATTGCCATGTGCTAGAATTTGTGAAAACTATTGGATATGGACAAGGAATGAATAAGCACATAACATTACTTATTTGTGTTTTGACATTTTAATCATTTATATCAAGCTTTAAATTTTTTGATTATAGAAATACCACTGAGTTATACTCAGTGTATGGTTTTTTTTCCCATGTGTAGGTTAGGTACTTATCAGCTTATCACCAACTCAGTATCCATCAACGATTCCGAACTCAAGCACGGTGATGTTTTATTTTGTAATGGCATGTATCTAGGAGGTCTTTTGGTTGATGTTATTTTGAGTTCCATGTGTAATGGTATTTATGTGTTCATATGGTTGTAGTTAAATCTATGTTTTGGTATCTTAGTCAAGCTTAATGTTTTACATGTGTTTTAGTTTTAAGCTTGGTAGCCGAAATAGCTAAAACATTAGTTCAATTATGGCAATTTAGTATGAATGAGAGTTTGGATGGTTGTTGCCTTACAAATGTGTTTGCAAATATAAAATGTGGTACCAATGAGGTACATTGGTTAGGCACTTAAGATGGATGTTTTGACATATTTTAAGCATGTTTAATTGTGTTTTGAATAGATTAATTTGCTGGTAATTGAGTTGCTTAGTGTCCAAGTAAGCATGATTTGGTAAACTTGAGTTTTAAGGTACATTTAGGCACACGGCCTTTGACACAATCTATCACACGACTGTGTGACACACACGTCCTGGCCAAACAGTTGTGTGTCTTGTTAATTTAAGTGCGGGTTTCACAAGGTCTGGCACATGGCCTGCAACATGGCCGTGTGACCCAAGTCAGTGAGTTACACGGGTAGAGACATGGGCTGGGAAACGGCCATGTAACCCCTATTTCTAAAATTTTCTAAAAATTTTCTCCAAAACCTTTTGAATTGCTTCAAATTAGTCTCTGTTTGTTTTCTGATTATTTTGAGGGTCTCGTAAACTCATATTAAGAACTATAAGACTATTTTTATGCTAATTTTAAATGAAGTAGCCAACCTTAACTGGGTGAAGGAGGTCATTCTACTAATATCGTCGAATGTAGATAGCCAGAGTATAATCTAATACTCTGAAGCTAATAATTAGAATAGTCTTACTAGATATTCAACTTCTAGCTTTCAAGAGAGGATAAATAGTGATCAAAATGTAAATAGTGGAAGACTAAGTTTAGCATTGCATAGCATATCTTATTACTGTATTGTATAATATAATAATATGGAAGTATTAGATTAACATGTTCTGCTCTCTGTAGAATATGAATGTTAATAGTTAGCTTGCACCTTTGATTATGTTGAAATTAAATGTTCTGATTGTTTAGTAATGCCTGTGACCGTAATCCGACGATGAAGGTGGGTTAGAGGTGTTACAAATTTTATAAGAGAGATCAAAATCCATCAAAGTTTATTGGTAATTCCTGGGAAACCCTTAGGATGTTGTCGAGAAAATTTACATATTTGCATTAGTGCATGCGTGATCAAATTTTCAGTTGATGAATGGTTTGATAATTATGATTGTTTCTTATTTAGCTCAAGAAGCTAGAAAATGTTCGAGCAATTGAGGTAAAAAACCAATAGAGTAAATTTTATCCTGAAGTTCTTGGTGAGTTCCTTCTTTCTTCGTTTGAGTTATGAAAATTCTATGATATGTGGGCTATGAAAGGTAAGTTGTCCCTATTAAAGATGGACTAGTGTGTCTTGAATTAACAAGTGTGTAATAAGTCTGTGTTGTGAGTGTAAGCATGGCCATGGTCGAGGTAAAAATAACCACCTTGTGTGTGAGCCCAGTGGCAAACTATTTGTAATATGTGAAAATATAGAAAGAAGCTTATTTGTGATAACTCCGGTAAGGCAACTTTATTGCAAACTGGAATGGTAGATCACGGCCTGATCTTATGGGAGAATACGTGTTCAATTTAACAGGGAATATGAAAACAAATATGATTGGTTGATATGCGATTCTAGATTCTGAAAATGAGCCCGAGGTTGGGTTATAAGTAAACATATGTGACTTTAAGAAGTGCGTATAAATTGGCGGCATGTGTCTTTCATGTATACTGTGTGTGTTGTTTTGACTAAGTGTCGTTATCGAAAGCTGTACTGGTAACTTGGCGTAATGTGTCTTTAAGACTAAGTCTCGAAAATGTCTTTATTTTTGGGTCGATTATTGGTAATCTAATAAAAAATATGTGTTTACTTGGAACTCACTAAGTTCAATTGAACTTACTCTGTTACCTTTCTTTCTCAAGTAATTGATTAGTAGAAGAAGATCTGTAGAAGGGGATTGCGCCAAAGCTGCTCTTGCAAGTGAGCCACTTGTTTATGTTTGTATCATGCATGGCTAGTTGGCCGATGGCGTTTATTTGTGTTTGCACTTAACTTTAGTTTTTTCCCACAGTTGTGCATATTTTGTCTTAAAGTGGAACTGCCCTTTATTATTCATGTGTACGCCAAACTCTATTGATTCATAGTTTACAAACTTACCTTTTCTATTAAGTGTATTCGTCATACATGGCATTGTATGTTTTAAATATTGCCTTTATTGATTCTCATTATTTTCTTTAAGAATCCGTTGTTAAATGAACCAAGAATAATGGTCTTTAACTAAATGGAGAACCCTTACCACTGATTTCTCAAAAATTTAAATTAAGCCAAGGGATTTGAGTCTATTAGTAACACCCCGGTTCATCGGGCGGTTGTTTGGCTGATTGATATACGCCATGTCTTCTTGACAGGCTAAGTGGTGCTACAAGTTTTTGGTATTAGAGCCTAGGTTTAGCTGATTCTCAAAAAATCGATGGTTAAGTCATGCCCCGTAATGTATGATATATCTCTAGCTTAGTCCCTATAGTTTTGATTTATTTAAGTTTTGTTTTAGTTAAGAAATATGTTTGAGAGCTTAAAAGAAGCAACAAATGAGGAAATTGAGAGAAGCGTACCCCAGACGCAAGGATAAGGTCTTGCAGCTGATTCAAGTGCGACTGAAAATACTTTCCATGATGCCTTCTTCACAATGATGGGTCAATGGTTTGACCAATTTATGGGGACAACCCAAGTGCCTCAACAACCTCAGCCTGAAGTGGTACAGCCAATACCTCTTACACCTCTAACACCAACCACCAACTAGTTTAAAAGAGATTCCGTGAAGGAGATTCGTAAGTGTGGTGCTAAAGAATTTCTTATGGATAAGGGTGTTGACCCTGCCACAATAGAATAGTGGTTATCTCGTATAGGAAGGGTGATTACAGAATTGAAATGTACGTCGGCGGATAGTTTATTATATGTTGTTTCTTTATTAGAGGGAGAGGCATATTAATGGTAGGAAACATTGATAAGTATGACCCCGGAAGAATATATAGATTAAGAGTTATTTTTAATGAAGTTTAAAGAGAAATATGTGAATCTAATGTACGTCAAGCATATAAAAAAGGAGTTTATGTATCTCAAGCTGAGACGAATGTCAATAATGAAATATGATTTCATTGAGAAGAATTTGTCATATTGAGCCGTTATGTGAGGGACATGTTCCAAACATAAAAGGCCTTTTGTGATAAATTTGAGTGAGGCTTAGGGGATGAAATCTGTGCTCTAGTAACACCATCAGAAGTCCAGAGTCTAACAACCATAACAACTAAGGCTCAAAAGATGGAAACGATTATGCAAGAAAGAAATAGAGGGCAGGATAGGGAAAGAATGAAGCGGGGGTTCTCTAGTCCACCACCCTCGACAAATTTCAAGAAACCGAAAGATAGAAGCTTTTCTGTAACATCCCTAACCTGTATCCGTCGCCAGATTAGGGTTACGAGGCATTACTAGTTATATCAAAGTTCATACAGATGATCATTTCATTTCACAACTAAAAATTCAATCACATCAATGCTCGTAACTTAATCAAATATCAAATCTTAAAATTATAACAAGCATAACATTACATAATTAAAACATATTCTAGCATGTATCAAAACGTATCATATACAGAACATATAACAAAACAACTATTCCATTAGTTGAATATCAAACCTATTATTATAATGCTTTTGCACATATACAATTTAAGCATCAAACGAATCATAATTCACTACTAAATTTTTCATTCATTTATGCGACATTGGTGATATAAAAACATGACCAAACATGCTTTAATTACCATGTCAAGATTTATACACACTTAGCAAATTCATTCCTTACTTATTCGGCTATCAAGGTTAACCACATGGATAGTACAAATTATGCCATTCAATCATAAGCTAAAGCATGTCATTTCCTAATCATAGCAAAGTTTATCATTTCATTACCAATGACTTCATAGGCATAAATTATTAATTAAACCTATTACAAGCCGAATATAAACCTGCATTTAATTCACTTATTAACTAATCATATAACCAATACAATATGTTTATAATATTATCAAGAAAATCTAACCAAATCATCTTAATTCATAAGTACAAATGCCGAATCAAATTATCACACAAGACCAACTTGCTCCTTATCATTTCGGCTAGCAAAATTAACCTAAAACACTTTCCTCGATTGTCATTTAACAACCAAACCTATATAGCCAATTCACATTTAATACATACTCATCATATCAACTAATGCTAATCCATTTTATAAAATCATAGATATAACCAATCAGTTATCCGCATATTCGGTCATCCAAGATAACTTCAATACATAACATAAACCATATCACTTACACAATAATATGAGTCTAATACTTTAGCCAAATATACTTATACACATTATTCACCATTTCTAAACCATTTCACCAATGCAAGCATACCATTTCAAATTGACTCAAAATAACCATATCAAATTGTCAAATATCCATAGTATAACATAGTTCACACTTAACGAATACAACCAATTTCAATATTAACATATAACTAAACAATTAACTACATGATTAAATCACCATTACCGAACCACAAATTAGATTAAACTCATCATTTATGTTTACAAATTAAGCTAATACATGATCGAAAATCATTATCATTAGCATTATTAACAACCCACAACCAAAACACATCCAACAATCATAAGTCAAGCTTACCAGAGTGAACTAATCATAAGCCATATATATATCATTACTTCATACCAAACTCAAATACCAAACACACCACACACATATACCATAACCGAAAATGCATAAATATAAGCATCATCTCTAGCCATTTTCGCATGGCTTATAAACAAATTTAAAATCAACCAAAACAAATACTAGCCTATACATGCCATAGGGTTATAATTCAAGCTTTTAAAATACTAAAATAACGATCAATAGTGTGACAGACTTCCTTGACGATCCCCGAGCTCGTAACTAGCTTTCCAAAATCTATAAAACAACGAACAAACACACACACAATAAGCTTGAAAAGCTTAGTAAGTCATAAGCAAATAAAGTATAATGAGGACATTAACCACTTATTACTATTTGGTCAAATATAACTAAACTCATACATATATATATAATCACCTTTCACAAGTTATTTCACATGATTACATAATTGCATCAAAACTTACCTCTTCATTCGAATCTCATATAAACATAAAACATACCTGAATTATTTAAACCAAAATCATATTCGATCTTGCTTATCTTTTCCCGTTATACCATTTGAAATCATTAATGAAATCCTGATAGCTCAACAGCTTGTACAATGCCATCGTCCCAGACGCGGTCTTACATGTAATCAAATATCGATGCCACTGTCCCAGATAGAGTCTTACACGAAGTCATATACGGTGCCAATGTCCTAGACATGGTCTTACACGTAAATCTCAAATCGATGCCAATGTCCCAGACGTGGTCTTACATGAAATAACATACTAGAATCCTATGATTCGTACGGGCTTTCGGACGTCGTAATTCAATCAAATCAAAGTCATAAACAATTCTCCCATGCTTATAACAATTCGACATTTACACATATATTACTTAAAATTCAATTCGAAATTTATAATACATTTACATTATAATTTAACGATATTTATTTACTTATAAACTTACCTTGCACGGAGACAAACGGACCGGGATGACTATTCGACAACTTTTGCTTTTCCTCAGTCCAAATCTGATTTCTTCTTTTCTTAATCTAAATTAATACAAATTTGACTTGTTTAATCATAAATTCATTCAATTTCATCCAAAAACACATAAATGGGTAAATTGCATTTTAGCCCCTAACATTTCACATTTTTCACAATTTAGTTCCTATTTCACAAAACACAAAATATTCAAAATTTCACCACACCCAAGCTTGGCCGAATTTCACTAAGGTCCCTAGCAGCCCATTTCTTTCATTTATTTCACATTTTGACCCTTAAATTTTTGAAATTCACAATTTAATCCTAAATAGACATTTTTACTAAAAATTACTTAATTAAACTTGACAATCTAACAACATATATTTATTTTTCATCATCAAACAACAAAAACCACAAGCTATCATCAATGGAAAATCATGAATACATCAACAATTTCAAAAATTCCAACATGGTTTAGCTAGTATTCGAAGCAACAATCTCAAAAACGTAAAAATTTTCAAAAACCGAGCTAAACACATACCTTAATCAAGCTTGGACAAGGTCGAACCCAGCTTGTTCTTTTTCTTTCTTTTTCTTTTGTATTTTCGGCAAAGATGATGAACAAATGCATGGTTTTATGTTTTAATTTTATTTAATTTCATTTTAACACATAATTTACTATATTAACCATTATAAAATAATATGAAAACATTATAACTTAAGCCCAAAACTGTCCATGCTATTGTTTAATGGCTAAATTACATAAGGGCCCCACATAATAAAAGCCATAGTAATATAACACTTTAACAATTAGAAAGTCACTTTTGCATTTTACACGATTAAGTCCTTTTAGCAAATTGAGCACACAAACGATAAAATTTTCATACGAAACTTTCACACATATTAATTCACATATTGTAAACACCAAAAATAAATTTAAAATATTTTTTTGGCTTAGATTCATGGTCCCAAAACCATTGTCCGACTAGGGTCTAAACCGGACTATTACATTTTCTACACCAATGAGAGATTTTCAACCCTCGAGTTTCCAATGAGAAGGAGGTGGGTGACAGACTACCTCAAGGGTGAGTACTGGTGGATCCAAGATGATGAGAGATCTAGTATGCAAGTGTCATGGAAGAAATTATCGGGGTGACTGTTGGAAACAAAAGGGAGCATATTATTCTTATGGATCATTTGATCATCAAATTAGAAACTGCCCTTCAAAGGCTGATACCGTTTCGGAACAATCTGTGCGTAGGGCTCAAGTACTTTGTAGGAGGCAAGATCTAAATAGATGGAAAGTCAGGATCAATTTAGGAAACTTTAAAAAAGAACTACACCAAGCCCACCTCTAAGGTGACTGCCAGAGCTGATGTTATGAAAGCTAAGGAAGATTTAGACTTACTAGAAGGTATCCAGGGTAAATTTTCCTTCTTAAGACATGACATTTATGTATTAATAGACCCCCTGGGTCAACCCATTCGTACATTTATACCAAGCTCGTGAAAGGTAAGATTCTAGAGGTTGTCCTTTCTAAGACAAATATGTTGGTAACCATTCTCCTTGGTCAAATTACATTAGTTAGTAAAGTAATCAAAGATTGTCCGCTAACTTTTGGCGAGCACATCTTTTTGGCAGATTTATTACTGCTAAGTTTTCATGAGTTCGATGCTATCCTTGGGCTAGACTGGTTAACCAGACATAACGTCATATTAGTGTGACACCGCAAACTCGACCGGGACGAACTAGCCCAAATTTGAAGCGTTACATTCGCCACCTAAGTGACTCTCCAACTAACAACCACCCAAGACACACCCGACCTTATAAAACCTCAATCTTATCTGATTATTAGTTAATAATTAATGTAGAAACAAATTATGAGCCAATTTTAAACTTTTCCTAGGTAATTTAACCTAAGGATATTTTTATCATTTTACCACCTATGGTAAAACTAACCCAATTTTAGATCTAAATATTTACCAACCTTCGTTTAGTCAAAATTATGCAAGGCTAAAAATTTTAGCTTAATTTGAGTTCGTTTGTTATGTCTAATTCAATTTTTACTATTAGGGACTATATTGTAACAAATACAAACTATCATGACCTATTCCAAATTACAAAATAAGTGTTTTTCTATCAAAATTTACCCATTATGAGACCGTTCTTAAAATTTTACCAAGTTTCCTTATCATCTAGGGCTCTAATTAGACTAATCAATTTTTTAGGACTAAATTGTAACTTAAACAAATAAGAATACCGATTTAAAAAGACAAAAATTCAAACCCACAAAAACCCACAGGACCGTGTCCCCCATAGCATGTGTCATTAAATGCCAGTGTTCATGTTGTGAAAAACTTTTTAGTAGATCGCACACGCCGTATGTGATAGCACCAGTTTCCATATGCCCGTGTCACTTACCCACACGCCCGTGTGCAACCCTTACATGCCCGTATGGACAGACACATGCCTATGTGAAAATCACTACACCTATTTTTGCGAAAAAATTGCTTTAAAACCTAATTTTTCATATTTTAATGGCTAATTAAACCTGATTTAACTACGATTAATTAACGTATATATATACATACACCTTCAATTGAAGTTATGGACATCAATTAAGCCTTAGTTAAATAGAATTAGACAATCAATTTCATGCATAACAAACACCGAATAAATCAAACAAGTGGTGTACCTTAGTCGCTAGTAAACCACTCCATAGAAGCTTCATTTAAATAATCGTTAGTAAAAGTTTCATGCTTCACACACCGTGTTATCAATCACTGTGTTCTCAAGCAACAAAAACCGTAAATCATTCAATAATTAAACTCAAACGTGCCCCAAAATTATTATAAAATCATCCAAATAAAATGTCCAATGTCCAAAGTCCAATTACAACCAAACTTAAACTATTTCTCGGGAGTTCCATAATGCCCAACTACAGTCTCTAAAATGTGTAATAAAGTCTTTACCAAGCCTAAATCTCTTGGAACTCTCTTGCTTGGCTCCTCAGCTCCTCAATCTCGATGATTATCTTCACGAATATGTGGGTGTGAGATTTAAAAAGCTTAGTGAATGTTAATAAAAATGATAAGTAAATTAACCTCCATTTCATGCTTAAATTACAACCAACCAATCACCAATTATCAACCAAAATAATGAAACACGTCAATTAAATTTTCTATAAGCATTTTCAATACCAAAAATCATCTATTCCTGGAATTCAATCATCAATTGATATAGAAGTAATCACAAATAAATATATTGGCACTCATTTCTCATGGCTTAATCAGGTGATCATACATCGGATAAACGGATCTCCGAACTCCCATAAATATCAAATACAGTCTATCGAGTTGAGCAGGCCAAAGCACGCGATCCCTTATAGTGCCTCAAATAACTCATTGAGTGGAGACTCATGCTCAACACTCCCTTATCTACTCCAAACAAATCAGTTCACCTAGAGCCATATGCTTACAATGTCACAAATAAAAGTGAGTACCCACAAATCCTATAGCATGCCAACTATATCCAATGGATCCACCATGCATGTTTCCAATATATTCAATCAAACATAGCATATAAATCAGTCATTATTATCCTCAATTTAATGTGACAAGATGCTTATGTGTAACATGTAACATAGCCATTAATCATCCAATTAAATCAAGTAATTCATTTGCCAATTTCCCGTATTCAATTACCAAATGTAAAATCAATATATCATGATAAACAATTTCGGTACACATACTTTAAACCACCCTTAAAATTAAACCAATTAATTAGCACAACACCACCCAAAAACTCACCATTTTTTTCCATACAAATTCAATTTATTTCTCATTTACTACCAATCTTGCAAAATCAACCATTCAACCATAATTAATTAATTATAATCATTAATTAAGCTTTTAATTAAACATAATTGAGGATCGATTTACCAAATCGCCCTTAGAAACACTTACCACACAATTTTATTCTACCACAATAAGTGACCAACTAGGCAATTTCAAGCTTCAATTTCAGTTGTCTCTGTCCTCTTCAAGATTCGTAGCTTCAACAGAGGTAAAATAGAAATTACCACCTTTCCAAAGCTATATTAAACACAAATTTTAATTAACTATGCTAATTGAAATTCCCTTACAAAAATACCTTACCAGATGTGTTGTAACAACCCGATTTTGACCCTAATCGAAACAGTGGTTTTGGGACCACAAATCCAAGTCTGAAAAATATTTTAATATTATTTTATGTGTCCATGATATTTGAATTTGATTATGTGAAAATTTCGTAAATTTATTTGGCCGTTTTTGTGTTTAATTTGATAAAAGTACTAAATTGCATAAAATGTAAAAGTTGTTAGTTAAAGTGTAAAGCACCTATTTGGTAATGGATTTTTTAACTTGAAGTCCTTAAAGGGCAATAAGCCCATTTAAAAGATAGTGGATGGCAAGATGGCTAAAAAGCCATGCATTATATGTTTTAAATATTATTTTACTAAGGTTAAAATAGTAAAAGAGTAATAATGTATATTATATCATAGATATTATAAAATAAAGTCATTATCTTCACCTTTTTTCCACCGAAAACAAAAGAAAGAAAATTTGTTCTTCAAGCTTTAGCATTCGGCTATCTTAGGGATTTCAATTCAAGGTTAGTTTGATTTTAGTTTTTGATAATTTTTATGTTTTTGTGATCGTTTCTTTGAATACTTCAAAACCCATGTATTAATTTGGTGAATTAATGATGATTTTGTGTTTTCCATTGATGAGTGCATGAGCTTTTTGATAGTTGTTGATGAAAAATGAAAGATATGTTAAAGATTAATATGTTTTGTATTAGAGTTTTGGTGATTTTGAGTAATTAGGGCTAAATTGAAAAATAAAATTTTGAATGACTAAAATGTGAAATAAATGAAATGTATAGACTTATATGGGTACTAGAAAGATTCGGCCCTTAAGGAGTGTGGAAAAATTTTGTGTATTTTGTGTTTTGTGTAATAAGGACTAAATTGTGAAAATGTGAAATATTAGGGGTAAAAATATAATTTTCCCATTTATGTGTTCTTGGACTAAATTGAATGAAAATATGTTTAAATGAGATTTATTTGAATATGTTTAGATCAAGAAACCAAGAAATTGAATTTAGATCGGGGGAAATCGAAAGTAGTTGAGTAGCCGATTTATTTGTTGACGACATCCGAGGTAAGTTATTAAGCATATATTTTGTATCGTTTTAAATCATCTTAGTATATATGTAATTATGCTGAATTGAATGGTATATATATACATGTAGTGATTAAAATTATTGAAATAAGATGTATTGAGTTGTTGACTTTCGGCACTAAGTTTGCGGGTTTAAAAATTTATGATAAAGAGATTAGCATTAAGTGTGCGAGTTTAATTGTAAAGTACTAAGTGTGCGAGTTTGATTATTAAGCACTAAGTGTGCGAACTTATTAAATATTTTTGAATAACTATTAGCATTGAGTATTTGACTTATTGAGTAATCATGATTAGTAAAATGAGTAAATAGTTGGAGTTCTTGAGTAATAACCGTTATGGTTGTATTCAAGGTTGAGCTTTGTAAGTATTAAACCATGTGGTGATTATATTTGGAATCAAATATATATAAGATGATTCTTTATATTACATGATGATGAGATGCATAATGTATTTGGCCTTGTATTTAAATTTGAAGAAATGCTTATGGTTGAGTAATTATACTGATTTTAGTTAAATCATAATATTAAGTTAATAATTATCTTATGATATGGTAAAATGAAGGTAAGATGATTTAGTAGTATGAATTGGTTAAATATTATTTGAGATATCAAGTTAAATTGTAGAGTTTATTTGCTTGTAACTTACTAAGCTAAATTAGCTTACAATGTGTTGGATAATTGTTTTGGTGTATAGATTTTGGTGATCGCTACGTGTTCGGGGATCGTCTATGAAGCTTGTCACACCATCGTCCATAATTTGGTACTTTACTAAGTCGTTTTCGAATAAATGGCATGTATAGTGTAGTTGAATTTGGTATTAATGCATATGCTTTAATGGTCTAAGATGTAGTATATGTTCATGTTATTTTGTGCATGGTTTTGTTGGATTTTGGGTATGACATATATTCGGCTATGGTATGATTGTTAATATGTTATATTTTGTTTTCTTGTTTTTGACATATTGGATGAAGATGATTAAGTAAATTGTATGTTCGGCTTAATTATTGGATTACGGATATAACATGTGATGTTAGGGTGGTTGACTTGATTTTAAGGTAAAATACATGTTGAATGTGTATGTATTGAATGAGATTAATTTGATTCGTGTAAGTTGGATGTGATAAAATGACATATATATATAATCTAATTGGCTATGATATGATGATTTATACATTGGTTGATTTGAGTTTAGTATTTTATGAATAATAGTACAGTGTATGGAAGTTGTATGTAATATTAGATTTAATCATTTGCTCATAATGTTAGAACTATAATAATTTGGTCAGGGCATATTATGTGCATAAAATTTAAATCGTTAAGCGTATAATTAGTTTAGTTGATATTTTTATTAAAATGTTAATAAATATCTTACCATGTTAAGGATGAATTCGACTAAGAATTATAGCTAATAAATATGTTTGGTTTATTTGTTTGGTTTTATTACGTGTATGGCTATAGTGCATAAATGAAAAGAAAATTTTTATTTAATGAGTTATGAGGTTTGTTCTGATAGACTATGTAGTTGGTTATGTTTTTAAAAAAAAATTTAATTTGTGACTATTCCGAGTTATGTTATGTCCTGTAATACCTAATAACCCTAGTTCGGCGACGGATACGGGTTAGGGGTGTTACATGTGTAACATCAAGTCGAAAACTCGATTCCTCACAAAGTTGATCTCTCCAGCCCTCCTAATCACTTCCAAACATCAATACTAAACCAAATACACATAAACTAAGCATCAATTTCACATTTAAATCAATTTCGCAAAAATCTAGAAAATTAGTTCATGAATATGATAAAATTCAGATTTCTTCAAATTACCTCATAAATCATGTTTAATCTTGATAAATAAGACCAAAAATCTTTTAATAGATCCATCTTGAGTTGGAATATCCATTGATTTGAGGATTTCCTCTCAAAATTTAAGATCCACCATTAAATAACCTTAAGTTTTTGAAGAAGATAACATAGATGAAAAATCATATAATTATCACTCAAATTATGCAAAAATGTTTCTAATCTAACAAAATTTATAGCTCTCTAATATGATGTAAATGGTGTGAAAAGTAGGCTAGATGCATTGTTTTTAAAACTGAAACAACCCACCAGAAATTTAAAAATTGGGGAATTTGCCTAATGACCACTCCCACATTTCCCTTACTTTACCATTTAATCATTTCCCTCCAAAATTCTAAATTTTAAGGTTTATTTTCCATTTAATTACTCTAAATTTTCCGTTGTTTTAGAATTAAACCCAATTTAATTAATATTTAAATTTAACTCAAATTAACCTCCAATAAAAATTATTTTAAATTTTTTAACTCAAATTAATTATTTTCACTAATAATTATTTAATTACTTTAAAATTAATTTTCCAAAAATATTTTTATTTTTTGGATTATTTTTAATTGATTTTAGATGAAATTAACCTCCTAAATTAAATTAAAAATTACTAGAAAAACTCTAAATTTCTAGTTTCACACTTGGAACCCAAAAAATATACCTGAAACTACTAGACCCGGTCTAGGGATATTACAATTAGACTGTCGACCCAGAAGCATACATCTTTTAACTGCGGAAGGAAAAAAAGTGTTATTGCCTGGCGTGCAGACTAGTTTAGCAGGTAGCTCAATTTCAACAGTACCCGTCAGGAAGCTTATAGTTAAGGGCACAAACACATACCTGACGTATATTATGGATTCGACTGAGGCGAGGAAGGACGTTAGCCAAGTATCGATCGTCAAAGAGTTCTTTGACGTGTTTCTAGAGGAACTCTCAAGCATGCCGCCAGACCGAAAGGTAGTGTTCTTAGTTAAAGTAACACCTAGTACTGTGCCCATATCTTGGGTCTCATACAGGATGACGCCGTTGGAGTTAAAGGAACTAAGAAGCAGCTACAAGATCTCTTGGATAAAGGATTTATTTGACCAAGTGTTTCACTTTGGGTGCGCCAATCTTGTTCGTGAAAAAGAAGGATAAGACTATCGATTTATGCATTGATTATCGCCAACTGAACAAGGTGATTGTAAAGAATAAGTATCCGCTACCTCGGATAGAATATTTATTTGATCAACTATGTGGAACTATTGTCGGATAAAAGATTTGTGACAAGAAACATGTGTCGATGATGAAGAACACCCTTAACGATAGCCTTGAGTCGGTTAAGTTATAAGGAAAAAATAGTTAAAGCTTAACTGAATATGAACTAATTAGTTAAGAACCAAACTAAAGGAAATCATTTGATTAGTTTATTGGATTTCGTAAGATTTGGATGAGACTACAAATTGACTAATGTGACGTTTGTTGAGTCCCAATAAAGTCAAGGGACAAGTCAAAATGTATAAGACAAGAAAGATATCTTATTTCTCTCTCCACGGGAGAGCAAAACCAAGGGAAGATAGGAAAGCTCCCATAGGTTAAACATAAAGCGTGACGAATGGCAAGTCCTGTAGTCTATAGGAAAGTAAAACATTATCTGCCCGACTAATACTTTTTGACGTATATATGGGCGCGTAGTCTATAAGGAAATCTGACGCAAGACGCCCAATAAGCACATAGTGGACTTAGGTAATAGGTTTGCCTCCAAGAGAGCGCGATGTGCCCAGTACGACTAGTTAAACTATCAGCTACACCTTAACAAAGGATGGATTAAGACCCAAGAGTATGTTATATATACATACATGTTACTTTTACATTTTTCGTGCATCTACATGGTAAATTATAACGATTAAGATATGTGTTAAACATCTAATGAGGCAAGGAAAAATATCTAGCTAACAGGGTAAGTGATGGGCTCTGTTCACTTACTTCCTTAGGAAGTATTCTCTGCCTATATAAGGATTAGCTGAGGGGAACAATCCTCTCATCCTTTAGGATGAGGCTGGAATGTGGGTTAAACCCAAGGATGCCCTTGATAAGGTAAGAATCGTGACCTTACATGTTATAATACTAAAGAGCATATTTGTTTAGTTTGTTGAAGTAAGTATGGTGGGGTTTTGCTATGTGATTCTGATGTTTAAAGTTAAAATAAAGTGCGTTAAATAAATAGAACTTGACTAGTTTCTTGTGGTTTAATGTTTAGGGGCTGCTGACCTACTCAATAGAAGCCCAGGTCTAACGTTGAAGTGGATAAAGGTGAGGCTCCTATGAAGCTTCTATAAGGTTTTTGTTAGTCTCTAACATTGATTCTTACATGTATGTACATAAGTCTATGTGCTCATTTCTTCTGTTCTAAATGACTAGTCTGTGAAATGAAACAAGCTTGATACGTTGATTCTGTGAAAACTGTGATGCTTGGATAAAGATATGTCGATACTGTAAAAAGACAAATGTCTGATGAATTTGTATGTGATGTTTATGAAACGATGCGCCTTTAATATGAGAATAAAGTATGAGTTGGACGATATGATTTTGTCTTAAAGGAAAATGTATGCATGCATGAATGTGTGTGAAAGTATGATTCTGTTTGTCATGACTAAGTCTTTACATGAGGTTCAAGTATATGAGTTACATGTCTGAAAATGTTAATGCATCAGTGTGAAGAAGTTTAAAAAAATGAGTCTGTTAAGTGTGAGTCTATATAAAGAGTTTGCTTGCATGTAAGTCCGTCGGGACAGTAAACACGAATTTTGATATGGAAAGACCATGGCTGTGGCAAAAAGACCATATAGTGTAAGACCTAATTTGGGACTATGACATCATATGAGGATATGAAGACCACATAGTGTAAGACCTAGTCTAGGACTATGGTGTCATGTGGAGAAAAAGATAGAGGACAATTGGGCGACTACCAAGTGATGAAGGGAAAACCTCAAGACGTTGAGTTTAAGCAAATATTTATCATCAAAAATGCCATTTACTAAAATGTGGAAGCCTTTGTGGTTGTTCTCTAATATATGTGAGCCTTAGTGGTGGAACCTGTTAAATGTTGAAGCCTTTGCGGTTGTTCTCTGTTACATGTAAGCCTTTGTGGCAAAATCGTCAAAGTGAAGCCTTGTGGCTGATTTTGATATGAGAAGAGCTTTTGAGGCTGATTCTATTAAATGTGTTTCGTGGCGAATCCTGTTATATGAGGACGCCTTCATGGCTATCTAATGTTATGTGGACGCCTTTGTAGCTATTTATCTGTATGGACGCCTCTATTGCTATCTTGTGAAGGTGTTTAGATGCCTCTATGGCTATCTAATATGAGTATGCGCCTTTGTGGCTATTATCTATTGTGCAAGGATGCCTCTGTGGTTATCTATGACAAGGGAGGAGTACGCCTTATTGGCTCAGTCTGTATAATTGGCCTTAGTGGTAATGTTTCAAAGACAACGCTGATTGGGCGAACTCTGATTGAAAGTGCAACGAATAAACTTGAAATGATGAAAGACTAGCAAGGAATGTCTTATACTGAGAAGCGGACGAAGTTTACCTTGTCTGCCAGAACGAAAGGTGAATTAGAAAGTACGTCCTGAACTCAAGCCCACAAGTAAGTCGAACATTTGCGACTAAGGGTGAGTTTGGATGGGCGGTGCATTTACCTGCGGTTAGTGTAAAAATAGCGGTGGGAGTGGGATTAGATACTGTAGCGTGAGACAAAAAGTAAGCTAAACGCACCGCACCGCACCCAATCGCCCATCCAAACCCACCCTAAGGTAAGAACACTTATAGAGTACGAAAGAGGATATTGTAAGTGAATGTTTAATATACGTAACACTAATTCTAGCAAGTACCCGCCTAAGAAGAAAGGGTAGTGCAATGCACTAAGCTTAATAGGAAATAATAAATAATTGCGTGAAAGTTGCCTCACTAAGTTCTTACGAACTTACTACGAATGTATCTGACTTCAAGACTATAAAGAAGAGTGTGCAAGGAGGTGATGCCAAGACTACGCTAGGAAGCGATGGTCCGTGCTAATATCCATATAGAGGAAGAATGAAAGAAAGAGGAAAGCATGAAGAGAAAGCTATATGAAAAGCTTTTGGATTATATGAAATCGACTAAATTAAACATAAAGCCATTGGGTGAAGTTGAACTCTGCGCATAAGTTGTAGTACCTTGTTTGTATACTTGACAATATTAAGGTGAAAACGATAGTTGTATTGTACAGAATGTAAAGACGAACACACGTTTCACATAGAGTAATTTCAATAATATACACAAGGTATTTCAGGAAAAAAAGATTAAAGAAATTATATTAGAGATTTTTAGCATAGTTACATAGGCGGGTGGAAAAAGTCTAGGTTACATCTATTTTAAGAAGTAACACCCAATACTCGGATCCAATCGATCAGGTCGGGTGGAAGGCATTACATAGCCTCTTTAGTTTTACATTCCTTGCAATTTAGTCTGTAATGGCCTAAATTCAAGGTTATCGGAACAGTTGTTTCGTAACCATAAATCCTATTTAAAGAGAATTTTATTTAAATATTTTTGCATGAATATTGATATGATAGGAAAATCGTATGAAAATATCGATAGAAAAATTTTACCGATTTAGTGGTTAGTTAAAAAAAGATATTATTGAAGAAATTGGGTAAAAAAAAGGTATCGAGACCTCAATCTCGTAAAACCAAGACGGAAATATTTTTATAAACATTTATGAAGTGTTAGTAATATGGTATTAAAATTTCGTTAGAAAATTTCTACGTTTGGGTAGTTAATTAAGTGAAAAGGACTAATTGAAAAAGGTGTAAAAGCTACTAGAAGGATTAAATAGCTCAATTGTTAAATGAGGATGGACAAAAATTGCAAATAAGCCTAAAAGGAGATATTTTGGGTGGCATAAGCTGAGAAAAATCAAGAGAATTGGGGAAATAAGGGAAAAATGGGAAAATAATAAAATTTACTAAAATAAAAATGGGACCAACTTGTGTTTCTAAGACTTTTACAACTAGGTCCTATTACTAAATTCATTAGTTTTTGATCTTATGAATGAAATTGAAAGTTTCTATGAATATGTGCTGGAAGTATATGATGATTTAGCATGGAATTAGAGCTTTAAATTGTTTATATGTCGATTTTATTGAAAGAATTGAATAGAAAGTGAATGTTTGAGACCTAATTGTAAAAGAGTTTGAAGTTAGGGTTTTATGTGGAAATTCTGAATTTCAATAATTGTGAAATAACTTATAATGTCTAGGTAAAGTATTAATTGAGAAAAATTAGCTTAATTGAGGGGTTAATTGAGCAATGACTAAATTGTATGAACTGTGAAATTTAGGGTAAAATGGAAATCAACACTTGGCACTAAAATAGTTTTGGACAGCAGCAGTAGTCTAACTTTGAAAAATCACCAAAAATTGTACAGATTGAATTAGAGGATGAATAAAATATTAAATTAAATATTATTGAGCCTAGTGTCTTATAGAAGAAACGGTGTAAGCAATGGAATTGTAAATCATGAGATATAATAGGTTTTGTGAGACAAGGTCAGAATGATTTCAGGTTCCCCTGTTCTGAATTTGGAAAATCATAAAAAATTGGATAAAAATAATTAGGGGCTTAAATTTATATTTTTAAAATACTTAATGAGTCTATTTTCAAAAGAAACAAACAAGAACATCATCTGAATCCTGTACAAGGAGATAATTATTTTTTAGTGAAGAAGGTTCAAAACTGTCAGACAGCAAAATACGGATGAATTTAAAGAATAAACTGTACTTATTGGCTAAACTAAAAATTCTAAAATTTTATGGTAAGAAGATATGTGAGTCTAGTTTTAGGAAAAATTAGCGGATCTTAATTTGGAGTTCCGTAGCTCAAGATATAAATAATTTAGTGACTGTGACTCAAGGAGACAACTCTGAATGAACTATAAATAATAATGGGATTATAGAGAATGTTACATATGAACATGAAATGTATTAAATTAATGATTAAATTTATTTATTTAAATCCAGAAAATTAAAATACGAAGCTAGATCGAGGAAAAGAAAAAGTTCAGGATTCGTAGATTTTTCCATACGAACAAGTATCGAGGTAAGTTCGTGTAACTTGAATTATATTCTTAAATGCTTGAAATGTTTGTTATTGATGTGAATATGATTTGAATGTTCATTGTATGAAAATTGATGAAACATTGATATATTTGATAAAAAAAGGGGAAGAAATCTCAGTTGAATGGAAGGAAAATTCGATGGATCTCTGAAAAGGAATTGACGGTAAAAAGGATCTAGCCCCAACAGGTGATCCTATCCTGATATAGCCCTTCCGAAGAATATGTGGAAAATGGATTTAGGCCGGACGGGTAATCCAAATTAGGGTCTGAATTTAGCCTGGACTGGTAATTCAAATCTAAACTCATTAGAGTAATTGTCATTGCAGGGGATTTAACCTGGACTGGTAATCCTGACAATACTCTATGAGTTTATATTACAGGGGATTTAGCCTGGACTAGTAATCCCTCTGTAATGAGGTTTGCGGGAGTGTGCTATCTGAAATGGAAATGTGCGCACTTGAATATGAATTGATGGACCCGAATTTGTACACTTAGGTGTACCCCTGAAAATCCATCGAAATTCCAAGTAGTTCAACGAGATAAATATGGAAAAATAACAAGGGAATGGAAATCATGGAATTGATGAGCTCATCAATCATGGTATCTATATTATTAATACATGGAAATTATTGAACTAACTTGAATGTTGATTTTGTGCATGTTAAGGGAATAATGCATTGAATGGATGCATGAATGTTTATTGCATTGTATTGAAAATATTATGTAAGTATAATTCTTGTTACATGAGCTTACTAAGCACAAAGTGCTTACCCCGTTTCCTTTTCCCCTATGTTGTACTGTTAAGAGCTCGGATGTTAGATTTGGTTGGAGACGTATCACACTATCAACCTCAAGATCTCGGTATCCAAAGAAAATTTATTTTGGAAATCAATGACATGTATAAGCTAGTAAAGTAAATGTTAATGTGAAATGAATGTATGGTTAACCATTGGTATGGCTAACAAATTTTGGTTTTGGTATGTGATGAGGTTATCTTATGAATATGTTAAATCTATCTTGAAAATATGTTGAAATAGATTGGTTGTGTTGGATTGGTCTCGGTTTAAAATTGCAGGGAAGATTAGATATTTATAAAGGGGATTATATTGAGTTCATAAAAAAAACTTTGGGATTTTGAGAAAAATTTCTTATGGTTTCGATTTAATCCCGGTTTGGTCTCAATGTATGTTTTGGGCTTCGGAGGCCCATCCAAGGGACGTCATGACATATTTTGATAAATGAATAGTATTTAACTCGTAATAACGAAAAATTTATTCGGTAAAATCTGGTAATGCCTCATACCCTATTTCGACGACGAATACGGGTAGGGGGTATTACATAGTCTTTAGAGTAGGATATTTAATTTTCTTACAAACTCATCTTTTTCATGAATTGTCATACTATAAAATCGTATTAGAAGCCGCTTAGACTCTATTATGTATGTTAGTTATTGCTCACTCGTCTCTTTCTTTGGGTTCAACCCCTTGGAATACTTCGTGTTCCATTGGAACTATAAATATTACAACTAACACTGTACGCTTGTAGTAAAACCGAGCTTTCAAAATTGTTATATAAATTCATTATTTTAACGCATATGCGTACATCCAGTCAAGCTATTAGCACCGTTGCAGGGGAAAATGGAGTAAGATTGAGTAATTTTTAGTGTACACTTTTAAGTAAAGATGAGTAGCCACAATAGGATTTATAGATACGACCTTATTTTCTATTTGTTTTTATTTTGTATTCAAGGTTAATTAATTTTCTTCAATCTCTTGTGGTTGTAGGAATGTTCTATGAGTCGAATCATTAACGGTGTCTTATCATTTGAGTTATTAAACACAACTACAACATGTGGTAATTAAGTTACAACAATATCTAAATTGAAACCCTATTCTATAACACCCTTAACCTTAATACATCTCAATACAATAATTAAACATTACTTAAGTAAATCACATTAAAATATAATAAAAAATAAGCATTTTGTCCCTAAATCAAGCCTTTGAGGTCCTAAAAATAGTTTAGAAGCATCTTGGGACTGATTTGAAACAAAAACAGAAGACTTGGGAAAAAATTGGAAAAAAATTGGAAAACAGGGGTCACGCAGCTGTGTGACTAGGCAGTGTGACATAGCCCAGGCCGTGTAACGTTCGAACAAAAAGACACACGGCCGTGCCCCAGCCCAAGTCCTCGCTCATGTAACTCACTGAGCAGGGTCACACGGTCGTGTGTCAGGCCGTGTATCTCACTGACTTGAAACACTAATAAAATTTCAAATGACACACGGTTGTGTCGCCAGGCCGTGTGACAGCCCGTGTCTCAGGCCGTGTGATACATAATTTAACCCTAAATTCAAGCCATTTCAAGTCAAATTCATACCTAACCATTCATACCATTTGGGCATACATTCAAGGGATCTAAACATCATTCAAACACATCTAAACATGCCATTTCAAACATCCTAATTCATCTAACCAATATGTCATTCAAAGTCATCACAATTGTATCAAACATTATTGTAAAAAAACCACACATTTACAACCTATTTTTATCAACTAACCTAAACACCAACAAAATCAAAATCCCAACTATTTCAAATATTATATATATGCATCACTTATCATATTTACAAGCATAAACACCAAAATATCAAACCTATCCTACAAACATCAAAGTGACCATTTATAACATATAATTCCATCACAAAATATTATAGTACTACAAGACTCTTCTTATTACATGCCAGTTTTAACCAACATAAAAACAAGTACAAATTGACTACCAAGGTATAGATGATAGTGTGTAAGCTTCCAAGTTGATCCAATCGATGCTACGATTCCAAGAGTCTTACAAAATCAAATTTAAACGAGTAGGCACAAAAAAGCTTAGTAAGTTCGATAAGTCAACTCATTTATTATCAATTAGCAAATTTCAAAAGGACGTTAACATTTACTACATCAGCTCAAAGCCTGCTAAGCACTAAGTCTGATTAACACCGGCATCAAGCTTGCTAGGCACTAAGCCTGAATAACACCGGAACTAATCCTGCTAGGCACTAAGCCTGAATAACACTAACACTAAGCCTGCTAGGCACTTAGCCGGAATAGCACCAGCACTAAGCCTGAATAATACCCCATTTGAATATCCAGTACGATTCAACATTTAAGTAACAATACAAAATATAACTAAAAAATTAAACCATTAACAAGGAATTAAATATAACCATGCATATATATAAAACGAACTTACAGAACTAGTATGAAGTAATCACAAAAGCACAGGAACTACTCCGAAATATTTTCTTTTCTATGACTGCCAACACGCTCGTGATCTAAAAAAATAGTTTCATTCAATTAAATACTTCTAGAATTCAATTTAATCTATAATTCAAATCTATACAAAATTACAAAATTGCACCTAAAATTTTAATTTTTCATAATTTAGTTCTTAAGCTCATAACTTGAAATTTAACCATTTTAACTAAAATCTGATTTAACCAACGTTACAAGGGACCTTGAAGTAGCCCATTATTACCAACATTTCACAACAAAACCCATGGATCTATATTTTTAACAATTTAATCATTATTTCAAAATTCATCAAAAATCATTTAACAAAACATGTTTATTTAACAACCAAGATTACTAATCTATCAAATAACTTCAAAACACATTAAAAAATATCCATGGAAAGTCCCTCAATCTTTAAAATTTTTGCAAATTAACCCCCGGGCTAGCTAGATTAAGCTAAAACGAACTAAAAAATATAAAAATAATTAAAAACGGGTTGAAACACACATACCATGCACTAAAATAAGCTTAGTAGAACCAAACACTCATCAATGGGGTTCTCCTCCTCTTTTCAATCGGTTAAAAACCAAAATTAAAAGATGAAACATGTTTATTTTGTTTTGTTTTAATTTACTTGCTAAAGTACCATTTTAACCATGGTTATTAAGTTAAAAATTAACTAAATCTTACCCATATATATCCAATAACATTAAGAATGGCATATTTACTGCCTTAGTCCATTAGTTTAAGGTTTCATAGTCATTTGACACCTTTAACTAATAGAACTCAACTTTACACCTTCTACAATTTAGTCCTTTTACTTAATTAACCATTTAAACATCAAAATTTCTTAACAAAACTTTAATACGATCTTAATATAATCATGTAGACATTAAATAAATATTAAAATAATAAATCACTCATTGAAATTGTGATCTTGAAACTTCTGTTTCTGACACCATTAAAAACGGGTTATTACATATTTCATTATAAATACCCCAAGGTAGGGACTTTTGTCTGACCATTCATACCTTGAACACGCCTCCAAACTCACTTTGTATGCATAATAACCCAATATGCGACTTCCTGGTTTAATCCTGGCATTGTCCTTCCCAGTGCAAACCCACATCAATTTACCTGTAACATAACACACAGATAAATTCGTAAGAACTTTGTGAGGAAAACGTCATTTACCTGAGTCATATTTGCAGATGGAAGCAGTAATTTATATAGACAATCTCATCATTCTTGACCTTTAACTTTATCTCTAACGAATACTTCTTCAAGTTCTATTCCGTTATACTTGTCCAATACTATACCTTACTTTTCAACCATTTCCTTTTCTTAACAAATGTCTTCAATGTGTCACTTAAATCCTTCAATCCCTGAGTCATCACCTCATCACGATTCCAGAAGATACACATACGTAGATCACAGCTACTTCCTTTGATCATACAAATTCATGCCCCTAGTCAAAATACATTTTCAATGCTAACACATTACATCTATATTTCTCATAGATTCATTATTTTCGACCGAGTCTTAGTCTTATATAATACTTTACCATGTAGTCCATAGATACACATTTTCCTTACTAAATCCAATGATTACGTTTAAGAGCCATATAAAACGCGCCACTAGGAAAATTAATTAGAATACACCATGAAGGCCTTATTGTGACACGCTACAAAGAACATCCCTCAGCTCTTCATTAAGAGTCCTATTAAGACACACCACAGGTAGTCCATCTGGAGTATTCCATAAAGGCTATCCTTGCAGGGTTTGCCATAGAAGCTATCCCTTCATAATTTACCATATAGGCTATCCCTTCATAATTCGCCATAAAGTCTTTTCTTTCATGATTCGCCACAAAGGTTTTTCTTTCATATCTTGCCACAAAGACTTTTGTTTCATATTTTGCCATAAATTTTTTCTTTCATGATTCGCCACAAAGGTTTTCCTTTCGTATTTCGCCATAAAATTTTTCCTTTTGTATTTCGCCACAAAGGCTTTTCTTTCATGATTCGCCACAAAGGCTTTTCTTTCATGATTCACCACAAAGGCTTTTCTTTCTTGACGTATTTGCAATATAGATTTGCCTAAAATCACATTATGTGAGGTTTACCCATCGTCGTATTGGAACACGCAGAGAACCCCATTAGGTAATCACTATCCTTTGGTTCTTTCAAAATGTGTCATAGCCATAGAATTTTCCTTTCAAATTTCATGTTTAAAGTCCCGACGAACCCCTTTAGACAATATCGTAGAGACAGACATTGACTCTTAATAGAACATACTACATAGCATACATCTGAGACACACATACACGATCATACTTCCCATCACATTACTTGAACTCATCAGATCCATACCAAATGTATCTATCATCCTTAACAAATAAACACACAATTATAGATATCCTTAAATAATCTCTTATATAGTCACATACATATCATACTATAGCTTTCAATATATCGACATCACTATTTTAACTAGTTTTCTACAGATCTTCTGGTAAAGATAGTACACAAACAAGAGTCATCACAAAGACTCACTTGACAACCACAGATAACAGCTTAAACTCTAAATCCAACAAGGAACTATAACAACCACTGCTTATAAAATAGAAGAACACCATTAAAACTCATTTGTAACATTTACCATCCTCACCAATCTAGATAACTCTTATATAAAGTCTTACTTCTTCATATTACTATTCATGTACTTTTTCAGACTTAATCTTTTATAACTTTAACATATGGAGCCACAATACTTACCTTAACATGGAGTAGTCACTAACAAAGATCTCAATTTGCAACTCCAATATAGAGAGAAGGTAATACTTTAGGTTTTTCTTAATATTTAGATAGTAGTGCTTCTTGAAGAAGAAAGAAGAAAACTCCCCCTTTCTTTAACCTAATTATCCATTAATATAATCTAAGTCCTTATTAGAACTTGATAAGTGTCACATTCCTATTGAATTATATTTTTCAAAGATTTACCACTTTCTGAGAAACCTAATTGAGTACCCCTTATTCTAACCATCTAGATGTATATTCAGTTGGTTTTTAACCTTACCTTGCAACTCAACTTGCACAGTGCTACAAAAAAAAGAGCACATATCCTCTTCTCGGGCATGAACTTAAACCATAAAACCTTTTTATTTATCTGACACCCTACTCCAGTCAACATAGGAATTCTGATATTAGACTACCATTAACTTACACACGTAAGGGATACACCCACTCTATAAGCCAAAAAATGTTCATGGACGGATACCACTCCATCAATTAAACTATTTCAAGCTGCACACCAAACCATGTACTCACTAGAATCGGTGTGTTATATGTTTTGCCTCTGGTAGGACAGGTATATTGCTAACCAAACAGGCAGATCACTGTGAAAATAGAGATTTATTGTGTAGTCTCCGGTAGGGCAGGCATATTGCTAACCGGACTAACAGATCACAAAATAAATTTGTGAAAAGTTCATGGCCATGACATCATATGATAATACGCCAAGATGGCGTGAAGGCATAAGACTATGTGGGAGAAGCCCCATGGCATCCACAAAGATGGTCCGTCGAGACAATAAACACGAATTTCTAAAAAGTCTTTGTGGCGAATTATCTAAAACGGCTTTGTTGCGAATTATCTGAAAAGACTTTATGGCGAATTCTCTGAAAAACCTTTGTGGTAAATTCTCTAGAACATCTTTGTGGTAAATCCTCTAGAAAGCCTTTATGGTGAATTCTCAGGAAAGCCTTTGCGGCTAATTCTCTAGAAAATTCATATAGTGAATTATGTAATGACTAAGTGGTGAGGTGTTAGTCCGCCTTGAGTGAGATCTGAGTATGCCTGTGAGACATTTTCTAATAGTATTCTCGACAAAGTAGCCAATTGATGAATCTGTCTTAGTGATCTTGTAACACCCAGATTGACGGGTCTTGAGTTTGATGGGCAAACCGAAAAGAACTCTTATTGGTGCAGTCCTATTCGCTCAATGGATACTCTTGATAAGTACATCGGGTTCATAGTCAATATTAGAGTATTAGATAAGGATTTTTATATGGATGAATGGTGATGCAAAGAAGAAGAGAACTGGTAAGAGTATTGAGGGCTTTTGGATGACGAGTAGCATGTAATTCCTTGTAATTAACACCCCTTGTACAATGATCATGATTACCTATTGTTTATTCATTTGCAATTTAGTTGAAAGATTCTTTTAAGCCAAGTTGTAATTGTTGTAAATATTTGCGAGTAAAGTTAGCATAAGTCTATTTTTGCGTTGTAACACCTGAGATCTAGATCGAGCTGAAGGCGTTACAAATCTGCCTTGATAGGGAACTTGGGACATTCGGAATAATGGTAGTGCAAGTGTCCGCCAAACCTAGAAATTTCTTGGGTCCTACATTAATGTTATCTAGAATTCTATTGAATGTATTGAAATGTTGTGTTCTTCTAAGCAAGTATGACTGTTTGGACTGATTTGAAGATACAATGTAACTGGTGCTCTGGCAATCGATGAGTTCTGTAAAGGAATCTGCCAAGAGTAGTATCTGAGAAGTGTACCTAATTACAAATAGCAAAGAAATCATGTAATGAGATTCGAAATATTGTGTAATGTCTGATATCCGTCGGTTGGGTGTAAGGAGTATAAGACAGTTAAGTGTAGAGATTGATGTATGGTTATTCGCCAACCAAGAATCAGAAATGTATCTGCCAATGTCTGAAAGGGAACTCAAACCCTTGAGTCGATAAAATCTACATCTTCGTGAAAAGGTAAATATGAGTAAGGCTCACTAAGTTTCTTGGAAACTTATATGCGTGTTTTGGTTTGCAGGTCCATGAGTTGAACCTGTATGTCAAGAAGGACCAAGCCAGGAATGCGCTATGACAGTAGGCCGAGGCAATATTATGCATACAGAGGGATATTATGGAAACATGTTTTTCAAATGATAAATAGTAATACCCATTACAGAAACGTTTGTCTATTTAAGCAATTTGTTGTAAGGTTTTATTTTACCTTTAAAAATTTTGCAATAAACGATAAATGTATTATCCAAACCTATTGTCTTAGAAATGATTTCAAATAAATAAGAGGTACATTCAGTATGACTTTCGTTGATTGAAAACTTTAGCTAAGTATTGTGACGTCTTAAACTTGAATCCGATAAAACGGGTCGGGTATAGGGTGTTACAAAATTAAATTGTTTTCATGTGATCCCTAGGCAGGTTTATGTTGCAGATTGAAATTAGTATTATGATATAATTTAATTTAGGAAATAAGTACCTCCAACTTTATAAAAAAAAATTTATTTTAGCTTTTTATTTAACTTTTCGTCTCTTGTAACCCTTAAATTTTCATTATGTCAATTCACCTTAAAATAGATAAAAAAGTTAAGGCTTGTTAACTTTGCTGACGTGACATCCACGTACATATCACCATCAATAATTAATTAACTTTTTAAAAATTTTAAAAAATTCAAAAAAAATTAAATATTTTTAAATATTTTTAAAATTAATTAATGGCTAACGTGGCATATACATGGACTGCCACGTGGATGCCACAACAAAGTTAATAAACGTCTTTTCATCCATCTTAGGATGATTTGACATACAATGTACTAAAAGAGACGAAAAATTAAATAAAGAGCTACAATAACTTTTTTTTTTTAATTGGAAGGCCAAAATAGATCATTATGCCTTTTGATATATCACCCAATGTCTTATTGTATTGTTGGGGGGCAATTGGGTATTCTCGGTGAGCTGCAAGCTGCCATTTAATCTTTAAACCACGTTGCTTCAGTCCTCTTTTATGGGCTATTTTTAATTATTTCAGAAAGTCTACTTTTTGGTGAACATATATACATGAACTGATAAACCCCATCTCTTCCTTTGAGGAACACATACTTTTAGATAAGAAAAATCATAGGATCCTCATTAACCATCAGGAACTTCGAATTAACAAAGCACTATACTGGTGTACATGGTAGTAGAAGCCATATCTCCGACAATGAAGAATAAGCTTTATATCTTCTCTGGATGTTTCACGATCACCACTGGACATTTAACATGTTTGGCACAATGATCACTCACGCTTCCTAATATCGCCCTAAAATACATCAGTTATTATTATTATTATTATTATTAAAAAAAGGGGGGAAAATCCATCTTCTTTCATGTTACCTTTGCCTGCAAATAAATTTCATAAGCCAAGTTCGGAAATTGTTACAAATTAAAGATACTTTCATACCTTTTGAAGAAACCGTAACCATGGCTTCCCATCACCAACGTATCTGCTTTGATTTTATCCACTATATTACATATAACGTCCCTTGCATCTCCACTTCCAACAATTCGGTCCACTTTTATCTACTCAGACATAAAACGAGCCTTCAAAATCTTTATCATATTCGTTTATTTAACTTTATAATTAAACAAACAAAAATCTTACATTGCTGCTAAATTTGCCACATATATCTTCAGCTCGACCCATCACTGAATTCACCAGGTCATTGCCATAGGCCTCCAAGGCTCGGATCATATCGCCGGAAAATATATACCCTGAAACCATACATACTGATATATGAATACCAATTGTGTTTTTGAAAATAAAGAAAATAACCATAGCTAACCTGCAACATCCAAGGAAGAGTAGACAGGAGGCGGAGGCTTGACATAAAGAAGAACAAGGGTGTTGATTGTGGCTTGAGAAATCAAATTAGAAAGGCACCATGAAAGTGCATACATGCTCTCTGCACTCTCATCTACTGCCACGACAATTTTGCACTGCTTTTTCTTGAGGTTCACTGCTTCCATTGCTATGGATTGTGTTTTGTTTGATTTTTAACACTGTAATATAAGGAGGGTCTGAGATATTATAGGCCTTAGAGTGTAGATAAGAAAGCGAAGTGGGAAGCTCAAAACATTCAAGGGTGGTAGTTGCCGTGGTTTTTGTAGTAACCTAACGTGTTTTTTTGAGTTCGATGGTGTTGTGTTATATTTTTATTACTTTGGTCCTGCTTTTTTAAGCGAAAGCCGTCGTATTGTGGGGGAATGTATGGATATTTTGTGTTTTGGTCTGGATAATTTATTTTTCTTTTTATTATGTCAGACTGGATAATTAAGATCAAAAATAAAATATTAAAAAATGACGTATGTAATTGTTACTTAACAGTCAAGTGGGGATGAAGATCTGTAATTTTGACTGAATATAGAATCTACTAGCTATTGCCAAATAAATACTAGCATCCGCATTAACTGGTTTTTTTTTTCCATCATTACTATATGAGTTTATATTTGAATAATGAATTTACATCTGACTATATAATAAAACCTTAAGAAAAGAACATAACATTGAACCCATTTGCCAAAAGTGTTCATCTCAACTCGAAATAAATGTAAGGTCGATTCAAACAAAAAAGAACACGATACAAGTTAATACTTTTCATGACCTCGTTAATGATGTGATATACAAAGAATCTTTAAATTCCAATTCAGTCTAAGGTCGTGATTGGCTGGAAGAAAGATAGGTGTCCCTTTTTATACTTTATAGTCAAAAACAAAATCAGTTACTTTTAGGTGTGCAAGTTGAGAAAAAAGGTAGCCAACTTTGTCTACAAAAAGTCAAGAAAAGACAGACTTTAAAAAAGAACAAATTAATATTAAATATCTGTGTATGAGATTCAAAAACTACAGATTTTTCTTCTTTTAGACGTGGTCTAAACATAGTCGCGAATATATGTTGTGCTACTTCGTTTTTTGTGTGAGACCATAGAAACTAGAAAGGGAAGTGATTTCCTAGCACAAACCGGCTAAACACACCGACACTTTTATGAAAAGGTACAATTGAGCGGTTTAATATTGTGTTGTGAATCACCAAAGTAGGCCTGGGACAAGTTGAAAGAGGAGTTTCAAGGGACAGAGAGGACAAGGCAGCAACAATTGTTGAACTTGAGGAGAGACTTTGAGAATTTGAAGATGAAGGAAGAAGAAACTATCAAGCAGTACTTTGACAGGATTATGGCAGTGGTGAACAACATAAGGCTCCTTGGTGAGCAGTTCAGTGAAGCAAGGATAGTGGAGAAGGTGATTTCAACCTTACCAGAGAGGTATGAGGCAAAAATCTCATCTCTCGAAGACTCAAGGGATTTGACCAGCATTCCCTTGACAGAGCTCATTAATGCTCTCTATGCACAGGGGCAGAGAAGAGCTAGCAGATTGGAGGAGCACCAAGAAGGTGCCTCTCAGGCAAAGACCAATACTGCCTACAAAGGCAAGAAGACCTGGAAAAATAGGCCTAAGTCTGAAGCTGCAAGGAGCAATGATCAACCTTGCAGGCATTGCAAGAGGCCTGGACATCCAGAAGAAAAATGTTGGTTTAGACCAGATTGCTGTGTGTCAACACTGCAAGAAGAAGGGTCATATTGAGAGAGTCTGCAAAAGCAAGGGCAAACCAAGGCAGAATCAGTTTCAACAGATGAAAGCTGAGGCTCGAGTAGCCAAGGAGGACAGTGACCAAGAGGAGCAAGTCTTTGCTGTGTCATGCTCACCTGCACAGGAAAGGCTCTCATTTGGTTGGCTCCTAGACAGTGGATGCACCAATCACATGACACCTGATGCTGCAATCTTCAAGTCTTTAGACAGAAGCTGCAGAACCAAAGTCAAAATAGGTAATGGCCACTTTATAAAAGCTGAAGGTAAGGGTGATGTGCTAATATGCACTCCCACAGGTGCCAAAGTCATTTCAAATGTGCTCTTGGTGCCTGAAATTGACAGGAACCTATTCAGCATAGCTCAATTGCTAGAGAAGGGGTATTCTGTGGTGTTCAAGGACAATCAATGCCAGATCAGTGATCCAAGTGGATCCAAGCTAATGGCAGTCCCTATGGCTGATAAAAGCTTTGTGATTGACTGGACAAAGGAGTCAGATATTGCCTACATGGCTACAACAAATGAATCCAAGCTTTGGCATCAAAGACTTGGTCATGCCAACTACAAATCGATGGAGCATATGTGCAGGAGTGGCTTGGCTGAAAATTTCATAAGCTCAGTTTTAAACCAGGAAGTATGTGAAGTATGTCAGCTAGGCAAGCAGGCCAGACTTCCATTTCCCTCGAATCAAGCCTGGAGAGCCTCTGAAAGACTACAACTGGTGCACACTGATGTATGTGGCCCCATGAAGACTGAGTCACTAAGTGGAAACAGGTATTTCATATTGTTCATTGATGATTTCTCAAGATATTGTTGGCTTTACTTCTTAAAACAAAAATCAGAAGTAACCTCTGTATTATGGAAGTTCAAGACTGCTGTTGAGACTGAAACAGGCTGTAACCTGAAGACCATAAGGTCTGATAATAGGACTGAGTACACCTCAGCTCAGTTCCAAGACTTCTGTGATAAGGCAAGCATCAAACATCAGCTTACCAACACTTATACACCTCAGCAAAATGGTGTAAGTGAAAGAAAGAACAGGAGCTTGATGGATATGGCTAGGTGTCTGATGATTCAGAAGAATCTGCCTAAAGCTCTATGGGCAGAAGCAGTTAACACTGCAACCTACATTCATAACAGGCTTCCAACCAAGGCTTTGGACCAGAAGACTCTATTTGAGGCCTGGTTTGGATTCAAGCCATCACTGGCTCATCTGAAAGTCTTTGGATGGATTTGTTATGCATATGTACCTACTGTAAAAAGGGACAAGTTGTCTGAAAGGGCTCGACCTGGTGTTCTGGTGGGCTACAGCACTGTCAAGAAGGGGTATAGGATCTTGGATCCTTCAACAAACAAAGTATCAGTCAGCAGGGATGTTGTGTTTGATGAGAAGGTATGCTAGAACTGGGAAAGGAATCAACCTGAGGCAGTTTCTGAAGAACTTGCAACTGATCAAGTTGAAATAGAGAAAAATGGTCCTGAAATGGACATTGATGATGAACCAATCAGGGGCACTAGACCATTGGCTGAGATTTATGAAAGGGCTCATGTAGCCACAACAGAACCAAGTAGTTTTGAAGAGGCTGAAGCTCAATAAGGGTGGAAGCAGGCAATGGTTGAGGAGATCAGCATGATTGAAAAAAACCAGACTTGGGAATTGGTTGAAAGGCCAGTCAAAAGGAAGGTTATTGGAGTGAAATGGGTGTACAAAGCCAAGCAAAATGCTGATGGAAGCTTGAACAAGTTGAAAGAAAGGTTGGTTTTCAAAGGGTTCAGTCAGAAATATGGTCTGGACTATCTGGAGACCTTTGCACCAGTGGCCAGGCATGACACCATAAGGCTGTTGATTACCTTAGCTGCACAAATGCAGTGGAAAATTCACCAGCTTGATGTAAAGTCAGCCTTTCTCAATGGAATTCTTGAGGAAGACATCTATGTTGAGCAACCTCAGGGGTTTGAAATAGCTGGGAAGGAGCAGATAGTGTACAAGCAGAAGAAAGCCTTGTATGGCTTGAAACAGGCTCCAAGGGCCTGCTATAGCATAATCGATGGCTATTTGATTGGTTTGGGATTCGATCGAAGCAAAAGTAAGCCAACACTGTATGTTAAGAAGGAAGGGGCACAAACATAGCTTATTGTGTCCCTGTATGTTGATGACCTGCTGGTGACAGGAGGAGATCGAGCAATGCTGGTCAATTTCAAGACCAAAATGTAGGAGATGTTTGAAATGTCTGATTTAGGAAGGATGTCCTATTTTCTTGGAATGGATGTGTCTCAAACACAGAATGAGATATTTCTGAGTCAGAAGAGCTTTACTTTGAAGATTTTAACTAAGTTCTCTATGCAAGACAGTAAAGCAACAAGGACTCATGTTGCTGTTAGAGAGAAACTATCGAGCCAAGGTGATTTTGAAAGGGTCAGTGAAACAACCTATAGAAGTCTGGTTGGTTGCTTGTTATATTTAACAGCCACTAGGCCTGACATTATGTATGCTATAAGTTTGCTCTCAAGGTTCTTGCATTGTTGCAATGAGAAGCATTTTCAAGCTGCTAAGAGAGTGCTCAGGCATGTCAAAGGTACATTGAGCTATGGCTTGATGTATAGGAAAGAAGAAAGCCTAAAGCTAATTGGCTATACTGACAGTGATTGGGTTGGTTCATTAGATGACATGAAAAGCACCTCAGGATATGCTTTTAGTCTTGGTTCAGGCATGTTTTTTTGGAGCTCAAAGAAGCAAACCTTGGTGGCTCAATCAACTGCTGAAGCAGAGTATGTTGCAGCAGCAAGTGCTGTCAACCAAGCCATTTGGTTAAGGAAAATCATGAATGATTTGAATGTGAGTCAAAAGGAAGCAACAGAGATTTTTTGTGACAATCAATCTGTTGTCACTATTGCCAAGAATCCAGTGTTCCATGTGAGAACAAAGCATTTCAGCATCAAACTCCATGTTGTTCGAGAAATGGAGGAAGCATTAGAAGTCAAGCTAATTCATTGCAAGACAGATGATCAAATTACTGATATTTTGACCAAGGCTCTTAGTGCAACTAAGTTTGAATACTTAAGGAAGAAGCTAGGAGTTAGCAGCATGCTAACCAAGGAGGAGTGATGAAGTTGGCTAGCATGCTTCATGATGAAGTGAGCCAGCATGCTGCACCACCAGCCAACATGCAAATCATGAAGATAGAGGAAAGCAGAAGCTATTTCAGCAAGCTCAATCAATCGAATTCTTGTTCATTTTGTAATCTCTAGTTAATGAAATATAATTTAGTTCATTTAGAACTATGTTAGGCAGATGACTGATGTAATTTGCAGACTTATGAGCTGTTAAGGCAGCTTTGCTTGTATGCACAAGTTAAATACTTCAAGTTTCAATGTTTAGTGGTGTTAGGTAACAATTAGGTGAATGCTTACTGTTTTTTGACAAGCTTAGTACTTGGTTTATGTATTGGAATTATGCCATTATTCATTTAAAAAAAATGAAATCAGATTGTTCATCAATTTTCTCTCAAGTTTCATTGATTTTCTTCCTCAAATTTATCTCAAATTTGGTTGTTTGCTCAGCAAGCATCGAGACTTGCTGCACAAGAGTGAAGTCAGACTTGTTTTATTTCTATTCTAACACCAACAATTGCAAACCAAAAACAAAATCTAGAAAAATAATATCTACAAAAATAAAGGCCCCTATGAAGTTTCTGACATAGTTGTGGAATTTTTAAAGAAAATCAACAAATTTAATATATCAATAGATGTAATGCTGTTAACTAACAAAATTGATCGGCTTTTCAAATTCAGAGAGAAATACGCAGACAATTTTCACTGCTTTTATTGGCTCACATGACTTTGCAGCCCAATTTTATCAAGTTCTTAATGAAAACTTATGTCAGTAAAATGACCTGCTCACGTGAAGTTTTACTTTATCAGGTGGGAAGAGAGTTAACAATCCAGACAAGTTTGCCATGTAAAAGCAATAATGTGCTTACTGAAGAACAGATGGTTCAAGTGGAGTGAACCCTAGAGCCAGAGATTCTCTATTCTGGTGCACATAAACAACATGCCTTGCCATTTCAAGATCAGTATCCATATCTGCTCGATCTAGGGTCAACCAGAGAAGATAAAATCTTGACAGCAGGGCTGGAGGGAGATTAATGTTTTCTGCCGGGGTTCTGCGTAGGTCATATCTTCCCCTTCAAAACAAGTCATATAACTCAAGTTAATAAGTCTGATTTTGCATATAGAACAAATACTCCCAGAAAGAAGGAATTTACTTCCTTTTCTTCCCCCACTCATAACTCTTTCAAATTCATGAAAGGAAGTTGCCAAAAAAAATCAAGATTCGTAACATGGAAACAATTTTTTGAGTGACCTGGAACATTCTTACCAGGCTGGACTAGCAGTAGCAAGAATTGCAGTTCTTGCATTCAGAGATGTGGTGATCCCTACCTTCGCAATACTGAGAGTCTGTTGCTCCATAACTTCATGTATTGCTGTACGATCAGATTCATCCATTTTGTCAAACTTATCAATAGTACATATGCCCATATCTGCTAACACCTGGATAGGTCATGTTGCCTATTAAACCATAAAACCTTGGAAATAACAACCAGGATCATATATGAGATAGGTACTAAATAAATCATTATCCACTCAAACTTAAAACTGTTAACAAAACAAGCATAATTTACTATATGAGTGATACAGAAGGAAGGTTGGCATGATGTATATGATTCTCACTGTAAACATTTTAGTTACTATGTTCTACGCAATCTCATATTCATAAAACATGTTGACTTAAATATAGAAGGAAGGTTGGCATGATGTATATAGTACAAAGGAAAAATAGATCTCACCAAGGCTCCCTCTTCCAGGACCATCTAATTTGTGACAGGATCTTTCTGCACAGCTGCAGTTAAACCAACTCCATTGCTTCCTCTATCAGTGGTATAGACTCCCCTGGGTTCTACATTTATAATGTGTTTGAGAAGCTGACTCTTGGCAACACCAGGATCACCCATCAAAAAAATATGTAAATCCCCTCTGATCTGCAATGAAATCGTAGTTCATTAAAATGCTATTGCTCTGTTGAATAAAAAAATATATAACGGAAGTAAACAAAAGGTAAATTAAATGTGGTAAACAAAGAACAAAGGAGATTCTTTAGGCGGGGATAGTAATGGGAATAATGTCACATTGCTCATAAGCATGGCTCATTCTATAATTAGAAAGATTTGCCTAATCTTGTAGAGAACCTTACTAGTATGGAAAAGTGATAAACAGGAAAATGGCTGCCAACAAATAAACTACAAGAAAGCATAAAAGGACATATTACCTTCATCCCACCCTTTAGCTTCCGATAAGGAGCTCCCACCAGAAGAAGAAGCAATGATTTTTTAACATCTTCATGTCCATAAATTTCAGGAGCTAATGATTGTGCCAACTTGTTATATATATTGCCATTCTCAGCTAATTTTGCAATTTGCTCTTCCTCATCTTCCCTAAGTTCATACCTGGAGTAGAGCTCACAATTGATTATAAATACAGGCACACTCGTATTGTCTAGCTCATGATTTGTTTCAGTCAATTGAAATTCAAGAACCAATATTTGATGCCTTCTTTGCTAGTTCACAAACTAGCATTAGAAAGTATAAAGAGGATGCTTAACCACAAGTGCCTTTTGCTGATGAAGTTAGGAAAGTAGCTTACTCTTCATATTTTTTCTTGAAATGAGTGACAAACATGACTTCAAAGTATGTATCTGCAACTAATCCAGCACACATTGCCCTAAATCCAGTATAAGGAATAGGAAGAAAGATCATTGATAATTCAACAACATCACCTGGAGCCACCTGAATGTAAACGAGGTAGAATGTAAATACATTATTAGCAAAAAAGAGTTAAAATTTCATTATAAACAGAACGTGACCATTCAACTTCTTGTTGCAAGGGAGGAAAGGATAAAAGGAAATGGGTGCAATGTCTCTACAAAGAAATTTCATGCAATCTTTTTAAATATTTTGGCTACAATAAAATTAACATGAACGCCAACCTTTATAGTCAATTCCCCCCTAAAATGCTCTGACATTGACCGCGGACTGTGGCCTTTTGGTAGATGCTCTACCAACTCTTGGATCTTGGCCTGAAAAGAATTTTCTTATACATTATAGAAAATGCAGAGTGACTTCTTACTATTATCTTAATATATCATGTTAAACTAAAACCTCTTGGAACTTCAAGAACTTGGATGCCCTAAGTTGAAGGATAAGGTTCCCCTTCTTCCTGTTCACAAAACAAAGCTTTGATGGGCACTCAAACAAGGGCATGAATACTCGAGCAGTTACATCTTGTTTGACTCATAATGGGAAGAAAAATATATAAAATTAGTATAAAGAAAAGCGGCCAAACTGGCATTTTAAGATTCCTTAAAAATCATTAGAAAGATGACTATGGTAAGTATATCTGGAATACTTGATTTGTCCTTTTTAAAGACTACTCAACTATCAAATTGAGGGGAAAAAAGGTTGTCTCAAACCAAAGAGAAATATTCAACACTTAGACTCCAAATCTGACAAGAATTAGTTACCTGGAAAATTTCATAGCCACACTCTTCACATGTGTACACTGCTACCTGCATCAGAGGCTTAACATCTGAACAACGGGTCACAATTCCAGATATTCTTACAAGCTGGCCAATATATGAAGCCTTAACCTCCCTAATGGTAAATGGCCTCCACTTTGAAGGTGCTCTGATATGAACTTCGCTGAATTAAACAGAAGTGAGCATCAGCCTATGCTTATGTATCACAATCAGGTAGATTTTGCTGCAGATTTAACCAGAGCAATAGCATAACTGAGTTTCCAAACAGTATTCCTCATGTGAATGTCTTAGGATCAAATTATACCAGCACCATAATAAACCTCTTGTAACAAATTTATCCACCAAAAATTTACAAATTGTAAACCTGACTACAGAACAATAAACTGTATTCAGATGGCGTATAAAGCTAGCAGTATTATGACTTCAGATTGTACATTAATCCATGGAGCTCAATTTCTAGAGAGATTAGTCATATAATCTCCTTCTACTACCTCAATTCTATTTTCATTTCACAATTCTAACTAAAAACCTCCACAAACACTAAAATATAACATAAACAGTAATTAACAAACAATTCTCAAGGGAGAACTTGAGCAGGTTAAGTGCATCAAGAGTGAAAAGGGATTTTTTCTTGAAGCTTACTAATAACGTTTAATCTCAAGAGGCATATTCTGACATGGATCAAACCCATCTGCATTATCGTTTCCATCATCAACTTTCTGCGTCATCAATATATCATGATCATCATCATGAAAGGCCTCGGTGGGCTCCAGCAAAAGATCATCGATTGCACTAGCGATAATCCCAATGTATCTTCGAGTGTTCTCAATAACCCGCCTCAAGAATTCCTCGTCCGAGTCTTTATACTGCCAAAAAAACAAATCAACTAAATTTAAGTGTCATAAAGTAAAATAAATAAATAATATAAGTTGTTGGGGATCGACCAATTAAGTAACAAGTAAAAAATAGCGGAAGAAATTGATAAATTTAACATATAAATTTAACATGGAAAAACTCCCAAAGTGGATAATTTTGTTATAATGGCAAAAGAACGAAGAGTACAAAAGATAGAGATAAAAAATAAACCCTAAAAACCCGAACCCTCAAAACGTAAATTCAAAATTGTCTAAATGTGTTATGAGTTCTAATCTCTAATGGGTATATTATTGTAAAAGAGTCTATTTATAGGCTAAATTTATAGGTCAAATAATAATAAAATAATCTAGAGTAATCAGAATTTGATTGAAACAAATAAACAGAGTTTAACTAAAAGATTATTTCTCAAATTTGACTGAAATAGGAGTCATACTTAACAAATCTCAACCTTGACTCATATTTCCACGACATCATATTTGCCAAAGCCTGCCACGAGCCTATCTTGAACTATGCAGGAAATTAACTTAGTCAAATATGTGCTTAGAAATTGGACGACTTCTAGTCTTTGACTTGTACACTGTCAAATCAAAACTAACTCGGGTCTGATTTTCACGAACACATTGCCTTAAATTTTCAAAACTTGCACCCAAAAGGGAACATCTCTTCAACGAAACGGTCATACATTTTTCCCTCTTATGACCAAGTTTCCTCCGCTCTAAACAAGTTGACTTCAACTCTGTATCGAATGAGGGATGTTCGATTTCACTGGTCATTATAGAACCTTCTAGAATATAAAGACTGTCAGTCCTTTTACCTTTTAACAAAACGAGAGCTCCACGAGATACCTTAATGTCGCTCGACTCGATGTTGATTCTGCATCCTTTCAAGTCTAAAATACTCAATGAGATGAGATTCTTTCGTAAATCAGGTACATACCTGACTTTTAAGAGTGTCCTAACCATCCCATCATGCATCCTAATTTTAACAGTACTAATATCAATTACCTTACTAGATGAATCATTTCCCATGCGCACAATTCCACCTTCAATCGAACTATATATGGAGAATCATTCTCTATTGGGACACATATGGAAAGAATATCCTGAATCTAGGATCCACTCGGATGTAAGCTTAGAGCTTTCGCTCGTTGACATTAATAAGAAATCATCACTACTTTCGTTGGCCAAATTAGCACCAACTACATCTTCCTCGTTACTCTCAGCAATCATTTTATTTCACAGTTTATAACAATCTGCTTTGACGTGACCTAACTTCTTACAATAGCGACACCTTTTGTTTCACTTCTTTGATGCTACAAAAACAGCAGTTTGCTTATTTGTCTTACTATCCAAACCAAACTCATTGTCGAGTTTGTCTCTACTCAACAAATGACCCTTCACATCTTCGAACGAGAGTTTGTCTCTGTCATAAATTAGGGTCTCCTTGAAAGACTTGTATGAAAGGGGTAAAGAGCACAATAATAGCATAACCTGATCTTAATCATCAATCTGAATCTCAACGTTCTTTAAATCATTTAAAAGAGTAATGAATTAACTGATGTGATCTCTAAGAAGTTCACATTCATTCATGCGAAACGTAAATAGACATTTCAACACTAAACAGTTAGCCAGAGACTTAGTCGCATAAAGAGTTTCTAACCATTTCCACAAGGAGAATGAGGTATTCTCCATAAATACCTCTTGCAATACCGTATTCGTGAGGCACAACTGGATTACAGACAAGTCATCAAGTTCTTTCCATTCTGTTTGATTTAGATTCTCAAGCTTTTTCCCGGTAACAAGCTTTTTGAGGACGGTTTGAACTAGAATTGCCATCATCCAAACTTGCCACAGATTAAAATTCGTGACACTAATAAACTTCTCAATTTCAAATCTTGTTGTTGCCATCTCTGAACGGAATGATCTATGAAAAACAAAACTAGCTCTGATACCACTTGTTAGGGGTCAACCCGATTAAGCAACATGTAAAAAATAGCAAAAGAAATTGAGAAATTGAACACACAAATTTAACGTGGAAAAACCCCTCCAAAGAGGATAAAAAACCACGGGCAAAGATAATTTTACTATAATGGAAAAAGAACAAAAAGTACAAAATATGGAGGTAAAAACTAAACCTCGAAAACCCGAAAATAAAGAATCCTCAAAACGTAAATACAAAATTCTCTAAATGTGTTATGAGTTCTAATCTCTAATGGGTGTATTTTCTAAGATTATAAAAGATCCTATTTATAGGCTAAATTCATAGGTCAAATAATAATAAAATAACCTAGACTAATCAGAGTTTGATTGAAACAAATAAACAGAGTTTAACTAAAAGATTATTTCTCAAATTTAACTGAAATAGGAGTCATACTTAACAGAAGTATTAAGAACATTGTCACCTATAACAAATTAAGAGGAAATTAGGAACTATCTTACATTAAATATATCTTCGAGATCTATCTGCACTACTTTAATTTTATGATTTGAACCTTCTTGCTGAAATAGAGAAAATGTAACGTGTTAAAGGCAAGAAGATGATGATGATGATGATGATGATGATGATGATGATGGTGATGATGATGATGATGAAATAACAATTTTCTGGTGTTTTTTTCAAGTAAAAAGATAAAGAGATCTAGGGCTTTCAATTGGTGAGAATGAGGGAAGGGGAAAGAGAGAAAGGAGACCGACAAGGATGTTCATGTATTTGGCGTCGCCATTTGCGTCGGCGAATTTTGAGAGGAACTCTTTGGCAAGAACTGTTGAGAAAATTTGAAGAAAAAGAAAAAGAAACAGAATTCAGGGAAAGGATAAAGACGAAGCAGATACAGGATTAGGGGGATAGGAAGAAGAAAGTACCTATGTCTGCATTAAAGTTTAGGTCCTTCATGGTTCAGCTTCACTGAATATGAAAAAGGGAGGGAACGAATGAGTGAGAGAGATGAAATGTGGAGGCCGCGAAAATTGGAATCCGGTATGGAGGAGGAGAACAGTGAGATTTGGCAGCAAAATATGAGGAGGGGATAAGGGTTTTGGCGGTAAAATGGTGAATTATTGGTTAATGTCACTGTACTATTTATAAATTTAAAATTTAATTATACACCTGACAAAAAATTCAACCCACTTTAAATTTTTTTTACCGTTACAATATCAAATAATTATCCAAATTAAAAACTATTGATCGTTATAATACCAAATAATTATCCAAATTAAAAACTATTGACCGTTATAATACCAAATAATTACCCTAATTAAAAACTACTAATAATTTTTAATTCTTAATAGAAACTTTAGTTTTGTTGACAAAGTTGGGATTTTAGAGATAAAATCCTACCATTGTTTTTTATTTAAAAAGTGTTATATAACTAAAAGTAAGAATGTGATTTTTATATTATAATTTTGATTTCTTTCTATTTTTTAATTAAATTAATGTGCCATTATTTTATAATACCAATCAAAATAATAAAAATTAATACAGTATAAGTGATCTTTATATTTGGTTGCTTATTTTCCATCTTTTGTTTGAAGTTTTTTCTCATTTTTCTTAATTCCTAATATCTTCTCGAGACCGAAGGAGAAAGTAGATAAGAGGCTTATTAATATGAGAAATTATACTTTTAGCCCTTAAAAGTTTATAAAATTGTAAGTTAATAAATGACAAAATTATAATTTCACCCTTAAAATGATGAATTTTTAATTTAGTCGTTCTAAAAGGGATAAATCTCAAAATTACATATGAACTTTGGTTTAGTATGCAATTGTATACATGAACTTTAATTTGATGCAATTATACACGGGAACTTGATTGTGTTTCAAATGTATACATCAAACTTTAATTTTGATTCAATCATACACATTTAAAGAAATAAATAGATTAATTTATTTTTATATTAGATAAATATAATTATTTTTGTATGCAATACATTGATGTTATATCAATAATTATGTTAATAATTTGTGAGATTTGGATCATGTTGGGAATTAACCTGTGTATGCAACGAACAAGTAAATATAATAAGATTAAGAAGATCGAACATGCAAATTTTACGTGGAAAAACTCGTCAGAAGAGGATAAAAAACTACGAGAAAAAAGAGATTTCACTATAATAAAATAGAGTACAAAATATGGAGAGAATTAAAGGAAAACCCGAAGCCCCAAAAATAAAACCTTTCAAAATAAAGAACAGAATTCTCTCAATCTGAATATTTTTGTCATGTATAACCTAGAGTAACTAAGGCTTATTTATAGGCTGGAATTTGTAGCATATATGACTACAACAACCCTAGGTTGATCAGAGTGTAACCCGTTTTTCAGTGGTCAGTGGTGTCGAAAATAGTGCTTTCGAGGACACCAAATCTGACGAGTAAGTTCGTAAATATTATTATTTAATATTTACGAGTCAAATGTGATTTTTAAAAAAGGTTTTTGATTTGATAATTTATGTTATATAAGTGATTTATTAAGTTTAAGTAGTTTTAGAAAATGAGATATCGGGACCTTATTTTTATAAACCGAGCCTTAAATATTTTTATAAATATATACGGAGTGCCATTAAGGTGGTATTAAAGTTTCGTTAAGAAATTTTAACATTTCAATAGTTAATTAATTAAAAAGGACCAAATTAGAAAAAAGTCCATTCTCGGGACTCCGTTCCTATAAATCGGACTCATAAATATTTAAAAATATTTACGAAGATAGTTGTGGAGTTAATTAGGTTTCGGTTAAGTGAATTTGCTTGAATTAAAAGTAATTAGGTATAATGACTAAACTGCATATAGGGTGAAAGTTGAATTATAGATTAAAGAAAAACTAAAATGGACTAAATAAGAAATTATGTCATTGTTCTTTAGGTGAGGCGGCATAAGTTAAATATATGTGAATTTAATATATTTTATATTAAAATAAGTTTACTTAATATATAAGTATAAATATTATATATTATAATAATAATAATAATAATAATAATAATAATAACAAAATAAAGAAAGAAAGAAAAAGAAATAGAAAGGTAGAAACGAAACAGAGAAGCAAAACGAAAAAAAAAAGGAGAAAGAAACAGACGAAGGGCTTTCGAAAGTTTCAAATTCAATTGGTTAGTCAATTTAATCCCTTTTCTTGTAATTTTTATGTTTTTGGAATCCCGGTGTTAAATACTACCCGACCCATGTCAAAATTTTAATACTTATTGAGTTTTTAAATGTTGTTAATGTTGAATAATTTTAGTATTAGGGATTAAATTAATAGATTTTTAAGCTAGAAATGAAAAAGGATTAAATTTTAGAACAAATTGTAAATTTTGAGTAATAGGGACTAAATTGTGAAAATTTTGAAACTTAGATATTTAAATGAAATTAGAGAGTTAAATCTAGTTTAAAGTGGAAATTTAATGAAAATATAGAATTGATTGTGAAGAAATAAAATTAGTCTCAGTTTAGAGACTAAATTGGAATTTAGACAAATGTTGAGTAAAAATTGAAATTAGCAAATATGAAATTGAATTGTATTGTATTGATGAATTTTAATTGTTTTAATTTCGTAGCTAACGTCGTACTGGAATCCTTGACTGAAAAGGGGAAAGATAAAGTCGACGAGGAATAGCTCAAAATTTCTAGTTTGTATTTCTATAATCCGAATTTAGTTGTTAATTGTTATAATTCAATTTAATGTATATGGTAAGTGTTGAGGTGAGAATTATTGTGTTTTGCAATTGAAATGGATTGATTTAGTATGTGATGAATTTATTGAATTTATATTGATTGAATTGGTATATATATTGAATATATTGATTATTTGAATAGAAATGAATATTGGTTGCATTTGAAAAGTGAATTGAAACTCTATTAACTGTATCGGGCTGAGTCGGATATAGATGGCATGCCATAATATTGGAAGAGTTCAAGGATTTCTTCGACTTCGAGTCGATGAGACACTAGGTGTCAATTTACTACTTTGGATTAATTCGATGAGGCACTGGGTGCCAATTTACTTCAGTTTAACCGATGAGACACTGGGTGTCAAATTATTACTTCGAATTATCCGATGAGGCACTGGGTGCCAAACTGGTGTGTTTTGGTTGGATCTGTGTATCCGTCCGAGTCCGAGTCGTGTCAATAGGCATAATTAAATGAAATGATACTATGATCGATGTTGGATGATATTATATGTGAAATGAAAATGGGACTGTGGATTGAAATATGGATTGAGACACATGAATTGTGTATTCATGAATTGGATATGGAATGAACATTATTGTTGTTTAAGTGAAATGTGTATTATATTGTGAGAAGCTATTTTATGGCAAATAATGAGAATTGAGTATGGTATAAAATGATGTATTTATGATTTGAGTATTGAATGGTTAATGCTATTGTATAAATAAATGTGAATTTTAAATATTCAATTGTGCTTAATATTTAATTGTGCCTATTATATTATTTTATCTTTAAATATTCGGATTATAGAAATACCACTGAGTTTTACTCAGCGTACGGTTTTGTTTCCTGTGTGCAGGTTAGGTACTTAAATTTTGATTGTTGATTCAGCATCCAACAACGATCCCGAACTCAAATGTAGTGATGTTTATCCTTTGTGTCAGCATGTACCTAAGGTGTCTAAATAATAGTTATTTTGTGGTTTGATTGTAAATGAGGTTATAAGTTTAATTTTGTTTGGTTTTATACATATAAATATGTGATTGTTTTTGAAGTCATATTATGGCATGATAAATTGAACTAAATCTAGATAGGTGCATGTGAATTTAATTCTATGCTTAAGTGCTCATGAACTAGGCAAAATTGATTTGGATTTGATATGTTTATAATTTGGATTAAAATGATGCTTTGATGACTTGTTTTGATGATATGAAATGTTTGAAATTTCTGTCCGTTTGATCTGTAAACTCCGGTAATGCTCCGTAACCCGGTTCCAGCGAGGGATACGGGTTGGGGTGTTACACGGAGTTTAAGTACGAAACTAAAAACAGAGTTTAACTGGGAAAAGAAAACCGAAAAACTTAAGGTGTATGTTTCCACGTCATGATGTGGCATCGCGTCGTCGAGACTAAGGGACATCACATCGTCGGGACGAAGGCTCTTTTCTCGTCGTGACATCGATTGTTTGCGGGGATGAAGAACACTTCCTCGTTGCAACATCACACACTTTTTGTTTCGAAAATGCATAACTCCACAAATCTCCACCTTGACTCGTATTTGACTTTAACTCCCTTGCCAAGTCCTATTACTAGATCTTCGTTAGATACTTACCAAGTTCGAGCATTGCTCAAACTTTAAAACTAAAAGTCTCTTTATCAACATGTCAACTGGATTGTGTTTTGTGCCAATTTTAAGAATTTGAACATCCCCTTGAATGATCACCTCTCAAACAAAGTGGTAACGAATATCTATGTGCTATATTCTCTCGTGATGCATTTGATCTTTGTGAGATGTATGACACTTTAACTATCATAATATATGACAATTGCCCCTTTTTCACTTACCAGTTCACTAAACAGGCCCCTTAGCCAAATTACTTCTTTTACTGCTTCAGTAATTGCCATGTATTCCACTTAAGTAGTCGACAAAGCCACTGTAGCTTAAAGTGTAGCTTTCCAACTAATGACACAATTTCCAAAATCAAATTTGAATTAACATATCCAACTAAGCCCTTTAAGCTTCTTCCGAACTCTAAACACATGATAGAAGTACCTCGTAAATATCTAAATATCCACATAATTGCATGCCAATGTAACTTACTTGGTTTGGTCATGTATCTACTAACAACACAAACAACATGTAAAATATCAGGACGAGTGCATACCATTGCATACATTAAACTTCCGACTGCGTTTGAGTAAGGTACTTTTGACATGTACCTATCTTCTTCTTCGTTTTTAGGAAAATTTAAAATTGACAATTTAAAATCTACAACTAAGAGAGTACTTATCAATTTTGAGTCTTGCATATCAAATCGCTCAAGGATCTTCTTGATGTACCTCTATTGCGATAATAACAATTTTTCGGAACGTCTATCCCTTGAAATTTCCATCCCCAAAATTTTATTTGCTGCACCTAAATCATTCCTCTTAAACTTATAATTAAGTATGGTTTTAAGTCTTTCAATTTCAGATGGATCCTTAGCCACAATCAACATATAATTAACATAAAGCAGCAAATATATGAATGAACCATCACCAGGACATCGTAAATATACACAACTATCATACTTACTTTATGAAAAACCAATACTTAACATGAAGGAGTCGAACTTTTTGTACCACTGCTAAGCAGATTGCTTCAAATTGTACAATGATTTTCTAATAAGGCAAACATGATCTTCCTTACCTTCATTTCTGAAGCTTTTCGGTTGGTGCATGTATATGTCCTTTTCAAGATCACTATGAAGAAAAGTAGTTTTTACATCTAACTACTCTAACTCGAGATTGTTTAATGCAATAAGAGCCAAAAGCGCCCGAATGAAAGTATGTTTCACAGCAGGAGAGAAAACATCATGAAAATCAACTCCCTCTACTTAATTGTAGCTCTTTGCAACCAATCTTGCTTTGTACCTAGTTTCGTATGGATCTGAACCTTCATTCTTTTTTAAACACCCGTTTGCAACCAACTATTTTCTTATCGATGAGTACTTTTACTAGCTGTAAAGTTTTGTTCTTTTGAAATGATTCAATTTATTCTTCCATGGCAACAAGCCATTTTTTAAAATTGGAGGCCTCAACTACCTCAAAATAACATGAAGGGTCAGTTGAATCAATGCTCTCTACAAAACTTAGAGCATATGCCACTAGGTTTCCTTCTCAGCATTTTTGTGTTGGTCGAATTTCTCGCCTTTTCCTGTCACGAGCCAACTTATAATTAGGTAACTGAGATGGTGAAGGTACCTAAGCGTCGAATGAAGTCCCAAACTGATTCAAAACAACTTCAATTTCACAAGAATGGGGATTTCGTCGTGTCGTCACAATGTCACTTGCTTCCTCGTTGGGATGATGATCCTATTCGTTGTGATGTTACGACATGTCTTTTCATGTCGTCATGATGTCACTCCCTGTTTCGAATTTTGATTCCACCTTGCTCAAAACACTTTAATTTGTTGTGTCTTTAAAAGTAAATAACTCATTTTCTAATTGAAACATGGCAAATTCATTGAACGTAACATCTCTGTTAACAATAGTTTTGTTGGTTTCTAGACACCATAGTTTGAAACCTTTTGTACCGGCAGAGTATCCCATTTAGATGCACTTTACGACCTTTGGATCAAACTTTCCCTGGCTAACTTTAGCATAAGCAGAAACTAAAAATTCTATATTTGAAAGAGGTTGACATCCTTGCTTCTCTCATGATACAATCCTTTTTCCCGCTGAGCCCCCTTTCTCTTCAATCCACAAAGACAAAATGTAATGTAGGACTAGGACTGATGCCAACAATTAATCACAAAAGAAAAGACTCACTGAGTTGGGATCACTAACTAATACTAATCTCATACTAATAAAATAGAAAAAAAATAGATTACCTGACCATATCTCCTCGGGAACTTTACCGTTCAATGCTTGATGTGGAGATCATTTTATCAAATAACTTGCCAAATTTACGACTTCAACCCAAAGCTCCTCTAGTATTGCATTTGAAAGTGTGCATCGGACCTTTTCTAGCAAGGTTCTATTTATTCTTTCTGCAACTCCATTCTGTTGCAGAATACTAAAAATGGTGCGATGTCTTTCTATTCCTTCTCATATGTAGAAATCGTTAAACTTTGACGAGCATAACTCAAGGTAATTATCTGTTCTCAACCACTTCACGTGTTTTCCGGTTTGTTTTTCTAATAATGTCTTCTACTATTTGAAGATTCCGAAGACTTTATTTTTCTGTTACAAGAAATAAACTCAAACTTTTCTCGAGTGATCATCAATAAAAGATAGGAAATATTTATTATCTCCTTTTGAGATGTCAGAAGGCAGACCCCGTAAATCAAAATGAATGTAATCAATAGCCCCTTTTGTTCTGTGCACAACTATATCGAAGTTGAACCGAGTTTGCTTCTTAAAAATGCAATGCTCAAAGAAACTTAACTTGCCAACTCTAGTGTCTTTGAGAAGACCCCTTTTGCACAATACTACCATACCTTTCTCACTCATGACCTTGTAACAACCCGTTTTCAGTAAAATCGGAACAGTGGTTCCGAGACCACAAATTCGAGGTCGAAAGAAAATTTATTTTATTATTATTATATTTTCTACATTATGATAGAAATATCGTATAAAAATTCTATTAAGAAATTTTACTGATTTCATGAATAATATGATAAAAATGACTAAATTGCATAAAGTGCAAAAGTTCAATTCTAGTAGCTAAAGGATTCAAATAGCTATGGAATTCAAAATTGGAGGTCTTTATATGAAAAATAGACCATTTAGTGGAGTTAGTAGATAAGAATGATTATTCATCATTGAAAATTACTAAAATACTAAGGTTAATTTTGGAAAGTTAATAAAAAGATGATAAATGAATTAAATAATCTATTTTCATAATATTTTCATCAAAAATACATGGAAACCCTAGTTATGAAGCTTAAAGATAGACAAGCTTATTTTGCTTAATTAGGTGAGTATTCTTGTTTCATTTTTAATGATTTTTATATTTCCAAGTAGGGGTGAGCAAAACTCGATTCAACTCGAAAAAATCAAAAAAATTCGAATTTCGAGTTAAACGAATCGAGTTATTCGAGTTAATCCAGTTATTCGAATCAACTCGAATTTTTTTTCAAATTTCGAGTTCAAATCGAGTTGAGTTTTCGAATTCGAATAACTCGAATAATTCGAATATCAAACTATAATATTTCACATTTTTACCCCAAACTCCCAAACCTTTTTACTTTTCCCTCAAAACTTTTACTCATTCCCAGTTTCCCCCCAAAACTTTTACTCCCCTCCCCTTCCAACCCCCCAATCTACCCAAAATCCATTTCCCACCAAAATTTTACTCTCCTATTTACTTTTTCTCAAAATTTTACTCCCCAAAACCCTCAAAACCTTTTATTTTCCTCCAAAATTTTTACTCCCTCCCACTTTTCCCCTAAACCTTTTCTTCACTTCCCATCCCACCTCTCATCTACCCCAAACCCTCCCCCCTCCAATTTTTTTTTAATATTTTCCCTCCAAAATTTTACTCCCCCTATTTACTTTCCCTCAAACTTTTATTCCCAAAATTTTTATTTTCCCCCTAAACTTTTACTTCTCACCCTGTACTCTCAAATAAAAGATCAAAATTATCCAAAAAAAATCACTAAACATAAATAGTAATAATTTTATTTATATCTACTATTTATATTATTAAATTAAATTTCACATTTTATATTATTTATATTATTGAATTGTTTAGTCATATTGAATATTTATATTAAAATTGAATTATTAATTATGTCATAAAATATTCGTGTTAAAATTTTATATTGGTATCAATTTCACATTTTATTTTTAAAATAAATTTTATTAAAAAATATATTTTTACATTTAATATATTTTTAATTCCAAAATACATAGTGACAAGAATCAAGATAATTGAAACAACTAAGCAAGCAAAGAAGCTAACCAAGATATAAAAATTAACAAATAAATTATGAGGTGATGAAAGTTAATAAAAAATTTGATTAAGGTGGACAAATTTTATTACGATGGGTGACAGTGGTTACAAGGACCCAAAATTATTTTTTAAAATTTAACTCGAACAAATATATTCGATTCGATTCGATTCGAATTCCATCTCACTCGACTCGATTCGAGAAAACTTCAAATAATGTTAGAATGATAAAATGAGATTCGAAAACTTGATTAACTCGAAAATTTCGATTCAATTCAATTCGATTCGATTGAATGCTCACCCCTATTTCCAAATCGTAATAGCTTAATCTAGCTATCTCAGGGATTAATTTGCAAAACTATTAAAGTACTAGGGTTTTACCATGGATGAGTATATTTGAATTATGAATTTTTATGGTAGAAAATGAAAGGTTTTTTATAGATAAACAACTTTTGTAAAGAGAATTTTGATGAAATTATGATTTAGGGGCTAAATTGAAAAGATGGAAAATACATGGAAAAAATTTGAATTTTATGAAATACATGGTCTGCTATTGTTATACATGAAAACCAGCTAGGCTTGGAATAAGGATTAAATTGTATGAATTTCATTTTCCGTGCCTAGGGACAAAATCATAATTAATTAAAAGTATAGGGGAAAATAATAATTTTGCCAAAGATGAGTATTGGACTGAATTGAATATGAATTATATTAAATTGAGTTAAATTCATTCATATAGATCCGGATAGACCTAATACGGGTTAGATCGAGGAAAAAAAGTATCGGATTAATAGCCTACAAATCTATGAACACTTGTCGAGGTAAGTTCGTGTAACTAAATTGTATATTTATATGTTTTAAATCAAATATGTTAATGTGTTTGATTTGTGTAATATGCCATTTGAAGTATTGATCGCATATCCGACAAGTATTAAGTCTCATTTGAACCTTGGAAATTCGATGGATACAAATGACATTGTCATTAAGGGTTCTCGATTGGTTATGGTCCTGCATGTGTTGCGGACACACCACAGCTCGCAAGAGTGTCCCGTTTTTTAGCTCTTATGAGCATCTCGTTACATGGCTCTCACGAGCTTCCCAATTAATGGCTCTTTGGAGCTTCCTGATATTGGCTCGCATAAGCTTCCTGATTACAGCTCTTATGAGCTTCCCGTTATTTGGCTCACATAAGCTTCTCGATTAGTGGCTCTCTTAAGCTTCCCGTTTATATGCTTATATGAGCATACCTATACATAAATTGACGGATTACAGTTTTGTACACTTTGTGTGTACTACCTGTGTATCCAACGATATTTTAAATGGTTCAACGAGCAAAGTTCTGATATGAGACAATATGAATTCGAGACGAATTATTACGGTTATATACTTGAGATACATGGATATGATTTGTACATGTTATATGGACACATGATGTGAAAAGTATATATACATGGAAATTTGATTATTGTTGAGCTCATACATATATCTTGATATTTATATGAAATATATGAATAACATGGTTGATGAGGATATGGTTTTAGGCTATTGGCAAATATTCCTTTGGATATATATATCTTGTATGTTTACCTTATATCTGAAATAATGGTAAGTTAAATTACATGTTATACGAACTTACTAAGCATTAAATGTTTAGTTTGCTTTATTTTCCCTATTTTATAGTAATTCAGAAGCTCATTTTGGTTGGAAGCTGGTCGGAGCAACTTCACACTATCCATCGGCCCTTTTCGGTATAAATAGTAAATTAATTTTGGTTATAATGGCATGTATAGGCTAAATTTGGCCAATGATGGCATGTAAATGTTTGGTTGAAAATAGCCATTAGTATGGCTTGTGATTGGTATATTTTGATATGTATATATATAGCCTTAACATGTTTGATGTGTGTTTGAAATAGTTGAATGATGGAAATCATATAGGTATATTGATGATTGGTTGGAGATAGTATGTTTTGTAAAATATGCATATATATGTATTTGGTTAATTTGGTAAGTTTGGATACTTGATTTATGGCTTGAATTGAAAGTCTTGTTGTGGGTTATGAATGTGCAAATTGTTGTGTTTAAGTTGGTACGAAATTGGGGTGAGAAATGTGGCTTAAAAATGGTCTATTTTCATCTACACGGGCGTGTGTCTCAGTCGTGTGTGACACACGACCAGGTGACACGGCCGTGTGTCCCCTACATCTTTTAATTTGCAAAAATAGAATGCTCACATAGGCGTGTGGCTTGGTCGTGTAACCCAAGTCAGTATGCTCAAATTATTCACACGGGTGTGTGGCTTAGTCGTGTGACCTAAGTCAGAGAGCTCCCAAATTTGGACACGGGTTGGGACACGACCGTGTGTCCCTATTTCGAATGCCCACAAAGCTTGAGACACGGACGAGTCTCTTGACCGTGTGAGCCACACGGCCTGACCACATGGGCGAGTGTCCCCTGCACCTTTGAAAAATTTTAATGTTTTCTGAAAAATTTTCTAAGTTCCCAGTTTAATCCCGACTTGTTTCTAGTGTATCTTTTAGGACTCGAAGGCTCACATAAGGGACAATATAATGAAATTGGATTAGTTTCTAATATGAGTGTTAGATGAAATGAAATGTTTGTTATTTGATTTGTAAATTTCGGTAATACTTCGTAACCCTGTTCCGACGACGAATACGGGTTAGGGGTGTTACAGACCTAGTTGCATGTACCAAAGTTTGCTTCAATCGAAATCAATAGAGAAAGAATCACGCCGCTTTGTCGCGATGTCAGGTTGGTTCTCGTTGTGACATGGCGATGATTTCGTCTTTTCTTCAATAATTGCAGTCACACCTGTAACCGTTGACCCTTGTAAAACGTATAGGTTTCCCTTTTCTATCCTCTCATTACAACAAGAGCTCCACGAATGACTTTTTAGCCATTTGTTTCAATGACTATCTTGTAATTGTTAGAATCTAAAATTCCTAATGAGATGAGATTTTTCTTTAAGTCGACTGCATACTTGACATCTAAAAGTGTTCGAATAATTCTATCATGCATCTTGATTTGTACGGTTCTTATGTTGGTTATCTTACGCGGAGAATTATTTCCTATTAGCACAACTCCGCCTTCAATTGAATTGTATGTGGAGAACCAGTCCTTGTTGAGACACATGTGCTATGAGTGCCTTGAATCTAAGATCCATTCGGAAGTAAGTTTGGAACTTTTTCTTGTTGACACTAATAAGAAATCATCATCTCTACAGGGGCAAAGCTAGAAAAAAAAATTTAAAGAGGCCAAAATTAAATTATAATTTTTACGATAGTAAAAATACAATTTCACCATTTTAGTAGCCTATATCTTTATAATTTTTAAAGGATTAAATCAATTTTTTTTCATTTTTAGGGGAGCCAAAGTACAATTTTACCTTTACTAATTTAATATTTTAAAACTTTTAAAGGGCCTAAATAGAAAATTTTCTATTTTAGAAGGGTCGGGGCCCCTGACAGCCCCCTAGCTACGTCCCTGCACCTTTATCTTTGGCTACACCAGCATCAACAACTTCAGCTTTTTGCTTATCTCTCTTGTCGATTTCGACATCCCTCTTAATTTTATTTTAAAGTTTCCAGTATTTTGCCTTAACGTAACCCATCTTTTTTGCAATAACCACGGTATTTGTCACGATTCCTGGATTTATCCTTGCTTAGTAGATTTCCCTTTACATCCTCGAACAAGAGGTTATCTCTCTCATATATCAGAGTTTCCCTAAAATTTTTATAAAAAGAGGGCAAAGAGCATAACAACAACATAGCTTGATCCTCATCACTATTCTCTGTTTCCAAATTCTTTAAGTCATTAAGAAGGGTAACAAACTCACTAATATGAGCTCTAATTTGCTCATCTTTGGCCATTCTAAACATGTAGAGACATTGTTTTAATACTAACCTATTGGCTAAGGATTTCGTTATGTACAAGGCTTTCAGTTTCTTCCATAATGAAAACGTTATTTTCTCCTTCAAAACCTCTTGTAACAAATTATTCATTAAATATAATTGAATTGTGGATAGAGCTTTTTTATATAACTTATCCCATTTTGATTGCTCAATGTCTACAAATTTCTTCTTAGCAATGATCCTCTCAAGATCACCATGGATCAGTAACACTAACATGCTAACCTGTCACAGACTGAAATTTGTGATGCCGTTAAACTTGTCAAAATCAAACATTGATGCTGTCATCTTTGAATGGGTTTAATACAAAAATAAAACTAGCTCTGATACTAGTTTGTTGGGAATTAACCCGTGTATACAATGAACAAGTAAATATAATAAAATCGAGAAGATCGAACACGTAAATTTTACGTGGAAAAACTCCTCAAAAGAGGATAAAAAACCACAGGTAAAAAGAAATTTCACTATAATAAAGAAGAGTATAAAATATGTAGAGAATTAAAGAAAAAACCAAAGCCCCAAAAATAAGACCCTTCAAAACAAAGAACAGAATTCTCTCAATCTGAATATCTATGTTGTATATAACCTAGAGTAACTAAAGCCTATTTATAGGCTGGAATTCGTAGCATATATGACTCCAACAGTTCTAGGTTTATCAGAGTTTAAGTGTGAAACTAAAAACAGAGTTTAACTGGGAGAAGAAAATAAAAAAACTTAAAGTGCACGTCGCCACGTCGTGACGTGGCATTGCGTTGTCGAGACGAAGGGACATCACGTCGTCAAGTTGAAGGCTCTCTTCTCATCATGACGTCGAGACGAAGAGCACTTCCTCTTTACGATGTTACACACTATTTAGTCTGAAAATGCGAGGTATAACTCCACAAATCAACCCAAAAATTTGTGTATATAATTACATAAAATCAAAGTTCATGTATACAATTGCACATTAAACCAAAGTTCATGTATAATTTTGACATTTACCTCTTCTAAAAACTATAAAATTAAATGCTAAAATAATGGTGAAATTGCATTTTAACTCTTATAAAAATATATAACTTGATATCGGCCCTGTAACATCCCACCTGATGAAGTTCTAGTGTTCAAATATTGTTTATCGAACTATGATGTTTAGAGCAAGTTTTGTGCATGTAAGGTATTAATTGTGACTAAGTATGTAAGTTCGTGAGTGCGCCTTTGGGCGAAGTCTGTGTTGGGTGAGCTTGATAGTTTGGCAGAATCCTCTATAGAGTATACGCCACCCCAGCTATTAGACGAATATGTTAAATCATTAGTTTAAAAGAATAGTTTACTACATCATTATATTATTATTCTGGTTGAACAATTTAGTTAGATAAATGATAATGGTTAGAAAAAAAACTAATTTATTATAGTCGATAATACTCACATTTATGATGAGAGAGAAAGCGTTTAGTCACAAGAACCGAGAAAGTTTAGTGGGATAATCAAACTTATCCACTAAACCCAGCTTCCGTGTATAGTTGTTTAAGGTTAGTATTGGCTTCTTGAGCAAGTTTTATATTTTCTCTTACACCTATATTTTCTTCTCGAATTTTTCTCTACACATTTCTCTCGAAAAACCTAATACTAGAGTGCAAAGGAGGAAACTTCCTAAATCTAGGTTTTTGTAATAACATTTCTTGTAAGTTTGTTTAGTTTTCTGGTGCAATAATCTGATGAGTTTAACTATTTATATTATAACTCAAGACACCCTTGAAGGTTCTCGTGATAAGGGCAAAGGTCCGACAACTTAATCTTGTTGTGTTTTCTAGTGAGTTCCTTCGTACTACATATGTGTGTAATGCCTTGCTTATGTTTGGTTTAAGGTAAGTATGCATATTCTGTGAAGATGAAATATTTTTGCAAGAGTGGTGAATGCATGTTGTAATTAGTTTGATTTGGTTTGTCTGTGTTAAAGATGTAAAAACCTTCCTTCATGTTTAAGCCACTATCCCTTGCTTCTGAAATGAACGATATGATCTGAAACATGGAATTGGATTCATGACATTGCCTTCAATGAAATGAGCATTGAACTGGCAGATTACGATACATGAAAATGGTCGTGTAGCCTCAGGTAGAGAAAGTATTATTGCAAACCAGATTGGCAAATCATGACAAAGGAAAATGAATGAACAAATTATATAACTCTGAATATGGACCGAGGTGTGTGGCTAACATGCAGAATGTGGTATGTATAATTGCATGGACGTAGTGTACACGCCAAAGGAATAGTGTTCGACGTATAGCCTATCTGTGTTTGGTATTCGCCAATTGGCGAACTGTGTGACTGTGTTGAGTTGGAAAGGTTTACTTGAATTATATGTGACTATTACAATGTTTTCCTTCTGGAACTCACTAAGTTCTTTGAACTTACTTAGGTACCTTTCCTTCTCAAGCCTGTTGACAAAGTAAAAATGTAACACCCCTAACCCATATCTGTTACTGGAACAGGGTTACAGAGTATTACCGGAGTTTACAGATTTAAAAATAGTTTACACATATCATTTACTATTCATAACCGAAATCAAACATATTCAATCATAATATCCCTTTAATGGGCCCTCGAGACCCAATTTATGCTTTAGAAATAAGTCGAGACTAAATCGGGAACTCAGAGAATTTTTCACAAAATCTCAATTTTTTTCTTAGGTGCAGGGGACACACTCTCGTGTGGCTAGGCCGTGTATCTCACACGCCCGCGTGCTACGTCGTATGGACAATTTAATTTTTGAAAATTAGGTGCAGAGGTCACACGACCAAGTCACACGCCCATGTGCTAAGCCGTGTGACACACGCCCATGTCTCTGCCCGTGTAAGTAATTCGAAGCATTCTGTTTCTCAAATTTTAAGATGCAGGGGATACACAGCCAAACCACACGTCCGTGCGCATCGCCGTGTATCACACACGGCTAAAACACACGCCCGTGTCTCTACTCGTGTAGACAAAATAAGGTCATTTCCGAGCTTTATTTCTTACCCAAATTTCCTTCCACCTACAAAGACACTTAAACATGTTCACCAACCAATTCAAATCATTCAAATCAAGCCAAATTCATGTATTGAGTATGACATAATTTCACCTATATGCATATTGGACCTAATGTGCTAACTCAATTTAACCATCAATATAACGATATGTTTTGAATCACTTAACCATTTCAAACACATACCAAGCCTGATAAAGCTACACATAAATATATATACTTTTACTTCAAAATATAACTATTACAAGTCATTCCAATGGCTAGTTCCAACCAAAATATTTCTTTTTTATGCTTAGCTTATACATGCCATTATACCAAAAGTTAGTTTGCTTTATATACCGAGAAGTCCAAGGGATAGTGTGATGTGTCTCCGACCAAGTTCCAACCTTCACGAGCTTTCGAGTACTGTAAAATAAAGGAAGTAAAATAGAGTAAGCATATTATGCCTAGTAAGTTCATATAACAGAAAATTAACTTACCAATCATTTACATTTAAGATAAGCATACAAAATTCATCCAAAGAAATTTGGCAATTTGCCTAAACACATATAATCTCAAGAAACTTGTTAGTCATGTATTACATGTAAATATCAAGAATCAATGATGAGCTCATCATGTAATAATACATATGTTTTTCATATCATATTTCCATTTAACATCTGCATTTCCATGACAAATCATCTTAAGCTCAGTTTAACCATGTCAGAACTTTGCCCGTTGAATTTATTTGAAATATCGATGGATACACATGTAGTACACTCAAAGTGTACAAAACTGTAATTTGTCAACTCATATTCATGGGTACCCATTATGGCACATAATCAAGAAGCACTCTTTCGAGCCATATAACAGGAAGCTCATATGAGCCATGTAATAGGAAGCTTATCTGGGTTGTATAATAGGAAACTCATAAGATTTTGAAACAGAAAGCTCATGTGAGCTTAACAAGTAACTCCGAAGAGCTATTATCAGGAAGCTCCGGATAGTCATATATCAGGAAGTCCAAGTGAGCCATATCAGGAAGCTCATAAAGAGCCTATATTGGGACGCTCATAAAGAGCTCCAGTATGTCCACATTATATGCAGGATCCATATCGATCATATAACAAAACGCTCACAAAGAGCTGCAGTATGACTGCAACACATGCAGGATCAATACCGATCGGGATGCTCGCAGGAACCATGTAACGGGAAGCTCGAGAAGACTTATAACAGGATGTTCATAAGAGCTGTGGTGTGTCCGCAACATATGCAAGACCACAACCAATACAGGAAATCCTGTATCCATCGAATTTCATTTATTCAAACGGGACTTAACGTTTATCGGGTATTACCGGATATGTGACTGATTTTCATACATAAGACATTTATACAATTCACACATATACAAAATTCAATTCAAACATATTAATATACATAATTTAGTTACACGAACTTACCTCGATAATTGTTCGTGTTCGTAGGCTACTAATCCGATACTTTTTGTTTTCCTCAATCCAATTCTAAACTAGGTCTATCCAGATCCAATTAAGCCAATTTAGCTTGCTTGAACTCTTTTCTCTTAGCTAGGGTTTCCATAAAAATAATTTGGGGAAAGATGATATTTTGTTATTTAATTTAATTATCACCTTTTATTTTTTCACTTTTCAATTTAGTCCTTTTCTTTTCTTAAAATTCCATGGATGAATCATCATAAATATCTACTAACTTCTCTTAATGGTCTATTTGCCTTATAAGGACCTCAAATTTTGAATTCCATAGCTATTTAATCCTTCTAGCTACTAGAATTCAACTTTTGCATTTTATGCAATTTGGTCCTTTCTGTAATTAAACATGAAATCGGTAAAAAATTTTTATCAAAATTTTCATAGGTCTTTCCTATCATAATGCAGACCATGCAATAATATTAAAATAAATTTTCTTTCTGACTCGGATTTGTGGTCCCGAAACCACTGTTCCGATTGCACTGAAAACGGGCTATTACAAAAAAAATCTTTGGAAACTACGTCGAAGGACTATCGTCGCTGTGAGAATTTTTATATTTTGTATTATGCATAACATGGGGGTGGTGTCAAGACATTTACATTTCGAAGAATGTATTTTGTATATTAACTTATGATCATGAATCTATGGTTCCAATTAAACTTCAGTACAATATTTGTGGTTTTCAAAGTGTATTATCTTATTTATCCTTGGGTGACAAGTAGTTTCTATTTCATAGTAACTTAAATTGTGGTGTAAATAGATTTACGCCAGATACAATTTTAAAAGATAATGATTTTAAGGAAGTGACACGCCATCCTTGGATCCTCCTTAAGGATCGGGTTTAGAGTGTTACGGGTCTCAAAATAAATTTTGACTTTACCCTTGCCTCTCCCCTTTCTTTCTCACAGCTCTCCCCCCATTATGTTTAAACAACGCTTGGTTCCCTTGCAATGTGATCAACTAGCCGGCATTTGCACATGTGGCCATGCACCTATGTCGCTCCAGTGGTCTGTCATTTTTCACTTATATATATTGTCTTGACCATAGTGGGTATGTCGCTCGTCATCAATATTCTCCTCAAAGAAGGCTTTCGAACATAACTTTCTAGTACTCCCTCATCGAATCTTGTCTTTAACTTCTATTTGTCGCAACTTGCCAATCCTTTTTTCCCATTTGATGGTTTTAAAGATTTGTTTTGTCAAAGGGGGACTTGTTTCACACTAATGTTGATAGTCTCCCTGATAAGCATTGATCCATCACATTCTGTTGTATCAGAGGTTATATATTATTAACAATGTTTCGCTCTTTGGTAGATTTTCTTTCAATTTAGCATGGTTATTTCCGTAAGGATGTTTATGTCACATGTTTCCATTGCTAAACTGTGTTCGTTAGCCGAATAAGACATCATTATCCGTCACAATCCTTGTGATCTTTCTCTTTCTTCTAAGGATCTTTTAAGGTTAGTATACTATTTGGTACATGAGTTTTTCTGTAATGTTCAATATGGTACTTAAGTTCTTTTTGTCCCAACTTGGCATGAGTTTGACTTCAATTTTTAGTTTGTTACATGATTTTTTTTTTAAAAAAAATTTTGATAAATGAGTTTTTTTTTTCTTTCATTTAAGCACACGAGGTCATCTTCAATGTTCAATTTAGAACATGAACTTTTTTTGTTTGTCCCAATTTAGTATATATTTTTTCCTACTAGAGCACATATGTAAAAATTGCATTGGGCCGTATGATATCATTTAATTTGAGTAAAAATCAAATATTGAAACCAAACTTAAGTACTGAATTTTAAAAAACACTCAAATACATTGAAGCTAAACTCAAGCACCAAATAAAATCTTAACCCTTTCTTACTAAAAAAAAAAAGAACCTTTCCAATTAAAAACATTATTCAATCTTTATTGATATAAATTACAAGAGATATATAAAAATAAATATATAAGTTCAAATTTGATCTTCCAATTTAGCATAAGTATTATTGTTACGAGTTGCATTTATTATATTTTTATGCCAAAAACAATAATTAAAGAATCTAGAAAATATCTTTCATGTTCAGCCGATTTCCATTATTAAGCCTAAAACGGCGTAACTGTGACAAATAACAATTGAGAAGAAATATAAAGAGCTTTCAAACATCTCCAAATCAAACAACAATGTCAAATAGAAACCCACAAAGGCACACTAGATTGAAAAATGGCTTGGATTTGCTATGCAAATATGAAATCAAGGTCCCAATATGATGACATTATTCTTAGAAGCTCCAAATTGAGTTTTGCTCATCTTCTATCTAAGAGCCAAATGAAGAGAATGCTAATAACGAAACACAGCTGAAGCTGTCCACAGTTTCACAAGACTAAAAGAACATTTATTCTTCTGCAATGACACTGATTTCACCTTTCTCGAGCATGTCGTAGAATGCTCTCACTTTCCTCTGCTCATTCCAGTGATGCATCTTCCAAAGCCCACCGGCACAAAGGCCAAGTGTTATTCCGATAACTATCTCCTTAACAACACTTGGTCCTTTCAAGGTAGCATGAGCAACCCTGGAACCAGCCATTTCGCTTCTATAGTTGAATCTAGTAAAATCCAGAAGCAAGAATCTAACATTTTATTTTCAATTCTACTTATGGAGAGGAATACAGGAACACCACGGTTATATATAATTTAACAAGCAAATCAATTGATAAACCAGGCATGAAAGCAGCAAAGGCAATGAATGTTCATAAACCTAATAATAACAATATGAAGCAATTCATGAAAATTTATGTACTATAACTAGCAATTTAGCCCATTCCAATCGGCACAGAGAGGAAAGATGTAGGACAAATGCAGAATTGTTCTCAAATATTGCTTCCTTTCAGTTTTCACTCAAAATGGCTATATACATCTTGTTCTGGGATCAATAAAGCTTGCATTTGCATGTTACGTTAAAAACAATTTCATGCTGAATTCCATAAGGGAGATGTAACTACTTCCAGTAAAACTTTAGCACTTGTGTTATGCTCTTGGGATTATATCAACTCATCCATTGTTAATGGTTTCCATGTCAAATATCAATGAAGCCTAACCTTAATACCTTTACTATTTGCCAATGTAACAAATCAACACCTTCATTTAATTCATTTTCTTGGTTCAATTCAATAGCAATTCTACTTTACAGAATTCATGCTCTCTTATGTCTAAGCATTCGAACAAAAGACATGGTAACTCACGGTTTCTGCTATCTTAGCTTGTCAAGAAACAAATTTATAATACGTTCCAATCAATCAAGCAACCCAGCCAACCCATTCAACTCATTCATCATTTAAGGCTTTACACATCAAATTCGTCAATGGAGCCTCACCTGAACACTTTTCCTATACCACACCTTCAGTTATTCATTTCCTTGGATAAATTCAAAAGCAATTTTACGTTGCACTCTTCATGCCATCTCTTATTTCTAAGAATTCAAATTATAGAGACAGATTTCCAGTCTCCTAGCTTGTTGAGAAACAAATTTACAATACTTGGTCCTTTAAAGGTAGCATGAGCAACCCTAGAACCAGCATTTCGCTTCTACAGTTGCATCTAGTAAAACCCAAAAGCAAGAACTAAACATTTCATTTTCCAACTCTACTTATGGAGGAATATTGGAAAACCATGATTATATATAAATTTAAAAAGCAGATCATTTTACAAACCAGATATGCAAGCAGCAGAGGCAACAAACGTTCATAAACCTAATAGTAACAATATAAAGCAATTCATGAAAATTATGTACTATAACTAGCAATTTAGCCCATTTCAGGAAAGATGTACTGCAAATCAATAATCGTTCTCAAATATTGCCTCCTTTCACTCAAAAAGGCTATATAATCTACACTGCTTATATATCTTTTTGTTCTGGACACAATAAAGGTTGCATTTGCATCTTATGTATGTTAATAACAATTTCATGCGAGTTCCATATGAGAGCCTTAACTATTTCCAGTAAAACTTTAGCACTTGAGTTATGCTTTTGGGATGATATCAACTCATTCATTCTTAATGGTTTACATGTCAAACACCAAAGGAACCTAACCTTATTACCTTTCCTATTCACCAATGTGAGAAATCAACACCTTCATTTGATTCATTTTCTTGGCTCCATTAGCAGTTATACATTCATAATTGAATAGCAATTTTACATTGCAGAATTCATTCTATCTCTTATGTCTAAGCACTCAAATAAAAGACATGGTAACTCAAGGTTTCCGCTGTCTTAGCTTGTCAGGAAACAAAATTATAATACTTTTCAATCAATCAAGTAACCAAGCCTAACCCCTTCAACTCATTCATTGTTCAAAGCTTTACGGGTCAAATTTCGACAAAGCCTCGCCTTAATACCTTTCCTATATCACACCTTCAATTATTCATTTTTCTTGGTTCAATTCAAAAGCAGTTTTACGTTGCCTAATTCATGCTATCTCTTATGTCTAAGCAATCAAATTATGCACACAGATTTCCAGTCTCATAGCGTGTCAGTAAACAAATTTACAACATTTGTCAATCAATGAAGCAAAACAGCCCCTACAAAATTAGAAAACAAAAGCTGCCGTGATTTATGAAAGAATTAAATCGAAAATTACGTTTTCATCTATCACTACAAGTAAAAAAGAATATATTTTCCAACAGTTGTTTCGATTCTCGAATCTAAGTTAAGCGTATGAAAATCTCACATGGAAATCAAAAACAATAACGAAAACGTGAAAAGAAAAATCGATCTTAAACCACTCAAATCAAACTCAAAGATCTTTCGAGAATAATGACAAACAAACAAATAATCATTTCCATGAATAAGATGTTGAAAATCGCCACTAAACCCGTCAGAAAAAAAAAGGAAGGAAAAATCGAAGGAAGAAATTAGGGTTTACCTGAACGAGGCTGCGTCGATGAACTAACGATGGATTTTGATTGTGAGATTCAGCCTTTCCACAGGCTGAGCTATATTATTATTTCCTTCGACGACCTTTAATGGAAAGGCACAAATTGTCTATTTTACCCTTTTCGAAATAACTAGGTTAGAATTACGAATAAACCCAATTTCTTAATGGGTCGATAGATATATCCAACATTTTCCCTTTTATTTTTGATAAAGAATTTTAAAAAACAAAATACTTTCATTCACTCTTAAACTATTTTTATTTAAATACTTAAGGTTTTTTTATCAAAATTGATAACTAAACTATCGATTATATCTCATATTATCCTAAAATACAGTATCAACCAATAAAAACATAGTATATAACATAGACGTCATACAATTTTTCTACAAAATGAAACCTAATTTGTAGTCTTTATCTTTGCTAGAAATGAATTAAATGGTTTAAGAACCACTTTTTATCAATAAAATTTAGGTACCTAAATGAGAAAGATTGAATAGTTTAAGGTCAATTTTGTAAATGAAACCAAATAAAAAATAATGAGACCACAAATATAATTTTGGGTGGGGGAGGAATATCCACAGTTACAGACTAAAACACGTCAAATCTCTTTGGGGGGTTTACATGAGGATCTAGCCTTATTGTACCACTTTAGCAATTATAGAACAGGCGCGATATATTTTATTTGCAGAAAAAGATTACTCCTCCTAAATTGACTGTAGAAAGGGAAAAAAGTTTACATTGCGTGTTTCAACACTGCTTCCATCCTGTGTAGTAGACCTGTCCATGGGCCGGGCGGCCCGGCCCGGCCCGATGGCCCGCCTAAAATATGGGTGGGTTTAGATAAAAATATAGGCCCAAAATATGGGATTGGGCAAAATTTTAGGTCCGTTTAAAAAATAGGCCGGGCCTCGGGCAAGATTTTTTAGCCCGGGCCCGGCCCGAAAAATATTAAATATATATTTTTTTATTTTTAAAATATAATAGTTTTTTATTTTAAGTTTATTTACTTTCATTTCCTTGACTAGTGTTACAAAATAATAATAATAAAACATCAAGTTTGTTTTACTAATCAAATGTTAGATTTTGTTACAACAATTAATACAATTAATACAATTAATAATTTGATAAATTTACTAATCAAATGTTAGATTTTATTACAACAATTAGTACAATTAATACAATTAATAATTTGATAAATTTACTAATCAAATGTTAGATTTTATTACAACAATTAATACAATTAACAATTAATAATTTGATAATTTTACTAACAATTAATTTTAATAACAATTAGTTTTAATTTTATTAAAAAAACAATTTTAATTTTAATTTTAATTAAAAACGGGCCGGGCCGGGCCGGGCTCGGGCCCCATATTTTTCTTCGGGCCGGGCCTGGGCAAAATCTCAGGCCCATATTTTAGGCCGGGCCGGGCCCGGGCCTAGTAAACGGGCTGAATTTTTTGTGGGTCTGGCCCGGCCCATGGACAGGTCTACTGTGTAGGCGTGTAAAACATGTGGAATGGGAACCTGTCATCTCATATAGGCATTCCAGTTGTTACTAAGAGAAGTGTTAATATTGAATTAATCAATTTAATTCGGTTAATTAGTCGGTTAATTGATTTAGTTTAGTTGAAAATCGATTTAAAAAATTTAGAATTTTAATTAACGGTTAATTCGATTCGAAATCAGGTAATTAATTGAATTAACCAAACTTAATAAATATTATTATATATTAATATATTAGGCTATTACTAATTCGGTTAATTCGATTAAATGAATATTATCTGTAATACCCAATTTTAGCCCGGGCTCACATATGGAAACATAATTTTCGAGGATATACAATCTTAGATATGATATACGCAATCTTAGAAGATATGATTTTGTAATCTTAGAGATTTAATTTGTAGATACCCTTTAATCTTAGCCGTTGAGATAATTGATCTATACCGTTAGATTTGGGGAGGCTCAGCTATAAATAGAGGCCTCTCCCTTCATTGAGAAAAAGGGGGGAGGAGGAATAAAAAAGAGAACGATTGACAGTTTTTTAAAGGTGGCTTACTATTTTTTTTCTTTCGATTATTTTTTACTTATTTACGATTTTAAAAAAGGGAGAAGGTGATACCACTGCGAATTTTATTTATTTATTTAGCCCCTCTGCCATTTAATGTTTTTGTAATTAAGTTTTTTTATTTTTAAATTTACCCCTTTATTTATTTTCGATTTCAATTCGATCCTGATTGGACGAAGCCGTTTAGGGAAATAGGGAAAATTTTCCTTCCGGTCCCTCCATGTAATATGCGCGTTCAATTTGGTCCTTCAGTTTCCATTTATGTATAGATTTGCCTTAGAGTTTTTATTTACAGTTCAAATTAGTCTTTTTTTTTTCATTTTCTTTATTTTTTTTATTAATTAGTTTTTTTATTCTTTTTTATATTTAATTATTTTTAAAAATATATATGTATATATATTTTTCATATACGCATATTTATTTTTTTGTAGTATAATATAATTATTATTTTTATTTATTTATATGTAATTATTATTTTTATCTATATGTATATATTTATTTTAGTATACATATGTATGTACACATATTAATATTTTTAACTAATTTTTATATATATGAACATATTTTTTTAAATGCAAATATATATTTTATATACTTTATAATTTTTTTCCTTTATTTTCATAAATGCATCATGTATGTATAAGTTTCATAGCCCAAGATTTCATATGTAAATTATGTGTATGACTTTTAATTTCAATGCATATATACTAGGTGCCTTTTATTCTTTATATTTTGTTTATTTTCTTCATTCGATTATTAATTCATGTTTTCGTTTATATGTTAAAATTCATTTTTTTTATCATTCATTTGATATTTTGTATGTGATTATTTTTATTATGCATATTGATTCTATTTATTCATTTATTTATATTATTTCTACGATGTCAGTAATATTTATTATTGCATAGTATATTTAATGTAGCATCACATCATTTTTTTTACTCGATTTTAAACTTTTCAAAATTGAGATAATGCTCGTATTTAGGATTTTCAAGGAAATTGAGTCCTAACGTATTGGGTTCCGATTTTCTTCGTTAAATCTAACAATCGAGCATTTCTCTTTAATAAAAAAAATAAAGAACTTATTATTGGGAATTCAACACGTTGTGTCCTAACGTATTGGATGTGACGCATTGATTTCTCGAAATGAATATTTTAAAAAAAATAATAAAGGAAATATTCCGAGTTTGGGATTCTAAAGGAATTGTGCCCTAACGTATTAGGCCGCGATTTCTTAAATCTTGAATAAAGGATATTCTTTTAAATTTTTATTACACTAGTATTTTGGCCTAATTTCTTTTTGGGGAGGGAATTCAACACGTTGTGCCCTAACGTATTGGATGTGACGCATTGATTTCTCGAAATGAATATTTTTAAAAAAAATAATAAAGGAAATATTCCGAGTTTGGGATTCTAAAGGAATTGTGCCCTAACGTATTGGGCCGCGATTTCTTAAATCTTGAATAAATGGATATTCTTTTAAATTTTTATTACATTAGTATTTTGGCCTAATTCCTTTTTGGGGAAAATTAAAGTGTCGTGCCCTAACGTATTGGGTGTGGCATTTTCTTTCTCTGAAATGATAAAGGTTTTAATACGTAACATTTTTTAAGTTTTTTCTAATGATTATATTTTTTCAAATTTTCGACATTAAGACATTAATTAATTAACTAGGTACCAATTTTGGGCGTACGAGGGTGCAAATCCTTCCTCGTACGTAACCGACTCCCGGATTCGTTTTTTCTAAAACTCGTAGACCAAAGCCGTTTTTTAGGTGATCCAATCGCACCTCAATAAAAGATTGGTGGCGACTCCCAATTTTAATTTTTTTTAAAAAAAGTCGACAACCTAAAATTTTTGTTTTTTTCAAAAAAATGGTTTCGACATTATCAATTTATTTATTTTTGATATGTTTTATACTTGTTTTAACAAAAACAAAATATATAAAATTCGGTTAGTTTGGTTAATCGACCGAATTAATTGAAATATTTCAGTTCGGTTAATTTTTTTTGAAAAAAATTCAGTTCAGTTAACAGTTAAATGATTAAAAAGTGTTGTTAATTCGGTTAATACTAGTTCAGTTCGATTAACTGTTTGAACACCCCTAATTACTAGTGATGAAAATCGCCTAAGCTTAATTTAGCATTGTTTCTCAAAAATATTTTTAGGCTAAAAAGTATTTTTGAGCAAAAAAAAAAAAAGTTAAAATTTCTAACTTTTGCAAATGTCAAAAAAACATATTGTTTAGCAATAAAACACTTTTAAAATATCCAAAAAGTATATTGTTTAGCAATAAAAATAATTTTTATGTCAAAAGCGCCTCTTAGAAATAATGGTAGGTTAAACTAATTTAGCCAAGGAGTGGAGATAGATGGACATCAACATTTGAGGGAGAAACCAAGTAGTAAGCAGACCCTCTTGGTTAAATAGGATATTATCAATTTTATTTCTTTTCAGACTAACTTGCCATCATCGGCCTAAACCACTTGAAGCTTGTGGAAGGATATTGAATCGATTATAGACTTGTGGCCTACACCATAAACTTGGGTCGAACATGTAATGGATACTAAACGCCTAGTAAAAGAATTTCCTTTTAAAACAAAAGAGTGTATAAAAGAAAATGATAATAGACAGCACTCAGCATCTTTCTTCCCAAACTTCCTTTCTTGCCAAACTTTCTCCAATAAAAAGTTATTTGTTAGACAAACCTAATATTTGATGAGCAAATCCCACCAACAACACCACTCTTTCTCATTACACTGTAAACAGTTTAAACCTAATTTAAACCTTCTTCTTTCCTCATCTCTTCCCACAACTCCCATACCATTTTCTTTCTTCATTTAAGGATGCCGATAAGGTTTTGCTCTCCTCGATTCCTTGTTTTCGTCTTCCTCATATCGGCAATCCCCATCGCTTACATCATCTCCGAGGAACGTGCCGTGCCTACCACCCACGTTTTCCACTACCATAGCGCCGGCTTTTTCCGGGAGTGCGCCAAGTGGGACGACCAAGGCCGGCGCTTCCTCGTCAGTTTCTTGGAAGGCGGCGTCGGTGAAATCCGGGTTCCCGACGATTACGCACCGGGACCGGGGGCTGTCGTGTTGAAAGAGGTCACCCTGGTCAAAGATTTTGACTTGGCCGGAAATTCTTCCCTCGGAATCGCCGTCGACAGGCTCAGAAACCGGCTGCTTGTGGTTGTCGCCGACTTGCTCGGCAACCGATACAGCGGTCTCGCGGCTTATGATTTGTCATCGTGGAAGCGGCTATTTCTAACCCGGCTCAGTGGCCCTAGTAAGTATCAATATATAATAATTTAATTCCTTTTTTTGAATCTTAAATTTTTAAATGAATTATTAGAGTACGAAAAAATTAAATGAATTAATCCAAAGTTTAAACCTTTCAACTTTAATAAAGCAAAATTTTGTTAAAAAAGACTAGTTTTTTAAAATGGTTTAATTATGAAATCCACCCATTTATTTTATGAAAATTGACAAGTTAACCCTCTATTTAAATTTATCAAAATTTAGTCATTGGATTATACAAAATTGAAGAAATAATCTAATTATTGACTTTTCTAAAAGGCGCGTAAAAATCAGCAGCATCCTGCAATCTTTTATTAAGGTCTATAAAAACATATTAGAGCAATTAACATTAGACATGAAGCTAATAATAGTCGTCACATTTCTAAGTTGCTAATGTTAAGTCTCCTAACTAACTCAAGTTCATCTTTTGAGGCTCATAATTTGGCTTCCATACTAGTGGCGCCTATACGACCCCGTTCTTCCCAATGATTGCTGGATTAATTTCTTAATTTTCATACAAAATAAAAAAAATGGAATTCACACATATTTAAATAAATAATAATTAAAAATACTTTTTTTATTTAATTAGTGGGATTTTAGGGTTTTGATACGAGGGTAGGAAGTGAATAAATGTAGTCGGTGGTGGGTAAGTCTAGATTGTGGAGTGAAGAGCAGAAGGTTAGGATTGGGGTTTTCTAACCCATACCCACCCCATAACTCTCATATTAGTCTGCCATACCCACATTTTCATAGCCACTTTTTGCCACTTCCATCCTATACTTGTATGGATGTTAGAAAACATCTGATTATATTCGTATATTCTTTTAATATTTTAATAATTAGATTCTTGATTTAATCGATTCAATTGTCACTCTAATAATAATTAATTAAAATTTTTAAAATATGTATAAAATTAGTTCAACTATGTTTTATATTTTTTTATTAATTTGAGCGTTTTACTCAAAAGTTAGTATGATTCTTATGTTCGGATCAAGATACCAATAATCATCGATTCAATCTATCGGTTTGGTCCAATTCAGGTAATACTTCTTCTAAATTTTTTAATTTGTTTTATATTTATGTAGATAAAAATTATGTAAAAATATATTTATAAAAAGAATTAAAACATGAATTAAATTTAGTTGAAATGAAAAGGTTGAGGATACGAAAGTTTCTTGTTTTAGATTAAGTCTCGAAATGTATGTTGTTTGAAGATTTATTATGCATTTCTTTATTTTAATATATACTTCATATTTTAAAATATAGAATTATAAAATGTTATAATAAATAAAATAATAATTAAAAAAAAAAGGCAGATCACTTGAAGCTTTTATTTTTCTTTATTATTTGGGTACATAACACAATGCTAAACCATGATCACAGTCACTTTATGCGTTTAATAAACTGTAAACTTCTTTTTTTTTCTGACCTTAGTTTCTTGAATCTTGATGCTTAGGCGATGAAAAATCCTTCGCCGATGACGTCGCAATAGATGCCGGTGGTAATGCGTATGTCACCGATGCTAAAGCCAGCAAAATCTGGAAAGTCGGTGCCGATGGCGAGTTCTTGTCTATCATAAGAAACCCACTCTTCACTCCAAAACAGTGGTACAAAACCTTGGTCGCATTGAACGGAATCGTTTACCACCCCGACGGTTATTTGATCGTGATCCACACTTTCAGTGGTAATTTGTTTAAGATCGATCTGGCCAAGGGATATGAAGTGAAGTTGATCGAGGTTGTTGGAGGCTCATTAGTCTTCGGTGATGGTCTAGATCTACTATCTCCGACAAAGCTCGTCGTCGCCGGGAACCCTTCGGGGAGATTGGTGGAGAGCTCTGACGGATGGGAGACGGCTTCCGTGGTGGCGAAGTTTAAGGGGCCCATCCATCGGTTGTCAACGGCGGCGACGGTGAAGGATGGGAAGGTTTATCTCAACCATTTGGTTGGGATGGGGTACCCCAAGAAAACACATGCCCTTGTTGAGGCAGTTTTCTGAAAGTTGAAAAAAAAGGGGAATAATGGGATTCGTAAATGAAGTTGCAGTTAAGAGTATGTGGACCTACTGAATGTAAAACTCCGAAACCCTAAGTTCGAAATGCCATGCCTTTGTTTCTCCAAAAAAAAATTCTTGGAATTTCAGAATGGGTTAATTTTTAAACATCCTCCAACTAAAACTAAAATTCTAGATTGAAATCTATTTTAAATAAAACATTAAATCTATTTTGTGAAGATAATCTAAATTCTTGCTGTCATGAGTCAATTAGGCACTGACTTAATTGAAGAAATTATGAAAATGTCTCTCATTAATTAAATAAGTTGAATTATTCGATGGTACCACAATAAAAATATACATATTACGGGATTTGAACTTACGCTAATTAGGTTGGTAAAACTTTAAATTTATCACTCAATCAAAACTTCATCTTAATTTATTTTACTCATTTTATTTTAATATGCACAATGTTTTATCTCCATCACTTGTATAGATTAATAATGTTGTTAATTGAGTTGGTGTCATGTGTCAACTCAACACTAACTCACAATCGATAATAACACCATGATAAATAATTGTAGTATATTTAGTATTGTTAATCTAACGTATTTGTGTTTAAATTTCATTTTCTCACAATTTGATATGTTTTTTAATTTTAATGTTGTGCATATTTCATGTGTTATTATGATTAATTAGTTTCAAGCCATATGTTTCGTTGTTTATTATATATTATTTTTAAACATACATCTATGTTCTAAATTTGTGATTTCCACACATATATGCGTTTGAATGTAATAAGATATCTAGAAATCATTAAATCAGAAAAAGAACAACCTATTTTAAATAAAACATTAATAACTCTAAACCTTTAATCCAATTAATTGAAGTATACATTAAACATTATAGAAATAGGTGATAAAAAAATAAACTAAAAGTTATTTAAAATTCGGCTAATTTAGATGTAAATGTCGTTTTTTTTATTTAGAAAAATAAGTCATTTTTAGGAGAGAGAAAGGAAAGCGCGCTCAATTGCACACACTTTCCCTTTCTCTCTCTTAAGGTTAGAGTTTTTAATTTTAAGGGATAAGGTTTTTAATATTTTAGAGGTAAGGTTAGGGTTCTAAATATTTTAAGATTTTGGGTTTTTTAATTGGTTTAGGTTTTTCGACTGAAACCTCGAAAGTTATAGGTAGATTTAAGGGTTGAGGATATGATAACACACCTCAGAACACATCCATTTTATATGTCATAGCGAGATAGGACCATCACCTGAGAAACCCATCCTGGGGAAATCAGGTTTCGGGGTGATAATGTTTGATACAATCAAGGGTCAAAACCTAGGTGGAGGTTTCAATCGATGGTCGTGATACGGTCACAGGTTCGAGTATAATCGGGGGCCAAGTGACGGTCATTACGTGGTTAGGAGTACAAGCTTTTTGGATACCCGTAAATGATGCCTTATATACTATACATAAGATTGAGGTAATAATTATGCGAAAAAACTCTAGGCATTTCCAATGTAATCAACATAATTTTTTCTCTATTTCCAAGCAGTCGATATCTTTTACCTTTCATTCTTATCCAAGGGCTGACACCGAGGTGCACACAAGAGGGTTCTTAGGTGGAGAGCAGATGTTCCGGCACAGTAAAGGTCAAACTCGAGTCGGAGCGATAGTGATTGTAGTTATTAATGGGTTGTTTAATACTGACAACTGTCGTCACCTCGAAAGGAGCATCACCTTTACTGAATCCCAATAGTCGCTCCCCGCCTGAGAGTCCTCTTGCGTCCACAACAGTGCTAACTTTCAAATAAGAAGAAAGGTTGAAGGTATCGACTGCCTAGAAATGGAGAGTCAATTATAGCAGAAAGCCCCAGAATTTTTTCGTATGATTATGCCTTCAAACTTCTATATGGTATTCATAGGGCAACATTTTCGGGTATCCAAAAAGTTTAAGCTCGTGGCTACGTAACGACTGTCAACTGCTCATTCGTTATACCATGTTCCATGACTGTATAATGACCGTCGATTGAAACCTTGACGTAGACTTCCACCCTTGACCTATAAAGCAAAATCATCCCGGAACCTGAGTTCCCCCAGGATTGGTTTCAAAGATAATGGTCTCCACTCAACATGATATATGAAATTTGTGCAGCTCAGAGCAATATCGCATCACTGACGACTCAAGAATACCTCGAACATTAAGGAAATATTTTTAGCGACCAGAATTGTTAACACTAAAAAATGTTTTATATAGGAGGGATAAAGGGTGGGGGAGAAGATGCTTAAGGGACTATGAAGCTTGGTGTGTGAAACCCCTTTTATAGGCGTAAGGAAGGGTTGGATTACAAAGCGTTAGATACTTAAAGTGGCTGAAAAATACTAGATGAATGTATTCAAAACATGCTTACTGAAAAATACAAAGCATTAAATACTTTTAACTTTGGGTAGAAGAAAATTGTTAGAGAAAGCTCCCCCGGCTGGGTGTGCTTTCTCTAACATTTTCCTTTCCTACTAAAAGTTAAAGTAACTTTGCAAATTACCTGGGGAGCACATTATGAGGTGCAGAATACCTGGGGAATACGGGTGAGATGAAATTATATGACTTCTGAATGCGTTGTGGATGATAATACTTTGCACTTGCATCATACCAATTCAACAAATGCGTGTACTCATAAACGGATTTCGAAACACGTATTCTCTTTCTCCCTATATTATTTCCTATAAAAGGGACGTAATTTTCATAACTTAGACATAAAACAAATTAATATCAAACTACCAAAAAGTTGTGTTTTGAAATCCGTTCTATGTACTACTTTAGACAATCCTGTACCTTTTTTTTTTGCGTTTGTTCATCCAATTTGTGGCCAATATTGAAATGAGTGGATGAGTGAAATCTGTTATTTATTATGATGATCAAATCTGTAATACAGAGGTCGATGTGGTGTTTAGGAGCGGAGTCCATGGAATTGATGTTCAACCCTACCATTCAATTGCGTGAACTACAAAACAAAATCAGAAGGAAAGTCTGGGGATCGACTCGGGGAAGAATTTCGAAGTTACAATGTAGATATCTTACTTCCGTTGACCCCTATAGGTATAAGCTATTTGATGTGACTAGTGAGGTCCATCTCGAGGCGGTCATATCATCGCACTGCTTAAACGGAAATGCTATAATAGAGTTATACGTCGAGTTTGCGGAGGCTGACGGGTCTGACCCATCTATAACCACCGTTGCGACGAATACGAGAACCGAAACTGAAGTAGAAAGTCCTACTACACGATTATACGATGGATTCAATAGCTTGATACTTAAATAATTATTAATTCTAAAATATATAAATAAAATATGAAAAATTTTAAAATAATCTGAAAAAACCTAATAAAAAGTACAGTGAAAAAATATATGGGGACATAATTGTTTAGGTTCAATTAAATTTGTACAAATTCATTTTAAATGAAAAATTATTAAAATTATATAAAAAGTAAAATGTGAAAAAAATCAAAACTATTTAATGATTTTAAAAATTATTTGAATTTTTATAATTATAAATTGTCTTGCATCTAATGTGAATTTTTAATGCTTTAGTCTAAAGCTTTTAGTTATGATATTAAAATTTTAGTTTATTTATATAATATTCCACACTCGTTTTGGTTGTTGGATTTAAATATAATATATCATAACGAGTTGTTGAAGCAATTTGAATATCGTTCACCAGTAAACAAATCAAGAAATAATTTTCGAATATATTTATTTTATAGAAAATAATATAAAATCATTTGTAGATCATTAAAATTGATTTAAAACACTTTAGGTTTGGTTACTGGGTGGTTGGAGGTATTCGAGACCTAATACGGGTCCTTAATGGTTGAAACAACACAAAACAGAGGAAAGATCCTATTCTACAGCACTTATATCGATATATGTCTCCTAATGTAGACTTGGCATCCAATTATACTTGCTCGGATACAAGTAGCCTCTTGTACCGAATTAAATTTGTCTGGACCCAAAAATCACCTTAAAACTCACTTATAAATAAGGTGTTAATACATTTATTATTAACATTTATAATTTGATTTAAAAATCTTCAAAAAATTTTAATCTGTAATTAAAAATTTTAATAGTAAAGGACTTTAGAAAATGATTTAAATGTCATAAAGATAGAGCCATGGTAATGTGAGAGAACTGAGCAAGATTTAGAGATTAAAATAAAAATTTTAATGTAAAATTCCTTATTTGTATTTATTAAGAGATTAAGTAAGGGTGTTACAAAAATATATAATAATTGATTATGTAAAATTAAATTAAAAGTAATTATATACACACTAACAATAAAGAATCATTTTTTAATTTTTTTCCAGTTTTGCACTCATTTAAAATGAATCTAGACAAATGCTTGTCCAGATATAAATGAATTTGAACAATCTTTGCTCAGATTCATTCTATATGCACATTTTAATTAATTTTTTTAAAAATATTTTATTTGTTGTAAAAGATAATTTTTTTTTTGCTGATGTACTATCACATGGTAGGTTTTGATGGTTTCCATCAGCCACATCAATGCAGTAGTGGTTAAATAAATCGGCTAATAATTTCCGTTAATGAAAGGGGCTAATTGAATTTTTTTTGATGTTATCAAAAACTCAATTGAGTGTACTTTTTTTTCATAAAAGTTGAATTGATTTTATAATATTTTACTAAGGACTTTTTAATATTTTAATATTTTAATTAATTGTATATGAAATTATTCAATGAATTCATTAAAAGTAAATATATATATGTGTAAAAATTATTAAAATTTAAATAATAAACAATTATTTTGTCACACGTTAAAGACATTTTATTTCTTTTGTTAAAATTATACTTAGTTAAGTGAGCCCCACCAATGAGTATAATCAAATTATGTATAACATATATTTATAAAATATATATTTTTTATTGAAATAAAAAATTAAGGTTGCCCCATATTGAAATTTGATATTTTGGTTTAAAATATTTATATTGCAGATTTTATATAAATAATAGAAAGATAAAAAAATTATAAAAATCTGCAACTCGAGCGGAGCTTAAAGAGAGAGTATACCATGTTATAAAAATCTAAATAAAATAAGAAAAAATCATATAATTAAAAAATATAAAAAAATTATGAAATCGAAAAAGGGTCTGGAGTTTTATCGGTTTAAATTTTGGTTTATTATACTATTTAGTATTTAAGTTTGACAAATTTTTGTAATGTGATATATGTAATATTTCTTGGTTCAATGTGTATGTGACAAAACTTATAATTTGGGCACTCAAAAGTAATAATATTGATTTTTTAGTATTTAAATTTGTGTTTTGAGGTTGATTTGATGAAAGTTGATTGTTAATATCATTATGTTTGAATAGAATACATTTAATGTTAATTGTGAATTTATGTAATATTGTATTTAATTTGTTAAATACAATCTAATGACTATAATTTCTTCAACTTTTAAGGTTGATTTGATGAAAATTAATTACTAAGTTAAAACTACTAATGTATAACTTTTGTCAAATACGAGTACCACTTTAGACAAAAAATACATGTACTAAAATTAGAAAAGAAAAGTATCAAACTCATGTACTAAATGATATATTAAGCCTCAAATTTAAAATTAATCTTCCAACTTTAAAACTTTTGATCTAGTCATGTTAATTAAGTCCATGCATATTTAAATTTTGAATTTAATACATTAAAAACATCCTCTTAAACTTAATGGCACTGTTTCTTATTTTAACATATTCATATTGTAAACACACATGTTTATTTTAGAAATACTCCCGCCTAAATTCACATTTCATGCTTAAATTTACAGCTAAATGGATGGAATTAACTTATTAACACAATATTTAATATTTAGTGCGCTCAATTAAAATATTTTAAAGTTTGGGAGCCAACTTGAAATATGGACCATTATTTGAAAAATAAATTTGTAGCTTTTTTATGAAAAGATAAAATTACCGTTAAAATAATATTTATTAATTTATAAAATAAGGGTTTTTTGGTAACTTTACAATTGAGTTGAGACTCGATTCATGGGTAACACCAATTTGATCAAAATCTCGAGTACTATGCTAGATTTTATCACACCCAATATGTGAGTGAATGAGAATATTTTATAGGCATAATACCTTATTTGACCCTCCAACTTTATAAAAAAAATCATTTTAACCCTCTATTTGTTTTTTACATTTTTTTACATCAAATTTACATTCTTTTATCAAATCAACTAAAAAATAGATGAAAAAGTTAACCCTTTCTTTTACCTTGTTGATGTGGCATATACACGCTGGTTGCCACATGAATGACACGTCAGCATTTAATTAATTTTTTAATTTTAAAATATTATAATTTGAAAAATTAAAAAGTATAAAAGATATTTTTAAAAATATTTTAAATGTAAAAATCAATTAAATGCTTATATGTATTAAGATGACAATCCACATGTATGTCACATCAATAAAGTTAACAAAAATAATTTTTTCATCTATTTTGGGGTAATTTGACAAAAATACAAGTTCAATGACTAAAAGAGAGGAAAATTTAAATAGAGGGTTAATGACTTTTTTAAATAAAGTTGAGGGCCAAATAAATCTATATTTAAAATAAGATGAATTAATAAATGATGGAGGAGTTTGGTTTGTTTTGGTTGAATTTCCAAATAAAAATTTTCAGTTATTCTAGTTGAAAAGATATTATTTACTGGGTTAATGTTACATTCGACACTTGTATCTTCCAATCATTAAAACAATATAACATTACTTGCAAAAGTACCAAAAATAAAAATAACGTAAAAACAATTTGTGTGATTAATTTATGTTCTAGGATTGAAGATCTTTGGGTAGAATAAGTGCAGTTTGGTGTTAACTTTAGATATTAATCATGATATTATCTTTTAATCTAATACAAATCATGTAGCTTCAATTACTCGAATTGAATCCATTTATGTCAACCTAAATACCTCTCTTCTCTCGAGTATTTAACCCACCCCCACAGAAATCATCCTTTTTTCCCACCAAATGATTCCGCTTTCACATGTTAATTTCCCAGGCCTTCAAAAATGGACCTGTACAGCAGCGATGGCCAAATTGATGCGAATCGTCTTGTGAATCGACTTAACGATATCCCTCACCGGCGACTGGATGTTAGCCGCTTCCAACTCGTCCTCGCAGGGAGACACAGACGCGGAATCGGCGGAGAGTTCTTCGATGATGTGGTTGGCGTTGTGCTCGGTGATGGCTTCCATGGCTTTCTGATCCGAGTAGATGATGTCCTCGAAGTTCTTGACGCAAGTCCAGAGGATCTCGCCGCATTCGGGGGTGGTGGATGGATCTTTCATGATAATATTAGCTTTGTCCAAGGCTTCTCTCACCTTCTGGTTGGTCGCCTCGATACCCACCCTGAGGATGGAAATGGGATCGACGGCGGTCCTGTCGGTCATCAAGGGAGAAAGCAGCTGGATACAATCGACGGGTTCGTCGGTGGCGGAGCAGACTTTCTGAAGGCCGGAATGAAAGTTGCCTGGCATTATGGAAACCGGTTTTGCCACATGGGTATCCAAGGTGATGAAAGAGGGTTCAGGCCCGGGGGCAGCTGAAACGGAGAAGGAGAAGAGACATGAGAGGGATAGGAGGAGGAAGACGTACTGGTTCATCGTCTCAATTGTCTCTTCTCTCTTCTCTTCTCTTGGTAGGAAATGGGAGGAGAGGATTTGTGGAAATCAATGGCATATTTTGAAGCATTTTATAGGCATCGGATGGTGCATCAAAATACCATCTTGGTGCGTATCATCCGGCGTCAAATCTAATTTTAGTGTAGTTTTTTTTAGTGAATAAATTTTATATCATTAATTTTATTATTTTAGAATAGTATTTTTAAATTTCAAATTGAATTTAAAATGTTTTTTTGATTAATTGTCTACATACTAAAATCAATTAAAATCTTTATGGATGGTTGTTTACATTTAAATGCCTTCATTTCGAGTTATTAGTTAGAATTAAGAAAATATCAAGCCTTGGCACAATTAGAAAAAGCTCAAGTATTAGATATTAAGTATATTTATTTGCATCTCACCATATACAATTGTGTATGTATAAATTTAAATAAGATAATATACTTGTAATTTTATCCACCATTATTTATCTTGATTAGGTTATTTGTTGTCTCTCATCGTTAACATTTTTTAAATTTACAATACTTCTAATAGAGTCAATCATTACAAATACTAAATTGAATAACTACCTTAAATTTAATTAATTAACCGAAATAAATACAACCTAAACAATTAAATAGATGAGGCTCAAATATGTGATCCATAATGTCCAACAACGGAACTAAAATTATACCATGCTCTCCATTAAGAATAAAAATGGTTAGTTTCAGGGGCCACAAAGAGTAAGATTCTTTCTTTGGCCGGCATCTAAGTAGAGTCTTCTAACAAACTCAGAACGTACACGACGAGGGATTGCGTAACACCCCTAACTCGTATCCATCGCCGAAATAGGGTTACAGAGTATTACCGGGGTTTACGGATCAATCAAGCAGAAATTTCAAGCATTTCATTACATATTAATATTCATTATAAAATAAATCAAAATCATATATATTGTCCCTTATACGAGCCCTCAAAGCCCGAAATATGCATTAGAAACAAGTCGAGACTAAATCGAAAACTCAAAGAAATTTTTCTGAAAAGTAAAAAAATCTTAAAGCTGCAGGGGTCACACAGCCGTGTGGCTAGGCCATGTGACTCACACGGTCAGAAGACATGCCTGTGTCTCAGGCCGTGTGGGCATTCGAAATAGGGACACACGACCATGTCTCAGCCCGTGTAACTCTCTGACTTGGGTCACACGGCCAAAGCACACGCCCGTGTGCTAGGCTGTGTGAGCATATTGACTTGCATTCTTAAGAAGATACAGGGGACGGACGGCCACGGCTGAGACACACGCTCGTGTCTCTGTCCGTGTGGACGAAAATAGGTCATTTTCTAAGCCACATTTCTCACCCAAATTGACATCAACCTAGACTCAACAAATTGCACATCATCAAGCTATAACAAGGCATTCAAAACAAGCTAAAATCAAGTCTTAGACATGTATTATCACCACATACAACTAATATGCCTTTAAATACCTCCAATGACAACTTAAAAATATGTCCACCATATATTCAAACTTACCTAATTAACTTACCTAACCAAGTTACCAAAGTTCACTATAATTCAAATACATACATATATCACTTACTAGCATCACAATTATACCTTAATCTCTTACCAATATGTAGGTTGATTATATAAACAAAATACTATTCATAATATTTACATAAGTTAAACTTTGACCAAGACAATACAAAAGCCTATACATGCCATATAAACCGTATTTAATGTTTCAAAAACTACCGAGATAAGCCGGATAGTGTGACTTGAGTGTCGATCCGGTCGCCCAACCTTCCGAAAAATCTACAAAGACATTAAACAATACAAATAAGCTTAGTAAGTTCGACCGGTTAAACAAAAAAAATATTATCAAACTAACTATAATAATTTAGGTATTAAAAATCATCCATGACAATTCCCTGTCATTTACAACTTCAATCGATAAATACATCCGTATTCAAATTAATACAAAATAAATAACATATCTTTCAATTTTTATAAATAAATCACCTTACTGAGATTTCTCCATTCGAATAACGACTTACGAATAAGAGCACATTGTTAATAGAAGCTCATAAGAGCTGGTTCTCCCGAATAAGTCAATAGAAGCTCGAAAGCTGAACAGAAGCTCATAAGAGCTGAACAGAAGCTCGTAAGGGCTGAATAGAAGCTCGTAAGAGCTGAACAGAAACTCATAAGAGCTAATCCATCCAATTACATCAAACAAAAAGTAAAACACGAGAATTGGCAACAAACGTTGAACCCCGATTTATTTTGGAATAATACCGATATCTCTCTTCAATACCATCATACTCCAAATCACAAATGTACTCAAATCTCGCGTTTAATTCAAACCGAATATCCATTTCAATATTATAATTCCAACAATAAATTATTTCTAACAATAAAATATATATATATACATAATACCAATAATTAATTTATAAAAATATTAAATTTTAATCGTACGAACTTACCTGGACTAAATTGAAGTAATTGCAGAAGTTCGGGGACTATTAAGCTATTTTTCCTTTTTCACGAGTATCTACAGGATCTTGATGAATATAAAAATTACTCATTTATTAGTATATATTTCATTTCCAATTCATTTTACAATTAATACCCTTTTATTTTTCAAATTTATGCAATTACCCCAACTTTTACAATTTTTGTAATTTAATCCATTAATTTATTAATCTATCAAATTAAATTATTTTATCAATCAATAATATATACAAATATTTTAGGTCCTCATACAGCCCTAATAAACCCAAAATTTACTATCAAACCCTAATATTTTAACCTTTTCACAATTTAATCCTAAAATCAATATTTAACAAAATCACTTTATAAAATCATCATACAACATAATCAAAGCTCTAAATCCATGTTATTCATCAAAAACATCTAATATTTATTAATAAAACTTCCAAAATTTTTAATAAAATAAAAAACGAAGGTATGGTTTAGTTGGACCTAATTGCAACAATCTCAAAAATATAAAAATTACAAGAAACAGGTAAGAATTGAACTCACATGAAGTAAAATATGAAGAACCAGCTTAAAGAGCTCTCTCCTATGTCGGTTTAAGCTGAAAATTGAAGGTGAATTGCATAGAAACTTTTAGAATTTCAATTTGTATGTTTTAATGTCATCAAAAGTATCATTTTGCCATTCATTTGCTTTATTTTATTATTTTTCCTTAACTTGCCACCCCACCTTTTTAATTTAGGTTTATTTATTACTTAAGTCCTTCCTTATTTATTAATCAAGCCATTTAATCACTTAATTATTATAATTAGCAAGTTTTGCACCTTTTTCAATTTAGTCCTTTTAATTAATTAACTATAGAAACATTAAAATTTTCAACGAAACTTTAATACCACCTTAATAACACTCTGTAAATATTTATAAAAATATTTACAGCTCGGTTTATAAAAATGAGGTCCCGATACCTCATTTTCTAAAACCACTTGACCTAGGGTTTTATCATTCGAACCTAATAAATCATTATAAAATATAAATTACCAATTCAAAGACCTTTTTTTAAAAATCATATTTGACTCGTAAATATTTAATAATAATATTTACGAACTTACTCGCCGGATTTGGTGGCCTCGAAACCATTATTTTTGATACTACTGAAAAATCGAGCTGTTACAGATTGGGCACATCAGTTCTTACCCTATATGTGGTTATGGAGTTGAAGATATTATTCATGTGTTGTGGGACTGCCCGATAGCTAAGGAAGTGTTGCTACATGTGATCCCAATAGAGCAACATCAAAGGTTCTTTTCTGATAATTTACAAAATTGGTTATCTGCTAACTTGTGTTGCCATTTGAGATTGCAGGATCGTGGTGTCACTTGGTCATGCCTTTTTGGATTAATCACCTAGCATATCTGGAAGAATAGAAATCTCTTCATATTCCAAAATGTCACATGGTAAACGGTAGAAGTTGTTAAACTCTCCATTAGTTGGGTGCAACAATTCGAACTTCATCAAAGTGGATACAAGATCAACAAGCAGAACCCAAATCATAATTTTCAAGATAATAGCTTGTGGGTTCACTTACACGGATGGCGCAGTTGCTAGAGATATAGGGAATGCTTCTGCGAGAGGTATGCTGCGAGATCAACATGGAAATTAGATTTTGGGTTTCAATCGGTATTTGGGTAAATGTTCGCCCTTTGAAGCTAAAGTATGGGGTATCCTGGATGGACTCCTTATACTGCTTAATAAAGGTTATAAACGAGCAACAATCCAAACTGATAATCTGGATGTGTGGTTCAGACCTTAAATGATATTGTATTGGAAGATTCAGGTTTTAATTTGCTTAGAAAGCTTCGTCGAATCATGAGAACTGAAAGGTAATGGACAATTAGATTTGTGCCCAGAGAACAGAACACTATTACGGATCAGTTAGCCAAACTTAGCATAATGTGGAAGTCAAGCTTACAAGTATTTGATGTGGCCACGACTGAAGTCCTTGAATTTTTAGAACAAGATGATGTGAGTAGCGATTTTAGATAATTGAATTGATGTTATTTGTAATTTCTTTTTCACCAAAAAAAAGGTCAGTTTCATCAAATATTCTCAATTTATTGTTAGGATTTTAAATTGGTATCTAAATGTCAAAACGTTCCAATTGGATTATCAAAATATAAATACTATATCAATCGGGTCATTTTCATTAATCTAGCGATCAGTTTAAGCATTAAATGCTAGTTCAAGTCTAACGTGAGCATTTTTAAAACATCTTAATTAAATTGTAAATAAGTATGACGTACCATATGGACAACTTGAATGTAACATGTTAGAAAAACATATAATGCCATTAAAATTTAGTAAACATTGATTTTAAACTAAAATTTTAACCTAAGTAAAAATTTTAACATTTGACTTTTGAAAATGATTTTCAATGAAATTACATTTTATCTCCCATTAAATTTTTAATTTTACAATATTATATCTAAAATTGACATTCTATCTTCTCAAAATACTTTTTAATATATAGTAATAGTAAACACTATTCAATATTTCAAAGCAATTATTAAAAGTTCTTTTACATCACTTTTCAATCTAAATAATAAATTAACTATTTGTATAATATTTTGTTTTTATGTTTGGTTCCATTGTTATTGGCATGGGAGTGTTAACAATGGGAAGGGGTTAGAAAGATTTTCTTATTTCCATTTTTCTTTATATTTTCAAAAGTTCATTTTTTTTTCTTTATTGGTGCTTGATGGTGGTTATTATAGTGGCATGGGTAGTTCTATCATTGAGTGAATCTGTGCTTCAAATGATATATGCCAACTTATTTCCCCTTTCTTTTTCTTTTTAATTTTAATTATGGAATACAACTTCTAACTTAAACAAGTTCAATTCAACTATTTGATTATATCTTCAGCGAAGTTCGAGTTTAAAATTAGATTTTGATTTAACTCGAGTAAAGTATCGAACTTAAAATTTCGAGTCGAGCTTAAGTTTAAACCTGACAATATTAAAATTTGGCTCGGCTTAATTTCAATTCTATTAAGAACTCACTTGTAACACGTTAAAGTTTGGGGAAATTTAAAATCTAAACAATAATTTAAAGATGCATGATGCAATTAACCCTAAAAACTGTACATAGAAATTTTGACCAGTAAAATTAAAAGCTTTAACTTCAAATGAGTTCCAATCAATGAAGACCTAGCGTCGTAGGTCTGCTCTTTTTTTTTTTTTTGCTATGTGAAAATGGTGTTCTTCTTATTATTTTTCTTTATTGTTCTTTGATTTCTTTAATATTACGTCTCTAAGTTTGAAGTTTTGTTCTTTCGTTCCTTCTTTAATCATCTTTTCTTAAGAGTTTATTTTTTATCGAGCTTTAGTTTATTTTGGACCTAAGTCACCTTCGATGTAAATTTGTTGTTTTAGATAATGAAAAAAACCATTTCCTTTTTTGCTTGGAGTTTTGTGTATGTGTTTTTTTATGTTGTGTAGTAATGATGTAAAGAGAATATGTAGGAGAGTTCTAATGGTTAAGATTTACAAATATCACAAAATTGAGATAGATCATGCTTTAAACATAGAATTTAGTTTAAGCTCATTTTGTATTGTTATATTGTGTAATAATGATGTAAAGAGAATATGTAGGAGAGTTTTAGTGGTTAAGATTTACAAATGATCACAGACTTTGGTTTAAGCTCATTTTGTATTGTTACCTTTTAGCAAGGGCGTAGATAAGCGGATACTTTTAAAATTTATTTGTTGTATAGGCAATTTAAATTTAATATATTAAAAATAACACTCATAAATTTTATTTGCTTTGTTTGTTTTTTAATACATTGGATCTAAGATGCTTAAGCAATAGGTATGGACACAATTACGATTTAATCGATATGTTTTAAACATGTTTTATGTCAGATCCAAAATGATATTTTGCAACGTTTGGTAGGAGTATTATATATTCACCATGTTTTACTATATAAGTTAGCAATGAACTAAATTCAATTGGTAATTTTTAGCCACTCACATGGCTTGTTTTGGGAAAAGAGGAGGAAGATTTTTCACTTATTTTGAAAATGTCTTATTTTTTTACAAAAGTTTTTACCTATATTTCTAATTTCAAGTTCAAATATAAACTATTCTTTATTTTATGTCTATCTATTATAATACATATGTAATAAATAAGTTTTTTCTCATGTGTGGAGTATGCCTCGCATTTTTGGCCAAAATAAAGTTGACGTCCCGACGAGAAAAAGGCGTCGTCCTGATGAGAAAAGACGTCTTGTCCCAACGATGCGATGAAGGGTGTCCTAACAAGGCAACAACCACGTCACGACGGGGTGACGTGTTATGCAATGTTTTCGGTTTTCTTCTTTCAATCAAATTCTAATTATTTGTCTCAGTCGAACTCTAATTAGTGTAGGTTATTTTAATATTATTTTACCTACAATTTTAGCCTATAAACAGACCCTTTTCCACCCTAGAAAATAACCCATATATAACACATTTAGTATTAGCTTTTACAAGCTTTCAGTGAATTTTATGTTTACGTTTTGAGGGTTCTTATTTTTGGGTTTCGGGGTTTAGTTTTATCTTCATCTTTTGTACTCTTCGTTTTTGCCGTTATAGTGAAATTATCTTTACCTGTGATTTTTTATCCTTTTCGGGGGAGTTTTTCCACGTAAAATATTTATTTTCGATCTTTTCAATTTCGTTGTTATTTTACTTATTTGTTGCTTAATCAGGTTTATCCCTAACAAACTAGTATTAGAGTTAGTTTGATTTTCGTAATCAACCCATTCAGAGATGGCAAATCAAGGTTTGATATCGACAAGTTCGACGGCATCGCAAATTTCAGTTTATGACAAGTTCACATGTTAGCAATTTTGATCCGGAGTGATCTTGAGAGGATCCTTGTAAGGAAACTGAATGACATGGAACAATTAAAATAGGATAGGTTAAATAAGAAAGCTCTATCCTCAATTTAATTATGCTTAACAAATAATGTGTCTCAAGAGATTTTAAAGGAGAAAACAACATATACATTATGGAATAAACTGGGAGCCTTGTACATGACGAAATCCTTAACCAACAGGTTAGTATTAAAACGTCTTTACACGTTCAGAATGGCCGAATGTGAGTTTATTAGAACTCATATTAGTGAGTTTGTTACCCTTCATACTGATTTAAAGAATCTTGAAGCAGATATTGATGATGATTATCAAGCTATATTGTTGTTATGCTCATTGTCCTCTTCTTATAAAATTTTCAAGGAAATTTTGATTTATGGGAGAGATCATCTCTGATTTGAGAACGTGAAGGGGAATCTGCTGAGCAAGAATAAACTCGACAACGCCTTAGGCCCAAACAAAAAGTCAGACGAGCAAACCTTAGTTCTAGTGTTGGAAAATCAGATTTAGAAAAGCAGTGAAAAATAAATTTAGGGAAAAATCGAAGTTTTAAAATTTTTTTTCCAAAATAAGAACTTGGTTGTGATATCTAAAGTAATAAATACTTAATCAGAATTGTACCTTTTCGATTCTTCTAGGATGAATGCTTCAACTGAGTAGCCTTTTCCATTATGCTCAAGCTCACGTCTGCCAAATGTGGGCTCGCTTCAAATAAAAAAAATTCACAAAAATTACCAATGGGATAATTTCATAATTTCTCTAAACTTTTGGGTCAAATTATAAATAAGAAAAATATCTTTATAATTTTTCTGAAATAATTTCTTTAGAGAATTTTCTCTCTACAACTTTTCTCTTGAATTCAAGTGCGTGAAATAATGACACAAGGCTCTCTTTATATAGGGAGAGTTTAGAGAGTTCAACTATAATTAAACCTAATCATTTTAATATTAAATTAATATAATATTTATCTAAAAGATAAACATTAAATTAAATTTAATATTAAGACAATCACTTTAATATTAATTTAATAAAATACTATTAAGATAAATATTAAATTAAAGTTAATATTAGATCTATTAAAATAATATTATTTTTAGAATAGTTAATCTGAAATTAAATTCTTTAGTAGAGTCCCAGTAGGAGTGTCATTCTTCCACTGCTCAACTACTGAAGACCCACTGCTATCGACCATTTGCCGACCACTGGAATATCGCCGTCTTAGTTGCCGACACCCTAAGCTGGTTCAGTTTCTACCGATTCGGTCCGGGCCAATGACGACCTAACTGATTTGATCTAGCCATCATTTGGACTATCGGCCCGATTTCACATACCAGACTCAATTCGACCAACTTTTGGGTCTTGGTCTCAGTTTTGGGCTCTCGAGCTCAATTTATGATTTCAGGTCCAATTTTCTAGTTCAATTACCCATTGGGCCAATTATCTGACTTGAAAATTAATTTCCAAAAATATCATATTAATTTTAATTAATTTGATTAATTTAATTTTACTTGATCAAAATTAAATTTTCTAAAAATCACTTAGATTTTCTAAATTAATTTTTCAAGAAAATTCTTTAATCAAATTCTGTAGTTGAACAATTCTTATGATCGCCAAATTTAATTCCAAATCGAATAAATCGACTGAATTAAATTATTTCCAAAGTCGTAGAATTTCCTTCTAATTCAAAAACAATCCGATCGAGCTTTTACTGAGCTAGTGGAGGGACCAATCGGACATATACAATTAAGCTTTAGTAATTGCAATTATGTCCAGAAGCATCGTTTGGATAATTTACAATTACTTATTCATGGAGTCAGTCCACAAGAAGTACCATGATTGAAAAGTCCTTGTTGTATACTCTTTACAAAGTAATTTATCCAACTGTTTTGTCTAATGACCTCGTCATGTGTGTGTTACCTTCATATGATATCAATGATTCCTTTGAGTTAAATTTGTTCACCCAATATAATCATATTTTATCTTATTGTCACCATTGTATCTTCTTAATGATTAATATGATCACCGTCAACAAATAATTGTGATAAATTGATCCTTCGAGAACGAGCAACTCGTGGTCACATTCCATATTAATCAATCCATACAATGCCAATGAGAGAATATCATTAACTCTTTGATTGAGCTATGAATTCCATTGTAAAGTCATGCCATACACAAGTCATGTACCCAACATACCAACTTTAGCTTGATCATCTTTAGAGCATAAGCCTCCACTTATATCAAAGCACATGAGTTACATACACATGGTTAGTGACTAACTCAAGATTTAATTAAATCACACCATGAACGTCACAAGTGAATTAATTCACAAATGAATTCAGAATTAATTCATCTTGGGCCTAGTCCAATGTATCATTTTTCAATGAATACATCTATGTCTCTACCCGTGGAGTCAACTGCTCCGATAGCCAAGACTAGCCATCTCCTCACTTTGGTTATTTTACGGGATTACGAACTTGTTTAGATTATCAATTGAAGTAAGTTGTCTTTCTCGCAATATAAACGTTCTTACAGTGCCACTTATAATTAATTTGAACTTAGACAATCAATGAGCTAATATTTGCTTATCACAATTTTACTATTTATGCAAAATATGAAAGACAAAAATACAAAAGACATAATAGTGAAATATGAAACTAACTTTATTTATTTATTCATCGTTCAAATAAATAGAAAATAGTTATATATTTACTACAATATGGCCATATTTTCCAACATCTAGTTGCAAGAGGCAGACAACAATCTAGAAAGATAGAACAAAACAGGTCTAAAGCAAGATCCAAATCCAAAAACCGTGACAAATACTGTGGCTATGGCAAAAAGAAAGGCCACGTTAAGACAGAATATTGGAAACTTCAAAATAAAATTAAAAAGGGATGCCGAAAGTGACGAGAGAGTTAAGTAGAAAGTTTAAGTTTTTGATGCTAGTGTAGCAGAAGATAGATGTGATGATTTATTATTGGTATCGACGAGCGAAAGCTCCAATCTTACTTCTGAATGGATTTTAGATTCATGGTGCTCCTACCACATGTGTCCCAACAGAGACTGGTTCTTCACGTACAGTTCAGTTGAAGATGCAGTTGTGCTGATGGGGAATAATTCTCCATGTAAGATAGCTAATGAGGAACCATACAAATTAGGATGTACAACGGAATTATTCAGACGCTATAAGATGTCAGGCATGTTCTTGACTTAAAATAAAAATATCATCTTATTGAGAATTTTGAATTTTAACGGTTGCAGGATAGTTATTGAATCAAATAACTTAAAAGTCTCTCGTGGAGCTCTCGATATGATGAGAGGATAGGAAAATACGTAGCTTATATGTTCTGCAAGGGTCTACGATAATTGGTGCGGCTGCAATTATTGAAGGACAACCAAAATCGTCGCTACATCAAGACGAGGAAGACCTCGACGTCGTGACGATGCGACATCCTAACAAGAACACTCTCCATGTCTCGATGACAAGACGTGGTTTTTCTTCCACCAATTTCGATTCAACCAAACTTTGGTACATGATTTTGGGTCATATGCGTGAGAAATGAATGACAGACTTGTGCAACAGAGGTATTCTTAAAAACACTAGAGTTGGTAAGTTAGGTTTTTGCGAGCATTGTGTTTTCGGGAAGCAAACTAGAGTCAGTTTTGATTTGGCAACGCACAAGTCAAAGACTAGAAGTTTTTCAACTTCTAAGCACAATTTTGACTCATTTAATATCCTGCATAGTTTGAGATAAGCCCGTGGTGGGCTTTGACAAAAAAGACGTTGTGAAAATAAGAGTTAATGTGGACATTTGTAGAGTATGCCTCGCATTTTTGGCCAAAATAGAGTTGACATCTAGACGAGGAAAAGGTGTCGTCCCGACGATGCAACCATCAACGTCTCGATGAGAAGAGATGTCTCGTGCTGACGACACAATGAAGGGCGTCCCGATGAGGCAACAACCACGTCATGACGGGGCAACGTGTTATGCAATTTTTTCAGTTTTCTTCTTTCAATCAAATTTTGATTATTTGTCCCAATCGAACTCTGATTAGTGTAAGTTATTTTAATATTATTTGACCTACGAATTTAGCCTATAAATAAACCCTTTTCCACCCTAGAAAAATAACCCATAACACATTTAGTATTAGCTTTTACAAGCTTTCAGGGAATTTTATGTTTACATTTTAAGGGTTTTTATTTTTGGGTTTTGAGGTTTAGTTTTATCTCTATCTTTTATACTTTTTGTTTTTTCCGTTATAGTGAAATTATCTTTACTCATGAGTTTTTATCCTCTTCAGGGGGTTTTCACGTAAAATATTTACGTTTGATCTTTTCAATTTCTTTGTTACTTTACTTGTTCGTTGCTTAATCAAGTTTATCCTCAACATCATGTTATTATATTAGTAAGCAAATGTGTCATTAGTGTTTAAATTGATGACTAGGCTAATGAAATGTTTAATGTTATACTTTGGTGAGTCAATTAGAACATTTTGAAATTTAGAGACCAATTTAAAATTTGGACAATAGTTTAGAGGTGTTTGATGGAAATGAACCCTTTTGAAAAGATGGTTGCGGTTGAAAACGCTGCGTTTTGATATGGCAGAGGCAAAGGAGTGCAACGTTGTCGTTTAGCGTAATTCTAGAATTTTGGATGGTATATATTTTGTTCATTAATTTTGTGTAGTATTTTAGGAAAGCTTAAACCCCAAACAAAACCCTGGTGGCTGATAGCCTTCAAAATTCGAACTCAAACGAGAGAGAGAAATGAAGTTCAGGAGTCTGATTCCGCCGGGGTCGTGGCTGGTGAGGAAGCTTTGCACCGAGACTGCCGAGAATGCGACGGCTCCAGCGGTGAGGGCGGCGGCGGCTCGAAACAGAAACATTCTGTATTCGAGGCTGTCGGCTTTAGGAGCGACGGGAGGGACGGTGGCGGAGGCGTTAAACGGTTACATAATGGAAGGGAAAAAGATTAGGAAAGATGAGCTGAGCCGCTGTGTCAAAGAGATGCGCAAGTACCGTCGTTACCAGCACTCCCTTGATGTACTTCCCATTTTCCCCCTTTCTGAAACCTAATAAGCATTTCCTTTAATTTTCGTTTGCATATGAAGATGAAGAAAAAAAACCTAGTTATTTAATTCGAATTTATCTAGTATTTGATTTGTTTATTATGGTTTATTATAATGTAGATTATGGATTGGATGGAGAAGAGGAATATGCATTTCTCTTATGTTGATCATGCTGTACGTTTGGATCTTATTGCAAAAACCAAAGGACTTGGGGCTGCTGAGGATTACTTAAGCGCCCTTCCTCCAAATTCCAAGAACAAATTTACTTATGGCTCTCTTTTGAATTGCTATTGCAATAATCTTATGGAGGACAAGGCATTGGCCCTTTTTAAGAAAATGGATGAATTGAAGTTCATTGATAATTGTTTACCTTTCAACAACCTCATGTGCTTGTATATGAGATTGGGGCGACCTCAGAAGGTGCCCCAACTTGTCGATGAAATGAAGCGCTGTGACATTCCCCGGGGTAGCTTCACTTACATTCTTTGGATGCAGAGCTATGCAGAGTTGAATGACATTGAGGGAGCGGAGAATGTTTTGGAGGAGTTGTCGAATGATAGTGAAGATAAGTGTACTTGGAGAACATATAGTAATCTGGCTGCAATGTATGTCAAGGCTGGTCAGTTTGAGAAAGCTGAGGCATGTCTGGAGAAGTTAGAGAAAGATAATATGCCTCGTCAGCGCGAGGCTTACCATTATCTGATTAGCTTGTATGCCGGTACTTCGAATCGAGATGAGGTTTATCGGCTATGGGAAGATCTGAAACAGCGTTATCCTACTGTTAACAATGCAAGTTATCTTATTATGGTTCAGGCACTTGCTAATCTAAAGGATTTCAAGGGTTTGAAGAAATGTTTTGAGGAGTGGGACACTAGTTGCTCTTCGTATGATAGGAGGTTGGTAACTAGTACCATCCGTGGTTTTCTATCGGGTGACATGCTTGAGGAAGCCGAAGTCGTTCTGGATAATGCTATGAAGAGAAGTAAAGGTCCTTATACTAAGGCTCGAGAGTATTTCATGGTTTACTTCTTAAGGAAATGTCGCTTTGACATGGCTTTGAAGCATATGGAAGCAGCGGTTTCTGAGGTCAAGGACTGGAGCCCTGTGAATCCCGAAACCACGACTGCTTTTTTTGATTATTTCATGAATGAGGGTGATGTCAAGGCCGCCGAGGAGTTCTGCAAGCATCTAAAGAATAACAATTGTCTTGATTCCGAGGTGTACCATCAGTTGCTAAGACTTTATGTTGCTGCTGGTAAGGTGGCTCCCGACATGCGCCGAAGGTTGGAGGATGATGCGATTGAAATCAGCAAAGAGCTCGAGGATTTGCTTGTAAAGGTTTGCCCAGAGTAATGTTGTAATCTGAAGCTGTTAACAACCTATATTCATTTAGGATGATCTTGAGTCTATTCCATGATCTCTGGTGGCTAGTTTCGGTCTAGTATTTTTTGCGAACTGGGATATTCCAGTTGGTTCAATGACGTTCCAAAGTACCTCATTTATAGAGATGTAGAAGATGCTACGAAAATGAACATTAGGAAAAAGGGACATCAATGATGTAGCGAATTTAGATCATTCTTAAAAATTACAAGGTCATGTCAGTGATATGTAAGTTGCATCTCATCCATCCACTTTTATATTATGTACTAAATACTATGTTCTTTCTTTAGCCGATCAAACAGATTAATTCTGAGGGCCTTGAGTAATACATTTAAAAATTAAATCCTCGTGTGTAATGTTGCTCAAGTTTGGTTTGATTTGAAATATGAGTTTAAAATTTTATTTAAATCCATTCATATATTTGTAAATGTTTAATTTAAGCCTGTTTTAGGTGTTCCTTATTATTTTAGATGTAAATTTTTTAATTTCATATTTAATATTTTAAATGGTTATTCTTTTATTAAAATTTTAAAATTGAACAATTTAACCTATTTTTAAATATTCACATAGTATTGTATTATTATATATATATTATATAATATATAAAAATAAAATAGTTTACAAAAATATAAAATGAATTGAGCTCCAACTTTTAATGTTTAAGCTTAAATCTTATTTATATATTAAACAATTTTAAATTTTTTATCCAAGCTTAATTTTCGAATCTCGTATGTTTTTTTCTGAACTCAGACTACGAAAAAATCTAAGATCGTGTAATTATAAGAAATTTTAATTTCATAAATCTAACTAGCAAAGTGAAATTAGGTACTTGCAAGAATAACACTGTTAATTCTTGAATCTAACTAGCAAAGTGAAATTATATAGCTGCAAGAATAACACTGCTAAGCTAAGTACTAGTGTCACGGACTTAGAGCTTTCCCACGCGATCCGTGCGGCCTTAGGCAGTTTCTCTGCTTAAAACGCCTAAGTCAGCCTAACTTGCAAAGAAAAAGGATTCAACAGCAAAAACGCACAAGTCAACTTAACTCACAACAATAAAGGATTCAATAGAATTCCCTTAAGATTTTCGCTAAGAACAGCAGAAGAATGAAGTAAGAACGAGCCTTGAAAGATGAACAAAAGCAAGAACACTTGAGAGAAAAGTTTGAGGGAATACTCTCAAAATTCTTATTAATAACTCCGTGAATTACAATGAGTACAGAGGTCTCTATTTATAGTTGAGCCTCAAAGTACATCAAAGGCTATAATTAAAAGCTGTATACAATTAGAACTCTAAGACATAATTAGAAGCTGTATACAATTAAAACTCTAAGATTAAATAATCATATCTTCTTGGGTCTCTTCCCTTATTTATCAGACTCTTGGGATGGGCTTTTAATCCCTTCAGGCAACGGGCCAGTTTGGTTGGGCCAAATGACCTCCTTCAAATACGATGGATCGCACAAGTTTGTCATGGTTGCGTGTTCCCATGCGCAACCCATGACATTCTCCCCCACTTGTTCTAGCGACGCCCTCGTCGCATCTTCTTTGTGGAACTGGTCAATCTTCTCTTTGAACTGCCATAATGCCTCGGCAGGTTCCCAACTTGCTTCACTATCAGGAAGTCCCTTCCATCGAACTAAGTACTCATGCCGTGGTCGGTGGTACTTTCGTCTAATTATCCGATCTGCCTCAATGTTTTCAACTTTACGATCGTACGACACCTTTACCCCCATCGGTGCTCGTTCAGACTTGCCTCTATTTGGATCCTCTTGATCTCCATGAAACGGCTTAAGCATGCTTACATGGAAGACTGGGTGTACTTTAAGTTTTGGTGGCAACTCCAGCTTGTAGGCCACCTTGCCCACTCTCTTCACAACTTTAAACGGCCCTTCATACCTTCGCACAAGACCCTTATGCAAGCCAGTATATCGTAAAATCAAGTGTAGTTTAGCAAGGACTGAGTCACCCACTTGAAATTGTACATCCCTTCGGTTTTGATCGGCCCACTTCTTGCTACGCTTACTTGCCTTATGTAAACAAGCTCTAGCCAAGTCATTCTTCTCTTGCCAATCTTTTGCGAATCGATAGGCTGCCGGATTTGGTCCTGTATAATGGGCCACAACAGCGTTGGGTGTGAGTGGCTGTTGACCTGTCACTATTTCAAATGGACTTTGATTCGTGGCCCCACTTCGCTGCAAGTTGTATGAAAATTGGGCCACATCCAGTAACTTTGGCCAATCCCTTTGTGTGGCACTCACATAGTGTCGAAGATACGTCTCCAACAGTGCATTTACTCGTTCAGTTTGCCCATCGGTTTGTGGATGCATGCTTGTGGAGAAGTTCAAATCTGAGCCCATTGACTTGAACAACTCTGTCCAGAACCGGCCAGTGAATCGCCCATCTCGATCGCTGATAATAGACAGTGGCACTCCCCAATATTTCACCACGTGTCTAAGGAACAACCGAGCTGCCTCCTCAGCAGGCACTCTTTGGTCGCCGGAATAAAAGTTGCATACTTTGAAAACCTGTCCACCACAACAAGAATACTAGCAAACCCGTCAGACTTAGGCAAACCAACAATAAAATCCATGGATAAACTCTCCCATGGCCTTTCTGGAACTGGCAGGGGTTGAAGCAAGCCGGCTGGAGTCTTTAACTCAACCTTGTCTTGTTGGCACACTAGACAAGTTTTCACATAGGTTTCTACATCAGCATCCATGTGAGGCCAGTAATAACGATCCTCCAAAAGGGCCAAAGTGCGATGCATCCCTGGATGGCCTGCCCATTTTGAGTCATGACACTCCTTCATTACTTTCTTACGGAGTTTCCCATAATGGGGCACATAGAGGCGGTGTCCATGAGTGTATAATAGCTCCCCATCAAGCCAGAATCTTCTCGTTTTTCCCTCTTTGGCAAGCTCACTCAAATTTTTGGCCGTGGGATCATGGGACAATCCCTCTCGAATGCATTCCAGCAAAGAACCCTCAGGCTGACTAATTGCTGCAAATTCTATCTTGCGACTGAGTGCATCAGCCACAATGTTGGCACTTCCTGGTTTATATTCCATTGTAAAATCAAACTCCGCTAGTAAAACCTGCCAACGAGCCTGCTTGGGAGACAACTTTTTCTGGGTTAGGAAATAACTGTTGGCAACATTATCGGTAAGGACCACAAACATGGAACCTAATAGATAGTGTCTCCATGTGCAAGCGATGTACTACATGATCATCTCTTTCTCTTGGACCGTATATCTACGCTCCGTCTCATTAAGCTTTCGACTCTCGAAAGCAATTGGGTGCCCATCTTGCATCAGTACTCCCCCAATAGCATAATCTGATGCATCTGTGCGTACTTCATAAGGCTTTGCAAAATCTGGCAAGGCAAGTACAGGTTCCCTCGTCATTTCTTGCTTCAATTGATTGAAGGCCTTCTCACATTCCGGATTCCAATCCCATACCTTCCCCTTTTTCAACAGTGTCATCAAGGAGTGGCAATTCTGAGTAGCCTTCGACGAGCGTCGATAGTAATTTGCCAACCCAAGGAAAGATCTCACTCACACCTTGGTTGGAGGCTCCCACTCTGAAATGGCTCGAACCTTGCTCTTGTCCATTCGGATCTTACCACTTCCTACAATGTGGCCTAGGAATGACACCTCTTGTTGGGCAAATGAGCATTTCTCCTCCTTGACGAATAGCTCATTTTCCCTCAAAGTCTGGAACACCTCCCTCAAGTGTTTTATGTGCTCTTCGAGTGACTTGCTATACACGACAATGTCATCAAGGTAAACAACCACAAAACGATCAAGAAAGGGTTGAAGTACCTTATTCATTAGGGTGCAGAATGTAGCTGGAGCATTCGTGAGTCCGAAAGGCATCACAAGGAACTCATACGAACCGTACCGTGTCACACAAGCTGTCTTTGGTTCGTCCCCCTCGGCTATCCGAACTTGATGATACCCGATCTCAAATCTAACTTGGTAAACCATCTTGCACTACCAAGTGATCGAACAAATCGCAATAAGAGGAATAGGGTACCTATTCTTCACAGTGATCTTGTTTAGAGCTCGATAATCAATGCACATTCTCAAAGACCCATCGTGTTTCTTTTGGAACAACACTGGCGCACCATATGGGGATTTAGATGGTCTAATGAATCCCGCATCCAAAAGTTCCTTCAATTGTTTCCGCAACTCTTCTAATTCTGGCGGAGACATACGATAGGGGGCCTTCTTGCTGGCGGCACCACATTGGATGCTAACTCGATTTTGTGGTCCACCTCCCTCTTGGGTGGCAAACGTTTAGGCAACTGAGCAGGCATTACATCTCGGAATGATTGCAACAATTGTCCCACTTCTTTTGGGGTCTCACTAATAGACTCAGCGGTCTCTTCGATCTTCAAGGTGGCTAAATATGAGACTTCATTTCTCCGTACACCTTTAGCAAACTGAATTGCGGATAGTGTTTTTCCTTCAAAGCTTCTCTTCCTTGTCACTTTCACCATGCATTGATGTTTCGCATCTGAGATCACCATGTAATTGCTCGAAGGGGCAATAAGAGCTTTAACCTGATCAAGGAAGCTTAGTCCCACCACAAAATCATAGTCATCAAGTGGTATTACCTTAATGGATACCTTCCCTGACCAATTGCCGAGCTGAAGATCCACTCCCTTTGCAACCCCTTTGATTGGAACACTTTCCGAGTTCACTGCTTTTGATTCGACCCCTTCATTATCTATCTTGAGGCCCGGTTTACAAGCGACCTCCTCGACATGAATAAATCAGGCGCTTTGTGTCAACGAGCGCATTCAATTTTCTACCGGCCACAATGATGTCTACAAACATCAAACCATGGCTCCTTCTATCTTCGACACCGCCTAATATCGATCCAAGGTTGTTACCCTCCTCATCGGACTCCCCCTTCGCTTCCATCGCCTTGAGAGCGGCCTTCTTTGGACAGTCCTTGATCATATGTGGACCCTCACAGTGGAAACACCTTATAGGTCCACTTTTTCTCTTGTCCCAAGGCTTCTTACCGTCGCCGTTCCTAGTGGGCCTTTCTTTATCTCCCCCACTATTACCCTTTAATCTGGGTTTAGAAGAATTGGGATTGTCTTTCCTCCCACCAAATTCAAGAAGTGATTACGCTCGACATAGCCTTGGTGAGTTCTTGAACTCCTCGGCGTTGCAACTCTTGCTTCGCCCACGGTTTTAATCCGTCCATAAAGGAAAAGAATGCCTCTTTCTCCCCCATATCTCGCAATTTGTAGCATAAGCTCGCTAAACTCCTGCACATACTCCCTCACAGTGCCTTGTTGTGCAAGCCGACGCAACTTTGCCCGAGCCTCATCCTCGGCATACTCTGGGTAAAACTGTGCTTTGAACTCACATCGAAACTCCTCCCATGTTTCGATTTCAGACCCACCACGTCTCACATCAGTGGACCTACGACGCCACCACAACAAAGCAACATCAGATAAATACATCGCAGCAGTAGTTACCTTAGTGACATCCTCCGTGATGCCTTTGGCACAGAAGTATTGCTCGATTCCCCACAAAAAGTTGTCCACATCTCTTGCGGACCTTGTTCCCTTAAACTCTTTGGGCTTGGGAACATCAATATTGGGCTTGGGTGCGGCGGCGCTAACCCACCATTGCCCAAGGCAACCTTGTAGATTGTGAGTTCACCCTTGAGCTCATAATCTCTCCCTTCAAGGCCACCACCATAGCCTCAATGGCATCATCTCTACCAGTCAACTGTTTCATATTGTCCGTCACATACTCTTTAAGCTGCTCCTGCATGGACTGCAGTCCATCATGGAGCCTATCATCAACATCTTCAACCCTCTCCTTGATATCCCCCATTGAACTCTCGAGAGTGACGACGCGATCCTCTAAAGCTGACAATATGTCCCTTGAGCGACTGGCTTTCCTAGCCCTCCCACGGGTCTCCATTCCCTCAACTTCTTTTGACATCTTTCAACGGTGGCTTCGAACCTTAGCTCGGATACCAACTGTCACGGACTTAGAGCTTTCCTACGCGATCCGTGCGGCCTTAGGCAGTTTCTCTGCTTAAAACGCCTAAGTCAGCCTAACTTGCAAAGAAAAAGGATTCAACAGCAAAAACGCACAAGTCAACTTAACTCACAACAATAAAGGATTCAATAGAATTCCCTTAAGATTTTCGCTAAGAACAGCAGAAGAATGAAGTAAGAACGAGCCTTGAAAGATGAACAAAAGCAAGAACACTTGAGAGAAAAGTTTGAGGGAATACTCTCAAAATTCTTATTAATAACTCCGTGAATTACAATGAGTACAGAGGTCTCTATTTATAGTTGAGCCTCAAAGTACATCAAAGGCTATAATTAAAAGCTGTATACAATTAGAACTCTAAGACATAATTAGAAGCTGTATACAATTAAAACTCTAAGATTAAATAATCATATCTTCTTGGGTCTCTTCCCTTATTTATCAGACTCTTTGGGATGGGCTTTTAATCCCTTCAGGCAACGGGCCAGTTTGGTTGGGCCAAATGACCTCCTTCAAATACGATGGATCGCACAAGTTCGTCATGGTTGCGTGTTCCCATGCGCAACCCATGACACTAGCATTTTCTTATGGTGAAATTCCCTAGCAAGTCCCTCCTTTATAGAGACTGAATCAAATTGATCCTTTACTATTAAATTAATCCATTTAGTTCATGTACTATTATAAAAATCAAATGTCAAATATTAACAAAGTTAATATTTATTTTTTAATTTTTAAAAATATCATTTACTATTTAAAAGAGTTAATATCTTTAAAACTTTTATAATTCTATAAATGAAATATTTTATTTGGAGTTGAATTCAAATTGAAAAATTAATTTTCATGTTATTTTTTAAACATTAAATAATAATTCTATTACAGTTTAGTCTTATTTAAACAGTAAATAAGGTTAAATATCTGGTATTTATAATAGAGGGATCTGATAGGTAGTTTCACCATTTTCTTATTAAGGTTAAAGGGCTTTAAGGTTGGGTTTGAGCGGACTCCATACCCGATTCACAAACAGATCTGATCTGAGGCCTATGTCCAGATCCTCTGTGTCGAAGCGTGATTTATATAGGTCCTTGTTCCAAACATATATCAGATCCTTTCCCGGTCGTTCCCTTAACTTTCAGAGCTTACTTTAGTCGCCGTCGGGCTCTAAAGCAACGGCAGCTAAATTTAGTAATCGAAGATGAAGATCAGAGATGCTTCACTTTGCTTACTGATCTTAGTTTACACTGTTTCAGCTGCTTCTGCAAATTCCGTCCACGGCTGTGGCGGATTCGTTGAGGTAAAAACTTCTTTAACACTTCCTTTTCATTTTTCTGTTCATTACTTTGATGCGGAAATGATAAGGAGGTTTCGAGAAATGATATTTTTCGAATCTTCATTCTCTTGTTTCTTGGAAATCAAGACGACTGTTAGTAGCGACGGATTTTTGTCGTGTGCGTGTGTTTCTGGATCTGAATTCTTTGATTTCAGCTACGATGCGATGCTCATTTTTGACCGTCTATTAGAATTTCTTATTGTTATTGCCGTCGTTTAAACTGAACATAAATGGATCATTTTGTAGGCGAGCTCGTCTGTGATTAAATCGAGGAAGGAAACTGATACGAAGTTGGATTATTCTCACATCACCGTACGGACTTAGCGATTTTGTTCATTTTGTCTTTTGGATCCTGTTCCTTTAAAAAAAAAATCTGATTTCCGGAGTCTGTCAATGCTTATTTGTAGGTTGAGCTTCGCACTGTAGATGGGCTAGTGAAGGAAAGAACTCAGTGTGCTCCAAATGGATACTACTTCATTCCAGTATATGATAAGGTTAGTTTGCTAATACTCACTTAGATTCTGGGCGTTGACTATGTCTATGTGAATTCACATTTGAGATTTTGGGGGCTGTGTTTTGCTTAACTACTTCAACCTAATGCCCGCATAAGAATATTTATGTAGTTATGCTATCCAAATCTTTTAATCCACTGGTTTGCAACCCATTTTTATAGTATTTTCCCAATTCTATTTGCATGTTCAAAACCATACTGTATGTGGTGCCTACGCATGCTTACTCAAACACTGTATATGAGAATGTAGTTCCCTGTTGGACTAATTGGTATAGTTTCTGTTTACAGGGTTCTTTTGTTATTAAAATCAGTGGACCAGAAGGATGGTCTTGGGACCCTGACAAGGTTTGGTTCATTGTTATTACGATAGATTTTCTTACAGGCTACGCTTCCTTTATTTTCTTGATATATCGGTGTTCCTACGCTTAAAGCTAAAAGTTATTCTGTAGGTTCCTGTTGTTATTGATGAAAATGGTTGCAACAATAATGAAGATATCAATTTCCGGTTTACAGGGTTTGTTTAATAGCTTGCATTCTTTAGCTGTTCATTTTTATTTTAGCTAGATTATGTGCAATCTGTGTTCCACTCTTTTATCATGCGCTGAATGTCAGTGCCAATAACCGTATGTATATTTATTTGTTGCAGATTTACCCTATCTGGTAGGGTTGTGGGAGCTGTTGGTGGGCAGAGCTGCTCACTTAAGAACGGTGGTCCTGCAAATGTGAATGTGGACCTTTTATCTCCTAATGATGATCTCATATCTTCAGAATTAACAATGCCAGATGGAAGTTACTTGTTCAAAAATATTATTCCAGGTATAGATGCTGCCATGTTACTTTCTTGCAAGTAGTGTTGTTATGTTCATCTGTTGTTTAATTCATTGTTAATTATTATTATTATTATTTTTCTGTTAGTTCATTTTTATTTAGTTTGTGGTTTTTGTGAATCAAGGCAAACAAAAACCATGTTCTCATAAAATTTGACAGAATGGATGTTAACAAGATAATTTAAATTCATCTACTAGAATAATGTACAGAGTAACTTTGTCATACTTACTCCTCTGTTCCACTATATGTGAACTCTTCACCTACCAGAATAATTTGCATTTAGAAACCTCTCTCTTACTGTTTTTAACTTTTCATGTATCCTTCTTATGGTACAGGAAAGTACAAATTACATGCTTCACATCCTGAATTGAAAATTGAAGTTAAAGGTTCCACAGAGGTTTTGTATATTTCCTCAACTCCATTTTTGCTTTGTATTGTGTTCTATGATATGCCGACCACTTGGAAATGCACTTATTTCAGGTGGAACTGGGATTTCAAAACGGTATTGTTGAAGACATTTTCTTTGTTGCTGGGTATGACATCCATGGTTCTGTGGTTGCTCAGGTGCTAAGTAACAACTGTTGAGAGCCCAATATTGTTTATTAATCTTGTGATACATCTTACCACTAAGTGTCTATGCATGAGCATTGCACTCTAAAGATTTAAAAGAGAATTCGAGTAATTGTTTCTTTTCACCCTTACACGTGCATAATGCATTAGTGCATGAGTTTATATGTTTTCTCTACCCTCTGACAGTCATGTCATTGTTTTGGCAGGGAAATCCCATTTTGGGAGTCCATATATATTTATATTCTGATGATGTCATTGAGGTAGACTGTCCCCAAGGTTCTGGTAATGCTCCTGAACAAAGAAAAGCTCTATGTCATGCTGTCTCTGATGCTGATGGGATGTTCACATTCAAATCAATTCCTTGCGGTAAACCAGTCTAAATGCACATCTCCACTCAATTCTACTTTTGTAATCCAATTTAAGGCTGATTACTGATCAGCTGGATAGGGGATACATCATTAAAGTATTTGTGTCTATCATTCATTAAATGTTATTTGGTACCAATTTGTTATCAACTTTGGAATCAGTCTGTATTATAGGCATGATTGACTTGCTTAATGATACTGAGCTAAGGTTGCTCTGTTCACAGAGTTGGGCTTAAGATATATTGCCGGTAGTTGTTATTTCTATGGATGTTGCTATTGTCCTGTTCATTTTAGATTTTTAGTGCTTATTTGGAAAGCTTTTGGTTATTAAGATAAGTTTCCATTTTATGCTTACCCTGAAGATTTTTATAGTTTAGAGCCTTTTGGTCACACGCTGATTAAGGTCTTTCTTATCAAGCATTTTTTCTCCCTAATAAATTGCTTATTGTATATCTTTTCCATTGAATATTTGTATCAAGCTGAACAGATGCTGGTAGCTTAACAACAGATAATAACAGAACTGATTCTGCCATTCATTGGTACAAAAGGTTTGATTTAATCTGAGTTGACTACTTTGACCACCTTACAGGACTTTATGAACTCATACCATACTACAAGGGTGAAAACACAGTGTTTGATGTCTCACCTTCTGTCGTGTCAGTGTCAGTAGGGCATCAACATGTAACAGTTCCCCAAAAGTTTGAGGTATGATACTTCTGTTGCTACATGCACAAATGTTTGTCTTCTGTAGCAATATGTTCCAGTATTATAGATTTTAGGCTGACTTTTCCTTTCATTTTTAGAGAAATTTAAGCTAAGATAAACAGCTTGATCTTTGTCTTCTAAATCTGTTTTGTCAAAATTATTTTTAGTATACCACCCTGGTACCCTCTGGTTTTCTCCACGTATGTATATATATACTTGTTCTTATCTGTCTCAAACATAAATTTTGCATTGTTATCCTGATTACCACTTATGGGAAGTATAATATTGTACATTATAGAATAAGGCTCCCAAAATGAAGTTTGTCCTTGTGCTTCTTGTTCTCTGCAAAGCAGAGTATAATATTGTACATAAATATTGTTCTATGAGACAGTTTCTTTGTTCCTGGGCCTCAAAGCAATTCCTTATGTCACAAAATACAGTTTGTCCTTGTGCTTCTTGTTTTCTGCAAAGCAGAGTATTTCTTTGACAGCATATCAACATTGATTTTCTTTAGTTCTGTCATTGAGTATTCAGCATTGCCATGTTTCTTGTGTTTTTTCATGATATAAATTTATAAGTGAATTATCTTCTTCTTATTTAAATGTAGGTTACTGGTTTCTCTATTGGGGGACGTGTTGTTGATGCAAATAACGTTGGGGTGGAGGGTGTTAAAATTCTAGTTGATGGTCAAGAAAGGTCTATCACTGATAAAGAAGGTTATTACAAGCTAGATCAGGTATGGCTAGACTTTTTCCAAATATTAAGGGCTTATTTGGATCCAAGTATCTTAGCTCTTTGCAGAATATTTCAATCACGGATATCCGTTCATTTTTTTATCTTCTGTTAATCGAGGATTTTAGCTTATCATAGTTACTAAGTTAGGAAAAGTATGACCGTGGAATCTGGTCCAGATTTGCACTAGTGGCAAAAAATTAGACACATATCACAGTTCGTATCTATTAAGGCAACTAATGTGAGTTCCCTGTTTTTTATCTGCTTTTCTTTTTAAAGTTATGTGTGTTGAGAAAATATCTTAATGTAGCTGCATACAGACTTGATAAATTTAATTATGGGCATTTGACGCATTTTTCCCTAACATTTCTCACTGTTATTGCTCTAGGTTACATCAAATCATTATACGATAGAGGCCATAAAGGAGCATTTCAAGTTCAATAAGTTGAAGGATTACTTGGTAAAGCATATCATATAAAATTTACATTCATTTCCTGAATCTGTGACATGACTTCCACCCTGGTGTTATAACTTTTGTTGATTCTGCACTGCATTAGGATGACCAAGGATGACCTGTTCCTTTTTAATTTTTTTTAATTATAGGTTAAGCCAAATATGGCTTCAGTTTCAGACATTAAGGCAGTTTCATACGATGTTTGTGGTGTAGTACGGACAGTTGACTCAGGTTACAAGGCAAAGGTAACTTCAGGAATTGCTTTTTTCCTCTATCAGTTACTGTTTTTAAGGCATATCTTGTTTTAATATTGTCATGTTTCGGATCCTAGGTAGCCTTGACCCATGGACCAGAAAATGTCAAGCCACAAGTAAAACAGACAGATGAAAGTGGAAAGTTCTGCTTTGAGGTATGCAACTAGAGGAGCCAGACTCTGTTTTTATGATAAAGAGGATTGAGTTGTAGTAGGAAATTTTCTTATAGTTTGTGAAATTTAGAGATTCTGAAATCTAGTTGGGTAGTCTCTTTGTTGCAGGATTCTGAATTGTAGTATTTTACACATTTCTTGCATTTTAATGTCATTTTTTGATGAGTGCCTTTTTTCTTTCAATCTTCAAAACCTTTCAGGTTCCACCAGGTGAATATCGCATTTCTGCTCTGAGTGCTGCGCCTGAGAGTTCCCCTGAGCTTCTCTTTTTACCTCATTATGCTGATGTTGTGGTGAACGGTCCAATATTTAATGTGGAATTTTCACAGGTAAATTTCTTGTTCACTAGAAAAGTTGGAATTCTATTTGGCTTGAGAAAAGAATATTTCTTTTTTGTTTTTGTTTTTATTTTCTATTTTCATTTCCTAAAAACAGTTTTGTTGTTTACTTACAAATGCGTTTATTGAATGAAAAAAGTTTTTCCTAATGCAAAATAATTAATTATATTTTATATCCTGTACATATATATCTTTTAACAAAAAGAACGATTAAAGAAACAAAGAAAAATATCCAACATATCATCCCTTGCATGTGATTTCAAATATTTAAATTGTGTTTTAATTTCATAAACTTTTGTAAGAAATATTTGAGTGTTAAGAGAAAAGGGATAATGAATAGTTCAAAATAACAATAATAACTAATGACAAAAAGAAAGGGTTATGAAAACAATTAATATTTAAATAGCTATTGGTTAAAAATAAATTTATATGTATTAATGGTTTCAGCAGGCAAAATGTAATGAACATCTTATTTCTCATAATTTAAAACATCCTTTTCTTTTTCCTTTGCAAATTTTCTCATTTTTGAATTACCAAAACACATTTCCATTTTATTTCCTATTTCTCAAAGAATGAAATGAAATGGATCCTATTTTCTGAAATCGAACACAACCTAAGTTTTGATTATCTTATCCACTATTATTGAAGCTTGTATCCAAGTATAAATTATATATGCTACTGTATCCTGCATTCTTAAGATGTTCTGATTCCACCTTTTTTTCACTTGGTTTGTAGCTTGGATTAAGCTGGTCGATTAGTAAAGATTATAAGGGTTCTCAACTCTCAAGTCTCTATAAGTGCATTTTAGTGACTATAGTGTTATTCCTTCTAAGAATTATGTAATATTTCTCTCTCAAAAATTTTAAACCAAGTTGTAAACTAGTCTAGAGTAGTTATTCTAGATTCTTCACAAATGGGTTTGTTTAATGGCAGCAAAGAAACTTGTGTGTTGGTGGTGTGATTTGGGTGAAAATAGTTTTAACTGATGCTTTTTTTGCCCTTGACATGATTAAGGCACTCGTTAATGTCCGTGGTACAGTAGTTTGCAAGGAGAAATGTGGTGCTTCTGTTTCTGTTACCCTTGTCAGATTAGCCGGAAAACATAATGAAAGGAAAAAAATAGTGAGTTTGACTGAAGAGAGAAGCCAATTTCATTTTCCTGATGTTTTGCCAGGAAAGTACAGACTTGAGGTAGGGTGCCTTATTCCTGAACTCTTTGTATTAGTTCATGTTCAAATAATTTTGCATGTATGGTTTGATTTATAAATTCTGCTGATACTTGAACATTATTCATCTTTTTAGGTCAAACACACATCTCCAGAAGCTGTGTCCAAGGAAGATAACTGGTGCTGGGAGCAAAGCTTCATTGACGTAGATGTTGGTTCTGAGGATATTGAAGACATTAAATTTGTTCAAAAGGGTTATTGGGTTAATGTTGTCTCTACCCATGATGTAGATGCATACTTGACACAGCAAGATGATTCACCTATCAATTTGAAAATTAAGGTTATTTAGTAAAATTCTTGTCTCTCCCGAGTAAAAACTTAAAGGACTATATTTAAATACTATTGAGTTTTTCTATAAGGAATTCACACGTACTCATGCAATTGCAGAAAGGTTCCCAGCATATTTGTGTCAAATCCCCTGGAGTACATGAACTTCACTTTGTTAACTCATGTATTTTCTTTGGAAGCTCATCAATGAAGATTGATACATCTAACCCATTGGTAGAGAATTATACTTCATTTTTCTTTTGGACATAGAATTTGCGGTTCTTTTCTTAATGTATTAATTATTGGCTTCAATTATTTCATTCCTGTAGCCTATCTATCTCAAAGGCGAGAAGTATCTCCTTAGCGGACAAATCAATGTAAATCCAAGTTCGTCCAATGACTTGCCTGTGGAAATAGTTATGAACATTCTGAATAGTGAAGGCACGATTATGTATAGTACGAATGCCAAACTTGCATCCAGTGCAAATGATCAAATGACTGCTGTATATGAGTATTCTGTGTGGGCCAATCTTGGAGAAAAGCTTACTTTTCTTCCTATGGACCCCAGGTATTTCTTGATTCATTTGTGTAAATTGTACACTATTTTGTCATTTTCTTATAGCTGAAATGCACAGACATTATCCATTATAGAATTTCAAAGCAATGTATTTCGTATACAGTGTGGTCTACTCTACTACGCCATTTTTGCATATTCTCATGGTTTGTCTTTGCTAAACAATATTATCTCCTAAATGCATTTTAACCACTGTGAAAATGAATAACATGTCTTGTTTTCTCTCCTTTTTGTTGTTTGATATTTTCTCCTAATACTGATAAATATGTGTAACATCTCCATAATCACGATATTTCATATCAACTAGAAATTTTTGTTAAATGATTAAGTGATTCTAACTTTTCACGCTCACATTATTTCCTTGAAAAAATGGAATTATGGTCACCCTTTGTTCTATCATGGTCTGTAGGAAGGCAATGCTATGAGTTTATTCACTTGCTTCAGCCTTACTTGTGGTTGTTAGAAACTTCCAGGCTATCATGCTTGTTTATATTTGCCTATGAGTGTAAGGATTTCATTGTTGCCAGAACTTTCAATGTATGAAGCACCAGTACTTAGATATTTTTGTTCAACTGATTGTCATACACAACTTTAATAGTTTCTTTGGTGTTTGAAAATGAGAATTAAAGAGTTGCTGATATATGCAAGTGATAGATGATGGGTTTTATAGATATGAGTTGTATTCCATGTAATGAGATCGGAATGAAGTAACATTTAGAGTTGACTAGTACCCATAAATCTTCCTATAGAAGCAGTTTTAAATTACATGTGATCTCTTTAAATTCGATCTCACTATTGGTGCATAGTTTATAACTAGTGCGGTGGTTTGTTGCAGGAATAATGGAGAAAAGAAGTTTCTTTTCTATCCTAGACTACACCATGTAAGCATCAAATGGAGTAACTTACATACAACTTTATCTGCAATGTTAAACTATGTTCATATTGGTGAATTATTTGCACTGTTTCTTAGGTTTCGGTGACAAATGATGGTTGTCAAGCTTCAGTACCTCCCTTCTCTGGTCGACTAGGGCTATACTTGGAGGGATCAGTTTCTCCTGCTATTTCTGGTGTTCATATACAGATTATTGCTGGGGACGAGGGCAGCATTACTTCAGTCAAGAAAGGAGGAGTAGTGCTTGAAACTGCTACAGAGGCAGATGGGTCTTTTGTTGCAGGACCTCTGTATGATGACATAACTTACAATATCAGGGCTTCGAAGGTAGGGAATGCTTATTCTGGTATTATTTCTTCTCAACATCAGCTTAAAGTCAATGTGTGTTAACTCCGTTTTCAAATTTAACAACTAACATAGCATCATCTTGGTGTCATTTTGTATTTTTGGCATTTGTTTATGTAAACACATTAGTCTTCTAATTGATATTCGAAATGATAGTTTTCTGTTCTTTTCAGTTAAATGACTTGATACCTCCCTTTTTTCTTCGTGACGAGTAAGCCTGATATTTTCTTGTTTTTAATTGATAACTATGAGAACTTTTATCTTCAAGACTGGGTGGAGATATGGGCTGTGTTGGTATTCTTTTGGCCTAAGTTGAATATGTGATGCATGTGCAATCATATGTTACATATTTTCATGCAGTTTCTCTTTTTGTCATTCTCACTAAATTAGTTAGTATTTGGAGTCATAGAAAATAAAATAAGTATTTGAGTGGGGAAGTTTCTTATTTGAAGAGCAGTGCTGGCAATTGTGTCTTATTTTAGATCAGGTAGTGATGGTGTGTATGTCAACCATTTCATTGGTAGAGGAGAGAGGCATGTTCTCTAAAAGGTAGTAAATCTAGTAATGGTTGCAGCTGTTACAAAGTGCTAGCCTGCACTCTTGTGATCTATGTTATCTTGACTCTTCATTTTTTTCGTAAGTACTTGTGTCTGACTCATATTTGGACATGATTATGGGTGCATGATCTTCTAAATACATGAAAAAGCTTAAGAACTTGTCTTCCCGGAGTCTAAATAACATAGCTTGTGATTACTAATAATAAATGGAATGGGCATGTGATACATAGAAGATGGGACCGGGTGAATTGAACTTCTAGCTTTAGATACATGGATGCCTTTAATTTGGTTTTCTGTGATTAGATGGAAAATAAGCTTTCATCCTTTGGATGGATGTAAATACTCCAAGATCTAAAGCATCATGGATCCACAATTTCTTATATGGTTTTGCGGGTACAGTTTCAGTATGAATTTGTAATAATTAAGATAAAGTCTGTTTAGCTGATTTTTATCATCTTCAATGTGTAACTTCTTTTTTGTGCAACTTATTGTTACATTTCTTGACGTGTCTCTTATTTGGTGCAGCCTGGATTTCATCTCAAACAAGTAGGGCCATATTCTTTTTCTTGTCAGAAGCTTAGTCAAATATCTGTGAAAATATATTCCAAGGATGATGCGACTGAACCTATGCCCTCTGTTCTGTTGTCATTGAGTGGGGATGATGGGTATAGGAATAACTCTATGTCAGGGACTGGTGGAATATTTGTCTTTGAGAACTTGTTTCCAGGAAGCTTCTATCTTCGGCCTCTGCTAAAGGTACCTAATCATTTTTCTTCTGATTAGAACGTTCAATTTCTTAAGTTAGTTGAAACTGCAAGGGGAATCTAGGCATTTGGTTAATCTGAGGTTAATCATGACCATATGCACATTATAGACAGAAATATTGAAAAGGAGTTTTAAACTGGTTTTCTGTTCGATTTAATTACTCCAACAAGTGATTTCTATTTACTCTTGCAGGAGTATGCTTTCTCACCATCAGCACAGGCAATAGAACTTGGCTCTGGAGAATCTAGAGAAGTTGTTTTCCATGCTACACGTGTTGCTTACAGGTTTTTCTTTTGCTTTAACTCCCCAGTTGCCTTTTTGGCACTGTAAACATTTAAGCGCATGCTTCAATAGTATTATTGAAGATAAGTTTTTTATATATTTTTCCTGGCTCTTATTTACATTAAATTATCTTAAATTTAAGTTTTTTAATTTAGGTGATATGTTCAGCATTTTTTCCAACTCTCCTTTATAGTTGAGTTACAATCCAAACTTCTAAGATTCTCTGCTACATCACTGCAAAACATAGTATATATTTCTTGAAAATGTCTAGCTTATGTCAGACCCGAAGTACTGTGCATGGGTTTAAGGCATGGGTTTAAGGCAGTTTAATTTCTCTGCAGTGCAATGGGCATGGTAACTTTGCTGTCTGGCCAACCTAAAGAAGGTGTCTCAATTGAGGCCCGCTCAGAGTCAAAAGGCTACTATGAGGAGACAGTGACTGATTCATCTGGGACTTATCGTCTGCGAGGACTGGTTCCTGATGCATTGTATTCAATCAAAGTTCTGAAGAAGGATGGCTTGGGTAGTGCTAAAATTGAGCGAGCATCTCCTGAATCTGTTCCTGTAAAGGTTGGTTCTATTTGCTGGAACTTTTTTCCCCTTTTTTGGGTTTTTTTCTTAATTCTTAAATGTGTTTAAGCTCTTTTAAGACCTTAATTGTCATTTTGTATTAAGCTTTTGTTGTATCAATGTTTGAATTTGACATCATCGCAATTGTAGTTGGAACTGAAGTTATATGATTCATGATCAACTGGGTGAAGCTTCTTCAAAATCGAAATCTCATTTTTTTCAGAAAATCATTTCCATCTACAATCCTAGGGCTACTAAGTTTTAAACTTCTAATGTGTATGTGGTTGATTAATGACTTTCCAGGTTGGGAATAACGATATCAAGGGACTGGACTTTTTGGTCTTTGAAGAACCAGAGATGACTATCTTAAGTGGCCATGTTGAAGCGAATAGGACTGGGGAATTACATTCTCATTTGTTGGTAGAAATCAAGTCAGCTGGTGACACGTCTAAAGTAGAGTCTGTCTTCCAACTGCCATTATCCAACTTCTTCCAGGTAAAGGACTTGCCAAGGGGAAAACATACCGTTCAGCTCAAATCCAATCTCCCTTCTAGCACTCACAAATTCGAGTCAGAGGTTATTGAGGTTGACCTAGAGAAGAATGCTCAAGTTCATGTCGGTCCCCTGAAATATAGTGTGGAGGAGTATCATCACAAACAGGTTTGTTTAATTTTGTTAAAATCATGCATGTGTTCCCTTTTTTCCAATTGACTATGCAACTATGTATAACAAAATAGTGGTCTTACTAATACTACAATGATGTTTGATTATATATGTACTTACTGTTTACCATCGAACTTTCCTTTTTTGCTTGTCTTGCTTACCAATAGGAATTAACTCCGGCACCGGTATTCCCTCTTATTGTTGGAGTTTCAGTGATCATTCTCTTTCTCAGCATTCCAAGGTAACTTGAATATCCTTTGACCCCCTTCTTTCCCTCATATGCCTTAAGATTTTATATTTATGTGGATAATTTCTGATGTTCTCCTGTGTTTTATACCTTTTATTAAAAAGACTAAAGGACATTTACCAAGCCGCCACGGGAATACCAACACCTGGTTTTATGACAACTGCAAAAAAAGAACCACGGAAGCCAGTTGTGAGAAAGAAGACTTTTTGAAGAACCCTTTTCCCCCAAAGGGGTGCGACTTTGGGGCTCAGAAGACTGTTAAAAAGTTTATATTTCGTTCATTCCCCCCGCCCCAGAGCTTTGGTAGATGATAAAACTAATTTGGATGATAGCAGTAACATCTTGGGGAACGTCACTTTGATGAGTTCATTCATAGGCTTTATTAGCTTTGTAGGATTGAACCTGACTGTATCTTTGTAGAAGCAAATGAACATAGATGTCAATGAACTAAGTAGCCCAACTCAGCAGTCTTTTGGGTTGAAATATTTTTGAGCTTGGCTCATTTGGGTTCGAGGGTTGATTTCTTTCGAGTTGGGTCGTTACAGATTTATCTTATTTCAAAGTCATCTGTTTGGATAAGGGTTTTGATCAATTTTGGGACCAAAGTTAATGATGAAATCAGATTGGGTTGAGTTTAAATTTTGGTGGAACAGGTTTAGGGAAGGAAGGGAAAGTAGAAATGCCACAGGCATCCGTACTAGCAAAGTTATGAAAGTTAATTCAGTTATATTTTAAGCAGCTACCAGCTGTAAAAGGGAATATCTCAGGCTTGAGAATGAAATGGAACTCATGAGACATGAAATTGTAAGACAGTATAGAAACTGAAGTTTCCCGATATTTAATGATGCGTACATGCTTGTATTGTTAGCAAGGAAATATCTTGTTGCCAGGCATAATTAAAATGAAAGCAAAGATATTATCGAGAGCTAATGATGATGTATTAACTAGCTCTACTACAGTTAAATTTTCCTTGAAAGTCTCATTCAATCTTCACCTTGAAATCAGATCATATGGAGAACTGATTAGTATTGAAAAAAAAAAGAAAACAAATTGAATAAGAAATCAATTTAAGTTAGACAGTTGAATGGGTTAAATTGATATTTTCATAATATTTCTATATTTAATTTAATTGAAATTAGATTGACAAACTAATTAAATTGAGAACTTGTGATTTGATCGGTTCGAAAAACATTATGATGATACTTGTGTTTTTTTCTTTGGTAAGGGTAAAAAGTAATAGAACCGAGTGAGTGATGGGGAGGAGACAATAAAAGAGGTAAAAGCATCGTGCAGGCTTTTGTATTAGGAGTCATATTGTATTTTATCTTTTTGATAAAAAAATTGACAAGTTAATTCATGTATGTTAGATCAAGTTTCCAACTAGTCTATTGTTAAAAATTGATATTTGCATGTTAAAATAAGAGACACGTGACATGTCAAGTGTAACTATTTAGTATTTTGTCAACTACATTAGTTTTTAACAGTAAAAATATATGATATTTTTAACAGAAAAGACTTGTTGCTATATGATCTAATGTATTAAGACCAATTTTTAATTTTTAAATAAAAAATAAAATACAATTTAATTTTTAATAAAGAGATCTTTATAATACTTTTACCCGATAAAAGTAGAACCGATGGAGATATGTTATCCCTAAGATTTGGGGTCCAAAGACAAGATTTCATCAAACAACCATTTAATTTTGGAGATTTGTCTCCTCACTTTTGAAACCCCATTTCTCTAGATTTGTCCCTCAATACAATATTTTATATTACATAATTAATATTTATATCACGTTGAAGTTGAACATGTCAAAACCCTAATGTTTTTTGCATTGACTTGCCCCATGCCCATGTGCACCACCTCTAATGGGGTCGAGAAACGAGATTGTTTATTCACAAAAATATTTTAAAAAGCAAAACTAAAAAGTTTAGCTCTCTCCCACCACCCATATCCAACAGTGGAAGGGATGAGAGCAGTTTCGGGTCAAGCTGCTCCTTTTTGTTATTTATTCATCATCTAAATATTTAATTTATAAAATTCATGACTTAATGGTGATTAATATATTAAAAATAATAATCCGAATCATATCACTAAATGTTATAAGAATAAATAGATTCGATCACTTTAACAAAATTTAGAAAATAGATTAAAATTAAAAATATTAAAAGTTAAAGGAAAAACTGAGAATACTTCTATTTACAAAAAATATTATTTTGTTAAAATAATCCCTGAGTGTCAATCTTCTAGAAAAGTTTACTCTCAATGAAAGAAAGCGAGAGAGAAAGAGGAGGAGGAATTCTTTTTATTTTTATTAATTAATGCTTTTGGTTCCGGTCTTGATAAAAGAATTAAGTTACTAAGACATATGGACTTTCTTTTCTTTCTTTTCTTAATTTTAAAATCTAATTAATTATTCACGTAACATTTATATGGTAATTAATGTGTATGGCACGTTACCTTTTACATTTATTTTGGAGTAATTTGCGAATATCACAAATTTTAAAATTAAAAGAGACGAAAAATAAATAGACAGTTAAGATGATTTTTTTGTAAAGTTGGTGGACCAAATAAGTTATTTTGCCAAATGAAAATTATAACGATATCTAGTTTTCTTAATGGTTAAATTATCTTATTATACATAAGCTGTAAATTCAGTCTTTGTACTTTAATTTGTTCAATTTTAGTACATGAATTTTAATTTCTATATTTTTGAATTTTAAAATTTCAGACTAATCCAAAAAGTAGTAATTAAATTTATTTGGTTAAATTCTACTACTAGTCTTATATTATGAGTAAGTTGTAAACTTAATTCATATTCTTCAATTTGATCACTCTTAGTTCTTACACTTTTAAATTTTGAAATTTCAGTCTTGACGCAGCGATAATTGTTAAATTCATTAAATGACTTTTTATGAGTAATATGTAAAAATAACAAATTGATATGGCATTACACGTGTAATAAAACATTTACTAAATAAGATTTTTAAAATAATAAAATTTAATGAATTTAATGACTATTATTTGATCAGGGTTTAAATCTCAAAATTAGAAAATATAAAGACTAAAAATAAGCAAATTAAAGTGCAAAAATTAAATCTACAACTTACGCATAATATAAGGATTAATAACAAAATTAAACCTTTCTTAAATATATTATTCGATCAAGATACACCAAGGGGGAACAACCATGGTCCCTTTTGTTGATGGTACAATTCAAACCCCTCCCAAGTACTAATAATTCAATTCAATCCTTCCAACACATTTGCTAAATGAAAAAAAAGAAAACATATTTTGTCACTCTAAAAAACCAATATAATCTATTATAATACACAATTTTTAGCTTTGGCCATAAAATTTTAAAAACTTATTTAGGTATTATCACAATTTTTTATTTCGCCTCCTTTATGTTATAAAAAAGGCATTGTATTAATATTCAAATATTTGACCAAACAAAAGCAAGAATATTATAGGAGTAAAAAAGGGATGAGTCTGAATACGTAACAAAGACTGTAGTCAAAATTTAGGCATCCGCTCTAAATACTAGGCACCTGGCGATTTCACACTACACAAACTACTATATAATCACATCTTTTAAGCGTAGTGTATGTATATATATATATATCTCTTCTTTTAGCTACCAAGCGTAACCATGAAGGAACGTCGAGTATTCAAGTTGGTATAATATTTAATTACAAAAATTTATGTGAAGGTGTGGAGCATGCCTAACATTTCAAATCCAAATAAAGAGTGACGTCACAATGTCAGAGAATACAATATTGTGATGAGCAGCCGTAATCATGACAAGACAAAATTCTTTATCCCGACGTCGCGACAAGATATAAAAATATGCAATTGATTCCTTGGATGCCAATTTTAGGATTATTTCCTAATTAGACCCTGAGTATTTAATAGTATGTTGCATTAATTAGTATCTAAAGTGTATCTAGGGTAAGTGAGTGCCAAGTAACATGTAGCCTATATAAGTCTCCTTAAAGCCATCGGGATTGGTGTGTGAGTTAGACCTAGATAAAAAAAATGTAACATCCCTAACCCCTCTCCGTCGTCAAATTAGGGTCACGAGCATTACTAACAAATCAAAACATTTAATTACATCATAAGAAATGGTGCAAGCTAACTATTATCATTTATTATACAAGGGCAGATCATGACAATCCAATACTTTCATACTAGAGTCTTATGCAATCGAATAATGAATCATGCTATGCAATGCTAAACTTGGTCTTCCATTGTCTACACTTTTAACACTATTTATCCCCTCTTGAAAGCTAGAAGTTGGATACGTAATTCCAATTATTAGCATCAGAGTATTGAACCATACTCCGACTACTATTATTACTACCTTCGATGATATTAATAGAATGACCTATTTTACCTAATTCCTGTTTGCTATTCCATTCAAAATCAGAGTAAAAATACTCTTACAGTCCTTAATACAAGTCTACGAGACCTTAAATATAGCCTATAAACAGACAGGGGCTAATTTGAAACAATTTTGAAAGTTTAGGGAAAATTTTAAAAAATTTAGAAATAGGGGTCATACGGTTGTGTTGAATGCCCCAAATTGTGTGACTTTCGAAGTTTGAACACACGGCCGTGTCCCAGCCCGTGCCTCTACCCGTGTAACTCATTGGCTTGGGTCACACGGTCGTGTCGCAGGGCGTGTGACTATTCTACACGCTTGTGTGCCTCGACCATGTACCTCTCGAATTAATCTCACACGACCGTGTCGTAGGCCATGTGAAAATTGCTTCTATACTGCTTTAACACACGTTCAGAGCACACAGCCGTGTGTCAGACAGACCGTGTGTACCTAAATGTACCTTAAAACTCAAGTTTACAACATTGTTTTTACTTGGGGCACTAAGCAACATAATTAAACATGCTCAAAACAAGCCAAAACAACCATCTTAAGTGCCTAACCAATGTACCATCGTACCACTTTTTATATCTTCAAACATATTAACAAAACATCAACCATTCACAACTTTCATTCATACCAAATTTTCCATAATTGAACTAACATTTAGCTACTTAGACTACCAAGCTTTAAGCTAAACACATACCAAAACATTAAGCTAAGCTATCATACCAAAACATGTACAAGTAATCATTATTTCACTAGAAAACCAAAATATCATCACATTATCAATGTCAGCCAAAATACCTCCTAGGTACATGCCATTACAAATTTAAACATCACCACACTTGAGCTCGATATTGTTGTTGGATACTGGGTCGATGATAAGCTGAAAGTACCTAACCTGCGCACGCAAAACAAAACCATACGCTAAGTATAACTCAGTGGTATTTCTATAATCCGAACAATTTAAACTTGATATGAGTAATTAAAATGTAAGAATGCAACAAGTAATGTTATGAACATATGTTTCAATTCAATAATATAAATTTGCTCATTCTTTATTCACATCCACTAGATTCCACATGTTCTAGTACCTGACAATAGCATTTCATATAGCATTTGATAATTTCCACTCATGCAATGGCATAATTTATCTCTTTGTTCAATGCATGAATTCATTTCAATCTTCATATCCCATTTCATCATTTCATAGTCCATTTCCCATCTCATATTCATTTTTCATCCTTGCCATCTCAATACCAATACATAAATTTTATCATTTAATTTCCCCTATTAATACGACTCGAACTTGGACGAATATACGAATCCAACCAACATACCAGTTTCACACCCAGTGCCTTATCGGATAAATCCGAAGTAATAACTACGCCCACCTATATAAGTTGACACCCAGTGTCTCATTGGTTAAACCAAAGCAAATTGGTACCTAGTGCCTCATCGACCAGAGGTCGAAGAAATCCTTGAACCCTTCCTATCCTATGGCATGCCATCTATATTCGACTTAGCCCGAAATAGTTAATAGGGTTTCATTTCACTTTTAATACATCCAATGTTCCAATTTCACATATGTATATCATCTCACATATAAGTATATATTAAATTTGATAACAACTATAATTTCTCAATACACATATTCATAAGAATACCACATTTCTCGATACACATAATTTGTTCATTGTAATCATCAATTGATTCCATTTGGCCCAAAGTACAAGAGTTCTCACCTCAATTACTTACCATATGCAAACAATTCAAAAAACAATAATTTGTAATTTAATTCGGATTATAGAAACACAAACTGTATATTCCGAGCTACTCGACATCAACTTGTCTTTCTCCTTTTTACTCGAGGATTCCAGAACGACGTTTGCTATGGAATAAAATAATTTAAATAAATTAATAACATACCACTCAATTCACATGAATTTTAATTTTTATACTATATTTTGTTTATTCTTCAATTTAGTCCCTGAATCGAGACTAATTTTAATATCCACATTTAACTTCTAATTTTATACTAATTTCACTCTAAGCTAAATTTAGCTCCCTATTTTCCAATTATACCCCTAAATTTCAAATTTTTCTTCATTTAGTCCCTATTACTCAAAATCAATAATTAACTTCACTATTTAGTCATTTTCCACTTCTAACTTAAAATATATCAATTTAATCTTTAAAGCTCTAGCTAACTAATAATGGTAACATCCCTAATCTTGAACAATATTAAAATTGCAACATGGGTTGGGTAACTCTAAGTACCAGGCTTCCAAAACGTAAAAATACAAGTAAATGAACTAAATTAATTAACCAATTACTATTTCCTTCTTCTTCTTTCTTTTGACTCCTTCCACTTTCATTCTTATTTCATTTATTTGTTTTCATTTTATTTATTATTAATAATATTATTATAAGACATGTATATTAAAGTTATCATAACATATATATAATCTACATATCATAATTGCTTCACTTAACCGTCCACTTAAAAGAAAAAGGGTATAATTCCACTTTAGTCCCTTTAATTTATTTCAATCTATAATTCAACTTTTAACACCTAAGCTATTTAATCCCTGAACCTTAATAACTCCTAATTCATGAAAATTACCTGTCCAAAATTTAATTCGCTACTAAATTAACTTCATAAATATTTAATAAAAATATTTACAGGTTCGTTTCACAGGAACGAAGTCCCGAACTTCACTTTCTAACACCCTCGACTATCGGGTTGTTACAAAAAATAGCACAATTAAGATTGAATTTTGTGTTTTAGCTTGAAGGGTTTTTCATTCGGAGTTTCAATTTTTTCTTTGTTTTGATTCTCTCCATATTTTGTTTTCCTCTTATTAGTAAAATCTCTTTTTGCTCATGACTTTTTATCTTCTTCGGAGGAATTTTTCCACGTAAAATTTGTGTGTTCGATCCTTTCAATTTCTTTATTATTTTACTTGTTTGTTGCTTACAAGTATTTATCCCCCAACAGAAAATAAACATTTTATAATACTAGAAAACAATTACGGATTTGAATTCCAAAAAACTATTAAAGGATTTAGACCAATTTTATACAATTATATATATTATACAATTTTATATACAAAATTTAAAAACATATATTATACAATTTTATTTTTAGAAAACTATTAAAGGGATTTTATGGAAAAACTAGCTACACGTTTTAGTCACATGTCCCCAATGATCACCTATTTTTATTATTAAAAAATAAAATATATTAACAATTGGATCCCCAACAGCTAGAATTTTTAACCGTTGGGATCACTAGGTACTTAAAAAACTAAAGATTATTGCTTCCAACGGTCTAATTTTTATTTATTATATAGTCTCTTAAGTTTCATTTTTTCATTCAATCCTATTCATCTATTCTGTATTTTTATTCTAATATCTTAAATTTCTCTCGAATTATTCTTCTTCAAAATTTCTATCCTAACTATTTATAATTTGTTAGATTTTATTTGATTTTCATCACCTTAGAAATTTTAAAATGTCAATGCCTCTAATTCGTTTAGATCACAAATACATTTTTGACATCTAATTACAAATGGTAAGAAAAAACTATTATATTTTATTTTAATTAATATCATTATTAAGTTATTAATATTATTTTAAAATTTTTCTATGTTTATATAATTAGGATGAAGATCGAATTATTGAAAATATATACATAATTTAAGTGCGAGAGCACCGCGTGTTATTGAACAACACTTCGAAGAGGTGGGAATATTGCACGTGTCTCGTATGCTTAGTGGGACTAAATTGGAGTCTGCACTTATCAGTGCTTTGCTGGAAAGATGGAGACCTAAGACACACACATTCTGTCTTCCATACAGTGAGTGTTGTATACAATTACACTTGAGGATGTGGCATTACAACTCAGTCTACAGGTTGATGGGCCAGTTTTTATGAGGTTAATCGTGTTGGTGATTGGAGCGCAATTTACTACTAACAATTAGGCAATGTGTCGGACAAGTTTAGTGGTAATCGGATAGATATGAAATGGTTAGAAGATAATTTCTCACATCTCGACAACTCTTCTAGTGCGGTTGAAAGACAACAATTCACTCAAGCATTCGTACTGAAAGATGTATTGGGGATAAACTATCTTGGCTACATTGTACTGAAAGATGTGTCGAGGAACTGAAGCATAGAAAATTAAAATTGGTAGTTGTATACTCCTTTAGTCATAGGTATGGTATCGCTTATCATTTTTATGTCCCCGAGTAAACTTCCCTTATCAATTCTCACTCGTAATAAGGTAAGTTCATTTAATAATATAGTTGCTATTAGAGTTGTATGACTCAAATTCCTGTTAAATAAAATAAGAGATTGCATGTAAGTCAAGTTAAACAAAATATATTTTATTTCTAGAAGATTTAGTATTTATTAGTATAATATATTTAGCATTTATTAGCATAATTTATTTGACCTACGAATTTAGCCTATAAATAGGCTCTTTTACAACCTTAGAAAACACACCCATTAAAAGATTATAACTCATAATATTTTTGGAGAATTTTGTGTTTACATTTTGAGGGTTCTTTGTTTTCGAGTTTTGGGGTTTAGTTTTTATCTCCATCTTTTGTACTCTTCGTTCTTGTAACAGATTGTTTTCAGTGAAATTGGAACAGTGGTTTCGGGACCACAAATTCGAGTTTAAAAAAAATTATTTTAATATTATTGCTTGGTCTGCATTATGACAGAAATATCGTATGAAAATTTCGTTAAGTAAATTTTATCGATTACATGTCTAATTTGATGTAAAGTACCAAATTGCATAAAATGCAAAAGTTGGATTCTAATAGCTAAAGGGATCAAATAGCTATGGAATTAAAAAAAATTGAGGTCCTTATATGACACATAGACCATTTAGAGGAGTTAGTAGATAAGTATGATGATTCATCATTGGAAATTTAAGAAAAGAAAAAGGATTAAATTGGAAAGATGATAAAATAAAGATGATAAATTAATTAAATAACAAATATCATCATTTTATATCATCTTTCCCAAATAAAAATGCATGGAAACCCTAGCTATGGGTATTGAGTTCTAGCAAACTTACTTGGCTTAATTAGGTGAGTATTCTTGTCCCGTTTTTAATGATTTTTATGTTTTCGAGATTGTAATAGCTTAATCTAGCTATCTCGGGGATTAATTTGCAAAGTTATCAAAGTATTAGGGTTTCTCCATGGATGAGTATAGTTGAATTATGAAATTTTATGGTAGAAAATGAAAGGTTGTTCATAAATAAACAACTTTTGTAAAGGGAATTTTGATGAAATTAGTATTTTAGGACTAAATTGAAAAGATGTAAAATTCATGGAAAAATTTGAATTTTATGAAATATATGGGCTGCTAATGTTATATGTAAAAATCAGCTAGGCTTGGAATAAGGATTAAATTGCATGAATTTCATTTTTCGAGCTTAGAAACGAAATCATAATTAATTAAAAGTATAGGGGCAAAATGATGATTTTGCCAAAGATGTGAATTAGATTGAATTGAATATAAATTAATGTTAAATTCATTCGTATAGATCTGGATAGATCAAATACGGAGTTAGATCGTGGAAAAGAGAAAGTAACGGATTAGTGGCTTTTGTATACACGAACATTGTCGAGGTAAGTTCGTGTAACTAAATTGAGAATTTATAATTGTTAATTGAATTGTATTTATGTAATTGTGTTATTTCCATGTATATGAAATTAATTACATATCTGACGATGACCAACAAGTAGTAAGTCCCGTTTGAATAAATGAAATTCGATGGATACAAGGTTCCCGCATTGGTTATGGTCCTGCATGTGTTGCGGACACACCACAACTCACAAGAGCGTCCCGTTATTAGCTCTCATGAGCATCCCAATATTGGCTCTCTTCAGCTTCCTGATATATGGCTCTCACGAGCTTCCCGTTAATAGCTCTTTTGAGTATCCCGATTGGTTGTCATCTTGCATATGTTATGGACACACCACAGCTTTTATGAGTGTCCCGATATATGGCTCTTTGGAGCTTCCCGATTAAAGGCTCTTTCATGAGCTTCCCGATTAAAGGCTCTTTAATGAGCTTCCCGATTAATGGCTCTCCAGAGCTACCCGATAATGGCTCACATGAGCTTCCCGTTATATGGCTCGAGAGAGAGCTTTCTATTTATGTGCTCGTAAAAGCATTCCCGAATATGAATTGATAGGTTACAGATTTATAAGCATTCCCGAATATGAATTGACGGATTACAGATTTATACACTTCATGTGTACTACCCTCGTATCCATCGATATTTTAAAAGGTTCAACGGGTAAAATTCTAATATGAGACAACATGGGTTCTAAATGAACTATTATTCGAATATATCTGAAATACATGGAAATAATTTGTACATGTTATATGGAATCATGATGTGGAAAGTATATGTATATGGCAATTTGACTATTATTGAGCTCATATATGCTTCTTGGTATTTGTATAAAATACATGACTAACATGTTTGATGAGGATATGTGTTTAGGCTATGGCCAAGTTAATTGAGTATTGCTTATATACTTACCTTATGTATGAAATAATGGTAAGTTTAATTCTATATTATACGAACTTACTAAGCTTTAAAGGTTACTTTGTTTTATTTTCCTATTTTATAGTAATTCGGAAGCTCGTTGGGTTGGAAGCTTGGCAGAAATATCTCACACAATCCATCAACTCAATTTGGCATATGTAACAAACTAAATTTTGGTTATAGTGGCATGTATAGGCTAAATTTGGCCAATGATGGCATATATGTGTTTGGTTGAAATTAGCCATTGGTATGGCTTGTAGTTGGTCTGTTTTGATATGTAAAAATGGCCTTAATATGTTTGATGTGTGTTTAAAATGGATAAATCATGAAACTCATATAGGCATGTTGGTGATTGGTTTGTGATAGTATAATTGGTAAAATATGCCTATATGTATGTATGGTTATTTGATAAGTTTGGATAGTTAAACATATGTATTGATATGTCAAGTATAACAATTGCGTTTGGATTGAATTGAAGGGCTTGTTGTGACTTGTGATTGTGCAAATTGTTGTGTTTAGGTTAATATCAAATTTGGGTGAGAAATATGGTTCAGCCGTGTGACCCAAGTCAGAGAGCACCCTAATTTGGACACGGACTGGGACACGGTCATGTGTCCCTAATTCGAAAGTCCACACGGCTTGAGACACGGGTGTGTCTCTTGACCATGTGAGACACACGGCTTCGCCACACGGGCGTGTGTCCCTTGCACATTGGAAAAATTTTGATATTTTGTGAAAAATTCTCTGAATATTCGGTTTAGTCCCGACTTGTTTCTAATGTATATTTTAGGCCTCGAGGGCTCATATAAGGGACAATATGTTTGATTTTGATTGGTTTCTAATATGAACGTGAAATGATAACAAATATCTGTATTTGATCTATAAATTATTGTAATGCTTCGTAACCTTGTTCCGACGACGGATATGGGTTAAGGGTGTTACAGTTCTTTTGCCATTGTAGTAAAATTATCTTTGTCCGTGGGTTTTTATCCTCTTTGGAGAGGGTTTTCCACGTTAAATTTGTATGTTCAATTTCTCAATTTCTTACACTATTTTTACTTGCTTGTTGCTTATTTGGGTTGATCCCCAACAGTTACCATATATGTTTTTCATTACTATATTTTTGGAACAACATATTATATGAATAGGTGGAATAACGACACAAGTCATGTGGGTATACCAAACAAGCTTGAAGATATCCGGGTAGTGTTCAATCAACAATCAAAACTTGAGGTTATTTTTTTGAAATTTTCGATTTCATAATAATTATGTAAGGATTTGAAATTTAATATTAGATACGTAATAAAATTTATAATTTTGTACTACAATTTGAATGGATGTTATATTTTGATCCAAGAATACAAGAATGCATCATAGTCAATTTTTTGACAAATTGCAATATATGGCACGTCAAAGTGCCATTGATAGTTTTTTCAACAATTGAGATGCATGAATTTGATTGAGTGATGTGCTAGTTTGGGTTTGTGCCAAGTATATCTACTTGTGGTAACATAGGTACAATTTCATACCTATACGCGAACCAATTGTCAAACCGGGTTTGGCGATTTCTTCGGATTTCATGACATGGCTTAGACTTAATGGTAAGCTATATCTATTGCTGAAGGAGGAAGGGAGCAGACAAATTTGTCGTAGAAGGCCAACGTGACCCCACATGAGGCTGTGATCGGGAGTACATGCATTGAGTTCATCACCATCAGCTCCAACCCTAATTTCTATATCGATGGGTGCACCACACCTCTCGGTCAGTATGGTTCATATTTTTCTGGTGTTTTTACTAACTCCATGTTTGTAATAACCTAGTTTAGACCCTAGTCAGAACAGTGGTTTTGGGACCACAAATCTGAGTCAGAATAATATTTTAATTTTATTTTCTATGTTTACAGCATGATATGTGATAGGTGTGAAATTTTCGTATGAAAATTTTATCGTTTGTGTGCTTAATTTGATAAAAAGACTAAATCGCGTAAAATGTAAAAGTAGCATGCTATAAGTTAAGAGTGTCTAATTGATATGGCTTATTAAATGAAAGGTCGTTATGAAGATATTAGACCATGGATAGTGGGAATGGACATAAATGACCATTCATTATATGTTTTTATTAAAGGTTAATAATGTAAATTAGTTAATAAGTTATATAAGATAAAATAAAACATAAAATTTCTTTTATCATCATCTTCCACCACCGAATATAGAGCAAACAAATAGCCATTGAAGCTTCATTAAGCTCGGTCCTTGCATGATTTATTAGGTATGTGTTTTGAGCTTGGTTTTTGATAATTTTTACGTTTTTGAGATCGTTGGTTTGTGCTTTTTCAAGCCCATACCTCAATTTTAGAATTTTATTATGATTTTGAAATGTGTCATTGATGATTTTGTAAGATTTGTGATGATAGTTGATGAAATATGAAAGATATGTGATCGATAAATCTGTTTTGTATTTGGATTTTTGATGAATTTGAGCATTATGGGTTAAATTGTGAAAATGAGAAATTGATGGGTTAAGATGTGATATAAATGAAGTATATGGGTTGCTAGGAACCCAATAAATATTCAGCCAAGCATGAGTATAAACAAATTTTGTGTATTTTGTGTATTTATGAATTAAGGACTAAAATGTCCAAAGGTGACATTATGAGTACTAATTTGAAAAAAATAACTAACTATGTGTTTATGGATTTATGTGAATGAAATGTGAGATTGAGTAAGTGAATTTAAATGCATATAGATCAAGAAAGGAGAAATTCAGATCTAGATCGAGGCAAGAACAAGGTGCTCGATTGATCGACTAATCTCGCCGTTGTTACGTTCGAGGTAAGTTCAGATATAATGCATATGGTTTTAAATAATGTTTAAATGAGATGAAAGGAATAGAAATTAGATTGTGAAATTTAGTATGTGAAATGTGGATCGAATATATGCGGCACTAAGTGTGCGAATATCAAATAGCTACCGACTACAAAAAATGGCACTGAATGTGCGAGACTAAAGCAACGTTTAGCTAAATAATTGGCACTAAGTGTGCGATACTAAGCCAAATTTCGGTTTAACGTAAAGGCACTAAGTGTGCGATATTTTATAGCTTTGGCGAATTTGTTGGCACTAAGTGTGCGATGTCCTCAAACGTTAAAAGATGACTCAACGAATTAATACATTGAACGTTGAAGTGGTAAATGTAATAAATAAGTACGATATGGTACAGGTATGTACGAAACCTATGTGGTTGATGATATTGTGTATGAGGTAGAAGCAATAGTATGAGAATGAATGAATATGGTTGAATAAGTTGGAATGGATAGAAATAAATATACTTGCATGTGAGCTAAAAGAAATGGTATGAAATGAGTAATAGTTATGAATGGGATTGAGTAGTGATATGGATTGAACTATGTGTTAGCAAATATGTCATATAGCATTTTAAATGATGAGTTAAATGTATTATATTATGAATTTACTAAGCTCTAAGCTTATTGTGTGAAGTTTTCTCTGTTTTACAGTGTTATAAAGCTAGCTCGGATCTGAGGATCGTCAATGACTCAATCACACTATCGAACATCTATTTTGGTACCTTTTTGAAATGTATATACTAAAGTATGGCATGTATGGACTAGAGAACTTGGGATTTGTTTTGAGAGGTGTCAATCTTGCCATGTGATACGGCATGATATTAATTGTGATTATGGTTGATTTGTTGGTTATTGAGTCAAGCACAACATGTGAATTGGTGTAGTTATTAATTAGTAAATGGTATATGATGGTATAAATTCTGTAATTGTGAACAAAAATGGCTTTTGTTTCTAAGGTAATGTGCACAAACTAGGATAGCATTAAAAGTATTTTCGGCTATGCTGTAAGGATAGTATGTCGCATATATGAAGGCATATTAAGTAGTGTAATATGATTTGATTAGTTTTAATATGCACAAGTGCAGAAGTTGTAATCATATATGCTTGAATGTATTAATGTATGCGCGTGAAATTGTAGTGTAACAAGCTTTCTTATAATTTGATAAGTCGTATGCCATGAGTGAGATGCATGTATGATTCGAATATGTGATTAAAAAGTTGATATTAATTGATTAAATTTTTGGAGCATAATTCGTATATGTGAAAGAGTTAAATAAGCATGTTTTGATTTTGTTTAGTTGTGTGTTTAATATGACTGAATGTGATATATATGAATTAATTTGATGGTTACTCTTGAAATTAAAATTTATTATAATGAGTTATTATAACTTTGTGCATGATTTGAATTGAATGATCGTATTAAGTTGTGTTTTTGATCGGTAATGCCTCGTAACCCTAATTCGGTGACGAATACAGGTTAGGGGTATTACAATGTTTCTCACACAAGCAGCAAATTATGTTCCATCATGCCATTCATCAACACTACCTCCAAGAATATTTTTTGTACTACCTCCATTCGCAGGAGCATATTACATACCATTGTCGTCAACAACACCAATGTATTTTCCATCGCCTACAATTCCATCATTCTATGCACAACCAGATTATTCAACACCATAAATTTATTTTTCGATAGTTTTAGAGTCATTGTTCTTCAGAGGTGGGTCATCTTCGTAACCATCTACTAATACAATTGACAATATACGATGGCAACTTAGGATGCAAATGTAGTCTAGCACAGAAGAGCAAGATGACGATGAAGATAATGTAGGAGATCAAGATGGAGATGAAGATGGAGATGAATATGAAAGTAAGATGATGAGTCGAAACTCTGACCACGATAAAATCCTCCTTATAACCGACATCCAATGAGTTATGGCACATATTCGACCCGACGAATGAGATGGTTTTTTTATTTTAAAATTTTTTCATGTATATCATCATTTAGTTTTTTAACTTTTAATTTGTATTATATTGTATTCTATGTGTACATCAATAATCTACTTATTCATATTTTATCAAAATATTGTTTGTTTGTTTGTTTGTTTGTTTGTTTGTTTGTATGTTTATAAAAAATGAATAAATTGTTTGCGTGCATTGTATTGTATTGTTACATCAATAATCTACTTATTTACATTTTATCGAAAAAATGAATAAATTGTTTGTTTGTATTGTATTGTATTTTTAAATCAATAATATACTTATTTACATTTTATAAAAAAAAAAGAGAATAGATTGTTTGTTTATATTGTATTGTATTGTATCCTGATCATGGGTTGGGCCACCTGTCCTGACCCGAAGGGCCGCCCGAAATGTGGGAGAGTTTAGACAAAAATATAGGCCCGAAAAATGGGCTTGGATAAAAAATAAGGTCCGTTTAAAAAATGGACCGGGCCTCAAGTAAGACATATTTAGCTCGGGGCCAGCCCGAATTCACTAAAGGACAAAAAAAATTGCTCTTTTTTTTTTGTTTTTGAATGTTGTTTTCTCACTATTTTGCTACCATTTTACTATTATGTTTCTACTATTTTGTTGTTATTGTTTGGATATTGTATAAAACTTATTTTATTGTTAATTTTGTTATTATTTTAAAGGCATTTGTTAATTTTTATTATTATTTTAGAGGCATTTGCTTGTTAAGTTGCATTTATCTTAGTGTTATTTAAGTCTACATATTTTTTAAAATTTATTTTCAATTTGTTGGGAAATATTTATTTTGATGTTTTTAGTATTTTTGATGTATTATATATATTTAAAAATTATATAAAAATAATATAAAAAATTAATAAGGGTGGGCCGAGTCGGGCATGGGTTTTAGCATTTTTATCCAGGTCAGGCTTGGACAAAATTTTAAGCCTATTTTCGGCTCGGGTCGGGCCTAGGCCTAGTAAATGGGCCTGAATTTTTAGTTGAGTCTGGCCCAGCCCGATGAGCACCTCTAATTGTATTGTATTGTATTGTGTTATGTTATGTTTTTAAATTAATAACCTACTTATTTACATATTATTATTTTTTTGTATGTTTATAAAAAAAATTGAATAATTTTTTTAATTCGATCATCGCCTCAATGTTGCCCTCAAATCTGGACATGTTTTCTTACTATGTCTTAGGTTTCTACAAAAATTGCATAACCTCAGTTGGTCTATCTTCTCCCGAATATCCATATTGTTACGTATCCTACTAGATTCTGATTGACCTTTTGGTTTGCGACGCAATTGTTACGTATCCGAATAGATTCCGATTGACCTTTTGGCTTGCAACACAACTCAATATTCGATATCAATTCGAATAGAGCACTCGAAACAGGCGACTGAATACCTTCAATTGGGGTCAGTGAGAATTCAAACTTCCATACTTTATATATTCATTTAGTTTGTACACTTCATCAACATACCTCATATGCATTCCAAATGTGTCGAAACACATGCAACAATTACATATGCGCATAGAAAATTAAGTGCTTGAAATCTCCTATAGTGGTAGGTCTTTTATTTCAAGTATACATGGTATGATCCCTCGATGATACCCTCGTCAGGTCTATGAAACTTTGTAACCCGAAATATTTCATTTGGACGCGAATGACACACTACAGACATATAGTTTGCTCTTTGTACATTTTCTGCAACATCTTTCATCACTTCATTGCACCAAATGTATCCACCTTTTATCTTTCCAACATATTTTTCCACTTGCTTTGAAAATAAAGTTAATGAGTGAAAATATGTTTCTTTGACAACCGATGTTATCGAAAATTAGCGCGTCCCCTTCAATACAAAATTTTTGCATTCCGCTAAGTTTGTTGTCATATGCTCGTATCATAGACCTCCATCATATGATTGAGCTTACTATTCCTTAAGTATCTCATCGAGGTATTCAACACTTGATACATGCTTGGATAGGGTGAGATTTATTAAATTTCAATAACTGAAGTCGTTAATTTTCAAGTTTAAAAAATCAATCGAATTGCGACAACTTTTTGGATGGGATTTTCTGGGTTGAAATGTCTTCATAGCCTTCGAAGTTCTATCTCTTGGCTTCAAAAAGTACTTTGAATCACTTGATTTCGAGTTTGGGAACTCAAGTTATGATTGCTTTAGTGAAGACCGGGCGAGCAAAATTTCTAGTTGGGATTATTATAGAAATTACGAGTTTCAGGCTTTTAATTCGAGTTTAAATCATATTGGGTTTGATTTTTAGGCTTAATTTTTATTTTATATGAATCCAATATTGTATTTATTAGTTCTTATTATTTCATTATACACTTATTCCAAAATTTGGATATTTTGTAAGTAGTTTAAATTTTTTAAGAGTTTTATGTTTTTAGTCAACAAGAAAGTTTGGTTTAAATTTACTTCTTGTTTAAATTAATTAGAGTTTTAATATATTTGAGAGTTTTATTTGGATGTTGTAACACCCCTATACTCAACCCGATTATCAAGCCAAGTATAGAAATGTCACGATGAAAGTCAAAATAACAGTTGGTTTATATAAATTTGAATATTTCACATATATTACTTTGATTTATTCATCTTTGTATAACTAGTAATAAGACTCGAGGTGACCCAAATTAAGTTTTTCCGGGTTTGCAAGACTTAAAATGTAAGTTTATTGTTAAAATAGAAGCTAGGCATCGATACCAAGCATGAGTTATCGGTATCATAGTGATGGTATCGGTACCCCTATCTTATATCGATACCAAATTTAGCTACTGACTTTCAAATTTTTGAGATAATTTCCCAAGGTATCAATACATAGGTTGAAGTATCAATACATACCTCTAAGTATCAGTACTTAAGCCATGGTTTAGTACCTAATCTACTCTCTATTACTGAGATGCAAGGGAATTTAGCCAAAATCCGAACTTCACAAATTAGTCCTTGCAAATAACAAATTTCAATTCCAACTCAACCAATTCACAAAATAGACATATAAACTAACCATTTCATCAATATAGTTTAGTAAAATACCATCATACTCAAAGTTTAATTAACCCTTTTACTTAGTACGTTTTACAAAGTCTACATTTTTGTCCTTTTTACTAAGGTCCATAATATATTACCTATGTACATGCCATTCTATACCAAAATACATTACATACACTCGACAAGCTTGGTGATGTGATGAGATGAGCAATCTTTGACCTCGATACTAGCCCTTCGGATCTACTTTACCTACGTGTTAAAAGAAACATGTTAAGCCAGGGAAGACTTAGTAAGCACTATAAGAATCTAAACAATTAATATAATAATTTCTATTAGCCAACTTATAAGTTACTCCATACTTCTAATTCTTTTCTTTATCATCAAATAATGAACTTTTTCAATGTAATTACTTACTGAAACTTACCTTCCCATTTAATTATATTCATTGATCACATTTCATTTAGTATCCCATCATAGACTAAACAGAAAGCTTAGGATATACAGAACAAATACAAAGTTGTAACATAATGCATTAACAGAACAGAGGCGCACCGAAGTGCGTTTTTTAATCGAAGGACACTGTAGTGCTAAGCTAAATAGAGTTCACTGTAGTGCAATACAAAAAAAAAGGGCACACTAAATATCCTTAATGGCATGTCATCTGTATCCTAATGGTTCTCATCTCGTCTACATAGGCAGTACTTTTTGGCACTGAATCAATCATTTAAATAACAATGCAATATAACTTTTCTTTTACACAATTTATTCCTTATTTCTAAAGGCATAAAATGTTTATAACATTATAGCTTCAGTTGTCTTTCTATAAAAATCTTGTTCAAAATTTCCATTACTCACATATATTTTGTTTTCTTTACAATTTAGTCCTTTCAATTACCACTATAAACATATAACCAAATTTCATAACATAATTTAAAACATAAACTTTCATGTAGTACCTTCTTTCATAGTTACTATGTATAACCATAATAGTTTCACATTAGGCTATTTAATAACATAATTTATACGCACCCCTAAACTAAACATGGTAAAATTCTTCAAGTACTTATAATAAAAACTTGAATGGTAGACTTTTCCTTCTCTCTACTCCTTGATCAACCCTTTTCCTTTATCTTCAATTTGGTCCTCTACTTGCTTCTCCTTTTCTTCAATTCTATATAAAAAATATAATATTTTCATGTTAAAAACTATAATCAAATAACTTTTCTATGTTATTTATTGAAATAAACATGTATGTCATGAAAAGTTAATCATCTCTTACCTCAATCACTTGAAACCAAAACCTAATTCATATTTTCTCTCTCATTCAACATATATGAAGAGTTTCGTCTCATGAAATTTATGTATCTAGTAGTCTTCTCTATTGATTTGCTAAGAAAACATCAAAGAAATGAAGGAAATTAAGCTTGGAATGGCTTGAAAATGGTGGAGAGGAATGGTAAAGAAGTTGGCTTCTCAAGCAAGAATTGAAGAATTCTTATCCTTTCTTTCATATTTCTACATATTTCTAACAAATATATGTCATGATTTTTAATTAAAATGGTTAATTTACAACTTATTCCTCTAGCTACACATCTTTATAATTTGACCTCTAATCATTATGTCTCATAGTATCTTATTTAACTAGTTACCATTTTATCCTTTATCTTTTCTAAAATACCAAGCATGAATCATACCTTAGGGATAATTTCATCATAGTCCTTCCTTTCTTTCCAGCAACTCCATGGATTTTTCTTAACTTTTAATTTTCCTACTTTTGCCACAATATTTTCTATTCTACTACAATTTAATCCTTGTCTCAAATAAATTCTCTTATCTAGGAAATATTTTCAAATATCTTATAAGCTCAAATTACTTCCTAAATCATCACTCAAATTTCCTATTTTGTCTATTTTGAAAATTCTCTACTATTTCTTAACTCGATATACTACTATACCTAGCTCCGAGGCATAACTCAAATGTTACAAATTTACTTAGCTAGCCCATCTAAACGCCTCTTCATTGTTCATTAGATACACAATCCATAATTCATTCTACAACTTGTCTATTTTAAGTTAATAAAATTTTCTTTGAGTTTTTCTCTTCAAGAATTTCTCTTGAGTTTTCTTTTAGAAGAATTTTAACAATCTTCTCAAATTGTGAGATTATCTTCAAGCTTTTTCTTGCCAAGTTTTCTTTTTTGGAGGAAAAATTAAAGTCTTTTGAAAAAGGTTGTAGATTCCTCTTGTTTCTAAGGCCTCTTAGGACTTCTACACATCACTTTCCATCTTTTCCATCTATCTTGTTTCATTTCTTTATTATTCAGTTATGTTCTTATTTAATTGTTTCTAATATTTGTTTTGGATTCCTTATTCCTTTTCTATCTTAATTATTTATTTTAATTGGTACCCTTTTAATTCTTAAATTTGACTTGGATTTGTTTGTGTTTTAGGTTGTATTAAACTTCGAGTTCTCTTTCATTTGTCTAGAGCCCTAAGCCAAATTTTGTGACTTGGACAAATTTACGATCTTGTTCAGCACGCCACCTTTATCAACACCAAATTTTTTTATTTTTTGCAAACTCTCTAACATTTCATAGAATTGATGTTAGACGAGCTCGTACCTTGTCAAAGAAAATAAAAAGTATATACAAGAATGCAAACAATGTGTTAAAGAATTATATATAAAATAATATTTACTTCGTACTCATGTTAATAACATATCGTCACTCATCATCCTTGTGAAATTGACCAATTTAGTTTGACCCCATATGACGTACACAATACATATGGTGTGTACAATCCCATAGGCTTCCATGTCGATCAATCATAGCCTGTATTTCGAGTACCTTATAAGAAATGATGCATATATCAGGTTGCCACATAATATGCCTTCTCAAGTTAGTTAAGAAGAAGTCCTATGCATCAATGATTTCTTATTCAACAATTGCAAAGCTATTGACAAGATTTTTCGATTATCGTCCTGTGCAACAACCAACAACAAGTGATGCTCATATCTCCTTACATGAACGTGTCGTCAATTTAGACTACTGGCTTACAATATTCGAATGCTTCAATGTGGCTTGAATGTTTAAAAAATATTATGGAAAATTCTTTTCCCTTGGACCATTCGGTTTTCATGATATGCAGGTTTCGCTTGAATATTGATAACAGTTCTTGAGATGTACTGATTCAACACCTTTAACCATTTCCACAAATCATAATATGATTTATCGCACCCATTATACATCTTTTTCATTACCATTTGTTTTGTAACTCATGCCTTATAGTACGACATATTGTAACTGTACTCATTACATATATTGGCAATCAAAACCGGTACTAGAATATTAAGAATCACTTTCACCATAGGTAAGATAATGTCAAAGATAAGGGAATGTTTCAATTTCAGATGATCCTGTGACATACTTGTAACAACACAATTATTTTACCATAGGTAAGTCACTGTTAAAGATAAGGTTAAAATCCAATTTCAGATGATTTTATGACATACCTTCAATAACCTGTCTTATTTCTCATGGATACCATGATTTTCCATGGATATCTACTGTCACTCATTTTACACTTCACCTCATATTTTTTGACTCGCGATTTTGTAACATGGAAGTTGACACCATGCTTTATGTTATACCATTTCACTGTAGCAATAACAATATCTTTGGAGGAAAACTCCATTACAGCTTGTATGTTACCAAAAATTGTAGAAGTGCTTGCATGACCCAGTCTTTTATGATGAATTTCTGGAAATTCTAACCCACCTTCAGCATAAATGTCTATATTAAGCATGTGGGCTGGAGGTTCATATGCCGTAAAATCTAGTTGGATTCCTCTAGCCTTGTCCGAACCTTTGGTACTAGAATCTTCTAGTTCAGTAAAAACGAGCTTTGGCTCAAAAAGTAATGCAATTTCCTAACCTTTTAACTCAGACTCTTGGATTGGATCATCATGAGTTTTAGCTTTCTCTTTGCTCTCAACTTCTTCTTTATCAACCTAGTTGTGGTTTCATGTCCAGGGTTGGTGTCCCTTCGTCAGTGCAAGTTCTAGAGAGAACATCATCCATTCTTATCAACCCTACTTTAAAACCAATATTACTTACGGATTGCCTATCCACGTAACGTGATAACATACTGACATAAGTGTTTCCAGCATAGAACATTGGCATTCTTATGTTGAAATAAAAAGCACTTACATAATGTCATGTCAGGGTCTTTACGGTCGGGTTACCAACTAACTAAGACTGTACACCAAAGATTAAAATCGAGGGCTAAAATTGAGGAATGTTTTCCCATTGATAATTTTGGCATTTCTTGATATTAGCTTTGTAACAACTTCGTGAAACCACCATACAACTATGTGGTTGGGCTTTCTACTTCTTGTTTTTGAAATAAATTAACTGAAACTATTGTCGAACTCGAACTAGCTTTCTCGACATTGACAAATTTGACATATAACTCTAGTATAACATTTCCAATAGAGCAATGTGTATATAGCATTAACTCGACATCAACAAATTTGAAATATAGCTCTAGTATAACATTTCCAATAGAGCAATGTGTATCGAGCATTAACTCGACATCCATTGTAACAGCCCGATTCTGGGCCTAGTCGGAACAGTGGTTTCGGGACCACAAATCCGACAAGGGAAAATATGATTATTATTATATTTTTATAGTCAGTTCACCCAGGTAGTGTGAAAATGTATAATGATTTGAAGAAATTGTATTGGTGGCCGGGCATGAAAAAGGATATCTCGAAATTTGTATCAAAGTGTTTAATTTGTCAACAAGTAAAAGCTGAGCATCAAGTACCATTGGGTTTACTTCAGCCGGTAATGATTCCAGAGTGGAAGTGCGACAGTATCACGATGGATTTTGTGACAAGATTTCCTTTGACTCCAAATAAGAAGGATGCTATTTGGGTAATTGTTGATAGACTGACAAAGTCAGCCCATTTCATTCATGTACGCATTGATTACTCACTTGACAAGTTGGCGGAGTTATATGTTGCTGAAATAGTAAGATTACACGGGGTGCCTAAGTCTATTATATCGAATAGAGATCCCAGATTCACTTCGAGGTTTTGGATAAAGTTGCAGGAAGCTTTGGGTACAAAATTGAACTTTAGTACCGCGCTTCATCCACAAACTGACGGACAATCGGAAAGAGTGATTCAAGTTCTTGAAGACATGCTCCGGTGTTGTATTTTAGAATTTGAAGGCAGTTGGGAGAAATATCTACCATTGGTTGAATTTGCTTACAACAATAGCTATCAGTCGAGTATACAAATGGCACCGTATAAAGCATTATATGGGCGTAAGTGTAGAACTCCTTTATATTGGACTGAGCTCGGTGAGAATCGGATTCATGGAGTTGACTTGGTGAAAGAAACTGAAGAAAAAGTGAAAATAATCCATGACTGCTTAAAGGCTGCTTCAGATCGGCAAAAGTCATATGCGGATTTAAAGAGGAAAGAGATTGAGTTTCAAGTGGGTGATAGAGTGTTTTTGAAAGTATCTCCATGGAAGAAGATTCTGAGATTTGGCCGCAAAGGCAAATTGAGTCCACGTTTTATTGGACCATATGAAGTTATTGAAAGAGTTGGACCTGTAGCTTATCGGTTAGCTTTGCCGGCAGAGTTAGAAATGATACATAATGTATTTCATGTATCAATGTTGCGACGCTATCGTTCTGATCCTTCACATATAGTTTCTCCTACAGAAATTGAAGTTCGACCGGATATGACTTATGAGGAGGAACCGATAAAGATTCTGGCTCGAGAGGTCAAACAGTTGAGAAATAAAAGTATAGCCTTAGTGAAAGTGTTGTGGCAAAAACATGGAATGGAAGAGGCTACGTGGGGACGAAAATCCCTGAGGGGGGAGAATTGTAACAGCCCGATTCTGGGCCTAGTCGGAACAATGGTTTCGGGACCACAAATCCGACAAAGTAAAATATGATTATTATTATATTTTTATGGTCTACAATTTTATGGATAAATTTCGTAAAAATTTCGTTCAAAAATTTCGACGTTTGGGCACTCAATTTAGTCAAAAGGATTAAATTGTAAAAGTGCAAAAGTTGATTTCTACATGTTAGAAGTGTCAAATTGTTATGAAATTCTAAATTGGGGGTCCTTATGTGGGAATTAGACAATTAGTTAATTGATGGACAAAAATAGACATAAGAAATGGGTGAAATAGATTTTTTTAAATGGGGGGCATTTTGGTCATTAGTAAATAAATAGAATTAAAATGAGAAAAAGATGGAAAAATGGTGTCCATCTTCATTAAGTTGCTGCCAAAATTTGGAAGACACCATAGCTAGGGTTTCTTTGCTTTCTCAAGCTCATAGTATGTGCATCCTAGCCCCGTTTTTAATGTTCTTTGCATTTTTGAAATCCTCGTAGCTCGGTTTAGCTTATTTTACTATTAATTCATGTTAGGGTTTATATTTGGAAAAATACACATAGGTGAAAAGTGTTTATTTTGCTGTTTTATGGTGGAATATGAAGCTAGAAATTATGTTAAACAACTTTTGCTAAGCGATTTTAAACGAAAACGGGTAAATTGACATAATCGGTAAAAATAGTTAATGTTCAAAAGTATGTGTTAGAGTGAGAATTTGATGTTGCCATAGAAGGGAAAAATGTTCAGCATGTCATTAAACATAAGAATAAGTGATGAATTTTAATTTCCGAGCTTGGGGACAAAAGTGTAATTATGCAAAAGTTTGGGGGCAATATTGTAATTTTTCAAAAAGTTGGGTGGTGGATTATTTTAATAAATGTGGACATTAAATGAGTTAAATTTGCCATTATAGATGTAGAAAGACGAGAAGACTACCTCAAACGGGGAAAAGAGAAGGTAGTGGAGTAAATTGCAAAATTTCGATATTTTGCACCGAAGTAAGTAAACATGTGATTTAATGCATTATTTTGATATTATTCAATATATGTTAGTATTTAATAGAACATAGAATAAATATTTGGCAAGATCCTAAAAATGTGGTTAAGTTGGGAAAGGTGGTAAAGTGTTGAAAATATGGGTTTCGGTTGAACACTCGGAATAAACCGGAGTACATTGAATATGAAGGGGTTGCTAAGTGATGATTCCCCGACTCATTGGTGGTTGCTAAGTGCTGATTCCACCGTATCCTTAAATATAAAAGGGGTTGCTAAGTGCTGATTCCCCCAAGGGGTTGCTAAGTGTTGATTCCCCGATTCATTGGTGGTTGCTAAGTGCTGATTCCACCGTGTCTTTAAATGTGAAGGGGGTTGCTAAGTGCTGATTCCCCCAAGGGGTTGCTAAGTGCTGATTCCCCGAATCATTGGTGGTTGCTAAGTGCTGATTCCACCATATCTTTGAATGTGAAAGGGGTTGCTAAGTGCTGATTCCCCGAATCACTGGTGGTTGCTAAGTGCTGAATCCACCGATAACGGTTAACATTCCGAGTGTTCAACGAGGAAATTGGGAAGGTGAATATTTATGTATGGTGGACAAATTTATGGGAGGAATATTGGGTACCCATGCATAAGGTAAGAGGAAGTATCAAAAACTACAAAAGAGCAAATTAAATATAAAACTGTTTTCAACAACGGCAGCTGGGAAACTTTGAAAAATCACCATAAATGGTGGAAAATGAATTGTAGGTTGAATAATATATGAAATTAAATCTGAGTGATTCTATTTTCATATGAAAGAAACAGAGCAAGCAAAAGAGTTGTATATTTGGGGATATTTGAATTTATTTGAGACAGGGCTGGATTGATTTTGAAATCCCCTATTCCAACTTTGGAAAATCACCAAAAATTGTAAAAAATAATTATGGACTGAAATTTATATTCCTGGATTCCTTATTGAGTCTATTTTTAATAGAAACAAACGAGACCATTGTTTGAATTTTGTACAGAGAGTTAAGTAAATTTTAGTAAAGGGAGGTTAGAACCGTTGGGCAGTGAAATAGGGGAATCTTTAAAGAATAAACTGTACTAATTGGCTAAATAAAAAATTCTGAAAATTTTATGTGGAAAGGTATATGAGTCTTGTTTTGGGGAAAATTTACGGAACTTAATTTGGAGTCCTGTAGCTCCAGATAAATTAGCGTCTGTGACGCAGAAAGACAGTTTGCTGGAAATTAAACGAACCTTGAAATTTATGTGTGACTAAAATTATGTTGCTATGAAATCATGTGGGAAATTTATTTATTTGTCATATGTTTACTTAGTAAGCTATATGCTTACTCGTTTTTATTTTCCCTTGATTATAGTGACATCAGCCAGCTCGGAATTTGGACGAAGTCAGGAAATCATCCACACTATCATCAAATTTTTGGGTATTTTGTAATTAATATTTTGAAATATGGCATGTATAGATGACTTTATGTGATGTGGTATAAATATATATATCGTGTTGTTCGGTTTAATATGTTGGTGATTATTAATGGAAAAATTATGTCTGAACATATATCTGTAATTGGTTGGAAATATTGAAGTTGTTTGAAATTGTTTTTGGAAAGTTGCAGGGGGTTTTATGTAAAAACAAGCCGAAATGCTGCCAAAAATTTTATAAAAAAAATTATAAGTGTTTGAGTTCTAGTAATACCTTATACTCTGTTTCGGCAAGGAACACGGGTAAGGGTGTTACATCCATGCCGCCTTTTAGCTCAAATATATCATATCTAACAGGGTTAATTGACGTTAGATATATATATTTCAAGCTTGAAATTCTCCTCTAGCTTGAACTTGAGAGTTTCCTTCTAATTCTTGACTGAAGCTTGTTCAATTTGAAGCTACAATTGAAAGTCAACTCTGTAGATTGGGCTGATAGAAAAACAACTTTAATTTCGATGTCACAAATTTGACCGTCGTAATAAATAATGACTTTAGTTCATCTACTCATCTTCGCCAAAAAAATACTTGTTTCATATGTTTAAAACGCAAACATTATACAAAAAAATAAATACTCATTAACCAAATTCAAATAAAGACACTTGAACTAATTTTCTTTGTTGGGTCTATTTTTTAACTTTAGATTTTTAACATTAGCTATCTTCTTCTCCTTGTGCAAATCTTCTACTCAAAATTTAACTAAGAAAACTTTTCCATACCAATCTTTATTTTTTAGGAAACTCTACCTGTTACACCCCAATATCGAAGGATCCAAGAAAAATGGCAATTAGGCATGCATGTTACCTTTTGGTGCACTATGGTAGCATAGTCCGCCATTTTACAAACTTCTAGCAAACTATTTTGGTGCATAAAGTGTCCGTCCATGGAAGTATCTAAAGATTTCATCTCAGGGCATTCTTCAATTGAAGAAAGAGTACGACAAACGAAGAGTACGCCTTAGAGTTTTGGTTAAGCATAAAACGCCTACTAAGTATATGAGAAAGTTATAAGAGACTAAAGTGTATTTAAGACCACGCCACATGCTAGTTACAGCTAGGGGTATGGTACACTTGGTTTTATCAAACACTATGCAAGTGGGTCGTGCAATGAGATCGATTAAGAGTCAACTGAATGGACTTGATTAGTCAAACAGTATCTACATCTAAATTTCCTTTTTATATTTTTCCCGATTTTGGTAGGGCATTTAAGGGAAAATTTTAGTATGTATTTGACACTCGTTAAGGTCCATTGAAAGGGAAACTGAGTATATATAGTAGGAAGGGAACATTTTAGATGGTCTTTTTTTTCTTCTGCTCTACGTTCTATGTAATAGCCCATCTTTTAATGGTGTCAGAAATGGTAGTTTCGGGGCCACAAATATGGTGAGTGAGTTCGTAACTATTATTATTTAATATTTACGAGTTAAATATAGTATTATAATAAATTTAAATTTGATAATTTTTGTTATTTGAATGAACAGTTAAGTTCAAGTGGTTTGTCCCTAAAGTTAAGTGGTTTTGAAAAATAAAGTTTTGAGACCTCGTTTTTGTAAACCGAGTTATTATATAGTTATTTTGAAATTTGGTTCAAAAACTTTAACGTTTGATAGTTAATTAAGTAAAAAGATTAAATCGTAAAAGATGTAAAAGTTAATCACTATTAGTTATAAAGGCTAAATGGGTTTAAATTAATTGTTGTATGGTTTTAAATGGTAATTTAGCCATAATTATATCATAGTGGATTTTTGGTGCTTTAAAATATGAAATATGACGAATTAATAAAAGGGTAAACTTATAATTTGATAAATAAATGTAATTAAAATAAAACAAATGATGGATAAAATCTACATTTTCACTTTGCTAAAACCGAAAGCCATGGTTGAAGAACACCAAAGTTTCAGTCATGATTAAAATCAATTGCATGGTATGCATTTTATCTCATTTTAATAATTTTTATGTTTTTGAGATCATGGTAGCTTAATCTAGTTAACTCAATGACTAATTCATAAAACTGTTAGATATTTTAAATTATGCCATTGATGAATTGGTGATGTTTTTGAAGTTTTATGATAAATTTATAAGCTTGATAGCTAAATAAGACAATTTTGTAAAGTGATTTTGGTTAATTTTTAAATTAAAGGACTAAATTGCTAAAATAGTAAAGTTATATGAAATTCTTGTAAAATATGATGAATATGGGCTGTATAGGAATTATATAAAATTCAATTTGCCCTTGTTTGGATTAATTTATGATTGAATTGAAAGTTTCGGGTTTAGGAACTAAATTGAATAAAAAGTAAAAGTTTAGGGTAAAAGTATAAAATGAAAATTAAGGGTCAAATATATGAATTTCAGTATTTTATGATAATTGAATAAAATTATTATATTTAGATCAAGAAATGGATCAATTGGTTGATAATCGAGAGAAAAGAAAAGTCGTCGAGTAATTGTCGTTGAAGTTTTTGTAGCTATTGAGATTAGGTAAGTTCGTAAATTAGTTTAACTAATTAGTTGTTGTTTTGTGATGTAATAATTATCTATATATGTTGTGAATGAGTTCAATTGTTTGGTAATTGATAAGTGATGAATTGGATTAATTGATATATAGCAATTAATGAAATGACTTGAATTACCATGTTAGCTAAGTTAATGATTATGAAGAAAGTATATAGATACAATCTTGTAATGGTACGATATGAAGAAAGTTAAACGAATTGGAATGTATATTGACCCGTGTGAACCTTGTGAAGGCTTAGGATACAAATGACATGTTATTAGGGTTATTATAGTTTGGGTGCTGGTCTTGGATGTCCTATCGATGGCTAAAGTCCTGCATTTGTTGCGAATTCTCCACAGCTTGTGTGAGCATCATCATGTAGCTTAACATCCTAACACACAGCTCATTTGAGCATTTATAGTTACATTTATAGTCACAGTCACATTCACACTTGGTGTGAGCATTGTTCCCGATTATCCTACGCTATTTCATTATGGTTCACCGAGTGAAAAAATGAGTAAATAGAAATGGTAATATGAAATGGACATACGAACTATTTATATGGATATAGTTTTGTGAAAAGGGATATTTGAAATGAATACTTTAAATGAAGATGTGAAATGTTAAATGAATATGTGATGTTTGGTTTATGTACTACATGTGTTTTTCATGTATATGTTTGATAATATTATAAAGTTACATGTTTCATATATGAACTCACTAACCTTGTGAGACTTGTGATGTGTATAGGTAATTAATGAACTCATGACCATGATATTGAAATATATTGTAAAATGTTTAAATTACATCCTTTACGGTAAGTTAAAGTTAAAGTTTATTATGAACTTACTAAGTTTTACACAAGCTTACCTCGTTTTGGTTTTTCTTCCTTATAGATCATCGGATTCGAGCTGCCGATTGGATTTCTTTTCAAGACCACACTATCCGTCAACATTTTTGGTATTTATATGTTTATTTTGACCAGGTAATAAGTGGCATGTAGATAAGATTTTTGATATTACTATATGTGATAAGTATTTGGTTATGTTTTGTTCCTTTTGGTATAATGGTTGATTATGGCATATGTTGTTTGGGACTTATTTGATGATTGAATAAGGTTGACATGTTGAGTTTGATTTGCTTTGAATAGTTGTTGTCTCATAATTGCTTATGAAATGTTGTGATTGTATTTTCTTGGCACATTTGGTATATCTTGACCATGTGTATATATGGGAATTTTGAACTAAGTTTGGTAGGCTTAATTGTGGATGAAATTGATGAAATGGTACAGTTGATAGGCTTATGAGTCATGAATTTGTTATGGATGAATGTGATTTATTTGAAGTTAGATATGTGGTTTCGTTGAAGGCATATTGGTTAAACAATTAGGTTGATTGCTATTTAGTGTATTATGGTATGTTTTGATGCAATTTGAATAGGTAAAATGGTTAGAAATGGTTTGGCTTAGAACCTAAGCAATGAAAGATGTAATGGCTTGATTTTGAAGTTGTTTTGGATGCACACAGCCTAGGACATGGGCATGTGTCTTATTGATTTTTAGGTGCAGGTTTTTCCACACGGCATCATGTTGTTACACGGCCTGGTGGCACGATCATATTGTAACAACCCATTTTTAGTGGTGTCTGAAACGGTGGTTTTGGGACCACAAATTCAACAAGTGAGTTCATGTAAATAGTATTTCAATTATACAAGTCAATAATAGTTTTTATATTAAATTCTGATTTGAGGAATTTTAACTAACTGAATTAAAAGTTAGTATAAGTGGTTTGGTTCAAAAGTCAAGTGGTAATTGAAAACGAGGTATTAGGACCTTGTTTCCATAATTTGAGGCCGTAAATATTTTTATTAAATATTTACAGAGTCGTATTATATGTAAATTGAAGTTTGGTCTAGTAGTTTTGATTATTTATTGCTCAATTACGGTAAAAGGATTAAATTGTAAAAGAGATAAAAGTTATTTTCTTTTGATTTAAAAATAGTAAAGGGACCAAAATGGTAATTAAACAATGGTCAAAAAGTCCAAGCTGTGGTGACATGATTAAATCTACTAACTTTTAGATATTTTCTCATTTAGTCCTAATTAGTTTAGGATTAAATTGAAATTAAGCTTGTTTAGTTAAATTTTAAAATAATTGAAGGACCAATTATGCAATTAAAACCTCTTTAAATGGAAAAACGAGAAATGTGTGGAATTTTCTAGTTTTGTAGTTAATTACTATTAGATCCTTATTAATTAGTAATTAAAGAAAAAATACTAAATCGTAAAAATTGTAAAAGTCAATCACTATTAGTTTATAAGGTTTAATAGGGGATTAAAATGGTCTTTAACCCATAATTAAATATGGTGAGTGGTGGAATTTGTTTTTAGTATAAAAATATGCTAATTTTATAAATAAAGAATAAATAAATTAGGTTAAAAAGGAGAAAAAGAAAAGAAATATAAATTATTACTTATGTTTTTCTTCCCTAGACCGGAACCACCATTTTTAGGACATGGGAGGTTCAACTAAACTTAGGCCTGTTGATTTGGTGAGTAAATTTCGTCTGTTTTTAGTAATTTTTATGTTTAAAAGCTTGTATTAGCTTAATCTAGATAAACCCATGACTAATTTGTAATACTGTCAAATGTTTTGGATTATGCCATTATGATTTTAGTATATTATTAAAGTTTTATGATATATTATTAAGTTTGGTTGTTAAACAAGACTATTTTGTAAAGTAGTTTTTTGTTAATTTTAATGTAAATGACTAAAATGCGAAAGTGATAAAATTGCAAGGACTTGGTGTAAAATAAAAACAAGTAGGGGTTGTAGAGAGGTATTGAATAATTTGGCTGAAATTAATTGTGGTTAAAAATGGTTAAATTGCAAGTTTTGAGCTTAAGGACTAACTTGTATAAAAGTAAAATATTGGGGGCAATTTCATAAAAATGTCAAAAAGGACTTAATTGCATAAACGATTTAATTTTGCTGTTGAAATTACTAAATTGAATGAAATTATTATTTTAGATCAAGAACAAGTGGAAAATCGATGAAAAGAGAAAATTACCGAATAGTTCTTGTACATTTGTCATTACTGTAATTTAGTCAGGTAAGTTCGTATGTTATTTATACTTCTAATGATTCTTATATTCTATGATAATATTTTTTAAATGTTATATTGTACAATAGTATGACCTTGAAAACTAAAAATAGAATATCGATTATACTGAATGTTTGCTCAAATGAGCATTATCCACTGATTGTACTAAATGCTTGCTCAAACAAACATTATCCACTGATTATACTAAATGCTTGCTCAAACGAGTATTATCCACTAATTATACTAAATAAGATTTTCTATGCCGATGATTGGACACGAACACTAAAATAATGCTCCGAATATTATTCATTTGATGGAAGTTGTGATTGTCTGAAATTTCATTGTCTAAATGCAAAGTTTGATTTATCATGTTTATGTGGGTAAAAATTTATTGATTATTCTTACAAACTTACTAAGTTTTATGTAAGCTTACTTGTATTTGGTTCATATTTTTAGATTACGTTTTTGTGGACTCGAAAGATCAGATCAACACAATAAATGACATTATCCAGAAATCTTTGGTAAACTTTGATTTTGGTTTGATATATATGGCATGTAATAGGACCCTTTTGGATATGTTGAATTGGTACTTAGTTTTGTGCAAGTTTACACTTTAGGTTGTGTTGTTATGTTTGATTAACTGTGGAAATATGCATGCTTTATTTAAGTTGAATTATGGTATGAAATGAAAAGTTCCGACTTGTAAGGTAACACTTTGCAACCTTATTCCGGTAATGGAATGAGATGTGGGTGTTACACGTGTGACCCTGAATTATATAGTCTATGCTATGTCACACATTTGGCTACGCAGTCATGTCTTTGAACCACACGATCTAAGCTCTGTCACACGGTCGTGTGACCCCTATTTTCAGTTTTTATCATATTTTTCTATTTTGTTTCAGATTAGTCCCTATTAGTTCCCAAACTATTTTTAAGATCTCGTAAGCTCAGTTGAAGGTTCATAAATGTAAATATGCTATGAATGATATGTAGTATGATTTTTTGGTATTTAAATTAATATTTGAAAGGTTTTATGTTGTCATTTATTTTGTTAAGTGTCGTAATACTCCATAGCCCTAATTCGGTGACAGAGATAAGTTACGGGTGTTACATTCTATTTCTTCTTCCTAAATCTTAACAATCTCTTCTTCTTCTTTAGGACTGGAAGCTAAATTTTTGGTTTAGTCAGTGGATGTTTCAATCTCCTGGTAAGTTCTATAACTCTGTATGTTGATATTTCTAAAGAATAGGGATGTTATAAGGCATAAAAATAGTAGAGTGTGAGTGATAGGTCCTGCATGATGGTTGCATGAAATTGATATGTTGGTAAACTATCTGTAAATGGAGTTTTAATGGAAGTTCCGTGATCTTTTAAGTAGTTGTATTGTTGGTTCGAGTAGGACTATCAGAATAGGAACTCCGAGCTAAGGTAAATATGAGTTTCAAGTGAGTCTTTAACCTGACTCATGCATGTTAATTTATAATGATTATTCATATGTTGATGTCTCATCAGATAACTGATGAGTGTATGTGTGTGTGAAGTATCGTAAAGTTTTCGCATGTTTACAAATGAGGTATATGATGCGCTATATGAATAAGGTGACGCGTAGTATGTTTGCATGTGAAATTAGATATTTGAGAGTATGAATCCGTCAGGAGTATGGGTGAAATCTAAGTGTGTTATGTGTTAAATGAGAAATGCATGACTAAGTTTTTAGAGAATAAGGGGTTTGACGAAGTGTCGAGAAAATATATGATATGATAATGGACCTCGCGGTGGTATTTGGCGAAGTCTGCTGGGACTAAAAATACGAGGTTTGCCGAGAAAGTAAACATGAGAAGAGGCTAGTATGACAGATACGTGAAAAGACCATAGCCATGGCACATTTTGGAAAAAAAATCAATACAATAAGATCTATTCTGGGATGCCTTCGCGGTGTACTCTATGATGCCTTCGTGGTGTATTCTGTAACGCCCTTGAGGCGAAATCTAGTTAACCGCCTTTATGGCGAGATTTCGGTAAGCTTTAAGACTTCTATACTAGTTGACTCTATGGCAAAGATCTGGGTAAGTTTGAAGATATCCCTGTTTGGATAGCCTTGTGGCAAAATTTGAATTCGCCCTAGGGGTATTTCCTAAAAGAGCTCTTAACAATGTTTCTGAAAAGTGAGTCCGTCATAGTAACTCGTTAATACAGAGAACTTGACATATTAGTAATCATGGGTGGTCTAAGTGTTTGCCAGAAATGAGTTTGTCTACACTATGTATGAAAGTTATCTAAATTTTATGATATCCGCCAGATTTGAATATTTCCATGCTATGTATAGAGTTTATCTAGAGTCTAAGTTGTTCGCCAAACCTAGGCGTTCTCATGATATGTAACATAGTTGTCTAGGATTTTATGGGATAACTTAAAATGTTTCATCCATAAGAATAAGTTGTGGTTCAGGTTGATTTAAGATATGATCTAATTGGTATCCTGATAGCTGCCAAATTTAGTATGAAAATCAGCCAAAGGTAGGATCCGTATGAAGTTCATCCTAAAAAATCAGTTAGTATAAGTATCTGCCAAGAATAATATTGTGAGAACACCATCCTAGGTGAAGAATTCAACATCTGCCTATGTGAGAATCTGTCGACGGTAGATCTTGTATAAATATCTTTCTGAGTAATGCATCCGTCTTCCAAAGAGGAAATGAGATCCGCATTGAGTGGTGAAATCTGTAATCCACCTAATGAGTGAATTAGCATATATGTATGCACCTGATATTAAAAAAGTACCTGCCAAAAACTGAAAAAAAAATCCAAAATCTTCAAGTTAAGGAATTCAACTAAAAACTCTCAAAGGTGACTTGAGTTAAAATTCACTAAGTTCATTTGAACTTACAAGTGCCAGAAGGGACCAAGCCAAGAATGCGCCAGTGTGACAGTTCAAGTTGCGATATTATATATACAGAGGACACTATAGGGATATGGCACTTAGTACTTTAGGCCATGAAAAAGTCTGTCTTTAACAAGGTTTTTAAGTTATAACATCATATGTTGCTTTTGAAAATTTGATGTAATTATTAAACATTCTCTTTTATCAATCTTTTATTTTAAGATCAGGATATAAAGAAATAAGAAACAAGGTTTTTAAGTTGTAACGTTTAGAATGATTTAACGCCTGTTGAATTTTTTTTTGCTAAGTGTTTAAGTTTTATAACATCCAATATCTGGATCCAATAATTCGGGTTGGGTGTAGGGTGTTACACTACCACTGAATATGAAACATATTTCAAAATGTTGGAAAAGATCAGACATGACAAGTTAAAAAAATACTTCTAACAAGAAGCGTTTTTTTCTGAAAAGTTTTAAAGATAATATTCTTGTTCTGCCACAAAAAGATGTGATGCAAATTTTATCTCGGGACTCTCGAATTTTCAAAAACTTTATCCTAAAATTCTCAGGTTTTTAGAAATTTTATCTTGAGATTCTCGGGTTTTCAGAATTCAATCTAATTGTTAATTTCTTTTTATTTTTTCAAGAAGTGTTTTTGGGTGGTGTGGTAAGAAAAGAGGTGAAAACGTACCACATAGGATGTGTTTTTACTGAAAGCGAGTCCTATATGACACATTTTTCACTCTAATGCATCATACACAATACGTTTTCACTCTCTCTCATGCCATGTCACCCGAAAATGCTTCTTGCAAGAAATGTTTTTGTCATTTGTCCCAAAATCGACCCTTTTCCCTAATTTTTAAATAAAATGGCTTAAAGCCCTTTTTTTTTAACCGACATATATATGCCTTCTTTTTTGCCTTATTAAAAGTTTTTTCATGCTTTAATCAATAAATTAGCGTAAATTGGTTAAATCACGTACTCTTATAATCACATATTTTTAGTAAATGTTATAGATAATGAGTCAAACTGTTTAAATTTTAAAATTTTGATCATTTGAGTTTTTGTTCTAAATATTTAGGATTCGGGTCATTCAATTTCCTAATTAATTTTTGATTTGGGTAATCTCAAATTCAAGTTATTTTAGATCGTTTTAAATTATTTTCGAGTTAGGATTTTTAGGTTTGAATTATTTAAAGTTATGGTTTTTTAAGTTATTTTCTGACTTATATTGTTTAGGAGTTAATTATTTTTAGTAAAAAAATGGTTATCTAAATTTGTATCCGAAATTTGATGTTAAGGGTCGAACTATGAAGATATTGAAATCGTGCATGAAAAGCAAGCCGACCCCTCTTCCAAAGTTGCCGTACAAACATGGTCCCTTTAACTTTCTTTATAGGTGAAGGAAAAATGTATAATTATAGAAGAAAACCCCATTTAAATGCGTTTTCAATAAGTTAAACAGTGATCACAAATCATAAAGAAGATTTTATTTTTTAGAAAAAAGTTAAGTGATTTGTCATATAATAAAATGTCTTGTAGTGTGATAACGTAAAGGGAAAGGAGAAGATGAAACATGAGGCCAAACTCTAAGGCAATCTCACCCGTTTGGATCAAACCACGTGGATCTTGGCGTGCTTTTGATAACACAAATAAAATAAAATAACAAAAGTGGGTCCCTTGAAAAGCAAAGCCTGATTAGGCAAAGAGCAATGTGCGAGTGAGAAAGGTGGCGAAAGGCTCGCCTTTATGGCGACACCCGGGCCGTGTATCGTGTGGCTTGGCCTATTTTGTTTTAATTTCACACCCCATGGCGAATAAGGCTTTGACTTACTATTTAAGGTATTTAAGGTTAGAATCTCATCGTGTAAAATTGTACATTACCATGAGGAGCCTAACACTAAAAGAAATCAAGCAAGCCAATGAAATAATATGGTAAAATAGACAACCATTGGCCATAATTTGAATGCTAGGCATAAATACTCATATGTGATTCTTAAACATTCATGCACACTCTTCGTCCCTTTATCATCTAAAGCTAGTTTACTTCCTTATTTTCATCTTTATCCTTTGGTGATATAAGTATCGACACTCATCTCAAAACACAAGCTCCAAGCTCAATCTATGTCTGAGAAGACATCAAAATTGTTGGTTTGTTGTAAATTCTTAATTGCTATAATAATAACAACTATAAAGCTCAATCTCCTAAAATATTTTAAAGTTGAGAATGGTATTTAATGCCGTCTATTAAGAGTGTTATTTGGGGCAGTGGAGGGAGAATTTCATGCAATAATAATCAGGAGACAGTAGGTGGGAGTGGTTGACATGGAATCAAGTGAAGAACAAAGACATATGATCATAATTTTGCATCAAAAACAGTTCCATTTTCTATTTTGGTTTTCTCTTTTAAACAACTCATATTAATGTACGAACTTGGGTCTAGTTTTTTCTTTTTAATTTTATACTTACATTGGTGAAGTTATAATAATTCAAATTGAATTAATTACTACACATAATCAAGTGTGGATCAAATTGGAAATATCAAAATTTTAGAGTCTCAATCTGCTAATTTATATTTAATATTATGTTCAGAATTTTCACTATCAAAATGGTTGAATCAAGATCAAATCATATTAACTTTTTGTTTTAAATAAAATAAATAATGAAAACATGAAACATGCATATAATAATTTAAAAATGAAAAAAGGCTCTCATCCTTACCTTTTTTTTTTTTTTTGAAGGTATTGATATCACAACGAAATATTTACTAATTAAAAGAAAGTAGTATGTGAAAAAGAAGATGCTAAATTAAATCCCTAATACAGAAAAAGTTAAGAACCGAATTATTGAAGGGATACAAAGGTAAGTTGAGATTACACGCAAATTATGTCAGCCTGCCCATAGAGGATCAAATTCGAATCCCTTGTTTTGTGCCTCATGTCATGCTAAATCTCACGTGCAATTCTTTTCTTGGGTTAACATCCTCAAATTATAGTCCAAATTTTAATGAAATTTAAAATATTTTAACTGAGTTGTTAAAATATTGCTATAATATCCATCAAGTCTCCCTATTAATCTAGCTGAAATCTATTGTACCTATAATTTGGATCTAAAATATCTATGCTATGAATACACATGTGCTTACAATTGAATACTTAAATTGATTGGTAAATTGGTGAAAGAACATGGTTGATATGGTAATATTTTGAGAATTCAATTTGAACATTTTGAAGTATAAGAATTAATTTAAAATCTAAACAATAGTTTAGGGACCTTTAGTGAAATTAACCCTCTTTTCTTCCCACTCTAAAATCCAAATCCTAAAGCCAAAATAAAGAGAATTTCGATCTTTCTTCTTCTTTTCTTTTACATGGAGATTTTCGTCGGCTGCAAAAGAAAAGTTGGCCATTACCACCGACTGAATAAGTGAATAAATTTCTACAAATAAAAAGTGAATATATGAGCATATATGCATTTGATTTATGCCCTTCATTTTCACACCTAGTTCAGGTTTCCTTTTGTTGTGATTTTTTCCCACTCAAGTTTTAATAAAAATATTATATTCAAAAGAGAAGAACTCAGACGTTCACACTATGAAATGGATTAAAATGCAGTCAAAATCCAGGTTTCAAAGCGTCGGACCATATGTACTGTCCGAATCGATGAGGTCATGCAGAGACAACCGGCACTGTTGAATTTCAGCACAAAAAGTTGACCTGTAATTGCCAGTCAATCCCTTTTTTTAATTTTCTTCCCGTATTTCTATACATACTCTTCTCTCTGTCTCACTCCATTAGCTAAAAATCTCCACTTTATTTTCCAAAACCTAAAAGTCTGTTTCACACCTACCTTATAAATCACATCAAACCCTACTCTACCCTTTCTTCCTTCTCCCTTTACCCCCTTGTGGCTGTGCTGCCTGCGAGACCTTTTCATGAAGATACAATATTTGGGGCTTTCTTTTTTTCGTTGACTGATATTCATGGAGAGTAAAGAGGGTGTATTAAAGATGGAGGAGGAGTTGGGGAACTCCTTTTCTGATTATTTCCCATTGCAAAGTATATTTGATTGGAGCTGTGAAGGAGGAGGGAATATGCCATTAGGGTTTATGGAGTTGTTGGGTGTTCAAGACTTGAAGCCTCCTTTGTTCGATATGGGACAACAACAAGCTCCATCTGCCGTAGTAAACCAGGCTTTGAATCCTTGTTCTACGAAAAACGAGCGTTTTAATTATCAGCCTGCAACCCCCAACTCGTCCTCGATTTCATCAGCTTCAAGCGAGGCTGTCAATGATGAACCTATTCAAGTCGATGATGACCAAGAAGAAGACCAGCAAAAGACCAAGAAACAGTGAGTACTACAAGCATGGGTCCTTTTATGTATTGTGTTTTGGGTTTTATTCTTAAACAGTCAAAGTGAGACACCCCTATTTTTTTCCCATTTGAAAACTGATGAGGTGTGTGTGTGTTTTTGGCGTTTGTGACGGTGGTGGGTCTAGGCTGAAACCCAAGAAGACAAATCAGAAGAGACAGAGCGAGCCGAGATTCGCGTTCATGACAAAGAGCGAGGTTGATCATTTAGAAGATGGGTACAGATGGAGAAAGTACGGCCAAAAAGCTGTAAAAAACAGCTCCTTTCCTAGGTACTAACTTCAAAGTTTCAAGCTTTTTTAACCCCATTTTAGATAAATTTTCAGACGACCTCCATGGTTTTAATTTATTTTTGGAACTCGCAGGAGTTATTATCGTTGCACCACCACCTCATGTAACGTGAAAAAAAGGGTGGAGAGATCTTTCACTGATCCTAGCATGGTGATCACCACTTACGAAGGCCAGCACACTCATCCCAGTCCCATCAAGCCTCGTTCCAGTCTAGGTGGTGGCGCCGGTTCTGCTCCTTATCACTATCGGCAGCAACGACAGCCATTTGTCAATACCTTGCCTCCTTTGAACTTTGGACACAACAATGGCTCCATTAAAGCCGGTAATTTTCACCATGAGAGGCGATTTTGCAGCCCGGGATCGTCTTTGCTTAAAGACCATGGCCTGCTTCAAGACGTTATACCATCCCATATGCTGAAAGAAGAGTAGAATTACAAAACCCATTATCGCTATATATGTAAATGCAAAAATTCCCTCACTGACTTGGGTGATCAGTTCATTCTGGTATGTAATTTTCTTGCCGACAAAGTGGAGATTACTGCACTGTATAACTTGGTTTTGCTTTTTTATCAAATGGAAGAACTTAGTTAAATAGTTTTTCTTATTTGGGTCTCTTTTCCCCCCTCCATTTTTACCTCATTTGGTGGGTTTTGGACATGCAGAGGTTATATACACCACGGAAATTTGGTTCATCCTTCTCTAATTCTTCTGACCCTTTGTTTGTCCTATACCTTTTGTTTTAGTTGTTGAAGGAATGTGCATTGATTCCCCTTCTCCCCATTGAAGGCATTGCAATCGAGATTTTGATGGCTAGGATTTTCTCAGAGTACAATAAATGTAGAAGCTAGAAAAAGCTTTCTATTTTGTCTGGGGAATCAACGAAATCCTCTCTCTTTTTTTTCTTTAATGTGCTGCATCTAAATATGCTTTTTTTGGGGGGGCAAATGGAACATTAACTCAACATTTCCACTCATAAATTTGGTTCATTGAATGGTGGGGGGATTCTGTGAATTGTATAAGAATGCCATTTACATTGACATGCTCTATATGAATCAATATCATGGAGTAAACTCATATAAAAAATTCTGTGACAAAATACAAAGGAGATGATTGGGAAAATGGGTTTGAAAGTAAAAAGGGGAAACCAGCCGCCTGAAAGAGTAAGCCTGGAGCCTGCCAAGTCACTGATAATCCGTTACGTGAGTCCTATAGGGCCTACCACCGGCCCCCAACAAGGACTCGCTGTGTGAAAGCTACATACATGCTTCGGGACCCTGCATAAAGGAGAAAACAGGGTTAAGGTAGGCCTTTGGGCTAAAAGCTAAGGTAGACTAAAAGTAGAGCGATTCTTTTAGGCTGCAATTAGTTCATAGGGTTTACCAAATTGTGAAAACAGGACGTGGTCTTAATGATAGTAAACCCTTTAGGAAATAAAAAGAACCCTAAAACCAATCACCAAGGAATCTTTAGCCTGGCGGCAGTTACATTGCCACATGCTTTTGCTTCCCAGGTTGACGATGACTAACCCCCGCAATTTAGGGTTCATTAAGAGGCAAAATCATTAAAATTGTCGTTGGTAGTTAAATTAGACCACTCCATGTGCTTGTTTTTCTTTTAAACTGTATGGACGGTTTCTGAAGTGGAAAAGAAAAGGTGATCAAGAAAAATATGAAACATTACAAATGTTTTTTAAACGACAAAAGGTTGTTGGTCTGTTAATTTTGATACGCATGAGACGTGTCTCACCTGAATCTTCTTGAATGTTGGGATTTTAGTGATATCCACTGCTGAAATCATTTGCAAGGAAAATTTTACACCATCTACAAATGCAACCGGGGGAACACATCTCCCTTCATTTCCAACCTTTAATCTCCTAGAAAATCAATAATTTAATTTAAACCTTACAAATTCAATTTAAGCAATCTTTACAGTTTTGGTCTCTACAAAATCTTCTAATTTCCTCACTTTACCCTCCTACAAAACTTACTCTGCATGTAAGATCACAACAAATATTCTTCAAAATAATAAACAACAAGCTTGCAATCAATAGCTGTACATAACAAAATCATAAATCTTATGGTGAAATTATTAAATTAATCCCTTTATTCTTAAATAGATCAATTTAAGTTTTTGTATTATTAAAAAAAAATACATTTTTGGCTTTATGGTACAAAAGGCTCTCAAAATTTTCCAAAAAAATCATTTAAGCCTCTCCGATCTTTTTACACCCAATTGGACCCTTCAATTGAGAAAATTAATCAAATAAACCCTTTCCAAACAACGGAGATAAACTCTTCCCAAACAACACCTTCACCATTGCTAACCCGTCTCCACCCTCACCATTAAAGTTAACACCTAGCATCATCATTTTTTTAGCAAAAATGAACCATAACTGTATCCTCAACAAAACCCAAATAATTAAGCCTAAGGCAAATGTTTCAAATGTATAAAACCCAAATCAACAAAAAAGTGACCGGTTAACAAAAATAGGCAAACAAATCTAACAATTTTTCTAAAAAAATTACAACACTAATCAAGAAAAGTTGTAAAAAGTCCTTCTAACCCATATTTGATTAGAAAATCCTATGGTGGATACACCACCCATAAATCAAGTAAAAGAGTGCAAACTTGTTCTATGATGGGTAACTAAAAATTTCCACTTAATTACTTTGATTCTTCTGAGGCATTGAACTTACAAAAAAAAAAAAGAGTTGGATACCAATGATCATAATGAAGATGGGTTGAGTTTTGAACTTAAGGTTTAGATTCACAAAGTTCCTGTTAGCATAAAAGAAAATCATTTGGAAAACAGAAAGAATGGGAGAAAGGGCTTTATTCTAGTGTTAAAATGAGCACCAAAAGGAGCTTCACTGGCAACAAGATGATGAGCAGTGACGATTAGGTTTAGAAAAGAAAGAGTTCTTCATTTTGATAAGAAGTTTGAAATTGTAGAAGAAAATATAATAAAAAAGCAAATTATTTTATTTATAAAATTATTACTTTAATAACTAAATTCCATGTCATTAAAAAAATCCATGTCATTCTGTCATGTGAAAAAAAAAACTTTAAAAATAATTTAAACCGACTGTAACTGCCACATCATCAATTCCCTTAGTTTTTAACGGTCAATGTTGGTCAAAGGTCTATTTGATTAATTTTCTCAATTGAAGGGCTCAATTGAATGCAAAATGATCGCAGAGACTTAATTGATTTTTTTAAAAAAATTTGAGGACCTTTTATACCATTAAGCCTAAAATTTTAACATAGTTAACATTTATAGTTTAAAAAATACATGAAATTATTATTTTTGCAATTGTTGTTCAACTTTGAAAAAAAAAAATATTTGCAAAACCATAAAAGCTTTAAAATTATGACTCTAGTAAACAATAAATGATATTTTTTATTTGATTATTGTTGAAATCTATAATCGATAATTGCGAAAAGAACAAGTTTATGCAAATGAAAGTGTTGGCACTTCGATAAAGAATAAATAAAAACACAAAAAGAGTTGTTTAAACAATTCAGTTTCCTTATGCTTATGGAGTTCACTTGAATCAGATAATTCACTATCTCTAATCCCAAACAATAAGGTTTTATTTACCATCGAGGTTGAAAAGCGTTTTTAATCCAAACAATGATTTCAAATTAAAAATTTGGTAAACAAATAGCTTTTCAAACCAAACATTGATTTTAAACTCGAATTTTGACCTAAGCCAAAAAAAAAAAAGCTTTTGGCTTTTTGGAAAAGTGCTTTTCAATGAAATTACATTTTTATTCCTTAATTAAAATTTTCACTTTACAATATTATGTCTAAAATAAATATTTGATTAAATGCTAAAATAACATATTTTATGTAATTTAATTGGTCAATTTATGAGAATGCACAACTGATTTTCTCCATGTTTATATTGAATTTTATACAGGGGTGCAATTTGGGGTCAAAAGAAAAAAAGAGAAACAATTGGGTTAGATTGAAGAAAAGAGCAAAGAAGGCGGGCCAAAATAGAATTTTGCAAAGTTATAATTGGCTGAAATTTTGGATTGACTTAATAGGAGATTATGTAGGGATTTATTTTGACATTTAGGATCATGGGAATATTTTTCCTTGATTTTCTATGGCTAGTGGCTTTTAATTAGGAAAATTTGTTTAAGTCACTAGTATAAATAGGTGCTATTATGTTCATTAGAGAATGAAGCTTTCATCTTTGGAATATAATCTCCTTCCTTCTCACGAAATTATTTGTTGACTTTGGTTCTTTATACTTTTATTTTTATCAATTTCCAGCTTGTCACCAACCTACACCACTTACATTTTCTTTTTCAAACCTTTTCCTCATTCCCAGTAGGCTAAAACCATTTTTATACCCAAACAAAATTCCAGCCACATACCCACTTTTACCCATTTCAACCCTATTTCATTTATCCAACCCTCTCCAGATATGCCCAACTCCAATATGCCCCAAACTTTAGCCAACTAAACCCCTTTCAGCTTTAGGTCGGTGTTAACCCCGTCAAAGACCCGTGAGTTATGAACCCGAGCCATTTTAACTCTTAATTTTCAGTATTTATTATTTCTCCGGATTAAGAGTATGACTTCATCAACTCACAAAGTCAAATCAACACTAAGTCAAAACAAGACGTCATTTGAGTTAGTGTGGTTAGACGTACAGTTGGAATTTCGAATGGATCGATTGTCTAATCGGTTTTCCGTAAACACATTGGCGTGCCAAGTGACGATTGTTGATTGGTTCTATCAAGGGAAGTAGTAATTGGGTTTAAATGTCCCACGCGGTTGAAGGCATTGGTTCGAGCTAGGCTCTTCTAGAACGCAAAGTTGCCGGAGTTCTAAATCACGAACACTTCGTAGGTTGTTCGGTCGGCAAGGGTTAGTTATAGGACGTTCTGTAACTAATCTACACAAGGAAGAATTGGTGTCCGAGGCGTCCTTGGTAGCTATAACTAGCTTATTGGAAAAGAAGAGTTTATCGAATTTCGAGGATTGGTTCAAAGACGGAAAAACCCTTGCCTGAAGTTGAGCTAAATTTAATTGATTTTTCTTCAAATTTAGTTAACTATTTTTTTCTTATTTAATTGTCTTCAGCTTTTACTTTTTACACATTCTTTTTCCTCTGTTTATTTCAGGTTTCAAGTTTTATCCCCCTAAACTTCTTGGGCATGACAACTTCCCAGACATAAATCTGATTGAGAGAGAAATAATTTTCAGTAAACACAGTCTCTGAGGGATCGACCCTACTCCCTATACTGCTCAAATTTGCAAATTAGGTGTAGGATTATATTGGTAGAATCGACAACCATTAGTTTTGGCACCGTTGCTGGGGACTAACAACACTTACAATTGTTTAAATCGTCTTAATGACCAGATCTTCATTCGGAGATCTCGAATACGACCCAGAGATCGAGAAATCATCACGAGCACGATGAAAAGAGACGGAAACTCTTAAACATGAAATAAAGTAAAAGTTGAGCTAGGACAAAGGATCCTAGAATCCAACGTCGAGAAGTTGAGCGAAGTAATTCGTACAGAGGCAATTCAATGTGGGAAACAAGTCGAAGTGGTTGAACCTGAGACCGAACCACTTTTTGAAACAAAAGAAGCAAAAGACAACCTCGGTGAACCAGAAAGGATGACAAACCGAACCATTCGTCAACTAGCAACTGCTCCCAACGAGCAAACACCGTTATGCATCAACTATCCAATCGGAGAAACCCCGTTTGAGTTGAAATTAGGCTTGATTCACCTTTTGCCCAGTTTTCGAGGCTTGAAGAACGAAAATCCATACACTCACTTGAGAGAATTCCACATGGTCTGCTCAAGCATGAAACCTCAGAGAGTAACCGAAGATGAAATCAAACTTTGGGCCTTTCCTTTTTCTTTAGTTGATACAACAAGAGAATGGTTATTTTACTTACCCCTCGGTTCTATTACAACGTGAGATGACTTATTTTGTGTATTTCTTGACAGATTTTTCCCAGCATCGCAAGCAGCTGAACTTAAAAGAGACATAGTGGGAATTTGCCAAATGGAGAGTGAATCGCTCTATGACTATTGGGAGCGGTACAAAAATCTGTGTGCAAGTTGTCCTCAACACAGTTTGACCGAACAATCACTTCTACAGTATTTCTACGAGGGTTTGCTCCCTATGAAAATGAAGATGATTGACGCTGCTAATGGAGGGGCACTTGTCAATATGACTCCTCAAAGGGCAAGAGAATTGATATCCACCATGGCGGCAAATTTTCAATAGTATCGACCGAATTCGGAACCCATAAGACGAGTTAATGGGGTAAACGTTTCATTCTTAGAAGATAAATTGGATAGGCTTACTAATATTGTTCAATCTTTACTTACAGAAAAGAAGAATCTGACCCAACTGTGTGGAATTTGTACTATGTTTGAACATCCGATGGATTTGTGCCCAATCATTAACGACAATTCAATGGCACATGTTGATGCTGTTGGAGGTTTTCTAGGACCTCCACAAAGACGCTATGATCCTTTCTCCAACACTTATAATCCCGAGTGGAATGATCATCCTTAGAAGAGAATAGTTATTTTACTTACCCCCTGGTTCTATTACAACGTGAGATGACTTATCTTGTGTATTTCTTGACAAATTTTTCCCAACATTGTGAGTAGCTGAACTTAAAAGAGACATAGTGGGAATTTGCCAAATGGAGAGTGAATCGCTCTATGACTATTGGGAGCGGTACAAAAATCTGTGTGCAAGTTGTCCTCAACACAGTTTGACCGAGCAATCACTTCTTCAGTATTTCTATGAGGGTTTGCTCCTTATGGAAATGAAGATGATTGACGCTGCTAGTGGATGGGCACTTGTCAATATGACTCCTCAAAGGGCAAGAGAATTGATATCCACCATGGCGGCAAATTCTCAACAGTATCGACCAAATTCAAAACCCACAAGACGGGTTAATGGGGTAAACGTTTCATCCTTAAAAGATAAATTAGATAGGCTTACTAATATTGTTCAATCTTTGCTTACAGAAAAGAAGAATCTGACCCAACTGTGTGGAATTTGTACTACGTTTGAACATCCAATGGATTTGTGCCCAATCCTTAACGACAATTCAATGGCACATGTTGATGCTGTTGGAGGTTTTTCGGGACCTCCGCAAAGACGCTATGATCCTTTCTCCAACACTTATAATCCCGGGTGGAAGGATCATCCCAACTTGAATTACGGAGCTAATCCCCGATATAATCTATCATACCAACCGAGACCTCTGCAACCACTACAATAACAACCCAAGCCGAGCACATCTCTAGAAGCTGTTATGGAAAGACTTGCTGTCGATGCTGCAAAATATCAACAAAGGACAAACGCATCAATACAAGAGTTAACTAATCAAGTTAGTAAACTCTCGATGGCAATTAATTGTTTGTAGTCTCAAGGTAAATTACCTTCCCAGACGGAGCCAAATCCTCGGTAGAATGCAAGTGTAATAACTCTTCGTAGCGGAAAAGTTCTGGAAACAGTTCTAGACAAAAGTCATGGGCAAGACAATGAATGGGAAAATTAATATTTTATCTTTTCTAAAGCACTTTTTGGCAATAATGGTAAATACCATCAAAATTTTCGAACGTACTTTTCTAAAGCATCCGATTTCCAATACAATCGTGAACTAATTATCATATTTCAAAGTGTCCAATTACTTAATCCGATTCGATTTAATCTTCCAAATAAGTTGCTTGAAATGGATCATTCTTCATAAATGGTCTATCATATTTACATAATATCAACAAACTTAGAATTCAAAGATTTTATTTCTAAAGATTATTAACTCTAAAAATGATAAATTGTGTTATTTGTTGCGGTGCTAGCTAGACTTGTTTATGGGTCGGCTATCATCCCAAGGCTGAAGGCTTGCTTGAAATTTGAGAGGGTTTAAGTAAAAATATTATGCTAAAAAAATGGGTTTGAGCAAAAAAATTAGGCCTGTTTAAAATATGGGTTGGACTCAGGTTTGAACATTCAAAGCCCGAGCTTGGCCCCACCTATTTTTAAGTTTATAATACTTTATATTATGTCATTTTTATATATTATGTAATTTATAACGCATTAAAAAATATAATACTAATTTAATGTAAACATTAAAATAATGTTAAGATGACTATATAAAAAATTTTAATAAATAAAAATATATATTAAATTAAAATAATATAAATATATATTTTTTAAAAATCTAAAAGTAATATGAGCAGACTTAAAATGAGTAAATTTGAACAAATATAAAATATATTAATATCATATTTAGGCTCAACTCGAACATGATCCGGCCATTAAGTACTTGTAATGCTAACAAAATGCAAATTTATAGAGTAAATATTTGATTTGGGAGGGCTACATCCAGGGAAAGAGTCCAGTTCCAAAGTGTTGTTGGATCAACTTGAATTGCACGTGGATGATTAATGGGTTCACTCGCAAGTTTCAGAACATTTTCCAATCAGAGAATTTGTTTTATTATTTATGTACTACTGAGACTAATATTAATATTTTAAAACGGACCGGTTCAGACTATTCTTTTCTTTTCTCAAATCTAATATAAAAATTACGAGTAAAATAAAAATGGAATTGAAATCCTTCTTTGGCCGTCTCTCTCTTCCTGTCACCCATCGGGGTTCCACCTGTCGTCTACACTGTTTAAATTTTAAAATTCTAAAGATTTTAAAAGTTGACTTTTTGACTTGACTCTTGCAATATTCTTTCTAAGAAGGGAAGATGCCCTGAATCTTCTTTAATCCCTCTGTAGTTGGTGTCCCTTTTTTCATTTATTTATGAAGCTAACTAATTACCATTTATGCTCATAGATGGTTGGTCGGTAGGAATCATTTCGAACTGTTAAATTCCTGATTTCATTAACTCAAATCATTAAATTTCTTAATTTTAACCAAATCTTTCCAATTTCACAGTTTGGTTTAATCATTTTTTAATAACCCACTTTGTTGAATCTAACTTTCTTTAATAATCAAATATGCTTATTCTTTATTTTTATTTATTTATGATAACTCTTAATTTTACTTAAATTTTTATTTTGTTTTTAAAATCGATTAATATTTTTACTTTGTTTGATTACTAGTATAATAATATGAGAAAAAATTATTTATTACATATATATTACAATAGTTAGACTAAAAAAAGAGTACAAATTTAAACTCGAAACTAACAAAATGAGTACAAATTATCATCTACTAAAATATTCTTTATCAAACATAACATTTATGTTAAATTAATAAAGTAAAACTCGTAAATACTTTCATTTTAGTTTGAGATAAATTAGGATTTAGTATGAATTTTGATTAAAACTTTATAACAAAATATTGATAAATTAATATCTTAAAAATAGTTCCCAAACCCCAAAAACCAACAGCACGTTTGGTTCGCTGTATTGGAATAGAGGCGTAATAGCAAATCAATTGTTTGGTTGAATGTAATGGAATAGAGGCGTAATAGTATTCTTGTGTTTGGTTGAATGGAATAGAGGTGTAATAGCATAATGGAAAAAAAACTAAAATGACTAGAATACCCTTAGCATAAATTTGTTTGGGTAAATGATTATTGTTATTGTTATTTAAATTATAATAAGATTATTAATATCAATAATAAATAATTTAATCATATTTTAACATAATTATTATTAAATATATTATAATTAAAATATACAATTTAATAAAATTCTTAATAATCAATATTCTTATATGAATTTACTCAAATCATAATATATGATATTATAAAATATAATTTAACATAATTATTATTAAATATATTATAATTAAAATATATAATTTAATAAAATTCTTAATAATTAATATTCGTATATAAATTTACTCAAATCATAATATATGATACTATAAAATATAATTTAACATAATTATTATTAAATATATTTTAATTAAAATATATATTTTAATAAAATTCTTAATAATCAATATTCTTATATGAATTTACTAAAATCATAATATATGATACTATAAAATATAATTTGAAATAATTAATATTAAATATATTTTAATTAAAATATATGATTTAATAAAGTTTAAAATAATTATAACTAATAAATTTTCTTATATGAATTTTTATAATTTAAAATAATTATTATTAAATATAATTTAAAAATAATATATAATTTCATAAAATTCTTGATAATAAATTTTCTTATATGAATTTATATAATTTAAAATAATTAATATTAAATATAATTTAATAATGATATATAATTTCATAAAATTCTTGATAATAAACTTTTTATATGAATTTATATAATTTAAAATAATTAATATTAAATATAATTTAATAATGATATATAATTTCATAAAATTCTTAATAATAAATGTTCTTATATGAATTTATTAAAATCATAATATAACTTGAGAATTATATTCGCATAAACATAATTAACTTATATTAAGAAAATGTTAGATGAAAATGAAATTCTACATCATAATCCATATGTTATATAGTTTTACAACATCAAAAGTTTGAACATTGATTTTAATGGTCGAAAGAAATCTTCGACCCATTCCAATCGCATGTGATGAAAGGTAAACTAAAGAAAACGAGCATTTGAGTTGGATGATCCGAATTTTACTCAAAGCTCGATACCGCTCATCGTCGGTTAAACCTTCAATTTCCCATAAGGTTGAATATAAATTTCTAGCTTTCTCTTGGATGATCTGGAATTCTTCTGACTTTTGCTGAACTACCACATCGGATGCAATACTCCTACTGATTTGATCGCCAATGGCCCGTATGTTTTCGGCCAATAAAGTGGCAGCATTATTAAATGAAGAAGACATATTATCACGAGCATCAGATTTCTTCTTTTTCTTGTTTGAAGATGAGGAACCCCTTTGGTCTCTATCTCGTCGCGGCTCCGCAACAGAAACATCCATGTCATCCAAAGAGACGTCAGCTTCGCAGTCATAGAATGAGTTCCTTTCTTCATCCATATATGTAGTAGGTACACCCTTAGCATTTATTTCTTCAAGAACATCAGCAGCTGTTTGAGCATCTTTCCCAGTCGCTCGATCTCTTGCGTATATGGCAGTAAGCTGGTCGTAGAAGGGAAAGTACGATGTCTGAATTAAGCGGCTTCTTTGTGACTCTAAAAAAATGAGGAAATCATATTAGTTATAAGTTTGGTAAAAATAAGATAATAAAGACTTGAAATAATATTACCTTTAAATAGGAGTCCCAAACCGTATCTTCAGCAACAACGAGCTGCCTATGCTCGTCCCAACCAAAACCGCTATTGTTTTAGCCATTAAGCATGTCATAGACGATTGACCACTCCCTTTTTAGTAACCTAATCTTCGATTCAATATTAGGTTTCGCCTTCAACATTGCATTTGGTAAAGCCTTTTGTAGCATTCTTTCCAACTCATTTAAATAACCGGCTTTGAACCCGGTATCAGCATTAAATGTTCCAACATTGTGCAAGTCCACCATGTAGGAAACCAATGCTGCATCTTCTTCTGGAACCCATTTTCTTTTAGTTCCTCGAGAAGCTTGAGAAGAAGCATTTGATTCTGGAACACCTAACATAATTATCTTAAGAAAAAAAAACAAATTATATTAATTACTATTAATATCATGAATCAAAAGGTGAACACTTTATAAAATTATAATTAAGTTCAATATCATGAATCAAAAGCTCAATACTAAATTTAAAATTATAACACATGCTGAATGAAAAGAAATTAAATTATAATTCAACAAGTTTAGTACAATACAAAGATCAATTCAAACACCACAAAAGTTTCACAAACTAGATACATAAAATAACATAAACAAATTAACTCAAACTCATTTTGTCCCTAAACCTAACTAATTTCTAGATGTTTGCCATTCATTGAACATTTGGTTGGCTAGTTCTATCCTCCAATTAGCCCAAGCATCCGATGGATTAATATTTGCGATATTCGGTTCATCGTCATCCACCACATTACTAGGTAATCCTTCTCCCACCTCCGCTTCAATAGGATCAATACTCATATGGGTTCGAATAAAATTATGGAGCAAACAACATGCAATAATAATTCTATTGTGCACCCTTACAGGATAGAATGATGGACTCCTAAGTATTCCCCATCTAAGTTTTAATAACCCAAAGCATCTTTCAATAACATTACATGCTGAGGCATGCTTCATATTAAAAAACTCTTACGGAGAACTTGGCTAATAACCTTGACGCCACTCGTTCAAATGATATTGTTGTCCTCTAAAAGGTGCAAGAAATCCCTCACTATTTGTGTATCCAGCATCAACTAGATAATAACAAACTATAAAATATTTTTTTTAAATGATTAATTCAGCACAAAAAGTTTGATCTTAATGAATAATTCAAAGTCCTCTAACTATCCATTTTACCATGAGGAACTTTTAGTCCATGTCTTCTACTGATGGCATCTCGAAGAACCTATCCATCAACAACTGAACCTTCCCAACCAGGAAGAACATAAACAAATTGCATATCAGGTGTACAAACACCTAACATATTTGTTGCTATGTCACCTTTTCGCGTTCGATATCTAGGTTTATCAACTGTTGGAACCCTAATCTTGATGTGGGTTCCATCAAGAGCACCTAAACAATTCTATATCACATGATATAAAACCTTGAGTTAGAATACTAATTTAAATCTAAATCAACTAAATGTTGTACAAGCTATATATAAAACTCAGTCCAATACCTTAAACCATTTCCACCTTGTGTCGGAAGAGTCATCATAATTGGCTCCGCTTTTTAAATAACACATCTTGTAAGCGTATGACAGCATTTAAAACACTATGAAATGCTCTGCTAACAATTTCCCTAGACCTTCTAAAGTGATGCTTGATAACTCGATTTTTCAGGTGATGGGAGATGATATGTAAAAACATTGCTACTTGCTCATCAATAAGCATGTTTCTTGATGACTTCAATCCCCCTATCGATTCTAACATCTCACATAGTTTAAAAAAGGCAGTTCTATTCATCCTAACTTGTTCAATACAGGTCTCGTCACTAGCATATACAAGCCTTTTCACATAATCCCGTTTTGCATAAAAATCTAAGGTATAGGACCTATTCCTTGGTCTATAAGTATGTAGGCTAAGGCTGGCACCCATTCTAAATAAGAACCAAATCGCAATTCTACAGATTTCCAACCATATTGTCAATGCAATACCAATTCTTTTACACCTCACACTTTGTGCAATTAAAGGCAGACGAGTTATTACTGCAACATATGAAAATTAGAACACACTATCAAAGAATTGAAGTTGCAATTACAAATTATCAAATAAAAATAAACAATACAAATTTAGAACACACGAAGCAAAAAAGTATCTATTAAATGATATCGTTGCAACTTTAATTTCATTTCTTTATCAATCACCCAAACAATAAAGAAAGAAAATATATTTAAATACATTTTAAATATATTAAAATTTAAAGGTATATGTATAATTGACCTAAAATTAATTGTTGGTATTTGTTAGATTATAACTAAACTCATTATAATTTAAAATTATAAAGCATGTTCAAAGTTTGAACATTGATTAGTTTATTTATTGATGATTAGTTTAATTAAGGTGACCTAATCTTAAAACAAATAAAATAAAGTATGAGGATTTGGTTTAGTAATGAAATTGAAGTTTTAAAACTTTTATAACATTTTAAATTTAAATTTCATTTCGTATAAATATATATAACTGTTTTTATGCTTAATTATGTTGAGATGAAATTAATATCCTTTACTAATATAGATATTCTGTCCCGATGGATGAGTTTGTGTGGTGAAGCCACCTGTGGTGATTTCTCCCATCCAAACCATATTTAAAAATTAATTACTTGCTTATTTTAATGGCTGACTTTTTCCTTTGTATTATTATGGTTTATGTTCAAAACACATGCTCTTGAAATCATACTCTTATCCCAATCTATATGCCTGCCTATATGGTTTTAAAATTCTCATTTTATACATTATCACTCAATCACAATTTGGTTGACATTTAATAAAATTAAATTATTATAAACAGAGTGGTCTTGCAAGTAACTCGTTTATAGCATTTGATATCAAAATCTATATCATAACAGAACTATATCCTACTATACTTGCAATTTCCAGTTTCATCTTCTACTCACTAACAAATCAAGAACAATTTCCAGCAGACTATCAAAACAATTTCCAGAACAAATCAAGAACAATATCAGAACAAATGCAACAATTTCCAGTTTCATCTTCTACTCACTAACAACGAGAAGCTAATATTTGAATTGAAAAAACAACACTATCAACAATTTCCATTGTAAACTCTTTCAAAAAACAACAGACTATCAAAAAACAACAGACTCTAAAGAAAACTGTCTGAATTGAAAACAGCAGACAATTTCTATTGCTCACTGTATCAATACGAATATTTTAGCACAATGTATCAATACAGACTCTAATTTTAGAAGACATTGTGCACAAGACACAATTTTATCAAATTTATTTTACAAGTTAAACCAGAAGTTAAACATCAATACATACTTGCCCTTATGCCTTAAAACTCTTTGGATTACATAATAAAGGAAAAGAAACAACAATACAAACATGCAATCGGGGAAAACTAACCTTTCAATACAGACTTGCAATACATAATATTTTAGCACAATGTATCAATATAGACTTTGATTCTAAAATTTAGCTGAGTATGAACCAAAGTTTGTTAGATTGAGCAAAATAGATAATAAAATTTATTCCAATGCTACCTTAAGAAAAATGAAAATTGCGAACACAAAAAGATAATCAAGACATAAAGCAAAGAAAAACACATTAAAGGAGAAATATGGTGTAACAGTGTATGCTAAACTTGATTTTTTTTGGGATAAACTTTGCTTTTTTTTTTTATACAAAGGAAACAACAAAAGCTGCTACAACAATACAAACATGCAATCGGGGAAAACTAACCTTTCAATCGAACATGCAATACAAACAAAACCATAAATAATTATGGAAAACTAACTCAGAATGAGCAAATCGGGGCGAAAAGGATGAAGAAGTGTTGGAACAAAGAACCTGTAATGAGAAAAGGGAAATCGATTAAGTGTTGAAACGAAACCATAACCAGCAAATAATGCAACCAAACAAATAATGAAAAAAAAATCATAACCAAGCAAGAAACCCTATGCCGATTTACCAAGAAACTAACACCATGAACTGAAACAATCGCACCAAATAATCGTATTTATAAAAAAATTACAATAACACCCATTAATGCATGCAAAGAGGAAAGATGCCAAGATGGAAGTCGGGACCAGCTGGAGATTACTCACTTGTCACTTCAAAGCGTCCGGAGATCTGAGACCGTGGAGTCGACGAAAGATGCCAAGATGGAAGTCGGGACCGGCTGGAGGTTTGGTTTGCTGGCAGCTTCTGTCAATGTTGGGAGGGAGAGGGTGGGTGGAGATCGATTTGAGTGATGAGTGCTGCAACGGCTTAGGAGGGTAAAAGAGAGACCGATTAGGTAATCCTTTCTTTTGGAAGGGATTACAAATCGGCGCTGCATAAGGGAAAATGGGGAATCCGTCCGCAGTGTAATAGGCCTGTATTAGGGCAATACAGCGAACCAAATAAGGTAATCAGTGGGGCAATACACCCAAACAAACATGGTGCAAGTGTTTTTTCATGAATAAATGGAAAAAAAAAAACACGGCAAGGGCTTATATGAATAAAAAAAAGGAACAAATTAGTAGTAAGGCATAAAAGAAATGGATTCTTAATGATTCAACCGGCAACTGCCAGTTTCCAACCCCGTAGGCCGTAGTGGCTGACACGTTCATCCGTCTTCGCTGATCGGCGAAAAAGACAAAACCAACAACTGTTACCTTTGGTTTTTCGTTTTTGATTGTCTTTTTAGCGGTATGTACTATTTATTTTTAGAAAGCTTTGGTTTTTAAATTAATTTTCCTTCTTTTTAGTCAATCGTACGAAAGAAAAAATAGAGATAAGCTTAGACGAAATCGACCAAGGATTTTTATTAGTTTTATGGTTCTTGCAGACATCGAATTAAGCTCTTTTTATGGTACATTCATTTTTTCCCCTTCTGATTTTCTTATTTTCATGTGTCTTTGCTTCTTTTTTTTTTTAGATGAAGGGTTTTTTTTTCCTTTGTCGGCAGCGTATTTTCCCCTTGTTTTCTGGGTTTTTGTTTTAAAGGGTATGGGATTCTGGGTTTTATTCCGGTTTCAATTTTTAATTTATTTTATAGTTGCATTTAGACGTAGAGACTGGGAGCTGGTTGTAATCCCTCATCTGATTGTCGAAAAATAGGATTAGTTTTTTTTTTTTCAAATTTCAAGCTTTTCTGATTTTTCTGGGGGCGTTAAAAGATGATCATTTGTTTCGAGTTCCTTTATGTTTTAGCTTGTTCCTTTGGGTCTTTGATGATGAAAATTGAGCTATTCATGGTTCATAAATTTGCTATCTTTTTGTCCTTGGAGTTAGCATTTGAATTGACCATTGTTTTCATGTACTTGCCTACTACTAATATGAAATATTTCAATGGCAAATGCAGGATTGGTTGGTTTTTTTTGGTGAGACCTAGAACTGTTTGATATTTCTTTGAAGTCAAGGATTAGTTCATGTAGACCATGACTGAATTTTAGCTTGGCAGTAGTCGGGTTAAGTATCTCAAGGATTTGGGGTTTATTTTTGAATGGATCCCTTGTTTACAAGAGAAAGAGATATTGAAGTAGATCTTGAAAGTGGTGGGATTACCAGTGAGGATGAAAAAACAAAAGATCGTGTTCCATCGAATTTACAAACAAAGAGAACTCTCAGTGGAGTTTGGAGTGGTCTTTTGAGTTTTGATAAGATAGGAAAGGGTGAATCCAGCATGAACTCATGCAGTAGTTCTTCGAGTTTTGGTTGCGGAGTTGAGGGTGAGAATATGGAATGCTTGGTAGACAAGAATTCGGAAGGAGAAGAGAATCATGAACTCATGGCGGTAGCAGAGAAGAACTTAGCAGAAGTGAAGTGCAAGAAGAAAAGCACTAGGAAGCCTCCCAAACCTCCACGGCCACCGAAAGGTCCGCTGTTGGATGCTGCTGACCAGAAGTTGGTGAGGGAGATTGCTGAACTTGCCATGAGGAAACGTGCGAGGATGAAACGGATTAAAACATTGAGGAGGATGAAAGAAGCAAAGGCATCATCATCTAGCAGTGGCCTTTATGCTATGGTTATCACGGTTCTCTTTTGCTTCGTCTTACTCTTTCAAGGTATAATACATCTTTAAAGTTCCAAGGAAGGACCCTAAATAAGAATTATTCTCGTCCTTAGATAAAATCTTTTACTAGTATACATTTCATGGACTGCACGGTATGAATTCTACGAATAACAAAATCCCCTCAGTTTGTTGTGTTTCAAATTTGAGTAACATACCATTTCCGGGTTTTCACAAATAACTTTGTTGGAGAGTCATCATTTCCGATTACCAGAAAGATTTAGCTTGGTTAGCTTGTGTTATTACATAGATTAGGCAGCTTAACTTCGTTGATGAGCTATCTCTGTTTCGACCATGTCTAGTATAATGACATTGTAATTCTTGGTTGTTGCAATTATAGTTGTGCCTTGATATCGAACATTTTTCCTATATTCCCAAAGTATTGTAAAATATTCCCAAAGTATTGTAAAATCATCTGTAAAATATAGCACATTACATTTTATTTTTTATCTGGAATAAGCCTTCACTTGGAAAAGGAAAGCAAAATCGAAAACTGCTACATCAACTCTCTGTATATTGTTCAGCAGTGAATGGAGTGTTGACAAGAAGAAATTGTTACTGAGTTGACATTGCTCAAGGTCGTCTCCTCCTAGTTAGGAACTTGCTTAATTGTAAGAAACCTTTATCAGCTTAATGAAAGATCATAGTCAACTTTTCATATCAAGAATTCTTTGGTCAATTTGGTTGGTCACCAATTCTTTTAGCCTGTTATCATTATGCTTGAAAGTTTTCTCCCTAGACAAAGTATGGTATCATATATAATGCTTTAAAGTTCTTGCTATGAATGTTTCTTTGATATTACAAAGAAGCATCCTTCAACTTGAATTGTTGTCCCGAAGATGGTTTGATTCTTGTCCTTTGTTCTCCCTTCCTATGAAGATGTTGTAAGCTTTTATGTACTAGCCAACTGCTACCAAAGTGTGGTGAAAGACATTGCTTTGTTTGTAGGTATATGTTCCAGACGTGGTGCAACTGTGATGTTAAACGGGTCTCCTGCACCTGTGGTTGGTTCAAGTGAAGGCTTGATTTCTGTTCAGTTTTCCAAGAGCTTTCCTACGACTGGAAGTCATGACCACGATCCTTCTAGGTACATATTCCTCCAATCTTCATTCTTTGAATATCTTATATGTAGTTAAAGACTTGCCTATCTTTTGTGCATGGTGATCATAAAATTGCAATGATGGATTGCCATAATGTTACTTGCGTAAATGATGCAGTTTGTCAGAACAGCAGGTTTCTGGTTCTTCAGTTATTGAGAAAGAACCGGAAAAGTTGCCCGAAGATGCAGAGAAATAGCTGCCGATGTCGAATTTTACAAGGTGAGGTACATTTTGGGTTTCTTGATATTAATGTAAACAAAATTGTGATTGCTGGCTATGCTGATTTCTGTATGCATGAACGGTCCAGTTGTTGTACAGCTTAGTTAGTAATGTAAATTATTGTATGAATTATAATACAAGTCAATGTGGGTTTGACTTGTCATTGTTAGATTGTCTTGGACAGTTGATGATGGACGAAAAGAACCCCACGTTTCTTTAGTATTTTTGCCATGGTTGACGAATAGAGTTCGTAGAAGGTAGTTGGATTTATTAAGTTAAACACATAATAATGGAACTCATAGGTTGGATATGGGGCATTTCAGGAATGCCAAAAATTAAAGATGCATGTCTTTGCCCATCCTCCAATATCTATGAACAAAAATGCAGGGGCACACCGAATGAAATTGGAAGAATTATAGAAATTCTGAATTTAAAATATTTTATAAATACATAATTTAATAATATAAAATTTTGGATATTCATTTAAAAATAAATAAGCTATTTATTAACCAGTGTTGGGTGCATTTTACCATAAGATAATCTTAAAAAATATATATTTAAAATGGATTGAGGTTTGGTCTTATTAAATTCGAAAGTTGGTTTTTTTTTGAAAGAAAATATTGAGATGTTATTTATTAATAAACAAAACCAAAACATAACATTTAATAAGGTACTAACAACAGTACTCAGCAAAACAAGAGGCAGCTGGTCCGCACAAATGAATATCATAGTCGATACAGTCAAAAACGCAAAACCAGGTAGAAATCTCGAAGCTTCATAAGCCATTTTCAGATTGCAGAACAGCCATGCATTAGCTGGGAAGAGATCATCTTGCTTCAATCTGGAGGAGTCGGAATCTGATTATCCCAATTCACCGCTTCGACCGCCGCTACAGGTACCTCCTCAACCCAAAACGTATTTTCAGTTAAATTAAATCTCTCTTGGGCGATTATATGACCTACACCATTAGCCTTTCTGTCAACATGTTTGAACGAAATCCTTTGAAAACTTGTTGCCATAGCTTTAATCTCTTCAATATAGACACCCATGGTAGATCTGTCTACTACGCCTTGGTTGATTATCATGATTGTCGTTCGGGAATCGCCCTCCGCTTCAATCTGTCTAAATCCCATCTCCTCCGCAAACTTTAGAGCTTGGATACATGCTATAGCTTCAGCAGAAAAAGAGTATGAGATATAATCATTCTTGACTGCACCACTGCCCAATATTAATCCTATCTCATTTCTGATAACGAACCCAGAGCACGATTGGTGTATTTGCAGTTTGAACGCTGCATCAAAGTTCACTTTTACGTTTGGGTCCTGTGGAGGTTTCCAGTGAGTTTTCATGGTCTCTCTCTGGTCAGGTAATTTCCGATTTATCTCATCAAGCTCCCGTACTAGACTAGCCACTATGATTCTGATATCTTGAGCTGTTTGTTGCTTGCCTTCCATGACCTGCTTGTTTCGAGCATGCCAAATTGCCCAAACTGTGATCGCTATAACTTTGCAGGTATAATTACTTCCGTGCTTAAAAACAAAGTCAAACCAAGCCCATATATCATCAGTATTAAAAATTGAAGGGCAACCAATACTAACTAAATCCCCCACCTCTTTTGCAGGGCCACACCTTGTGATGACATGCATCAATATTTCAGGCTCACCGCCACATCTAGGACATATCGAGGAGGCCACCAGCCTTTTTTGTATAGAATATAGGCTGTAAGGATGTAATTATCTAGTATTCGCCAGTTTGCAATTTTTATTTTAGGAGGAATCTGTAATTGCCAGAGATTTTTTTGTAAATTCCTCTGCTCTCATGTATGTCGTCCGCTGTAATCTGGCCACTGATTAGAGTTCGATACCCGCTCCGGACAGAGTATTCTCACCCCTCCAAACAATCTTATCGACATCAACTCTTCTGCATAAGGGAATACACCGAATGGTTGCAGCTTCCTCAAGAGTAAAAACACTGGTAATGAGCCCTTCCTTCCAACTTTTAGACGAGTGATCTGTCAAATCCGCCACCCTTTCTATATTCTCGTTAACTCTTGTTTGTCGAATTTGTCCACCAGCCCATCACGGAAGCCATTTATCTCTCCAAATTGAAATTTCGGTGCCAGATCCCACTCTCCAACCAATCCCGTCTTCCAGCAATTTTCGTGTCCCATATATGCTTTTCCAAACATACGAAGGGTAAGATCCCAAACTCACATTCCAGAAATTAGTATTTGGGAAATATTTAGCACTATAAATGCGTGCAACTAACGATTTAGGATTAGTAACTAATCTTCACCCTTGCTTTGCCAACAATGCAATATTGAATTTACACAAATCATAGAAACCCATACCTCCACTCTCTTTTGGCAAACACAAATTGGCTCATTTACTCCAATGCATTCCTTTCCGACTCGAGCTTTTCTGCCACAAAAATTGATTCATAGTCTTTTCTAGATCTGAGCACAAAGTCTTTGGTAGCAAGAAACACGACATAAAGTATGTTGGAAGCTAGGAAGCACGGACATGGCTCATCTCTCATCGTACCAGTGTCGTACATGTGTTTGACACGAACACTCGCGTGTCTGAATATGTACAGGACATGTAGAAATACGTTAAAAAAAGAGGTTGGACACGATCTCGCAGATGTCTAAAACCGGATATAGTCTTGACACGGTCACAGTGGATATAGATTGAAAAACCACAGTTGAGAATGAAAGGGGAAATAAAGTTCTGAAGTAGTCTAGGAAATGAAAGGCTTTTTTCCCCTGAAATTTGTTTTCTCATACACATTTGGCTTGTAGATTTTTCTAGAATTCCTCTCCCTATGTTTGATAAAGCAGTCTAGAAAACTGGGTTGGATTTAATTTCTATTTATTGCTGTTTTCGGAGTGTTTTAAGCAGCTCAAGGGTCTGTTTTGGGTATTGTTTTATTAATCCAGTAGATATTTAAAAAAAGAGTAAAAAAATAAAAATAAAAAAAGCTTATTTGAGAAGCTTTCAAGCTTTGTACTCGCTTTGTTGCTTTTGATGTTTCCATTTTTACATTTCAAAAATATTTTAAACATTTATCACTCTTATTTCTATTTTCCTACTTTCGACGAACTTCAGGTAAGTTTAATATTTATTTTGTTTATGCTTTGAATGTGTTATATTTTTTATTTGTTTAGTTACTATTTTTAAAAAATTTCTATATATTTGTATGTTAAATAATTGATTGTGATGATCACTCTTGAAGTATATATTGATTTTTTTAATACTTTAGGTTTTTAATTATGATATCTCAAATTGCATTAAATAATGTTACTAATACTAGTTAGTAACACTCCTCTTTAGAGATATGTTACTAAATTACCAAAAACTATTGAAGGAGGTGGAGATGTTAGTTTTGTGTGTAATTTTTGCAATGCTACATTTAAAGGTTCATACTCTAAGGTTAAAGCACATTTATTGAAACTAAATGGACAAGGAATTCGAGTTTTGTGTTGCAAAAAATATGTGCTGCAAAAAACGCCGAAAAGAATAAGGTTACATATGATGTTTTGTGTTGGATAAATAATGTTGGTGATGATGTTATCTTTATAAGAAACTTCATAATGAATCACTTTATGAGGTTGACAATATTTAATTCTTTTGTGCCTTTGAAATTACTTACCGTTGTGGATACTTGATTTGCTTCTATGATTGTGATGATAAAAAGACTCAAACTCATTAAACGGGGTCTCCAAAATATGGTTATTAGTGATGAATGATCTACTTATGAAGAAGATGATGCTTCCAAAGCCTCTTTGGTGAAGGAAAATTTTTTTTGGATGACCTTTGGTGAGATAAGGTTGATTATATCCTTTCTTCTATGGGATCTATATATGATATGCTTCGAATTATGGACATGGATAGGCCTACTCTTCACTTGGTTTATGAGATGTGGGATGAAATGATTGAAAAAGTGAAGACAAACATTTATAGGCATGAAGGGAAGAAAGGAGACGAGAGATCAATCTTTTATGAAGTGGTATATGATATTCTTATTGATCGATGGACTAAGAGTGGTACACCACTTCATTGTATGGTTCATTCTTTAAATGTAAGGTAAACTTAGATAACATATATTCCATTTATGTTTGTGTTTATTCTTTTATACTTGTTTTATTTATTATCAATTAAAAAAATTTAAATTTATTTGTTTACATAGTTATCATTGTAGTGATTGAGTTAATGAGGTTCCAAATCGTCTTCCTCCACTTAAAGATGTAGAAATCTCAGAGGAAAGGAATAAGTGCTTAAGAAGATATTTTCCTTCTACTGAAGAAAGAAAGATGGCATTCCAAGAGTTTGCAAGATTTTCGGGGCCACTAGATTATTTTTGGTTCATTTGATTTATTACAAGATAGATGGCTTTTGGATCCCAAGTCTTGGTGGTTAGTTCATGGGTATAACAACCCGTTTTTTAGTGGTATTGGAAATAGTAGTTTCAAGACCACAAATTCGACGAGTGAGCTTGTAAATATTATTAATTAATATTTATGAGTCAAGTCTAATATTATTGAAATTTTGATTTAATAAATTTCATTAATTGATTGTATAGTTAAGTTTAAGTGGTTAATTCCTTAAGTGATTTTGAAAAATTAGGTATCGAGACTTCGTTTCTATAAATCAAGCACGTAAATATTTTTATGGAGTTATTATATAGGTATGTGAAGATTCAGTTAGGAAATTTTAATGTTTAATTAGTTAATTAAAAGGACTATATTGTAAAAGTAAAATAATCTAATAACTATTGAATCTAATGGTTAAATAGCTTAACTAGTGGATGTGTGAGGACTTATAAAGTAAGTATACCATGTTTTTATATTAGTGGACGGTTAAGACATTTATTTATAGATCATATTTGTTATATTATAAGTTAAATAATAAAGTAAATAAAATAAGTTAAGTTAAAAATAAGAAAACATAAAGAATTAGTGTAATCATCTTCTTTTTTAATTTGAACACTAAACCACCATGAGAGAACTTGGGAAGCTTCGACTTTGATATTTCCATTGCAAGTAAGTATTTTTTAAATTTTATATTTTGATACTGTTACAACTAGGTACAACTAACTCGTATTTTCATTTTTGAAACATTTAAAGATTTTAGATTTTTCCATTAATGAATTTTAGTTGTGTTGAGAATTTAATTGGTGGATTCTTGAGTTTTATAACTAGATATAAGTATTTTCTTAAGTGATTTTAGTAATTTTAATGTTTAATAATTAAATTGTTTAAATAGTAAAATTCAAAGAAAATAGTGTGAAATGATGAGAAATTTGGGCTGTAATGGACCCTTAGGAAAATTAGCTAGCATGATTTTTCATTAAATGTGATTAATTTGTGAGTTTCATGTTTAGGGACTAAATTGTATAAAAGGTAAAAGTTTAGGGTAAAAATGTAAAATAACAATTAAGGGTCATATATATGAATTTCAGTATATTATGGTATTTGAATTGGTTAATTGAATAAAATTATTATATTTAGATCACGAAATGAGTCAACCTGATAATAATTGCGAGAAAGGAAAATTAGAGGAGAAACTGTCGGTGTTGCGTTCATAATTGTTTTTGATTAGGTAGGTTTTTAAATTGATTAAATTAATTAATTGTTGTTTTGTGATTTAATACATATCTATTTATGTTGTAATTGAATTTAACTACTTGAGATTGGTATGCGATTAGTTGGACTAAGTTGTGATGATATACAAGTTGAGTATTGTGTTTGGAAAATGTGAAATACACAGATGTGAGTTTGAAATGATATAATGGAAACAAATTTAAAGGATTCAGATATGAAATGTGTCCCATTTGAACCTTATGAATACTTAGGATACAAATGACATGCCATTAGAGGGTTATTTATAGTTTCGGGTGCTGATACTGGATGTCCTATTGATGGTTGAGGTACTGCATTTGTTGCAGATTCTCCACAGGTTGTGTGAGCAACATCGTGTAGCTTAACATCCCGACCCACAGCTCGTGTGAGCAGACCTATTTCACAGCTCGTGTGAGCATATAGAGTTACATGTTACAGTTACAACTTGTGTGAGCATTTCCCAAGCATCTGATGTTATTTCATTAGGTTCAGCGGGTGGTAAAGGTTTAAAAAAATATGTACATATATGAAATGTTATATGGTCAAGATATGTGAATAGGAAGATGTTGATATAAATACTTGAAATAATAAACTATGTTTATCGAACTCATGATGGATGTAATATGTACTTGTTATGTTATTATTACATGTTCTATTATTTGTTCGAATTATATGTTTTTTGCAATACCTACTAACCTTGTAAGGTTGTGTTGTATAAAGAAAAATGTAAGTATAAGATTTAATGAATGAATATTAGTTAAATGGTAAAATGAAATGTTTATCTGAAATATTTTTAGGAACATAGATATGTGAAAAGTGACATTTGAAATATATACTTGAATAAATATGTTAAATGTTAAATGAATATGTGATGGTTGGTTATGTCCCAAATGAGTTTTTAGGTATATTTTGATGGCATGATAAAGTTACATGCTTTATATATCTTGTGATTATTCGATGTGTCTAGGAAATTAATGAACTCATGACTAGAACATTGAATTATCTTGTAAAATGTTTTATTACATCCTTTTTTGTAAGTAAGAGTTTAAATTTATCACGAACTTACTAAGCTTTATGCAAGCTTACCTCGTTTTGATTTTTCTTCTTTGTAGATCGTTGGATTCGAGCTGTTGATTGGATTACTTTTGGAGATCACACTATTCGTTCAACGATTCGGTATAAGATGTGATTATTTTTTATTTAGGTTATAAATGACATATTTTAGGAGAATTTAAGTTCTTTTACTATAATGATGTTATTTAAACTTAGTTTAAACATATATGTGTATATATCTTTGGATTTGGCTTGTATAAGTCCATATATGTATGTCTTTAGTTGTTTGGTATATGCTTCTTGGAAGTGTTTGAAATATGGTAAGATTGAATGTGAATGGAATGGTTGAATTTGTAATACCCCTATACCCAATCAGACTGTATGAACCCGATATAAGACTATTACATTTGGTGCCAAAGTGGTTTTGGCTAGACATTGCATAATTCAATCATTCATACATAGTGTATTAATTTATTTAGCCCAAAAATTATTAATATAAACATCTGGGGGGTTACTAATAGATATTCGTTTGCATTTGGAAATGATTTAAAAATTGTTTTTTTGTTACTCAAAACAGGGGAAAAATATTGATACTTAAACAAAAGGCATCGATATTTTATGAAAGGTATCTATACCACAGCACAAAATTGATACCAAAATAGCATTCTGGAAATCCAAAAATTCAAGTTTTGATGAAGGTATCGATAGTATCGATACCTAGGCTTTAATATTGATACCCACATAAAAAATGATACCAAAATTACTCTTTGTTTCTCAAAAATTTGATTTTTGGGTCAAGGTATCGATACCTTACCCTCAGGTATTGATACCTTGAGTTATGATGACACAAAAACAGTTAGAAAATTTGCTAAAAAACATTCAAACACTTCCAAACCAATTCAATTACCCTCAAACTCATTAAAATTCACCACAAAATCCATATAACAACTTCATATATGCATGCATATGTTACGATATTATAACTTCCTTTCAAAAGCTAACAAAATATGCCATTAGATCACCAAAATAACAAGGTTTTCAAAGTTTGCATTTTAGTCCATCTATCATTCACCTATACTAAGAACTTATTTACATGCCATACTAACCCCAAAATTCATACATACAACCTTGCCACTTGGAATAGTGATGAGATGGGATGCACTCAACCTCAATATTAGCCCAACAGGATCTACTACTGTAATACCCCGAAAATTACTATAGTAAGATAATATCCATGATATAGTAAAATAAGGAAATAAAGTGATAAAAAGGGTAATTTTGAGTTTTGTCAACATTGGGAAGTATATTATGACATATTAATTCAAGAAAGGATTAAATCGCAAAAGTGAAAAAAACTTTGTTGCCCAAGAGTAAATACACAAAATTTGAGGGGTTAAAGTGTAAATATGAAAAAGTTGAAGGATCAATAGTGTAAGTATTTTAAGGGTGGAATAATCTAGAAACTAAGGAAAATGGATGAATTAGGACCAAATTGAAGAGATAAAGAATTTTGAGGGACTAAATTACAATTTTACCAAATTAAGTGATGACTCAAGGATGGAATTTCAAAAGATTATAAAGGGAAAAATGGTCAATTAGAGAGAGAATTCTAGAAGGTAATGATGATGTTGGTGATATTTTAATTAATTAATTAGATAAATGTTATTTAATTAATATTTTATTAAGATTTTAGTATTATTTTATTATTAAATGATTAATATAAAGGGAGGAAAGATGAAGAGAATTCATCATCTTTCCCATGCACTAACGTGAGAAGAAGAAGAAAGAAAGAAAGTTTTCTTTTCTTTACAATTTGGTCATTTTTACCAAAAATTCACCATTTTTACCTAGAAATCAAAAGAATTTTCATAGCTTCCAAGAGAGAAAAATAATAAGGAGACAATGGGGAGCTAGAATATCAAGTTATATTCAATAAATAGAAGTTGGAGGAGAGAGAAAATCAAGTTAAAGATTGAAGTCAATAGCACAAGGTAAGAACATTAAGATTTCAATATATTTTTGAGTTTGATATTATTGAAAAAGTAGGAAATTAATGTTAATGTAGAGTTTCCTTATATAAGGTTCTATATTATTGTTATGTTAGTAAAGGAAATAAGAGAAAGTGCTGGAAAATATTGAAGAGAAAGGAATGGAATGTGTTATAAATTTAGTTATCAACATTTTACATTAAAACAGTTTTGAGACAATGAGAGTCGACTTTGAAAATTTTCCAAAATCATAGAAAATTAATTAGAGGATGAAAAATATGTAATTAAATCTTATTGAGTATAGTTTCTCATAGAAGAAACGTGTAAGTAATGGAATTGTAAATCATGAGATATAATAAATTTTGTAAGACAAGGTCAGAATGATTTTGGGTTACCCTGTTCTGACTTTGGAAAATCATAAAATATTGAATGAAAATAATTAGGAGCTTAAATTTATATATTTAAAATCCTGAATAAGTCTATTTTCAATAGAAACAAACGGTAACATCATTTGAATCTCGTACAAGGAGATAATTAAGTTTTAGTGAAGAAGGGTCGGAACTGTCAGACAGCAGAACTGAGGTGACTTTAAAGAATAAACTGTACTTATTTGATAAACAAAAAATTCTGAAAATTTTATGGTAAGAATATATGTGAGCATAGTTTTAGGGAAAATTTATGGATCCTAATTTTGAGTTCTGTAGCTCAAGATAAAAATAATTTAGTGACTATGACTCAAATGGACAACTTTGAATAAATTTACAAGTAAATAGTGAAATCATAGATAATGTTACTTATAAGCATGTTATATAAATTAAGAATGTGGAATGGAGAGGAGGATGAGGAAAATATATATATGAATATTCAGCTAGAATGAATAATTTGCATGTTTTAGGCTTAGGGACTAAATTGAATAAAAGTAAAACTTTATGGGTAATTTTGTAAAATGTCAAAATGACCAAATTGCATGAAATGGATTGTTTATTTATTTAAATTACAAGAATTTATTTTTCTGAGCCTAAGGATTAAAAATCGTTATTAATTAAAAGCTTAGGGGCAAAATGGTAATCTTGCCTAAAGCATTAATTGAATGTATCAGAATATGAAATGAATGAAAATGATGATCAAATTTATTTATAAAGATCCGAATGACTCAAATACGAGACTTGAACATGGAAAAGAAAAGACATCGGATTAGTGAAATTGTAAACACGAATAAGTAACGAGGTAAGTTCGTGTAACTTGAATTATATTCTTAAATGCTTGAAATGTTTGTTGTTGATGTGAATATGATTTGAATATTCATTGTATGAAAATTGATGAAACATTGATATATTTGATAAAAGGGGAAGAAATCCTGGTTGAATGAAAGGAAAATTCGATGGATCTTTGAAAAGGAATTGACGGTAAAAAGGATCTAGCCCAGACAAGTGATCCTATCCTGATATAGCCCTCCCGAAGAATATGTGGAAAATGGATTTAGCCCGGACGGGTAATCCAATTAGGTCTGAATTTAGCTTTGGACTGTAATTCGGATCCAAGCTCATTAGAGTAATTGTCATTGCGGGGATTAGCCTGGACCGGTAATCTCTTTGTAAGAAATGAGGTTTATGAGTGTGCTCTCTAATTGGAAAATGTGCACATGAATATGAATTGACGAACTGAATTTGTACACTAAAGTGTACCCTAAAATCCATCGAAATTCGAGAAATTCAACGGGATAAAAATAGAAAATGATAAGTACTTAAAATCATGAAATTAAACTTGAAATACATAGAAATGATAATTATTTGATATCTTGAAATATGACATGGAAAATACATGTATGTGAAACTTGCACGATAATTATGCGTATTCAAGAGTATGAACTGCTCTCGGCATAAATATACATTGAACTTATAGAAAATTATGGTACATGAAATATTGTCATAATGAATTGAATGATTTATATTTAAGAAGAAACAACAAGAAAATGATATGTATCATGACATGTAAATATGAGACTATCTTTGATACGATGAGACAAGGAAAGTTATGTGTATTAAGACGAGTAATAAATTTAAGTGAGACATGGCGAGAAAATAAGTTTGTCAATATTAAAGTACGCTAACCAATGTCGTTGCTTGAAGTTTAGGCAAGTGCCAAATTACTGTTGAATGGTAATATGTTTAATTATAAAGTGCATTGGAATGGTAAGTGCTTAGATGAAAATATAATTGAGCTTATGAAAGAGTGGAAAGGTTTCAGTTATGCAATTTCTTATGAAAAGATTTGTTATGTGATACGCCCGTATGAATCCTGCACCTAATTCGGAAATAAAAAAAATTTAAAAAATATATATATATTTAGGATTCTGCGAAAAAATCCCTATGATTTCGATTTAATCCCAGTAGGTTCCTAATGAAAGTTTTGAGCTTCGAGGGCCCAATAGAGGGACGTTATGATTATTTTTAGAATATGAATAATAAATGACTTTAAATTATTGAAAATGTTCAGTAAACTCCGGTAATGCCTCATACCCTATTCTGACAACGGATACGGGTAGGGGGTGTTACAACTGCACCTACGCGTTAGAGAATTAACGTTGTAAGTTTGTGAAGACTTAGTAAGTACTTCAAGATTTTTAAAATCTACTATTAATAATAATATAAAATAAAATTTTCTTCATTTTATAGACATATAATTCTCATCAAATTAGTCCCTAAATTTTAATATATTTTTTCTTAAAAATCATACTTACCATTACTTACCGTAATCTATTAATTTATAATAGTTGAATTACGACACTGTAGCTCAATGTAGACTAGTTCAACACTTAGGATATACGGAAATAAATAGATAATGCATTGTTAATGCATATCATTTATCACTAAGCACAAAGTGCAAATAACGATAAGCACTGAAGTGCAAAATAATAACGATAAGCACAAAAGTGCAAATTTTTACAACGATAAGCACCGAAGTGCGAAATAATACGATAAGAGCGCTAATTTTTCTTAATGGCATGCCATCAATATCCCTATAGTTCGGGACTTGTCTACATGAGATTTTCTTATTATTAAATCTTTTCATTCATTCACTTGATAGAAAATAATATAACTTTGTATTTTTTTACGATTTAGTCCTTATCCCAATAATAACACTAAAACTTGTAAATTCTCTTCACTTTTACCACATAAACACTATAAGTTTATATCACTTCATTTAAACTCACTTTCCGCATATTCATAATATAATAACATATTTTAATTTCTTTCAATTTAGTCCTTTTCATTATCACCACAATACGTCATATAATGGTACACCAAAGTCAAAATTCATAACATTTACATTATTTACCCCTACTAAATACTTATTATGATATCATTAATTTAGTAATTAAACTATTTAATTAACATGATTATCGATTAACATAACTTAAACAAAATTACTACTTGAAGTACTTACAACCAAAATTTGGATGATGAGTTTTTCTTCTCTTCTATTCCTTGGCCACTTCTTTTCCTTTCCCTTCACTTTTGTCATCAAACTTCTTCTATTTTCTTCAATTTCATAACAACATATAACATTTATAAGTTAAAATTAAAATCAAATAACTTTTCTATGCTAGATTATGAAAATAAAAATGTTATGAGAGTTTCCATCATTCTTACCTCAACTCTTTGAAAACCCAAAAATCCTAGCTCATGTATTTCTCTCTTTTAACTCATCTATGGAAGTTTTCTCATGAAATAAAGTTACTCACTAGCCTTCTTTTTAGTTTTTACTAAAGAATTTTCAAAGAAAATAGAAGGTTTGAAGCTTGGATGGTTTAACAATGGAGGAAGGACATGGAAGGAAATAAAAGAAAGTTAGATAGATTTGGGAGGGGGTGAGTGACAGTTTGGTGTTTGGGAAAAAAATGATATCTTTCATCTTTTCTCCATTTTTCTACACATTTCCACTAAAAATATCTCACATTTTTATTAAATGGTCAATTTGTTAATAACTCCTCAAGCCATCCATCTTTACACTTTTACCCATCATCATTACACCTTAAAATATCTACTTGGCTATTTACTATTTTATCCCAACTCATCTTTTTTAATTCCTAGGATGACTCATACTTCACTTTGGTTAAATTTCTTCTTAATCCTTCATTCCTTTCTACTACCACTATGTATCTTCTAACTTTTTAAATTCCTACTTCTACCACAACAATTTTTATACTCTTTCAATTTAGTCTAAACTTCTATTTAAATATTTTCTATCTCGAAAATATTTTCTAATCTCCTATCGGGTTTAAATACTTCCTAATTTAATACTAAAAATCCCTATTTAATCTATTTCAAAAATTCTCCATTATTTCCTAACCCGATCCATCATTGTACCTAACTCTAAGTCAAAATGTGGTCGTTACAATTCTCCCCCTCTTAATAAAAATTTCGTACTCGAAATTTTACATGGTGTAAACAACTGTGGATACTACTGTTTTATTATCTCCTCTGTTTCCCAAGTAGCTTTTTCTGTATTATGATGTCTCCATAAGACTTTTATCGACGAAACTCTTTTATTTCTCAATTCTTTATCCTTTCGAGCAAATATTTTTATCGGTTCTTCTTCATAAGTCAAATCCAATTGAATCTCTATCACTTCTAGTGTAATCATGTGAGACGGATCAGACCGATAACTTTGTAGCATAGATACATGAAACACATTATGAATTCTGTCTAATTCTGACAATAATGCTAGTTGATAAGCAACTGGACCAACTCGTTCCAAGATCTCATAGGGCTCAATGAATCTTGGACTCAGTTTTCCCTTCTTCCTGAATCGAAGAACCTTTTCCCATGGTAAAACTTTCAAAATACTTTTTCACCCATATTATAGTCAATGTCTTTTCTTTTAAGACCAGCATAAGATTTCTGTTTATCAAAGGCTGCTTTCAATCGATCCCTGATCATCTTCACCTTCTCTTATATTTCTTTGATCAAATCTGGACCCACTAGCTTATTTTCATTCAACTCTGTCCAACACACCAGAGTTCTACTTTTCCTTCCATATAATGCCTCATACGGTGCCATTTGAATACTAGATTGATAACTGTTGTTGTAAGTGAGTTCAACCAAGGGTAGATACTTTTCCCAACTACCCTCAAACTCGTTAATACAATTTTTCAACATATCTTCTAAAATTTGAATTACCCGTTCAGATTGCCCATTCGTTTGAGGGTGAAATACACTGCTAAAATTTAACCTTGTACCTAAAGCTTTATGTAGTTTCTCCAAGAATTTCGATGTAAACCGTGGATCTCGATCGAAAATAATTGATATTGGCACCCCGTGCAACCTCACTATCTTATCTATATACAATCCTACATACTTTTCCATCGAATAATCAGTCCGTACTGGCAAGAAATGAGCAGATTTCGTTAACCGATCAACTATCACCCAAATAGCATCTTTCTTCTTCGACGAGAGTGGTAATCCAATTACAAATCCATAGTGATTGTTTCCCATTTCCATTCTAGTATTGTTATCGGTTGTAGCAAGCCTGATGGAACTTGATGCTCTGCTTTCACTAGTTGACATGTTAACAATTTGAAAAATATTCAACTCTGTCCCGTTTCATTCTTTTCCACCAATAAAATGACTTTAAATCTTGGTACATCTTGTTGCTTCCCAGGTGTATAACAAATGAACCATGATGAGCTTCAAAAATGATACTTTGCTTGAAATCCTCTTGATTAGGTACACATAACCTACCATGAAGTCTCAAAGTTCCTTCACTATATATCTCAAATACACTATTCTTCTCATCCTCAAGTTTTTATTTAATCGTCAACATCTTTTCATCTCCCTTTTGAACATATTTCACTTTTTGTAAAAAAGTCGGCTTTATTCTCAATTCAACTATCAACCCACCAGGTGTTTCCATTTTCAAATGAACATTCATTGCTTTCAAAGTTGCCAAATATTTTCTACTCAAAGCATATGCTACTACATTTGCCTTATTGGGGTGATAATTAATTACGCAGTCATAGTCTTTCAACAATTCAATCCACCTTCTTTGTCTCAAATTCAATTCTTTCTGTGTTAACAAATACTTCAAACTCTTATGATCTGTATAAATAAATCACATTTCCCCGTACAAGTAGTGTCTCCAAATTTTTAATGCAAATACCACTACAGCTAGATCTAAATCATGCGTCGGATAATTCTTTTCATGTGACTTTAATTGTCTGGATACATAAGCAACTAATTTTATTTCTTGCATTAATACACAACCCAAACCACTATGCGAAACATCACTGTCAATCTCATACTCCTTACCTGACTCAAGTTGAATCCATTCGGGAGCTTCTGTCAATACTGTTTTTAGTCTTTCAAAACTCTATTGACATTTTTCTGACCATTCAAACTTAACATCTTTCTGCAACAATCTGGTCAACGGCAAAGCAATTGTAGAAATTCCTTAACAAATCTTCTATAATAACCAACTAATCCAAGAAAACTTCTAACTTCTGTTACATTCTTCGGTGGTTTCCACTTCAATGTAGCTTCTATTTTCTTTGGATCTATTCGAATACCTTTAGCAGATACAATATGCCCCAGAAAGGTCACTTCTCTTAGCCAAAACTCACACTTACTCAACTTGGCTTATAATTGTTTCTCCTGCAGTGTCTGCAAAATAATCCTCAAGTGCTTTTCATGTTCTTCTTTACCTTTAGAGTACACCAAAATGTCATTTATGAACACCGCCACAAACTGATCAAAGTAAGGTTGGAAAATTTTGTTCATTAAATCCATGAAAGCAGCTGGAGCATTGGTCGACCCAAATGGCATAACTAAAAACTTATAGTGACCATATCTCATTCTAAAAGCAGCCTTCGACACATCTACTTCTTTTACCCGTAACTGATGATATCCCGATTTGAAGTCAATATTTGAAACACACCAATACCCTTTAACTAATTAAACAAATCGTCTATTCTCGGTAACGGATACTTGTTATTCACTATTACTTTTTTTAATTATCGATAATCAATACAAAGCCGTAAAGATCCATCTTTCTTCTTTACAAATAGTATTGGAGCACCCCACGGTGACACACTGGGGAGTATAAAACCTTTATCAAGTAACTCTTGTAGTTGAGTTTTTAATTCTTTTAACTTAGTAGGAGCCATTCGATAAGGAGCAATCGATACTGGTGTTGTTTCTGGAACTACGTCAATAGCAAATTCTACCGCTCTCTTAGGTGGTAAACTCAGTAATTCCTCTTGGAACACGTCAGGGTACTCCCTGACCACTAATATTTCCTCAATCTTTAGAATATTTACACGAGAATCGAAAATGTAAGCGAGATAAGCAATATGTCCCTTTTTCACCAACTTAAAAGCTTCCATCGTTGATACAATATTAAATAAGGCATTGTAATTCTCACCAGTCACAATCATTTCATTACCATTTAGAGTTCTCAAAGAAATTCTCTTTCTTTTACAGTCAACAAAAACTCCATGTTCGGACAACCAATCCATACTCAATATCACATCAAATTCTCAAAATTGAAGAGCCATAAGGTCTGCTGGAAACTCATAATCTTGAATTTTTAAAGGATATCTATAAATCTTATTCACTCTATTACGTTGTCGAAAAGGATTTGTGACTATGACTTCATGTTTAGTAAACTCTACAGGTAATTCTTTCTCTCTTACAAATGTAGTACAAATGTAAGAATGTGTGGAACCCGAATCAATTAAAGTAATCACAAAAGTATCAAATAAAGAGAATTTACTAGTGATCACATCTAGATCATCTCCTTCTTCTCGAGTCTGAGTGGCATATGTTCGAGGCCTGCGACTCTCAGATCTACCAACTGTCTCTATTGTTGACCTTTGCTCTTTACCAACACGACTAATCATTCCAGATCGTCAACTTTCTTGTTGATTTGGAATACTTTTTACTGGTTGTTCTACAGTATTCTTAAGCATCTTCGGACAATCTTTGATTAGATGATCTTTTGATCCACATTTATAACAAGCTCTAGTAATCATTCGACATTCACCCTAATGGAATCTACCGCATTGCTCACACTATGTCATTGATTTTCTTTCTGAGTCTCTTGTACAAGCCACTGATGTGGTTTGTTGTGTTGGCCTAGTCTAACTTCTGATTTTTGGTCCTCTAATCGGTGCTGGCTATCTAAAACCTCTAAAATCTCTACTCTTTTTAAATGAAGATGGTGGCAAAGAACTCGTTGCTGGCCTTTTTCCCATCCTATTCTCTTTTGAACGACTTAATCCTTCCTCAAGTAGTTGTGGTCTATAAACCAAAATAAAAAATTCTTGTAGATGTAAGGGTAAAAGAGGAACAAAAAATTCTTCATTCAATCCCCATTCAAATCTTCTGCACATATCTATTTCATCTGCTATTAACTCTTTAGCATATTTACTCAGCCAGGTAAATTCACGTTCATATTCAACAACAAACATGTTCATTTGTTGCAGATTAAGGAATTCTCTTTTCTTATTTTCTAGGTAAAGTTGGCTCACATACTTCTTTTTAAATTCTAACACAAAGAAATTCCAGTTAATTCTATCAATAGGATGAATATTTCTGACATTAGTCCACAATTGGTAAGCTTTACCCTTCAATAACGACACTGCACATCAACTTTTCATCCTCTGAACACTGTAACTCTTCAAATATCCGCTAACTATTCTCTAGCGTTGTCTTCTTTCTTTCCCTTAAACTTTTTTACTCCATATTTTCTAATCTTCTTTGATGGATTTCGATGACTAGTTATGGACGATTGTGGTTGTGGAGTAGAAGGAAGAGGAGGTGGAGCTGAAGGAACGTTAGTTGTTCTTACTAGTTGTTGCAACAACTAGTTCATAGTCTACAAAAGAGCTATTGTGACCAGAATTTCTTCTTTAGGCCGTACCTATTTAGTTTCTGGTTGAGTTTGCTCTTCCAATCCAGACTTTCGATCATCCCCTAAGTTTATTGATTTACTTTGTGCTTAGGCTTTTTTATTTCTTTCTCTATCAAGGTTTAAGGCCCTACTCTCTACTTCATCTTCCGACTCTTCACGAGGTATATTTGACATATTTGAATTCTACAATATACATAAAACTATACAATTGAATAACTAAATCCCATCTCATCACAATGATATATCCTATATTGCATGTACGTCTAAACTTGTTTCAAACTCAGATATCAAAAAACTTAAGCTCTGATACCAATAAATGTAATACCTCTATACCCGATACGATTGTATGGACTCGATATAAGACTATTACATTTGGTGTCAAAGCAGTTTTGGCTAGACATTGCATAATTCAATCATTCATACAGAGTGTATTAACTTATTTAACCCAAAAATTGTTAATATAAACATTCGAGGTTATTAATAGATATTTGTTTGCCTTTGGAAATGATTTAAAAATTATTTTTACTCAAAACAAGGGCAAAATATCGATACTTAAACAAAAGGTATCAATATTTTATGAAAGGTATCTGTACCACTGCACAAAATCGATACCAAAATAGCATTCTAGAACTTCAAAAATTCAAGTTTTGATGAAGGTATCGATAGGCTTTAATATTGATACCCACCTCAAAAACGATACCAAAATTACTCTCTACTTCTCAAAAATTTGATTTTTGGGTCAAAGTATCGATACCTTACCCTCGGGTATTAATACCTTGGGTTATGATGACACAAAAACTGTTGGAAAATTTGCTAAAAATCCTCTTGCACTAATTCAAAGCATTCAAACACTTCCAAACCAATTCAATTACCCTCAAACTCATTAAAATTCACCACAAAATTCATATAGCAACTTCATATATGCATGCATATGTTAAACTATTATAAATTCCTTTCAGAAGCTAACAAAATATGCCATTAGATCACCAAAATAACAAGGTTTCCAAAGTTTGCATTTTACTCCACCTATCATTCACCTATACTAAGAACCTATGTACATGCCATACTAACTCCAAAATTCATATATACAACCTTGCCTCTTGGAATTGTGATGAGATGGGATGCACTTGACCTCGATACTAGCCCAACGGGATCTACTGCATCTACGCATTAGAGAATTAATGCGGTAAGTTTGTGAAGACTTAATAAATACTTCAAGATTTTTAAAATCTACTATTAATAATAATATAAAATAAAATTTTGTTCATTTTATAGACATATAATTCTCATTAAATTAGTTCTTAAATTTTAAGTTCATGAAAGTAGTTGGAGTATTGGTCAACCCAAATGACATAACTAAAAACTCATAGTGATCATATCTCGTTCTGAAAGTAGTCTTCAGTACACCTACTTCTTTTATCCATAACTGATGATATCCCGATCTAAGCTCAATCTTTGAAAACACACCAACACCTTTCAACTGATCAAACAAATTGTCTATTCTAAGTAACAAATACTTTTTTTTCACTGTAACAAATCGTCTATTCTCGGTAACTGATCAAACAAATCGTTTGTTGAAGTTGGAGGTGATTCATTTGACTCATTTGAAGGAGTTGGATTTCTTGAAGTTGCTAGTTTATCTCTTGATGAACCGGATATGGAGATGATAATTTTTGCCGATGAAGAAGAAGGTATGAAAAATGCTAATCCTATGAACTAAACTAGAAAATTGCTCTATTTTTACTTGTTTTTGTACAAGCCTTCTTAGGGTTGAAAGTGCCCATATTGCGTGTCTGTGTCCATGCTTCATAGGCTGGAAGTGCCTGTAATACTATTTAAAAAAAACTTCTTTCCCACCTTGTGATAATAGCCGAGCATCCCAACGATTAACTTTCACCCTCATCCGATCACAAATATGCTAAAAAACTTCTTTTTTTCCTCTTTCCTACCACGGTTGGGAGACCCAAGTAATGTTCTATACAAAATGCTCTTCTGACACCCAGCTAATTTGTAACCTGATTACAAGTGTCTTAAGAAACATTGGAACTGAAAAAAATCAAGGACTTTTCGAAGTTATTTTGTTAATCGGATGTGCTCTCATATCTCCTCAAAATGTCTTGAATAACTCGACGTATATCTTCAGTGGCTTCACTAAAGACTATGTTATCATCTGCGAAAAAAAAAGTGTGTCATAGCAAGACTCACTCGACAGACCTTTGCGCCTTACAATTTGCCTTCGCTCTTTGTTGAGTGTAATAATGTTGAAAACCCTTCTGTGCATCTTAGGAAAAGATAAGGGCTTAGAGGATCCCCTTGTTGAAGCCCTCTATGTGGATAAGAGGGAGAACTAGATTAGCCATTAAAAATCACAAAATAAGACATAGAAGAAATATAATGCATAATTAAAGTAATCCATCTATCATCAAATCTCATTCTCTTTATCATACCTTCAAAAAAACCCCATTCAACTCTATTATAGTCTTTTCTCATGTCAAGTTTAAGAGTAAAAGAGAATTTTTTCCCTTTTTTTCCTTATATTCAAAGTGTGCAACACCTCATAAGCCACAAAAACATTGTTAGAGATAAGACACCCAGGCACAAAAGCTCCTTATGCCTCATCAATACTCTGATTAAGAATTGTCTTAAATCTGTTTACTATAACTTTAGAAATAATCTTATATAAAACATAGTATAAACTAATAGGGCAAAATAAAGACATCATATCAGCTTTAGAAATTTCCAGAATAAGAGCAATTTTAGTAAAATTTACCTCCCACATAGATATTTTACAATTTAGGGCTTTAAGACAAAACTGAGTCACATTGGTTCCTTTGGTAAAATATTGTATGAAAGCCATCATACTCAGGATCCTTTGTTGACCCCATTTCTTTCACCGCAATCTTAATCTCTTCATCCTTAAAATCAGCCAAAATAAAACCATTCATAGACGACGTTATACTCGTGGCCACTCCCTCATAGATATTGTCAACATCCATACACCCTGAACTTGTAAAAAGATCCTTAAAGTAGCAAACTGTTATGCTCATCATTTCTGTTTCCTCTGCAACCAGTGTACCATTCTCATTTTTCAGCCCATTAATTATGTTTGTCCGACGCCTATAGGAGGCCAAATTGTGAAAAATTTGGTATTTTGATCTCCATATCTTAACCAATCAGATCGGGCATGTTGTTCCCTGTATATTTCCTCCTAGTCAATCTCTAAATTAAGATCCAATTTAGCTTCAATAATCTCCTCAAGGTTATCATCACTCGACATAACATTATACAGTTCATTGAGGCAACGCTTCATCCCATTAATACGCCGTCCTTTCTCTTTACTATTCTTAGAGGCCCATGCATTTAAACTTGTCCCAACAGTCAGAAGCCGATTTGGGATTTGCAAATGTTTGTTAGAATTCCAAAGATCTTTTATTTTATTTTCGCAAGAGTGATCTAACAACCAAGCCATCTCAAATTTAAAAGCAAAAGTATTACCCAAATTCACCAGAGCTTCAGTGTCACGTAAAATAGGGAAATGGTCCGAGCAAGAATGATCTAAGTGTGTTAATCTATAGTCTAAAAAAAGATTACACTAATTCGAATTTGTAACTCCTTTGTCTAGTCTTTCTCCAATATTAGTGGAAGTAAAATTCCCCCTTTCCCATGTACACCAACGCCTTTGATAACCTAAATCAATCAAGTTACAACTGTCCAACGCAACTCTGAATTCTCCCATTTGTCTCTCGCCCCTAACTTGTCCCCTTTGTTTTTCTTGGATTGAAAGAATTTTGTTGAAATTCCCCACAACCGCCCAAAGATTGTTGTAATTTTAGTCGAGTTGTTTAAGCAATGTCCAAGTGTCACGGGGCTAGATCTTTTGTCTCACGATCCGTGCAGCCTTAGGCAATCTGTTTGTCCAAACTCGCCTAAGTCAGCCTTTACTCAAGTGAGGATTTCTTTAGATGTCCTCTATAGCACCAATTTGTATAGCAGAAGCGATTTATGCCAAAAGAAGTAACAAAAGAACAACAGAAAGAACACACACAAGGTGTTTGAGTAAATGCTCTCAATTTTCTCTTATTCACATAGAATAATGAAACAATGAATGGAGTGAGTAAAAATGAGGGGGAGACTCTCTATTTATAGTTGAGGTCCGCCAAAATCGACGGTCAAGATTACAATACATCGACGCACGAGATTCATCTTATCCCTTAAATCATGGGATTTACAAGATATGCAAAATCTAATCTTTACAAGATATGATTCTATCAATTCTAAGATTAGTTACAAAAATATCCTAAGTTGTCATATCTTTATTATCGGGCCAACCATGCTTCAATCTGACAAGCTTCTCCAACAGCTTACCGAATCGGGCCAGTTCTTGCGGGCCAAATGATCCCCATCTACACAATAGACCTCCATCAAATGCATTTGGTACGATGGTCATGGGCTTTGAACTGCGGCCCATGATATTCTCCCTTACCCATTCTCGTAACGCCCTCGTTGTGACTTTCGAATGGCACTGATTTGATTCACCTCGGTCTCGTCTCGACGCCTTAGCTTTTCCCTTCCTTCGGGACTTTTGCTATGGCTTACGTCACTCGTTACATTTACTCTAGTCAACTGTCCAACTTGCATCACTTCTTTTTGCTTGAAGTCTGATGCACCACCCACCTCTCCCATAGGTGGAAGCCTTGTCGATGACTCAGCCAACTCTGATGCTTCACTCGAATTGAGCCTCATTGGTCCCAACTTCACTATTTTCATCGTAACTTTTTCCCTTAAGGTAGATGATAAACTCACCTCTTCCTTGGGTGGAAACCCCTCCGATGACTTACCAAGTTCAGACGTTGCCTTTCCTTTGACTACGACTTATTTTGAACAGTTCTGCAACTCATGCGGACCACGGTACAAGAAGCACTTCACTCGCTTCTTTTTTCTCCTCTTTGCCCTTTTGGCTTCGACTTTTCCTTTACTCGAACTAAGCTTCTTGGGCTCCTTATTTGCTCTACCATCCCTTTTGATAACGAACTTCTTCAGACACTTTCGCAACCTTGGTTTTGACACCCCTTTCAGTCGAAAACCAAGTACCAAGGCCTTACCTACCAGCTTCTCCTTAAGAGTGGATTTCTTCAGACATTTCTTCAACATGTGTGGACTATCGCAGAGAAAGCATTTCAACTTGTCCCTTTTCCTGTTGGGTTTATTCTTCCCAACTCGTGGTTTCCCATTACCACCATTGTCGTCGATGTCATTGCCATCATTATCTTCCTTGTGATCCTTTTTACATACGCCCCTTTCCTCGGACTTGGAAGACTTAAGCTTGTCTTTCCCTAAACCAAGCTTGACCAAGGATGCTGCTATAGTCATGACTTCTGACAGCTTTTGGACACCTCATTATTCCACCTTCTGTCTGACCCACTACTTCAATCCATTCTAAAAAGCAAGTAATACTTCTTTCTCAGTCACCTTTGAAACTCGGAGCATGAGTTCATTAAACTCTCGAACATACTCCCCCACTGTGCCCCGTTACGTTATCTCTTACAACTTTTCCCGAACTTCTTCCTCAGTAAATTTTAGGTAAAATTATCTCTTCAACTCATTTTGAAACTCTTGCCACGTCTTAATCTCACCTTGCCTTTTATCTGTGGTCTTGTCTTGCCACAAAAAAAGTGCAATATCAGTAAAAACATTGAAGTAGTGTTTACCTTAACCGCATCATCTGTGATGCCTTTGGCATGGAAGTAGTTTTTCATCCTCCACAAGAAATTATCCACACCGAATGCAGACCTTGCCCCCACAAACTCTTTCGGCTTTAGAACATCCTTGTTAGTGAGTGCTGCACTTGACACTCCTTCTCCCACGGCTACTTGACACAAGGCCAGCTCTACCTCGAGCTCCTCTATTCTTGTGCTCAAAGCCATCGTCGTGGCCATTATTTCTTCTTCCAAAGCCATCACCATGGCCTCGAGAGCATCGTTCCTGTTCGATAGCTTATCCTTGTGTGAAATAAAAAACTCGTTTACCTTATCCATGGTGGAATCAAATGACATCTTTACATAGTCTCTAGACTGCTCCTTCCAGTTGTCTATGTGATCTTCAACCCCATCGAGTGACTCATTTACGTCCTCTATGGATCCTTCGAGTTTACCCACACGTTCCTCTGCTGTCAGCAGCATCTCCCTCAAAGACTTTCTAACCCACCTTTATTTGAAATCTTCTTTTGACATCCCAACGGTGCCTTCGAACCAATAACTCTGATACCACTTGTCACGGGGCTAGATCTTTTGTCTCGCGATCCATGTGACCTTAGTCAATCCGTTTATCCAAACTCGCCTAAGTCAGCCTTTACTCAAGTGAGGATTCCTTTAGAAGTCCTCCAAGGCACCAATTTGTATAGCGGAAGCTGTAATAGCCTGATTTTTAGTGGTGTCAAAAATAGTGGTTTGAGGCCACTGAATCTGGCAAGAAATCTTGTAGATTTCATTATTTAACATTTAAGAGTCAAATGTGATTTTTAAGAGATTTTTGAATTAGTAATTTGTGTTATAAAGATTTATTAGGTCAAAAAATTGAGAAAAAGAGGTATCGAGACCTCGATGTTATAAATTGATCCATAAATATTTTTATAAATATTTACGGAGTGTCAATAAGGTAGTATTAATGTTTGGTTAGGAAATTTTAACGTTTTGGTAGTCAATTAATTAAAAAGGACTAAATTGAAAAAGGTGCAAAACTTGCTAAAGTGATTAAATAGCCTAAATAGTAAATAGAGTACTAAAAGGGAAAAAAGACCACATGAAATTGATGAGGTGGCATAAGCTTAGAAAAATCAGAGATTTTATGTGAAATAAGGGCAAAATTGTAAAATTTGCCAAATTAAATGAAATAAAAGAGAAATTGAAAATTCTAGAGAAAATCATTACCATTTTCAGCTGAAAAATAACCATTGAAGAGGGTTTAAGCTGGTTTTTCATGCTTTAGCTTCATGTAAGTTTAATTCTTGCTTTTTCCTTGAAATTTCTATGTTTTGGGACTTTTACAATTAGGTCCAACTTACTATTTCATTAGTTGTTGGATTTTGGTGAAAGTTTTGGAAGTTACCACTGATTATTTCCTATGATTTTAGTTATTAAATGATGAAATTGAGATCTTGGTGGATATTTAAAGGTATTTTATTAAGGAATTTTGGATGAAATCATGAATTAGGGATTAAATTGTGAAAATGCAAAATTCATGGAAAATTCTAATTTTTGTGAAAAAATGTGTTGTTCTAGTTGCATATAAAATTCGGCTAGGCTTGAAATAAGGGTTAAGTTGCATGAATTTCATTTTTTGAGCCTAGGGATGAAATTATAAATAAGTAAAAGTATAGGGGCAAAATAGTAAATTTTCTAAGGTTTGAATTGAGATGAATTGAATATGAATTTTATTAAATTGAGTTAAATTTACTCGTATAGATCTGGATAGATAAAAAATAAAGTTAGATCGTGGTAAAGAAAAAGTATTGAATTAGTATATCTTAACTCACGAACAATTGTCGAGGTAAGTTCGTGTAGCTAAATTGTGCATATTTATATGCTTAAATTGAATGTTGAATATGTAAATTGTATAAATGTCATGTATGTGTATATAATTTACCTCATATCTGACAACTCCTGATAAATGAATAAGTTTCGATAAAATGAATAAAACTCGATTGGATACAGGGTTCTGTTTCCCGAAAAGGTAATGTTCCTGCATATGTTGCGGATGTACCATAGCTCGAAAGAGCATCCCATTACAAGCCCTCTCAAGCTTCCCGTTATAGTGTTCTTGCGAGCTTCCCGTCATATGCTCTTCAAAGCATCCCAAATGGCTGTGATCTGCATATATTGTAGACACACCCACGCTCTTATGAGCGTTCTGTTTATAGGTTCTTTGTGAACCTCCAGTTAAGGGCTCTTCAGAGCTTCCCGTTAGTGCTCGCTTGAACTTCCCGTTATATGGCTATCCGGTGCTTTCTGATTAAGTGCTCCTCGGAGCTTCCTATTAAGTGCTCCTCGGAGCTACAAGTCAAAGGCTCTTTGTGAGCTTCCCGTTAATAAGTCTGGATAAGCTTCCCGTTATATGCTCATATGAGCATTCTGTTATATGGCTTGAGAGTGTTCTTTTTGATTAAGTACCCTAATGAGTACTCTCGGACATGAATTGACAAATTTCTGATTTGTACACTCATGTGTACTACCCTCGTATCCATTGAGATTTCAAATGAATCAACGAGTGAGAATCTGATATGAAGACAAGTAAAAATAAAAATGAAATCAATCTTTGAAAATATATAAAATACATGGAATTTGGTATTTGATGAGCTCATTTTTGTTATTAATATTTACATGAATGAATAACTAATATATTTGTTGAGATTGTGTGCTTAGGCTATGCCCAAGTTATTTTGAATGTATGTGAATGTTTACTTAATGTACAAATAAATTGTAAGCTTATTTCCCGTTATAAAACCTTACTAAGCACTAAGTGTTTACTCTGTTTCATTTTCTCTGTTTTATAGTAGCCGGAGGCTCGTAAAGGTTGGAAGCTGGTCGGAGCTACACCACACTATCAACCCTCTCCTTTTGGTATAAATATTAATTTGACTTTGGTATAATGGCATGTATAGGCTATTTTGGTCATTGTTGGCACCTAAATCTTGGTTGTAATTAGCCATTGAAATGACTTGAACTTGGTATATTTTGAAATGTATGTGTATATATATAAATATGGATTTAATGTGGTGGATATGTAAAGTTGGTTAATTAGGTAAGATTAAATACATGAATACTTGAGATGAATTGTCATGCATAAGACTTAGTTTTTGCTTGATTTAAAAGTCTTGAATTGGTTGGTGAACATGTTTAAGTGTTTATGTAGGTGAAAGGTGAAATTGGGTAAGGAATGAGGCTTGAAAATAGCCTTATTCTATCTATATGGGTAGAGACACGGTGCGTGTATCTCAGCCGTGTGTGACACACGACCTAGCACATGGGTGTGTATTCTGGCCGTGTGTCCCCTGCATCTTAAAATTTCAAAACAGATTACTTGGAATTCATCACACGGCCTAGCACACGGGCGTGTGACTTGGCCGTGTGACCCCTGCACTTAATTTGCAAGTCAAAGAGTTACATAGGTTAGGGACACAAGCATGTACCTTACCTCATATGCCACACGACCTGAGACATGGGCATGTTACTTGGCTGTGTGAGCCACACGGCTTGACCACACGGTCGTGTGACCGCTGAACCTACGAAATTTTTTAGAATTTTGTGAAAAATTCTTTGAGTTCCTGATTCAGTCTCGACTCGTTTCTAATACATGATTTGGGCCTCGAGGGCCCATAGAAGGGACGATATGGTTAAATTATAATTAATTTTTGATACGATTGTGAAATAACATAAAATATCTGAATATGAGATGTAAAATCCATTAATGCTCCTAAACCCTGTTCCGACGACGGATATGATTTAGGGGTGTTACAGAAGCAATTTATGCCAAAAGAAGCAACAAAAGAACAACAGAAAAAACACACACAAGGTGTTTGAGTAAATGCTCTCAATATTTTCTTATTCACAAAGAATAATGAAACAATGAATAGAGTGAGTACAAATGAGGGGGAGGCTCTCTATTTATAGTTCAGCTCCCCCAAAACTGACGGTTAAGATTACAATACATCGACAGACGAGATTTATCTTATCCCTTAAATCATGGGATTTACAAGATATGCCATATCAATTCTAATTTAATCTTTACAAGATATGATTCTATCAATCTTTTAAGATTTGTTACCAAAATAGTCTAAGTTGCCATATCTTCATTATCGGGCCAACCAAGCTTCAGTCTGACAAGCTTCTCCAACAGCTTACCGAATCGGGCCAGTTCTTGCGGGCCAAATGATCCTCATCTACACAATAGACCTCCATTGGATGCATTTGGTGCGATGGTTACGGGCTTTGAATTGTGACCCGTGACACAAGAACCCGTTATTTTTCTACTATTTGGGGCTCTATAAAAGCAATGAAACTGTCATTCAATACTATTTTCATCACCAATAACCGAAACATCAATATAGCAATCATTAAAGCTACGAAGATTGACAGTATAACCCGATTTCCATCCCTAAGAAATGCCACCCCAAGAACCATTAGCTGAAACATTAATGCCATTATGAAAACCATAATTGCATTTGACTCTTTCCATTCTACGAGCATCCAATTTAGATTCAATTAAGAAAATAATATGGGGATGATACTCCTTCAGTAAATGCTGAATTCTACGAACTGACCGTGGACTCCCTCATCCATGGACGTTCCAACTTAGAATTTTCATAATGTTCGGCTGACTTGCTCAATAGGTTCAGCTATTTGAACATTTTGTCAAGCGTCATTCCACTTCTTCTAAGTCTTGTTCGAATTCGTGGCAAAAGAAACTGGCGAGACATTATTCGATCTAGGCCTTTTTTTTTCTATCAGTAACCGACATAGGCTTGTCTTCATTCAAACTTCCTTCATCCATTTTTTCCAACCTATCACTCTCAACCATATGAGGTAAGTTTACCTTACCATCCAAATTGATTCCCAAATTTATGCTAGCATCGCACATAAAATTAGGAAAAATTATATTCCTATTGATCATCCCCTTATCTCCTCCTGATTCTCCCACATTAACTCCCCAAATTGGGCCCAATTCCCTTAACCAAAATACTGCCACTAACCACCACCCTTCGTGGTGGTGCTTCCAGCAAAATATCCCATCTTAGAGGCAGTTCTTTGCTCCTTTACATCATTCAAATAGGGTAGAAACTTTCACCATGACCTAGCCTTCCACATAAGAAACAAAAATTCAACAATTTATTTTGTTTTAGCAATGATGAGTTTTTTCTTCCTCTTCAAAGGTTGACAGATATCGATTTGTACTCGGATTCTCATAAGATTCCTCAATCTTGCTACTATGACTTTCGCATCATAATTAAGAGAAAACTCCAATAAAATCTCTGAATTGTTTAGCCATTGCCTCTAAGTACGTTCCTGACGAAAGATTATGGATTTGAACCCAAAAAACAGTATATAATAGTGACACCTCTAATGGATCATCTCTTTCCTTTAAAGTTTGAATAACTAAGAGGTGATTATTAAACGTCCATGGGGACCCCTACACCACCCTGTCCAAATCCACTTCATAATAAAAACGTAAAAGAAATATTTTCTCCCCTATGTCAATGATTGTAACCCCACCAAAGGGGTGCCATAGGTTGGCCACCATCGTTCGCATCGATTGGAAATTCATCGTAGTGGCCATGAAAAAACATCCGTCTAAATACATATTAGAGATTTGTTCAGACGGATCCTACTCTTGATCGACATCCCATGCCTCGACTTCACCACTTCCCTCTCCATCTTCTAGTCTTAACTCTGCCAAAGCGTGTTCCATATTCTAAACAAACTCTCAAATCAACATAAACAAAAAATGATACGGAAAAATGCTACAAAAAAAAAAAGAAAATACATTTCTTATATTAGTATAAGATTTTAAACAAATTTAAAATAAGTTATTTAGCATATACTATTTTAAAATAATTTTTAAAAACAAATTACTTAATTAATGTTTTAATAAAATTCAATTTCGGTGGGGGATTTTGAAATATTTGATCATCGCATTAAAAATCTCTCGCTTTATCGTGGCTTTGACTTTAACCTTTCTCTAAAGCTTAAGACTTAAATGATGGGAGAAACGAAATGAAATATCTAAACGAAAAGTAGGAAGACTAAATTAGTAATTAATTCTAATAAATGCTGGAGAAAAGTCATTAGGAGACGTATTTTTCACTATTAAAGGAGTTATTTGTGATTTGGACGCCTGTGTTTTGTTCTGAACTTGGATGACTTTGGCTTTGGCTACGCTGGACTTTTCTTTTACCCATTTACTCATTCTTTTGGGTGTAAAATGGAATGCATATTTTAATATAAAACAATGCTAATATGTTTTATTTTTGAAACAAAACTTATAATAATTTATTATAGAAAATAAATTTGGTTTTATCATAATTTAATAAATATATAAATTTTATATGTATTAATAATAAATAAGTAGATAAATTATAATAATTTATGATTTTACTTGATAAAAGATGGAAGGTGGTGAGAAAGAAGAATTAAAATAGGAAATTGATGGGAAGTTGAAGTCTAATCTTTCACATTAGAAATTAAGTGGTATGTTTTTATAAAAATTAAAATGTAATTAATATTTTATATTTTTATAATTTTTTAAAAGAATAAATAAATTATTATTGTTTTTGAAGGTTATAATAAAATTTTATTATATTTTAATTTAAAATTTTATAAATTTTAAAAATAAAAAGTTGAATTTTCAATTTTAGAGGGTTGAGTACCTTGGCAGCCCCACCTCGCTCCTAATGGCCATAATCTTCATTTCTTCTTGGTCCCTTAATAACTTTTAAAGTTTCCATTCATTTTTTTAAGTTCTAATTTGATTTAAGTACTTGATTTGAATTTTAAAAAAATCAAAAATTTTAATCAATAAATAAAAATTCAATTACAAATTTACTGATATCTCAATTTTTATGTGTTTAACAGAAATATCTAAATATTTAAAAGAACCCAGCTTCTTAATCTTTGATTATAGGAAATTGAATTAGCTCACTCCAGTTCTTTCCTCAATTTCTTGAAAAAAAGCTGAGTTTAGAACATGAAAACTGTTAGAGTTTATGTAACTGAATCTCGTCACTTGTTAATGAAATAAATATAATGACAAAATAAGAAGATTTGTGCCCCCGCGGTACATATCATTCCGCATAAGTAAAATTCATATAGAACTATACTTCTTCTATTTGACATTAATTAGAATAGAATTTTTCAACATTGAAATAGATGCAGTCGAAACTCCTCTTGTATTATTTGTTTTTCAGCATTAGTGAATTTCTTCTCCTCTACTCGTGGTTTTTTCCTGAAAGGGTTTCCACGTAAAATCTGCGTGTTCTTATTTTTCTTATTTTGTGATCATTCTATTGCCATTATCAATGTCTATTATAACAAAAAAAAAATGAAAACAAGAAATGTTACCGGTCGAAGTGATTTCTTTTAGATCTTAAACAACATTGAAACATATGTTTCTAGACCTTGATACTTGCAATAATGGCAAAATTGAATAATGAAAAAAAAACATAAACAAAATGAGTATTTGAATAATAGGTTATGTATTATATCACATTCTTTAATTATGTGGTTAGAAGTTTGATGTTCACTCGTGAAAATGAAATATATTTCATAACCAACTGTTTATCTCTTTGAAAAATATTTGCATAAAAAAATAATCATTATTATTCGAGATGAATACCATAATTTAAAATATATATATATATATATATATTTGAATTTAATAGGTTATGGGTTAAAACATAAACGAGTTATGAGTGGGGATTTTTAATTAGGTGTGAAATTTAAATTACACGGAATAACATCAATTCCGTACATAGATTTTTTTCCACAAAATATTAACACTGTTATTAGTTATTTGTAATTACTGTTTTTACAGAAATTAAATTGAGAGTGATCGAAAAGATTTTTTTATCAATAATGTGTTCATTAATGTGTGTAAATTATAAAATAATAAATCAAAAATATTTTTTTTTTCTAAAATGTTGTACCAAATAATTGCATTTCTAGATTTTATTTTTGAAGATCGGAATATCCGTATCATATCAATTAATAGGCAGTCCACCTTGCAAATTGCAAGAGAAACAGCAATTAGTTGGGTGTAAACTCTAACGATCGCATATAACTGTAACCATCTACTGTATGAACAGTAGTCAATAAATAACATACCTTTTTTTCCCAAACAGAGAATTGGTCAAGCAACAAAGGTCACTCTGATTCATTTCTTTTCATATTGTTGGCAAAGATGCCTCTTTTAGGGTCCTAAATTGGATAGTCAATATATTGTTATAAATATATATTTATCTTTTATGTATTGTTATAAGTACCTTTCTCAAACAAGTTTTGCCACCACTACCTCCACTTTGTTAAGAGTAACACTTCACCAAAGTCAAGTTTCATGAATATACATATTCATGACATATGAAACTCCTTTGACCTACCTTGCTATGAATAGATGTTGAATTCTTTTTGCATGACTCGTATGTGGGACCTCGCCTAGTTCATTTTTGTAACACCCCTAACCCGTATCCATCTCCAGAATAAGGTTATAGAGCATTACCGGAGTTTGCAAATTAGTTTACAGACATTTCATTTCATCAAGCATTCATATTTACAATCAATCAAAATCAAAACATTAATGAGCTAACGTTGGCCAATTTAACTCATACATGTCATTATAACCAGAATCAAAACATCCAAAATTACCGATAGAATTAATGGATAGTGTGATAAACATTCATACATCCATTCAATGCATTATTCCCCTTTTTATCAAATATATCAATGTTTCATCAATTGTCATACAATAAACATTCAAATCATATTCATATCAATAGCATACATTTCAAGCATTTAAGAATATAATTCAAGTTACACGAACTTACCAGACTAAATTGCAGAAATACCAAAAATTTAGGGACATTTTGGTAATTTTCTATTTTCCTTGAATTTCCACCCAATCATGATATAAATTAATATTTTATTCAATTTATTAATTTAAATAATAAAACAATTCATTTCAAGCAATTTGGTCACTTTTTGACATTTTTACCAATTTACCCTTAAAATATTACTTTTATTCAATTTAGTCCTTGAACCTAAAACATGCAAATTGGCCATTTTTAATGAAAACTCATGCTAGTTGAATAATCATTTATTTTCCTCCTCCTCCTCCTCTCCATTCCACATCCTTAATGTATAATATGCTTATATGTAACATTATCTATAATTCCATCATTTATTTCATATTAATTCAAAGCTGTCCACTTGAGTCATAGTCACTAAATTATTTATATCTTGAGCTAAGGAACTTCGAATTATGATCCGCTGAATTCCTATGAAACTAGACTCACATATCTTTTTATCATAAAATTTTATGAATTTTTGGTTTAGCCAATAAGTACAGTTTATTCTTTAAAATTTCCCCTATTTCACTGTTTGACAGTTCCAACCCCTCTTCACTAAAAATTAATTATCTCTTTGTACAGAATTTGGATGATTTTTCCATTAGTTTCTATTGAAAACAGACTCATTCATGATTTTAAACATATAAATTTAAGCCTCTAATTATTTTTATTCAATTTTTGATGATTTTCCAAACTCATTCATCATTTCTCATCACCTTAAAAACCGAGTTATCAAGCATCACTTTAATAAGTCAGGGGAAATCGTTAGCAGATCATTTCACAATGTTTTAAATGCTGTCATACTCTTACAAGATGTGTTATTTAAAAAGGCAGAGCCAATTACAACTAATTCTATAGACCCAAGGTGGAAATGGTTCAAGGTATTAGAGTGAGTTCCATATAAAGATAATACATAATTTAGTTGATTTAGATTTAAATATAGTAACCTAACCCAAGGTTTTATACATGTGATGTAGAATTGCTTAGGTGCTTTAGATAGAACCCACATCAAGATTAGGGTTCCAACAATTGATGAACCTAAATATCGAACACGAAAAGGTGACATAGAAACAAATATGTTAGGTGTTTGTACACCTAATATGCATTTTGTTTATGTTCTTCCTGGTTGAGAAGGTTCTGTTGCTAATGGACAGGTTCTTTGGGATGCCATTAGTAGGAGACATGGACTAAAAGTTCCTCATGGTGAAGTCTAGAATTGAAGGAATTTAAATTAATTTTAAAATCAAATTTTTTTGGGAAAGTTAACAATAATAAATAGTTTTTTTTTCTTTTTTATAGGTTGCTATTATCTAGTTGATGCTAGTTACACAAATTGTGAGGGATTTCTCGCGCCTTTTAGAGGACAAAGATATCATTTGAGTGAGTGGTGTTAGGGTTCCCAACAAAGTACTCCAGAAGAATTTTTCAATATGAAACATGCTTCAGCGTACAATGTTATTGAAAGATGCTTTGGGTTATTAAAACTTAGATGGGGAATACTTAGGAATCTATCATTCTATCCTGTAAGGGTGCATAATAGAATCATTATTGCATGTTGTTTGCTTCATAATTTTATTCAAACCTATATGAATCTTGATCCTATTGAAGCGGAGTTGGGAGAATGATTACCTAGTAATGTCATAGATGACGATGAACCGAATATCATAAATATTCATCCATTGGATACATGGGCTACTTGGAGGATGAAACTAGTCAATCAAATGTTTTATGAATGACAAGCATCTAGAAATTAGTTAGGTTTATTAAAACATAGTAGAATGTTAATTTGTTTATGTTATTTCATGTATCTAGTTTACGAAACTTTGGTGTTGTTTGAATTGTCTTTATGTATTGTACCGAATTTGTTGAACTACAACTTTAATTTATTTTCTTTTGATTCGTTATGTGTTATAATTCTATAAAGTATCAACCTTATGATTTGTAATATCGAACCTAGTTTTAATTTGCGTTTTTTAAAGATATTTATGTCATGATTTTCACAATCAAGTGTTTCTTCCCAAAATTCTCGAGGAACCAAAAGGAAATGGGTTCTAGAAAAAGATGTTATATTGGTTGCTTGTATGGTCAACTTGTACAATGTTGGAACCTATAACGCAAATACGGGATTCAAAGCCGATTATTTAAATGAATTGGAAAGAATGTTAGAAAAAGTTTTACCTCATGCTATGTTGAAAGCTAAACCTAATCTTGAATCGAGGATTAGGACATTGAAAAGGGATTAGGCAATCATCTACGACATGCTCAGTGGAAAAGGCAATAGTGGTTTTGGTTGGGACGAACATAGGCAGATGGTTGTTGCTGAAGATGTTGGGTGGAACTCATATATAAGTGTAAGAATTATTTCCTGTCTTTATTATCTTATTTTGACCAAACTTATATCTAATGTTGATTCCTTCTTTTTTTATAGAGTCATAAAGTAGTCGGCCAATTCAGACATCACAATTTCCCTTATTATGATCAACTTACTTCCATATATGCAAAAGATCGAGCCACTGGGAAAGATTCTCAAACAACTGTAGATATTGTTGAAGAAATAGATACTGATGATGCAACTACTACAAATAATCTTGAAGAAGGAAATAATTACCGTGGATACGAAGATGATGTCTCCTTGGATGAGATGGATGTCTCAGCTATACAACTGCAACTGTCGAAGCCAAGCCAAGACGATTCCATATCTTCAAAGAAGAAGAAAAAAAAGATTTCTGATGGAAGTGAACAAATTTTGACTTCAATTACTGATGTTGTCATGTTATTGGGGGAAAACATACAAACAATTGGCCTTGAATTAAGTAGGAGCATTGCCTCCGAGAAAGCTGTAATAGGCCCAATTTGCCCGGGCCCAAAAGCATAAATAAATAAACCAAATCAAAAATTAAAAGTCCAAATGTCCAGATTACAAACCAAAATAAACACAGCGCAGTAAACTAAACCCTATTAGCCTAAACCAAATTAGCCTAAGCCCAATACCCCTAGCCCAACCATAATGCAGCCCAAAATAAAAAATAAAAAACAGAAAACCCTAGGCATGCGCTCGCACGAAGCCCATGACAAAGAACCTCCAAATGCGGTTCTCCCCAGCCATGCGCACCTCCGTATGGCCACATCCGTACCGCCACGTCGGTCTCTGCACACTGTACCTGCAGGAAGGACAAGCAAACAAAAAAAGAAGCAGAAATTGACAGCAAAAAGAAAAATAACAAAAAGAGCAAAATACATTTTGTCTTTTGTAATTTTCACTTTAGTTTCGGCTATATAAAGCCATTTTTTTAACGTTTGAAGAGGTTACATACATACACGATCAATATAAAAAGAAATCAAAAAGAGGAAAAGATCAGTTTTTTTGAAGGTGGTTCTCTTTTCTTTTTCTTTCTCTTTCTCTTCGTTCTTTACTATTTTCTTTGTTTCTTTCTATTTTCTATACGAAAAAGAGGGAAGAAAAGAGGGGATCAATAGAAAAACAAATAAAAAAAGCAAAAAAGACTGAGTTTTAAAAAGGTGATCGCAAGTCTCATTTTTTCTCTTCGATTCCTTTTTTGTTTCGTTTCTTGAACATTCATTTGTTATACTGGGTGTTGGTAAAGAAAAAATAAAAAAGAGGGATTTACCTTCGTAATAAGGCTATCGGACCCCTGCATACTCCGTCGCAATCGGAGCTCAAATGGGGAGCCTGAGAGCGGCGCAGCTTTCGGAAGAGAGAGGGGCTTTTTGTTTTTGATCTGTTTTCCACTTTATTAAGTGGCTGGGTGTAAGTTTTTTTAGCATTATAAGAATCATAAAACGGTGCCGTTTGAGGCCTAGTTCGGTGGCTCTAAAACGGCACCGTATTGAGCTTACCCGATGACCCAGCCCAGACGTGGCTTGACCCGCGTGTTCTGGCATGGAGAGGGATATTTGCGAAATTGGTCCATCCCTTTTCTGACGTATTTGAATCGGTCTCAATCCTTCTTTTCAATTTAGCCCCGTACTTTGCTTTTGTTTCATTTCAACCCAGCCTGCAACACAGCGTTTTGGGGAAGCGGGATATTTCCCAATCGAGCCCCCATATAATTCGCGTATTGCAGTATGGTCCCCCATTTTATTTTAATCTCATTAGTTCCCTGTTAATTTGGTTTTGTTTGTGATTTAATCCTTGTTATTTTTTAGTTTTTTTTATTAATTAATTTATTGCTGTCATTACCATTATTATATATCATTATTTACATCAAGTTTTTATGTGTATTATTTAGTCTAAGCTAATATGTGTCTTGCTTTATGTGTTTCATTTTTCTTCTCATAGGTTATTTATTTTAAAATTTATTTGGGATACTACCATTTTATGAAGTATTTATATTTTTCCTTTAACCTTTTTTATTTATTTTAATTTTTCGTATTTAACATATATAAAGATAGTTGCCTATTTAATACAATATGGATTCCTTTAAAAATACCTTATTATATATTTTGCTTATTTTAATTCCTTTTATATTGCTATACATATATGAAATTTTTCGTTCTATTATTTATCTATACTAACCTATATACATCATTCTATATTTTATATATAATTTTGATTTTGAAATTCATCCACATATCGCTTATTATTATTAATATTTTTATCTTTTAGCTCTAGTGTGTTTTATTCAAATTCTTTCCTCCATACAATTTTCAATTCTTTCTTGTAAAGTTTTTGTATTGACTTGCATGGTGTTTCATTCGAGATAAATTTCCTAATTCAATCGGCCCTTGATTGTTAATATTGGCATGAATATAAGGATTATCACTTGCGCATGCATGTATTGCGTTGCTTGTTTATGCTTACGGATTATTTGAGTTCATTAGTGTGTACTTTGGTCTACGAATTGCCACATCCATTACCAATCCATCAAACTTTACTCGTTTAAAAGGTCACATTTGATATCGTTTAAACATCAAATCATTTCATTCAAAAGCTTTCGAGATAATGTATTGCTCGATATTTAGAATCCACGGGATAATTGAGCCCTAACGTATTGGGTTCCAATTTTCCTCGTTGAATCTAAATAATCAAGAATTCTCTTTAATCGAGGCATAAATAAAAACTCATTCTCAGGAACTCGATACGTCGTGCCCTAATGTATTGGATGTGACATCGTTTTCTCGAAATGAAGATTTTTTTTAAAAAAAATAAGGGCAATATTCAATGCTCGAAATTTTGAGAAATTGTGCCCTAACGTATTGGGTTTCGATTTTTCATCTGACTTAAAGCAATTGAATATCCTTTTTAAACTTCACCACACAAGTTTTGAAAATCAAAAGACAAACTTATTCTCGAGGACTAAAAATGTCGTGCCCTAATGTATTGGGTGTGTCATTTTATTACTCTGAGACAAGGAGGTCTTTGGTATCCGCATTGATTTATCCACGCATCTTTTATAAAATTAACATTAATAAAAAGGGAAGGATTGTATTCTAAAATCTTTTCAAATGCTCGACACTAAGACATTAAACAATCAACTCGGTACCAATTTTGGGCGTCACGAGGGTGCTAACCCTTCCTTGTGCGTAACCGACTCCCGAACCTGTTTTCTCAAAATTCGCAAACCTAAAATTATTTTCAAGTTGATCCGATCACACCTCAATAAAAGATCGGCGGCGACTCCAATTTTCATTTTCAAGTCGACAACTAAACTATATTTTTGTTTTTCAAAAAAATGGTTGCGACAAAAGTGATTCAAGAAAGTGCTCAAAAATTATATCTGACCTTATGTGAAGTAGAAGGATTAACTAAGGATGAGGGCTATTGTGCGTTGAGCAAAATTCCTGATCATCCAACGCAAATGGTTATTTTCTTCAGTCTACCTTCTTCAGTGCGATTGGATTGGGTGAGAAGATTTCTTTCTGACCATTAAAAATCATGGTTGTGTTGGTGATGTTTTGGTAGCTTTTTGTATATGTAATATTTGAATGGTAAGATGCCATTAGTAGAATGCCATAGACTGTTGTAACTTTTTGGTGTTGTAAAATTTAACATATTGATTATGGCATATAAGCTAATGACATCATGTAACTTTTGTTAATGTATAAACATTATTTTTGGATGAAAAATATAATTCTCAAGTTATTTATTAGTTCTCATATTTTACTTTTTAGTTTAGAAGATAATTAAATTATTTGCTTCGCTAATGATATTTTAGCACATTAAATATGTATTACAGTTTAAAAATAAAAAGTAGGTTATATATTATTTTTATAATACTATATATTGTGATTTTTATTAATTCATATTTTAATAATATTTCTATTAAGAATGTTATTAAATTATATATTATTTTATTAAATTATATTTAATAAAATTATGTAAAAATATGATTAAATTATTTATTTTAAATTATATTTAATAATAATCTTATTAAAATTTAATAACAATAACAATAATCATCTACCTAAAAATTCTATTAAGGGTAATTTGGTCATTTAAACCTTTTTCCTTATGCTATTATAACATCTATTCCATTCAACCAAACACATGAATATTATTACGACTCTATTTCATTTCATTTAATCAAATAACTGAATTATCGATAACAACTCTTACTACACCAAAACAGACTTTTAGCGACATATTTTGTATGTTTGAATGGAAAACGCCGCTAAAAATCGAGCATTAGCGGCAAAAAAATAAAATGCCGCTAAATATCGCATTAGCGGCGCTTCAAGAAAAACACCGTAAAGAACATAAGTAGCGGCGTTTTTGGTTATGCGCATAAAATCTCAAGACCAAAACGCATCGTTTTGTATTGATGTATACAATAATTAGTGGCGATTATGATAAAACGCCGCTAAAGCAAGTAATAGCGGCGCATTGTGGGAAGCGCCGCAAAAATCTTAACGAAAACGCATCGTTTTGGTATCGATGTATATTAGAATTAGTGGCGCTTACAAAAAAACGCCAGTAAAACAAGTATTAGCGGCGTTTACTAAAAGCGCCGCAAAATATGATAACCAAAACGCAGAGTTTTGATCTTGATGTATATTAGAATTAGTGGCGCTTAATAGAAGTGCCGCAAAAAGTGTTAACCAAAACGCAACGGTTTGGTCTCGATGTATAATACAATTAGTGTCGTTAGTTAAAAACGCCGCTAAAGTATAAAATTAGCGGCGATTTTTTAGAATCGCCGCAAGATATGCACACCAAAACGCAGAGTTTGGTCTTGAGGTATATTAGGATTAGTGGCGCTTACGGAAAAACGCCGTTAAAGAGTACTATTAGCGGGGCGTTTGGAGAAGCGCCGCTATATTTCTTAACCAAAACTTAACGTTTTGGTCTTGATGTATAATATAATTAGTGGCGCTTACAATAAAACGCCGCTAAATATCAGTATTAGCGGCGCTTTTAGTTAAGCGCCGCAAGATATACACACCAAAACGCAGAGTTTGGTATTGAGGTATATTAAAATTAGTGGCGCTTATTGGAAAACGCCACTAAAGTATACTATTAGCGGCGCTTTAGAAGAAGCGCGCAAGATATATTAACCAAACGCTGCGTTTAAATCTTGATGTATATCGGAATCGATGGCGTTCACGAAATCGCCGCTAAATCATATTATTAGCAGCGCTTTTTTATAAGCGCCGCAAAAGATCTTTACCAAAACGCACAGTTTTGGTCTTAACCATGCATTAATATAATGTAGGCTATTATATATTTAGTTTATCGTATTTGGGTTACGTTTAGGGTATTAGGGATAATTATACAATGTTTATTATTTTGGATTATAGTTTAGGGTTTAGGGTTTACTATGTAGGTATATTGTTTTTGGTTTAGGGTTTGAGAGTCTAAGGATTAAGGTTCAGTGATTATTATAAGTTAAAAAGTTTATCGTATATAGTTTAGGTTTTAGGGTTAATCATTACATAATGTTTAATATTTTGTGAATATTAGAGAATTGAGTTTAGGGTTTATGATGTGGGTTATGGTGTTTTGGGTTTATGGTTTAGGAGTTTGGGGTTTAGACTGCTTTAGTCATGTTAAGAGGTTAATTACTGCTTTAGGGGTTTATGCTTGTGGTTAACGGTTTGCAGTTTATAATTTAACGTTTCCAATGTATGGTTTTGGGGTTTGGGCGATTTAAGGTTTAATGACTTTTTTGGTACCAATTTGAAAAAAATGACAAATACGTATTGTTTTTTAATTATTATTATGATACTATAGTTCTAAGTGACACAAATGACTAGTTTACTAATTAATGACGAATGACATATTTATATGTATATATGATGAAACAAATTATTTTAATATTGTGTTATTTACATATATATATATATTAATCATTGATATATTCACTTAAAATAGAGTATATATAATTTAAAATTATAATACATTAATTGAATAATATAAATAATTTATAATTTATAATTTTAAATATTGATAATATTTAAATTATACTGATTTATTTTTAAAATTTATAAAATTTTAACAATTGAAATTAATAAATTTGTATAGAATTTTAAATAATATTATTAATAATATTAATAATGTCATAATTTTAAGTTATGAATTAAAAATAATGTCTACAACAATGTAAATAATTTATAAAAGCTAAATATTAGCGCGTTTGTTAATAAAACGCGCAAAAATATATAAAAATGAAGTAGTACGACACCGCTTTAGCTGATTTAATTGCGTGTTAGTGGCTTTTTTTGTGAAACGCCGCAAAAGTTGTGAAAGTAGTGGCGTTTATGCGTAAGCGCCACAAACATTATAATATAAAACGATGCCGTTTTCATAGCAATGATCGATTAAGTTTTCGGAATGCGGCGCCGTTTCCGTGTTGGCAAAAATTTTATAGTGGCGTTTTTGAAAGGAAACGCCGCAATAGTTAATTAAATTTCCGAATTCGGCGCCGTTTCTGTTCTGGAAAATAATTTAATAGTGGCGTTTTGTTATAAAGCGCCGCAATTATATATAAACTTCGCCAATGCGGCGCCGTTTGTGAGCTTCATAAAATCCAATAGTGGCGTTTATTATAAAAACGCCGGAAAATGGAACGCAAAACGTTGCTGCTTCGCCATCGAAAACAATTTTGGGGTATACCCCCGAAGCAATCTTCCCCCAGCCCCAAATTCGTCGCCCCCAAATCCCTAAATCGCCTTCTCTCTGTGAAATTCTTGCGTCCTTCTTGCCCAATTTCTTGAATTCCCAAATCTGTAAATCGCCTCCTTCTTGCCGAATTTCTTGAAATCTGAAATCCCTAAATCGCCTCCTTCCTCCTTCCAGAGAAGACGAACGTCGCACAATAGGCATTCAAAGGTTCGATTTTGTTCCGATTCTGCGTATGTAATCTTTGGGTTTTGACTTGTTTATTAAATTTATTTTGTTTTTTATTCGTCAAATTTATTTTGATGTTCCTTACTTTAAAAAATTTCTCTTCTCTGATCTGTATAGGGTTTTCGTTCGTTTCAGTTCATCGTCCTACAGGTACTGTACTTGTTTGTTTTTACTTCTATTTGGGAATGGTTTCATTATTGGGTATGCAACTGATGTTATGTTGTTTCAGTGATAGTTTTTAGGTTTATTTCATTTCGCCGTTGACAGTGGTTTTCCTCATCGTCCTGCAGGTACACTGATTTTCTTTATGTTTGAAATTGTTTTTCTCGAAATGGTTTCAGTGGGTGTCTTCATTTCATTTCATTTAACTGGTTTTAGGCAACGTTTCACACACCATTGTTGTTGTCTGTCGATGTGTTACTGTTTTTCTGCATTTTTTAGGCATACTGGTCTGTTACTGTTTTCTATCGATGTCATAATTTGTAGAAATCTTAAAGTATACAAAAACATGAAGTATCTAGCAACAGAGCCTGTATTTAATCTATTTTATTTTTATTAAATTATTACATGTACTTAGGTTAAATAAATTTTTAGTATAATGTGTGATAAGATACAGAAATTGAAGCTAAAATTGGTAATTTAGAATTGCCGAAATTAACAGATCATGAAATTGAGTATGTCATGAGATTTGAATTGCTTGAAATGTTGTCATGTTAAGATTTGTTTGAGTATTTACATATGGTAAATGTTGTGAATGGATTACTATGAAATGAGCCTTTGTATTGAATGGTAACGATGTATGGTATTTGTACAATTATGAATAAAGTAGTACTGCTTAAAATTGAATTTGTTAAGAACATATTTGGCCAGAAATGTGGTATAAAAATGTGAATGGGCTGATTATGTATTTGCAGGTTGGTATCGAAAATTTGGTCTTTTGGGGCTCCGATTTTGTATACATTTTTTTGCTGGTTTTCCTTTCAAATATTGGGTGATTTTACTTACTTAAAATTGCCATCTAGTTTTCTGCCTTATATTTTCTGCTATAATCTGGCATCCAGTTTACCATGTTTTGGTATTAAATTATTTTGGTCCTTCACAAATCAAAGACGGTATATTAATGTTTAGGGACTAATTGATAATACTTTGTCTAAAGGAATCTAAATATGTTCTCATGTGTCCTGCCATCACCATTGCCGTTAATTACAGCATAAGTTACTGCATAGGATTCTAAGGACCCAAATATAATACAGCTCGTAAATTACATAATTAGATAAAATTGAAAGTATCCTTTTGAATCTACTTTCTTCTCACATTTAACTTTCATTAATAAATAACTAAATTTTCTTCCATTTCTCAAGTAATTCATTTCCAAAATCCCATTTGAAATGTGTAAATAATATTAACATAGATAAATAAATTGGTCCAAACTATACAAATATTTATATGTTTTCCTTTTCATTATCTTTTATTTTTATTTTATGCTATTTTAATCACAAAAATATATTTTGTTTTATTCTGCTTTTATTTTAATTTACCTAATTAAATAAATTGTATTTAAAGTTATATTTTAAATATTTTATTTTATTTTAATCACTTAATTTTTTAAATATTTTATTTTATTTGAATCACGAATATTTTTAAATATTAAATTTTTTAAAGTTCAAATTTCATAACTTACGTAATTTACATATCTTACATAATTCATAACTTACGTAATTTAAATTTATAATACATAACTTACATAACTTATTAATATTTATATATAGTTTTATATATATATTTAAAATTTATATATATTTTAAAAATTGATACATTACATAACTTACATAACCTACATACATAAGCTTACATATAATACATAACTTATATAACTTAAATTTAGCAATCATATCATAACTTACATACATAATTAGTAATCATATCACAATTTACATAACCAACATAATGACTTACATAATAACCTACATAATAACTTACATAATAATACATAATAATACATAACATACATAAATTAAATAAGTTACATAATACACAAAACAAAAACTTACATAAATTACATAATATCCTACATCCCTACTTACATAATAATACATACCGTACATAAATTAAATAAGTTACATAATGCACAAAACAAAACTTACATAACTTACATAATATCCTACATCCCTACTTACATAATAATACATACCGTATATAAATTAAATAAGTAACATAATACACAAAACAAAACTTACATAATATCCTACATCCCTACTTACATAATAATACATACCGTACATAAATTAAATAAGTTACATAATAAACAAAAACAAAAACTTACATAACTTACATAATAACTTACATAATAATGCATACCCTACATAAATTAAATAAGTTACATAATACATTGAAGAGTTCAGAGAAGCTCCTTCCCAGACCAGTGGCTCTGAAATCTTGTTCATGTTGGAATATATGAATTTCATTTATGGGAAGATGAACCAACCGCCAAACACACAGAGAAACAAAAGATCAAATGATGAAGGGGATGAAAGCTCCGACGAAGAGGACGATCCTAATGAGGCGGACTTGTGGAAAAAAAGAAGTATTTTTTTTGAGTTGCCTTATTGGGAGCATAACCTTTTACGACACAATCTTGATGTTATGCACATTGAGAAAAATGTCTGCGAGAACATTGTGGGTACAATTTTGAACGTCGACGGAAAATCAAAAGACAATCTTCAGAGTCGACTTGATTTAGTCCAAATGGGAATTCGGCCTGATCTTCATCCCAATCCACTTCCGAATGGGAAATATCGGTTGCCGCCTTCTATTTTCTCAATGTCCAAGACGGAAAAAGAACTGTTTTGCATGGTGTTGAAGGATATAAAGGTTCCAGATGCGTATGCATCAAATATATCTCGATGTGTTAGTGTTAAAGATCAAGATTATATTCGCTAAAATCACATGACTATCACATCTTGATGCAAGATTTAATGCCGCTTGCTCTATGATGTTGTATGTCCAAGAAGGTGACGTCTTGTATCATTGAACTATCCAACATAATGAAAGCCATTTGTGGCAAAGTTTTGATGTTCAAGAACTTCGAAGGTACAGGATCGAGCCGCTTTGACTTTATGCAACATGGAGAAAATCTTCACCTTCCTTCTTCACCATTATGGTTCACTTGATAATTCATCTCCGCACGAAGCAATTCTTGGCGGACCCGTTTTCTATCGATGGTTGTATCCCATAGAAAGGTGTTAAAGAAGTATTTTTAAAATTTTCCTTCATTCACCTTTATGCCTTTAGTTACAACTTTTGATAATGTTGTATATTGTGTTTAGGTTCCTATCCAAATTAAAGTCTTATCGCCGCAATGCGATATCCGAAGGATCGAATGTCAAGGCTACTTGGCGAGGAATGTATGACCTTCGCTCAAGATATTTGGAAGATGTCAAACAAGGTTGAATGACCAAATAGGAATGTGGACTCACGGACTATAACTTAGCCGATACTTATTTGTTCCAAAGTTTTGGAGAACCAATCGGCAAAGTTGAAATTGCAGAATTAGATCATTTATCGTGGGTACAAGCACATTGATATGTTCTGTTTCACCACGAATCATTGGAACCTTTACGGAAGTAAGTTCTACAAATTTTATAAATATTTATCAAACTAAATATTGTTTATCTTCTAACAAAGATCACATTTTTTTTAACATAGTGAGTACAAACAAATATTGAGATCTCGTCAGACTCAAGAACACAACATCGAGATATCAATAAGTTGTTTACAGAATCTTTTTATGAATGGTTAAGCCAAACGGTATGCAGTTGGAGCTTCCGCTTACAAATTATAATGCTTTCTCATAACATTTTTAATTACTCAGTTTACTTTCCATTCAATAGGTTTGGAGTGGGAAGAGCGTAAACGACAAAGTTAAATGGCTCTCCTAAGGTCCAAATCGAGTGGTTAAAAGATATAGTGCGTTCCTCATCAACGGATTTAGATTTCATACAAAATATCGCGAGAGGTTGAGGAAAACGCAAAATTGTGGAATAGTTGTTAATTCTGCAATTACAAGTTATGCTAGTGCTAGGGACAATAATCCTGTCGAGAGAAATGTGGAATATTTCGGACATCTTACTGACATAATTGAGTTGGATTACTACGGAAAATGGAAAGTTGTCTTATTTCGAGGTGATTGGGCCGATGGTAATACAACTCGTGGAATCAAGCAAGATCAATTTGGTTTTACAATAGTAAACTTTGACCGATTGATTCACACAGGACAACAACTGATAGATGAGCCGTATGTATTCTCAAGTCAAGTCAAACAAGTTTTTTACTCAAAAGATCCAACTGATGAGGGTTGGTACGTTGTACTTCGTAACATCCCTAGAGACTTGTTTGACATGGGCAGTGGAAGTAGAGATAACATCGACGACAGATCAGAAACTTTGTCATTTCCAGAACAAAACTTAAACGATAATATCCCTAGTACTAGTGCACAATTTCAATGGGTTCGTCAGGATACGGATGAAGATATTTACGAATAATGATGTAGTAAGATTTTACGATTGTTTAATTATATGTAATATCATAATTTAAATCTTGGTCTTATTATATATTTCAACTATTTTATATGTGTTGTTGTTGTTGTAATTAGTTATTAAGTTTACTTACATTTTATGTGTATTGCAGATAAAATGCCCAGAAGAAAAATTGTAAGGGAAAGCATTGTTCAAAATGATCCAAACTCGACAGAAACAAATAGTACTGAACAACAGACGGCAATTGGATCTTCGAATGTTCTGATTACACCTGAGGATACTACAGAAGTTCAAAGTAATTTTACATTTAATTTACATGCGTGTTGACTTATAATTGATTTATTTTTCAAATTCTTATATTATAATATACCATTTGTAGCTGAAAATGGTGGGACGCGCAGAGGTCGAAGATGTACGCTACTTAGAGAGTTATACAAGTTAGATCCAGTCGAGCGTGTCAAGGTATGCAGAAACAATTTTGGTCAGCCTGTTGGATCAGAAGCTCGACTTTTAGCAGGATACATGGGCATTTTAGCATGAAATGGGAATATGTTGCCTATCAACTACGAGTCATGGCGTCAAATGCCCGATAGCAACAAAAATCAAGCCCTCGATAATATTAAGGTAACAAAATGTTAATGGCATCTGTAATGCTTGGGAAATAGTTTCATTTATATTTACTTTATTAACTTGTGTTTTTTGAAGGCAAGGTTTGCTTTAGAGGTCTCGGATGCTTATGTAAAGAAGACATTGGAAAAAAGATGGAGAGACAATAAAAGTACTTTGAAGAAAAATTATTATAAGACAAAAACAACCCTCGATGAGAAATTGCAAAATGTCCCGCCGGGTATGTTGAGGTACCAATAGGAAGATGCGGTTAGATTTTGGCATTCTCAGAAAGGCGAGGTACGACGTACTTCCAAACTATTGTAATTATTTTCGTTTATAGTATTTACTATTTACGTACTAAAAATTTTATAACGTAGGATCGTGAACGAGTTGGAAAAAGTAGCCGGCAGCAACAAAAATTCACTCACAGAGCCGGGTCGAGAAGTTTTGCATGTGTAGCTGAGGCGGAGGTATTTTTAATTTTTTAATATTCTCAAATATGTATAACTTTCTATTAAATAATAGTTTTACTACTATATTGTAGGAACGGTCGTCCGGTCAAAAAGTTGGACGCCTTCAACTTTTTGAAATTACACATAAGAAGAAAGATGGATCTACTATGACTCCTGAAGCTGGTGAAATTATGTTACGTTTACTTAATACGATTTGACTTATTTTAGTTATTTATAGTGTTTATTTTCTAATGTTTTAATTCATTGCTTGTAATGCGACTATTGTTATATTGCATTTGTTTTTTTAATATATATTGCATTCCTAACTATGTGATTTATTTATTAGGAAAAACTAAAGGAAAAAAAGACGGAGTACGAAGCGATTGCTTCTAGTGATAGTTCTGTTCATCTTGAAGACATTGATAACCGGATTATTGTTAAAGTTTTGGGTCCTGAAAAGTATGGTCGGGTTCGATTTCAAGGATCTTTCAGTAGCCCAACCCAATATTTTGGATCCAGCTCGCACCAATACATGGCTTCGGGGAGTCAATCTCAAGCTGAAGTTCAGAGGTTAAAAGACCAGATGGCTCAGATGCAAGCGACCACATTTGAGGTTCAAAGGAAATATGAAGAACTTCAGCAACAACTTAAAGCAGAGGCGGCAGCGAGGGAAGCAGATGCTACAGCGAGAGAAGCAGAGGCCACAGCGAGAGAAGCAGCGATAGAAGCAGAGGTTCAAAAGAAATATGAAGAACTACAGCTACGACTTCAAAAAGATGCGGCATCGAGAGAAGCAGAGCAGAGCAAAAAGTACGACGAACTTCAACAGCAGCTTCAGACTATGATGAAGATGTTTCAGCAGTCGCAACTTCCGCCGTCATAGTGTATATTGCATAAATATTTTTATTATTTTAACTTTAAACGTTTTTGTAAAGAAAAGTATGAATTCACTTTTATTTATATCAATTAATATTATTTTAGTCATTATATTATATAAATTTATTGTTTTTGGTTAGTTTAGATCTGGTTGCTTTTGATTTGTTGTTGCAGGAGGGCTGAAAAAAATAGAAAATTTTATTTTAAAAAAATCCTAAAATTAGTGGCGTTTTTTAAAAAAGCGCCGCTAAAAGTCATATCAAATAGTGGCGTTTGTGAAATAAGCGCCGCTAAATAACACTACTATTAGCGGCGTTTTTGAACAAGCGCCGCTATAGAACATTACTTTTAGCGGCGTTTTCTCCCAAAGCGCCGCTAAAGAACATGATCTTTAGCGGCGTTTTTTCATAAGCGCCGCAAAAGTTAGCGACGTTGCCGTTAGCGGCATTTTTTGTGGCGCTTCTTCAAGCGCCGCTAATTGCTTTAGTGGCGTTAAAAAGCGCCACGCCGCTGAAAACCTGTTCTGGTGTAGTGTCTATTCTATTACAGTTCTATTCCATTACAACTCTATTCCATTCCTCCAACAAAATTGTTGTAAATCTATAACTTATAGAGACTAATAATAAATTTTTTTTAAAGTAAAAATTGCAATTTTATTAGCTTATATAGTAGGCAAATATCAATACACTATCATCAAGTTGTCCCAAAATAACTGACTTTTTCAAAAAAAAAAAAAATACAAAAGCATAATTACTTATTTAGCCCTTTAATTTTATAAAAAATAATTTAATCCTCCATTTAATTTCTTTTACCTCTTTTAGCCTTTAAGTTTGCACTGTTTGTCAAATTACCATAAAATAGATGAAAAATTAAGTCCAGTAGCTTTGTTGACGTGGCATGCATGTGGATTGCCACGTGGATGTCACATAAGCATTAAGTAAATTTTTAAAATTGAAAAAATCATTTCTAAAAATTTAAAATTATTAAAAAATGTTTTTTTTTAATTTTTAAAAATTAAGTAATTACTAACACTATCTATTTTAAAGATGATTTGACAAACAATATAAAAATAAAATAACTTTTTATAAACTTGAAAAACCATATAAATCATTTAACAACCACAAGCAAAATTGAATCGTAAACATTTTAATTTGTTGGTGGTCAATTTTATACAGGAAAAGGTGGTTTTCATCATAAATCCGTATACCGTAAACATTGGTTGCCATCAGCTTCTAAGATAAGAATTAAGAATCGATTTAATTGTATATATCAAAATTTTCGTTTTCATTTTGATAAGGATTTGTTTGGAAAGATGTTTAATAATTAGAATTAAGTGTAATTACAAATAAGTATATATATGTGAATGTTAAGATAATCACCGTAATTAATAGGTATTATTGAATATTTAAGTGTAATTAGAATATTTTAGGAAAGGGTAAAATTTAAGTAATTACACTGCTAATTACGCTTAAATCTAATTACCTATGATTTTCTAAACATACTTATTCATTATTTAAGTTTAAAACGTTACTTTTATACAATAATAATAGTATTTTAAGTTTAAGATATGTATATTATTTTCAAAGATTATGTTAATTTTAATGTTAGAGAGAGAATAATCACCCAACAAATATGAAATACTTGAGTGATTAGATAAAATTGCATGAGATGTTTGTTTTTCTTGTTAATTTTATACTAATCGAATTGTTGCATACTTTCTTGGACCAGCGATATATCATTATTTGGTTTTTGGTTTTCTTTACTTGTTTAAATATATTTTTCAAATGATATTGGCGATTTTTATAATAATTGGTTTTTAGAATTTGAAATTATACAGTTTTATACTTCCAAGCACAAAATAAAAATTATGATATAATTACATTCTATCAATCAAATATGCGTAGAAAATTTTCTTATCGAGATATCATTACCCTATTAATTATAATTTCATCTAATTACTTAGCCACAAACCACTCATAACAAAAATATAAAATTTTCTTTATCATTTTCTAAAAAAATTCAAAATGAAATTACAGTACATAAAAATAAGAATGAAAATTGAGATTTGTCATTGATCTGACTACTTGAATCTCATCATATTAATTGATTAAAAATCAAAGGAAGAAGTCAAATATGTGTACTCCATCTTGCCGTTGTTGACTAGTCCACTCCTCTCTTGATTTCGTTAAATGATCAACTTACTATTATGTTATCGCTATTGATACATTCTTATCCAACTTCACTTTACTCCTTCCTATAATTTAATCATCTCATTTACGATTTAAAAAATGAATTTATACTTAATTCAAACTCATTTCATATTAATTTTTATTCAACCTTTAATAATATTTGCTTTTATTTTTTTATTCAACATTTGCGACTTGGACTTTCTCTACAGTAACCGTGTTTTATTTCTGCATGTCACCGAGGGCAAAATGCTAAAACCGTGTTCATCTCTATAAAGTATCCCCCTATGCCTTCATTTCAGTCAACCAAAAACACTATGGCTAAGTTTTTCATGAACTATTTTTCCTTCTTCTTCTTCCTCTATCGACTTGTCTTTAAACCATCCAAAAACCCCAAAGCTTTCCATAGAACTGCAAGCAACATTCATGCAAACGAAGGCAAATTATACCACAAGTACCCATCTTTTGCTCACAGAGCAAACCTGTCAAAGGACCAAACCCTGCTACTCTTCAACGTAGAAGATGCATTATTGAAGTCGCCATCTTTGTTCTCTTACTTCATGCTGGTGGCCTTTGAAGCCGGAGGGCTGTTGAGGGCTTTTGTCCTCATTCTTTCCTACCCATTACTACGCCTTGTTGGCGAAGACATGGGGTTGAAGATAATGGTGTTCGTTTGCTTCTTTGGGGTAAAGACGAAGAGTTTCAGGGTTGGGAGTGCTGTTTTGCCCAAGTTTTTTTTAGAGGATGTGGCGGTGGAAACGCTGGAGGTGTTGAAGAAAGGTGGTAAAAAAGTGGGGTTCAGCAATGTCCCTCGAGTGATGATCGAGAGTTTCTTGAGAGATTACTTGGACATTGATTTTGTTGTTGGGAGGGAGGTGAAGGTGTTTCGTGGGTACTTTTTGGGTGTCATGGAAGACAAGAAACAGAGCAACGCCGCTTTGGAGACAATAATTGGGAGCCAAGGGTTGGGAATTTGTGATGTTATTGGCATAAGTGGCTTCAAGGGATCACTTCAATATCATTTGTCTTCTCATTGCAAGGTATGTTTTGAGGTTCTTCTGCATATTCCCTTTCTTTCAAAATGACTTTGGGCCGCTTTTAAAATTATATATAATATAGGGTTTAAACTATGGTATAAATTTTACATTGAATTTAAACTTGTGATTCCTTAAAATATTTTCTGTTAACATAATTATCAATTTAAATATCGAAACACTTGAATTTAATGTGTTTTTAATTTGATTCATGTATTTGAGCTATAACTTAGTGTCCAAAGTAATGATTAAGCTGGTGAAAGAGATACTTTGAGGAATCAATTACAATGGTTTGAAGATTAGGGGTCAATTTAGTATTTGACCATATTTTGAGGACTTACGCATGCAATTATCCCTGTATCTATCGCTCCATTTATAACGATTACCTGTTAGCTAATTTATTGCATCTGTGGTGCAACAGGAAATTTACCTCGTGAGAAAAGCCGACAAAAGAAGCTGGCAACGCATAAGGAGAGATGAATACCTAAAACCACTCATTTTCCACGATGGGAGACTGGCTTTCATGCCGACCCCATTAGCCACCCTAGCCATGTTCATGTGGCTCCCCTTCGGTATCACTCTTTCCATCATCCGAGCCATTTCCGGCATATTGCTTCCCTACAGGCTTTCAATCCCCATATTAGCCTACACAGGGTTCCGACTCTCCCTCTCTCCCAACCCATCGCTCCAAAGCTCAAACACACGTAAAACCAGAGGCCGCCTCTACGTTTGCAACCATAAAACCCTGCTGGACCCACTCTACCTGTCTTTTTCATTACAAAAGGATCTCACCGCCGTCACTTACAGCTTGAGCAGGGTGTCGGAGCTGTTAGCCCCGATCAAGACCGTGAGGTTAGCTAGGGACCGCGATCAAGACAGCAAAATGATGGAAAAGATGTTGAATAAAGGGGACCTAGTTGTTTGCCCAGAAGGAACCACGTGTAGGGAGCCTTATTTGTTGAGGTTCAGCCCTTTGTTCGCTGAGATGAGCGATGATATAGTTCCCGTTGCAATGGACTGCCATGTTAGCATGTTCTACGGTACCACAGCGGGTGGGCTGAAATGCTTGGACCCACTTTTCTTCATCATGAACCCACGTCCAAGCTACAACGTACGAGTCCTTGATGGTGTATATGGGTTGAGCTCTTTTCTTGGTGGTGGTGAGAGATCAAGGTTCGATGTAGCTAACCATGTGCAGAGTGAGATTGGGAAGGCACTGGGTTTTGGTTGCACCAGGCTGACCAGAAGAGACAAGTACTTGATCTTGGCAGGGAACGAAGGAATAGTTAATAAATGCTAACCAAATTAATTTGCTCCAACCCGGCTAACATAGTTTTAACCTTTATTATTTGTTTTGAATTTCAACTACAGAATAATTCCTTCCAAATCCTTAAATAACTTTAACCAATAAGTTGATTAACATTTACTTTTCTTTTCATGAAATATAGGAAAAAGAAAAAAGGATTGTAAGTTGTAGCATAAACATATTTTTTGGTTGTATATTTAACTTAATTAATAGTAGAAATATTTTGCACCCTAGATAGTGCTGTATTCTTTATTTGCTGCTGTTTTTTTTTTTTTTTTTAAATTGTATGCATCTGCTTTATTTCAGATTTTTGATAAGGGATGTTTGAGCGTGTTGTTTTAGCTTTAAGTTTATGAAATAGAAAATTAAAAAAAATATATATCTAAAATCGTAAAGTAGGGTGGTAATTAGAGATGAGGCTCGGATTGAATTATGGGCCTAAAAATTTGTTCAAGCCCGGCCCGAAAGAAAATTGTTAGGCCCAAGCTCGGCCTGGCTCAACCCATATATATTAAATATATATATTTAATATATAATTCGGGCTAGGCCCGAGCCAAAAAAGTTGTTCGAGGCCCGGCCCATTTTCTAAACGGGCCTCATTTTTTGTCCAAACCTATATTTCGGGCCTATATTTTTACCCGAACTCTCCCATTTTTTGGGCGGGCCGTCGGGCCGGACCAGATAGCCCAACCCATGATCACCTCTAGGTGGTAATTATCAAGTAGGAATTATCAGTAGAGATGAATTCGATTATGTAATACATGATTTAGTTCGCCTAATTACATACTAACGTAAAGTAAACGGTACATTAAATTAACTTCTTAGTCAAGACTACTATATATACTGAATAACTTAGATATCACAATAAATTATAATTTTCAAAATATATTATATTTAATATATTGTTACAGAATTTTAAGTTTTATTAACAATTTTAAAAATTAAAAATTTTAACAATACATTAAATATAAATTCATATATTAAATATAATCTCATTTTATTTGCATATTATATTTGCCTCATTGAACACATTGCAAAAGATTACATTATCTTTTGTATCGTGGCTTGCTATTTAATTAGATATCTTCCAACTAGAGTAGATCATAATCATGGACCGGATTTGAATAAAAATTTCTAGGTTTAAGATTGCTTTGATTTAACTAATAATAAATATTTTTAAACGTAGAAACCAATTTATGAGTCGAATCAGACCTACCAAAAAATTGGGTTTAGGAATGAAACTTGGTTTTGGAAGAGGAGCGCTGCCTGACCCACGCACAGCTAAACTTCCAACTACCCATTGGCCAAAGCTGAGATCGTGACAGATCAGACGTTGACATTAACAAAACACAGATTTTATAAGATATGTGTGGCCTTATGACTTACTGTTTTGTCGAGACATCGACATCAAAATACATGCTGCTGCTATAAAATTATAGTTCGCATATTTATATCAATTTATATATATATATATATATATATGGTACAGCAATTTTATATATTTTGATGTTATATTTAAATGAAAATATATTTTCATAAAATTTAATATGATACAAATTATATTATATAAATTTTGATGTATATTCATATCATATATGTAATACCCAATTTTAGCCCGGGCTCACATATGGAAACATAATTTTCGAGGATATACAATCTTAAATATGATATGCATTCTTAGATATGATATATGCAATCTTAGAAGATATGATTTTGTAATCTCAGAGATTTAATTTGTAGATACCCTTTAATCTTAGCCGTTGATGTAATTGATCTGTACCGTTGGATTTGGGAAGGCTCAGCTATAAATAGAAGCCTCTCCCTTCATTGAGAAGGGGAGGAGATCAATAAAAAGAAAGCTATTATTTTTGCAACACAGAGAGTTCAAAAAGCGGGAGATACAAAATTTTTTAACACAGAAGGTTATTTTTTTTCCATTTGGTATTCTTCATTCGTAGTTTCATTATTTTATTTTATTTTATTTTTATTTATTTATTCCGCTTAAAAATACGAAGAAAAGAAAGGAGGAAAGGGATTTTACCTTTTTTCGTCGAAATCGTCGGATGGTTGCCATCTCCGTCGCGATCGGAGTGTTGGCATAGGCGAACGGCGGCGCAAAATGGGTTAAGAAGAAACCCTAGCAAAGAGCATTTGTTTTTATTTATTTATTATTATTTTTTCTTTCTACTGCAAATATTTTTTTTTAAAAAATGAAGAAAACTGTTTTAAAACCTAAGGGCAAAACGACACCGTTCGGTTTGGGGGTGGGTCCGCGCGTCGACCCGACCCGCAGGTTGGGTCCGCGCGTTTTCACCCTAAATGGGTAATTTGCGCGATTGCCCCTCTGTGTTTTCACATTGTTCCAGATCTATTTTTTAAATTTACCCGGTTCATTTTCAATTTATTCACTTTAGCCTATGTCAATACACAGCGTTTTGGGAAGTTGGGTTATTGCCCATCTAGACCCCCATGTCATTCGCGTGTGGCATTTTCGTCCCTCATTTTACTTCTAATCCTATTTGTTGCCTGCTAATTCGATTTCAATTACAATGTGACTTTTTTTTTACTCAATTTATTACCTTTTAGCATTATTATTTTTTTATTACTATTTTTGTTTTATTCCCATAATTGATACGTACATTAATTTTCATTTATCTTCTTACACGCATATTTATTTTTTTAATATAGAGTAATCATTATTTTTTATGTATATATGTAATTATTTTATATATATATGTACAAATTTATTATATATATGTATATGTAAATATATTGTTATATTTTTAAAATGAATATTTTTATATTTATCTATATACGTGTATATGTTTATGTTTTTAAAATGCTCACATACATATATATTTTTAATACATATTTTAATCTATATTTTTTATATTTTTCTTTATTTCATAAATGTATTATATATTTATATAAATTTTATAATTCAAAATTTTATATGTAAATCTTGTGCTTGTTTTTTCTTCCTCATAATTTCAATAAATATATTATGTACCTTTTTATTCTTTATGCGTTTTGTTTATTTCCTTCTTTTGTTTATCGATATTATGTTTTTATTTATGTTTTAAAAGCATGCTTTTATGTCAATTTTGTTTATTTATTGTTTATATTATTTCTATACAATTGTTGTACTTGTTATTGTGACTTTATCACACGCATTCAATATAACATTACATCATCTTTTTACTTGAATTTAAAAATAGAACTTTTCAAAATAGAGATAATACTCGTATTTAGGATTTTCAAGGAAATTGAGCCATAACGTATTGGGTTCTGATTTTCTTCGTTAAATCTAACAATCGAGTACTTCTCTTTAATCAAAAAATAAGAATTCATTATTGGGAATTCAACACGTTGTGTCCTAACGTATTGGATGTGACGCATTGATTTCTCGAAATGAAGATTTTTTCTAAAAAATAATAAATGAAGTTGTAATGGCCCAAATTTGAGGTTATCGGAACAGTGGTTTCGGGACCACAAATCCGATGAGAAAAATTTTATTTTTCTTATATTTTTATGGTCTACAATTTCACAAAATGATTTCGTGAAAATTTCGACGTTTGGGCACTCAATTTAGTCAAAAGGACTAAATTGTAAAAAGTGCAAAAGTTGAGTTCTACATGTTAGAGGTGTCCAATTGTTATGAAACTTTAAATTGGAGGTCCTTATATGGTAATTATACCATTGGTAACTTGGTAGACAAAATGGACATGAGATAAGTGAAATAGAAAATTTTTAAGTTAGGGGCAATTTGGTAATCTAGTAATTAAAATGAATTAAAAGGAAAAAGATGGAAAAATCATCATCTTCTTCATTAGGACGAAATCAGCAAGGGGAAGCCATAGTTAGGGTTTTCAAGCTTCCAAGCTCCATAGTAAGTGATCCCAAGTCCCGCTTTTAATGTTTTTACGTTTTTGGAGTCCCTAGTAGCTTAATTTAGCTTATTCTAGCAATAATTTAACCTAGGGTTTATATTTGGAAAAATACCCATAGGTGAAAAGTGTTTATTTTGATGTTTTATGATAGAATATGAAGCTAGAAATTATGTTAAACAACTTTTGCTAAGCGATTTTAAGTGAAAACGAGTAAAACGACATAATCCAGAAAATACCTAATGTTCATAAGTACATGTTAGAGTGGGAATTTGATGTTGCCATAGAAGGGAAAAATGTTCAGAATGTTATAAAACATAAGAATAAGAGATGAAGTTTAGTTTCCGAGCCTTGGGGCAAAAATGTAATTATGTAAAAGTTTAGGGGCAAAATTGTAATTTTGAAAAAGTTAGAGTCAAGGGCTGTTTTGATGAATGTGATTATTAAATAAGTTAAATTTACTATTTTAGATCAAGAAGTACGAAACTCGAGGTTAGACAAAGGGAAGAATAAAGTTGAAGACTAAGTTGGTGAATTTGGCTATAATTGGTACCGAGATAAGTTTACGGTAAATAAATGCAATATTTCAATATTTATTATTAATTTTGTTAATTTCCAGCAATTATGAATTTATTTTATGAATTTATTTGATGATGATCCAAGCATGAAATGATAGAGAATTAAAATTTAAAAGTCCCGTTGATACATAAGGATGGTACTGGATACGAATGTCATGACATTTGGGTAAAGAGATCCCATGTAAGACCATGTCTGGGACATGGCATTGGCATCCTTAAGATCATGAGAGGTCCCATGTAAGACCATGTCTGGGACATGGCGTTGGCACCGAGATGAGAGGTCCCATGTAAGACCATGTTTGGGTCATGGCATTGGCACCGAGATGAGAGGTCCCCTATAAGACCATGTCTGGGACATGGCATGGGCACCAACATGAGAACATCCCATGTAAGACCATGTCTGGGACATGGCTTTGGCATGTTATTATCAGAAGAGACCCGAGTATCCTTATTATTCCAATGTAGCTCAACGGGCTTGTAAACGAATCATGTTCATGAAAGTTCAGTTTAAAGCATAAATGGCAAGCTCGTAAGTTGTAAGACTTAAGAACTTATTATACTATCAATTGATGTTCAACGATGCAGCAAGAGTTGAGTAAGTTATGCACACAAGTATTCTAAGTAAACAAGTAAGAGAACTAGTATGAGATTAACTAAAGAGTAAACTAGAGATATAGTCACTTGAGTTTAATTATTTGTGTGTAATGTTGTTATTTATTTGCTAGTAAACTTACTAAGCTTTATGCTTACTTCTTTTATTTCTCTTTCTCTTATAGTATTGCAAAGCTACTTCAAGGATCCTAAAGAAGTCGGAGATCGTCCACACTATCAACCACAACTGCTCGGTATTTTATGTCAAAACACGTTTGAGTTATGGCATGTATAGGGATTTGTTATTTTGTATGTTTGTAATGATGATTTTGCTAATGAGTGATGTGTAAGTATTTGATGATGTATGGTCATTAAAATGGTTAAGGATGAAGGTGTTTGTTGTTATGAAAGATTAGGTGATAAATTATGCATGGAAATCATGAAAGGATAAAATTTTGCAAAGAAACAGAATTCAGGCAGCACAGTGACGTGAATTTGAAAAATCACCTAGGATGGTATAAAATGAATTAGAGGGTGAATGATATATGGAATTAAATCTTGTTGAGTCTATTTTCATGGAAAAATAACAGTGTAGCAAAAGGAAATTTATATTTTAAGATATGTGAATTTTAGTAAGATAGGGTCAGAACTGTTTTGGAGTCCCTGTTCTGAGTTTAGAAAATAATTACAAATTGTACAAAAATGTTTATGAGTTGAAATTTACATGCTTAGATTCCTTAATGAGTCTATTTTTTAGGAACAAGTGGAATAGCATATGAAAATCCTATAACGAGAAAAGTTATTTTTAGTAACAAGAGGTCAGAATAGTCGAATGGTGAAACAGGGGAGACTTTAACTAATAAACTGTACTAATTGGCTGAACCCAAAATTCTAAAAATTTTATGGTAGAAAGATATATGAGTCTAGTTTCAAGGAAAATTTACGGAGTTAAATTTTGAGTTCCGTAGCTCAAGTTATAATTAATTTAGTGACCGCTGCGCAATTGGACAGCTTTGCTGTAAATAGTGAAAATAATTTGCAAAAGTAAATTTTTATGCTCCGAATTAGTAAGATAAGTTAAGTAATGCCTCGTGCTCGACTCCGGAAACGGTCTCGGGTAAGGGGTGTTACATTTTGTTGGTATCGAGAAGCGTTTAGTCGATTCTAAAATATGCAGTATGAATAAGAGTCTACCTATACATGCCATACTTATATATTTTGATAGTGTGATGACTCTTGACGATTTTAAAATGTTTTCTTTTATAGTTATGGATCCTGAACGAGCTAGTACAGATGAAGTAGAGAGTAATGCGCCTATTCCCGCAGAAGGGACTGTGCCATCGATGTTAATGTTAGTGAAAGACCCGCATCGAGATAGACAGGAGGAGGAGCTAGAAAGCCTTCTTCCAAGCCATGATGATTGGTTTGCCGAGTTCGTTCGCACGAATCCGACTATAAGACCTCCACCCCTCAAGAATCACAGGTTCCCATGTAGCTTCCCCACCGCAGTATAGTTATCGTGAGAGACCACCTGTTGATAAGATTAGGAAGCAAGGGGCTGAAGAATTTCGGGCTACCAAAGATGATGATGCAGAAAAAGCAGAATTCTGGCTTGAGAATACAATCAGGGTTTTTGAAGAATTATCTTGTACTCCGGAAGAATGTATAAAGTGTGTTGTTTCACTTCTTCGAGATTCAGCTTACCATTGGTGGAAGACCCTCGTGTCAATAGTACCGAGTGAGAGGGTTACCTGGGATTTCTTTCAGGAGGAGTTTCGAAAGAAGTACATCAGCCAGAGATTTATAGATCAGAAAAGGAAGGAGTTTCTTGAGCTAAAACAAGGTAAAATGTCTGTGACTGAATATGAACGCGAATTTGTCAGACTTAGTAAGTATGCACGGGAATTTGTATCCACCGAAGCCAACATGTGCAAGAGATTTGAAGATGGACTTAATGATGATATTCGATTATCCGTGGGTGTCCTGGAAATTAGAGAGTTTGTTGTTTTGGTTGAGAGAGCTTGTAAAGTAGAAGATTTGCTAAAAGAAAAAGAGAAAAGCAAAACTGGAGCTGAAGCGCAGGATGCAAAGAAGAGGCAGATGAGTAAATCATTTCAGTCTATGTCTAAGAGGCCTAGGGAGCTCTCTAGCGGATCATATTTTCCAGCTAGATATCCTGGCCGAAGTAGGGGCAGAAGATTTGAGGGTTCTAGAGCTCAAACCACTACAGTTGCCAGGCATCGGCAAGATTGACCTCCTAGGCCGGAATGTCCTCAATGTGGGAGACGCCACCCCGGAGAGTGTAGAGCAGGTGAAAATGTTTGTTTCAGATGTGGAGCGTCCGATCACTTTATTCGGGATTGTCCTGAAATAGCTAAAAGAGAAGAGATAACGAGTGTGAGATCAGGAAATGCTCCTACTAGAGGTAGACCGTAAAGAAATCCAGGAGTGGGAGCGAGTAATAGGAGTGCATCCAGAGATTCAGCAGCGAGATCAGATGTTAGAGCACTCACGAGAACATATGCTATTCGTGCTCGTGAAGAGGCGTCCTCTCCTGATATAATTACGGGTACATTTTCTCTTTATGACACTAATGTTATTGCATTAATTGATCCTGGCTCTACACATTCATATATATGCACGAAATTAGTATTTGTTAAAAATTTGTCTGTTGAACCTACTGAATTTATGGTTAAAGTCTCTAACCCCCTGGGCCAGTTTGTGATGGTGGATAAAGTTTGTAAAAATTGTCCACTGATGATAAAAGGTATTTGTTTCCCGGTTGACTTGATGTTATTGCCTTTTGATGAGTTTGATGTGATATTGGGCATGGATTGGTTAACTCAGCATGACGCAGTAGTAAACTGTAGACAGAAATATGTTGTACTGAAGTGCCAGAATGGAGAATTACTTCGGGTTAAATCTGATCAGACAGATGAATTATCTGATGTAATTTCAGTGATGTCAGCTCAGAGGTGTGTCAGAAAAGGGTATGATGTTTATTTGGCGTATGTGTTGGATACTAAAGTATCTGAGTCAAAGATACAGGCAGTGCCAGTTGTATGTGAATTTTCTGATGTGTTTCCAGAGGAATTACCGGGGTTGCCACCAGAAAGAGAAGTGGAATTTTCTATAGATTTGATTCCGGGAACTACCCCAATTTCCATAGCTCCGTATCGTATGGCTCCTACAGAATTAAAAGAGTTAAAGGCACAGTTACAGGAACTTGTTGACAGAGGTTTTGTTCGTCCGAGTCATTCACCTTGGGGTGCTCCAGTTCTGTTTGTGAAAAAGAAAGACGGGTCTTTGAGATTGTGTATTGACTATCGGCAGCTTAATAAGGTAACTATAAAGAATAAGTACCCGTTGCCTCAAATTGATGACTTATTTGATCAACTGAAAGGTGCCACAAGATTTTCAAAGATTGATCTCCGATCGAGTTATTATCGCCATTCTGGGTAAAAGAGCCGATGTGCCAAAGATGACTTTTAGAACCGTGTTTGGGCATTATGAGTTTCGGTTATGCCGTTTGGGTTGACTAATGCACCGCAGATTCATGGATTTGATGAACCGGATATTCGCATCGTATCTAGATAGGTTTGTAGTAGTTTTATTGATGACATTTTAGTTTATTCTGGATGAAACCGAGCATGCGTAACATTTGAAAATAGTGTTGCAAATTCGTGTGAAAAGAAACTTTATGCTAAATTCAAGAAATGTGAATTTTGGCTTCGAGAGGTAGGTTTTCTGGACATATTGTATCCGCAGAAGGCATCGTGGTAGATCCGAGTAAAATTTCAGCTATTGTCAATTGGAGTCCACCGAAGAATGTATCTGAAGTTAGAAGTTTCTTGGGTTTAGCTGGTTATTATCGGATATTTGTACAAGGGTTTTCTATGATAGCTTCTCCAATAACCCGTTTATTACAGAAAGATGTTAAATTTGAATGGACAGAAAAATGCCAGCAAAGTTTCGACCGATTGAAGGAGTTGTTGATGAAAGCACCTGTGTTGGTACAGCCTGAATCGGGTAAGGAATTTATTATTTATAGTGATGCATCATTAAATGGTTTGGGTTGTGTCTTGATGCAAGAAGATAAAGTAATAGCCTATGCTTCAAGACAACTTAAGCCACATGAAAGAAACTACCCGGTACATGATCTCGAGTTAACTGCTATTGTATTTGCATTGAAAATATGGCGGCATTATTTGTATGGTGAAAAGTGTCATATTTATACCGATCACAAAAGCTTGAAATATTTGATGACACGAAAGATTTGAATTTGAGACAACGCAGTGGCTTGAATTGATAAAGGATTATGATTTGGTTATTGATTACCATCCGGGTAAGGCTAACGTGGTAGCTGATGCTTTGAGCCGAAAATCTCTATTTTCTTTACGAGTTATGAATGCCCGGTTGTCACTGACTGATGATGGTTCAATCATAGCTGAAACGAAGGCTAAATCGATGTTTCGTCAACAAATATGTGAGGCTCAGAAAAATGATGAGAAGTTATAAGCTAAACGGGTACAATGTGAGTCAGGTAATGATTCAGAATTTCAGACTGAGACTGATGGTTGTTTATTATTCAGAGGCCGAGTATGTGTACCGAAGAATTTCGAGCTTATACAGAAGATTCTACACGAGGCCCATAGCGGTATTATGTTTGTACATCCGGGGAGTAATAAAATGTATAATGATTTGAAAAAGATGTATTGGTGGCCGGGTATGAAACGTGATATCTCTGAGTTTGTATCAAGATGTTTGGTATGTCAACAGGTTAAAGCTGAACATCAGGTACCTTCGGGGTTGCTTCAACCAATCACTATACCGGAATGGAAATGGGAAAGAGTCACTATGGATTTTGTATCTGGGTTACCGATGTCTCCAAAGAAGAAAGATGCCATTTGGGTAATTGTCGATCGATTGACAAAGTCTGCACACTTTATTCCGGTATGTATGGATTATTCTTTAGATAAATTGGCTGAATTGTACATATCTGAGATTGTTAGACTACATGGAGTGCCTGTCTCCATTATATCAGATAGAGACCCCCGATTTACGTCTCGTTTCTGGAACAAATTGCAAGAAGCTTTGGGTACTCAGTTGCATTTCAGTACTGCATTTCATCCTCAGACAGATGGCCAATCTGAGCGTGTAATTCGTGTATTGGAAGATATGTCTGATGTTGTGTATTAGAATTTCAAGGTAATTGGGAAAGGTATCTACCTTTGATTGAATTTGCTTATAATAACAGCTTATCATCCAAAGATTAAAATGGCTCCGTATGAAGCTTTGTATGGTAGAAAATGTAGAACACCATTATATTGGATAGAGCTCAGTGAAAAGAAGATACACGGAGTTGATTTGATTCGGAAATGTAAGAAAAGTAAGACCGATTCGGGATAGTTTAAAGCGACTTCCGATCGTCAAAAGTCATACCCGATCTTAAACGAAGGAGATTGAATTTCGTGGGTGATAAAGTATTCTTAAAAGTGTCTCCTTGGAAGAAAGTTCTCGGTTTGGTCGAAAGGGTAAATTGAGTCCAAGATTTATCGGACCATATGAGATTATAGAAAGAATTGGACCGCTTGCTTACCGATTGGCTTTACCACCGAACTCGACAAAATTCATAATGTATTTCATGTATTTATGCTACGATGGTATCGATCGATCCTTCACATGTTATTACTCCAATGTAGTAGAAATTCAAATGGATATGACTTATAATGAAGAACTGGTTAAAGTATTAGCACGAGAAACAAAGGAGCTTAGAAACAAAAGGTAACTGGTGAAAGTGCTATGGCAAAAGCACGGGATTGAGGAAGCAACATGGGAACCGGAAGAGACAATGAGGAAGCAATACCCGAATCTCTTTACTGGTAAGATTTTCGAGGACGAAAATCCTAAAAAGGGGGGGAGAGTTGTAATGGCCCAAATTTGAGGTTATCGGAACAGTGGTTTCGGGACCACAAATCCGATGAGAAAAATTTTATTTTTCTTATATTTTTATGGTCTACAATTTCACAAAATGATTTCGTGAAAATTTCGACGTTTGGGCACTCAATTTAGTCAAAAGGACTAAATTGTAAAAAGTGCAAAAGTTGAGTTCTACATGTTAGAGGTGTCCAATTGTTATGAAACTTTAAATTGGAGGTCCTTATATGGTAATTATACCATTGGTAACTTGGTAGACAAAAATGGACATGAGATAAGTGAAATAGAAAATTTTTAAGTTAGGGGCAATTTGGTAATCTAGTAATTAAAATGAATTAAAAGGGAAAAAGATGGAAAAAATCATCATCTTCTTCATTAGGACGAGATCAGCAAGGGGAAGCCATAGTTAGGGTTTTCAAGCTTCCAAGCTCCATAGTAAGTGATCCCAAGTCCCGCTTTTAATGTTTTTACGCTTTTGGAGTCCCTAGAGCTTAATTTAGCTTATTCTAGCAATAATTTAACCTAGGGTTTATATTTGGAAAAATACCCATAGGTGAAAAGTGTTTATTTTGATGTTTTATGATAGAATATGAAGCTAGAAATTATGTTAAACAACTTTTGCTAAGCGATTTTAAGTGAAAACGAGTAAAACGACATAATCCAGTAAAATACCTAATGTTCATAAGTACATGTTAGAGTGGGAATTTGATGTTGCCATAGAAGGAAAAATGTTCAGAATGTTATAAAACATAAGAATAAGAGATGAAGTTTAATTTCCGAGCCTTGGGGCAAAAATGTAATTATGTAAAGTTTAGGGCAAAATTGTAATTTTGAAAAGTTAGAGTCAAGGGCTGTTTTGATGAATGTGATTATTAAATAAGTTAAATTTACTATTTTAGATCAAGAAGTACGAAACTCGAGGTTAAACAAAGGGAAGAATAAAGTTGAAGACTAAGTTGGTGAATTTGGCTATAATTGGTACCGAGGTAAGTTTACGGTAAATAAATGCAATATTTCAATATTTATTATTAATGCTGTTAATTTCCAGCAATTATGAATTTATTTTATGAATTTATTTGATGATGATCCAAGCATGAAATGCTAGAGAATTAAAATTTAAAAGTCCCATTGATACATAAGGATGGTACTGGATACGAATGTCATGACATTTGGGTAAAGAGATCCCATGTAAGACCATGTCTGAGACATGGCATTGGCATCCTTAAGATCATGAGAGGTCCCATGTAAGATCATGTCTGGGACATGGCGTTGGCACCGAGATGAGAGGTCCCATGTAAGACCATGTCTGGGTCATGGCATTGGCACCGAGATGAGAGGTCCCCTATAAGACCATGTCTGGGACATGGCATGGGCACCAACATGAGAACATCCCATGTAAGACCATGTCTGGGACATGGCTTTGGCATGTTATTATCAGAAGAGACCCGAGTATCCTTATTATTCCAATGTAGCTCAACGGGCTTGTAAACGAATCATGTTCATGAAAGTTCAGTTTAAAGCATAAATGGCAAGCTCGTAAGTTGTAAGACTTAAGAACTTATTATACTATCAATTGATGTTCAACGATGCAGCAAGAGTTGAGTAAGTTATGCACACAAGTATTCTAAGTAAACAAGTAAGAGAACTAGTATGAGATTAACTAAAGAGTAAACTAGAGATATAGTCACTTGAGTTTAATTATTTGTGTGTAATGTTGTTATTTATTTGCTAGTAAACTTACTAAGCTTTATGCTTACTTCTTTTATTTCTCTTTCTCTTATAGTATTGCAAAGCTACTTCAAGGATCCTAAAGAAGTCGGAGATCGTCCACACTATCAACCACAACTGCTTTCGGTATTTTATGTCAAAACACGCTTGAGTTATGGCATGTATAGGGATTTGTTATTTTGTATGTTTGTAATGATGATTTTGCTAATGAGTGATGTGTAAGTATTTGATGATGTATGGTCATTAAAATGGTTAAGGATGAAGGTGTTTGTTGTTATGAAAGATTAGGTGATAAATTATGCATGGAAATCATGAAAGGATAAAATTTTGCAAAGAAACAGAATTCAGGCAGCACAGTGACGTGAATTTGAAAAATCACCTAGGATGGTATAAAATGAATTAGAGGGTGAATGATATATGGAATTAAATCTTGTTGAGTCTATTTTCATGGAAAAATAACAGTGTAGCAAAAGGAAATTTATATTTTAAGATATGTGAATTTTAGTAAGATAGGGTCAGAACTGTTTTTGGAGTCCCCTGTTCTGAGTTTAGAAAATAATTACAAATTGTACAAAAATGTTTATGAGTTGAAATTTACATGCTTAGATTCCTTAATGAGTCTATTTTTTTTAGGAACAAGTGGGAATAGCATATGAAAATCCTATAACGAGAAAAGTTATTTTTAGTAACAAGAGGTCAGAATAGTCGAATGGTGAAACAGGGGAGACTTTAACTAATAAACTGTACTAATTGGCTGAACCCAAAATTCTAAAAATTTTATGGTAGAAAGATATATGAGTCTAGTTTCAAGGAAAATTTACGGAGTTAAATTTTGAGTTCCGTAGCTCAAGTTATAATTAATTTAGTGACCGCTGCGCAATTGGACAGCTTTGCTGTAAATAGTGAAAATAATTTGCAAAAGTAAATTTTTATGCTCCGAATTAGTAAGATAAGTTAAGTAATGCCTCGTGCTCGACTCCGGAAACGGTCTCGGGTAAGGGGTGTTACAGAAGTATTCCAAGTTTGGGATTTTGGAGGAATTGTGCCCTAACGTATTGGGCCGCGATTTCTTAAATCTTGAATAAATGGATATTCTTTTAAATTTTTATTACACGAGTATTCTGGCCTAATTCATTTTTGAGGAAATTAGAATGTCGTGCCCTAACGCATTGGGTGTAACATTTTCTTTCTCTAAAATGATAAGGGTCTTAATACGTAACGTTTTTAAGTTTTTGCTAAGTATTATATTTTTCAAATTTTCGACATTAAGACATTAATTAATTAGCTAGGTTGTAATTTTTGGGCGTAATGAGGGTGCTAATCCTTCCTCATACGTAACCGACTCTCGGACCCATTTTTCTAAAAATCGTAGAACAAAATCGTTTTTAGGTGACCCAATCACACCTCAATAAAAGATTAGTGGTTACTCCCAATTTTCATTTTTTAAAATCGACAATCTAAAATTTTTGTTTTTCAAAAAAATGGTTTCGACAATATACTTATTATTATTTTTGTACACTTTTTGCTGAGCTATTTTTCTCTCTTGTCTTCTCAAAGGATGGTGCTGACTTATTTATATGATACAGATATTGTTCACTGACATGACATATTGGGTAGGCTCCATGCACGTTGGCACATATCTTATCTTAGACTTAACACGTGTTTACGTGGCCCCATGTGTGATTACACATGCGCGACCTCGTAGGGGATTATTGGTCACACCCTACGATCACACCTCGTCACGTGAAACCAACCTACGAACACATCATGCAAACTCAATGGAATCAAACCCTAATTCGACCCAAACCCATTCGGATTCGGACCATTTGGACCCAAGATAACCGACATTGTAACAATTTGTCCCCCTTCTGGTTCTAAGAAAGAGTTAAATAGTGACTCTTTTTAAAACCTGGTTAGAAGTGGACTAAAGTTGGAATGATAATCTTTCTGAGTACGCCTTATTCTTTCTGTACAACGTTCATTTAACCACGTGTATAGGAAAAATATTGTTGTCCACATGTGATTGGTTCTTTATCGTTGGGTATTCGAATCATCTGAAGTGAAGGAAACCCACTTTAAAAAGGGGGTAACAATGCCCTAGTAATCACACTGCTTGAATTCAAAATTTCAAAAGAAGAATTTCAGATGATAAGCAAAGGTAATATTTCTGAGAACCTTAATTTTTTTTCATCGATAGAGTATGACTAGAACTAAGGGTAGCGGTCATGTTAATTTGGATAACTCCTCGTGACAACAGAAGCTATGGAATACGGAGGAGGGCAAAAGCTACGTTTGTACCACAAAATAGGAATAAATGTATCGTGCCCTCGCCGTTTGTGGAATTAGAATTCCAAATTTTGCGTATGATTTCTCCATTCCCGAAGGTTAACATTGCCTGAGCGACACCAATGACGACAATTTTTTACTTCCCCTACACGTTTTGGAAGCAGGCTTTCACTTGCCCCTTCATCATTACTTCTGCAACCTCCTCGGTGAGTACCAACTAGCTTCTGACCAACTATCTAGTTTCTCTTGGTGGTTGGTCGTAGCATATTTCATAGAATGTTGTTGGCGCAAAGAGGTTTCGTTGATCATCGTATTTCAAAAGTTATATCAACTGAATCCCTATAATTGAAAGGGTTCGCATGGGTTCTTTTATTTTACTCATTGTAAGGATGCGAAGACCATTATTTCTAATAGATGTAGCAACCTTTGTCTCAATCGCGACAAATACATTCGAGTTCAGTATAAGTTGAGAAGTAGGTTCGGTTTTCCCATAAGATGGTCTTTTCCTAGTAAAAATATATACTCTAGAAGGCGAGATATTTTAACCGAGATGGGTTGGGCACAGTACTACAGACTTTGCCAAGGTTGCGTACTGGATTTAAAAGAAATATTACTGTAAGAAATGTCCTTAAGCATTGTCTTTTTGATTTGAGCCCTAATAGATGGAGGCAAATCGATGCAGATGATAGAACTGACACCAACACAGTTGGGCTTGTTCTTGCATAGTTCGCGTGGCCCTACGAGGCAAACGATGAGTTAGCTCTTATACTTTTGGGGCTAAAAGTTGAGCCAAAGAATTACTTTTATAGCTTTTGTAAATTAAAGCCCCGCCTTTGGTCTTTACAGCCTCCAACGCACAAATAGACTGGTGCAAACATACTTATGTTAACTGTTGATGCTAATGTTAGAATTGTTGGTAGTAACTTAAGGCATTGAAGACAATACGGGGCAGACGATGAGTTAGCTTTTATACTTTTGGGGCTAAGGGCTGAGCCTATGAACTACTTTTATAGCTTTTGTAAACTAAAGCCCCACCTTTGGTTTTCGCAGCCTCCAACGCATGAACAGATTGGTGTGAACACACTTATGCTAATTGTTGGTGGTGTAGGAACAACTCAAGGCACTAAAGATAGTTTTGAGGAGTCTATAAGCTTGTCAAGAGAGATTGATGAGTACATAGACCTTCATTCGTATATGCAGAGTGTTCGTGGTGGTCTTTTTGGAACGGCTGCTGATGGAGGTAATGTGAACACTAAAAAAAGCAGAAAATTGTTGCAGAGACTGCGTACATTGTTTTACGTAGTGAGGATGAGGGAGTTTAAGGGGATCTTTGTCAAAAAAAAAGAAGAGATTGGCCTGGGACTTCTAATGTTGTTGTTTCGATTGCAACGGAGCCCGCTATAAACTCATCTCCAGCAGTTTCTCCTATTCACCCTTCACGAACACTAATTCTAACAAACACTAACACCTTTGGGGTCATAGTTGATCATGGTCCTTTTGGGGTATCTATGAAATATAACACCATTGGCAGTAAAGCAGGGACTTTATTTTCATGGCGTAATCACTTGAATGTATATAAGTTTCCGTTCAAACCTAATGAGGTGAGAAAATAATAGGATAATCATGCATTGGAGGAAACAAAAAGGTTATTTTGCCCTGATGTATCCTCTAGTGACGCTAGAAGACCTTCAATTCGAGAGGACAATATGTCTTTAATGGGTTGATTCGTCATAATAACAACATGATGAGCCTGGAAGTATGGACGCATCTTGTGAATACCCTAATTCACTGTTCTACAATACTACTAACATAGTACACCGAGAATTGGCGAAAACCTTCTGCTTTAACTAAAATAACTACAATTGTCTCCTCCGAGGTTGTCAAATAAACATAGAGGGTTTCTCCCCCACATGGTGACATCAATAGTGGTGGGGATGTGAGATACATTTTGATCTTTTCGATGGCTATCTAACACTCTTCGGTCCATAAGAAAGTAGTTCGCAGGGCTTCAAAGAAAGGCAAACATTTATCAACCATCCTCGAAACAAATCTATTAAGCGCAACCATTTTTTCCATTAAACATTGTATATCCTTTATCATCCTTGGAGGAGGTATGTCCAAGATGGCATGAATCTTTTCTGGGTTAACCTTAATTCCTCTTTCCGAGACCATAAAGCTCAAAAATTTACCAGCTCTTACACCGAAGGCACATTTATCAAGATTCAACCTTATGTTGTGAGTTCGCAACACAACGAACGCCTCTGATAGGTTTTGTACGTACTCATTGATCGATTGTGCGTGTGCGCATTAAACAACTAATTTATGAAACAATTTTTAAGGTTTGGTTTTACTACAAGCGTACAGGTTAGTTGTAATATTTATAGTTTTACAATGAAACAACTAAGTATTCCAAGGATCAAATCTAAAGGAAGATGCGATTGAGCAATAACTAGCATACACAATAGAGGCTAAGTGGCCACTAATAGGATTTTATATTAAGGTGATTCATAAAATAAGTTTGCAAGAAAATTAAATATTTTACTCTAGGCAATAAATTGCAAGAAATGTAAACTAGGGGGACTATCTAGCAAATGACTAATGGGGGTTGGTTGACTTTAATGTGGTTCGCCAAATCTCGGATTAGGGACATAAATCACGTAAATTACCAACTGGCTCAATTTTATCTTCCGATCTCAATTTTATCAACTTAGACGAATTAGGTTTGGTTTATCATCTGATCTCTTCGATTAATCTGGGACTAACGAACGGGTGCGCGACAAGATTACCTTCCGGTATCACTTTATCTTAATATTCCCTTAGAGGCATTACTACCTAAGTTCTTAATTCTATTCAAATTAGTCATATTTGTTACGATTTAGTCTTTTTTCCAAAAGATTTTAGTTTATTCACATCTCCATCAACCAACCTCCTTAAGGATTTAGTTACACATGCTCAAAGTTAAGAAAATAAACATAATAATGGAAAACAAAGCAGCCATAAGAGTAAAACTTGAGAAAAATGTAATAGTTGAGACTTTTATGTAAGAAAACTTAAATAGCATGAAACCAAAAACATTTAATAAAGAAATCTAAAGTAAGAAACACAAAAGAAATAAGCTTTAATAGATTTGAAATGAAACAAACTGAAATGCATTAAACTAAAGCTTAAAGAGTCTTGAAAGCAAGGTACAGGGACTGTAAATGTAAATAAATCTTAGCTACAGTGTTAACTAACTTAACTAACATAAAGAACATCAAGCACAAGAAGTAAATGCAAAAAAAAAAAAACTCTAATCTAAAGTAGAAGAAGAGAAAAATAAAAACCCTAGAAAAGTGCAGAGAAAAACTAAAGAAAACCTAGAGAAAACTAAACCTAAAACTAAGCTAAAAATGTGTCTCTCTCTTCTTCAACATTTTTTTTGGCTTTTTTGAAAGATGTTCTGATGACTTTTCGATTCCAAAATTGCCTTTACACTGGTCTTGTGTGATTGGTGGGTCGAGTAGACAAAGGTTGCCCTTTTTGTCCAAGTTTGTCTCTCTGATGAAGGTAATATCGCAATACCCAGAAAATGATATCGCAATATCTCGAGAAATTTTGAACTTGGGGGGTCTTCCTTGAGAGCTGGATATCGCGATACCCAAAGAGGATGTCACGATACCACTAAATAGCCTCATTGGTCTTCTATACTGCTAGAGGTATCACGATTCCAGGGGTTGGATATCGCGATACGCTTGCCCTTGATGTCGTTCTCGCTCATTTTCAACTTAGAACACATCCCTACATCACTCAAACACACGTTAGACCTCCCAATGGTATTATCGGCCAATTTGGGTAAAAAAAAAACAAAAACGAGAGATTTTCACTTATTATCCGAAAAGTATAAAAATACGAAAATAACAACAAACTAAGCTAAAAACTTTATTTTGCTCGAGAAAAAGCTCATTAAGTGTGTCGAAAAAACCTAATTTGTCACTCATCAAGAGTAGAACCCTTTACAAACATGCCGTTAACATAAACCTCATTGTTACACCCAATCTGATCTCTAAAAATTCTATTCACTAGCTTTTGATAAGTTGCACTCGCATTCTTCAAACCAAAAGACATGACATAATAACAAAATAACACTTCTTTTGTAACAAAATCCATCTTATCCTAATCCTCCGGGGATATAGATATCTGATTATACCTGGAGAAAACATCCATAAAACTCATGAATCTATGCCAAGAGGATGCATCAACCAACCTATCAATTGAAAGCAAGGGAAAATTGTCATTTGGGCAAGCTTTAATAAGGTTGGTGAAGTCGACACACATTCTCCACTTACACTAGCCTTCTTCACCATCACCACATTTGAAACCCAGCTAGGGTACACAACCTCTCTGATAAATCCAGCTGACAACAATTTTCCTACTTCCTACCTTACGACCTCTACAGCTTGCGATGAAAACTTTCTTTCCTTATGTTTCACTGGCTTAGCCTTGGGAAGAACATTCAATCTATGAACAATTGTTCGAGGATCCACCCCTGGCATATCTGTAGCCGACCAGGCAAAAATATCAGGGTTTTCCCTTAAGCATTTTACCAAGATTTCCCTTTCCTCTATTGCTAATGTCGATGAAATCTTAACCACCTTGTCTGCATCATCGTAAAATAATTGCAAAGTTTCCAAAACTTCTGCAACTTCTGGTTTCTTCACTCTCTCCTCATTAATCCCCTGCGAGGTCGTGCGAGTGGAATTGCACATGGGGCCACATAAACAAGTGTTAAGTCTAAGATAGGGTACGTGTCCACGTGCATGGAGCCTACCCAATATGCCATATCAATGAATAATATCCGTATCATGTCTTTCATAATTAATGAAATTATAGACAAGTGAAAAATAATAAAGATTAATTCCATGTCCTTAAATTATCATTTAAATTCTCTAAATTTTAAATTATCATCTTGATTTTAAACTATTCATAAAATATCAAGTTTTTTCATCAAACTAATTATCACATCAAGAATCGAATGTAAATTTAAATTTTGCGTTTAGCGCATATGTAAAATCCACCATACATTTAAATATGGTTTTTAAGGAGTTTATACAATTTCAGAAAAAAAGAAAATTAAAGTGGAAAAAAGGCATTAATTTGAACAATTGAGCTTGCTATTTCAAGTTATAATATATATATATATATATAATTAAAAGTGTCAAGCAAACTGTGCACGTTGTGAGCTTGCTGATCATGATTTTTCCAAATGGGGCACCACAAAGAGTTATGGCATTGGAGATATATATAACAATTTCATTTGCATGTTATAGGTGCCTCAATGGTACACATCACTAAAGTTTATATGATGTTTTGGACTGTAGTTTGTTATTCAATTTTGGCCCTTTCCAACTACCCCCCATTGGCAACGGGTTTCTCTATTATATTTGTGTGGCCTTAAAATAATAAGACATAGCTTGCTGTTGCTTTGGACCATAACTCTAAAATAATTGCTGTTACTATTTTTCCGGGTAAATATATTTTTTGATACTTAAATTTGGTTTTAGAGTTTAAATTGGTACTTAAAGGGTTTTTTTAATTAGGTATTTGAATTTGGTTTTAATGTTAAATTTGGTATCTAAAGTTTATTTTGGTACAATTAGGTACATAAACTTGGCTTCTTGGTTCAAATTGGTACTTGAATTTCACTTTTTGGTCCAAAATAGTTCTTAGTTATTTGAACCAATTTGAATAATGAAGCCAAGTTCAAATACCAATTTGAACCCAAAAGCTAAGTTCAAGTACTTAATCGGACCCAAAAAAGTTTAGGTATCAAATTGAACCTTAAGGCCAAGTTTAGGTGCCTAAATGGACAAAAAAATCCCTTAAGGACCAAATTGAACCTTGATGCCAAGTTCAGGTACCAAAATATATATTTACCTTGATGATCACGAAACTAACTAAAATTTTGGCTAAGGCAAGTGCACCTATGCCAAGTTCATTGGCATTAAACAAAAATTTACCTTATCTTTCAATTAAACACAATAAGTTATTAAGCTTGGCATAGTTGGCTAGACATGGTAAACCACACGTCAATAAGGTGAGTTTTAACTTGTAAATAAAACATATAATACCACAATTCACATCTCATGCCAATTCGTGTCTTTTTGATTAACTAGCTCGAACTTATTCAATCATGGAATGAAACAATTGCATACATGCTCATATCATTTCTTCAATACCTTGTTCATTTTCAAATTCAATATTTCACAAGTGAATATCAAGATCATTATGTCTCATTTCAATTTCTCAATTCATGTAATATGTTTCACCTGATGAACCCTAGTAAACGGGCTCGGTTACACAAGTATCTCCGTTACACCAATTGCTCATCCAAGCTAGGTATATTTGTGCCAGGTTAACAGTCTAGGCTAAAGCTTCATAACAACACATCTGATTGCTTTCCCAAGCTGAATATATATATATATATATATATATATATATATATATATGTCAGTTTACCCGTCTGAGTTAAAACTTTTAAAACAACATCAGGTTACCAGTCCAGGCTAAACTTATGTCACATATATTTTCGAGTTTGCAACAAATGCAAGACCTCAATAACATTTGTAACCAATCCCATACAAGCATGCACAAAACCCTATTGGCATGTCAAGCATATCCTAACATTTATCTTATTTTTAACTTATATAGTTAGATTGAACTTTAATTAACTAAGTTCAATTAATTTAAGCATACTTAATTAACCTAATCCTTCATTAATTAACATATAAGTGGAATCTTCCATCATTTCCCACTAACACATATTATAATTTGGTTTAATTGTCATTTGGGACCTTTGGCTATTTGCAATTTAAGTACCTAAATTTTTAGCCAATTAAAAATTTATAGTGATAAGACTTTTACAGTTTAATCCTTGTACCCTAATTAAGTAATTAATTGAAAAAATTGAAGGACCAAACTTTAATATACCTTTATACCAATTCTGTAAATATTTAATATAAATATTTACAGACCCGATTCATGGAAAAAGAGTTCCAAAACTGTCTTTTTTAGCACCAATAAAAATTGAACTGTTACAATCACACGGTGAAAGATATCACTCTTCTTCTGTAGTTTCCCTAGCTTTACGTCAAGAATTTGTCCAAAAGCGTTAAAATGATAGTCTTAACCTGGGTTGTTTTTGCAGTATATGCATGCATGAAGTTCCCCCCTTTTGCTTTCCAACGTTCTCTTCCCTCCAAATTACAATAGTAATAGGTTTCCCTCCCAAACATGTTATTAACAATCGACTAACCCAATCCAAATGCTGGCAATTGTCATTTATTTCTTTTTATACTTTCAAAGTTGAATTATTACCAATGCAAAAAAAGGTGGCTGGAATGAAGTGTTTCCCAAGAAATGATTCTTACTTGTTATTTTTTATCAACTTGAAATCTTCATTTTTGATACTCAACTCTTTGTTATTTAGTTTTAAGGAAAAAAACTAGTCAAAAAAAGAAGAAGAAGAAGAAATGGAAAATCAAAATGATACTATGTATGGGCGAAGAAGGATCGCAAAACAGGAGAAGTTCAAACGATGCTAAGCAGACCTTGAACGATTTGTTTGGAATATCTAATAATGATAGTTTGTTTGAAGGAGGAAGTGACCATTCATCTGTTGGTGCTAACAACGATTCAAACGCGAAAGGTGAAGGGATCGGGGATCGGTGATGACGTTGATGATGAGTTTGCAAATGAAGAAGTCCATCGTGAAGATCCTGGTATGGACTTAGAGTCAGGGTAGGTGTCAGGGATGTGATTCAATAGCATTAAAGCATTTTTTGAGTTTTATCAAGAGCAGGCGAAGCTGAAAGATTTTAGTGTGGTGAGGCGATCAGTGTGCAGAAACAAGTATGCTTTATTGACATGTGATAAAGGTGGAAAAGTGGGTTGTAGTAGTAGCAGCAACAATAGATAATGATGGAATATGGCATGTAACTAAACTGGATACAAAGCATACACATGGATTGCTTTCAAACCTGTCTAGGCTTATGGTTGCATGTATAGTTTAGAGCGCAATAAGGAAAAAAAAATTACAATATGTAGTCATATATAACGAAATTCTAAACATGAATTTGAATAAAGAAGGAAGATCTAATACATGAGAGGTAGTAATGTAATTGTACATTTATACTATTATATGTAATTTCCTAGGAAAAATATAATTAGTACTACTACTAGATCAACCTTCAATATAATCATTCATAATTATGATTATTAGAATAAGAAAGATGATAGGTCATTAGAAAAATATCAATAACTACTGTTACCATCCCTTAGCATTCATACAACTTTGAAAATAAGGCATTACATAATAAAACTGAAAGGGACTTGAGAAATTTAGGTTTGCTATCATGGAAAATTAAAAAAAAAAAAAGAAGAAAAAAAAAAACTTAACGATCTAACATCTATAGAAACATCAGTATGGTCTGAGAGAGATGCGTCACTATCCAATCCGCGACATGGTTCTTGAGATATCAGAAGCTGAAGCCAAGGCAAACCTTCTTTAACAGTTTGCCTGAAAGGGTTATGCATGAGTCTCCTGAGGCGTCTTTCACACTCAAGTTGATTCCTTTCTTCGCAAGCTTTAAAGGTTATTGGTTTCCTTGTGTAAAGAAAGTGCTTCATCAACCCTGTTTTTCCCTTCATCTGCGACCTCCATCTCTTCAATTGTATTTGTTCTTATACAGGACGTTGATCGTAGCCACATTATCTTCAATCATAAACACCTGAATTTATTGACAAATGCATTTCTCTAACTTATTTTTCGAATCTAATTTAAAAATTAGCTAAAATCTATGGACACTTTAGCTCTATTATTTCATTTGATTCAAATTCTAAAACGAAATAAATTGTTTTTAAAAATTCCGAGAATTTTAATTTGAAGAGATATAAAATTATTAAATTTCAAAATTAAACCATAAAAGAAAATATAATCAATAAAGCCAAAAGAAATACAAATTTGTTAGAAAAGCAAAGGATCGTTGAGAAGTACCTAAATTTGAATTACAAAATTAAACCTATATTAGCATCAATACTAATGTGTCTCGCCTTTCCTTTTTAAACACCCGACTTTTAGGGAAAGAAATATTTTGTGATTCATGTACATTTGCACATCGGCATGTTAAATTCAGACGTAAGAAGAGAAAATGGTGCAATCAAATTTGATTTATTTATGTTTTGTATTTTAATTAATTTCTTTAGCTTTAGCCTTTTTTTACGAATAAATAATAATTACTCAAAAACATCCAAATCAGTAATCTGTAAGTGCAATATGCCAAAATTTAAATGTAACAATTAAAAGGGCATCGATGATGAGGGACCTAAAAAAGTTAGTTTTGCACATTTTCATAAAGTTCTAGTCTAGGCTGGAGAAGCAGGTTCATGTTTTTGACTCCAAAAACAAAAATAGACGTAACATACAAGACACCGAGGAACAGAAAGGTGCATGAAACAGCATATCTATAAATCAAAAAGGACCCTCTACTGATTCACCCTAACCACTACAATTGCGCCTAAAAAACAACCCCACTACAATCGAATCCACATATTTAACAACAATAATTAGCCATTCCAACATGAAACCAATGAGTGATCATGGCAACTTCCACGACGCAGTAGCTATTTTCTTAAATTCATGAGGGGCATTCTGAATAAGCTTATTTAGAACATCAGCATGCAACTTCAAACTACCAACCTTAAGACTCTTGGTCTCCTTCTCTGACTTTATAGAAGAATGTTGTTCTTGTAATTGAGCAATCTTCTTTTCAATCTCTTCCATCTCTTCATCGAATTTAGTTATCCCCTTTGTATTTTCCATTATCTCCCTTTCTGCATTTTCTTTCTCCCCTAGATGCTGACTATGCCCTTCTTTGATTGAAAGTAGTTTATTCACACGGCACCTAAGCAGACTAACATCAAATCCGTGCTTTTCCAAGTCATCAAGACCTTCTGAAATGCTGTCAAATGTGTTTCGAGGGTCATCAAAATGCAACATGGATATCTTATCAAACAAACTGGCAAAGGTCACCATGATCCCAATTGCCGATCCCTCACGAAACTCCTCTCTGCTTTCAGCCAAAGGTTGAAAATGTGGTTTTTGGGGCACAATTTGGAAGACATCCAAAGATTCAATTGTTCGCCATATAGGTGATTTCTTCACAAAAGGCAAACTCTGATCACTATCCAATGGGCTTCTACCAGTAGCATCAATTGCATGAGATTCAATAGGAACATCAACCAATCCTTTTTCCTCATTCCATCCATTGACGAGCCTGCCAGAGGAGAGCCCTGGAAGGAAAAAAAATCCCCAAAATGTTGTAAATATAAAAGCCGAGTGATGATCTACATTTATGTACCCAGACAGAGAGAGATTATACGAAACAAGTTTTATAAATCTGATGAAGCTGCTTACTTGATTCTTCATCACCTGAGGAGTGGATTCCCCCTATCCAAGTTGATAGAGGTTGATCGTCCTCATTCATGTCGGAAATCCCAGCAGTCGCCAAGTGAACCTCTCTTGTTTTTTGGTCGTCATTTATCCTTCCTGTAAAATCTTCAGAGGTTATACACTTAACAAATAGGATGGTTAATTCACAAACTATAAGGCGAGTAACCATAAACTACAAAAAATTAACAGATAGTCAACTTAATTACATCAACATCAGGTAAAAGACAGCACAAGAAACGAGAAGAAAAAGCTGTTGGTACATGCATGACCTTTCTTCTCAACATCACTCTCCCCTCCCCAGCACACGTAGAACAAATATATCGCCTTCTTTCATATGCACCCCTACCCAAATCAATTTTCCTGGAAACTGCTCCCATTACGCCTACTATTCTTCTATCAATTAGCATACCACTTGGAAAATTCATTTAAGAAAATGGTAACTGCTAAACTTGGGTAGACATTGGAAGTGCCTAACTCAATGCTTCCAAGAGAGCCTTGTATAGCAGTTTTATACCGTCCTTGAGGCATATTACTAACAATGACAAACCAAGAACTGAGACCCCCCATGTACCTGACAGTTCCACACCTTTATGTTTTGACAAACCAGCTTCATCACTCGTACAATCTTTTAAAACTTTTTCATCAGTAATACCTCCAGCCCCATTTTGCTCCTTACCTACCAATCGTAATATTAAGTTTGCATTGACACAGATTTGCCTATATACATCAAAAAGCTGAAGCTTAAGTTTTATATACCAGCATGAAAAGCCTTCGGACTTGTAACTACTGCTTTACGTGGTCTTCCCCTCTTTTTTTTCGGATCGCTTTCTCCAACATTATTTTCCATTATTTCCTATATCAGTTAGAGAAACAGTTAATATTACTACCAGAGGAATATATATATACAGGAAATCAAATTAATAAAGGGGAGTCAGATTCCATGTTTGCTAACATATTAAGATAAAAGACAGGCCACAGAGCAGGCTCAAGAAAATTTTCTATTTTAATAAAATGAGCAGACAACACCCAAAAAGTTAACCACTTAATTAGACTTTATATACTGGCCAAAAAGAAAAGGCATTATATGTAAAACAACAACATTAGATATACTCTTTTACCTATGATCATGACAAGGAAATATAGATCAGTTATCAAGTACTTCCAACAGTTTAATAACAAACTTGTTCCCATTTAAGAATTTGAGGCATTTTGAATTTAAAAGTTTATATTAGTAGTTTTCTATGAGCCAAAGACTAAAATGAAATTTTTGCTTACCATATTTTCATTTCTGACTGAATCATTTAAATTGTTTTTTTGATCCCCCATTAGCTTCCCAGGTTCCTCACTAGGGATCTGACAGGAATTTTCAGCCTGTAAAGTCTTTGAGAACTTTGCTGCTAATCCTAAGATGATGGGCATTTCAACTTCTTTTGTTTTAATATCCCCTTCATTAATTTCTCCAGCAACCCTTGTAGTTCCTTCCTTGCCTGAAAATATATAATACGTAAACATTATCTTTAAACAATTTATCAAACTGGCAAACATGTATTGAAGACTAAATTTACCTGCTGTCAAAACCTGTGGGCTGTTACTTGGTGACTTTCTAACTTTTACATTCCTCTTCGCAAGGTTGTCTACTTTACCGTCAGCTGAACCAACTTTCTGCCTCTTAGTCGTCTGCATTAGTAAGGGGAAATGTAGATCAAATGAAGGTAGTAGCGACAGTGCTGAATAGGAATATTGGCTGATGGAGCCAACAAATCCAAAGTGACAATAATCAATGATCATTACCCAGTTAGAACGGTGATGTTGACAGAAAAGGCGGTCATTTGAAGCAGTTTGCTGCAAAGCAAGTGGGCACATTGAATATCCCAGTTGGAAAACAAGGTTGCTCAACCCTTGAAACAACCCATTGAGCAGTGACAACTATGTCAAGCAGGCCAATTTTTTTATGACACTCACGTAGACAAGACCTGTTTTTAGTTATTATGATTCTAAAGCAGCAAGCTAGTTTTCACTTCTTTGTGCAAAGGTTATGCTTGAAAGCACACATGATTTTCTAGCATATTTTAGAACAAGACATACTCTTAACATGGTGAAGTTTTAGAAGCTGAGTGCTTCAAGGAAAGGCAACTCAGGCATGCAACGCAGACACCAAAGAGTGGTAAAGTACACAGTACTTTAAAGTGATATTTATACATTTCTCGTCATCAAATAGGAATGTATTAACATGTGAAAAAGAAAACAAAGAACGAAATGAAAATGATCTGATGTTGCTAGTATGAACAATGGAACTCCAAAACAATAAATCTAACTCACAGTTGTTGCTTCTGTTAATGGGCTCTCACTCTTAGCACAAGGCTGATCAGCAATCACAGTTTTCTTTGGGAATTTAGTAGCTTTACCACCAGTTCTCGGATTCCCTTCTTTACACAATGTTTCACTAGGCATATCTTTTAACTGATCGCCAGTAACTGATATCGGTGTTACCACTGCATTTCCTTCAGTTTGCTTTTTTGAAGACCGTGAATTAGAAGTGTTGCCATTTGATGTTTCCAGTTTGACCTTCTTCTTGCCTGAGTGCAAAGTACTGTTTTCATCAGTGGGAGTTGGCTGCTCTGTAGCATTCCTTTTCATCTTTTTCAAAGGAATCTTATCTTCAGTGTTTTCTTTTGTGGACAAGGAACTTTCAAGTTCTCCAGCCATCTTGGTGTACCGGGTACCACAGAGAGCATCCCCTATCAGCTCTTGGTCATCAGAAGCAATTATGACTTCCTGAAACAAAAGCTCACCGCTTAAGTACTCTTTTACCTAAAAACGAATGATATTTACACTTGCATGCTACTAAATTTCTGAAATAATCACAACAAAAAAATGCAAACCACTAAAGGAATTGTAGACAATGCCAGAAGTAGTACAAACATTTAAGGCATTCAACACACAAACTAGTTACATGTAGAATCTGACCAGATTCTAAAAAACAGTGAATCGTATACAAAAACTAGTTCAACATCTGTCTAGAAAAAGTTGAAATATGTGTAGAAGGGAAGATAAGACAATAAAACAAAGCATTTTTAAAACTGGAATACAGAAGGCCATCACTGTTACGAACAGAAATCAACTTAGATAAAGCCAAAAATCATTATTTCAGATATTTATTTCCTTCTCCTTTTAAGATAATTAAAAGGTATGCACTAGACCCATGTTCAGTACCACAAACACAACATTAACAGCTCATTAAATTTTAAAATGGGAAAATAATGGGGTAACAAAAGAAATTTATATCCCAAAAAGAAGTAGGAGAGATACCTTGGATTTACTAATCCAGTTTCCATCGGTCCATTCAACGTTAGGCCTTATATCAGAGTGAGAGAGTTCCTTGTCCTCATTTCCATGCTTAAAGAAGACATTGTACCTTCTTCCAGTAAGAACTTTGGTAATTACTCCAGTGCGCCAACCAAAATTATATGTTGTATCCACTCTTTCCAGCAATTCATAATTCCTATCTGCATATCGAGGAGGAGTGGGTCTGATATGGAGGGAATCTACAACAACTTTTGCAGTCCCAGACTCATCATCATTCTTAGAGTTCTGATACTTCACCAGGAAAGTCTTATCCTCATTTTCTTTTACGACTATTGCAGGGAACCAAACATCACGTAGGCTTTCATCATCAACATTTACCTCCACTGCTGTCCCAGAGCTAAAAACGGAGCCTGTTGATTGCTTTAAAAAAAAAAAAAAATCACTCACACGATACCATACCAAAAGTCAATCAAGTTTCCACAGATGAAAGTTTCGTAAATATCAAACTAAATTTACATGACTCCCAGACCAAAATGCAATGAAAATTAGCAGAACTTAAACAAAGAAAGCACTGAAGGTGAAACATATCGATCGAGTTCATTATTTACACCAATTAATTAAGCACTAGAAAGGCTCTAATTTTAGAAGCAATCATGAAAGCACGACTTAAATAGCAAATTTTCAGTGTAAAAAGCTACATGCAGTGAGATTCGCAAGTTCAATACAGGGAAAAAACTTATTCCTAAAAAAGTTCGGCTCTCAACTCCAAAATAACCCCCCCCCCCAAATTTCCAGATAAAAAAAACTGAAAAATTAAAAAGAATGAACACTTCACCCATACCTGCTTTTCAGGGCGAACCCAGTTGCCATCGATCCAATCCCAATGAACCCTTAAATCTTTCCTATCAAACTCAATGACATCAGGAGGATTATCAAAGTAAACCCTATATTTCGACTTCGCCAAAACCTTCCTCACAACGCCAGTCCACCAACCATCTCTGTACCTCGCATCAACGATTTCGTTCACTTCGAACCCGGACTGAGCATTTCCCTTCTCATTAGGCGGCAAAGGGCGAATATAACCGGGGTCGACATGCTCAGTCAAAGGGGACTTACCATCGTCAGCGAGTAAAGTCTTGTAGCGAACAAATGCCTTCTTTCGTTTCTTGGAAGCGGATTTGGGAGGCATTTCGAGGATAGTGGCCAAGTACCAAGCCCCTCGAAAGCCTTCCTCGTCACTGCTGACCTCGACTGGGGCTCCCTTGCTTAAAGGCTGTTGTTGTTGAAGTGGGTCATTTTCAGCAGGAGAATTCACCATGCTTGGTGAAACTGAGAGAGTTATGGTATGTGGTGTGGAATCTTTCTAGCAGAAAATTCTAAGGGTTTTTTTTCTTTTTCTTTTTTTATCTATTTTTATTTGGACTCTGCACTTCGCATTTCAGTCAATCGGCTAAAGCTAAATGCTATTGGCCTCTTTTTCTTTTTCTTTTTCTTTTTGATTCTTGAAGTTCTCTATCAGTATAAAAAATTAAAGAATTGAATTTTACAATTATATGCTGCAACTCCAACCAAGACAAATGCCTTGTTTCCAAATTTTCCTTGTTCATTTATAGATAGTAATGTTTATTATTTATATGATATTGTATTTATTCACAAAACATAGTAAATAATTTGTTTTCTTTCGTTTTGCTTATGACGATTATGTCACAACTGGACTAACACATTCAGACTTCTATATTTCAATCACCACATGTTCGGTTGAAAAAACACATGAATCATATAAATAAATAAATAAACACTTAAAAGGACTTGTTTTAATTGCATGTAACTTGTTTGAAAAGAAATTAAAAATTAATTACCACGACAGAATATCTAGGTAGCTCCTGGATAGAAATATGAACATTTACAAAATAAAATACCCAACTCTCTCAGCTAAGCAAAATGGGTGAAAAATACGTGTTGGTTTTTTTGGATCCTGATGCTTTATGCATATTCATTCAAAAAGATGTTGTCTTTTTCCTACTTGACTACACAAACTTACAAAGCCAGGTCAAAGGGTTAGAAAAAAAAAAGCGAGAGAGAGAGAGAGAGAACTTGGTAGTCAAAACTATGGAACTTGTTCATCTGCTTCCAATGACCAATGGTAGAGTAACAATGGGTTGGCAATGACCCTGAAATCTTGCAATGAATCAAAAACAGGCTGATGAGAATTTGGGCAAATAAGAAGAAAGCAATATCATCATTTTGTTTATACGGGGTGATGTCAATTTGCTACCTCACCCTTTTTTATAGATCAGAAGCTTTCATCTTTCTTGGTCTTTTATGAGCTCCCGCTGGTGACGATGGAGTCTCAGATGTTCTCCCAGGTCCCTACAATACATATACATATCATAAGACCTGATAAGTTCCAAAACTTTAAGAGACAAAAGGAAATATTAAGGCAAGAAAATAATATAGATACCTTTCGTTTTTGCTCCCTTTTGACAACCCTATCACCTGGAATTACTATCAGATATGAAAATGATCAAAACCATTAAACTCGCCCGTCTCAGATAAAAATATTAAAGGAAAATGAGATATATATTACCTCCAAAACTAATGGTGTCAGGGACAAATGTGCGGTCCTGATCAGCAGCACGTTGTGATCGCTGCTCAATTGACAGAACCCCACAAAGTTTCAATGATTTGAACCATTGACATAATCACACATCTGTAAAACTATGAGATTAAAATGATTCAGAGACTTAGATTTTTCAACCTTTGCAGTGCCTGGCATATCACCATAGGAACCATCACGGAAAGATGAACCTTCTGCCTCCTTGTATTGCAACTGTTAAAAAAGACACAACTTCTTTTAATGCCTTGGCTAAACTTCTGAACACAATTAATCAAGCATAATTCATAATTTAGATCTAACTCTAAAGATGTGCTTGGTTAGGTGGAAAAGACGAGGGACTAGAAAAATGGAAAGAAAATCAATTTTAAGTGTGCTTGGTAGGGAAGAAAAGTGAGGAAAAAAATAGAAAAGATGACCATTTTTCATCCTAATGCATAAAAATCAATACTTCCAAATTGGAAAGATGAGAGGAGAGAAAATGAGATGTGTATTTTAGTTCAAAATTATGCATTTTTTCCTTTCATTTTTCAACTTTACCAAGCAATGAATAGAAAGAAATTTCATATTTTCCATCTTTCTATTTTTCTACCACTTCAATTTTCCATCTGTTTCATTTTCTTTCCACTCTACCAAGCAAAGTCTAAATCCGGAACCCCACAGTTTCAACACCTTGGCCTAATTGGTACAAGCAGAATAAATGATATAATTTTTCAGATGCCTATCAGAAAAGAAAATATAATATCTTGGACTCAACGAAAATGAGAAATACCATGACTAAGTTCATTCTCTTTTTTTTTCATAAATAATAAATTCAGTAAAAGGAATTGGAGATGAGAACTATTTTAACGAAGTTGTACAATAATTTTGCAGGAATTGTTTAACTACAGATCTTAACATGAATGGTAGGACTTGATATAAAAGAGGAGTGTTAAGTAACACTCAAGTTTCAAAATGATGAATAAAAGATAGATGTTACAACATCAAGGTGTTTGGTTGTTGAAAATTGTGATACATATTACTCTTCTTATCATGTATTTGCTGAGTTAAAACATAAGTATTCTTTGTTAATGTACCATCTTACCCTTAACATCTTTAATTTTTATATAATTTAAAATAAAATATAATAAAACTATTTAAAAACTATTTATATTAAAATATAATAAAATACTAAAATAAAAAATATTATAATATTTAATTTTATATTAATATTAAGATAATAAAATAAAAGTATTGTTGTTTGAAAACAATATACTAATACTATTTCTTTTTTAAAATAATAAAATATATATTTATATATAAACATATAAATAAAAATATAGTAAATTATATAATTTTATATTAATATTAATATATTAATATAAATATTAAAATATTATTAAAATGTATACTTTTAATATTAATATAATAAAATATAATATCTATATAATTGTATAATTTTATATTAAATATATAAAATAATAAAATATTACCGTTTGAAATTGATAAAATAATAAAATATATATTTTTATTAACATTTATATATTTTATATTAAATTTAAATAAAAATATTTTTAAAAATCATTTAATTTAAATTCAGGCTGAGTCAGGTCAGCCCAAGGACAAGAAATGACGAGCTGGGGCGCTGGGCTGACCAAGTCTGGCGGGTCACTCGACTCGTGAACTGCTGTACTTGAAATGTGTGGTTGTTGGGTGAGAATAAAATTGGAACAAAAATAATTGAAGTTGAGTAAAAGATGAGTGATATTTAAAGTATACATTCACATAGGTGAAAGTTATCACCCATCTAAGTAAAAAGTCATGTGACCTTGTTATTTATCAAGACTACCAAATGCCTTGTTATTTGAAACTCATGTGATAGTTCCGTAACAAATGAGCTATCAAACCAGTTTCAAACAAACCAAACGGGCCCTAAAGGATTAAGTTATTATTAGAAAAAGAGCCCAAAGAAGACGATCATTCTACAGATAATTTTGAGACATGAATGTAAAATACCTGTTTCTGGAGATTTAGCAACGTTAGAATTTCTTTTCTTAATTCAAGATGCTCAGCACAAACGGCCTTTGTTGGAACCTTTGGCTTTAAATTAACCTGTAAAGATAAATACAAAACTTATATACCCAGTTTCAGGAAGACAAAAAACAAGAATAATGAAGAATGCTTAAAAGATTAAGAATAGAGTTACAAGCAAATGACAACAAATACAGAGCAAAGGATTTACTTTGGCACAAACCGGCAATAATTATTAAAAGTAATAAAACAGGCTATCTAACAATGACAAAAAATCTATTTTACTGAACCTCTACATCATCTCCAATAAGACCAATTTCATCTAGAAACATAAAAGACCTTATAATTTGAGAAATCATAGATTGAATAGGCTCACAAAATGAAATCCAGTGAGAAACCCTCAGAGAGAGGAATCTTCATGTGTAGAAATTGCAACCAAAAAAACTGAATTAGAATAAGTTTAAGAAATGAAGTAACCATTAGAAAGAGTTTTCCAGTCTGGTCATCATGCATATAATTCAACATCATCCACCAACAAGTGATATAAGAATCTATCTGTGCATAATTAAAATTTCAGGGAGCATAGACAAACCCCAAGATCTTGTAAGGTTTGCTCAACCCGCTTGATGGTCCGAAGTCCAGCAGAGGAGCTTGCAGCTTGGACCATTTGCTCAAGTGCATAAGTTCTCAAATATACCCGAAGCTGAAAATTATATCACAACAGTCAAAGAACTTTTTTACAAGAGCAAAAATATCAAGTAACAAACTTTAGAAAACATAGACACACACAAACTTTCTTCCATCAAACTTCCAAGAAGTAACTTGCCTTAGGTACTAATTCGACCATAAAAATATTATAGGGGTGCACATTTAGTAAGTCGAATTAAACACATTTTACTGATGACAGAAGCAATCATTTCCAATTATGTTTTATTCATTGATGGAAAGAGAATGAGAGAAGAGAAAACTGAAGAACAGATGCCGCACATACCATACGCAAGGAAGCAAGAGTTGAGGCATTATCAGCTATTACTGAGGTAGAAGGTGCAATCGCTGCAGCAGGCGCTTGAACATTGGACGGAGATATAGTATCTCCAGGACCAACAGCCCCCTCAGCACTTTCAGGACCAACATCTGAGGGGACAGGCAAATCAGGTTCTTCAGCAGCCTGGACAGTATATACATAGAAAGCTATATTATTCTAGATTGTAGAAAATCCAGTGGCAATCAGATAAGCAAATACATGAAAACACACACACCCCTATGATTTTTAACTGAATTCCAACTCAAGCATACAATATCATGTGACTATCAAATCAAGTTGAAAATGTTTATGCCTTTAGACTTTAATTGAAAATTCAAGCGGCATTAACAGATATCATATTTAAAGTCCAGAAAGAGAAACTGCAACTGCCACAATAGCAGCTTGTCCAGCTGATACATACCCGTGCCGCCATACGTGACTCGGCTATTCTTTTTGCTTCAGCAAGAACCTGAAGAAAAAAAAACCATAGACCAGTGAAGAATTCTACATATTCAACCAACAAGCCTACACGCAAATAAATGATGTTGAAGATCACATAATAAATGGCAGTAATATAAGGGCCAAAGGAAAAAAATATGCACCTCAGCATCTTTCCGCTCTTGGTGCTTTGTTTGAGAAAGGACCATTGATAAAGCACGCTTGCGTTCAGTCTCTTGAGTAACATTGTAGGGTTCCTATACCCAGAACAATATATATTAAATAATTTTCTAGAGCGATATTATAGACACCATAACAGCTTATTTTTGTTCCTACTTCCTAGAAACTGCAACAAAAGGTAAATCATTTATATGGTGCTGCCGCTGAATTGATAGCAGACCTTAACAAGAGGATGCCCTGCAACTTCACCAGGAGATGGAGCCCTAGCAACCAGAATGGCTCGAGACACTACATAAAGATAGTGCTATAATTACCATGAGAACCATATATCAAAGCTCAAATGAAAAAGATTATATGCAATTCTGAACTGTAAACAGAACAGCAAGAAAGTGATTTGAATGATTGCAATAGATAGTCTAGAAATTTGTCACAGTACCACTATAATATCGATCCTTCAGTTCCTCCACAGTCCGGTGTGTTGGGAACCTGTCAGCTATAATGATGAAGCGGAGATCAAACCGTTCGCACAAGTCAAACAATTGATCTGTCTCTTCCTTGGTCCATTTCTAATTATCAAGGTAAAACAAAAGAGAATCAACCTGGCAAATTGAATCAATGGAAGCACAAATACATGCCTTAATCCTACTATCTACTTTCACTATTTCAAATTTTCAATCAGACAAAAAATAAAAAAGCATTAGCAGAGAAACCAAAACCAAGAGCTGCAACCTCAAGTTGATACATACAGGATCAGTTAAATACTTCTCATACTCCTCATCTGTGTATCTGATAACATCAACAGACTGCACCACACCAGACAAATGAACAAACACGTTCAATTGCATGAACAAACAAATGCATAGAAACTTAAGGATAAAGAAAAATAGATACAGCATGAACTATTTTGACAGTAAATACGAACAGAGCAGAAAAATGAAAACAAAATGTGTGCTTACCTTGTTATACTTAGCAAAGGAATAATCACCGGTTGGTGGAACACCATTTACGACTCTCACCTGAATCATATAAGAGAGACTAAGAGTTTAAACGAAATAAACCACAATGTTAAGGGGGAGTTTTATGATACTTACCCAGTGGTAAAGTTGCAAATCATCCTTTCGGGCAGAGCTTGTGAAAGGAAGCCACTGCCATGTGATCTGAAGAAAATTTCAAAATCATTAAGAAACTCACCTTAAAGTATAGCATCTACCACCAAGAAATATCAATGTAAATCATTTAACGTGAAAATTAGTTTAGTACTTTTTTTTTTATGCTCCATTTGACAGTTGCTTACACTACTCTTTCTTGTTTGTTGACACTTCCCAAGGGTTTCAATACATGCAAAATTACTTCTATGAAACTCAATACTTTAATACTTGATTCATCAAAGACACATGTAAATACATATAGAATTTGCATCCAAATCTACAATTTTTCTTCGAAAGCAAAACGCAACCAAAAATTGCACTCTAACAAACAAAAGAAGTCTTGGAAAAACCTTCTCGTCGGATGGTGGGCGTCGTTTCAATTGAGAGACATCAATGGAAGGCATAAGCGGAGCCACCCCACCTGTAAGGGCATAAACCTACAAATTCCACCCCAAAAAAAAAAACAAGGAAGAAGTCCTCTTTCACTCAGTTCAAGCTTTTTATTTTTTGAAAAACAAGAAATTCAATTTTCCATTTCTTTACCTCGCGAGAAATGCCATCGGGTTTTCTCTGGGAATCTTTCTGGGGACGTGATTTCTTCTCCTGGGGTATTGGCAACGGAGTTTTGGGCAGCCCAAGGATGTCCTTCGCGTCCATTGTAATTTCACTGCCACTCTCCGATAAAATTTAATTAGGGCTTTTGCAATTCATCCAAAACTCCACAGCTTCAGGAGAAGTTTGATTTTTATCGGGAAATTAGAGCTGCAATGGATAAAAGGGAAAAATTCTAGGGTTTTCCCTCAAAGCGCGAAGGATGGTTTTGAGCATAACAAAAATTAACTGTAGGATTTGGAAATGATCACTTCCGGGTTACTGATGGGCTTCTATGGACTATTTCTCATCATGTGCTTTGCAAGGGATTTTTTTTTTTTTTTTTGGGTTTTACTACGTAAATTTTAGTTATTTACTTAAAAAATATTATAATTAGTAATTAAATTATTCGAAAGTTTTCATTTAATTTATTGTTTTATTTAAAAGCTTTATTTAATTTACCGGACCGTTAATTTTTTTTAAATATTTTTCCATTGAGCTTCAAGTGATGATTCGACAAAAAGTACGGTGGATCAGTACTCATCAACAAGTAAAAAAACATATCTTAAATCTCAATTGATTTGATGGTCAGTGTCGAAGATCGAAGAAAAAAGCTGATAGAATTTTGGTTTGAAAATTCCTGACGTCCAAAGTTGTTTAATGAAAAAAACTGAACAGAGAAAAAGATCTTTCGATTGGTACAGGCAATATGAACAAAGAAAGCTATATAGCATTGATTTTAACAACTTGGTGATTTAAATGAAAACTAATAGTTCAATGATTAAATTATAACATTTTTTAGTTAAGTGATCAAAATGAAAACTTATTCATAATTTAGTGATTAATAGTGTAGTTTACTCTTTTTCATATAATATCTAAAGCTACCCATAGACCATGAGCCTTCTCCAACCTTTAAATGGAAGAAAAAGTGTGCACAAACTCATATCATTTTGCACTAATACTAACCGATTTAATTCTAAGTTTTCTCTCACTTGATTTTACATTTTTATTTTTTAAATTTATTAAATAATATATTTTTATAATTTTTAAACACCACAACAGAACATACTTCTAGCGACGTTTTGTCATACATTTAACAACGTTTAAAAATGCCTCAAGAAATGCAGTGAAAAAGAGCATCGGCAAAGATGGCGCCGTTTTGTAAATAAACAGCAGTAATATGTGTAAACTTTCACTGGCATTTTCGCTTATTCATTTTTTATTATTAAAATAAGATTTCTTAGATTTAGCGTTATTAATAATTGATTTATAAAAAAAACAGTCAACACAATCGAAACATATAAACTTAAATTTTATTTAAATTTTATTTATACAATAAAGTTTGTTAACACTTAAACCGTTAAACATAAAGTCTAATACAAGTAAACAATATTTAAATCTCATTTAAATCACGTTTAAGTTAATGCATACATAAATTAATTTTCTATTGAAACCCTAAAAGTTGAGATTGAACAATATACATTTATAGAGTACTTAATGATGTTATCCTAGGCAATTACAAGAAATGCTCTCTGCTTAGATATTAAAAATATTTTATATATTAATTTGGAAATATAATTGTATATGTCATGCCTTGAATAAGAAATAATTGGGAAATATGACTTTATATGCTTTGCAGTACTTATAGAACATTGGGGTTTGATTTAATCAGCTATTACAAAGATTTTGTATTCTAATTTGGAGATATTACTTTATATGTCATCGGTTAAATAAGGAATAAAGAATCCCAAATGTGCATTTAAAGATATATGAACCTGAAAATTATTTATCTTTTGTTTTGAAAAAACTTCAAATCCATTAGAAAAATAAGATTGCAAAATTAAGATGGAAAACTTGACACTAGAAAGGGGGAAATCGACGAACCTGAAGACGACAATAAGCATGAAAGTGAAACTTGAAAGCTAAGGCTGGAACTAACAAGTAGGCAAGAAATCTAAGAATTATGTCAGATTTATTAATTATGCATTATAATGAACAAAAAAAGGGAAAAAACACTCACTAAGTTTAGGGAGCTCTGGATTTACAGGGATTGGAGGCTCATACATATGTTGATTTCAGAAATAATGCATCAAAGGGAGAAGCAATGGTTGATCTTTTTGGATCCAATAATGAGAACAAACTGAGAGAGTGTGTACAAGGCCATATTTTGAATGTGAATCTTCCAATGCATGGCTAAATATCCTTGCAACAAAAATAGAGAATTGAGATGATGATGCGGGTTCAAAAGAGATAAGAAGGAACTAGATCTCACAAACCTTGGCCTAAAGAGCTTAGTGGTTAAAGTTGATGGGACAATCCGTGTTATTGCAAATGACGTTTCTACTATATTACCATGAACTTTAGGTGGACATTGGTCATTTTAGAAAACAAGTTGTGAGACACTCGTTACAAAGTATGATATGCCATTACAAGGATAAAACAAGAAATTTGCACTTATTGATGGATTCAATTTATCCACCATCATTTCTAGCAAATTGCTATCAGCTAATCATTGCATTAGATACAAAAAATTAGGATGCACATGATCATCAGCCCCTACTAACCGAACCAAAACTTGTGAAAAGGCACAATCTTATATCAATTTTCACCCAATATTTAACAAACGAATCATACAAACAATTTAGTTTCAACCTAATAGAACACATTTTATATTCGGATCCGAGTTATAAATGAGCTTACAAAAGCTCTTATGCAACACTTATAATAAATGAGGGACAAAAATGTATTTTTTTAAAGTATAGAGGTAATGTCGCGACTATGGAAGCATGTCATGACACAAAGGGTAGAAGCATGACGTTGTGACTTCAACAGAGGTGAGTCGCGACCTTGAAATCGGGACGTTGACGTCGCGACTTTAGCAAAAAAATGTCACTACCGTGAAGACAAGGAGAATCGATGTCGTGGCTTCAACAGGGGAGAATCATGACTATGGAAATAGAAGATCAATGTCGTGACACCAATAGGAGAGCGACACGACCTTGAGGGCAGTTTCTCCCAAATTTTGTATCATTCTTCTCCAATCTGCCAATACAAATATCAAATGGTCTATGTGACCCAAAAACTCATCAACAATGGAATTTAGGCATTAGTTCAAATGCCAAGCTACCATCCTTGACATATCAAGCACCTATCAATATATGATCTCAAGCACATAACACATTCATTTACTTGGGAAGTAAGAAACAACTCAATCACAAGTATAACATGGCCTATTGGCAAGTAAATATTAACTCACTAGATGTTCAGACATACTTATTTATACATGCACGGATGGGGTGAAATTTATTAAATTCCATTAACCGAAGCTACCAATTTTCAAGTTTGGGAAATCAACAAAATTGTGACAAATTTTTGGATGGGATCCAGGTATTTTTGGGTTGAGATGTCTCATGGAATTCGAAGATCTATCTTCTAGCTTCGAAACACACTTTAAATCACTCAATTTTGAGTTCGGGAGCTCAAGTTATGATCATTTTAGTGAAGACTGCACCAACAGAATTTCTGGACGAGATTATGACGGGAATTACGAGTTTCGTGCTTTTAACTCGAGTTTAAATCATATTGGGTTCGAATTTTGGGCTTAATTTTTATTATATATGAGTCCAATATTGTATTTATCGGCTCTTATTATTTTATTATTTTTTATTACAAATTTTTTATAATTATTAAGTATTTTAAGTTATTTAGGAGTTTTATGTTAACTAGAAAGTTTTGTTTAAAACTACTTCTTGGTTAGATTAATTAGAGTTTTAGTATATTTTAGAGTTTTATTTGGATGTACTTAGCTAGCCTATATAAAGGCTTCTTCATTATTTATTAGACAAACAATTGTTTTTCATTAATAAAATTTTCAACCCTAGGAGTTTGTTTCTTGTGCAAGATTTCTTTCTCGTGACTTTTAAAAGTAGTTTTCTTCTTAATTTTCTTCAAAGAGTCGTGGGAATTCATTATTCACCCTTCAATTTGCCAAGGATTATTTCTTGAAGGGCTGATTAGAGTCATTAATTGAGTTTGTTGATATTTATATCTGAAAGGGTTCAATTGGACATTTATCCTTCTATCCATCATATCTATCGATTTACCATTTCATCTTCCACTTTACTTTAATCTATATTTTCAGTATTTAGTTATTATTTTTGAATTTCTATCCTTTACTTTTTTGTTAAGTTTTCTTATTTTTCTTATTTCCTTTGTTATTTTCTAAATTTATTTGGTTTCTTCCTTTCAGGTCATATCCAAATCTATTCTTCTTGAGTCGAACAACTTGAATTCGATCATTGATCTGGTTCCTCCGCTCCCATTCCGTATCACTTATCATCGAACACATACGGTCATGCTCAAAATGTAAACATTTTTCATCATATATACTAAATGACTACTTGAACTAAAAATCTAACCCAAAACCTTAAAGTACATGCCACATACTATTAACATAACAAAACTATACAAACTTGTTGAGTCAGGAGTGTTGAAACTGGATGCTATTAATCACTTTGCGACTTCAGGATCTACAGTACCTACGCACAGAAATAAAAAAAAATTGTACGTTGAGCAATAAGGATCAATGGTGTTAACATTATTTGGATCAATAATCAATAGAAGTATGATATCAAATACAATCAAATATATGATTCAACTATCAAATAAATCAATATGCATTTCATGTCTCAAGTGCATAATCTCATACCGCATTTCATTAGGCATGTCATATAGGGGTGAGCAAAACTTGATTCGACTCGAAAAAATCGAAAAAAATGAATTTCGAGTTAAACGAATCGAGTTATTTGAATTAATCGAGTTGTTCAAGTCACTCGAAATTTTTTTCGAATTTCAAGTTCAAATCGAGTTTGATTTTCGAATTTGAATAACTCAAATAATTCGAATAAACCAAATACCAAACTATAATATTTTACATTTTTACCCCAAACTCCCAAACCTCTTTACTTTCCACCCAACACTTTTACTTCCTCCCACTTTCCCTCCAAAACTTTTACTCCCTTCTCATCTCACCCTCTCCTACCCCAAACCCTCCCCCCTTCAAAATTTTTTTGAATATTCCCCCCCCCAAAATTTTACTCCCTCAACCCCCAAAACTTTTTATTTTCCCCTTAAACTTTTACTTCTCACCCTTTACCTCCAAATCAAAAAATAAAAATCATCCAAAAAAATCTTTAAACCTAAATAGTAATAATTTTATTTATATCTACTATTTATATTATTAAATTAAATTTCACATTTTGTACTATTTATATTATTGAATTGTTTAATCATATTGAATATTTATAATTTTTGTTAAAATTGAATTATTGGTGATGCCATAAAATATTCGTGTTAAAATTTTATGTTGGTATTAATTTCACATTTTATCTTTAAGATAACTTTTATTAAAAAATCACATTTTTTACATTTAATATATTTTTTAATTTCAAAATACACAGTGACAAGAATAAGAATTGAAACAACTAAGTATAATAACCCAATAGTCAGGGGTGTCGAAAAGTGTATTTCCAGGACTCTATTTTCGTAAACCGGACCCATAAATTTTTTTATTAAATATTTACGAAGTTAGTTTAGAGATGAATTAATTTTTGAATTAGTAAATTTTGTAAAATTAGGATTTGTTAAGGTACAGAGACTAAATTGCGTATGAGTCAAAATTTGAATTATAGATTAAAATAAATAAAAAAAGACTAATATAACAATTGTACCATTAATTAAATTGGTTGGGAGGTGGCCAGCCATAATTTAATGATATATATGCATGTCTGTATTATATATATTATATTTATAAGTTAAATAATAATTATAATAGAAACATAATAAAAGAAATAGAAAGAAAGTGGGAAAAAAGAGATGAATGCATGCAAACTGAAAGAAAATGAAAGACAATAAAAAAAGAAAAGAGAAAGAAGAACGCATGGCTTTAGGGATTTTAGGGTTCAAACTCAAATCGGTTAGTTCAATTTAGTCCTTTCCTTGTAATTTTCTTATTTATCAAATGCCTTCTTAAAGGCTATTGCCATGTTTTGGAAATTGCAAGATTTTGAATGTGAATATTAGTGAATAAAGTTAGCATAATAAATTTGATATACTACATGACATTTCTCTATTGCATATTACATCTTACATATTTACATTAAAATTTAAATCATTCGGATTATAGAAATACCACTAAGTTGTACTCAGCATGCGGTTTTTGTTTTTCGTGCGCATGTTAGGTACTTTTCAAAATATCGTCGACTCAACATCCAACCTCAATCCCGAGCTCAAGTGTGGTGATATTTCATTTTGTAATGGCATGTACCTAGGAAGTCTTTGGTTGATAGTTGGTTTGTTAATGTGATGTTATTTTAGTTTAAGGTGAATTGATGGTCACTTGTATATATAGTTGTGGTTTAAGCTATTTTTTGGTATGTAGTCTAGTTAATGTGTTGGTATGTGTTTTAGCTTAGAACTTGGTAGCTTAAGTAGCTAAAGGTTAGTTCAATATTAGCTAATTTTGTATGAATGAAAGTCTTTGAATGGTTGATGTGTTTGATAAGATAAAATGTGGTACCAATGAGGGTACATTGGTTAGGCACTTAAGGTGGTTGATTTGACATGTTTTGAGCATGTTTAATTGCGTTTTGAATAGGTTAAATGGCTAGTAATTGAGTTGCTTAGTGTCCAATTAAGCATGAAATCGTAAACTTGAGTTTTAAGGTACATTTAGGTCCACACGGCCTAAGACACGGTTTGTCACATGGCCATGTGTCACACACAAGTAATACACATGGACGTGTTGAAAAATAGTATAGGTGTAGTTTCCACACGGGCTGACACACGACTTAGGACACGGCCGTGTGACCCAAGTCAGTAAGTTACACGGGCAGAGACACGACTATGTGTCTCAAGTCAGTAAGTTACACAGGCGGAGACACGAGCTGGGACACGGCCGTGTGTCCCAACTTCGAGAGTCACACGGTCTGGGGCATTCCACATGGTCGTGTGTCCCCTCTTTCTAGGTATTTTCAAAAATGACCCCAAACTTCCAGAATTGTTCCAAATTAGTCTTTGCCTGTTTTTAGATGATTTTTAGGGTTTCATAGACTCGAAATAAAGGCTGTAATAGTAACTTTTACTCTGAATTGGAATAAATTAGAAAACTTGAATTAGGTGAATTCTACTAACATCATCGAAGGTAGTAATAGTTGGAGTATAAACCAATACTCTGATGCTAATAATTGGAATAGTCTTGTTATGAATCCAACTTCTAGCATTCAAGAATGGATAAATAGTGATAAGAGTGTAGACAGTGGAAGACCAAGTTTAGCATAGCATAGCATGATACACTATTCGATTATATAAGACACTACTATGCAAGTATTAGATTGACATGATCTGCCCCTGTATGTTATGACGATATTAATTAGCTTATACTACTGCTTATGATGTAATTAAATGTTCTGATTGGTTAGTATTGCCTGTGACTAGAGGTGTCCATGGGCCGGGCCGGGCCGGGCCAACAAAAAAATTTCAGCCCGTTTACCAGGCCCGGCCCAAAATATGGGCCTGAGATTTTGCCCAGGCCCGGCCCGGGGAAAAAATATGAGGCCCGGGCCCGACCCGACCCATTTTTAAATTAAAATTATTTTTTAAATAAAATTAAAACTAATTGTTATTAAAATTAATTGGTAGTAAAATTTTGAAATTATTAATTATTAATTGTATTAATTGTTGTAATAAAATCTAACATTTGATTAGTAAATTTATCAAATTATTAATTGTATTAATTGTTAATTGTATTAATTGTATTAATTGCTAATTTGCTATAACAAAGATGTTTTATTATTAATCAAATTAATTTAACTGCAACCTTTTAAGCTAAGACTACATTTTTCAAAATCTGACCCATTAAAAAACACACAAGCTAAATTTAATCAAATTAATTTACAAAACTAAATTCATAATTTTCACAAAGTAGAAGACTAAGAATAGAATTTAACCTTTCTTTGACCAACTTTTGTTTAACTGCTTTGTCCGAAAAAGATAAGTTGTTGGATTAGAATTAAAATTATGCCTGCAGCCTGTTTAACCGCCACTTTTTAATTCGTGCATCTTAATTCATTCGTACCCAACCAATTTGTATTAATGTAAAATCACATCTTCCCTTTTTAATATAACGTCACTTTTTACCACGAAAGTGGTTTGGAATTGGTCGCAATGATTGAATAAGCTTAGCAACATTTTTTGTCTTTGCTCTGCAAATTTTTACAAGCTTTTCAACTTTCACATAAAGACCATGAAATATGGAAATTGTAAAAAAAACAATCAGCAAGCATTCATGCTTGCTACGTCATATAATTACATCATAATAAAATTATATAAAAAAACAATCAGCAAGCATTGATGTAATAGGTCGAATGCATTGATTAGTTAAGACATCAAATCAAATTAGGCAACAAAATATAATGAATTGCCATAACTCATAATAATCTATTCAAACTTGGCAATACAATATGGGTTTAAATAATCATAACCAAATTTTCATGCTTCCTACATCATATAATTACATCATAGTCTTGAACAAACCTTTGTAATATTAGTAACAATACTCTCAAATCTCCCATAGGTAGTTCATTGCTATAAGTCCAATTTTATCACTTCCAATTCTATCATGTCACCTAAATTTTATAACAAAATATTTAAACATACTTAATTTTATAGCAATAAACAACAAACCATAGTATTCATACATTAATCCATCAACATATTTAATTTTATAACAAAATATAAATTGTTAGCTAAATTAAAATTTAAAAATTTAGAAAGAAAGTATCTTAAAAAGCAACTGAAGAAACCTCGTCGTCATCATCGTCATCGTCCTTTTTGCAACCAATTTCTAACATGAAATAAGAATGAATAATTAGATAATCAAATTGATGAAAAAATAATATAAAATTACAACAATAAAGCGAGAATAATAATTACCTGCTGAAAATCCCTTAGCTCTCATCCAATCATCCAAGCAAACAACGGCTTGAACCGTTTTTGGCTTAAGTAAACTCCTGATAGGTGTGATAACTTTCTTACCCATGCTAAAAGCCGATTTGGAAGCTACAGTCGATATCGAAATTGCCAAAAGATCACGAGCCAATAATGAAAGCTCATTGTATCGAACTGAACTTTTGCTCCAATAATCTAAAACATCTATTTGACTATTCAACTCAAGCTCCGGTTCTTCCAAATAAATGTCCAACTGTGACTTTTCACTCCTAGTGCTAGATTCATTTAAATACCGTTTATAATCATCACTCTCATCAAAATATCCACCAAAATCAGCACTATTATCATTGTGTTAATCCAAACCAGAATCAACAGGATTTTTATCCGAAACATTAAAACTCTCAGCCAAAGAGGAAGACATGGATTTGGATTTCTTAACATACTCATCAAACAAGAGTCTAAGATTGCTAAGAATGGTCTCAACAAAATCTGAAGCATGAACACCATAGATTGTTTTAAAGCAATACTGCACATAATTCAACTTGTAACGAGGATCTAAAATTGCAGCACATGACAATATCAATGAATACTCAGCCCAATACTTATTAAATTTCTCTTGCATTTGCTTAACCATTGGAGTTAAAAATGAATAAGGGCCTTTAACTATATCAATCAAGAGCTTGTGAACCTTTCAAACCCCTCTAAAATAAAGATTAGCGTTGGATAATTAGAACCAGAAAAAACACAAGTCACATCATAAAATACTTTCAAAAATTTGCAAAGAATAGCAACATTTCTCCACTCCTCACTAGAAAGTGCAAACATTTGATAATCTTTATCCCATTGACCCCAATAATCTAGCACATCTTTATAGTAAAGAGAAGATTCAAGCATCAAATAAGTAGAATTCCATCACACACACACATCTTGCCGCAACTTTTTGGTCACATTCAAATGAAAACTTTTGTCGGCCACATCATAAAACCTTTTTCTACGAATTCCTGACTTTTTTATGTACCTAATCCCATTTCGAATCTTACAAACAACATCATCGGCAAGTTCCAAACCAGCTTTAACTATAAGATTCAATATATGTGCACAACATTTAACTTGAAAAATAGCACCATCACACAAAATAGCTCGGTTTGCACGAAAACAATTTTTAAGACAAGAAACCATAACATCATTATAAGAAGCATTATCCAAAGTGATGCTAAAAATTTTCTTATCTATACCCCATTGAGATAAACATAAAACAAGTTCATCCGCTATGTTCAAACCATCATATGGAGGAAATAAAGCTCTAAACCTTATGATTCTCTTTTGTAGCTTCCAATCTTTGTCAACCCAATGAGCAACAATGCAAATATATTCATCATTAGTATGCTCTGAATTCCAATTATCAGAAGTTAGACAAATTAAACCAGGTGCTTTAGCCAACTCTTCTTTAACATGATCTCTCTCTTTTGCATAATACTTTAGGACATCCCTAGTAGCTGTTTGTCTACTTATATTCTTAAAATTAGGACTAGCAATTCTCATCATGTATCTAAATCCTGGTTCTTCAATTGTCCTAAATGAATGCTCGCCACACACAAGAAAAGTAGAAATAGCTTGACGACACTCATCAGCATCAAACTTGTAGTTTTTTATAGATGGAACACCTTCTGGTGATGGTTGAGTGGCTATGGTGTATTGAGTGATGTCCTTATTAACTTTTTTCAAATAGCTATTTAGATGACGTCTTAAATGAGAATTTCCACTAGAAGATTTAGCAGAGAAGATAGTCTTACAGTGATTACATTGTGCCTTCAACTCATTTTTGTTCTCGCATTCAAGCTTTGTCATTTCATCCCACACCTTTGAAGTGGTAGACTTTTGATGTTTGACAGCACTTTCATACTCATTAAACCCATCGTCCACAGGTATAGGAGTGTTCGATAGCCATATTCATAAAAATTGAAGTCCTGAAATCCAAAAATAATCTTATTTATAACTCGGTTACTAAATATATATACAAATATTTTATTAAATATACAAATAGGTTAAAACAAAATGCATACTTACAGCATGTTTGGTTGGGTGTATTGGCTAATCGGTGGGCCCTACCTAATCTCTCTTTATTCCGTCGTTTGGTTCAATGTATTGCTAATACGCGTGTAATCAATTACTTATCTAATCGGTGAAAACCACCGATTTGTAATACAGCCCTTTTGCTCAGTTTAGGTGCTGCATCGTTTACCCTCCCTATTTTACCCTTCCGATTGGCTTCCCCATTGCGTCTCCTCTTCCTTTTTCTGCCCTCATCCTCTCCCGATGTTTCCCAATATTTTCCCTTCCAGATTTCTACTTCTTCTTCTGGTACGATACGCTTCTTTTCTTCTCACATTTCTTTTCTTTTCTCCATTTTCTTTTCTCCAGATTTCTGCTTCTTCTTCCAAATTTTTTCCCTTTTTTTCTTTTCTTTTCTGTAAAATCGATTTTGATTTTGTTTTGCTTTTGCTTTTGCTTTTGCTTGTGCTCAAATTTGGAATATTTCTTTTCTGTAATGTTTTCATCGCTTTATAGCTTTGTTAATGTACTATATTTCATAATTTTTTTAGAACAAAAGTTCTTTTTTTGTTGTGTTCTTGAACAGTCCTTAAGGAAAGCTAGTTCAGATCGAGCATGCCTTGACAGCAGTAGGATCGGGTCAAACATCTCTTGGAATCAAAGGTTTTTTTGTTTTCTTTTTAAAAAAGGGTTTTGGGATTTTAGAAGTAGTAAAAAAGTTGCTGATGATTTTGATTTTTATGCTAATAAATGGTTTTAAATTACAGCTGCTAATGGGGTGGTAATTGCTACTGAGAAGAAATTGCCTTCAATCTTGGTTGATGAAACCTCTGTGAGTATAGTATTTAGTACCATACACTCACACTTTCTATCTGCATTTGAATTTCTAGATTTTCCCATGTTACATCGACCTCGGTGTCAATATGACCTTGGGTATTGGGTTTACCAAAAATTAGGGAATGGTTGAATGCACTCACTGCCTAGCGATAGAAACATGCAATGCTTGTACTTGCTTAATTACATTTAGTTTTTGTTTTGAGAAAATATGTGAGGCTCTATGTTATCATGTAAAAGATAACTGATAATTGATGATGCTTTAGTTTTCTTTTCCTGGTATAATTAGTTAGTTCTTTTGAAGTAATTCAACTTTATAATGTATGAAGATTAAAAGCCTAGGGTATTCAATTTCTAGTTCCATGCTGATGATTTTTTGTTAATTACCATAAAATGTGAACATTTGATGTCTGATTTTAGGTTCAGAAAATACAGTGTCTAACAGCAAATATTGGAGTTGTTTACAAGTTTCTTTTCATTCTGCAATTATCTGGAAAGCTCGGTTATTTTGTTCTTTTAGTTGGAGATATATTGGATCTGATTAGCATGCATATTGCATTAAACTGCTTGAAAATTAAATCTGTAATTATCTCTGTGTTTCGCCAATGTCTTGAGCAAGTACCAGTTCATGTGCATCTATGACATTGTTGACTTACCAAACAGGGAGTTCAAAAGGAGCACCCTAAGTTACTAACTTCACGTTTCATAAGTTGGTCTATCGTAGAATACTCATTTTCTAAATATCGACTATCCAGTACATGGCCATTTTTTGTTTCATGGAATTTATTCCTTTTTTAAAAAGCTTTCCTTCCTTTACTTTTTGTTCTATGCCTTGATTGATATATGAAGAATTCATTTACTCATATCCTATTTGTTAGAGAATTTTTTATTTATGATCTTGCTGTCTTGTTATGGTTTTTTTGTAAGGAAGCTCTGTAAGTTGTTAACCATGTAATATAGTTTTTTTTATGATTTATTATTTTGTGCCACGTATTGCTATATCCAACAAAAGAAAGGAGACTGTGCTTTTCATTTTGAAAGACGGTTAGGCATGTAGAAAGGTGAAATGCGTTTCTTTCAAAATACGTAGGTTTGATTACTAGGCTATTAAGAAAGTAGCTCATCACCATTTCTATGTTTTAATACAGTTCTTTGCTGCTAATATAACTTCTATATTTCTTGATATATAGATTCACATAAATCTTCATATTGTTCTGCAGTGGTATGGGCCTTGATTTTTGAGTTTTGGTTCGGAAAAGTAGCGAAGCGAGCAGTATCATAGATTGTATAAGGTATTGATGGCTCTTAATGACGCTTAGTTTACTTAATTTCTAACCTATGTGCATCTGGGAAAAAATTATGTCAGATCAAATCATGGTATTGTAGCTTTGGTGTGTTCTATTGATCAAAGTTAATATTTTGGCCTTAATATTTTTGCATTATCTCGGAGCTGAAAGTGGAATATGAGAAGGGAACTTCAGAGAAAAATGGCAATGTTGTAGATCACTATTTTTCACATGCCTTATGATCCATGGCCTTGCTGCTATGTTTTGAGTCCGTTTGAATTGGACCAAAAAAGTGGAAATGCTAAATTGTGCAATCCTCTTGCTTTGATGGTAAGTTTGATGTATCTTTCTTTTTCTTTGTAGTGGTGTAAAGCCTTTTGGTGTGTCTCTACTGGTTGCTGGATACGATGACAATTGTCCACAATTGTATCATGTATTTCTCATAGATAATAGTTGATTATATTTCTCAAGACCAAAATTAATGGTCTTCTTAATTGCTCCATTTTTGGGCATTATTTTTGTATCTCTTTTATATTATCAGGGTTTTGGATTTTTCTAAGCTCGGGTATATGTGCACAAGTCATAGAATTTTAAAAGTTTTCCCTTGGATCATGTTTAGGACGTGAAAGCAATTGGATTAACACAGGGTGATGCGACTATGGAATCTTCCCCAGTTTCTCAAACAACAGATCTGAGGCCTACTTTTTCAGATAATGTACCTAATCTAGGTAACGGTGGAAATGTTCCGGCAATGAATGTGAATAATAAACTGCCCACATTATAGATTTGTAACATTCTATACCCAACTCGATTGTCGAATTCGAGTTATGGGATATCATACTTGTTGTCAGAACAATTATGATCAATTTCAATTCAATTTAACAATTAGTACATATTATAAAGTTCAAAATATCATTTTATCATGTTATACAATCGTATGCGAGACTTGTACAAGTTTACTAAGCTCAATAGATAATTTAAGATTAAATAAGGATCAAATTGTAAAAATTTTAAACTATCGAGTTGATGACATGATTTTGGGGGTTCTAGGTCGAGATGTAACTCATTAACTTGTCCTTATCGTCACATTGAGAGCTTGACATCACGATGCTTGTGCAAAGAATAAACAAATCGCACGCTAAGTGAAAAAGCTCTGTGATATTTTAATTATAATATATTTAATAATAATTATGTTAATTTATATTTTATAGTATCATATATTATGATTTGAGTAATTTCATATAAGAATATTGATTATTAAGAATTTTATTAAATTATATATTTTAATTATAATATATTTAATAATAATTATGTTAATTTATATTTTATAGTATCATATATTATGATTTGAGTAAATTCATGTAAGAATATTGGTTATTAAGAATTTTATTAAATTATATATTTTAATTATAATATATTTAATAATAATTATGTTAATTTATATTTTATAGTATCATATATTATGATTTGAGTAATTTCATATAAGAATATTGATTATTAAGAATTTTATTAAATTATATATTTAAATTATAATATATTTAATAATAATTATGTTAATTTATATTTTATGGTATCATATATTATGATTTGAGTAAATTCATGTAAGAATATTGGTTATTAAGAATTTTATTAAATTATATATTTTAATTATAATATATTTAATAATAATTATGTTAATTTATATTTTATAGTATCATATATTATGATTTGAGTAATTTCATATAAGAATATTGATTATTAAGAATTTTATTAAATTATATATTTAAATTATAATATATTTAATAATAATTATGTTAATTTATATTTTATAGTATCATATATTATGATTTGAGTAATATTCATATAAGAATATTAATTATTAAGAATTTTATTAAATTATATATTTTAATTATAATATATTTAATAATAATTATATTTAAATATGATTAAATTATTTATTATTGATATTAATAATCTTATTAAAATTTAAATAACAATAACAATAATCATTTACCAAAATAAATTTATGCTAAGGGTATTCTAGTCATTTTAGTTTTTTCAATTATGCTATTACACCTCTATTCCATTCAACCAAACACAAGATTACTATTACGCCTCTATTCCATTACATTCAACCAAACAGTTGATTTGCTATTACACCTCTATTCCATTACACCTCTAATCCAATACAGCGAACCAAACGTGCCCTTACTGTTTAACTTTGACTAATATGATACAGTGTAATTACAAGAAAAAAAAAAGCATCAAGATATATTAAACTAATTATAACGTAGAATCTGTTCTATATAATAATATAATAATATATTATATATTATTTATAATATATACAACAATCATATATATAATAGAAAAGAAAGAAAAGATGTAATATAAATTTGAATAAGAGGTGTATACATGTAAATTGACACAATTATTCATAAATCTTTATAAAAGGAAATGTTATATCTTTTCAAAGAGACGCATAAATATTTTTTAGTACTTGTTTGAATATGTAAATGACATCAAAAGAGAAAAGAGTCTACTTGTTTTATATTTTTAACTCGAATAATCCCAACAAAATTGAAACTATGTATTTATACAATGAATAAGTTAATGAACTTGTCAAGAAATCAACTAACAATAAGTTAAAAGAATCTTGACTAACTCACTCACAAAAATATTAACAGAATACAACTAACAACTGACTTAACTGACTTTAACTATTAGCAGCTAACTACTAACTAAACTATCAGTCTTTTAAATTAATAACTTTAATTTGCTATAAATAATATATAGAATTTTAAATTAATAACTCTTTAATTTGCTATAAATAATAAAAATTGTACTTTGAAGTTTGAACTCTTTAAAATAATAAAAATTAATTTAATCTTTTAAAATTACAAATATATAATTTGTTATTAAATATTTTTTAATAAAATTCATACTAACTTTTGAAATAATTTTAAGCTACAATCAATTATCTTTAAAATTACCTTGTATAAATTTTTTGAAATAATTTAAAAATATATCATGGTCTACAAATGAAAACTAGATAAAATAGTTTAACTTTGAAAGTCCGTTACCGTTATGTAGAGGAAAACACAAACAAAATTAAAATGCAAACAAAAATGAATAAGAATTGAATGGAACAAAAACATTTATTAGATTTCAAATTTATATATAAACAATAGGCAAATTATTAAATATATAATATAAACCTAAACTAGAAAACATCCTTTATGCTTTAAACAATTGAGATAGTCATACTTATTCTATAAGCTAAATTACATATGTACCAAAAAGAAATTAATGAAATTCAAACTGCACAAATCCAATCCAAAATCTTAAATAGAAGCATCTCTATTTCTCAATCCCATTATTTTCCTACTAGTAGATAAGCAAGTTTAGCTTACGGAAAATCGCTAATCAGTAAAATGTTGTACAAAGTAAAATAAAGGAAAATCAAATTAAATTAAATTGTAAAAAGAAAATGTAAATGAAAGCTTACAGGAAAGGAAGCTAAGGTAAGCCAAATCGATTTCAATGTCGATTGTTTCTGCAATAAAACAAAGCAAAAAAAAAAAAAAAGATGAGATTAAATGAATAAACTAAGCTTGTGATCTTAGTAAACATTATAATAAATTCATTAAACTCGAATCTCATGCAATTTCAAAATTCGATAACTTTATTTCGAGATATAAACATATAAACAAACATTTACCACTTAATTATTTGATTGAATCATAGATTAATGAAAAGCTAATTGACAAATTTTATATAAACTTTTATTATAGATTAATGTATGAAAATGGAAGGAATATATATATATATATATATATATATATATTTCAACAACACTTTTTTATACACTTTTACAAACTTAGATGTAAACAAATGAATACATGCGAGCATTGGCACATGTTATCTGCATATGTTACCCTATTTAAAGGAATAAACTAAACCCAATTCGCAATTCAAGAGGCCGAGAAACCCGCTTTATCTAATTTAACATTCTTATATGTCGATGTGGTATAGTTCTAGAATAGTCAACATTGGTTAACATTCAAAGAAAAGGATGCCCCAAATGAAGTGTGTGTAACTTCAAGAGAAAGAAGTTGAAAGAAAACGCAATTAGAAATGAAGTAAGAATGTTAGATTAGATTTCCATTTTAATTCAAACTGCTTTCTAAGAAAAAGGAAGAATTGTATTAAATATTCTCCATTGACATGACTCACTACTGACTCTACCCTCTAATATTCTCCATTTTTAATTCTAACATTTTTAATTCAAACTGTTTCTAAGAAAAAGAATGGGTAATCTGCAGAAAGTGGGAACTTAGCAATTAGCATTATCTACTCTTGATTTTAATATTATTGTTATAATGGTTGGTCAGCTAATGTTATTGTTATCCCATTGCTTACTTCCTACACGTTTGACCCTTTTATATTAACTTTGGAGTTTGGACTAATCTTTGCCTAAAACCAAAAACAGTAGACTAATCTTGTCTTGCCTGCTAAACTGTGTGCCTTCATATACTATTTCTTCTTCTTCTCTTCTTTGTTCATATGTTTATTGATTTTTGAGCTTTGATTCGCATTTCGTAAGCTTTTGATGCTTTAATACGTTTTATTTTACATTTGGTATTTATGTTATTGTTTGTTTTGATGCATAAATTCATTGAAAGAACAATTGTTTTTAATAAATATTTATCTAATGTTTCAACTTTGTAACATAATCCTAACCATTGATTCGAACACCTAAGAACACAATCTCTAGAAAAAAATCAATGTCTCGATTTTGAAAGAGTAAAAGAGTTGCGCTTAATTGAATGTGCGGCAAAGAAGAAGGGTAATTGATAAAAGAAATAAAAGAGTAACTCAAGAAGAATAATCAAAAGAAATGAAGTATCTTACAGTCACAGAGAATGAAAACGAGGAAAACGAAGAAGATGAGGAAACCCGTACCTGTACCGAACGAAGAAGATGAGCAAAGGGTACTGGAAGAGACCGTCGATTTTGGAAATGGGAAAAAAATGGAGGAAGGCACATCAGACAGCACAATAGGGTTAGGGATTTTGGGTGTCTGTCGATTTTGGAAATAGGGAAAAAAGGAAGGCACAACACCGACAGCAGCATTAAGAGGAAAGTAAATCAAACTTAAAATAAAAACTGTTATATTTTTAAAATAAAATATATATATAATATTTTTCGTAAGTAAGGTAAGCCCCGCCAAAAAATTTTGCCCGAGGCCCCGCCCGTTTTCTAAATGGGCCTAAATTTTTGCCCAATCCCATATTTCGGGCCTATATTTTTACCCGAACCCTCCCATATTTCGGGCGGGCCGTCGGGCCGGGCCGGGCCGCCCGGCCCATGGACAGGTCTACCTGTGACCCTAATCTAGTGGCAGAGAGGGGTTAGGGGTGTTACACTAAGTAAGTAAAGAATCTAACCTGTATATAAAATATTAATAAATAAATTATGAGGGGATGAAAGTGAATAAAAATTTTGATTATGGTGGGTGGCAATGATTATAAGAACCCAAAATCTTTTCTTTTTTTTAAATTTAACTCAAACAAATATATTTGATTCGAATTCCATCTCACTTGACTTGATTCAAAAAAATTCAAATTGAGTTAGGATGATAAAATAGGATTCGTCAACTTGATTAACTCGAAATTTTTTCATTCGATTCGACTGAACGCTCACCCCTAATGTCATATATGAACCTATAATCTCATTTATCATCATATCACATTTCATATGTATCATAACATGTCACAAAGTTTATTTTATTTTCTCATTTCCATTTCGAATCCACTTATTCATTTTATATCCATATCGACCCTCAAGGCTTGTTTAAACCAATTCACATGATCTTTCACATGCCATCTTTTGTTATTTCAACGTTAGTATGCAAGTTACACCATTTACTATTAGCATTTCATATCAAGTATCACTCAACAAGGCATATGTCGTATGATCTCTATTAATCGAACACAGACTCAAGACGGTCACGAATTATCCGACCATCACACCAATATAATTGGCACCTGGTGCCTCATCGGTACATTCGAAGTATCATATGTGCACCACGCCTGATCGATATAAGCCGAAATAATGTGTGCTCCACACCTCATCAGAACGTTGTGCTTCGTTCCTCATCCGTATAAACCAAAGTAAAATCCTGTACACTAATCCAATCCTATGGCATGCCAACTATACCCGACTTTGCCCAAAACCATTAATAGGGTAACCAATGTTAAAAACACATATATTCATGATCACATATCATAGTTTCATATAATACCAATTTATATCATGCATAATCCAATACAATTCATATCATCACATGCATATCACCACATATTTTACAAGTTATTAACCATGGAATACTAATCAAATTCATGAGACAAGTAGGAACACTACCTCAATCAAGCTAGAGTATAACAAGTCATATGAATATATGTATATGTATATAATTCAAATCAGAAAAGCACAAACTGTATAAGCTACTTGTCTCGGCTCTCGTCTTTCCTTGCTCTCAAGACGACTTGACGTCGTTGATAAATCTAAATTATATTGGTTTATTTAGCACCTTTTTACTTAGAATTTATGCAAATTTTGAGCGTTTGGATAGCTAATTGAGTCATTTTTTTCATATTAAGGTATTGGACATAATTTTAGTAAAATGTGTAATTTTATATAATTAAGTATTAATTTTACATAATTTACTTTATTATGCTACATGTTAATTTTTGTTTGCTTAATTTGCCGTAATTGGACGCTGCATTTATAAATATGGGAGATAATAAAAACAAATACATGGGCATGAGCTAAATCCACTTCATATGGATGGCAAGACAACAAATTTGACCCCAAAAAAAATTAATTAAACCCAATTGAAAGTTGTTTGTTGAGAAGGGCTAGTTTAGTAACTAGTTGGGTTGCTAAAACCATCCAATAAGGGGGAGAAGAGCCCAATTCGGCTAAGGCATGAAGAGCAGCCCAAATTAGCTTTGGAATAATTGAATTGAAGGTCTCTGCATGTGTGAAAAAAAATCACAAATCAGCCCCCAACTAATACCTTGATTACCATCCAACCCTTTTCATGATTCATGCATGAAATCAAGTAACCATTCAACCCTCTCTGCACAATTTATGGCCAGCCAAGCAAGGGAGAAATCCAAGGGATCTCCAAACTATTTTTAGCAAACTCCCAAGCCATTCATCTAATATAAATCCAACAATCCCTTATCCATCACATCCTTGACATTCTGTCATCTTTCTTTTCTCCCTAAGCTCTCCATTTCTTTAGCTAGCATTTTCCTTGAGAAAAACCTCTCTTGGCTAGCCACATTGAGGAGCAATTTGTGAAGGAGCAACCGCGAGAATTGAATAAAGACACCACGATCAGTCTTCTGGAATCACCGAATTCATCAGGAGTTTCTTCTTCCTTGTTCTTTAATTTGTTATTAGTTATTTAAACATGTTTGCAAATTGTTTAAATGTTTTTCCATTAATGATGACGACTTAAATTTATTTTAGCTAGAATAATTGTAATGACTTGATTTAAATTCATTCGACTCTTGTTTTTGATGTTTTGTGCCTCAGTTGTTCATGCTTCCAATTAAAATCATTCATGTTATTCATGCATTAAAATATGTTTGGATGCATTAGAATTAGTTGATCAATCCTAATTAGATGACGACTAATGGACACGATAATTGGAAGGTGCATGCTTAATTTAGATCCTAATTTGATTAAATTGAAGGTTCGTAATAACTCAAGAGAGCACTATTACCTTACATAAATTTAGGTTTATGTGATTAAATTGTTTCAAACCTAATCCGTCTCTGTTACTTCACATAAATTCTAAGGAATTCTTAGTTAAATATGGACATAGAAATATACATATTTTTCTAAGTATAAGACTTCAAAAGAACCTATACGAGATACCAAGTTAATGAAAGATCTAGTTGCCATGGAATTTTTCTGGAACATTGTTAAACATGATGAAGAATGAATTGAGTCAAGTATTGTAATTGTTCTAGCTTATTCATGTTATTGTTGGTAAAACTTGTGAAATTGCTGCTAAAACCATTTCATTGCATTTCATTCATTGCATTTAGGTTGATAGCATATTTATTTTACATATTTTATGTACTCAAATCAACTTGTTCTTGAATTAATTTATGCTAATTGGTGAATTTTATGTTTAAATCTTGTTAGGAATGAAATTCAGATGCTTTAATTCGAAAACAAGTAGAAAAGGATTAAATTGAAGGATGAGCAATTGAAGAGGGGTCGAATCAGAAATTTGGAGACATTTTGTAACACCCCTAACTTGTATTTATCGTCGGAAGAGGGTTACGGAGCATTACCAAAATTTATAGAACATGTAAAAGGCATTTCATATCATCTAGCATTCATATCAAAAATCAATCATAATGTCCCTTACATGAGCCCTCGAGGCCCAAAATATACATTAGAAACAAGTCGAGACTAATCCGGGTACTTAGAAATTTTTTTGCAAAATATCAAATTTTTTCCAAGGTGCAAGAGACACACGCCCGTATGGCCAGGCCGTGTGGGCATTCGAAATAAGGCACACGGTAGTGTCCCAGCCCGTGTCCATACCCGTGCAACTCTCTGACTTAGGTCACATGGCCAAGTCACACACTCGTGTGCTTGCCATGTGAACATAATAACTTACATTAAATAGGTGCAAGGGTCACAAGGCCAAGCCACACGCCCGTGTGCCAGGCTGTGTGATCAATTTTGAGCATTCTGTTTTGAAACTTTTAAGATGTAGGGGACACATGGCCAAACCACACTCTCGTGCGTGAGGCCGTGTGTCACATACGGCCAAGACACATGCCTGTGTCTCTACCCGTGTGGACAAAAATAAACCGTTTCCAATGCCACATTTTTCACCCAAACTTGGCATCAACCTAAGCACATCAAATAGCACATTCATAAGCCATAACAAGCAACTAAAACAAGCCAAATTCATGTCTTAAATATGACATATTACCTCAATATGCCTTTTAACTATTCATCATTCAAACATACCAAAACACATATCAATCATGATAATGCCTTATATACATATCAAAATATTCCAATCAAAAGCCATGCCAATAGCTAGTTTCAACCAAAACATTTACATGCCAACATTGGTTAAATTTAACCATACATGCCATTATAACCAAAATGTAATTACTATATATACCGAAATGAGCTGATGGATAGTGTGATGATATCTCCGACTAGCTTCCAACCTTTACGAGCTTTCGAATACTATAAAATAGGAGAAATAAAATAGAGTAAGCATTTAATGCTTAGTAAGTTTGTATAACATGGAATTTAACTTACCATTTAATCAAAATTAAGGTAAACATATGAAGCATACTCAAGCAAGATGACCAAAAGCCCTAGCACATATCCTCATCAACAATGTTAGACATGTATTTCATATAAATGTCAAGGAACATGTGTGAGCTCAACAATATCAAGTTTCCATGTTCATAACTTTCCACTTCTTGTATTCATATATCAATTCCATATACTTAATGTATATACGGGTATTGATTCATTTCGAATTCATATTTTCTCATGTCAGGATTTTGCCTGTTGAATCATTGAAAATATTGATGGACACATGGGTAGTACACACAAGGTGTACAAATCTGTAATCCGTCAATTCACATTCGGGAATGCTCATACGAGCTCTTAAATGAGAAGCTCTCTTTTAAGCCATATAACGAGAAGCTCATGTGAGCTATGTAACGGGAAGCTTATTCGAGCTGTATAATAGGAAGTTCAAACGAGCCAATACCGAGAAGCTCCGGAGAGCCATTAATTGGGAAGCTCATGAAAAAACCTTTAGTCGGGAAGCTCCGTAGAGCCATGTATCGGGATGCTCATAAGAGTTGCGGTGTGTCCACAACACATGTAGGATCACAACCAATCAGGATGCTCCGAAGAGCTATTAACGGGAAGCTTGCAAGAGCCATATAATGGGAAGCTCGTGAGAGCCAAATATCGGGATGCTCATGAGAGCTAATAACGGGATGCTCTTTCGAGCTGTGGTTTGTCCACAAAACATGCAAGACCACAACCAATTTGGGAACCCTATATCCATCGAATTTCATTTATTCAAAAGGGACTTAATAATTGTCGAGTATTGTCGGATATCTGATCAATAATATTCAATTTAAAACATATAAATTTACAATTTAGTTACACGAACTTACCTCAACAAGTGTTCGTGTATTTGTAATCTATTAATTTTATACATTCTTTTTTCCTCGTTCTAACTCCGTATTTGGTCTATCCGGATCTATATGAATGAATTTGACATCAATTCATATTCATATTAAATTCAATTCAATTCACACCTTTGGCAAAATTACCATTTTGCCTCTATAGTTTCATTTAATTACGATTTCGTCCCTAGGCTCAAAAAATGAAATTCATGCAATTTAATCCTTATTCCAAGCCTCACCGAATTTGATATGTCACAATAGCAGCCCATGTATTTCATAAAATTCAAAATTTTTCCATAAATTTTACATCTTTTCAATTTAGCCCCTAAATCGCAATTTCATCAAAATTCCCTTTACAAAAGTCGTTTATCTATCAACAACCTTTCATTTTATACCATAAAACTTCATAATTCATGCATACTCATCCATGGAAAAACCCTAGTACTTTGTTAACTTTACAAATCAATCCCTAAGATAGTTAGATTAAGCTATTACGATCTCAGAAACATAAAAATCATTAAAAACGGGACTTGAATACTCACTTAATTGAACCAAATAAGTTTGCCTTTCTTCAATTATCCATGGCTAGGGTTTCCATCTTTTTGATTTAGGAAAGATGATAATATGATGATATTTTATGTTATTTTATTATTTTATCATTTTTTATCTTTTACTTTCCAATTTAGTCATTTTCTTTATTTAATTTTCCATTAATGAACCATCATACTTATCTACTAACTCTTCTTAATGGTCTATTTGCCAGATAAGAACCTCCAATTTTGAATTTCATAGCTATTTGATACCTATAACTACTAGAACTCAGCTTTTGCAGTTTATGCAATTTAGTCATTTTCATCTAATTAGACATGTAATCGATAAAATTTCTTTACGAATTTTTCATACGATATTTCAATCATAATGCAAACTATGAAATAATATTAAAATAATTTTCTTTTCAAACTCGAATTTGTGGTCCCGAAACCATTATCCCGATTTCACTAAAAACGGATTGTTACAACTCTCCCCCTTAAGAAATTTTCGTCCCAGAAAATCTTACTAGTAAAGAGGTTCGGATATTGCTTTCTCATTGTTTCCTCAGGTTCCCAGGTAACTTCTTCTATCCCATGTGGTTGCCAGAGAACTTTTACTAAAGCTACCTTTTTATTTCTTAGTTCTTTTGTCTCACGTTCCAAAATTTTGATCGGTTTCTCACTATAAGTCATGTCAGGCTGAATCTCAACCTCTGTCGATGAGATAACATGTGAAAGATCTAATCAGTATCTTCGTAACATAGACACGTGAAAGACATTGTGAATCTTCTCTAATTCTGGTGGTAAAGCCAATCAGTATACAACAGGCCCGATTCTTTCAGAAATCTCATATGGCCCGATAAATTGCGGACTCAGTTTTCTTTTACGGCCAAACCGAAGAACTTTCTTCCAAGGTGAAACTTTCAAAAATACTTTGTCACCAACTTGAAATTCTGTTTCTTTTCGTTTTAGATCCACATAGGATTTCTGACAATCAAAAGCTACTTTTAAACTATCTCGGATCACTTTCACTTTCTCTTCGATTTCACAGATTAGATCAACTCCATGTATCTTTTTCTCACTGAGCTCAGTCCAATATAATGGAGTTCTACATTTACAACCATACAGAGCATCATACGGTGCCATTTTAATACTTGACTAATAAGTATTATTATATGCCAATTCGACTAAAGGCAAATATTTCTCCCAATTGCCTTCAAATTCTAGTACACAGCACAGAAGCATATCTTCAAGAATCTGAATCACACACTCTGATTGGCCATCAGTCTGAGGGTGAAATGCAGTACTAAAATACAACTGCGTACCCAAAGCTTCTTGTAGCTTTTCCCAGAATCGAGATGTGAACCGTAGATCTCTATCCGAAATAATAGAAACTGGCACGCCATGTAGTCTAACAATTTCTAAGACATAATTCTGCTAATCTGTCCAAAGAAAAATCCATACGTACCGGGATAAAGTGGGCAAACTTTGTTAAACGATCAAAAATTACCTAGATGACATCTTTCTTTTTCAGAAATCCCCAAAGGTACCTGATGTTCAGCTTTAACTTGCTAGCATATCAAACATCTAGATACAAATTCAGAAATGTCACATTTCATTCTCGGCCACCAGTACATCTTTTTCAAATCATTATACATTTTATTACTCCCCGGATGAACAGACATAATACCATTATGAGCTTCATGTAAAATTCTTTGTAAAAGTTTCGAATTCTTCGGCACACAGACTCTACCTTGGAATAACAGACAATCATCGGGTCCAATCTAAAATTCTGAATCGGAAGTCGACTCACATTGTACTCATTTAGCTTGTAACTCATTATCACCTTTCTAAACTTCGCAAATTTGTTGTAAAAATGTCGGCTTAGCTTTTAACTCAGCTAAGATTGAGCTATTATCAGACAATGACAATCGGGTATTCATCACTCGTAAGGCAAATATAAATTTCTACTCAGAGCATCAACAACTACATTTGCTTTTCCCGGATGATAATCAATTACCAAATCATAATCTTTCAACAATTCAAGCCACCTCCATTGTCTCAGATTCAAATCTTTTTGCGTCATCAGATATTTTAAACTTTTATGATCGGTGAATATATTACACTTTTCACTGAACAAAAACAGTCCATATGGAGACGATAACTCTCTTACTTACTTATTACTTGATAACGACTATGTACACTTGCACATTCCATCGTGAACCATTCGTCTTTAGCTACGTTCAATAATTCAATTATGAAAATGACATTAGTTTCCACTCAATCTCATGAAAAACATATAATCGAACATATTTTTCATCTTATTCATTTTAGTAGCTATATCGAAAATACTCATATTTTCCAATATTTAACATTGGATCAAAATCGATTTCGTATTCTTTTATTAGGGTCCTTACACTTTTAATATATAACATGATTTCTTAATAGTTTTACTTTATTCAATTTGATCCTTAATGTCATAAAATTATCTATAAAGCTTACCTTAATACTTAACCTAATCCAAGCTTACTAATTAACAATCTTTTCAAATTCAAGCTTAATTCATCAATTATACTTTAATAGTAACTTGCTAAACATCTAACAATTGAAAAAAATTAAAACATGGGTTAGCTAAATCAAGCTCCCATGATTCAAAATTCATAAAATTTCAAATAAAAGAGAAGTTTACCTTAATTAATTGAGACCAAAAATAGAGATGAAAAACTTGAAAATCTTTTTTCTTCCTAGCTTGAGACAACACAACTAAAGTGAGACTGATGAATGTTTTCATCTTCCACTAACAATTTTTATTTATACTTTAATTAATAATATAATTAGGTTAATTAACTTAGTTAACCTATGTTTAATAATAATCCAACTTAAACTAATTAAATAGAAATGGATTAGTTAATTTGGTTTCACCCACTAACTCATACATTAATAATGATTAAAATAACCATTAGGTATTTTAGCTAATTACCAACCGAGCCTTCAAGCATTTTCTAAATTAAACTCGTGGAGTTATGCCTCGTATGTTTTTACTTTTATTCTCCTAGTTAAACTCTATTTTTAGTTTCTCACTTAAACTCGATTAGTATAGGTTATTTTAATATTAATTTTCCACTTAAACTCGATTAGTGTAGGTTATTTTAATATTATTTGACCTACATATTTAGTCTATAAATAACCCTTTCCACCTTAGAAAAATAACACATTACACATTTAGCCATTAACTTTTACAAGCTTTCAAAGAATTTTGTGTTTACGTTTTGAGGGTTCTTATTTTAGGTTTTGGGGTTTAGTTTTATCTTCATCTTTTATACTATTCATTTTTTTCCATTTTAATGAAATTATCTTTGCCCATAGTTTTTATCCTCTTCGGAAGTATTTTTTCATGTAAATTATTTGTGTTCGATATTTTCAATTTCTTTATTATTTTACTTGTTCGTTGCTTAAATCGGGTTTATCCCCAACAAACTGGTATCAGGTGCTAATTCAATTTTCGCAATCAACCTGTTTAGAAATGGTAGCAACAAGGTTTGATATTGATAAGTTCAATGGCATCGCAAGTTTCAATCTATTGCAAGTTCGAATGATGGCAATTCTGATTTAAGGCGATCTTAAGAAGGTCTTTACAAAGAAAAAGCCTGTAGACATGGATAACTTAGAATGAGATAGGTTAGATAAAAATGTTCTATTATGATTTAGTTATGTCTAATAAATAATGTGTTGCAGGAGGTTTTGATGGAGAAAATGACATTCACCTTATGAAAAAGGTTAAAAACCCTCTACGCGGCTAAGTCTCTAGCTAACTTATTATTGCTGAAACAACGATTGTACAAGTCCGCATGAATGAATGTGAGCACCTTAGAGATTACATCAATTAATTTATTACTCTTTTGAATGATTTAAAGAACGTTAAGGTTCAGATTGACGATGAAGATCAAGCTATGTTATTATTATGCTCTTTAGCCCATTCATACAAGTTTTTCAAGGAGACCCTAATTTATAGAGGAGATAATCTCTCATCCAAGAATATGAAGGGTTATCAGTTGAGCAAAGACAAACTCGAAAATGAGCTTGGTTCAGATAACAAGTTAGATAGGCAAACTTTGATTTTGGTAGCATCAAGGAAGTGAGACAAGAGATGTAACTATTGAAACAAGTTAGGTCATGTTAAGGTAGATTATTATAAACTACGAAATAAAAGGATTGCTAAGAGCAACAAAGAGGATTTAGTTGGTGCTAATTTGGCCAATGACAAGGGTGATGATTTCTTGTTGGTGTTAATAAGTGAAAGCTTAGAGCTTACATCTGAGTAGATCCAGGATTTCGAGTGTTCTTTCCACATGTGTCCCAACACACTGGTTCTCCACATGTAATTCAGTTGAAGGTGGATTTGTGTGCATGGGGAATGACTCACCTAGTAAAGTAATCGGTGCTGGTACTATTCAGATCAAGATGCATGACGGGACAATCAACACACTATCAAATGTTAAGCATATGTCTAACTTAAAGAAAAATCTCATCTCCTTGAGAAATTTAGACTCGAAGGGTTGTAAAATTAACATTGAGTAAATAATAATTAAGGTATCATGTGGGGCTCTCATTTTGATAAAAAGTAAAAATATTGGTAGTCTTTATTTTCTGGAAGGATTAATAGTGACAAGTGAAATAGGACGTTTCTTGTCTGTTAAGGAGTCAAAGTCGACTCGTTTGAAGTGGAGACAACTTAGTCATAGGAGGGCAAAAGGTGTGACCATTTCATATAAGAGAGGTTCTCTTTTGGGTGCAAGTTTTGAAAAGATAGGGCACTGCATTTGCGTAAATGAGACTTGGGTCAGGTTTGATTTGGCAGTGCACAAGTCAAATACTAGAAGTCCTCCAGCTTCTAATGACAACTTTTATAACATCCTGATTTTCAGTGGTGACAGAATAGTGGTTTTGGGACCATAAATTTCTGTCATGTCGACTCGTAATTATTATTTTTATAATATTTATAGAGTCATTATAGTTGTATTAAAATTTGGTTAAGAAATATTAATGTTTAGTTAGCTAATTAAAAAAATGATTAAATTGAAAATTGTGCAAAACTTGTTAATTATAGCAATTAGGTGATGAAATGGTGTAATTATTAATTGAGGAAGGAATTAAGTAATAATTAAGCCCTAAATAATATAGTGGGACGGAAAATTGATGAATAATGACAAAATAATGAAAATATAATGACAAACTTTGTAATTTAGTTGAAATTAAAACAAAATTAAGTAAAAAAGAAGTTGGTTTGTTCTTTATTTTACATTGCCATAGCTAAAATTCATGGTTTTTCAAGCTAGGAGAATTGGCCAAGCAAATTGTTATGCTTGTGAGTGAATTTCTTACCCGTTTCTTGTAATTTTTATATTTTTGAGATCGTTGTAACTAGGTCCAGCTAGCCCGTACCTTCGTTTTTTATTCTGTTAAAAATTTTGGACATTACTATTGATTAATATTAGATCTTTTTATGAATAACTTGGATTTGGAGTTTTGATTGTGTTGTGTGATGATTTTGTAAAGTGATTTTTGTTAAATATTGATTTTAGGATTAAATTGTGAAAATGTCAAAATATTAGGGTTTGATAGTGAATTTTAGGTTTATTAGGGGTTGTATGAGGGCCTAGAATATTTGGATAGATTATTGATTTGAGAAAATTAGTTAATTTGATAGATTAACTAATTAAGGGATTAAATTAAAAAATTATAAAAGTTTGGGGTAATTAAGTAAATTTGAAAAATAAAAGAGTATTAATTGTAAAATGGATTGGAAATGAAATATATGCTAATAAATCAATAATTTTATATTTTAGATCAAGATTTCGTAGATACTTGTGGAAAAGGAAAAATAGCGGATAGTCCCTGAACTTCTGCAATTACTACAATTTAGTCCAGGTAAGTTCATACGGTTAAAATTTAACATTTGTATAAATTGATGATTGGTATTATATATATATATATATATCATATTGCTAGAAATGAATTATTTTTTGAATTATAATATTAAATTGGATATTTGGTTTGAATTGAACACGAGATTTGAGTACATTCGTAATTTGGTGTATGACGGGGGTTTGGAGTAGAGATGGTATTGAAGGGAGATATCGGTATTTTACCCAAGTAAACTGGGGTTCAGCATTTGTTGTGAACTCTCGTGTTTTACTTTCTATTTAGCGTGATTGGATGGATCAGCTCTTACGAGCTTTTGTTCAGCTTTCGAGCTTCTATTGGTGTATTCAGGAGGACCAGCTCTTATGAGCTTTAGTTGACGATGTACTCTTAACCGTAAGTCATTCTCCGAATGGAAAATCTTGGTAAGAAAACTTGTTTAATGAATTTGAAAGACATGTTATTTATTTTTGTATTGATCTGAATACAAATGTATTTATCGATTGAAGTTGTGAATGACAGGGAGTTTTTCTTGGATGATTTTTATTGTATGATTTATTATAGTTAGTTCGGTAAGATTTTCGTTTAACTTGTTGAACTTACTAAGCTTTATTAAACTTACTTGTGTTGTTTAATGTCATTGTAGATTTTCAAAAGGTTGGACGAACGGATCGGCACTCAAGTCACTCTATCCAGTTTATCTCAGTAGTTTTTGAAATGTTTAATTTGGATTATATGACATGTATAGGCTCTTGTGCTATTTTGGTTAATGTTTGGATTATGTAAATGTGATGAATGATATTTCGTGCAAATAACGAATTTGCAAATAGTATGAGAATGAAGTATAATTGTTATGCTAGTATGTGTGGCTTACATATATTTGAATTGTTGTGATTGTGATAACTTTATTAGGTATATTGATTTGGTATTGCTTGAAAGAGTTGATAAATTGAATTGATGAGCATTTTGAGGTAAAATTGTATATAATTGTGGTACCAATGAGGGTATATTGGTTAGGCACATATTAGGTTGGTTTTGATGCGTTTTTTACCCGATTAATGTCATTTTGATTTGGTATTTTGGTTAGTATTTGAGTTTTTTAAGGTCCAAACCAGTTATAATGGTAAACTTGTGTTTTAAGGTTCATTTTGAAGCCACACGGCCTGAGACACTGGTGTGTGTCTCAGCCGTGTGTAGCACACTGCTGTACGACACGGCCATGTGTCCACTGTAGGTTTAAGGCATGCAAGTCAAGCTATTAAATAGCCTAGCACACAGCCTGGCACACGGGCGCATGGCTTGGCCGAATGACCCAAGTCAGTGAGTTACACGGGTACGGATATGGGCTGGGACACAGCCATGTGTCCCTATTTCGAATGTCCACACGGCCTAAGACACAGGTGTGTGTATCAACCGTGTGAGTAATATGGCCATTTGACCCATGCAGTCCAAAATTTTCAATTTTTTTCCTAAAGTTTTTAAATGTTCCCGATTTAGTCTCAGATTGTTTCTATAGTATTTTTAGGGCCTTGAGGGCTCGATTAAGGGACATTATAGATGCATTTGAATGAAATTTGATTATGTTTATATTAATGTATGATTTGAATGGTTTTGTCGAAACCATTTTTAAATTAAAAAAACGGGGATCGACTTTTAAAAATGAAAATGGGAGTCGCCACCGATCCTTTATTAAGGTGTGATCGGTACACCTTAAAACGATTTTAGCCTACGAGATTTGAGAAAGTAGGTTCGGGAGTCGGTTACGCACGAGGAAGGGTTAGCACCCTCGTAACGCCCAAAATTGGTACCGAATCGATTGTTTAATGTCTTAGTGTCGAAATTTGAAAAGATTAAAAAAAAAGAATTCCTTTAAAGTTCAGCTTTGAACAAAAAGATGTACTCATCTTGAAGAAATAAATTATCACACTCAGTGAGTTAGAGTGCAACAATTCGATCGTCAAAGTTAAGTATTTTCAAATTTTGAAATTCATGAATTTTGGAAAGGTTGTTCGGTCATTCAAGTCAAGCAAAAAATCAGAATCCAATAAGTTAGGTTTTGATTTCTTGAAGTTCCTAAATATCCAACATTGCCTTTATTTTAAAATCGGGATGACAAAATGTCACATCCAATAAGTTAGGATCCAACATTTTGAAATCTTAAATGCTTTGTTTTAAAATGCTATGGTTTTAATAAAAGAAGCACATGGCTACCTAATTCATCGAGAAAAATAGGAACCCAGTAAGTTAGGGCATAATTCTCTCGAGAATTATAAACGCTAGGCCCTTTTTTTAAAATTATGAAATAAAAATAATTTTGGGGTTTTAGTGAAACTGAATATTATAAAAAAATGCAATGGGATGTTAATATACAACACAAAATAATAGGCTAAAGTATACTAATAATCATTGATAACCAATAAATACGAATAAATAATATAATACATATGCGGGCAATAATATCAAACACACATCATGCAAATACAAATATCAACATTCAACAACTAAATGAATTAATAGTCAATTTTAAAAGAAATGCCAAGTGAAATAACATAAACAAAATGTAATAAGTTTTCAACAAAAGAAAAATGAATATTGAAATATATCAAAAGGTTAAAAGGAATACTATATGAAATAATAATATAAAATGAATTTTAAAATAAGTATTGTACGAAAAGAAACTCAAAATAATATATATGCTAATTTAAATAAACGATACAAAATAAAAAAAAATAATAGTATATGTGTGGTAATATATGTACAAAAATTGAAGTAAGTAAAGTATATAAGGGAGTATTTTAAAAGAAATAAATTATATATAAGATATAAAACATATATACAAATGTATATTTCAAAATAAGTTACTAAAATTACATACATGAAAGTATCAACACATAACTTTTTATATTTGGATGGAAAAGAAAAGAAAGTTTGAAAAATATTGTAAAGTTATAGAATGTACAAACTATATTAAATAAAGATAAAAAGAAATATTAATTATAAAACCTAAGTAGAAATTCATAATACATTTAAAGTTATAATTAAAATAACTATGTATGGTACGTTTAGATAATATTAGTTTAAAATAATAGTATATTATATTTTAAATAATTCTAATGACAAATTTTAAAACAATATTAAAACTTGAATATTCAAATAATGATAGGTTTATAACTAAATATATACTAAAGACAACAAAATCAAAATAAAAGTTTATAAAATGAATAACTTAAATTATGGATTAAATCAGATTCCAAACCAAAATCATAATGAAAATCAGAAAATAAAATTAAATTAAAGAACCGAAATGGAATGTGCGTATTTCATAGGGACCAAATAGGCAATATTCCTTATCCCTCAAAACCCATTGCAACAGTATGGGCCAGAAAGAAACACCAATGAAAATGTGGAGCGAATTTTGAAAAAAATAATAAAATAAAAGAGCACTGATTTGAAATTTGTTTAAAATTAAAGAGACTAATGCAACAATTAAGCGCACCAATCTAGGAAGCCAGGTCAGATCATTGAAAACAACGTCGTTTTGGACGTATGTCTCCTCAACTGATGAGTGGATGAGATTGAAAACAAAATAAACCTATATGGCCAAAATTAAAAGAACTGAAAGGGATTAGATCGAAACAAATTGAGAAAACAGGAGGACTCAATGCGCAAATAAACCATTGGGATGAAACGCGAGGATCCTTCCCTCGGGTCGGGTCACCGCGCGGATCTGTGCCTTCAAACAACGCTGTTTTGAAACCATGGCACTGGCATCAAACGACGACATTTCCTTTGTGGTTAAAAAAAAACCCTAAGCTATCAAACGATTTCCTAATCTAAAAAACCTAAAGAAAAGAGAGAAAAACTCTCTCTTTGCCGCATCAAAAATCGAAAGCCCCCTCCCCCCATCCATTCAACTCCGATCCGAATGGAGGAGGGATTCGGTGACACCAAACCCAAGTAAGGGTTCTTCCTTTTCTTTTCTGTTTTAGTAGAAAATAAAAAGAAGCAAGGAAAAAAAATAGAGAAACGCACAATAAATAAATAAATAAATAAATAAACCAAAAATGGTGTATCACCTTCTCAAATCTGATTTTTTTTGTATTCAGTATGTATGTAACCTTACAAATGCTGAAAATGGCTTTATATAGCCTAAAAAATGAAAATTACAAAAGAAAATGTATTTTGCTCTTTTTTCTTCTTTTTTCCTTTTTTGCTGTTGATTTCTGCCTTTTCTTTTTGTCCGTCTTTTGTTGATTTGTGTGTTGCAGGTGTACAGAGGCCGTACGGTGACCCGTGTGAGGAGTGGCTCGAAGGTGTGGTGGTGCACGCACGAGAGGGGGCGTACTGGCTGCGGCGCTGGTGCTAGGGCTGAACACCTAGGGTTTCTGCTTGTGGTTAAGGCTAGTGGGCTTAGGGTTAGGTGATTGGGTAGTTTAGGTTAAAACGGGTTGGGCTGTAATTTTGGGCTAGCTGAAATTTGTAAATGGACTGCTATTTCATTGGACTCTTTTTTTAGTTTGATTTATTTTATTGTCTGGGCACGGGTAAAAATTGGGCATTACAGCTGCCCCTCTTTGCTCATTTTCGTGTAATGGAAACGGAGCAAAGACTTTAAAAATGGCCAATTTTGCCCGGTCGTACTGGACCTTGGTGCTCTTTTTCTTCAAGTAGCCACATTCCAACCTACTGCATCTTCAGAGGTATAGGAATTGCTTCGATCCACTCCACCGCAATGTCGGGGAGATAGGATTCGTAACTCGTAAATCTGCTTAACTGTGATGTTGGGGAAGTAAGATTCGCTGTTGTCAGTCTGCCCCACTGCAACTTCAGGGGGATAAGACTTGCTTTCTCAGTCTGCTCCAGTGCAACCTCAGGGAGATAAGACCTGATGTGATCTACTCTGCGCAACTTCAGATAGATAAGATCTATTATTTCAATCCACTCCACTGCAACTTTAGGGAGATAAGATCTATTACTTTAATCCGCTCCACTACAACTTCAGGGAGATAGGATTATTGGCTTCAATCTGCTCCACTGCAACCTCAGGGAGATAAGATTATCGGCTTCAATCTGCTCCACTGCAACCTCAGGGAGATAAGATTTGCTTCTTCGGTCTGCTCCGCTGTAATCTCAGGGAAATAAGACCTAATGCGATCTACTCTACTACAACTTCAGAGAGATAAGATCTATTACTTTAATCCGCTCCACTACAACTTCAGGGAGATAGGATTTGTGGCTTAAATCTACTTTCTTACTCTTGAAGATAAGATTCACCGTCCTTGATTTGCTCCGCTATTTCTTCGGGAGACAAGATTTGTAATTTCCCAACCTATTCCACGGCTGGCTAGGGATATAGGACTTGTGGCTTAAATCTGCTTCCTTACACTTGAAGATAAGATTTGCCATCTTCGATCTGCTCCGCTACTGCTTAGGGAGACAAGATCTATAATTTCCCAACCTATTCCACTACTGACCAGAGATATAGGACTTGTGGCTTAAATCTGCTTCCTTACACTTGAAGATAAGATTCGTCGTCTTCGATCTGCTCCACTACTATTTAGGGAGACAAGATTTGTAATTTCCCAACCTATTCCACTGCTGACCAGGGATATAAGACTTTTGGCTTAAATCTGCTTCCTTGCTATTGAAGATAAGATTCGTCGTCTTTGATCTGCTCCGCTACTGCTTAGGGAGACAAGATCTGTAATATTCATTGATCTATTCTCTAGGGAACATGACCTGTATAATTAACCTAATTATGCTTAATGATTAGGATGGCATGATCAAAATGAATCAAATGCTCCTAACTAGACATGTGTGAATGGTGTTTGCATGAATGCAGAATTTTATTTTTCCGAGAATAATCCCGCTTAGGTTGTCATTACTCGAAGTTTATTAAGGCTTTAACACTGACGTGCTACAACGCCTTCTAGCTTGACCGGCTTTTTCAAAGAATCACTTAGCCAGGTTGCTCCCCACTGTAAACCTTAAAGTTTAATCCATTGGGGCGCCAAATTTATACCATCATTCTCCCACTGTAATCCAAGGGTAGAAATATGTGGCTTTTCCTCAATCCTTCCTTATCACAATTCAAGGATACAGGACCTAAATCGTTCTAGTTCCCTACATCATTCCCAAGGTGTCGTACCAAAGACTCATGTGCAAATGAAGGCTCTCTTGTCCGAGGTAACCTCTTCCTATTACGTGATAATTATTACTTTCTAGTTTATTTAAGCTTTGTCATTAACCCGTCATCTTATCATTTTGTTCAATCAATGCATTTGACAACAAAATCCAAAGATAAAGTCCAAATTTAGACTATTCCTTCTCAAATTTCCAACCTTTAAATTTGGTGTGTTCTAAACAATAGTCCTGTTTCAGGTTCCTGTATTATTTAGAAACTTTCAGAGTAATATGCAAAACTTCTTTTGTGCAAGTTTTATTAGTCCATTAATCATTATTCTAATGTAACATGCTTGCAAAAAGGGTTATAACAATGGATAAGAATAAATTTGGTTCTGAGCATAGCTCGAAGAAACAAATTATCAAAATAGTAAAGAAGAATAACAAAGAAACTGATTGGGAATGTGTGTTCTGGAAAAGAATAAAGTATTCCAAGAACAAAAAATTCAATATAAATAGTATGAGAATTGGGTGCCCCAGATATCGCAGCTTTAACTTCTCTGTACAAACTTTCTAAAGACCATTCTGAGTTTGACATATGTTTAGGAGATCTACAGTGCTTTGTCGATGCCCCAAGATGTCGCCTATCCTTTCCTGTTGATTCAGGCATAACAAGATTATCACATGCCCCAATCTGATTACGATTTGAATCGCTCTGATCACTTCATACCCCCATTCCAATCAATATTTAAGTCGCCCTTTTCGGGTTTTCAACTCAAATCCCTTTTAGCCTAAGGTCTCTTTGCGAGTTTTCCCCTTAGCCTCTCCATTTGTACATTTTCATCATTTTTTATTTTTCATTTTCATTTGACATCATTTTTTTTACTCAAAGTCCCCTTTGTAGGTTTTCACCTTGGTTCTTTCTTCTTCATTAAACGAAGTATTTCTTGACCGGATTCAAGTTTTTAGGATTAACCATCTCACTCAAGATCAGTGCTTTTCTTAAAAAGGTCTTCTTTACAACATAGGGATATTCCCGGTTTGGCAATCATTTCCCTCTAGAATGCTTTCGAAGGATCTTTTTCAACATCCAGCCCTCTCGTGGAATTCTCTGAGATGACCCTATTCATTATGAGCTCGTATCATTTGTTTCTGGTACATCCGAACCTAATGAATAGCTTTTAACCCTTTTCCTAAGTCCAACTGATCACATCGTGATTGGATCCTTCCAACTCTAATACCCGGAGAGAGGGGATTTCAATAGGTAAAACTACCTCAATCCCGTAAACCAAAGAGAACAACGTTGCTCTGATAGAAATCTTGATAGATGTTCGGTAAGCAAGGAGGGCAAATGGTGATTTCTCATGCCAGTCATTGTAAGTCTTAGTCATTTTTGCAATTCATTGTCTTGCAATACAGTGACAAACCGTAGTGTCTGATTTTGAATTGATTACAGCTCTCAGCTATCGCGTTATCATTCAAGTTCAATGCATTTTCCAATACTATATGCATATGATGACATTGACGCATGCAGTAGCCTCTATCCATTTGATGAAGTAATTAATGATCTCAATAGTGAAGCAATGCCCATTAGAAGTCTTCGATAATGGTGATGCCCATGCCCCATTTTGCTCAAAATTTGAGTCGTCCTTTTCGGGTTTTCAACTCAAAACCACATTTTGGTCACAAGGCGCCCTTTACGGGTTTTCACCTTGGCCTCTCCATTTTCTTTTTCTTTTTTTCTCCTCTTTCTCTTTTTCATTTTTTGACTTTGACTTTGACTTTGATTTTGATTTTTTATTTTTGCTTTTGCTTTTGATTTTGATTTTTATTTTTTTCTTCACTTTTTTTTATTTTTTTTTGAATTGGATCTGAACTCATAGGATTAGGCAAGTCTTTGTTATCCCTTTGGAAGAATCTTATTTCCTTCAGAGAGCCTTTTAGGGCGCAATTACGACACAGAACTTTGGACCTTCCTCTTTAATCAGGATAAAATCCCACAACTTTGAAGAGATGGAAACTCGACTTCCAATGGGCAAAGCTATGATAAGTGAACAAGAAAGGCATTGTCCCGATAAAGAAATTTCATTGCATTGTTCATACTGCAAATCGTGCCGTTCTGCAGATTTCATTATCAGCGCTAACCCGAGCATATCCTGGTATGATCATATGAAGACAACTTTGAACTCTAGAGGTAACTCCTGCTTCGTGGTCTGGTCCATTCTAATTTTCACCAAGCTCACAATTTCTAATGATTCCTTGTGAGGTAGGATCTGTCTATCCTCTTGTTCCACCATCCTCAACAAGTCCAGAGATAAGCTACGATCTATGTCATTTTCAAAGTCATGAGATCCCTCTAAACACATGCCTCGCTCAAAAGGAAAATCTAAGTCTATAGTATTGTCACTCATGTCATTGATATTTGGGGACCCATAGTATACCAAAGAATATACAAAAGAATTTGTGAATAATTATTTGTACAATATAATTATGAATGAAAGAATGATGTGGTAGACAATTTAAAAAAATAAATGAGTAATTATTCAAAAAGAATGAAAGAATATTGGCTCAAAAATGCATGCAAAGATGTATTTTATTAGAATAATGACGTTCAGACATTAGCCTATTTCACAAAGGAATTTCTATCACTTTTAGGCTAAAAATAACAAAAATGTTCTGAACATTACTCTAAATAAGAAACAAAAACTACGGGGATTTCTTTCGCAAGTCAATTGCTTAGAACACTCAAGATTTATAAGGGCAGATATCTAACAAGGTCCCTTTTCATTTGTGTCTTCATATATGTCATTGGTGTGAACACTTCCCAACATTGTGTGTATGTTTTTCTCCTCTTTAATTTCCTCATAGAGCTTCATCTCCTTGTTGTCCATCATGCCTTTAGCCTTGAATTTCACGCTCTCTTGGGTCTCGTACCCCTTCTCCTGATGGAACTTACAATGGTTCATTGTCTTTCCATGGTTTCCTCCTGAATCAGAAATAACTAATCCTCTTCCTGCTCTCACGTCTACCCCCTTATCAATATGATTGGGTAGTGGATTTTCTGCGCTAGACGAGTCATCAAATCTGACAACATCCATGTTAATGAGTTTTTCAACCAGTTTCTTGAAAGCAATGCAATTCTCTATTGAATGCCCCGTAATTCCCGCATGGTAGTCGCATTGTGCGTTCGCGTCATACCATTTGGGATATGGAGATTGTATGGGTTTTAAGTAGAAGGGGGACACCACACGTGCATTAAATAGGCTTTGATATAACTCTTTATATGACATTGGAATTGGTGTAAACTGGAGCTTCTCAGTACCTGGTTTCACTCCAGATTCTTGTCTCAATGAGCCTTGTTGATTAGCAACCACCTTTCTTGGTTGGTTCACTGTAATTGACTTGTTGTATGTACTCACATGGTTCACTTCATTCTCCTTTTTCTTTGGGACTGACCTTCTATTATCCTCCTTATTCCCCTTCCTCCTTGGGGCCTTTGTAATATCTGGATACTCCACCCTCGACCGTTTTGTTTCTGCTAGGTTATTAAGAGCAACAGGAAAATTGTTCCTCAAATTGGATCCTAGGCCTGTCAAATAATGCACTGGTGTTGATGTACCAGTCTGATAATGTTGAGATTATATAGTAAAGAGTGCCCCTTGTGAATGCCCATCTGGCTGGATCTGTGCACGTATCGGAGTACAATCTAGGGAATAGGCAAGATCCTCAGTATTAACCCCAAATTGGACCACTAGGTCTTTCACTTCTTCTAACTCTCCAGCTAGCAATCGGTTGAACTGGCTCATCATAGTTCTCTGCAATTCTAGCATCTGATCTCTAATTTCCTGTTGAAATTCGGTTAATTGCTCCTGCATCTATATCTGCATTCGCTCTAATTTTTCCAACCTTTGTTCCATTTCTCTAGCCTTTGTTTGGATACCGTAAGGGTGTTTAGTTGGTTAATTTTTCAGATTAGATGAAATAAAATTACTCAATTAGACTCTTTTAATGGATTTATGCATGTGATGTCATGTAATGCAGATGCATGAAATGAATGCCTAAAGAGATGTTAATTCTGATTCAATTACATTTAGAGAACTTTATTAGAAAACAAATTCCTTTACATAAAGCAGATGCATGTACGGCCTCTCCCTTATATTCCAAGAGACAACATCGATCTTTTTCTTCATCCGTATGCTTGAGATAATCTCGCCGATAGATGCCACTGCTAGCTCCTTTTCTTGATCTTGGTCGCGATCCATCATCTGCCCATCTTCATAAGGCTCGTCAGCTTCTTTAAGGGAGCTGGAACATCGAAGGCTCTTAAACAATCGCCTTGAATCCTCAGGCCACGAACCGAGGTCATGAACTCTTCCATCGCTCTTCTTGTGTTTCTCAGAATATATTCAGACAGTTGTATTGTTTTCCACTTTATCAAGGAATCCGTATTCCATGACAAGCTTTCTAATTTAGTAATTGGATTTGAATCAATATCTCTTTCCTAAGATGCAAGTGCAATGCAATCATAATCAAAACAAAAAAGAGGGGTTAGTACAAAACAAAAGTAAACAAGGAAAACAAAAGTACCTAATCAGGTGACCACTAGGGGTTTGGAGTAGCTCTACCTAGGATGGGTTCCCAAGGCCTTTTACATGCGGCTTGGCTCTAAAGTCAGGGTACCCGAACTAGCAGATTCCTCGATCCTCACCCATTATAGGCTCATACAGACCGAGTTCAGTTCAGGGGAATACATTTCCCTATGGCTGCACGGAGATAAAAATCTCACGAAGACATAAGTAAGAATGTATCCCGAAAGTGATCCACTATCCTGCACGGAGGTGAAAACCTCACGAAGGAGTAGCTTCTCACTCCCACTTAAAAGGACAAGGCTAAACAGTCTTATGCATTATGATGCCAAAAATATACAACTCAATTTACAATAATCATATAAAAAAGTGCAAAGAAAAGATCGTAATTTTTCAAATCAAATTTTCAATTTTCGACAATAAGACAGAAAACAATCAATTTTACGGCTTGACTCTCTAAATTTCCCCAGTGGAGTCGCCAAGCTTTCGAAACCATTTTTAAATTTAAAAAATGGGGATCGACTTTTAAAAATGAAAATGGGAGTCGCCACCGATCCTTTATTGAGGTGTGATCGGTACACCTTAAAACGATTTTGGCCTACGAGATTTGAGAAAATAGGTTCGGGAGTCGGTTACGCACGAGGAAGGGTTAGCACCCTCGTAACGCCCAAAATTGGTACCGAATCGATTGTTTAATGTCTTAGTGTCGAAATTCAAAAGATTAAAAAAAAGAATTCCTTTAAAGTTCAGCTTTGAACAAAAAGATGTACTCATCTTGAAGAAATAAATTATCACACTCAGTGAGTTAGAGTGCAACAATTCGATCGTCAAAGTTAAGTATTTTCAAATTTTGAAATTCATGAATTTTGGAAAGGTTGTTAGGTCATTCAAGTCAAGCAAGAAATCGGAATCCAGTAAGTTAGGTTTTGATTTCTTGAAGTTCCTAAATATCCAACATTGCCTTTATTTTAAAATCGGGATGACAAAATGTCACATCCAATAAGTTAGGATCCAACATTTTGAAATCTTAAATGCTTTGTTTTAAAATGCTATGGTTTTAATAAAAGAAACACATGGCTACCTAATTCATCGAGAAAAATAGGAACCCAATAAGTTAGGGCATAATTCTCTCGAGAATTATAAACGCTAGGCCCTTTTTTTTAAAATTATGAAATAAAAATAATTTTGGGGTTTTAGTGAAACCGAATATTAAAAAAAATGCAATGGGATGTTAATATACAACACAAAATAAAGTTTGAAAAATATTGTAAAGTTATAGAATGTACAAACTATATTAAATAAAGATAAAAAGAAATATTAATTATAAAACCTAAGTAGAAATTCATAATACATTTAAAGTTATAATTAAAATAACTATGTATGGTACGTTTAGATAATATTAGTTTAAAATAATAGTATATTATATTTTAAATAATTCTAATGACAAATTTTAAAACAATATTAAAACTTGAATATTCAAATAATGATAGGTTTATAACTAAATATATACTAAAGACAACAAAATCAAAATAAAAGTTTATAAAATGAATAACTTAAATTATGGATTAAATCGATTCCAAACCAAAATCATAATGAAAATCGAAAATAAAATTAAATTAAAGAACCGAAATGGAATGTGCATATTTCATAGGGACCAAATAGGCAATATTCCTTATCCTCAAAACCCATTGCAACAAAGATGGGCGAAAAGAAACACCAATGAAAATGTGGAGCTAATTTTGAAAAAATAATAAAATAAAAGAGCACCGATTTGAAATTTGTTTAAAATTAAAGAGACTAATGCAACAATTAAGCGCACCAATCTAGGAAGCCAGGTCAGATCATTGAAAACAACGTCGTTTTGGACGTATGTCTCCTCAACTGATGAGTGGATGAGATTGAAAACAAAATAAACCTATATGGCCAAAATTAAAAGAACTGAAAGGGATTAGATCGAAACAAATTGAGAAAACAGGAGGACTCAATGCGCAAATAAACCATTGGGATGAAACGTGAGGATCCTTCCTGCCCGGGTCACCACAGCGGATCAGACCTTCAAACAACGCTGTTTTGAAACCATGGCACTGGCATCAAACGACGACATTTCCTTTGTGGTTAAAAAAAAACCCTAAGCTATCAAACGATTTCCTAATCTAAAAAACCTAAAGAAAATAGAGAAAAACTCTCTCTTTGCCGCATCAAAAATCGAAAGCCCCCTCCCCCCATCCATTCAACACAGATCCGAATGGAGGAGGGATTCGGTGACACCAAACCCAAGTAAGGGTTCTTCCTTTTCTTTTCTGTTTTAGTAGAAAATAAAAAGAAGCAAGGAAAAAAAATAGAGAAACGCACAATAAATAAATAAATAAATAAATAAACCAAAAATGGTGTATCACCTTCTCAAATCTGATTTTTTTTGTATTCAGTATGTGTGTAACCTTACAAATGCTGAAAATGGCTTTATATAGCCTAAAAAAAATTACAAAATAAAATGTATTTTGCTCTTTTTTCTTATTCTTTCCTTTTTTGTTGTTGATTTCTGCCTCTTCTTTTTGTCTGTCTTTTGTTGCTTTGTGTGTTGCAGGTGTACAGAGGCCATACGGTGATGCGTGTGAGGAGTGGCTCGAAGGTGTGGTGGCATACGCACGAGAGGGGGCGTACTAGCTGCGACACTGGTGCTAGGGCTGAACACCTAGGGTTTCTCCTTATGGTTAAGGCTAGTGGGCTTAGGGTTAGGTGATTGGGTAGTTTAGGTTAAAACGGGTTGGGATGTAATTTTGGGCTAGCTGAAATTTGTAAATGGACTGCTATTTCATTGGACTCTTTTTTTAATTTGATTTATTTTATTGTGTGGGCACGGGTAAGGTAAAAGTTGGGCATTACAGTTGCCCCTCTTTGCTAGTTTTCGTGTAATGGAAAAGGAGCAAAGACTTTAAAAATGGCCAATTTTGCCCGGTCGAGCTGGACATTGGTGCTCTTCTTCTTCAAGTAGCCACATTCCAACCTACTGCATCTTTAGAGGTGTAGGAATTGCTTTGATCCACTCCACCGCAACATCGGGGAGATAGGATTCGTAACTCGTAAATCTGCTTAACTGTGATGATGGGGAAGTAAGATTCGCTGTTGTCAATCTGCCCTACTGCAACTTCAGGGGGATAAGACTTGCTTTCTCAGTCTGCTCCACTACAACCTCAGGGAGATAAGACCTGATGTGATCTACTCTGCGCAACTTCAGAGAGATAAGATCTATTATTTCAATCCACTCCACTGCAACTTCAGGGAGATAAGATTTATTACTTTAATCCGCTCCACTACAACTTCAGGGAGATAGGATTATTGGCTTCAATTTGCTCCACTGCAACCTCAAGGAGATAAGATTATCGGCTTCAATCTACTCCACTGCAACCTCAGGGAGATAAGATTTGCTTCTTCGGTCTGCTCCGCTGGAACCTCAGGGAAATAAGACCTGATGCGATCTACTCTACTACAACTTCAGAGAGATAAGATCTATTACTTTAATCCGCTCCACTACAACTTCAGGGAGATAGGATTTGTGGCTTAAATCTACTTTCTTACTCTTGAAGATAAGATTCGCCGTCCTTGATTTGCTCCGCTATTGCTTACAGTATGTGTGTAACCTTACAAATGTTGAAAAATGGCTTTATATAGCTGAAAAAAATGAAAATTACAAAAGAAAATGTATTTTGCTCTTTTTTCTTCTTTTTTCCTTTTTTGCTGTCGATTCTGCCTCTTCTTTTTGTCCATCTTTTGTTGCTTTGTGCGTTGCAGGTGTACAGAGGTCGTACAGTGACGCATGTGAAGAGTGGCTCGAAGGTGTGGTGGTGCACGCACGAGAGGGGGTGTACTGGCTGCGGCGCTGGTGCAAGGGCTGAACGCCTAGGTTTTCTGCTTGTGGTTAAGGCTGTGGGCTTAGGGTTAGGTGATTGGGTAGTTTAGGTTAAAACGGGTTGGGCTGTAATTTTGGGCTAGCTGAAATTTGTAAATGGACTGCTATTTCATTGGACTCTTTTTTTTTAATTTGATTTATTTTATTGTGTGGGCACGGATCAAAATTGGGCATTACAGGTTTAATATTTTGTTTGTCTGGTAATGCTCCGTAACCCTATTCCAGTGATGGATACGAGTTAGGGGAGTTACAAATTTGACTTAGTTAATATCTCACATAATTCGAGATAAACCCGACTTTGGCAAAGAAGGCGTTATGGAAATACGAGTCAATGTGAAGATTTGTGGAGTTATCCCTCGTATTTTTCGGCTTTTCTTCTCCCAGTTAAACTCTATTTTTAGTTTCCCACTTAAACTCTAAAAAGTGTAGGTTATTTTAATATTAGTTTCCCACTTAAACTCTGATTAGTGTAGGTTATTTTAATATTATTTTACCTACAAATTTAACCTATATATAGTCCCTTTTTCCATCCTAGAAAGATAACCCATTCCACATTTAGGTATTAGCTTTTACAAGCTTTTAGAGAATTTTGTGTTTACGTTTTGAGGGTTCTTATTTCGGGTTTTGGGGTTAAGTTTTATCTCAATCTTTTGTACAATTCGTTTTTGCCATTTTAGTGAAATTATCTTTGCTTGTGGTTTTTTATCCTCTTCAGAGGGATTTTTCCACGTAAAATATTTGTGTTCGATCTTTTCAATTTCTTTGTTGTTTTACTTGTTCGTTGCTTACCCCAAAAAACTCAATAGCAATTAGACTTTTACAACTTAATAATTGCACTAAATTAACTATTTACTTTATTTAATTTCTTATTTTATCTTTAATATATTTTCATACTAACTCCGTAAATCCTCCTATTATTATCACACTAACTCGGTTCATGGAATTGGGTTACAAAACTGTATTCTTCAACACCAACTAAAGTCGAGTCCTTACAATTATTATAATAAAACAACACATAGTATCTTAGTAACCTTCATGAAGGATGTGATTCTTATCAAATTAACCAGTTAGCGCAACACCTCTTGATGTGTCTGGTAACAAATTGTCTCAGTAACTCCCTATAAATAGATTAAATAATATATTTTATCCTTTGCAGTTAACAAATCATAAATCACCAACAAGTTCAATTTTGTTATGCAAATCACTAGACTTACAACACTTTACTCATGCCAAACCTAAAGAACCAACTTACCAGAGAAAAAGGTTTGTACTTACACCTCATCTACATGGCATTTACATGGTACCCAAGCTGAGGCTTGAGTATCGAAAAATCCTTCAAGCGAACCATCATTCCTTACTTCCTCAATCTCGTCACCATCAATCTCACTAGCTCCATCGATCTTCAGCGTGGCCATGGCACTGTTACTCCCTCTCTCCCCAACATACCCACTACTGCTAGGACTCGAAGGCCTTTCGTCACCAAGTATTTCTCGATTCTCCACTGTTAATCGTTCATCCTCTTTATTGTCGTTGATTTTTTCGTTTCAACGATCCATTGGAAATTCGATCACCATTTCCACAATTAGGTTCCAATTTAACAAATTTGGTCAATGCCAACAAACAAATCATTCATCAAACAATTTGATATTGGAATTATGGTTCAATCTGGTGGAGTCATAAACAGAAGACGAATATGAAAGATTCCAACAACATTTACTTTTTTCCCTCTTTGACAATAAAATCTAGGGTTTAGAATTGGGAAAATGCAATTGAGAAAAAAATTATAATTACCAATACCAACAACACTATTATGCTCAGCTACTAGTCAAAACCTTAACAAAGAAATCTAAAGTCAAAATTAAAACATTTGAAATTAACGAGTGAATTTAACAAAGAGAAGCAAAGGAGAGATCCAATATAAGGAATGAGAGTGAGAAACAATGTGCCTTTAAAAACTGGTGTTGAGAGGCTCTAAAATAATTTGGGCAATAAGGAAGGCCTTGTTGAATTTAACATTTAATGTGATTTCCATAATGAATGGCATTGAAAAAGCATGTTTGCGGCGTTTTATGATAAAACAGCCACCAATTCTTGCACTATTTGCGGCATTCGCAATAAAAATGCATTTAAATAAAAAATAAAGTAATATTTGAAATTAAAATTATTTAAAAAATTAAATAAGTGGGGCATTTATTTCCAAATTAGTGGCCTTTATAAGAGAACGACTACAAAATATAGAGAACATATGTGACATTTATTTAAAAAGCGCCATTAATTATTTTATATAATGGCATTTATACTACAAGTGTTGCTAAATGCTAAACCTCGTGGCATTTTTGTAAAAACATCACAAGAAATGCCGCTGAAGCACCAAATTGTTGTAGTGAAAAACCATATATTTGCTAATTGAATGATAATTTATTAATTTATAATAAAATTTTATTAATTTTGTAAAGGTTTAATGATGCATTTGACTCTTAATATTTACATTTTTTTTTGTTAATTTGGCTCTCTCTTTTTTTTTTTTAACAAAATTTGTCCCTCAATATTTTAAAAAGAGTTGAATCTAGAGGTGATAATGGGTTGGGCTACCCGGCCCAGCCCGACGGTCTGCCCAAAAAATGAGAGAGTTCGGGTAAAAATATAGGCCCGAAATATGGATTTTGGTAAAAAAAATAAGGCACATTTAGAAAACGGGCCGAGCCTCGAGTAAAACTTTTTTGGCCCGGGCCCTGCCCAAATTATATATTAAATATATATATTTTATTTTTAATCAAATATACTTTTTAATCAAATATATATATTAAATATATACTTTTTTTGTTGTAAAATTTAATATGGGTCGGGCCGGGCCGGGCTCGGGCTCGGGCTTAGCAATTTTCTTTCGGGCAGGGCTTGGATAAATTTTTAGGCCCATATTTCGGGCCGGGTCGGGCCCAGGCCTAGAAAACGGGCCTAAAATTTTGTCTGACCATCAACCTTTTAAAAAAGTCAAATTAGTTTTTTTTAATGGAAATATTGGCTAAAATGTTAAATTTTTAAACATGACAACCAACATAATAATCCATGTATATTTCATGCTAGCTTTTTGAAAATTTTATTATTATTTTCATACAAATCTCATATGTCACCTTTTGTTAAAACAAGATTAAAATTCAATATTAATCTACCATATACACTTTAACATTGACTAATGGTTTGCGACTCCTCTCTATCCATGTTATTATAAAATAATTAATTAAAATGTAAACTACACCACATGTCATTCAATTATTGCTTATTTTCATTTTTATCATCCAACTATCATTTTTAATTTGGTCACGTAATTATTGTTCATTTTCTTTTTGGTCACCCATTTGTCAATTTTTAATTTGGTCACCTAATTAATTGAGATTGTTTTTTTAGGTCCATTTTCATTAAATCTCGTTAATGTAGCAATTAAAAATTGGTATAATAATAAATTTATTCTTCAAATTTTACATATTATATCGATTTAGTCGTAATTTTAAAAAATCAACCCTCAAAATTTACAAATGATCTCAATTTGATTCTCAAAATTTATCTTCCTCTTTCGCTTCCCTCACCTCCACTACCATGTTGCCTCCACCTCCGCATCCTCCTTCACCTTTCTCCACACGCGCACAAAAGTAGAAAAAGAAGAAGAAGAAACTTCCTTTCGTCTTTCTATTTGAACTTAATTTATCGTTAAATATTAGTACATATATTCTTACCAAACATGTGTGATTTCTGATGCCTGCTTGTGAGATATTATTCAATTTTCATCTTTTTCTCTTGAAGTTAGGATTTGAAGATGAATCAATAAGTATCAGAGACCCATTTGCTCAATTTTCCTACTCTTTCAAATGCAAGAAACAATTTATTATTATTATTATTACACTTTTCATAGAGACCATTGTTATTGTTAATGATTATCATTTTGAAACCCATAAATCCAAGTTCAAATCTCTACCCAAATTGTTTTTAACTCAAATCTTCTTCAGATCCATGATTTTCAACAAATTTAAAAACTTGGAATATAACATAATTGGAAAGGTTGATGATGATCAAAATAATAACGAAGCTTTACCCTAAATCAATCATTAAAGGTGTCAAAAACACCTTACCCTTTACCCTTTATATGTGCTTTTTGGCAAAAGTTTAGGTTCAAACTATAAAAAAAAAAAAAAAAGCAATTTTTTTTTTTGGAGAAAGGTGAAGGAGGAGGAGGTGGTGGTGGAAAATTTAGATCATTTGTAAATTTTGAGGGTTAATTTTTAAAATTATGACTAAATCAATATAATATGTAAAAGTAGAGGCTAAATTTATTATTATAATAGCTTTTTAACTACCATGTTAACGAAACTTAACGAAAATAGATAATAATAACAACAATCTTTATTAATTGAGTGACCAAATTAAAAAATGATAATTGGGTGATCAAAAAGAAAAGGAAAAATAATTAAATAACCAAATTAAAAATTTAATAGTTGAGTGATTCAAAAAGAAAATATATTATAATTGAGTGACATATGTGTAGTTTACCCTTAACTAAAACATATTAATAACAATTATTTCATGCCATTTTAGTATTTATTTTAAAATATAATAATAGAAAAGTAAATATATCCTCCAAAATACACAAAAATAACAGAAGACTCCTTTCTCTTCCTTCGTTCTACAAGTTTTATTTTCCTTTACTTGGAGCACCCTTCTCCATTTCTTTCTCTTGACAACACAATAAATATCCACCGTAAATTCCATAATAAAATATTAAACACTTAACAACTAAATAAACATAATTGCCTTGGATAAATGCAGTAAGATGATGATAACTAACATCATTCAAATGATTTTATAAGCATTTAGCATTTGTTTGAATGCTAACATTCTCTTCATAAATTATCTTGAATGATTAATCACTTCATTATCTGGTTTTGAAAATAACTCCAAATACACTTTAAAAGATAAATATAAAAAATGGAATGTTTGGTAAACAAAGTTTTGGATTTTTTTGGTTGATTTGGACACAAATGAAGGATTGGTTAATCAAACCCTCTAATTGTACTGTTTGGTGAATGGAGGTTTGCAAGAATTTCTTGGGTTAAAACCTCCAAAACAAAAAACGCAGAGATGAATAACTCTTTTCACAGCTGATTGTGAATGAGATATGTGGAATGATATACCTAACCATGCTTGCTAAAAAATTACTCCCTTTATCACACGCTCTCAAACCTAATGATATATGTAGAATGATATATGTATCGATTTCTTGAATATTTATGGACTCTTAATCATTTTCAATTTACTTGTGTAAAATGATTTTCTATGCAACTTTATATGAATTGAAATATGCTACTTGACAAATTTATTCAAAGTGTGACATAATTGTTGACACCATTTTTTGGATGGAAAAACGGGGTCGACTTGGGTTTTGAAAAATGAAACGGGAGTCGCCACCAATCCTTTTTTATGAGGTGTGATTGGATCACCTCGAAAAGTGGTTGTTTTTAATAAACGGTTTGATTTTATTAAAACAACAAGTTTGGTCCACGAAATTCAAAAAAAACGGTTCGGGAGTCGGTTACGCACGAGGAAGGATTAGCACCCTCGATACGCCCAAAATTGGTACCTTAGTTGATTACTTAATGTCTTAACGTCGAAAATTGAGAATTTTGGAAAATTTTAAAAATACGATCCTTGTATTAAAACGTTGAAAATTTTCAGGAAAAGGGCATGTTTCACGTTATTCGAGAAAGAGAATCATATCCAGTAAATTAGGACAAAATGTCTCGAATTCTCGATACACGAATGAAAATGCTTGTTCAAAAGATACTTAACTATCTTGGATAAAAAAAAGGGATCACGACCAGTAAGTTAGGACACGATCCTTTTTTTAATTCCCGATATCGTTTAAAACTTGAGTTTGAAAAGATTCATGTAATAAAGTTAAAAAGAATATTCAATTGTTTAAATCAAATGAAGAAATCGCAACCCAATACATTAGGGCACAATTTATCAAAATATTAAACATTGAATATTACATTTATTTCGAAAAATCCTCGTCTCGAGAAAATAACGTGTCACATCCAATGCGTTAGGACACAACATATTAAATTCTCGATAATGAGTTTTTTATCATTTTTAAAAGAGTAATCTCGATTATTTAAGTTCAACGAAGAAAATTGGAACCCAATACGTTAGGGCTCGATTCTCTCAAAGATCCAAAATACCGAATATTACTTATTTCTAAAATTTCTTGCTTGAAATCTAAATAAGAGTGGGTGTAATGGAATAACAATGATAATGATGTAAGTAAAAATAATAATACGAGCAATAGCATCAAAGATAAGATAAAATAAAAAGGACAAATCAATAGCATACGAATAAATATATAAGCAAATAAAGTTAAAGCATTCGCTTAAAATAATAATGAAAATGTAAATAAAGAGATAAACAAAAAATGAACAAAACTATATAAAAATAAAAGATATATATATTATATACATAAATACATTTGTACAAAAAAAGGATATGTAAGTTGAAATATAGAAAAATATACGTAAGAAAAAAATAGGTTTTTAAAACATAAAAGTATGTATAAATATGTTTATATGTAATAAAAACACGTATATAAAAACACGTATGTATATATGAAATACAACAATAATAAAGTATAAATATGTACATTTATATAAATGGAAAAAGTAGATATGTAGACGTATATATATATATTATAAAGCATAAACCTAAGTATTTAAATAAAATTCGTATGTATATACATATATATTACATAAAGATAAAAGGTATAAGTATGTATATTATAAAATAAAACCGTGTAAGTATGTACATATATAGATGAATTATAAAGTAAGTAAAATATGAGTATGTATATAACAAAGTCTAAAACGGTATAAATAGGTAGATTAAATGCAATAATAATAATAATAATAATAATAATAATAATAATAATAATAATAATAATAATAATAATAATAAACTAAATAAAAAAGGGCTAAATTGAAAACCAAAACAAAATAAGAGGAAAAAATCAAAATGAAAAGAAGTCAAGGATTAATCCGTGACGTGCTTGAAAGGAGAGGGCCGAGGTCAAATAAACCAAGCCCCAAAACGAGCGCAAAGAAGGACTAAATTGAAACAAAATAAAACTTTGTGGCCAAATTAAAAATAAAAGAAAATGCGAAAAGGGCCAAATTAGACACACTTCAAAGTCGAGGATCATGCAAAAATATCCCTTTAGCGAAAACACGCGGATCCTCCCCTCGGGTCGGGTCACCGCGCAGGTCAAGGGAGCCTTAAACATCGCCGTTTTGAAATTCCTATAAAAGCTTTTTTTTTTGCTATTTCATTTCTTAAAAACATAAGAAAAACAAAAGGGTCTTCCCCTTTCTCTGCTAGGGTTCCAAACTTGGAACCCCGCCGCCGTCTGCCGCATCTCCATCGCAGCGCCACAAAGGACGGTGGTCGGAGTCGTGCGAGAAAAATGGGTTTTTAACCCTCATCGTGTGGTATCCTTGAGATCTCAGATCTCTCAACCCGCGGGAAAGAGGGAAACCCACAACCCCTCTCGGACTCGAATCGACGACGGAGGAGAAGCCCTCCGATGGCGCAACCACGGTGGTTCCCGGTGAGTCCCCTTTCCCTTTTTGATTTTTCTATTTAATGTACGAAATAAAGAAAATAAAATAAATAAAGAAATGCGAATCTGATATCCAAGCCTTGAATCTATTTTTTTGATTGTTTTATTTATATGAAAATGTTACAAAAGAAAAGAAAAGCCCCGATTCAAAGGATGAAGCCCCTCCAAATACAAAGTAATGTTTGGCTTTTATAGCCTATCTATTTCTATATTTCTTTTTGTCATTTTTGCTGCTATTTGCGTGTTTGTTCCTTTTTGCGGGGTGATGGATGAGTGATGGAGCGGTGAGGGGTTGGTGGTGCGGCGTCGAGGCGTCTGTGCGCAGTGGCAGAGTTAGAACCCCTAGGTGCGGCGCACCTAGGGTTTGACATTGTTTCGATTTGTTTTCTCTTTTTGGGCTAGGGTTAGGTTATTGGGCCTGTAGGTTGTGGGTTAGTGTTTAGGTGGGTTGGTTTGTAAAAAATTAGGTTTTGGGCCGGGCAAAAATGGGCTTGTACAGCTGCCCCTCTTTGCTCGTTGTCGTGTAACGAGAATAGAGCAAAGACTAAGAAAGACCAATTTTGTCTGGCCTCGCCGCTTCTCGACTTCTTTTGACGCTTCTCTTCTTCAAGTAGCCTCATTCCAGCCCACTGTGTCTTGTCGCTTGACTCCGCTCCACTGCACTTCAAGGAGACCTGACTTGTAGCTTCAGTCTTCTTCGCAGCAACTTCAGGGGGATAGGATTCGTGGTTTTAGTCCATTCCACTGCAACGTCAAGGAGATAAGACTTGCTATGGTAAATTTAATTTGACCTACTGCAACTTCAGAAGTATAGGATTCATCATTTTAATCCGCTCCACTGCAACTTCAGGGAGATAGGATTTGTGATTTTAATCCGCTCCATTGCAACTTCAGGGAGATAGGATTTGTGACTCTTCGTGGAAACATTTGCTATCTTCAGTCTGCTATACTGCAACCTTAGTGAGATAAAACTTGTAGTTTCAACTTGTTTTACTTCATCTTGAAGAAATTAAAATCTGATGCGATCTTCTCTCGCAATCAGAGAGAGATAAGTTCATGGTTTTAATCAGCTCCACTGCAACTTCAGGAAGATAGAATTGGCTTCTTCTGTCTGTTTAACTGCAATTTCAGGAAGTAAGATTCGTCGTCGTGGCTTCAATCTATTTACTTACAATTTCGGGAAAACGAGATTCACTGTCATAGCTTTAATATGTTTCACTGCATCGCTTGGAAGTAAGATCCACCGTTGTGGCCTCAATCTTTTTTAAATTGTAATGTCGGGGAAGTGAGATTCGCCGTTGTAGCTTCAATCTGTTCCGCTGCATCGCTTGGAAGTAAGATCCGCCGTTGTGGCCTCAATCTTTTAGATTGCAATGTCGGGGAAGTGAGATTCACCGTCGTAGCTTCAATCTGTTCCACTGCATCGCTTGGGAAGTAAGATTTGCCATTGTGGCTTCAATCTTTTGAGTTGCAATGTCGGGGAAGTGAGATCCGCCGTTGTAGCTTCACTATATTCCGCTGCACCGCTAGGAAAGTAAGATCCGCTGTTGTAGCTTCAATCTTTTTAATTGCAATGTCAGGGAAGTAAGATCCGCTGTTGTAGCTTCAATCTGTTCCACTGCAACGCTAGGAAAGTAAGATCCACTGTTGTAGCTTCAATCTTTTTAACTGCCGGGGAAGCAAGATCTGCTGTTGTAGCTTCAATCTATTCCACTGCAATCTGGAAGTAAGATTCGCCGTTAGCTTCAATCTTTTTAACTGCCGGGGAAGCAAGATCTGCTGTTGTAGCTTCAATCTATTCCACTGTAATCTGGAAGTAAGATTCGCCGTTGTGGCTTCAATCTTTTGAATTACAATGTCGGGGAAGCGAGATTCGCTGTCGTAGCTTCAATCTGTTCCGCTGCATCACCTGGGAAGTAAGATTCGCCGTTGTGGCTTCAATCTTTTGAATTGCAATGTCAGGGAAGTGAGATTCGCTGTTGTAGCTTCAATCTGTTCCACTGCATCGTCTAGGAAGTAAGATTCACCGTTGTGGCTTCAATCTTTTGAATTGCAATGTCGGGGAAGTAAGATTCGCCGTTGTGGCTTCAATCTATTCCACTGCAACGCTAGGAAAGTAATATTCGCTGTTGTAGCTTCAATCTTTTTAACTGCCGGGGAAGCAAGATCCGCTGTTGTAGCTTCAATCTGTTCCACTGTAATCTGGAAGTAAGATTTGCCGTTGTGGCTTCAATCTTTTGAATTACAATGTCGGGGAAGCGAGATTCGCTGTCGTAGCTTCAATCTGTTCTGCTGCATCGCCTGGGAAGTAAGATTCACCGTTGTGGCTTCAATCTTTTAAATTGCAATGTCAGGGAAGTGAGATTCGCTGTCGTAGCTTCAATCTGTTCCATTGCATCGCCTAGGAAGTAAGATTCACCGTTGTGACTTCAATCTTTTGAATTGCAATGTCGGGGAAGTAAGATTCGCCGTTGTGGCTTCAATCTGTTCCGCTGCATCGCCTGAGAAGTAAGATTCGCTGTTGTGGCTTCAATCTTTTGAATTGCAATGTCGGGGAAGTAAGATTCGCCGTTGTGGCTTCAATCTGTTCCGCTGCATCGCCTGAGAAGTAAGACTCACCGTTGTGGCTTCAATCTGTTGAATTGCAATGTCGGGGAAGTAAAATTCGCCGTTGTGGCTTCAATCTGTTCCGCTGCATCGCCTGAGAAGTAAGATTCGCCGTTGTGGCTTCAATCTTTTGAGTTACAATGGGGAAGTGAGACTCGCCGTTGTAGCTTCAATCTATTCTGCTGTATCGCCTAAAAGTAAGATTCACCGTCGTGGCTTCGATCTTTTAAATTGCAATGGGGAAGTAAGATTCGCCGTTGTGGCTTCAATCTGTTCCGCTGCATCGCCTGAGAAGTAAGATTCGTCGTAGTGGCTTTAATTTTTTGAATTGCAATGTCGGGGAAGTAAGATTCACCGTTGTGGCTTCAATCTGTTCCGCTGCATCGCCTGAGAAGTAAGATTCACCGTTGTGGCTTCAATCTGTTGAATTGCAATGTCGAGGAAGTAAGATTCGCTGTTGTGGCTTAAATCTGTTCCGCTGCATCGCCTGAGAAGTAAGATTCGCCGTTGTGGCTTCAATCTTTTGAATTGTAATGTCAGGAAGTAAAATTCACCGTTGTGGCTTCAATCTGTTCCGCTGCATCGCCTGAGAAGTAAGATTCACAGTTGTGGCTTCAATCTTTGCAATGTCGGGGAAGTAAGATTCACCGTTGTGGCTTCAATCTGTTCCGCTGCATCGCCTGAGAAGTAAGATTCGCCGTTGTGGCTTCAATCTTTTGAATTGCAATGTCGGGGAAGTAAGATTCACCGTTGTGGCTTCAATCTGTTCTGCTGCATCACCTGAGAAGTAAGATTCGCCGTTGTGGCTTCAATCTTTTGAATTGCTGCAAACTATGGTTTCTTCGATCGCTTATTGCCGACAGAAGGCAAGATCTGCTATCTTCATTAACTGCTCTCCGGGAACTCGACCAGTATAATCCATTTGATGGACCTATTTATGCCTAGTGTTTAGGATGTCATGATCGAAATGAATCAAAATTTCCTAACTAGATGTGTATGAATGATGTTTGCATGAATGCAGAATGTCATGAGAATGATCCATTTTTAATGTTTGAGTTATCATTACCCATTGTTTTATCACTAACGTGTTACGACGCCTTCTTGCTTGGTTGGCATATCCAAAGAAACACTTAATCAGATTGCCCCCACTGTAAACCTCCAAGTTCAATCCACTGGATGCAAAATTTAAACCATGTAAACCTCCAAGTTCAATCCATTGGATGCAAAATTTAAACCATGTAAACCTCCAAGTTCAATCCACTGGATGCAAAATTTGAACCATCTTTCTCCCGCTGTAACCCAAGGATAGAAAGACTTGGCATTTTCTCGATCCTCTGTTATCATAATTCAATGATACAGAATGTGAAACTCTTTGGTCTCCTACACCATTCCCAGGGTGTCATACCAAATGTTTATGCACAATTGCAAAATTGTTCTCTGAGAAAACCTTTTCTCATCACTCGATGATCATTGTTTGTTTGTTCATTGAAGCCTTCACATCTTGTGATTTTGTTCAATCAATATTTGGACAACAAAATCTGAAAGGATAGTCTTTATTTAGACTCTTCCTTCTTAGATATTTCACCCTTTAAACTTGGTGTTTTCTAAACAATAGTCTTGTTTCAGGCTCCTATATTATTTAGAAACTTCTAGAGTAATATGCAAAACTTCCATTGTGAAAGTATTACTAGTCCATTAATCATTATTCTAATGCAACATGCTTGCAAAAGATCACAACGATAGATAAAATAGAATTGATTTGAGACCATAGCTCGAAATGAATAAATTATCAAGGATAGCAAGAATAAAAAGAGGAATTGATTAAAACATGTATCTTGAAAAAGAAAAAAGTATTCCAAGAATAACAAATTCAATAGTATGAGGACTAGATGCCCCAGATATCGCAGCTTGAACTTCTCTGTACAAACTCTTTGAAAGACCATTCTGAGTTTGACATGTGTTTAGGAGATCTACAAGACTTTGTCGATGCCCCAAGATGTCGCCTACCCTTTCCTATTGATTCAGGTATAACAAGATCACCATATGCCCCGATCTGATCAAAATTTGAGCTGCTCTGATCGCCTCATGCCCCAATTTGATCCAAAATTTGAGTCGCTCTGATCACCTAATGTCCCATTATGATCAAAAATTTGAGCCGCCCTTTTCGGGTTTTCAACTCAAATCCCCTTTGGTCTCAAGGTGCCCTTTGCGGGTTTTCACCCTGGCTTCTCCTTTTTCTTTTTTCTTTTTTCTTTTTCTTTTCTTTTTTTCTTTTTTTTCCTTTCTTTCTCTTCTCTTTCTCTTTTTTTTTTTTTTGAACTCATTGGATTAGGCATGTCCTCGTTATCCTTTCCGATCAAGATTGACGCTTTTCCAGATAAGACCTTCCACATAAGGTTCTTCCCATCTTGGCATGAAGTTCTTTTTGTGTGGGAATGATCTTCTTCGATACCAAGTCCTTTCATGGAATTCTCTTATTCTTCTTCCTCTTTTTTTTTTGAGCTCGCATCTTTTGGTGCATTTGACCATGATGGATAACTTTGAACATTCCTCCTCGATCGGGATTGGGTCTAAAAACTCAGAAAGAATCTCATCTTCAATAGACAAAATCACGATAGGCCCAAGAGAACGGCATTGCCCCAGCAGAGTTTTTTTCCTTAAAGTGCCCTTTGTGGATTTTCACCTTGGTCCTTTCTTCTTCTTTAAACAAAGTGTTTCTTGACTAGATCCGAGTTTATAGGATTAGCAATCTTACTCAGGATTAGTGCTTCTCTGAAAAAAAGGTCTTCTTTACAACACGGAGACATCCCCGGCTTGGCATTCATTTTCCTCTAGAATCCTTTCGTTAAGGAAGAATCTTTTTCAACATCTAGCCCTCTCGTGGAATTCTCTGAAACGAGCCTATTTATTACGGGCTCATATCATTTATTTCTGGTACATCCGACCCCTGATGAATAGCTTTTAACTCTTTTCCTAGGGTCAACTGATCACATCGAGATTGGATCCCTCTAACCAGCAATAAGGGGATTTCAATAGGTAAAACTACCTTAATCCTGTAAACCAAAAAGAGAGGTGTTGCCCCAATACAGATGTTTGACAAGTAATGAGGGCAAATGGTAATTTATCATGCCAGTCCTTGTTCACCTCTAGGTAATTCGGTGACAAAATGTGCTGTCTGCTTTTGAATTGATTTCAGACTTCAGTTATCATGCTATCATTTAAGTTCAATGCATTTTCCAATACCATCCTCTCTGAAATTCTATATCGGTATAGGATAACCTTGATCCATGAAGTAGCCTCTCAAAATGAAGCAATGCCCATTAGAAGTCTTCGATAATGGTGATGTCCATGCCCCATTTCGCTCAAAATTTGAGTCGCCCTTTTTCGGGTTTCCAACCCAGATCCACCTTTGGTCAAAGCGCCCTTTACGGGTTTTCGCCTTGACCTCTCCTTTTTCTTTTTCTTCTCTTTTTTTATTTTTCTTTTTTTTCTATTTTGACTTTAATTTTTGATTTTTTTTGATTTTTTTGATTTTTTTAATTTTTTTTTTGATTTTTTTTTTAGTCTGAACTCATGAGATTAGGCAAGTCCTGGTCATGCTTTTCGACCAGATTCAATGTTATTCTAAAGTCTTCCACATGAGATCTCCCACTTTCATCTTGTATGTGAGAAACCTTCTTTGGTATCAGATTTCTTTCATAGAGCCCTTTTGGTACGCAACTGCGACAGAAAAATTTGGATCTTCCTCTTTAATCAGGATAAAATCCAACAACATCTCTAAGGGATGGAAACTCGACTTCAAATGGGCAAAGCTATGCTGACTCCACGAGAAAGGCATTGCCCCGGGTATGATCATACAAAGACATCTTTGAACTCTAGAGGTAACTCAACAAGGTCTTGCTTTGTCTCTGTGGTCAAGTCAATTCTAGTCTTCACCAAGCTCACAATTTCTAATGATTCCTTGAGAGGTAGGATCTATTTATCCTCTTGTTCTACCATCCTCAACAAGTCCGAAGATAGGCTATAATCTATGTCATCTTCAAAGTCGTGAGATCCCTCTAAACACTTGTCTCGCTCAAAAGGAGATTCTAAGTCTGTAGCAGTGTCATTCATGTCGTTGATATTTGGGGACCTATTATAGGTACGAAAAATGTATGAATTTAAGAATGATTATTTTTACGAATGAATGGTTTGGAAAAAGAATGAAAGAATAATTATTCATAAAGAATGAAAGAATAGTGGCTCAAAAATGATCGCAAAGATGCATTTCATTAAAATGAGTCTATTTCACAAAAGAGTTCTTGTTGCTTCTAGGCTAAAAGCAACAAGTTTGTTTTGAATATTACTCTAAGTAAGTTCTAAATACTATAGGGGTCTCTTCTACAGTCTGATTATTTAGAACACCCCCAAGTTTATAAGGGCGGATATCTAACAAGGTCCCTTTTTGTCTTCATGTATGACATTGATATGAACATTTTTTGACCCCTTCACAGAACTCAATCCCGTTGGACCTTAGCTAACCGCTCATGTATTTGTAGTTGGTCTTGCCTCCCCTTTTGGAGTTGTTCAAGTTCTTCCAATCTTTGGCCCATGTCCTTTTGTTCCTGTTCGGGTACCGCAAGAATGTTGGCTTTTCCAGATTAGCTAAAATAATTTTATTCAATTAGGGTCACTTTGTGAAAATCTAATGCATATAATGCAATGTAATGCAAATGCATGAATGCAAAAAGAGACGTTGATTTTTTTGATTCAATTATATTAGAAGAACTTTACTAGAAAACAAATCTCTTTACATAAAGCGGATATACATACGGCCTTGCCCTTATATTCCAAGACAACGATCCTTTTCTTCATTCGCGCGTTAGATGAATCTCACGAACTCTTCGAAAGGGACGTCTCTTTTATCTCCTTTTTGCTTGATCCAGGCCTCAGCTCGTTACTCGTTTATCCTCATGATGCTCGTTGGCTCCACTTTAAGAAAGTTCAGTGGTTCTTGAATAATCTTTGTCATCTTGAATCATCGGGCATCAGAGCAATAGTTGTGTTGTCTTCTATCATCTTTCTCTTGTTGTGTTTTCTCAGAACATATTCGGGCAACCGTATTATTTTCCACTTTATCAAAAGACCCATTTCCTTATGACAAGCTCTTTATTTAACAACCGAACCTGAATCAACACCTCTTTATGATAAAAATGCAATGCAATCATCAAAAAAGGAAAATAGGTTAGTACAAAGCAAAAGCAAGCAAAAATAAATAGAACCCCTATTCGGGTGAATACTAGGGGTTCGAAGTTGTTCTACCTAGGGTGGGCTCCTAAGGTTCACTACATGAGGTTTGGTTCTAGAGTAAGGGTACCCGAACCAGCAGATTCCTCGATCCTCACCCATTATAGGCTCATACGGACCGAGTTCGGTTCAGGGGAATACATTTCCCTATGGCTACACGGAGATGAAAATCTCACGAAGACATAGGTACGGATGTATCCCGAAAGCAATCCACTATCCTGCACGGAGGTGAAAACCTCACGAAGGACTAGCTTCTCACTCCCACTTAAAAGGTGTGACCAACGGTCATGCAATGCAATGCAGGAAAATATAAAAATTTAAAATACAAAACATGATGAAAACTATAACTCAAAACAAATGAAATGCAATAAGAGGATCGTATATTTAAATCAAATTTTCAACTTTCGACAAAAAGACAAGAAATAATCAACTCGTGGCTTGACTCTCTTATTTTATGTCCCCAGTGGAGTCGCCAAGCTGTTGACACCATTTTTTGGATGGAAAAACGGGGTCGACTTGGGTTTTGAAAAATGAAACGGGAGTCGCCACCAATCCTTTTTTATGAGGTGTGATTGGATCACCTCGAAAAGTGGTTGTTTTTAATAAACGGTTTGATTTTATTAAACAACAAGTTTGGTCCACGAAATTAAAAAAAAAACGGGTTCGGGAGTCGGTTACGCACGAGGAAGGATTAGCACCCTCGATACGCCCAAAATTGGTACCTTAGTTGATTACTTAATGTCTTAACGTCGAAAATTGAGAATTTTGGAAAATTTTAAAAATACGATCCTTGTATTAAAACGTTGAAAATTTTCAGGAAAAGGGCATGTTTCACGTTATTCGAGAAAGAGAATCATATCCAGTAAATTAGGACAAAATGTCTCGAATTCTCGATACACGAATGAAAATGCTTGTTCAAAAGATATTTAACTATCTTGGATAAAAAAAAAGGGATCACGACCAGTAAGTTAGGACACGATCCTTTTTTTAATTCCCGATATCGTTTAAAACTTGAGTTTGAAAAGATTCATGTAATAAAGTTAAAAAGAATATTCAATTGTTTAAATCAAATGAAGAAATCGCAACCCAATACATTAGGACACAATTTATCAAAATATTAAACATTGAATATTACATTTATTTCGAAAAATCCTCGTCTCGAGAAAATAACGTGTCACATCCAATGCGTTAAGACACAACATATTAAATTCTCGATAATGAGTTTTTTATCATTTTTAAAAGAGTAATCTCGATTATTTAAGTTCAACGAAGAAAATTGGAACCCAATACGTTAGGGCTCGATTCTCTCAAAGATCCAAAATACCGAATATTACTTATTTCTAAAATTTCTTGCTTGAAATCTAAATAAAAGTGGGTGTAATGGAATAACAATGATAATGATGTAAGTAAAAATAATAATACGAGCAATAGCATCAAAGATAAGATAAAATAAAAAGGACAAATCAATAGCATACAGAATAAATATATAAGCAAATAAAGTTAAAGCATTCGCTTAAAATAATAATGAAAATGTAAATAAAGAGATAAACAAAAAATGAACAAAACTATATAAAAATAAAAGATATATATATTATATACATAAATACATTTGTACAAAAAAAGGATATGTAAGTTGAAATATAGAAAATATACGTAAGAAAAAAAATAGGTTTTTAAAACATAAAAAGTATGTATAAATATGTTTATATGTAATAAAACACGTATATAAAAACACGTATGTATATATGAAATACAACAATAATAAAGTATAAATATGTACATTTATATAAATGGAAAAAGTAGATATGTAGACGTATATATATATATTATAAAGCATAAACATAAGTATTTAAATAAAATTGTATGTATATACATATATATTACATAAAGATAAAAGGTATAAGTATGTATATTATAAAATAAAACCGTGTAAGTATGTACATATATAGATGAATTATAAAGTAAGTAAAATATGAGTATGTATATAACAAAGTCTAAAACGGTATAAATAGGTAGATTAAATGCAATAATAATAATAATAATAATAATAATAATAATAATAATAATAATAATAATAATAATAATAATAAACTAAATAAAAAAAGGGCTAAATTGAAAACCAAAACAAAATAAGAGGAAAAAAAATCAAAAATGAAAAGAAGTCAAGGATTAATCCGTGACGTGCTTGAAAGGAGAGGGGCTGAGGCTGCAAATAAACCGAAGCCCCCAAAACGGAGCGTAGCAGTGGACTAAATTGAAACAAAAGTAAAACTTTGTGGCCAAATTAAAAATAAAAGAAAATGCGAAAAGGGGCCAAATTGCGACACACTTCAAAGTCAGAGGGACTGCGCGCGCAAATGTCCCCTTTAGCGAAAACACGCGGATCCTCCCCTCGGGTCGGGTCACCGCGCGGGTCAAGGGAGCCTTAAACATCGCCGTTTTGAAATTCCTATAAAAGCTTTTTTTTTTGCTATTTCATTTCTTAAAAAAAAACATAAGAAAAAACAAAAGGGTCTTCCCCTTTCTCTGCTAGGGTTCCAAACTTGGAACCCCGCCGCCGTCTGCCGCATCTCCATCGCAGCGCCACAAAGGACGGTGGTCGGAGTCGTGCGAGAAAAATGGGTTTTTAACCCTCATCGTGTGGTATCCTTGAGATCTCAGATCTCTCAACCCGCGGGAAAGAGGGAAACCCACAACCCCTCTCGGACTCGAATTGACGACGGAGGAGAAGCCCTCCGATGGCGCAACCACGGTGGTTCCCGGTGAGTCCCCTTTCCCTTTTTGATTTTTCTATTTAATGTACGAAATAAAGAAAATAAAATAAATAAAGAAATGCGAATCTGATATCCAAGCCTTGAATCTATTTTTTTGATTGTTTTATTTATATGAAAATGTTACAAAAGAAAAGAAAAAGCCCCCCGATTCAGTGATGAAGCCCCCTCCAAATACAAAGTAATGTTTGGCTTTTATAGCCTATCTATTTCTATATTTCTTTGCTGTCATTTTTGCTGCTATTTGCGTGTTTGTTCCTTTTTACAGGGTGATGGATGAGCTGATGGAGCAGGTGAGGGGGTTGGTGGTGCGGCGTCAGAGGCGTGCGGCGCGGTGGCAGAGCTAGGAACCCCTAGGTGCGGCGCACCTAGGGTTTGACATTGTTTCTGATTTGTTTTCTCTTTTTGGGCTAGGGTTAGGTTATTGGGCCTGTAGGTTGTGGGTTAGTGTTTAGGTGGGTTGGTTTGTAAAAAATTAGGTTTTGGGCCGGGCAAAAATGGGTTAGTGACAGAAGGTATTCAAAATATCATTTATAACTTCAGATTGCTTCGAGTCCGCTTCCCCAAAAAGCTTTAAGTCATCCACAAAAAATAGATGGATAGAGCTGGACCACCCTTAGCTAAAAATAGAGGTCTCTACCTCCTGTTATTCACTACATGAATTAAGTGTCCCAACCTCTCCATACGTAAGACAAATAAGTGAGGAGATAGGGGATCTCCTTGTCATAACTCCCTGGAAGGCCTAAATTTATCCGTGATCGTACCATTCCAGAGAACTTGAAACGTAGTTCAAGCCACACAATTCATAATTATTGTGATTAACATGGATAGCAACATTGCTTCTGAAATTGTATCCCTCAAGAAATCCCAATGAATTCTATTATATGCCTTCTCAAGATTAATTTTAAGAATTATCCCAGATTTTATACCTTTAAAATTCCTCAAAGAATGTACCACTTCCTGAACAATAACAATATTGTCCGAAATACTTCTATGTAACAACCTATTTTCAGTGGTGTCAAAAATAATAGTTTCGGGACCACGATTTTGATAAGTGATTTAGTATTTTAATATTTATTTAATGTATATAAGGTTATATTAGGGTCGTATTAAATTTTTGTTACGAAATTTTGAGGTTTATATAGTTAATTAGGTAAAAGGACTAAACCGTAAAAGATACAAAAGTTGGTTTCTATTAGTTAAATGGATTAAATGACTTTGGAAATATAAGTTAATGGATCTAGTTGATAATTATGCCATTTATTTTCATAGTGGACAATGATGGACATGATTTGGTTATTTTATAATCTTTTAAACTAAGGGTAAAATTGTAATAATTAAATAAACTCAAAATAAATCACTAAAATGTTATCATCTTCTTCCTTTTAATTTTTTTCAACCAAAAATACCATTAAAGAAGGAGCTTTAATTTTGGCTAGGGTTATTCAATTGCATGGTATGTGTTTGAATCCCGTTTTTAGTGATTTTTATGTTTTTGAGCTCGTTTTAGCATAGTTTAGTTAGTTCGAGGGTTAATTTGCAAAATTTTAAAGGATGAGGGACTTGCCATGGATGAATTTGAATATGTTTTAGGTTAAATTGATACATTATTAAACTTGGTTGTTAAATAAACTTATTTTGTTAAGTGATTTTTGATGAATTTAGGGTTAAAGGTTAATTTGTTAAAAGTGTAAAATTCCTTGAGGTTGATGAGAAATTTTGATAATTATGAGCTGTTTAGGACCCCTAGTAAAACTAGTTAGTATGTTTTTGTTAGAAAAATGGTGAATTTGCAAGTTTGGCTTAGGGACTAAATTATGTAAAAGTTAAAATATTAGGGGTAATTTCATTTCACATTGAAATGAGTTATGAACTAGAATTAATGATTTTTTTTACTATTTGAAATACTTAATTGAGTTGAATTACTATTTAGATCAAGAAAAGAATCAAAAGAACTTGAATCGAGGAAAAGCAAAAATCTCGGATTAGTTTCGACTTAGTTGTAACAACCATGGTGATTGAGGTAAGTTCATATGATTTAAATACTTATTAATTATTCTTTGGATTGATTATTAGTTAACGATATGTTAGATATAAGTTGACTCGACAATATTACGATAGCTTGAATACTTGACGATTTAATAATCTCATTTGAACCTTAAGAATTCTTAAGATACAAATGACATGTCATTAAGGATTATATGGTTTCAGGTGCTGATCCTAGATGTCCTACCGATGGCTAAGGTCTTGCATTTGTTACAGATTCTCCACAGCTCGTGTGAACATTATTAAAAATGATACGATTACATGAAAAGGCGCACTATGTGTGAGCATTCCCGAGTATCTGACGTAATTCTATATGGTTCAAAGGATAAGTAAAGGATAATGGAAAGGCATTAATATAAACTGATGGGTGTTAATGATATTAGGAAATGGAAAATTTGGTATTTGCAAATGAATGGAAAAAGGTTATTAAGCAAACATGTGAGAAACATGAATGTATGCAATTCATTTAATGATATATGCCATGTTACTTTGATGATATATTTTTAAGTTATCTACTACCTATGTGGATTGTTGTGAATAGGAAAGTAAAGTATTTATGTGATTCAATGAGCATGGTTGAATGATTTTATATTGATGTTCAATAAGTATGAATTTCTCTTATACAAGCTTATTATGCACTAGTTGCTTATGTAGTTGTTTTTCCTCTGTTTTGTAGATCATCGGAAGCTCAATCGATTGGAATTTGTCTGAGTCCTATCACACTATCCAACATTCAATTTGGTAGCTTTTGGTTATTTTGGCTATGGTTATAAATGACATGTATATGAATAGGTGTTGTTAATACATTATTTGGTTTACCTGGTTTGGTTATGTTTTTGAGTATATGTTTGTTGGACAAGTAATGCTTATTAAGAATATGTTTTTGGTCACTTTTGAGTGATATGTAAATACATGACTTGAGGTATGTCTATATGTGATTGAAATGGTTGAATGGTTTGTGGTTGTGATGATGTATGTTTAGGTTATAATGTGATTTTGAATTAGTATGAATTGAGGTACCTTTGAATGGCATATTGGTTAGAACTTATAAGTTGATTGATTTGGCATGTTTAGAGAATGTTCTGGTCAATTGAATGTATGGGTAAATAGTATATCTTGTTGGGCAAGGATAAGTATTGAAATAGCTTGTTTTAGGGGTTAAATTTGGAGCACACAGCCTGGGACAAGGGCTGTCACACGACCATATGCCACACACGGTCATCTCACACAGTCGTATGTCATTTATATTTAGGTGCAGTTTTCACACAATTTAAGACACGGTCTATGACACGACTATATGTCTCAAAACAAATTGTCACACGGTCTCGTATACGACCTGCAATATGGTCGTGTGACCCAACATCGAATGTACACACGGTTTGGCACACGGCCTGCGACACGACCGTATAACCCTATTTTGAATACCCACACGGGTGGATACATGGGCTGGGACACGGCCATGTGTCCCTACATCGAATGTCCACACGGTCTAAGCTATGTTACACGGCCGTGTGACCCCTATTTCCAAATTTTTCATGTTATTCCAAAACCTTCTTATTTGTTTTAAATTGAACCCCGATTATTTTTAAATTGTTTTTAGGGTCTTGAAGGCTCGATATAAGGCCCAAATGTGTATGATTGCTATGATTGTAATGAGTTATTGGAAATTAATTTAAATTGTATTTTTGATCTATTTTGAAGTTAAAGGTTCTGTTTTGTACAGTAAGTAATACTCCGTAACCCTAATCTAACGACGGTAATGGGTTAAGGGTGTTACATTCTACCCATCACAAAACTACATTGATTTTGTTTAGTAAGCCTCAACATTAGCGGTCTTAATCTGTTAACAATTGATTTGGTTATTATCTTATATAAAACCATACAAAAGCTAATTGAATGAAATTGAGTGATAATTTTTGGACTATCAACCTTTGGGATTAGAACAAGCAAAGTTTTATTAATCCTGTGGTGCACTGGACAACCTCCAAGCACCTATTGCACCATCGAGCAAACTGAAGGTCCAACAATATTGCACTGACTTTGATAAAACTTCATATGGAAACCATCAACTCCTGGTGCCTTAAGTGGGGCCATACCAAAAACTACATTACGAAAATCTAAATTTGTCATTTCCAACACAAGCCTATCTTTTTCAACTAGTGATAAATCTTGGAAATAACCTCTGCAGCGCAAAACACCATCAACTGAATAGTCTATGGAAAATAGACTCTTATAAAAATCCACAACATGTTTTAGTATAGTAGGATCAAAACACCAATCAACCTCATCCAACTTAAGGCCCTCAATTCTGTTCCTTCTACGCCGAGCAAGAGTCCTACCATGGTATTTTGTATTCCAATTAGACCTGTCCATGGGCCGGGCGGCCCGGCCCGGCCCGAAGGCCCGCCCGAAATATGGGAGGGTTTGGGTAAAAATATAGGCCCGGAATATGGGTAAAAACGGGCTAGGCCTCGGGCACAATTTTTTTGGCCCGGGCCCGGCCCGGCCTGAAAATATATTAAATATATATTTTTTATTTTTAAAATATAATAGTTTTTTATTTTAATACTTTACTTTCATTATAAAAGAAATATAATAGTTTAGTGTTTCTATTTTCAATAAAAGAGGGATAAGAAAACAATAAATCTAACTTCATTAGCTCTTGATTCTTATTCTGTGATATATACATTGTTGGTATATACAATGACATTCTTTAAAGCAAGTAGGTGCATTGAAGTCGTGTAATTTCCATTTCATTTCACCACTTAAAATAAAGTGTTATTTCTTGTCTCATGACTTATGTCTCACATACTTCAATTACTTGCGTGTAGGGTTTGATGAAAATTGAAAATCTAATTGAATTCATGTATGCCCATGATCATAAACCCACAATTCTTCTTAACTTGTGCACATGGTAGGTGCATTTTAAAATTTTAAGGTGATATGATATGTTGGAAGAATACCTTTACCAAGATAAATTGTTTGTAAAATTTAAAATTTAGCATATATATCTTAAAAGTGTGATATAGACATCCTGGGCCATTAGTTTCAAGGATCAATTATCAACCTTGGATAGAAATATCAAAATAGAAATAGAAATGGAATAAATAAACCCATGTATTGTATATGTTTAATAATACATATTAAATGTCAATTCATTATAAAAGAAATCATTTAATGATTTCCATTAGTTATTATTTTAATGTAAATATGTTACAAAATAAAAATAATAAAACATCAAGTTTGTTTTACTAATCAAATGTTAGATTTACTAGTTAGATTTTGTTATAACAATTAATACAATTAATACAATTAACAATTAATACAATTAATAATTTGATAATTTTATTAATCAAATGTTAGATTTTATTACAACAATTAATACAATTAACAATTAATAATTTGATAATTTTACTAACAAGCAACAACTAATTTTAATAACAATTAGTTTTAATTTTATTAAAAAAATAATTTTAATTAAAAACGGGCCGGGTCGGGCCGGGCCGGTCTCGGGCCTTTTATTTTTTCCTCGGGCCGGGCCTGGGCAAAATCTCAGGCCCATATTTTAGGCCGGGCCGGGCCCGGGCCTAGTAAGCGGGCTGAAATTTTTATGGGCCCGGCCCAAACCCGGCCCGGCCCGGCCCATGGACACCTCTAATTCCAATCACCATTCATAAGCCAAACTGATCGGGATTTCTGAAACCATTAGAGCTCCTCATGCTTCAACCCCTCCTCTAAAGCTTGTCTCAATTCTATTTCCCGAGTACGAAATCTCTCATTTAGCCTTAACTCCATTAGACTCTGTATTTTCCTCAGTTCGTAAACTAGTTGTCTTTTCTGGCTAAAGATGTTACCATAGACATGCTTGTTCCAGCCTTAGACCTTAACCAGAAATTGCTCAAGCATATTCACCACGGATTTTTCAGAATTCCAATTATTACTAACCAACATCCTAAACTTAGGGTGAAGCATCCAACTGTCAAGACATTGAAAAGGTCTTGTCCCCCTACCCATTGAGGTTTAAGGGACACTAAAATTGGGCGATGACCAGATTTTAACCTGTGCAAATTCTGAACTATGCAATCAAGCGTGAACATATCAAAACTAGTATTCCATGTAAAGTGAGACCTAAAACAACCCAAATCCCGAAGGCCATTATTAAAAAGAAAATCCTGAAACAGAAGACATCCATTCCTAGTTGTAGTTGTGCTACCTCTCCTTTCAGATATATCCAGGATCGGATTAAAATCACCAGCAATTAGCCAAAGTTCATCACATGACTCAACTACAGAATTCAAATGATCGCACAACATATGCCTATTAATTCATTGGGGACTAGCATGAACAACCAAGCAAAAAATCTCGACAATTTTTGGCCATTACCAATCCACATGTGAATAGCCTGAGAATTTAATCGCAAAATTTTAACATTAACAATATCATTCTAGAGAACCCAAATATCACATGAGAATCCATTCGCCACAATTCTACAAGAGTTTGAACACCCCAATTTGCTAATAACTCCATCAGCATGACAACCACTTATCCAGGTCTCAAATAAGCAAAAGATATCAGGACTAAACACACATCTATATTCAAAAAAAAATTTATGGAAATGGGGGTGGCCTGCTCCTTGAGAATTCCAAAAAATTAAATTTTAATCCATCAAAATATATGACAAGATCAAGCATCAGAACAAAACACGGCACTAGCAACTTACCCCAACGTCATGATCAGGAACTACTGTCAAATTCTCACCTTCTATCAAGGAAGTAAACCCCACATTCGAATGTTCCAAAGCCTTATGTAAATTACCCACAATACCCTCCATAGCTGCTGAAACGTCCACGGGAGGTTGCACGTTGTAGCTCGATTTACCATCAAGAGGATTTCTTTTTTTAATATTGTCCTCTAAAACAAGCTTAGATCCTTCTCCCAAAGATTCTTTCTCGGTAGCTCCAAATTTAAACATATTATTCTCCTTCCCAGCCCCAGTACCATGCGATTCAATCTCAATATCCCGAAATGTCGCGTGCTTTAATTTATCCAAATTGGACCCAGAATATCCTCATTACCCACTCTGCCCAACAAAACACCCATACCAAACCCATTAGTATTCTTTTTTTAGACAAACCCACCTCCACCATTATTGGGTATCAAAACCCTTCTAATAGACTTAAGCCCAAAATTTCCAATCAACCGTTTACCCTTAACCCTAACGTCCCTTCTCCTAACCCCAGCATCCCCATTAGCCGCCTCCACAATTTTCCTTTCTAAAAAAGACGTTCCTTTCCTTACTTCTATCACCGTTTCATTCTTAAATGAAAAAATCATCAGATTCTCCTCCATCACACCAGTTCCAATCGATTCACTCACCCTGTGATTGTTGATTCTTGTCTCCTCCCATTCAGCCTCCAACACGGAAAACTTAGAGCCCCCGAAACGGTTGTTACCACCGACAGTTCTTCCTTCCGATGGATCACGTGATTTCCTCCTTTACTGTCGCTCAATCATCATCTAAGGGCCAAACGCCTCTTCCTCCACTCGAGATTGGAGACCTGCATCCTCTGCCGCAGGCGATTTGTTTTCAGTGCATAACAACGAGGTATGTCCAAAAAGTCCACACGATAAACAAATATTAGGTAATCCTTGATACTCAACTATTTGGATTCTTCCATTGATTCTAACCTTTGAAACCAGGGGTTTTTTCAGATCCACACTAACAGCCAGTCTCGCGAATCTCCCTTTAACTGCCGCATCAGTCCGAGCATCGATCCTGTAAACCGATCCGATCATACTTCCGATGGCCCTTAGCAAAAAACCAGAGTAATATCATTCAGACAACCCCAATAATCAGATCCAAACTACCTAAGTATCCATCTCACTGTTGGCTGTCGAAAACTGGCTGACCAGGTTCTCACCGACAAGTAATGATCAAACACCACCCATACCACCCTATCAAAGTCATCTTTCTCCTGGAACCGGACAAGGTAAAAGTCATTTTACAGTTCCATTAACTGAAATCAGCCCCTACTATTCCATAGAACAGACACCTTGTTTAATAAAGTGTTGAAAGCTATTTCCTACCCAGTAATTTGATCACAATTGATAGAGCCATTTTCTTTTCAATTGACTTATGGACATGGTCCGAAAATGTGATAGGAAGGAATTCCATTCACAATTTCCGTCATCACATCTTCATCCTGTAACTTGAAATCTTCTTCCATACCAACACTCCCATTTGGATCCGATGAATCTGCCATCAACTTAATGTTGTATGAATCCTTTGCCACGATCTCCTCTTGCACCGTCTGCCCGTTTCCATCCATTGTCGGGTCAGACACCTCCGTAGTTAACTCCGGCCGTCATCTAATTTTCTTCGTAACCCTTCCGACACCACAATTCGAAGCCGTGGAATTCGCTCCAATAGCAAAATCAACTCGAGAGAGCATTTCAAACATGTTTTCTCTAATTGTAATACAAGTCAACTGTTAATAAAAATTCAAGTTTTGTTAACTTTCAAAATGATTGTGATGAAGACCAACATAATTTAGAATAGTTTAATAACTTCAGATATATTTAATTTATAATTCATGGATAAAGTATATACTAGTAGCATCATTCATGCTAACGTAAGCGGTGACCTCAACAAATCCAATTGTTAGCTCCACTCAAACGTTTACTTGGTAGACTCGAGACCATCGGCTGCTTCGTCTCAAAATATAATATTTATGACATGCCAACTTATTTCAAATAAAAAGTGGCAATTTTTTTTACACTTCATTGGAAATATTAAATACAATTGCTTATTGTATTCTATTTCTAAGGGTTTATCTGTATTTTTTGAAGATGATGATTCGATTGAGCCAAACTGATTGATAATATCAACTTCACTAATTTCTCTAAATTATATTAAATAATGCTAATGTCATGAGTAGAAATGGTGTTTTTCTTTTTGTATTTAGATATAAAATCAATAAAACAAAAGCATAGTGCAAATTGAATTCATGACACGATCTATCCATCTATCTATTTGTTTGTATGTCTGTTTATATATGTCACGAGTTAACTCAGACTAATCTAGTTGAGAAATGATTAAAATAATGTTTCTACTTATAAAGTAATAAATATTATTGTGAGGCTATTTTATCTTTTTTATTTTATAATATATCCATAAAAGACAGTTTAAACCTAAAGTAGATTTGAACCTAAAACACTATCATCCCTAAAGCCTCTATTTTAACCAAAGTCTTCATTGATTTTTACATTATGTTTTTGTTTAGTGCATTTTACATTTTTTTTGGCTTACGTCATGATTTAACCTCAAAGTTATACTCATTTTTCCATTTTAATATCTAAACTATTTTTACCTAAAATATCATTTCGTTATAGTTTTTGGTTCAAAAATTAATGATATTAAAATAAAAAGATAACACACCCAACCAATGAGAACATGTCACAATGTTCATAGCAAGCGATGATGTGACATACATTAAGTATTTCAAAATTCAAAATATATACAATATTTAAAAATTTAATTTTTTAAAAACTAAAATTTTATTAAATTCAAAAATCTCGTTTTTCTAAATAAAATATTATAAAACATTATGAAATATAAACAACTCAAATATCTATAAATTCAAAAAATAAAATTCAAATTAATATATCAAATATAAAAATTGTATTAAATTTCAAAATAAATTTTTATAGTGTATGAATTATATAAATAAAAATTATAAAAGAATTATTTAAAATATAAAAAATAATTAAAAGAATATGTAAGAATGTAAAATTTTTAAAATATATAATTATATAAATGAAAATTTATAAAATGTTATATAAAATAAAGAAAACAATTCTAAAAGGCAAAATAAAAATTCTAAAATATTTAAAAATTATATAAAAGTAGGGTTAGCAATTAATTAACCAAATTAATAATCAATGGCCGCATATGAGAAAAAGTTAAACACGTGGCATGTTTTTATAGGTTGAGCATATTATTTTTTTATATAATTTGATACTTAATTGTGACACTTTTTCTAATATGATATATGTGTTATTTTTTGTTTATTTTGATATTTATAGTTAATAAAAATATATATTTTGGAATCTAAAATAATGTTGTTAATTTTTAATGTTTAATTTGGGCTTTAATGTTAATTTGATTAAAACTAATTGTTAATATTAACTCTAAAGCATATATCAAATCACATCCATCGAATTGTATTTGAAAAATTAAACGTAAAATTAAACAAATTCACAATGAACACTAAATTTATTCTATTAAAAAATCATGAAAAATTTAAACCTAATAATATTATCAATTAATTTCATCAAATCAACTCTAAAACCCTAATTAAATACTAAATAATTTACATTGTTATTTCCAGTACCAAATTATATAATTTTTCTCAAATATAAGTACCAAATTGGACAATAAATAATACAGAAACCATATTAAAAAAGTGTCAAACTCATATACTAAATGATATATTAAATTTGTTTTAAACACTATCAACTTTTATACTAAAATTATATGGGATGAATAGCTTATGTGCAAAAATAGGACAAAAAGTTAAAAATCAAGATAAAAATAATATAATTCGAGAGTGAAACAGTAACATAATTCACATGGGTGCTATAATCTACTTTAATCTAATTTATATTTATTATAAAGTTTTTATTGAGTTGATGCCACAGTTTAATTGGATATTAATTTAGTTGAAAAATTTAGCTTAAAAAGTCCTTTAACTTTTAAGAAAACCAATTAAGTCTTTTTTTCACTTAATTGATACTTGAACTTTCAAATGCATAAAAGACCTCAAAGTTTTCAAAAAGCAATTAAGCCCCACTCTTATTAAAAATTAGAAAAAATTATAAATAATAAAAATAATAAATATTAGAAAAATTATTAAATTTTAATGAAAATTTAAAGTTTATTAAAATTAGAAAGTTTTTTCAATTAAAGTCATCACGTGTCGCAACACAATGTGACATGTGGCTAAAAATGATAAAAATAAAAATCAATAAAATTATAGAAAATTATAAAATGCTTCTTTTGGTATGATAATTTTAAAATTTTTATATTTCTATATATTTTATAATTTTTTACGATTTTTATAAAATTTTATTTTACTATTTTTATATTTTTTCTAATTTTTAATATTTTATTAAAATTTAATAATATTTATAGCTTTTATTGATTTTAATTTTTTTATAAATTTTAATAAAAGCAGGGCTTAATTGCTTTTCTTGAAAAAGTTTGAGAGTCTTTTGATGTATTTTGAAAGTTCAAGTACCTAATTGAGTGAAAAAAAATAGGGCTTAATTACTTTTTTGAAAAGATTTGAGGGTTTTTTAATGCATTTTAAAAGTTCAAGTACTCAAATGAGTGTAAAAAACAAGCAGAAACTTAATTATTTTTTGGGAGAGTTTGACGGCTTTTTTAGCCAAAAAATTAATATACCCTTTCTAATAAATGATTAATTGGTATTATGTATTTTCATACTTTTATATATTAATCTTTAAAAAACTAAATTAATATATTTAAAGATCAAATGTGTTAAATAAATTTAAAATAAATATTTGTGTGGCTATCAATAATCATTATTAAATAAATATAAATGATGTTTTTACATAAAATATTTTATTTATATTTTATTGTGAATGTGATATAATTTAATATTAATTATTTTCTTTTTAAATCCTTTAATTAAGTCTCAGCCGCTAGCCCCTATCGACTAGCAGGGTGGCTACCTATTATTTACTTATTTATTCTTTATAATTACGTAATTTTCTTTTAATTATATTTATCTAGTTCCACCGACATTGGCGAAATTTGTAGTCCAATTACAAATATTTTATTTTACTTTTTCTATTCCTTCCTTTTCACGATTTAGTTTAATTTTTATTTTAAAATGAATGATATTCAATCCCCCTTCCCCTTTCTCAATCTTGAACAAAGAAAATATTATTATTCTTGAGTTTATTTGTATATCTCAAAAAGGGTTAAATTCTCTATTTATATGATACGGTTATTATTCATGAATGTAATGTCGTCGATAGGTCTCCATGCATGCCAACACGTACCTTAATCTGGGATTAGCACGTGTTCCCTAGGTGTGGGTTCACCCGCATGGTGGTGTGAACCCACATCATGTGAGCTCATGAAAGGATGTGAACACCTCACGTGCGAACTCAAGGTACAAACCACGTAGACTACGGGTCAAGACCCAATCGGGTAATCGGGTAGAGGGTTGGTAATGGTGAATACCATAACAATTTGTCCCCCGCCTAGTTCAAATAAGAGTTATAAAGTAGCTATTTTGAAAGCTTGGCTTCACGAGGTGGGAGATTACTGAGATAGAAACTTATCGTGTACGCTTTTTGCTTTAGATTGTCATACACGTTTTGCCATGTGTTGAGGAGAGGTACAACTGTATATAGTTGATTGTGCATTCATTCTCGGACACTTGAATCGTTAAAGTGTAAATTTCATTTAAAATGAGGTTACCTTAGCCCTCAAAGTCAAATCGTTTGAATTTGAAATTTTTGAGAATGAGCTGCTATTGAGGAGGACAATCATGTTTCAGAGGTAATTTTCTTAAAATTTCCAAATTGTTCTTATGGTTTTTCTAGGTTTATTCGGGCACAATAGTTGGGGTAAGAGGAGGTGGTCGTATTACTACAGGTATCTGTGGTGGTTTAGGGAGTGAGCCTTCACAATGTCATGAGGTAAATGCTCTCATTAAGGTGAAACCTTATGTTTGCACCACTAAACAAGAAGAGAGGAACTGTTACTTGGCCATTCAGGGCAGCTAGAAGCAGACTTTCATCTTCCCTTCTATCTGTTTTTCTACAATCTACTTGACCAATATGGGATAGCTCCGGGGCAGCTATTCGGCTTCTCATGGTGGGTTGTGGTAGCCTACTTCATTGAATATGGCCGACAAGAAGAAGCATCATTAATTTTTATTTTTCAGAATCTATATCAACTCAAGGCCTACAATCGAGGGTGTTTGCTAGGTCTGTTTTACTTTACTCCTCGCAATGGACTAGAACCTATTGTTTCGAATTAGTCTTCGAACATTCTATTGAATCATTGTAAATACATAAGGTAAAGAATAAAATCAGAGTTAGTTTTGACTTTCCCATTGAATGGTTCACACTTAGCAAGAGTGTGTGCTTGCGAAGACAAGACATCATATTAGAGGCGGGGTGGGCTCAATTCCATAGGCTTCACCGAGGTCGTGTATTAAAGTTGGAGGAGTTGCTAACGGTTAGAAATGTATTTCATTATTGCCTTGCGATTTGAGCCCTAATGGATGGAGGCAAGTTGATGATGACAATGGTGCGAACACCATTTCAATTTTTCCTGCTCAGTTTACGTGGCCACATGAAGCCATTGATGAGTTAAGACTTATTTTTTAGGGAAAAAAGAAGAGCCCGTAAGTTATTTTTATACTTTTTGTAAATTAAAGCCTCGTCCGTGGTCCTCTAAACCTGTAAGGGAGCAAAAAGGTAACATGAACCCCTTTATGATTACTGCTAGTGTTGATAATAAACTTGTTGGTGATGTATGCATAGCTTGCATTGTTGAAGAGAGTTCAAGGGAATCAACAAGTTTATCCAGGAAGATCGACGAATACATGGACGTTCGATCTTTTATGCAAAATGTATGAGGAGGTCTCTTTGGTGCTTCTGTTGGGGAAGGAAGCGTAAGTAGTCAAAAGAAACAAAAGACTACTACTGGAGCTACCAATATTATTCTAAGTAGCGAAGATGAGGGTAGCCCTATAAGGGAACTTTTCTGAAAGAAAGGAAAGGATCGCGCTGTAAAATCTGGTGATGTGGACACCACTGTTACAATTCTTGCTGTGATTCATTCTCCTCTTGGGTATCTGATAAGTCTAAATTATATAGACTTATTTAGCATCTTTTTACTTAATATTTGAGCAAATTTCGAGTATATTGTTAGCACATTATATGAATTTAATTCATATTAAGATATAGAGCATGATTTTAGTAAGTTTGTAATTTTATTAATTTTTAGAGCTAATTTTGCATAAAATTGAGTTATATCGTTACATGTTTAATAAAGTGCTTAATATGTTGCAGTGAGACCATGGAATTAACTAACATGGGAGCAAATTAAATGTCACACATGAACAAGTCATATGGACGGTTAGAGCATGATTGGGTTCAGAAATTTTACCTTGACCCAGTTGAAGTTGGTTGCTGAAAAGAAATCTAATTTTGTCTCAAATTAGGTCAAAAAATCGTCCATCAAGGGGAAAAGAAGCCAAATTCAGAAAATGCATATGAGCAGCCCAAAATCAACTTTTGGAAGATTTATTTGGAAGTTATTGCACTTGGGAAAGAATCAGAAATCAACTCTCAATTATTACCCAAGAAACCGTCCAACCCCTAGCACAAATCAAGCTAGAATCAAGTAAGAAAATCAAGGAAAAAATCAGCCACTTTCCACATTTCATGGCAGACCAAGAGAGGGAGCATTTCAAGGGATCCCTCAAGCTATTTTTAGCAAACTTTCATATTACCCTTCTACTCTAAATACCACTTCTCATTCCCGTATCACTCATCCACCAATCATTCATTCATTTTTCATTCTTCACTTATTCATTCTTATTCTTTTCAAGCATAAAGCCATTCATTCTCCCCATTCCCTTTAGCTAGCAATTCCTTGAGAAAATTCTCTTAGTTGGCCACCTTAAGGAGTATTTTGCGAAGGAGCAAACACAAGGATCGGAGGAAGCCACTGCAACCGATTTTCGAAGGACTGCCGAAATCATTCAGAGTTTATTCTTCCTTATCTTTATTTTGTTCTTATTTATTCATCATGTTCGCAAATGGTTTTAATTTTTTCATTAACAATGGTAGCTTAATTTGTTTAACTAGAATGATTACATTATTTTGACAAAGTTCATTTGATTCATGTTTATGATGTATGTGTCCCAATCGTTCATGCTTTCAATTAAACTCATGCATGTATTTCATTCATTAAAATATGATTAAATGCATTAGAATTAGTTGATCAATCCTAGCCAGATGACGATTAATAGACGCAATAATTAAAAGATACATGCTTAATTTAGATCCTAGCCTGATTAAATTAAAGGTTCGTAATAACTCGAGAGAGCTCTATTACCTTGCATAACTTTTAGATTTGTGTGATTTAATTGTTTCAATCCTAATTCGTCCCTGTTACCTTCACATAACTCTAAGAAACCCTTAGTTAAATATGATCATGGTAGTATGCATGTTTTTAAGCATAAGATTCCGAAAGGACTTATAATTGGTTTTCAAGTTAATAAAAGATCAAGTTGCCATGGAATACTTTTCGGACATTGTTAAACATGATAAAAAATGAATTAAGTTGAATATTGTAATTATTCTAGCTCATTTATGTTATTGTTGTTGAAGCTTGTGAATTTTCTACTAAATCATCTCATCTCATTTATTGCATTTAGATTAATTCATTTGCATTTAGTTCATATTAAATTTACCCATCACATCAAAATTATTGTGTTTTCTCACCAACTTGTAATATTTAATTTTACAATTATTTGATTAACATATACAATCACTATGGAGACGATAACTCTTATACTTACTTATTACATGATAACAACTGTGTATACTTGCACAAACCTACGCATTACAGTCTCCACCTCTACCAAAACCACCTCTAGAAGACACATTTGGTGTGATTGTTTAACATGGCCCTTCTAGAGCTTCAATGCAATTTATGTCTACTGGAGGTGAGACACAGATGTTGTTTCCGTGGTGCGAGCACCTAAGTATGCAAAAATTTCCTTATTTCCCTACTAAGGTAAGCAGAGAGTGGAAATATTTTATGCCTCAAGAAGTAAAAAAGTATGTTTATCTTTCTGCATCATCCATCTCTGTGAAGAAACCATTGTTGAAGGAACTAATATTATCTCTTCAGGTGGCCTTGGTTGAAGCTGGTATGGTAAGTGTGGGGATCGCTGAGGGTATTAGTGTAGAAGAGGTAAAGAGGATGGTATCTAAAAATGCTCACTAATCCACCATAGGAGCCTTGGAAAGGGCTCGTGAACTACACAAGCAGTTTGAAGAAAAAAATTGGTGGAGCAAAGTAAGAGGTTACAAGATCGCCTTGCTACTGCTGAAAAAGATATTGAAAAATTGTATGGAGAGATTGTAGGTGAGCGAGTTGATAAGGTTGTTTTGGAAGTGACTATGAAAAGCATGGACAAGCGACATAAACTTGATATGACTAATCTGATAAAGAGTCATGAAGAGGATTTGAAATCTAACTTCCTGCTCCATGCTCAAGTGGTTGGCGGTCCCTTCGAGACTTGTAGGCTAAACATCGATGCTATTAGTCACCTCACGGGTGTTCAGATGGACTTTGATATTCACTTCCCTCTAGATTTTCTTAGGAGGAATTTGTAGAAGAGTGGAAGAATTCCAGCAGAATTTATTTTGCTGATACTTCTGCTGAGACCATTGTAGCTCACACTGTTAGGTGTGAAGAAGATGCTAACGAATGAGTGGAGGAAGGAGAAGATAAAGATTTCATCGACCCCCAAGATACTAGTGCTAACTCATGACTTCCTTGTATTTATTGTATATGTTGTTTTTGTTTTGAAATGGGAAGAAGTATCTTTGCCTTTTGTTAAAACTTTGTAGTGTTTGATCGTGATTTTGTTTGAACAAACTGCATAGCTAAGTGGTCGTTGTAAATGTCTTAAACAAATATGATTTAACTGGTGATTAGGAACCATAAGATTATTCATCTTAACTGTGATTTGAAATCATCGTATTTAAGTTGTGATCGTGAGTCAACTTAAGAAATATTATTCAGGATCGTAAATCAATAAACTTAGGCTGTGATCATAAATCAATGAGACTTAATAATATCAATTGCGATATTAAATTAACTAGTTGTTTAGAGTAGTGGCAAGAAATCAATTAACTTAGAGGAGATTGCTCATGATAGTAAATCAAATGAACTTAGGTTGTGATCGTAAATCAACGAGCCCTAATAATATCAACTGCGATATTAAATCAGCTAGCTGTTTGGAGTAGCGATAGTAAATCAACTAACTCAGAGATGATTGTTCGTGATAGTAAATCAAATGAACTTAGGTTGTGATATTAAATCAGCGAGCCTTAATAATATCAACTCTGACATTAAATCAGCTAGATGTTTGGAATAGCGATAGTAAATCAGCTAACTTAGAAAAAAAATTTCATGATAGTAATTCAAATGAATTTAGGCTGTGATCGTAAATCAGCAACCCTTAATAATATCAACTATGATATCGGAGTAGCGATAGTAAATCAGCTAACTTAGAGAAAATTTTTCATGATAGTAAATCAAATGAACTTAGGTTGTGACCATAAATTAGCAAGTCTTAATAATATCAGCTGTGATATTAAATTAGCGAGTTGTTTGGAGTAACGATAATAAATTAGCTAACTTAGAGAAAATTGTTCATGATGGTAAATCAAATAAACTTAGGTTGTGATCATAAATCAGTGAGCCTTAATAATATCAGTTGCGATCTTAAATCAACGAGCTGTTTGGAGCAATGATAGAAAATCAAAAAACTCAGATAAGGTTGTTTATGATAAATAAACTAAATAACATTTTTAAAAAGTGTATCTTTATTGAAAAAGAGAGAAACATTCATACATAATATTTTTTTCAAATGGTGTGTATTCCATCTACGAGGTAGAAAAGGGTCATCCACTTTTGCTATTCTATAAGCTCTATAGCCTATTTTTTTGACAATTTTGTAAGGTCCCTCACAATTAGGGTAATTTTTCCTTGCTGTGATGCTGGAAAACTGGCTTTAATATTTCTCAAAACTAGATCGTCCACTTGAAACTGTTTATTTTTCACTCTAACTTTGTATCGAGCGACTTGTTGAGCTCGAGTAAAATTCCTAATTTATGTTGTCTCCCTGGTTGGCATTTTCATAAAAATGAGATGTCCTGTGGGATCACAGGCCTATCTCAATAGATATTACTGCCTCTACCTCATATACTAGTGAAAATGTTGTCTCTCCAATTGCTGTGTGAGGAGAAGTTCGCAAAGCCCAAATAATTCTTAATAGCTCTTCTAACCAGACACTTTTGGCCTCATCAACCTTTTTCTTTAAAGCCGTCAGGATTTTCTTGTTCATTATCTCTACTTGACCGTTAGTTTGAGGCATTTTTATAGAGCTTTAGGCGAGAGAAATCTATAGGTCCTTATAGAAGTTATTGAATTTTCCCTAGAATTGAGTTTTATTTTCCGTTATTATCAGACGTGGAACGCCAAATCTACAAAAAATGGATTTTTAGAGAAAATATTTCATTTGCCTTTTTGTTATCGTAGCCACAACTACAACTATGAATTTCTTTTGAGCCGTGGCTATTGGAAACATACCTAAAATATATATTCCCCAAGTTGAAAACAACCAAGGACCAGACATCACTTGTAGGGGCTCAGTTGGTGATCGCTGCACTTGAGCATGTTTCTGGTAGGAATCACAAGTGCAAACCATGTGGTGTGCATATTTCTGTACAGTTGGCCAGTAATATTCCCGCCTGATAACCTTCTGTGCTAGTAGTCTTCTCCTCAGGTGATCGCCGCATATTCCTTCATGTATATCTCTCATAACATATTCAGCCTTAGTGAGAGCTAGATATCTCAAAAGTGGCTGGAAGTAACCTATTTTTTATAAAATACACGCTCTAACATGATATATCTAAAGGTGATAAATTAAACATTTTTAATTGAAGTTAAGTAGTTTGCAAATACAATGATATATTAAATGAAAATAATAACATCGTACCTTGCAGCCTTATGTTATATTTTAGCGAGCTCTTTTTTGTTAAGATGGTGAATTTTCCTTTGTAGAGCTTGTATTATAGGGGTCATCCATGTTTCCTCTTAACGCAAATTAAGCAATTGCTGGGTGTCACAACTTGGGGTAGCTCTATGTTCTAGCAGAATTTTCCCTCTTTGCTCAATGGTTATAAAGGACGCTAACTTAGATAAAATGTCATCTTTGACATTCTCTACCCTAGATAAATGTTTAACCTCTGCCTTGCCAAATTGAGTGAGTAGTTGAGCAACTATGGCATGACACTATTTTAGGCTAGGCTCTTTTACTTCATACTCCCCATTCATTTGTTTCGCTACGAGCTGAGAATCAATGTATATTATCAACTCTCTAGCCCCCAACTTTAGAGCTAGTTGTAGCCTAAAGATTAATGCTCCGTACTCTATAACGTTCTTAGATGCTTGAAAGCTGAAGGGTAACCCATATTGCCACTTATTCTCATCAAGGTTTATAAGGATAACGCTCGTTCCTGATCCCATCTTCGCTGTTGAGCCATCAACATAAGTTGTCTAGCATTTCGACTTCGTAGCTAAACTAGTTTATCCATGTGTTGAGCTAACTACATCTTGTATAATCAATAGAAAACAATTTTTGAACCAAATGTATATTTGTAATGAAATATCATGAAGCAAAACGAGTATTTGTCAAATAAAATTCCAATAACCACTGTAACATACTATTGTATCATTTATGTTAGTAATAGTGTTACAAGTTAAAGAGTTACTTGTAGGGTCTGACGATATATGAAAAGAACATTCTACCATGAAGTCGACTAAGATCTGAGCTTTTATTGTTATTCTCGGGGCGTACTCTATTCCAAAATTTATTAGCTCGATTCCCCACCTGGTCATTCTTTCTGAAGTGTCTACTCTATATAATATGTCTTTGATGGGTTGGTTTGTCATGACTATCACGGTATGGGCTTGAAAGTATGGTCACAACTTGCGAGCTGCCACTATTAAAGCAAAAATGAGCTTTTCTGTCTTTAAGTACCTTTTTTCGCCATTTTGCAACACTTTGCTAACATAATACACTGGAAATTGAAGAACTCGTTCTGCTCTGATCGAGACTGCTACCACTGTTTCTTTAGAGGTTTCCAAATAAAGATAAATAGTCTCCCCTACTCGAGGTGACATTAGAAGTAGTGGAGAAGTGAGATACAACTTGAGCTTTTCAAAATTAACCTGACATTCATCTATCCAATTAAAAGAAGTTCTTAAAGCCTTAAAGAAAGGTACGCACTTATCTACCATTCTAGAGACAAACCTATTGAGTGTGACCACACTTCCTGTTAGACATTGAATATCCTTAATAGTCTTTGGCAAAGGCATATCTAGAATAGCCCGAATCTTCTCAGGGTTTACCTCTATACCTCTTTCCGAAACCATGAAGCCTAAGAATTTCCCTACTTTCACACCAAAGACGCACTTCACTAGATTTAACTTCGTGTTATAGGCTCGCAAAACAACAAACACTTTAGACAGATCCCCAATATGCCCCTCCAAAGTAGAACTCTTCACTAACATGTTATCTACATAGACCTCAACATTGCGACCAATCAGCTCTTTGGAAATCTTATTAGCCAACCTCTAATAGGTTGCACCTGCATACTTCAACTCAAAAAGTATAACTCAATAGCAGAACAAGCTTTCTTCTATAACAAAGGCCATTTTATCCTAATCTTCTAGAGTCATGGAAATTTAATTATACCATGAGAATGCGTCTATGAAGCTCATGAACTTATGGCTTGATGACGCATCTATTAGTCTGTCAATTGAGGGCAAAGGAAAACTATCATTCGGGCAAGCCTTGTTAAGACTAATAAAATCAATGCACATTCTCTATTTTTCATTAGCCTTTTTCACTATTACAACATTTGATACCCAGTCCGGGTATGTCATTTCCCTGATAAATCCTGCTGGCAACAACTTGCCTACTTCATATCTAATAGCCCCCATCATCTGCGGAGCAAACCTCTTTTTATATTTGATTTTGGGTGAAAAATTTAACCGATGAATAATCACCTAATGGTCCACACCAAGCATGTTCGCCGCTCACCACGAAAAAAATGTCTGAATTCTCTCAAGCACTGTACTAAGTTCTCATTTTCTTTTTTTGTTAATGCTGATGAGATCCTTACCACCTTATCCGTGTTATCATAAAACAGTTTCTAAGTTTCTATGACTTCTGCTGCTTCTGGCCTACGAATTCTTTCCTTACTTCTCACATCTAGACTATCCAAATATCCACATCTGCCTATTGCGAACTCTAACCCTGTGGCTCTTGCTTACGCGTTTGCTTAATTAACAACATATGACATTGCATGGCTGTTCGCTAGTCAGATTTATGAAATCTATCCCCATTATGGTAGCGACTTAATCTTTATAAAAAAGTAGCTATAACACTTTTAGCCCGTATCCGTCACCGGAATAGGGTTATGGAGCATTACTATAAAAACATAACTTAAAATTAATTATTTCCAAACATTTTGTAATCATAGCAAAATATATTCAAATAGATGCATATCGTCCCTTTATTCGAGCCCTCGATGCCTTAGAAACACATTAGAAACAATTCAAGACTAAATCAGAAACATTTAAAACTTCATGGGAGAAGATAAAAAATTTCACACTGTAGGGATCACACAACCGCGTGGCCAAGTCATGTGACTCACACGGTTGAGACACACGCCCGTGTCTCAGACCGTGTGGACATTAAAAGTAAGGACACACGGTCGTGTCCCAGCCTGTGCTTGTGCTCGTGTAACTCACTAGCTTAGGTCACACGACCAAGCCACACGCCCGTGTGCCAGGCCGTGTCTTAGGCTGTGTAACTGTCTGAGTTGCAACCCTTTGAAACCTACAGGGGATACACAGTCGTGTCACATGTCCATATGTCACACATAGCTGAGACACATACCCGTGTCTTAGGCTGTGTGACAAGAAATAGGCCATTTTCAAGCCATTTCTTTCACTTAAATCAAGCTTACATCTACAAGCTATTTGCACATATCATCAAACTTCAAAACATACCTAAAGCATGCATAATAGGACCAATTCAATATGGTATCTATCCATACAACCAATATGCCAAAATGCACCTCAATCACAAATCATCAAATCAACCTAAACATAAACATAAATTAGCCATTCATCAACCATATCTTTATAACTTAATTCCATACCAACTTACCACAATGACCATATGCCGAAAATCACATTCAAACATACCAAATTGGTCATTCAAAACATAACTTCTCTTGACCATTTCAACACCAACCATCAAAGCATTAAAATACCAAAAGTTCATCAACCATAATACCACATTTACAAGCCAAACATAATGACCATATCATCAAGCACAATTCACCTATACATGCTATTATAATCATAACCAAAACATCAAAAGCTACCGATATAGCCACTGGATAGTGTGATAGATCTCCGACGAGCTTTCAAACTGAACCAGCTTCCGATTATCTATAAAACATGGGAAAGAGGACTATGTAAGCATATAATACTTAGTAAGTTCATATAACATAAAACACAACTTACCATTTCATTATATAACATTAAAATTTAACATGATATAATCCAACCTTTAGCTTGACACAAGCCTAAGCACCAACACAAACATGTTAGCATACTTGAACATAATTCATATGAATTTAACATGGATAACCATTATACTAGAGCATGATTCAATTGGATTTATCATCCATCATAACATAACATATTTTCCATGTAGCTCACTATTTCAGTTGGTTCATATTGAACACTTACTATTTCCTTTCAAATTTCATGCCCGTTGAACCGTTTAGAATATCATCAGATACGCGGGATAGCTTACACGAAGTGTGCTAAACATATAACCATAATCTTTCCTTCCTTTTATAATGTTGCTCACACGAGCTGTGAAATGGTTTTGCTCACATGAGCTGTGAAATGGGCCTGCTCACACGAGCTGTGAGTCAGAATGTAAGCTACACGATGTTGCTCAAATGAGCTGTGGAGTATCCACAACACATGCCAGGCTTCAACCATTGGTAGGACATTCAAGATCAGCACTTGAAATATGGAAACCCTAATGACATGTCATTTGTATCCTACGAATTCCTAAGGTTCAAACGAGGCTCGATAGTTGTTGTAACATCATTGGATTTGCATTAATTATTTACATAACAATCCAAAATTTACATATAGCTCAAAGGATAACATTAAAATATTATACGATTACACGAACTCACCTCGATAATAAAGGCGTAGAAATGGAATTGACTAATTTTACCCCGATCTAAAGCCGTACGAGGTCTATCTTGATCTAAATAAATAAATTCAATTTATTTAATATCCATTCTATTCTATTCAATCCAAATTTCATATTTTTGCAAAAATTATGCTTTTGCCCCTATTGTTTTGATTTCTTTACAACTTAGTCCTTAAGCTCGTAAATTGAAATTCGTGTAATTTCATCCCTACCCAAGCTAGTCGGATTCAATATAGATCCATAGAAACTCATAAAATTCATGATTTCATAATTTTCACCATATATTTTACACATTTTACAAATTAATCCGTATTTGATATTTTCAACAAAATTCACTTTACAAAAGTTGTTCATTTATCAACAAAGATGCATTTTCTTCTATCAAACATCAAAAATCACATGAACACCTTCATGGAAAAACCCTAAACTTTTAATAGTTTTGCAAATTAATCCCTAGGCTAACTAGACTAAGCTACATCGATCCCGAAAACATAAAAATCATTAAAAACATGACTGAAATTTTACTTACATGTAAGAGGAATGTCTAGCCGAACTCAACAAGCTCCTATGGAGGTTTTTTTCTTCTCAATTTTCGGTGGAATAGTTCATTAAGGAAGATGATAACTTTTTCTTTTATTTTTTACTTAACATATTTATCAATTTACTTAAATAACCTTATAATTTAACCTTTAAAAACACACATTTAATGTCCATATTTTTCCACTCATAATAAAAATGGTATAATTACCATTTAATTTCATAGCCATTTAGTAATTTAACTTATAGAATTCTAATTTTGTACCTTTTACGATTTAGTCCTTTTTATCAAATTAAACATGCAAACGATAAAATTTCTTAACGAAATTTTTATACGACATTGCTAGAATACTATAGAAATTAAAAAATAATAAAATAAATATTGTCACATCAAATTTGTGGTCCCGAAACCACTGTTCCGATTTCACTAAAAACAGGTTGTTACTTTAGCAATCATTATTTTAACTATTCTCATAATAAGACGCCCAAAAATGACATTATAAGCCATTGGATGATCTACCACAAAGAACTAATAATATTCTGTGGTGGTGTGTTCGCCATTTCCTAGGGTAACAGGCAGGGTAATACACTCTTTCACCTCAACTAGATGGTTTAAAAAGCCTTATAAAGGGCTCACCTTTTTCAGAGCCTGCCCTTTCAGCCCAATCTTTTAATATGCGTCCCATGTTAAAACCTCCATGACACTTCCACTATCTACCAGAATCCTTTTAACCTCAAATCCTACGATAGTTACTGATACGACCATAGGGTTATTTCCTTCATCATCACATATTGAATCCTCATATTCCTCATTAAACTCTACCTTCCACTTCTCTTACTAATGCTGCCCCTTCGACGAACTGATCGACATCACACTTCTGATATAAACCTTTCTTTTCTTGTTATAGGTCGCTCACTCTTTATCTGTACCAGTTACCACATGTATTGTGCCTTTAACCTTCTGTTTACCCTTATCAGTGCCCCGCAAAATCTGACTTGATGGTGAGGCATCTTGAACCACAAAATCTTTCAGCTCACCATTTCTAACAGTCTCTTTTATAACATCTTTCAAATAGAAACAACCCTCAGTCTTGTTCTTCTTGTCATTGTGAAAACTACATCTGTCTCTCGAGTTGGTTATTAATTGATTGCGTCACATAGGTAAAGGGCTTGGCAAAATGTCCAAACTCCTAACCTGATTCAGAATGCAGGTACGCAAAGCATTAAATGGGGTGTAAGCTTCAAATTTTCCATGAAGAACATACCTTCTTGTGTGCTCGCCCTAAGGCCTCTAGAATGCCCTTGATGATTCATTTTGTGAATAGTTCCTCTGTTATCCCTCACCTTGTACACGCAGACTTTGAGAAGGAGGACCTTGTTGGCTGCACGCACTTCAATGACCCTTAAATTGCCTATTATCCCTCTGAAAAATGTTGCGAGCTGCTCTTTTAATTTCCTCTGTCTCAGTGAACTTATGCTCCCTCTCATTCAAATCTGCCAAACTCTATAGCCTATTATCAGTAAACAAATATTGTATGTGCTCATTTTAGACTCCTATAATGAAGACATCAATGACCCACTAGTCCTCCAAGTTCCTTGTGTTCAACGAGGCCACATAGAACCGTTTGACATAATCCTACAAAGATTCTTCATCCTTCTATTTCACTGACATCAAACCCATAGGAGTGCTTATTATTGTCCTATGGGCTCGAAATCTTCACAAAAATATTTGTCCCAACTACGAGAAGCTTTGAATGGAGCCTTGCGGCAAAGATAAATACCAATCTTTTACGCTTCCCCTGAGAATTGTCGAGAAATCTTTACACTTCACCGCATCTGAAGCCCCTATCACATTTGTATAATCATTATACTGTATGAGATATGCTTTGGGATCCTTCTTACCTTCAAACATCTTTTTCACCACTTTAAACTCGGATGGTAGGCTCACAGTTGCCACTATTAGGGACAAGGGTTGTTTGAACAAAATAACCAATTCTTGTCTTGTACATTAGGGTGCAATGCTCGAACATTTTTATGCAAAGCATCCATCTTATTTTGCCATGGCTTTGCATGTGCTCCCACAGCCTCCTCCTGGATAGACGTGACATGATCTTGAAGATTAGATTGGTCAAACTGTATTTTTCTTCTCAGTTCTTCATTCTGTCTTAGCAGCTCATGTTGAAATAATTGTTGTTGTTCAAACCTGATACTCTGTTGAGTTATCTATTCCTTCATCATCCTTAGTTGCTCCTGCAAACCAAATAGTTGCTGTGACGATGCCCATTGATTAGAGAGAAAACACGGTCCATAACAAGAGGGAGGATTGAGATCGAAAAAATTGGATGCATCTGACTGGCTTAGGTTGCTCAAATTTTCTAGTCAGTTAGCAAGCCAACTAGCAAAAAGGTCCATTTCACGGGGTTGATTGCCGGTGTCAGAACCTTCTACTTGGTTTGATGGGAAGTTGTTGGGGAAATTCTCGTTAGGGTGAGCATCTTGGTTTTCTGATTATCTGAAGATCGGAAGTCTGTCCACGCTTACTGTATCAAATTGTTTAGTGTTTTTGTGTGTCTCAAAAAGGGTTAAAATCTCTATTTATATGGTTATTGTTCATGGATGTGATGTTGTAAGTAGGTTCCCATGTATGCCAAGACGTACCCTACTCTGGGATTAATACATGTTCCCTAAGTGTGGGTTTGTCTGCATGGTGGCGTGAAGCTACATGATGCGGACTCATGAAAGGACGCGAACACCTTACCTGCGAACTCAAGGTGCAAACCACGTAGGCTACGAGTTGAGAGTCAATCGGGTAACTGGGTAGCGGGTCGATAATGATGAACACCATAATAACTATATTAATATCTAATATTCAATAATTATTTTATTTTAATTGTGTATTAAATTTGTTTTAAAATGAACTAGTGTTGCATGTGTGCGTGTTTGTTCTTTTGAGAAATAAAAAAAAGGGGTTTTAGGTTTACAATTTTCAGTGGAGGAGACCTAAATGATGATATAACTCGTGGGATTATTGATAAAGAATATTTTCATTTTTGATGACCTTTGCAAATAAATGATGTGATATGGGGGCAGTTCGGTTGCTGACAAAATGTTTATTATGTTTATTTAATTTCTTGTTTATGGAGTTGACTTGGTACGTGATGGGGTGATTAGACTTTTGCACCCAGCTTTGGTTTAAACTTTCAACCGTTGCGGCAGTTAGTGCTTTAGTCATGCAGCAGAATTAATTAATTTAATTTCCCTCAAATCATTCGAATTTGTTCTCTTTTTGGTTTTGCCTTATCTAAAATTTCCAAGTCGTCACGAGGGCTAATTCTTTGCTTGGAAAAGGAAAAAAAGAGACTTTGAAACCCCCAAGTGGGGAGTTTTCATACCAACCTACTCACCACTCGTTAATCCATTGGATTTTAAATGGTAAATTCTCTTAAAACCAGTCTCATTTAATTTTATCAAATTAAAAAAAATAAGAATTAAGCGGTGGATGCATTATTTTATTTTATATTCTTACAAGTTTAATCAATCATAATAAATTATCAAATCAAATTAATTAATTTATCATGCGTTATTAAATTCAAGTAATCAATTTATAAATTTATGATGCTTCAAATTCATAATAGCATATTTAATTAACGAATTTAATAGTTTATTGAATCGATATTTTAATTTCACTCATCTAAGATTATTTTTATTTAATAAAAATGATTAATAGATTTTCTTTCAATTGAAATTTAAATATTTTATCGAGATAGTATTTTAATAAAAATTATTTTTATTTAATAAATTATAATTAATAGACTTACTTTATGAAATAACTATAATTTTAATTTACTTAACATTTTGACAATATTTTCTTATAGATGTGAAAAACTATTATAGAAAGTTATAAAGTATAAAACCGATTCTACTTAAAAATTTACTATTATAGTGAAATGCTATTATAACAAATGACTATTATAGAGAGAGCTAACTGTAGTTTCATTTGTTAAAATTTTGGTTTGCTTTGGTTATTCTATGTTTTGGTCTGTTTTGATTAATACCAACTTATATTGGTGTATAACAACTCGTAGAAATATTAATAATTTAAATCGGTTAGTTTAAATCAACTTTTAACTTTTATTAAATTAAAATTAAAATGTAATTATTAAATTTATATATAATTCAAGACTTGAACAGAGCGGTAATTAAAATTCTTGTTATTGTCGTAATTTTGCCATTTTTTTTACTAAAAGTGAAAGAGGTTGAATGCTCTAACAAGGAGAATGAAAGAACAAAATTGATTAATTGAAATGGTATATTGTACTGCTATAAATCTCTATCAACCAGATATTGTTGGGTGATTCATTTACATTACTTCAAATTTTGTGGTGTTTACTGTTAGATAGCCTCTCTAGACTATAAGTAGCAAATTAATGGCGAAAATGTTTTAAGATATATAAAACTTTAATATTATACGTCACGTAAGCTAATTCAAATCATCGTCATCATAAAGCTGCTGTCTTAGGAACCAAATATTCTCTTCATTCCACACACTCTCCATCGAATCTCCACCGTCCGTCGCCTCAATTTCAACCCCACCCCATGTTCCCGCTATTGTATTTCCTGAACCCGACCCGTTTTGTAAGCTATTCGGGTATTTTGAATTGGTCAGGTCTGAAACGGAAGAGACTTGGGCGTCCAGGGAATCTGATGAAGTGCCTGATAACTCGGGCAAGAGTCTCGGGTCAACTCGGACCGAACCGATCGTATCTGCGTAGGTGGTGGTGGTGGTGGAGGAGGATTGTTGAGCCGAGTGGGATCCGGATGAAGAGCAGATTTGTTCGACCAGACGAGGGATCCAAACGTACCGCATGGCGTCCCTGAATTGCTTGCTGTTAACGTCGCATTTAAGCTGTTTCGCCTGTTTTTGGACTCTGGTTCTCCAATAGTTCTTTATCTCATTGTCTGTCCTTCCAGGCAAGTGTTGTGCAATTTTAGACCATCTTCATGATCAAAACCAGATCCAAGTTAGCACAAAAAACCCATTCATATATGAAAATTTAAGGAATGATGAAAGCAAAATTGGGGTTTTTAAGTAAAAAACACAAACCTGTTGCCCCATTGAGAATGGAGTTGAAGAATCAATAGCTGTTCTTGGAGACTAATGTTCCCACGTCTCACTTCCGGTCTCAAATAGTTCAGCCATCTTAATCTACAGCTTTTGCCGGTTCTTTTCAATCCTGGACCAATTCATTTCGTTTCATTTTCAGTATCACAAAAAAGAAATCATGTGCAGAAGAGATGCATAGAAGGCTTAAAATTCTTGAGTTTTATACCTGATAAGCGAGCAACTGAGTTCCAGCGACCTTCGCCATGGATATTAACATAAGCTTTAAGCGTGAAGTCTTCTTCTTCAGTCCATGGACCTTTCTTTACGTCCATATCTTCTTCACTTTGTGGGGTTTCAGATATGAAACCAGTCTCGTAAACATTCATTTCTGAGCTGAAAAGAAACAGGCTTTGTTTTTTTTCCGATGAAGAAACCAAAAAGGATAGAGAGGGATTTGATTTGTGAATTTGGGTTGATTCGAGCCAAGGGGATTCATTTATATAGGGGGAGTTTGGACTGACTACCAAAAAGAAAAACAATGATTTTTTTTATTTTTATTTTTTGATGAAGAAGAGAAACCAGGGGCATGTGTGTGTGATGAAAAAGTAGAAATTGCAACGACCCATTTGTGAATTTTCTATTTGGGGTTTGACTGTCTGACTTTTCCATGTCTTATGTTTTGGTCTCGTACACGCACAATTGGACAGAATGTTTGAATATGAACTATGAAGACCAAACACTGTTCTACGGGGATAAAAAAGGTAGTTTCTTTCTTTTTCAAAACGAGGACAAGTTGTGTTGTTTTATTATTACATAGATCCAATATTTTCAACGTGTTCTGCTGTGGTTGCAACATGTGAAGATGATGAAAATGGTCAATCAAAATTTGTACTATTTGTGACCGACCATGTAATGCTATTTCTCCTCCTCCTTTGTGTCTAAAACTAGAAGTAGATCTTCTCTTTCTTGTGGGGTTTTAAACTACCATTTCATCAACAGTTAAAAGAGCATATGGCGCTGATAACATAAAAATTGACCCATTTTAAGATTTTATTTTGTTTAAACTCATGACCTTAGATTCATGCGCAATCAGGATACCATTTGAGTTATGTGGTATTCTGGTTGCCCTTCAATCTTTAACCATCATCAATTCAAACTACTTTTCATGCACTCTTATTTTTAACTAGTTATGAATTTCCACTACATGTCAAGTGGTGATTCTCACTCGTCAACAATTTAGAGGTATTTGTAGAATTTTTTTAAGAGTCAAGGGACAAATTTTTAATTGTGTTGTTAGGTTTTAGATTCAAGAAAAAGAAAGAGAGTTTGGTGAGCAGAGGAAAGTCAATTTGGTAGCTGTTGCAGATTGTGACTCATAGATGTAATTTTCATTTTTCTTCTGCAAATGGTGTGCTGACAGAAATTGTTTTGGTTAAGAATATAGAATTATGTGAAGAAACCCAATTTAGCAATCAATGTAGTGAGGAAGTTTGGTGTGATTAAAACAGATATAATCCCCACCAAGTCAATCAAATTTCTCTTTCAACTACATGTATCTGTTATACTGATTTATGTTGTAAAATTTATTACAATAAGTTTAGGAGAATACATATTTCTAATTCCTTTTCTTTTTTTTTTATTCTATGATTAAAAACAAAAATACATAATGAATTCATTGTTTTTCAGTGCCTAGAAGTTAAAGAAACCTTGGCAATAAAATTTTGATAAAATCTGTTTGCAGCTCAGACAACTTACACCAAGCTAAATGCTGACTGTAGTGTAGATGAAAAACGAGAAGCAATGGTCCTAGAGGCAAACGCCTGAATCTTGTTCTTGGCATCTGAATTTATTATAAAGAGGAAAAAAGAAAATCTTGTAAGATAATAGAAATGATATAAACTGTAGCTGAGAATTGGCTTCACAGGTTTAGGTTAGATTAAGGTTAAGGGATTAAAGATCCCACCCATCCACTCAAAGCTAAATTTGTGTGGATTTCAAGTTAATTAGCATGAAGTCTAAGGTTCGATAACTATATTTGAAAACCCTTCTTCCTTCCGATCCCATTTTGTATAAAAAAAAATCAGCTCACCTTCAATCCAAATGAACAAATAAGCCAATAAAACCCAACTTTAACCAAACCCATGATTTGAGGTGATCTTAGTATCATTTTCTCTGTTTTAGGCTTGCATTTCTATTTACAAGTTTGCTCCAAGCCTGTGTAGTATAAGATCTAAAGTTTGATGAAGCCACAGTTAGAGTGGTAAAGTTGTTGTTCGTTGGCATCATAGACCTGGGTTCGAGTCTTGGGTCACCTGTACGCTCCTCTCCTTGGTTTGTAATGATCAAACCAAAAAAAAAAAAAAAAGCCTTAGCTCAACCTAGTCTCTATGTGTATGAGCCAGTGAGAGCAAATTAATAACCTTAACCTCTACCCTACATACTATTGGTCTCTTGGACTGGCAAAGCTGGGCAGACCCATTCATGCACTCAGGGCTGTTAGACAGCTAGAGATAACTATAGTTTATAATGGTTTGTATTCAAACAATAACACAAATGGTTGGATGGCATGTTGTAGGTTATTCCATTAACAAAAAACTTTGACTAGATATGCTTCAAGAGCCTTGCAAAATCCACCTAAACCAAGCTAATGACATGGACTGCCATGGTGTGTGATCTAAAACTATCACCCTTTAGCTTTTTTTTCGACACGATTTATCGTCCTACAAGAATTACTATAAATCTGAAACGGCGGAATCTCATACCTTTACGACATTTGGTGAATCCGATGATATTGGCAATGGCAAGGCTCAAACAAACTCCCACAACTAGGAGATAATCAACTTCAAGTCTAACCAATGAAAATATCCCAAAGATGGTCCAAGCAACTGCCTGAATAGAAAAAAAAGGACGAGAAAGTAAGAAATGTTAAAACTTGAAAGCATATCAGAGTGAAAGCATTGCAAATTCATCAGCAAGTGACTTCCAATCCATTGTCGCAATAATTACTTACATTAAGATACAATGTCCACCAAAATAACCAAGAATCCTTTTGGTTAATACGAGCTAAGGACTGCATAGAGGGGGGGGGGGGTTAAAAACAATGTCAAACAATGGAATTTGCAAATGAAGAGATAGGGGTAACCAAAATGTAAAGGACAAACCTCGTGGTCAAGGCACTCAAATCTCCATATGCTCTCACCTTGCTCATTTATTTCATTCCACCACCTAAGCCCCACCAAGATACGGCCGCTAACATTCTTGACCACCCAAAAATCAAGTGCAGCAAGCACGACGGTGATCACAAAGATGATAACAAAACTATCCGCAAACAGCGTTGAAAGCATGTAAAATGCCAAAGCCGAGGCCTGTCCGAAAAGACACTATACATCAACCAGGGGGAAATGAAATCATGCAATTCTCGAAACCAGCACAAAATTATCACAGCAATCACCTTGAAGAGGACGTGAAAGAAGCATGTTTTGGGATTGGCATAGTTTTCTTCTACGGGCTGTCATGTAATAGATGAAAAACATATACGTAAATAACAAGAAACCCGAATCTAAAATGTTATGATCTGAGAAATTAGATGGCATGAAAGTCTTTTTAAGTTTGGGTTTAGGGGGGAATTTTACCTGGCTTAGATCCATGAATGAGATGAATATTCAAATGTAAACTGTAATAGTCCTTTTCTTTTGTATGGATTATAGACGAATTCAGAGATTTTGATAGAACAAGTTTGTAGGGAAGGGGGGTGGGTCTGTGCTTTGGCTCATTTCGCTCCTATAAAATTTCCCTCGTTCTCGCACGAAACGTTGTTTATTTTTCAACAAAATGGACCTTTGGGAGAGGGGGGGTGGGGGCACGGGGGTTTGAGACAGTCACTTTGTTCATTGGACGGAGTCGAGTAGCGATTTAGATAGCGCGAAATTGGTTCTAAATTGGGTCTAACTTTTTGACACCAGATAAATGCAGGCCTGCCTATGTTCCGTAAGGATGGGGCTCTTACTAATCAGCTTTGCATTAAATTATACAGAGTTCAGTTCAGGTATAAATCGAATCATAATCATAACAGTCTAACTTATAATTTGGGGCTTATTTTTCTTTTGTCAAATAACTTAATTATTTAGTGGAGGAGATCTTTGGTTTAATAATAATTTGGGTTTAATTATTTGTGAGTTTGGTCCTATTTATGCTATTGAGTTTGTCATATTGACATTTCGGTCCATATTTATTTCGTTGAATTGTCAGTTGAGTTTTATAATTGAATTTGAGTGCAATTATTTGTAAATATTCGTATGATATGATTAGTGTAATTGGTGCACTTCAATTATTTGCACCAATTTTTATAAGCAACGTTTTAAAAGTCAAATAATAATTGAGATTGAATGTATTTATTTATAATTACACATGTGCGGCATGTTTGAGTAATCATTATAATTAGTGGATCTCACAAAATTAAGTGTAATTGGAGCACCCTAATTACATTATACAATTCTTAGGAGTAGGTTGGTATGGTGAGTGATAATGTGCCCAATTGACATATTTATTGTGCTTAATTTTGATAAATTCTTAAGTGAGGTTCTACTAATTTTGGGTTTATTATTTAATTTTTGATCAGGTGCAAAAACAAACCAAAAAATTCAATTGGGTTGTTGTAAAAGTTTTGGATAAAAAAATTGATAGATAATGATCTATTTTGGAAACTTTTATCTTGAGATTTATTTGTAAAAAACATCTAATTTTTCATTAGAACAATATTTTGATTTTTAGTATTTTATCTTTAGAATAATTTTTTGATTTTTTAGTATTTTATTTTTTTATCTTTAACATTAGATTAAATTAAAGAATTCAAATAGGATTAAGTACATATATATGCGTCGGAGGGTGCGCCCCTGTGCTTGGAATTTCCATTTGAACTGAAGTTTCAGTTCCTTTCTTTTTCATTTTTGTTCTTTATTCTTGTCCGAGCCATATTGTGTCAAGTCCCTTTCAATTTCTTTTTTTTTCCCTTTATTTTTAATTAATCTTTATTATACCTCTAATATAAATTTACTATCTTGATGTTATGAGTATGAAACATATGAAGTTAGTTGGTTAAGGTAGTTATCTAGTTGTTAGACTAGATTGTTATTTATGGTATTTTTGGTATGTAAGCATGGCTACATTAAATAGCCAATGTGTGTTCATTTGTTCATCAAGTTCTTGAATAAAAAATTAAGTCTTTCTTCTTCATTGTTGCAGCAGGTTCAATATTTTTCAAAGCATGACACGATAAAACTTGGTGAGAATAATTTTCTTCTGTGGAAACATCAAATTCTTTTGATTCTTGAATGTTATGATCTTAAGGGATATGCTTTAGGCACAATTAATGTTCCTTTACAATTTGTAGTTGGCAATGAGGGTCAGTTAGTTGAAAATCCATTGTTTCTTGTTCATAAGAAGAAATTTTTAGCTTATTGGATGTTATCTACGGTCACACATGATGTTTTGGTGTATATCACAAAGGCTAGTACTAGTTTTGAAGTTTGGACGACTATTGAAAGAAGGTTTGGTGCGAAGTCAAGCATCAAGATTTCCAGTATGCATCATTCGTTATATTCTTTAAAGAAAGACAATCTTATTGTTAAAGAATACTTGTTTAAGGTGAAAAGTATGTGTGATAATTTGATTGCAACCAGTAGTATGGTGACAGATCAGGAGTAAGTAAGCATAATTTTGGCAAGACTTTCGATGGATTACGAATCTATTCCTGTATTTGCGCCAGTAACTCCGATATCACTTAATCTGATGATTGAAATGCTTCTTGATTGTGAAGCAAGACAACTAGCATTACTTGCTGAGGTTCTTATGCAGGCTAATTTGGCATCTCATCGAAAACATGGGGAGCATCAAATAAAACAAATTGATTACTCCAGGAGTTCAAGCAAGGACACAGAAGAAATGAAAGAGGTTGGTCTTGTGGTAATGGTTGTGGTTGGTCTTGTTCTGGACCATAATGTCAGTTGTGTGGCAAGGTTGGTCATGTGCTTCAGACCTGTTACTACAGGTTTGATGAGAATTTTTCTGGTGTTGATCAAAGTTCTTCGATGTTGATCAACTATCATCACTTTGATGGACAAATGTGTGCTACTCAAGTGCCTCATTGCTCGTTTATGTAACATTGCTGTGAGTTGACTGTTTCATCTTCCCAAACTCAATCTCAGTCAATTCTAGTTAGTCTTGGATGCTCTTCTTCTACTAATATAGATCAGGCCTGGTATCCTGACTCAGGAGCAACTAATCATATTACTTTTGACGTGACTACTCTCATGAATGCTTCATCTTATACAGGTACAAGTAGAGTGTCTATGGGCAATGGTGAGTCAATATCTATTGCTAACATAGGGTCTTCTGCTCTACTAGTTGGTCCTAGGGTTTTGCAACTCTGTAATGTGCTTCATGTACTAACTATTTGTAAGAATTTGCTGTCAGTAGGTCAGTTTGCAAGATATAATGGAGTTTACTTTGAGTTTCATCCTTTTCTTTGTTTTGTGAAGGATATTCAGACAGGGAAAACTCTGTTAGTGGGTCGCATGCATGATGGACTCTATAGATTTAATTTTTCTCGTACAGCTTCCAACGTAGTTGCTGGTATGATTGCTGGGACACGTATGTCACATCGAAGGTGGTGTGCAATGCTTAGCTAGGAAATCCTGTTAAGTTATGGCATCAAAGACTCGGTGACCCTTGAATTGGCACTCCTAGTCGTATTTTGTGTGATTGTAATGTTGTTTTTAGTGATAATAAATTGTCTCGTGTTTGTTCAGCTTGTCAACTAGGTAAAGCTCATAAGCTACCATTTGATTCTTCACAAAAAATGTATTATTTTCCCTTTGAATTGACAGTATCAGATGTTTGGGGATCAGCACAAACATGATCAGATGGTTTTCTTTATTATGTTTCATTTGTTGACATATATAGTCAATATGCCTAGTTGTATTTTCTCAAGACTAAGTCTGAAGTTTCAAGTTGTTTATTCCATTTCAAGAAGTTTGTTCAAGTTCAGTTTGGGTGTTCTATCAAACTTTTCAAAGTGATTGGGGAGTCGAATATCATTCTCTCTTGAAGGAGCTCTCTTGATTTGGCATTCAACACAGGATCACATGTCGACATACTTTTAAACAGAATAGGGTAGCTGAAAGGAAGCATATACATATAGTTGACATAAGACTCACTCTTCTGGCTCAGACTTTTATGCCTTTGGAATTTTGGTCACATGCATTCTCTCATTTGGTGAATAGATTACCTACTATGGTTTTATAAGGTTCTACTTCATATGAGAAACTTTATAGATCCAAACTTGATTATTTACAACTTACAGTGTTTGGATGTGCTTGTTTTCCTTACTTGAGACCTTTCAATTAGTGTAAGCTTCAGTTTCGATCAAAGTAAAGTGTTTTTATTGGACTTGGAACAAATAAAAAAGGGTAAAAGTGTCTTGATGCTGAAGGACGAGTGTTTGTCTCTCAGCATGTTGTATTTGATGAGTATAAGTTTCCTTTTAGTTGTGATTTTCAATCAAAGTCTCATTTAGACTCTATACAGCAATCTCGTTAACAGTCTCATGTGCCTGTGGTTGCGACTTTTGGGCTAAGGGATACTATGTTCTCATCAAGTTTGTTGTCAACCTAGGGATTCTTCTTTGGCAAGTCCAGCATAAGTTTCTTCTATAGCAAGCTATTCTTTAACAAGGGAGATTGTGTCAGACTATCACACTAAAGGTCAGCTTGAAAGAATTTAGAAAGAGACTATACTAGTAATAATGACTCTACCCCACTTGGAGGTTTTGAGAGGTAGATGCCACATTTGCATAATTCTTTAAATTTACATCCTATGCAAACTAGATCGAAGGGTGGAATATTCAAACTTAAGGTATTTTTATCAGTCTTGATTGAAAGGGAACCAATGTCCTTTGAAGAAGATTTCAAGAATGTTGCTTGGACAGAAGCTACAAAGAAGGAGTATGATGCATTGATCAACAACCAAACTTGGGAGCTGATGCCTTTACCTGAAGGTCATAGGGCAGCCGATTGCAAGTGGATCTTTAAACTAAAAAGGAATGTTGATGGCTTGATGGCTAGGTACAAGGGCAGACTGGTGGTTAAAGGTTATTTGCAAGAAACATGTATTGATTTTCAAGAGACCTTCAACCTTATGGTTAAACCAACAACAATTAGGGTGGTTCTTGCCCTTACTGTCTCGATGGGGTGGTCTCTCAGAAAAGTGGATATCAATAATGCGTTTCTAAATGGTGATCTACATAAAGAGATTTACATAGTGCAACCACCAGACTTTGAATAGCAAGGAAGTGATGGAAAGCAATTGGTGTGCAGGTTAAAAAAGGCTTTATATGGCCTCAAACAAGCTCCTCGAGCTTGGTTCCATAAGTTAAAAGAGTATCTTACAGCTACTAAGTTTGAGGTTTCAAAGTCTGATACTTCTCTTTTTATTTAAGAAGAGGGCTCTACACTTCTTTATGTTTTGGTGTACATGGATGACATTATTGTTATTGGAAATTACTCACATGGAATAGGTTGGTTTGTTAAGGAGCTAGACATTCAGTTTTCTTTGAAGGACTTAGGAAGGTTAAGTTACTTTTTGGGTATTGAGATTACTTATACTCCGAATTGTCCATTTTTCAATTAGAGGAAATATATTCTTGATCTGATTCGAAGGGTATCCATGGACAAGTCAAAAGGATCTCCCACACCTATGGTGACTATATGTAATTTGTTAGCTCAAGTAGGAACTCTTACTAAAGATGAGTCCCTGTACAGAAGTATAGTAGGTGCATTGCAATATGTTGTGATCACAAGGTCAGACATTGCATTTTCTGTGAATAAAGTGTATTAGAACATGCACAAACCGTTGGACCATTATTTTAAAGCTGTTAAGAAGATCTTACACTAATTACATGATACATTGGATCATGGTTTGTGTTTCACTTGAGCTTCAAAATTTTTGCTTGAAGTATATTCATATGCAAATTGGGGTACAAATGTTGATGATCGAAGGTCTACTTTAGGGTATTGTGTGTTTCTTGGAGGAAATCCAATTTCATGGAGTTTAAGAAAACAACAAGTTGTTCTGAGATCTACTGCTAAGGCTGAGTATAGAAGCCTTTGCTGTCTGAGTTACATGTACCAGTTATGAGCAAAGCTTTAGTATGGTGTGATAGTTCAACAACTATTGCAGTTGCAGGGAATTCTATTTTTCATTCTAAATTTAAACATGTAGAATTAGATCTGTTCTTTGTCAGGGAAAAAGTTGCAACTGGTTCACTTCAGGTTAGTCATGTTTCTAGCTAAGACCAAATTGCAGATATACTCACTGAGCCATTATCAGCAGGATTGTTCACGAAATTTAGAAGTCAACTTAAGGTTCTTAGCAGCGGTCATGAAATTAATGGCAGAGAAGAGAGTCACCAAGCACATGGAATGTTATGAATATTAAACAACTGAAGTTAGTTGTTAGGTAGTTATCTAGTTGTTAGACTAGATTGTTAATTTTTGGTATTTTTGGTATGTAAACATGGCTACATTAAATAGCCAATGTATGTTCATGTAACACCCCAAACCCGACCTAGAAGTTTAAGCTGAACTTGGATGAGTTACACCAACACATTGAAAATCGATTTCTTTTCGAAATTCTAACTTTGAAAACCAGAAATTTACTTTTGTCGGTTTAGGTTATCTTATAATTTCGTGTTAGAAATTGACCGATACGGACGAGATTATCAAAAGGAAAGCAAGGTAAAGTCCAAAGACCATTTACAAACCTAAAAGATCAAATCACAGTTATTACAGTACAAGGCAATTTGAGTTCCCGAACGCTGTCTGATCCTAAGTCAGATGTCCACTTGAACAGAATAAGGTAAGACAAGGGTGAGCTACTAAGCATTGCATAAACAAACTCAGATACAAATAACAAATCTTGATATATACATCAAAGTCACGCAAGGAACTTAAGACAGTTTTATAACTAGTACAAAATAGGTTTAGAATATCATAAAGGTTTCCACAACAATAGTACAACCAAACTGAACAAAACAGAACGAAACAGAACATAATGAATCGAGTAGAACATCCTACCCAAACTCTGCTACACACTAAAATAGAGTTCCCCCAGAAATTATTCAACCAAATCACACCAACAGATATCTGTGGACGGTGCCACCAGTATTTTACAGTTAAAACTGCCAGATCGGATACATGTGGTCAAGCCACTATAGTACAGTCGAACTGTTAGAACAGAATTGTGGATAAACCACCAGATAATGTAGATCATTAAACTACCAGAAACTTTCTCCTTTCACATCAACCCAAGTCTCGTGCAATGTGTCTGACATGCATATGCAGAATCAGAGTAATGAGCATATAAGTCATGCTATCTTTCAGTGACATAATCAGTAAATATGGGGGTCCATGTGTTGTAAAACAGACTTTTCAAACCTCAACAGACCATATCAGATTTTTCATGAAGTCACATGCACGGTTATAAATCAGAATTAGTAATAATTAGTCTAACATGTTCAGATATCGTACATTCCTCATCAATAGAGTAGCACAGAGGCGTACCAACAAACTTAACAGAATACAGATCATACCTGGATAATTTACACATATCAAGTAGTAGCACATTACGTTTTGATAGATCTTATTCACTTAGATTCAAACATAGCAGACATATGTATGAATCATAAATAGTTCATTGTCAGACCATCAGATAGTCCTCATACAATCAAATTCAGATCATAAATACATTGTGGAGGAGAGTGCTCGTGTTGGGCAACACGCACGACCTAAAAAACAAGATTTAGACCTTATTTATATGCTACACGGCCTGGACACATACCCATGTCCCTGGCCGTGTGGTTCTAAATCACAAACAGTGAGTTACATAACCTAGACACATGTCCGTGATAACTCTGCACTAACATGGCCACATATGGCCTAGACACACGCTAGTGTGCCTTACTCGTGTGGCTCCAATTCGATGAACAGTGAGTTACATGGCCACCCACACGACCGTATGGCTCACACGGCTTGGACACATGCCCATGTCCTTAGTCGTGTGGTGTCGACAACCACATTTTTTGGCAACCGAAATTTGCATAAATTGAGTTTTTCGGTATGCACCTGATACGGATTCGATGCAGAAACAACCAGGATGACCTCTCGTCCCCTAAAACGACATTACAACAATAGATCAAACAACTTGTTCAAAACAATCCTCAAGACTAGCATTCAAACCCAAAATGATGTTGAAGAACTTTGATATGAAGTCTCAAACGAAAACTAAAGCTTACCCTCGCATGAAATAAAAAATACAAACTTAGAACGTTGAAAGAATGTTACTCTTGAGAACTTCGTCTGACAAAGACTTACATAATTCAATATCCATTCCAAACGAAAATAATTAAACGTAACTTCAACCATCATCAAACTCAAACAAATAAACTTGACAAAGGGCTCTTACAGTTCGATTGAAGCTTAATCGCACAAAGGAACTTGATGTAACAAATACAGAAGGATTCAACGACAGAATAACGGAGCAGAAGAAAGAACGAAAAAAATAATATTGAACGGAGAGGAGAAAAGACAAAAATAATATGTTAATTAATTTTTTGGTAAATTTTAAAATATATGTTATTTTACTAATCTGGCTTTAGTAATCTAAAATTTTTATTAACGAGAGATATTTTCCCATATATTCTGGTCTACTAAATATTTAGCTAAATTACATAGTATTTATTATAAATTATTTATACTAATATTAATTAAACTAAATAATATTTATTATTCATTATTTATACTTATCACCATGCAATATGGTTGTACTTGTACCCTTCAAAAGATTTATTTATATTTGTCAAGGACCAATTGATGATAACAAGAATTATATGTTTAATGTTAGAGAGAAATAACCTAACAAATATGGAATACTAGAGTAGTCGAAAAAAAATGCATAGGATGCTTATTTTTCATGTTAACTTTATTAGTAATGTATTGTTCTTGGATTGGCGTATTATATTTGATAATTTGGTTTTAGGTTTTATTGATTGCTTATAGTTTTTATAATTTGATGAATGAAAATTCAAAAAAAAAATGCTTGTGTCAAATCATCTAATGAAGTGATAAGAAGATATCTTTCTCATAAGAATGAAATTTTAACTTGTTAAGTACCAACTATTCAATTTTATCTAATTCGATCAAGAAAATAAATTACAATTACTACTAAAAATAAACTAAGGAAATTATGAAAATTATGTTAAACTAAAACAATGAAAATCTATAAGTTTCTCAATCAATTTTAAGATTTTGGAACTCTAACTTCACCTATTTTGGTTAATCAATTTTCTCTTGTTCAATTGTTCAACCTATGTAATTACTAATCTAGGATTTAATAGCATTAACTAGACTCTTCCAGTACCTAACTAAGTTAACCCCCCTTCCTCACTAGTTATAATTCTATGCTAGGCAAGTTGGACAATGACACTACGAAACGTATTGGGTTGATTAGAGACTAGATATATTCCTATCCTAGCCGCAAATTAACTTGGTTATCAACGCTACTAAAGTTAATCGTAATCTATTTAGTTAAGATCTTAACCTTATTTTTCTCTTCGAAGACAAATTAAGATTATCAAATTAATGCAACTTGGTAATCAAGAAAGCATATTACGAAGCACAAGACTAAATAAATAATTAACACAAATCAAAATAATTGAAGATAAAATAATTAATTAACTAAGAAATATGATCTATCATCGTTCCAAGAAAATATAATTTAGTTCATAATGATTTGAGAAAACCACACAAGAAGAGATTTAAAACAAACTTGCATTGATAAGAAGTAAAAAGAAATAATCTAGAGAGAAATAATTATCGAACTAATGCTGAGTGCTTCAAATCTCTTTTTCTTGTCTTTGCAAGCTTGAAGTTCCCCTTCGTGTGTAAGAATTGTTCCTTGGCCTCTAATTTGATTTATTCCTCATTTCCTCCTTTTTTCTCCTTAAATCATGTCATTTATTATTTTTAGGGTTTTAATTGCGTCGTTCTATCAAACGCAAAAATTACAGTGGAGTGGACTGCTTGCTGTCAATTTCTAAATTAAAAAGCTTGCTCCGCTCCACTGGCGAAAGATTTCTCTTCACTACTTTTTACTCTAGGCTCCCAATGTTCTACTCTTCATCTGAAACCTACAATATAGAAAGGAAAATAAGAAATAAACCCGAACTAACTCTAAAAATGATAAAAATCAAACAAAATTCAAATAAAATACAAATAATCCAAAAAACCTTCAAATGCACCAAGAATTAATCTAAATACTAAAATATCTCCTAAAATGCTATAAAATTATACTAAAACAACTCTAAATATAGGAGTTATCATAATCATTAATATTGTTTTTAGAATTTAAAGTTTTGTAGTTTTGTAATTACAATTTATAGTACCAAACATAACATAGAAAATTACAATACAATTACAATATGTTAACCATGTAGAATTTTTTGTAATTACAAAATGTTGTAATTACTACTCTAGTAATTATATTTTTTAGTTATTTTGTGATGTCCAACCATACTTATAAAAAGCTAAGAATGAAGGAATTACGCAGAGTAATTAGCCATAATGGCTTTCAAACTTTTTTATTTCTCTTTTTTTAAATTATATAATTGTGTGGTTACAATTACAAAATAAAAATAAAAAAATTCAAATAATTTTAGAATTCAAAATATTATAAAATTTTGAACTTTATATTTTAAAAGATTATAAAATTCTAAAGAATATATTTAAAAGAATCTAAAATAATAATTTTGGATGTAAATAAGTAAATTAACTATTTAAGTTTATCATACTAAAATATTTTATTTTTCTCTTATTTTGCTTTGAAAAAGTTTTCAAATATATATGATTTCAAATATATGTGCTCTAACATTGAATTAGTTATATTATATCAAGATTTTAATTTGGCATGTTTAATTTTAATTGATCTCGAACAATTTCACTCAATTTTATTAAATAAAATTAAATTGAGTTAGGAGGATAAAATAAGACTTACCAAATCGATTAACTTGAATAGTAATTCGTAAGTATTTTAGTCCAAAAAGAGGGAAGTGGGATTATATTGAGTGGTAATCAGAATATGTGAAGATAAGAAATAAAATAGTGACAACAAAACAGAGAGTAGTACATGAAATTCCTTAATATCTGCGGTTGTGAAATGACATGGTGGAGAATGGGTTTAGGTTCTTATGTTTTTGGGCATCTGATGTTGTTGCTTTTTTTGCTTTGTGATACGGGGGCAGCACAAGAAGTTCCTTCCAGATGATACACACGACCCATATAAGGCAATTACTGTCGCAATAGAAAATAATTAAAATATAATCTTTGTGAGATTTTATTCTCTTTGACCCAACTATGTGGAGAAGAATCTTGTACAAAGGAAACACATGCAGCGTATTTATTAAACATAGAAGAAGCATTACAAAAAGTTCTTCCTTTTACAAGGTTTCAATTCCCACGTACTTTTTTTTTATTGAGGTCAGAAGGAGATGGGGTAAAAGTTATTGAGGTATTGAGCCTAAAATTATATAATTCCAAGATTTTGTTTCAACAAATTTATTATTAATTCTGTTGACATAATTCTTTTATTTCGACAAAGGAAAAATTGGATAACCTCAATCAATTCAATTTATGTACTATTAAAAAATCAAATAAGATTAAATTGTAACAAAGCTAATATTTATTGTTTTAAAATGACATGAAAATTATTTTTTATTTATAGTTCAACTCCAACAAAATTTATATATTTCATCAATGAATCATAAAAATACTTTCAAAATAAAACTCATTGACTAGTAAATGACATTTTTAAACAATAAATGTTAGGGTCTTTTACAAAATATTACAAAAAAAACCAAAATAATATTAATTTTTTATTTACCAAAATAATACAAAAAAAACAAAACAGTAGAAAATGGGATGCCACAGGCGGCACCAAAGGTGCCTGTGGCAGAGGCGGCACCACTTGTATTATAAGTCTAGCATCCGTCCAGCTAAAGGAGAAGAAGAAGAAGGAGGAGGAGAAGGAGGAGGAGGAGGAGGAGGAGGAGGAGGAGGAGGAGGTGCGGAAAAGAGAGAAAGAGGAGAAAAAAAAAATGGATTATCTTGTTATTTTATTTTTTTGTATAATTTTTATTATTTTTTGTTGTTAGTTTAGTTATTATTGTTAGTTATTAAGATTAATAAAAACTCAAATTGATGGTTTTAGCTAGTATTATTATTGTTAGTTTTTAGGGTTTAGTTATTAATAATTATTGTTACTTAGTATTATTGTTAGTAAAAACTAATATTATTATTATGGTTAGTTATTAAGATTAGTAAAACCTACTTATTATTTTAGTTAGTATGATTGTTAGTTTTACATTATATTATTGTTAGTTAGTATTATTGTTAGTTAGTATTATTTTGAGTATAAAACTATTATTATTGTTATTGTGTTAGTTATTAGGATTAGTGGTTAAACGTTGTTCATGTACAAAATGATAACCTAAAAGTATGAGCTTAAGGATGAAAAAATTGTATATTGAAACATTAATTTTTTTTATTTAAGTAATTTATTTACCGTTCGAGATTGTTTTTTGAGATTTTGTTTATTTTTTGATAGATTGAATATTGAATATGGATGATAAGTTTTTTGTATGCGTTTATTTCGATGGAGTCATCTTGACAACAAGTGTTGGATGTATATTTGAATGTCGGCAACAAATAGCAATGAGATTTAATAGAAATGTCTCGTTGGATGATATGAAGGAAATGATTAATGCAAAAATTCTTAGACGTTGTGGGAGAAGGATATCAAAAATTTTCTACAAGTTTCCAGTTTCGACAAATTCGATCAAATTCACCGAAATGGAACTTGTAGACGACGAAGACGTGGAGACAATGGTCGCTCTTTACTGTGGGAATGGGAGTGACAAGAATGCACCGATTCACTTATTTGCTGAGTTAGCCGGTATGGAGCAAAATAAAGATGTTAATGCATATAGTGAAGAACACGGAGCTCAAAAACCGTGGATGGTGGCTCCAATATCGTACGTTGATAGTGAATCGACTATAGTTGGGATCGGTATCGATCTGAATATTACACCCGATATTGATGTGGTTGGTGGTGAAAAAGAAGGTGGTAGCGATCATTGTGATGAAGAGGTCGATGGTGACGATGATTCCGATGTGGACGATGTACCTGATGATACTGACGATGAAGATGTGAATAACGATAGAAATATTAACGCTTCTTCGGTCGGGAACCAGATGCGACGTATTTTGATACACAATAATCCTGGGCCACACATGTTGTTCATAGACCTCGACGCAGCGTATGTAGCTGAGTTCTCGGAGTACCCTGAAATAGTTCATCCTCACCGGTTGGCCGTAAATTCTGATCATGAGGAGTTATTCATAGGCCAGAGATTCGAAAGTAAAGAAGAGTGCGTACTTGCTATTAAACGGTATAGCATGAACATATTAGTGGATTATAAAGTTGCAGTGTCTACTCCGACAATATATATTGGGGAGTGTTGGAAGGTAGCGAAAGGCTGCAATTGGCGGGTACGAGCTGCATTCATTAAAAGTTCGCAGATGTGGGAGATACGAAAATTTGTTGGTTCTCATACATGCACATCAACACGTATGACAGAAGATCATGGAAAAATTGATTTGAAAACTATCTGTACGTGTATCATGCCAATGGTGAAGGACATGCCGACCATTAAAGTTTCGGTACTGATTACCGAAATGCAAGCACGATTCCAGTATCAAATATCATATCGAAAAGCGTGGATAGCTAAACAAATAGCAATGGAGCAATTGTTTGGGGATTATGATTCGTCGTATAATGAGCTACAAGGATGGATAGTTGCTATGCGGGAGTACGTATCGGGGACTGTGATTGAGTTACAAACAAGACCTTATTACGGCCCGGATGACCAATTACAGCCGAGAAAAAGGATTTTCCATCGGATGTTCTGGACGTTTGATCCATGTGTGCGGACATTTCCCTATTGTAAGCCATTTGTGCAGGTGTATGAGACCTGGCTATATGGAAAATATACACAGATCCTACTTCTTACGGTTGCTCAAGACGGCAAAAAAAACGTGCTCTCGATAGCATTTGCCATCGTAAAAAAGGAGAACTTGGAATCTTAGGAGTTTTTCCTCACTAACTTGCGAAGGTATGTTATTAGCAACGATAATATTTACATCATCTCTGATAGAGGGAAAGGTTTAATTGCAGCAATTAGGCACTCCGGTGTGCCATGGAGATCCGTTTACTGCATCCGCCACATTGCATCTAACTTCCATAAAGATTATAAGAATGCAGACTGGAAGAGACAAGTCGTGGCAATGGGTAAATGATAACCTTATCTTCTCAATATAAGTTGTAATGTTTTATGTTATCGAGTTACTGGAACTTATTTTTTCTTAATATGTATACGGCGTACGAGTTAGAGCCACATATTTTCCGCCAAAGAATGATTCGACTTGAGAGGGACATGGAGGGTAAAACAAACACATCTTTCCGACAATGGTTGGGTACAATGGAGCCGTGTCAATGGGCTCAAAGTTTTAACGAGGGCTTTCGTTATGGTCAAATGACCATAAACTTAGTAAAGGGGGTCAACGCTGTGTTGTTGAAAACACGTCATCTTCCGATTGCATCTGTCTTTTCTGCTACATTCTATAGGTTGGCTACCTTGATGCCAAGAATGGGTCAGCTACAAGTCGACCAGATAGAAGCGGGACACGTGTTTGTCGATGATGTCAGGGATGCAATGGTTTCAAACCGTCGAATGACGAGGTCAATGAATGTAGAAATATATTCACGACGTCTGAAAACATTTCGAGTTAGTGAGACCATCGGTCGTCGACCTGGTATACCACCTAGGTCCTATGGAGTTGATCTCTGGAACAGACGGTGCAAGTGCAGGAGGTTCGAAACACTTCATTATCCATGTGCGCATGTCGTGGCAGCGTGTGCTAAAGTGAACCTTAATGTTGAACAATATGTCGATGATGTTTACACGCTCGAGCGCACATTGCGTGTCTGGGAAAATGAGTTCCCCATCTTGCCTGACCTGTCTATGTGGGAGGTGCCTTCGATGACTTTCGAGCTTCTCCCAGACAGAGGGCTACGCAGGAATCCAAGAGGTCATTCGTAATCAACCAGAATCCGTAATGAAATGGACATTAGGGAGAAATCCGACGGTAAGCGTTGTGGATTATGCAGGTTAAGTGGTCATAGTCGGAATAAATGCCCTCAGCGAAACTATCATGTTGGACAGTCATCAGGATCGGGTCGGAATTGACCTAATGCTGTCAAATTGTTATGTGTAATGTTGTAAAAAGTATAATTCATTTGGAATAATTAAAAGTATTCAGCTTATGCTTATGCTTAAATTGTATCCAAATTAAGTTACAAAAAGTATAATTCATTTGGAATAATTAAAATTATATCGAAAATGGAGCCATTTAACCTTAAATTCAGCTTTAATATAATGCAAAAAGGGAAGAAAAGTTCCGTAGTAAGCATACCTAAAATTAGAATAATTAAATTTATACAAAAAGTACAAACTTTGTAATGTACAAAAAAGTGCAATAAACCCCTAAAATTGATGGTCCAATGGTGTGGTCCTAGGGGTATACCTATGCGGAGTTCGACGATCACGTTCTGGTTGTTCGCGATGACCAACATCCTCATTTGGTGCAGGTGGGGGTGTGGTAAACATAGAGAAAAAATCATGTGGCTCGATCGACATCGACGAACTTGAACCGGAAGGAGTCCTATGATGCTATGGATACGGGCCGGGAGTGCCGTACTGCGGCGGGTAGGATCCAAAGAGATCAAACTCGTATACGTATTCGCCCCCTGAGAAGCTCGGAATATAGTCATTGCCCACCAAATTTGGATGATAGCAATGTGAATCACTATGTGAATGTGACTGCTCGGGATCTGGCTCGGGCTCCGGCTCAGGCTCTAGATCGGGATCATTATCTGCCGCAGGCCCGCCTTTATTGGGGTCACTGGGTACGATCCCCCAAGTCGCTGCATGTGTTGGGGGACTACAGTCGACTGCCCTCCAAGTATATATGGCTTTCTGCAACTATAGTACCATTGTAGGTACTCTAATGATGGTTGCAAATCATAAGCCATAACCTTCTGAGGTCTTTGACCCATCCGATCGTTCCACAGCGCAACAAATTTTCGGTGCTTAACCCCCCAATCCAACTGCGATTTTCCTCTTTTGTTGATGCCGTGAACAGCCCCCACCTCGCATGGCGGATCTGAGATATATTGGATGCAGCCAAACTGTCGTAGCAGCCGATCCCCATAGTACCACTCGACTACATTGAAATTTATAATTGGTACGTTAGTGCACCACATTACAGAATGAACGTTTGGAGACGAGGGTATCATAGCTGTAATTACCGGGATACGATATGGCATCCATATAAACTGCATAATTAATAACATGGTTATAATTAGCCATAACGTGTGAGTAAGATATAGAAAGTAAGATGTCACGAATATTAGAATAACTTACCCCTTCCCGGGCATGCTGTTCGATCATGAGTCGGTATATCGGGACAGTGCGCGACCTCCCGATACCCGGATAAATACTCTACCTACAAAAACAAATATAGGGTTTAAGGTTGGTAACATCAGTCAATATACTATGACTACAAATAATGACAAGTTATATTTTATCACCTGTTCACTAGTGGATAAACATGCGGTTGGTGAGTAACCGATGCCAAAAATGGCATTCGATAGAGCGCCTAGGATTGCAGCGATGTAAGTCATCTGCCCATGTCTACAACAGAAGGTTTTGTCGTCCAACAAAGCTCCCGATATAACACTGCTAGAACGGCGGAGGCCCAGCTATACGAGCGAACATTGGACAAATCAGCTAATAGGGCCAAGTACATCATATGCACCTTGTTGTTGTTTGCATCGGGCATCAGTACTCCCCCTAGGATATGCATGATGTACGCTCGAACAGCGCACATCAACTCACCTTCAGTGGCATTCGCTGATAACTGTCCAAATTTGGCTTTCAGCCATGTAAATTTCAAGCTCGTAAAATTTGACTCATCGCCGTTTGACGAGTCTCCTAGTAGCTGATAACATAGTGCAGCCAGATCAGTAAATGCAGTTACTCCCATTACGGGACTCCGGTCGATTGGGAGCCTAAGCTGCAACGCAACATCCTCTAAGGTCACCGTGCACTCCCCACACGGAAAATGAAAAGTGTGGGTCTCCGGGAGCCACTGCTCCACTAGCGCAGATAATAAATCATACCGCAAGTCGAACGTCTGGATCAATGCTGCTGACCCAAATCCGGCTTGCTCCAAGTACGGCATCAATCGTAAATCCGGGGGATACTTTAAACTATTCATCCGACCCCTTATTACTCGGTACGAGTCCTGATAGTGTTAAATTACAGAAAAAAAATTAGGATAACATGATTTATTTCTATATATTACGTATATCCTTTTTTAATAGAACCCGTGATTAACAAATGATAATATATTACCATGTTATTAGCTGCATCAGATATGTGTGTATCGCTGTTAATCAATGAAGCCATTGCGATGCCTGCAACTTCAAAAAAAAATTAGTAAAAAACCCTTATTTCGGCCATTTGTTCGTATTTTTTTCCCGAATTTTATTACTTTTAAAAAATATACTATTTTCTAATTTTATTATTTTACATTATTTTAGTACATTATGTTTGAGATTTATTATTTTAGTGTGTTTTTTAAATAAATTAAAAAAAACCCCTTATTTCTCCCTTTGCTCGTATTTTTTCCGAATTTTATTACTTTCAATAAAAATATATTATTTTCGTATTTTATCATTTTACTTTATTTTAGTAAATTATGTTTGAAATGTATTAATTAATTTTATTTTTTAAATTTAGTAAAAACTCTTATTTAGGACCTTTGTTCGTATTTTTCCCTAATTTTATTACTTTGAAAAATATACTATTTTATAATTTTATTATTTTACATTATTTTAGTACATTATGTTTGAAATTTATTAATTTAGTGTGTTTTTAAATATATTTAAAAAAACCCTTATTTCGACCCTTTACTCGTATTTTTCTCGAATTTTATTACTTTCAATAAAAATATATTATTTTCGTATTTTATAATTTTACATTATTTTAGTACATTATGTTTGAAATGTATTAATTATTTCTGTTTTTTAAAATTTAGTAAAAACCCTTACTTGACCATTTGTTCGTATTTTTTCTCCGCATTTTATTACTTTAAAAAATATCATATTTTCTAATTTTATTATTTTACATTATTTTAGTACATTATGTTTGAAATTTATTAATTTAGTGTGTTTTTAAATATACAATTCTTTTGATTTTATTACTTTCGGTGAATATACAATTTCCGTTTTTTTCTTTTCGTATTTTTGTTTTCTTAAACATATTTTTTATCATTTTATTTTTAATGCTATTTTTCTAAAAAACTAATTACAACATGCTAAATAAATTTCATAAAAAATTCTAATCAACATAGAATGTACATAACATGAATTTTTCATGCTAAATAAATTTCATAAATTATAAATGCTAAATAAAATAATAAAACACATACAATGTACATAACATAGCTTTTTACACAAATATTACAACAAATTTAAATTAATACAAAAAATTACCTTTACTTCTTTTTTTTTTTCTGTTTCCTTCCTTCCCTCTTCTTCTTCTCTTTTTTTTTTCTTTCTTCTCATTTCCTTTTCTTTCTTTCTTTTTCTTTCTTCTCCTTTCATTTTCTTTCTTTCTTTCTTCTCCTTTCCTTTTCTTTCTTTTTCTTTTTCTTTCTTTCTTCTCCTTTCCCTCTCATTTTCTTCTCCACCCACCAGCCGAATGGTCCCTCCATTATAAGGGGGTGGTGCCGCCTGTGGCAGTGGCACCATTGGTGCCACCTGTGGCATCCCCTCCACCAAGGTGCTGTCACATCCTCCAGCAGCTTTTTTTTAACTTTTTTGTTTTTTTTGTATTATTTTGGTAAATAAAAAAATTAATATTATTTTGGTATTTTTTATTTTTTTGTAATATTTTTGTAAAAGACCCATAAATGTTAACTTTGCTGATGATGCGTCATTGAGAGTACCAAAAACAATCTAGCCCTAAAAAATAGCGAAAATAATAGTATAACGGAAGTAGGGTCAAATCCTCAAGGACTGGACTTGCATAACTTCTTGTTCCTCGAGATCCCGAGCACAGTCGTGCCCAAGAAAAGTGGCGTAGCTGAAAGAAAAACAGAATTAAAAATATGGAGGGATTAAAATTGTATAAATGGAAATCGAAATTGTAAAGAGAAACAAAATTGATAAAAGAGATTCTTTGATTGAGAGATTCCAGCCTCCGATTATCTCGATCCTTCTTGGGTTCAATCCTAGGCTTTTAGGTTATCCTTCTCGAATAGAATAAGCCAGTTATAGTGGAAGAAGACGCCTACGACCACTAGCTCCACTTAGATTTTAGACTTACAATTCAGAAGAACCTGACTCTAGCCAACTGCCACTTTTGTGGGACTGTCTTACACTAGATCATCACTTCTCAATGGCGAATGCCACGCCATTTTGTCTCTTAGGCTCGACGACCACTGACATAGTAAGCTAACGAACCGACTGTGCAACCTTCCCAAAACATACAAAACGGCCGCGTTTGCACAAGATGAAAAGATCACTTTTGGAAGGACATGGACGAAAGTGTCAGTCCCGTAATGAGGAGAAACGGTGAATACTCATTGAGAAGGCTAAGTGTGGATTCTAAGCCTCATGAACCTTTTTTTTTTTGGGAATCTCGACAACCTTTGGCTAGATTTAGTGGCTTATATTTTTTGGGAAAGAGAAATAAGTTTGATAAAGTGGAATTTTATTGAATAAAATAAAAGGAACAAAAACTAGAGCTTTTGGGAGAGGGGGCTTTTACAGAAAAGATGAGTGCAATTTGTGTCACCCCATCCCCTATTTATAGTACTTAGAAAACCTAGTTTGTTCCTATTTAAATTCTAAAGATAAATAAAGATAAATAAAGGTAAAAGCTAAAATTAAATATAAATAATAATCTTAACAATAATCCTAATATAATTCAAATTTAAATAGAGTCTTGTGTTTATAAAATCTCTTCTTTGAACTTTTGCCCCCAAGTCTTCCACACTTTGTATTTTTGGCACCACTTCTTTCCTATTTCGCATGCTGGCCCATTTTGCTTCCAATTCACACTTTTTGCCCCCAAATTTCTTTTTGCCTTCAATTTAATCCCTACCAGATAAAAAACCATAAATAGCTCAAATTAGCAGGATCATATTCAAAATAAACATGTAATTAATACATAAAAATATGTCATTCTATCGTATTATCAAATTCCCCCTACTTAGCCCATGCTTGTCCTCAAGTATGGTTCCTATCCACTATGTAATTTAGATTTTACGATCAAAGAAGTATCACTCCAAAGTTTTATAAAAATTAGGCATAATGCATATGAAAATAAAGAGAACCTTTATCTTGCTTTAAGTAAAAATAAAAAAGTATTCCAATTTAAACACACAAAAATCAAAATCGACTTGGATTATTTTCTGAAAATTAAGTAATTTACTAAACTTACTAAGACACCCTATTGTTTCCACTCTTAGTCCCTAAATGCGATTCATTATTATTACTTCCCCCCCTTTTTTTGCTTAAGAATATATTGAACCTTTTGACGTGAAGAGAGTTGACAGCCAAGCACCCCACCCCGGTTACTTAGCCCAACATACTCCTAACTTATTATATTTATATATGTTTTTTGCTTAAGAATATATTAAACCTTTTGATGCGAAGAGAGATGACAACCAAGCACTCCACCCCGGTTACTCAACCAACACGTTTTTTAAATTTTTTTGTTTAATTCCGGTTAGCAGAGTTTTACCTAACACATCACACAACCTTTTGATGCGAAGTAGGATGACAACCCAAGCACCCTACCCTGGTTACTCAATCAGTCACGTTTTAAGCTGCACTTATAACCACGGAGGCATCAAAATTTATTACTATCAAGAAACAAAATTTTAATTTTGGAGGACTAGGAAAAACAATCAAGTGTCAAAAATAATTTTTGGCAACTCTTTAACAGTCATGCACATAAATTTAGCATACAATTGTATTAAGTGTCCTCTTTGCATTTAGACTTAATCGATTTTACTATAAGCAAGATAGGGTTAACTCTATTAATTATAATTATTTTAGCCTAATAGAAAAAAATAGTGGAGATGAAATCAATATAGAAAAATCATAACTAACTCAGTAGATAAGAATCATGCTCGTAGGTCAAACAGTGGGCAATTTCTGGTTAAAATCTTGGGCATGAAAGAGGCAGGATAAACTAAAAATAAATGTGGGAAAAAATGAGCACAAGGCAGCAACAACAGTAACACAACAGTAAAAGCAGCAGATAAAATGACAAAAATAATAAGAAATGCCTCCCCCTACTTAAAACACATTGTCCTCGATGTGAAAGAAAAAGGAAAACAAATATATGAAAGAAAAATGTTTTAGAAAAACTCCCCATGTAGTCACTGTCGTTCATGCATAGCTGCAAGGAGGAGAAGGTTTGGCGTCACCAAGTTCGACATGTTGGGGTGCCGACAACTAAGACCGATGATTGTTAACGGTGAAGGAGGGTTCGACTACGATGTAACTCCTAGTCCCAGCTATGGTGGTTCGAAAATCAGCGGTGGGGTTTTTTTCTCGTTGATTTTCTTAGATATAAGAAGAGAGAATAAAATTTATTAAAGTGCAAGAAAATAAAAATATAAAAATATAAAAAATATATAAATAAAATAAAATAAAAATAAAATTGGGTTGCCTCCCAACAATCGTGTAATGGCCCAAATTTAAGATTATCGGGACAGTAGTTTCAGGACCATAAATCTGATGAGGAAAAATTTATTTTTATTATATTTATATGGCCTAAAATTTCACAAAAATATTTCGTGAAAATTTCGTTCAAAAATGTTGACGTTTGGGCACTCAATTTAGTTAAAAGGACTAAATTGTAGAAAGTGCAAAAGTTGAGTTCTATATGTTAGAGGTGTCCAATTGTTATGAAATTTTAAATTGGAGGTCTTTTTATGGTAATTAGACCATTGGTTAAGTTTTTGGACAGAAATGGACATGGTTGGCATATTTCCAAAGTTTTTCATTAAGGGCATTTTAGTCATTTAGTTATTAAAATGAATTAAAAACAAAATTAAAAGCCAATTTTTGATCATCTTCTTCATTAGGCCGAATTTGGCAAGGGGAGAAGCCATAGTTAGGGATTTCAAGCTTCCAAGCTCTATAGTAAGTGATCCCAAGCCCCGTTTTTAATGCTCTTTACGTTTTTAAGATCCCGATAGCTTAATTTAACTTACTCTAGCAATAATTTAACCTAGGGTTTATATTTGGAAAAATACCCATAGGTGAAAAGTGTTTATTTTGATGTTTTATGATAGAATATGAAGCTAGAAATTATGTTAAACAACTTTTGCTAGCTGATTTTAAGCGAAAACAAGTAAGTTGACATAATCGGTAAAAATCCCTAATGTACATAAGTAAGTGTTAGAGTGAGAATTTGATGTTGTCATAGGAGAGAAAACTATTCAGCATGTTATATAACATAATAATATGAGATGAAGTTTAATTTTCGAACTTTGGGGCAAAAGCGTAATTATGTAAAAGTTTAGGGGCAAAATCATAATTTTTCCAAAGCTAGAGTCGAGGGCTATTTTGGTAAATGTGAGTATTAAATGAGTTAAATTTGCTATTTTAGATCAAGAAGAACGAAACTCAATGTTAGACAAAGGAAAGAATAAAGTTGAAGGCTAAGTTGGTGAATTTGGCTATATTTTGTACCGAGGTAAGTTTTCGGTAAATAAATACAATATTTCAATAATTATTATTAATATTGTTATTTTTCAAAAATTATGCATTTATTTTATGCATTTATTTAATGTTGACTCAAGTATGAGATGACAGAGAATTGGTGTTAAAAAACCCCGTTGAAACATGAGGAATGTATCGGATACAAATGTCATGACATTTGGGTAAAGAGGTCCCATTTAAGACCATGTCTAGGATATGGCGTTGGCACCGAGATGAGAGATCTCCCGTAAGACCATGTCTGGGACATGGCATCGGCATCGATATGAGAACACCCATGTAAGACCATGTTTGGGACATGGCTTTGGCATGTTATTATCAGAAAAGACCCAAGTATCCTTATTATTCCAACGTGGCTCAACGAGCTAGTAAACGAATCATGTTAATGAAAGTTTATTTAAAAGCATAAATGGCAAGCTCAGATGAGTTATAATAGTTAAGAACTTACTATATTATCAATTGATACTCAATTTTTCAGCAAGAGAAGAATAAGTTACGATCATGAGTTAACTAAGTAAACCAGCAAGAGAACGAGAATGAGATTAAATAAAGAGTAAACTACAGATCTTGACATTTGAGTTTAATTATTTGTGTTAAATGTTATTATTTATTTTCTAGTAAACTTACTAAGCTTTATGCTTACTTCTTTTATTTTTCTTTCTCTTATAGTATTGTAAAGCTACTTTCGGGAACTTAAAGACGTCGGAGATCGTCCACACTATGAACGTGATGAACCATGTTTGGGTTATGGCATGTATAGGGACTTAGTTATTTTGAATGTTTATATTTATGATTTTCCTAAAGAATGATATGTAAGTAATTGATGATGAATGGTTGTTAAAATGGCTAAGTATGAAGGTGTTTGTTGTTACAAATGTTTAGGTGATAAATCATGAATAGAAATCATGAAAGAGCAAAATTTGCAAAGAAACAGATTTTAAGCATTAACAGTGACGTGACTTTGAAAAATAACCTAGGATAGTATAAAATGAATTAGAAGGTTAATGATATATAGAATTAAAGCTTATTGAGTCTACTTTCATAAAAAAATAATGGTGCAGCAAAATGAATTTTATATTTTAAGATATGTGAATTTTAGTGAGACAGGGTCAGAACTATTTTTGGAGTCCTCTATTCTGATTTTAGAAAATCATTAAAAATTATAAAATGGTTATGAGTTTTAGTTTATATGTATAGATTTCTTATTGAGTCTATTTTCTGTAGAAACAAGTCAGAACACCATATGAAAATCCTACAATGATAAAGCTTATTTTTAGTGACAAGAGGGAGGATAGTCAAGTGGTGAAACAGGGGAGACTTTAACTAATAAACTGTACTAATTGGTTGAACCAAAAATTCTGAAAAATTTATGGTAAGAAGAAATATGAGCCTAGTTTCAGGGAAAATTTATGGATTTAAATTTCAAATTTCGTATCTCGAGTTAGAACTAAATTAGTAACTGCTGCGCAGGTGGATAGCTTTATTGTGAATAGTGAAATTAATTTCAAAAGTAAAATTTTATGCCCCAAAATTTTAAGTTAAGTAAAGTAATGCCTTGAGCTCGACTCTGGCAACGGTCTCGGGTAGGTGCTGTTACATTTAATTGGTATCAGAGCAGGTTTAGTCGGTTCTCGGAATACTCAGTATGAATAAAAGTCTACCTATACATGTCATACTTATATTTTGATAATGTGACGACTCCTGACGATTTTAAAATGTTTTCTTTTATAGTTATGGATCCAGAACGAGTTGGCACTGATGAAGTAGAGAGTAATGCACTCGCTCCCGCAAAAGGGACGGTGCCACCAGATGTTAATGTTAGTGAAAGGCCCATATCAGTTAGTTAGGGATGAAGAGCTAGAGAAGTCTTCTTCCAAGCTATGAATGATTGGTTTGTCGAGTTCGTTCGTACAAATTTGGCTGTGAGACCTCCACCCCCTCATGATTCTCAGGTTCCCCATGTAGCTTCCCCAACTGCAGGTATAGTTATCAGAGAGAGACCTCCAGTTGATAAGATCCGGAAACAAGGGACTGAAGAGTTTTGGGCTATCAAAGATGATGATGCCGAGAAAGCTAAATTTTGGCTCGAAAATACTATCCGAGCTTTTGAAGAATTATCTTGTACACCTGAAGAATGTATGAAGTGTGTTGTTTCACTTCTCTGAGATTCAGCCTATCACTGGTGGAAGACTCTCATGTCAATGGTACCGAGTGAGAGGGTTACCTGGGATTTCTTTCAGGAGGAGTTCCGTAAGAAGTATATCAGCCAGAGATTTATAGATCAGAAAAGGAAGGAGTTTCTTAAGCTAAAACAAGGTAAGATGACCATGACTGAATATGAACGCGAATTTGTCAGACTTAGTAAATATGTAGGGGAATTTGTGTCCATCGAAAATAACATGTGCAAGAGATTTGAAGATGGGCTTAATGATGACATCCAACTATCAGTAGGTGTATTGGAAATCAGAGAGTTTGTTGTTCTGGTGGAAAGAGCCTGTAAAGTAGAAGATTTGTTAAAAGAAAAAGAGAAGGCCAAAGCTGAAGTTGAAGTGCAAGATACAAAAAATGAGGCAAATGAGTAAATCATTTTAGTCTACGTCTAAGAGGCCTAGAGTGCTTTCTAGTGGATCAAATTTTCCAGCCAGAAATTCTAGCCGAAGCAGAAGCAGAAGATTTGAGGGTTGTAGAGCTCAAACCACTACAGTTGCAAGTACGGGCAGTACTCAAACTTCTAGTCCAGAATGTCCTCAATGTGGTAGACGCCATCTTGGAGAGTGCAGAACAAGTAAATTTTTTTTTAGATGTGGTGCACCAGATCACTTTATCCGGGATGGTCCTGAAACAACTAAGAGAGAAGTTATACCCAGTGCGAGATCAGGAAATGTTTCTACTAGAGGTAGACCATAGAGAAACCCAGGAGTTGGAGCGAATAACAGGGGTATGTCCAGAGACTCAGCAGTTAGATCAGATGTTTGAGCACCCACAAGAACATATGCTATTCATGCTCGTGAAGAGGCATCCTCCCCTGATGTAATTACCGGTACATTTTCTCTCTATGATACGAATGTTATTGCATTAATTGATCCTGGCTCTACACATTTATACATATGCACAAAAGTAGTATTTGTTAAAAATTTATCTGTTGAGCCTACTGAATTTATGGTTAAAGTCTCGAACCCCCTGGGCCAGTTTGTGGTGGTGGATAAAGTTTGTAAAAATTGTCCACTGATGGTAAAAATGTATTTGTTTTCTGGTTGACTTGATGTTATTGCCTTTCGATGAGTTTGATGTGCTATTGGGCACGGATTGGTGAACTCAGCATGATGCAGTAGTAAACTGTAAACAGAAATATATTGTGCTGAAGTGCTAGAATGGAGAACTACTTCGGGTTAAATCTGATCAGACAGAGGAATTATCTGATGTGATTTCAATGATGACAGCTCAGAGGTCTGTCAGAAAAGGGTATGGTGTTTATTTGGCATATGTGTTGGATACTAAGGTATCTAAGTCAAAGATACAGGCAGTGCCAGTTGTATATGAATTTTCTGATGTGTTTCCAGGGGGATTACTGGGGTTGCCACCAGAAAGAGAAGTGGAATTCTCTATAGATCTGAATTCGGGAACTACCCCAATTTCCATAGCTCCGTATCGTATGGCTCCTACAGAATTAAAAGAGTTAAAGACGCAATTACAAGAACTTGTTGATAAAGGTTTTGTTTGTCCGAGTCATTCACCCTGGGGTGCTCTAGTTTTGTTTGCGAAAAAGAAAGACGGGTCTTTGAGATTGTGTATCGACTATCGGTACCTCAATAAGGTAACTATAAAGAATAAGTACCCATTTCCTCGAATTGATGACTTATTTGATCAGCTGAAAGGTGCCACAGTATTCTCGAAGATTGATCTCCGATCGGGTTATTACCAGTTACGGGTAAAAGAGCCAGATGTGCCAAAGACAACTTTCAGAACCAGGTATGGGCATTATGAGTTTCTGGTTATGCCGTTTGGGCTGACTAATGCACCTGCAGTATTTATGGATTTGATGAACTGAATATTTAGACCATATTTAGACAGGTTTGTAGTAGTTTTCATTGATGATATTTTAGTTTATTCTCGAGAAGAAAATGAGCATGCAGAACATTTGAGAATAGTGTTGCAAATTCTGCGTGAAAAGAAGCTTTATGCTAAATTCAGTAAATGTGAATTTTGGCTTCGAGAGGTGGGTTTTCTCGGACATATTGTATCTGCAGAAGGCATCACGGTATATCTGAGTAAAATCTCAGCTATTGCCAATTGGAGTCCACCGAAGAATGTATCTAAACTTAGAAGTTTCTCTTGGGTTTAATTGGCTATTATCAGAGATTTGTACAGGGGTTTTCTATGATAGTTTCTTCGATGACCCATTTATTACAGAAAGATGTTAAATTTGAATGGATAGATAAATGTCAGCAAAGTTATAACTAAATTAGTAACTGCTGCGCAGGTGGACAGCTTTGTTGTGAATAGTAAAATTAATTTCAAAAGTAAAATTTTATGCCCCGAATTTTTAAGTTAAGTAAAGTAATACCTCGAGCTCGAATCCGGCAACGGTCTCAGGTAAGGGGTGTTACAGATCGCTTGTTTAACGTCGTTAGCTTGACGTTCCAACTAGTATTGGGGCTGCTCCAGCTGAATTCTTTCACTCATATGGGCTTGGAAATTCTCCTTTTTTACCACATCCACCATATTTGGGTTCAATTGTCATTGTGCCTCTTGCTTTGGTTTCATTTTTTCATCCAAGAAAATCTCATGTGTGCCTGTCAACGGGTTAATCCCTTTTAAGTTGGCAATGGTATCATCATTCTCCAAAAATGCGCATTTGAGATGCTCGAGAAGTGGTTTGAATTCCAGATTTGGTGACTGCACAACAGAAGGTAGAAGTTTAGTATCCATAGGAGCCAATAATTCATTAACAGATTCGCAAATTGATAAGCTATAAAAGTAGCATATTTTAATCTCATTCTTAATGCGTTTTTGGAGAATTAATTGCATAAATTAGTGAATTTGATGCTCCTAATCCTTTAAATTCATGTTTCTATACTTAGGAGAGCACTTGGAAGTGAAGAGAGTGAAAAATGAGCCAAAACCGGATAAATAGAGTTGTTTTTATGTTCCACATGGCCTGAGCACTTCCACACGGGTTGGCCACACGCCCGTGTGAGCCACACAGGCTAGCCACACGCTTATGTTCCAGCCCGTGTCGATAACGCACCTTGCTTCCCAATTTTTAGGCTTTCTGAGCATTCTAAAGTCTATAAATAACAATTAAAAGAGGAATTAAGGGGATATACAGAGAAGAATAAAGAAAAGACTTGAAGAACGCTATCGAAATCATCTCAGGAAGTAGATCTCCTTCAAGATTGGAGATCTCTATTTAATTTCTTTAGAAGTTTATTTGGGTTTCTTTATGTCTTGTTGTTATCTTAACTTTGAGATGTTTCTATTGAGGATTATGAACTAAATTCCCTAGATACCTAGGGAAGATGAAACCTATGATGAATCTTATTATTTGATTTCTGAGTTACATGAAAAATACTTGATTCTTGTTCTCAATTATGTATGCTTATTTCATGTTTTAGTATTTTTAGGATATTAATTCATGATTTATGTGCTTAATCAGTAGAGCAAAAGTCCCAGTTGAAGAGTAGATCTAGCATAATTGAGTGGAGTTGCAAGCAATCCTAGAAATAGGACGACATAAATCTATCAGATTAGAGTCAAATCTAATAGGGGAATTCATAAATCTAGTTAATGCGACAATAGGGGTTTTAATTTGAAAGAGATTTCAATTATTCAACCTAGAGTCAGTTGTTCTTATTCTCGAAAGAGATATTAACATAATTTAAGGATTTCTACGGATTGAGGCACAAGTGAATAAATCATTTAATTCAGATTCAAAATAATAAGTGAAGTCTAGGTAGATTCTTTCCTGGGTATTGCCTATGTCATTGGTATCTTCGATAATTTTCCTATTTTATTCTCTGTTGCGTTCTTAGGTAAATTAGTTTAGTAATTTTAGATTAAAAACAATCACTTCTATTTGACAGCTAAATAATAGAAAAACAATAATTACTAGTACTTTTAGTCCTCGCGGATACGATATTCCCCACTCACCATAACTATACTATTATTCGATAGGTGCACTTGCCTTAGTCGTTTTTATAGTTAGTTTAGTGACCATCAAGATTTTGGTGCCGTTGCCGAGGACTAAAATATTAGGAAAACTTGATTTTTATTAATTTAGCCATTTATTTTTTCTACATTTTATTTTTTTTAGTTTTTTTTTCTAATTTTTCTTTTATTTTTTTGACAGGTTCCTTTAGTTTATAACTAGAAGGAACCCATCAGGACCATTATTGTTTGATAGTGAAATTGAGAGTACAGCTCGCAGAAGTCGTAGAGAAGCAAGACAGAGTTGACAGAATATAGTGGAAGAGCAAGAGGACGTTAATATTGTTACTGAGGAGATGACTGATAATTAGAATAATCAACTACCTCTTGTGGTTTCTGTGAATCCTACAAATCCAAATCTTGCTCCTCGTACTATGTATGATTATGCCAAGCCCAGTCTAACTGGGGCTGAATCAAGTATTGTGAGACTCACTATTGCTGCAAATAATTTCAAATTGAAGCCGAACACTATTCAGATGGTATAACAATTTGTTCAGTTCAATGGTGTGCAGGACGAATATCCAAATGCTCATTTGGCTAATTTTCTGGAAGTCTGTGATAATTTCAAGATTAATGTCATTTCTGACGATGCCATTCGCCTACGATTGTTTCCCTTCTCATTGAGGAATAAAGCTAAAAATTGCTGAGCTCCTTACCACGAGGTTCTATCACTACATGGGATCAAATGACCGAGAAATTTCTATTGAAGTACTTCTCACTGGCTAAGACAGCTAGGTTGAGGAATGATATCTCTTCCTTCGTGCAGATGGACTTTGAGACCCTATATGATGCATGGGAGAGGTATTAGGATTTATTGAGACGGTGCCCTCACCATGGGTTACCTTTATGGCTATAGGTTTAAACCTTCTACAATGGTTTGAATCCCTCAACTAGGCAGTTCATCGATGCAGCAGCCGGTGGTACCCTGAATAATAAAACACCTAAAGAGGCTTAAGAGTTTATAGAGGAGATATCACTGAATAATTATCAATGAAAAGTTATGAGGAAAAGTAGACAAAAGCAATCAGTGTTATTAACTTAGATGCAGTCATCATATTATCGAATCTGGTAGAACTCTTGAATAAAAAAATTGATGGTTTATATGTTTCTACATAGGTACATCCAGTGATGCAATGCGATGCAAATGGAGGTGGAATAAATAATTCAAAATATTTACCCTTCGGTCCTAGCATGGAGAATGAGCAAATAAATTATATGGGTAATAATTCTAGACCTCAAAATAATCTTTATAGTAATAACTATAATGCAGGATGGAGGAACCACCCAAATTTCTCATGGGGTGGTCAAGGAAACCAAAGACCACAACCCCCTCAAGGCTTTCAACAACAATCCTATCAGCAAGAGAAGAAATCGAACCTTGAAGAGATGTTAACAAAATTTATTTCTGTGCCAGGGACCCGTTTTCAAAACATTGAGATAGCTTTGAAAAATTAGCAAGCGTCAATTCACGGGCTCGAAAATGAAATTGGACAACTTGCTAAATTAGTTTCAAAAAGGCAGCAAGGTAGTTTACCTAATAACAAAGAACCCAACCCAAAAGAGCATGTGAAAGCAGTTACACTAAGGAATGGGTTGGCAAAACCTGAAAAGAAGCTGCAACAAGAATTTGATAAGAAAAAGGACGAGGGGGTACAACCCGAAGTGAGTGAAACACCGGTACTTAAAGAATATAAACCACCGATCCCATATCCAGCAAAGTTGAAGAAAGACCGCATGGATGCACAATTTTGTAAATTTCTTGAACTTTTTAAATAGTTTCATATTAACTTACCTTTCATTGAAGCTATTTTGTAGATTCCCACATATGCAAAATTTTTGAAAGAGCTATTAACAAATAAAAAGAAGTTTGAAGAGCTATCCACTGTGGAATTCAACGAGGAATGTTCAACTATTCTCCAAAATAAACTACCGATTAAGCTGAAAGATCCAGGAAGTTTTATTATTCCCTGTTTTATTGGTAGTTTAAACATTGAGAAAGCATTAGCTAATTTAGGTGCTAGCACTAATTTGATGCCTTATAAAATGTTCAAGTAGCTTGGTCTTGGGGAACCAAAACTCACTAGGCTGAGTATTGAATTAGCTGATAGATCTGTTAAATATCCTAGGGGTATTATTGAAAATGTCCTTGTAAAAGTAGATAAATTCATTTTCCCTGTTGATTTTGTTGTGCTTGACATGGATGAGGATGTTGAGGTGCCTTTAATTTTAGGTCGCACATTTTTAGCCACTGCTAGGGCTATCATTGATGTGGGTGATGGTAAACTTGTGCTTAGGGTAGGTGACAAAGAGATTATTTTTAAAATCTATAATACCATGCGATTTTCTAGAGAACAAGATGATTCCTGTTATTTTATTAACTTTATTGACCATGTTATTAAAGATTCATTACAGGAAATTTTCCATAAGGACACGTTGGAACTGTGTCTTGTCTAATGAGAGAAGGTAGATGACGATACTGCTGTGATAGGTGAGACAAAAATTGATTTAGATTCTAATGAGTCTTCATTGAGATAGAAGAATTATGAGGGCATTGAGGTAAACGATGAATTAAAATTAAAACCCTATATTGAAGAACCTCCAAAATTGGAACTGAAGCAATTACCAAATCACCTAGAGTATGCGTTTCTTGGAAATAATTCTACGTTACTAATGATTATTACTTTAGATTTGCAGCCACATGAGACAGATACGTTATTGCAAGTATTAAAGGAGCATAAAAGAGCTATAGCTTGGAAGATTTCTGACATTAGTGTGATCAATCCTTCTTTTTTCACCCATAAAATTTTAATAGAGGATGAATACAGTACGTGGGTGAGTCCTATACAGGTTGTTCTTAAGAATGGAGGCATGACTGCTGTGCCAACGAGAAGAATGAGTTGATTCCAACAAGAACAGTCACGAAATGGAGAGTTTGCATTGACTATAGGAAGTTGAACGATGCCACTAGAAAAGATCACTTTCCTTTGCCATTCATTGATCAAATTTTGGAAAGATTATCTGGGCATATGTATTATTGCTTCCTAGATGGACTCTCTAGCTACTTTCAAATCCCGATAGCTCCGGAGGACCAAGAAAAAAACGATATTTACATGTCCATATGGTATGTTTGCTTATCGAAGAATGCCTTTTGGATTATGTAATGCTCCTGCTACTTTTCAGCGCTGCATGTTGGCTATTTTTGATGAACTTCCAGAAGACATTATGGAGGTATTCATGGATGACTTTTCAGTATCCGGTAATTCTTTCCATCTTTGTTTTAAAAACTTAAAACAAGTTTTAATGAGATGTGAGGAAATGAACTTTGTGCTTCACTTTATGGTTCAAGAAAGGATTATGTTGGGCCATAAAATTTCTAGTAAAAGGATTGAAGCTGATAGAGAAAAAATTGAAACCATTGAAAAATTATCTCTCCCTAGTTCAGTAAAAGCTATTCGAAGCTTTTTAAGACATGTTGGGTTCTATACAAGGTTTATTAAAGATTTCTCTAAAATAGCTAAGCCTTTAACAAATTTTCTGGAAAAAGATGTGCCCTTCGAATTTAGTCAGGAATGTTTATAAGTGTTTAATACTCTTAAAGGAAAATTAATCAGTGCTTCGATTGTAGTTGCACTTGATTGGAATTTACCCTTTGAACTAATGTGTGATGCGAGTGATTTTATAGTAGGTGCAGTTCTCGTACAGCGAAAGATAAGCATTTTGAACCAATTTATTATTCCAACAAGACATTGACAGATGCACAAGAAAATTACACTACTACCGAAAAAGAATTGCTCGTTGTGGTTTTTGCATTTGTTAAATTTAGACCATATTTGATATTATCTAAAGTTGTTGTTTACATTGACCATGCGGCTCTTCGTTATCTCCTAACTAAATCAGATGCAAAACCTCGACTTATAAGATGAATTTTATTATTGCAGGAGTTTGATTTGGAAATTCAAGATAAGAAGGGTGCTGAAAATTTTACAGCAGATCACCTTTCCAGCCTACTGAATTCACATCTCAAGGAGCTTAATGAGAATGGGATAAATGACTCATTTCTTGAGGAACAACTCTTAGTTCTAACTGACTCTAAAGTCCATTGTTTTGAATATATTGCGAATTACTTAGCTGCTAACATCCTACCAAAAGAGTTGACACATCATCAAAAGAAGCGATTCTTTGCCGATGTGAAAAATTATTTTTGGGAGGATCCTTTCCTTTTTCCTGTATTTGCAGATCAAGTAATTTGGAGGTGTGTTACAAAATTAGAAGCGAGTAAAATCTAGGAGCACTGCTACTTAGGACCAACAGGGGGACATTATAGTGGGACTAGGATAGCACATAAAACACTTGAATCGAGTTTTTCTTGGTCCACACTATTCAAGGACGCTAACAGGTATGTTGCTTCTTGTGATAGATGCCAGGGAACAGGTGATGTTTCTAAACGAGATGAAATGCCTCAAACTTATATGCTCTCATGTGAAATTTTTGACATCTAGGGCATTGATTTTTTGAGTCTATTTCCTAGCTCTTTTAGTAATAAATACATCTCAGTAATAGTCGATTATATGTCAAATTGGGTAGAAGCTCAAGCTTTCCCTAACAATGATGCTAGAGTGGTAGTTCGATTTCTTAAAAAGCTCTTTTCTTGATTTGTAACACCTAGGGTGATTATTAGTGATAGGGGTACACATTTTTGGAATGCTCAATTTGATAAAGTCCTTAAGAAGTATGGGGTGCATCATAGAACAACTACTCCTTATCACCCTCAAACTAGTGGGCAAGTTAAAGTTGTGAATCGAGAACTCAAACGTATCCTAAAAAAATCGTAAAGTCAAATAGAAAGGATTGGACGATAAAAGTAGATGACACATTATAGGCTTATAGGACTCCTTATAAAACACCAATAGGAACATCTCCTTATAGACTTGTATATGGAAAAAGTTGTCATTTATTGCTTGAACTCAAGCACAAAGCATTCTGGGCAATAAAATTCCGAAAATATGATCTTAAACTTGCAGGTGAAAAAAGATTGATGCAGCTGAATGAGTTAGATGAATGGCGAGCAAATGCTTACGAGAATTCGTGACTATATAAAGAAGTGACAAAGCGATGCCACGATGCTCGTTTGAAGCAGCCTAAATAATTCGCAGCTGGAGATCTTGTTCTTTTATACAATTAGAAGCTCAAGTTATTTCCCGGAAAGTTGAAATCAATATGGTCAGGCCCATTCGTAGTACAAACTATTTTCCAATACAATATGATAGAGGTAACCCATCTAGCATATGGCACATTCAAGCTAAACGGTCATCGACTCAAACTTTATAGTGTTGACGAATTTAGAAATGATAGAGAAGATCTTCGGCTCCGCGAACCTTTGTAATTGGGCACAGAAGCTAAGTCAAGCTTAGACTTTAAATAAGCGCTTCTTGGGAGGCAACCCGAGTGCTAACATTGTTAATTATTTTTTTATTATTTCATGTTAAATAAGGATTTTTGGCCCACGCGGCTTGGACACACGGGCGTGTCCCAAGCCTTGTGCACTAAAAGGGGGTCAATAGTGAGTTACACGGCCTGGACACACGGGCGTGTCCTTGGTCGTGTGGATCCTAAAGACTAAGTTTTAAAATATTAAGAAAGTCAACAGTGAGTTACACGGCCTAGTGACATAGCCATATAACCCACAGGGCCTGGACACATAGGCGTGTCCTTGGCCGTGTCGATCCTAGGACTTAATTTTTTCAAAAATTGACAGAGACATGGTCTATAATAGTTACACGACCGTACGACATGACTGTGTGGACCATATAGCATGGACACACGGGCGTGTCCTAGGCCATGTGAAACCTAGAGCTAATTTTTTAATTTTAAAACAAGTCAGAGAGTTACACGGGTAAGGCACATGGCCGTGTGCGAGAAACAGCCTAGATACACAAGCCTATGGGAGTTCACACGGGCGTGGGAGAAGCGAAGGAGGTTGTATACGGCCATGCGACACAGCCATGTGTTCTACACGGCCTTGACACACGGGCGTGTTTGAGGCCGTGTGAAGACTGGGTTAAAAATTTTATCACACATGGGCTAAAATAGACCCACACTGGCGTGTGGCCTAACATGGGACTTAAATAACCATATCCCCTTTTAAATCCCTAAACCCTTTTTTATTTTTTGTCTTCTTCTTCAACCCCCTCAACCCTAGCCGTCGCCGTTCTTGCCCTCCACGCTCTGACCACCATCGTCGCCCCTCCCTCATCTCACCGGACCGATCTCCCTCACCCCCATCGCGTGCAAGTCCCACACCCGACCACCAAGCCGCAACCCCCTTCCCCTTTCCTCTTTCTTTCCCTCTCTTTTTCCTATTCCCTTTTTCTTTCTTCTTTTCCATTTCGACCGACCATCTTTCCCTCAACCACGTCGCAACACCGCCCGACCAAGTCTTCCAACCCGCACGAAATCGACTAGCCCCACCTCACCCTTCCAAACCACCCTTCTTTTCCCAGCCCAATCGCACACACTCCACCCCGAATGCCCCACCCTGGCACCTCGTCCCTCTCCCCTTTCTCGGCCTTTTCCTAGCCTCGTTGCGTGCTAGATGTTGCTGTTCACAACTCCGGCCATCCCAACTGTCGTCGGTTCTTCTTTTTCCCTTTTTTCCCATTTTCCTGTTTTATTATTATTATTTCTTTATTTATTTCTTTATTAATATTATTTTATTTTATTATTTTTACTGATTTTCCTTGTTTCTTTATTTCTTCTTGATTATTGTCTCTCAAGTTAATTTTGTTTATTCTTATTGTAGGGCTGGACATGTTTATATTTTATTTTATTTTCCTTTATTTTCTTCTATTCTGTTTTCTTCCCTTCTTTCAGCAGTATTTTGCATTTAGCTTGTTTTAAGTTAATTTTCTTTTGATTTTATTCATACTATGCTTGTTTATTCATTTTATATTGATCATTCTTAGTTTTATATTGTGTTTTTGTTTGGTAGTTGCATTTTGCTTATTAGTCAATTTTCTAGTTAGTCCAATTGTTGAGTTGAACTTGAATGTTTATTTCTTATTAGATTGCACCTATTATGTTGGTTCAACAATTTGATTTATTTGATTATTTTATTTCAGGCACACCATACCGAACATGCGTAACAAGTCCAAGGTTGTTGTTCCCGCTTTGAAAAAGCGAAAGACCCCTGGCACGACCTCTTCCTCTAGCACCTCCGCCGAGACCCACCACGCTTATCTCTAATTTTCTACGGGCCTCCAGTAGGACTTATTCTAGCTCCTTCGAGTGCGACCACTCAGTTTGGGTCGATGTATCGACTGGGCCGCTTTGGAGCAGGTCCACCTTGTTACTTTAGAGTTTTGCTCGACATTTCATCTTTAGCATGCGATGACATCGCATGACGGGCAAGGCGTCATCACTTTCAGACTCGGTGGCCTAGTGTGCCATATAAGTTTCCCTGACTTCGGCGCTGCTTTGGGATTATATACTGAGGAGTTTATGAGCGCCAAGAACTTCCTCCGCTTACATCAGCACATCCATCACTCGCCATCTAGTTGTTGGGCAGATCTTACGGCGAGTACGATCCCTATGACTCGAGTCGTTCAAAGGTGACTTCTCTCCCTTCAGCTTTGCGGTACATTGATGCCCTGTTAGCTCATACTCTAACCGATAGGAGAAAGAGCACTGGCCTCGTCAGTACTACCGATGCATACTATCTATGGAGCATGGCCACAGGACATATATTTGATTTGACCTATTTTATCGCCCTAGCCTTCTGCCATCAGACAGATCGCCATAAGAAGGGCCCTATCTGTGTAGGTCCTTACGTGACTCGACTCGCTCGTCACTTTGGTCTCCTCATCACACCGGAGCAATCCTCTACACTTACTCTAGTTGGCCAGATGTCCCCATAGGGAATCTCAACCATGGTCCATATAAGGAGATAGAGAGAATTCATGGAGTTGATCCTCCTCAGTACCATTTACTTCATTCTGACTCTCAGAATGACCCAAAAGACTTCATTGATGATGTCCCACTACATCACGAGGATCCACCTCATCCTCCACATTTGAGTCACCATCCTGTTTCTTCTGTTGCCACTTTGATGGACCATTCTGAGTGTTTCACTCTCTTTGAGCAGGAGTGCTTTCAGAGGTTCGACAGTATCGATGTGACATTGTAGCAGATTAGTCAACATCTTCATATCTCTTCCTCGGCATCGAAGACTCACGACGCTTCTGATGACGAGGACCATTGAGTCTATTTTGTTTTGTTTTGTTTTGTTTTTATTTTTATTTTTATTTTTATTGTTATTTTCTTCTATTTATGTCATTTTTATCTTTTGAACTATATTTTTATTTTTATGGTTATTTCTAATCGAGTTATAATCCCTTAATCTTTTTCACTATTTCTATTTATTTTCTTATTAGTTTGCTCGGAATCATGCACTACATCTAGATTTGTCTACAATTCTGCTTTTCATTATCTTGGGGATTTCATCCAAAATTCAGGGCAGTTTTAGTTTTCTCCCTCTCTTATGATATTCTGTCTATACTACGATTATTTTTGGTTGTACATTGAGGACAATGTAAATCTTAAGTGTGGGGAGGTTATTTATATAATTATCAGAAAATCCCCGAATTATGTATTGTGTTTAAAGTAATTTTCTTATGCTTCTGTTAGAATGAATTTTTACCGGTTTGAGATTTTTATTGATGTGTTTTAGGTTAATTTATATATAATTATGTATGGGTTGATTTAAACTTGAAGACATGAGAGAATTAAGTATGATAGGCTATGTTTTAGAAATTAAAATTTTTAGGTTGTTTCTCTAAATTTAAGTATTATCTTGAAGTTTGAGATTTGCAAGATTGACATCAAAAACTATAAATTTTTGTGAGATTTTGAGCCTTTAGAGCATACATTTTGCTTGTTCACTTTCATTATTGGTTATGAGTGTTTCAATATGATTTGTTATTCTAGAACTTGCATTGATTATACATGTCGAGACCACACTTTTTGATTTGATATACTGAGATGATAAAGGCACTTAGGTTTAACCCACTTATCCTATAAAAAGCCTACCTACATAATTAACCCTTAGTGAACCCCGTTGAACGTAACACACTGTTTCTTAAATTACCCATGAATGTTAACCCATAACTTATTCTTTTTTATTCATTGAGAATATTTCTCGTTCTATTGACTTCTTTTTTTGTCGAGATTTGATTTGGTTAGTTGTATAATTATATTCTTTTTGTTTAATTTTCTGAATAATATATTCATTTTCTAAAAAAATATCTATATATATTTATTTAATTACATATTGTTTATTATTCATGTTCTAACAGGGGAATCCATAAATCTAGTTAATGCGACAATAGGGGTTTTAATTTGAAAGAGATTTCAATTATTCAACCTAGAGTCCGTTGTTTTTATTCTCGAAAGAGATATTAACATAATTTAAGGATTTCTACAGATTGAGGCACAAGTGAATAAATCATTTAATTCAGATTCAAAATAATAAGTGAAGTCTAGGTGGATTCTTTCTTGGGTATTGTTTATCTCATTGGTATCTTCGATAATTTTCCTATTTTATTCTCTGTTACGTTCTTAGTTAAATTAGTTTAGTAATTTTAGATTAAAATCAATGACTTCTATTTGACGGTTAAATAATAGAAAAACAGTAATTACTGGTACTTTTAGTTCTCATGGATACGATATTCCCCACTCACCATAACTATACAATTATTCAATAGGTGCGCTTGCCTTAGTTGTTTTTATAGTTAGTTTAGTGACCATCACAAATAGATCCTGAATCGAAATTATCATCAAACAATATTTCAAGTTTATCTTCATAAGGTGACTTAAAAGTTTCTTCTACTAATGAGTCAATTATGTCGACACGGTTTATGTTCAAGATTTCACTCGGGTGACTTATAACGTCATAAACATTAAACTTCACGATCTCCTCGTCAAACTCCATCATGAGGGTTCCGCTATACACGTCAATCTTATTATTTGCAGTACTAAGGAAAGGTCACCCTGACAAGATGTCTGAAGACCTAGGAGCGTTATCCTCTTCCATTTTTATTACATAAAAGTCTGCAAGAAAGATAAGTCTGCATGAAAGATAAGTCCGTTGACTTTCACTAATACATCCTCAAGGACTCTTTCGGGATGCACAATTGACCTATTTGCTAATTGAATGATAACGCCTGTTTTCGTCAAAAAACTCGCGTTAAGTGATTCATAAATTGAAAAAGGCATTACATTTATGGAAACCTCTAAATCACACATAGCTTTTTTAATTCCTAAATGGCCTATTTTGCATGGTATTGCAAACATGCCCCTTCTTTACATTTTGCTGGGATCTTTCGTTGTAACACCGCAGATACATTTTCAGCAACATTTACTCTTTCATTTCCAGTGAATTTTCGCTTGTTGGTGCAAAACTCCTTAAGGAACTTGGCATATCGCGAAATTTGTTTGATGGATCCAACAGTGGTTTATTGATCTTCACGTTTCTGAATGTTTCGAGGATCTATTTTTCCTCCTTACCTCTCTGATGTTAGTTTAGTAGTCCTGGAAACAGAGGTTGAATTATGGGCAGTGGAGGTTTCGTTCGGACCTGTCCATCATTCTCCTACTTTTTTGGACGAAATCTTGATCAAAATTCTTGTCAGGATTTGGTTCAAGTAGTTTTCCTCTTTGCAACGTCACTACATTTATGTGTTGTCTTAGATTAGGTTCCATTTGTGATGGTAGCTTTCCTTGTGAGTTCATTTTCTCAATTGATGTGCTCAATTCTCTTATAGACGCCTCAATTTTCTATTGAAAATCAAGCATATTAGATTCTAATTTATTAACCATGGTTTCTAGAGAGGTACCTGAATCCTGCGGCTGTTGTGGAAATCGATTTTGGTATGACTGGTCGTACTGCAGGTTTGCCCCATAACTCAAGTTAGGATGGTAATAATACTCTAGAATGCCATATTTTTATGTATTAATTACATATTTATTTTGAGTATGATCCTACTAATTTGAGCTATTTATGTTTTTTTATCTTGTAGGGACTAAATTGAAGGCAAAAGGAAATTTGAGGGCAAAATGCTTGAATTTAAAGATAAAATGGGCTAGCATACGAAATAGGAAAGAAGTGGTGCCAAAATACAAAGTGTGGAAAACTTTGGGGGCAAAAGTGCAAAGAAGAGATTTTATAAACACAAGACTATTTAAAATTTAATTATATTAGGATTATTGTTAAGATTGTTATTTAGATTTAATTTTAGCTTTTATCTTTATTTATCTTTTAAAATTTAAATAGAAATAAACTAGGTTTTCTGAGTACTATAAATAGGGGATGGAGTGACACAAATTTCACTTATCTTTTTTGTAAAAGTTCCCTCTCCCAAAAAAGCTCTAGCTTTCGTTCCTTTCATTATTTCAATAAAGTTCCATTTTTATTAAGTTTATTTCTTTTTCCCAAAAAGCATGAGCCACTAAATTCATCTAGCCAAAGGGTGTTGAGATTCCCCAAAATTGGTTAATGAGGCTTAGAATCCGTGCTTAGCCTTCTCAACGAGTATTCATCGCTTCTCCGCACTACGGGACGGACGCTTCCGTCCATGTCCCTTCGAAAGTGATCTTTTCATCTTGCGCAAAGACGGACGCTTTGTATATTTTGGAAAGGTTACACAGTCGGTTCATTAGCTTACTGTGTCAGTGGTTGTCGAGCCCAAGAGACAAAATTGTTGGCATTCGCCATTGAGAAGTGATGATCTAGTGTAAGACGGTCCCATAAAAGTGATGGTTGGCTAGAGTCATGTTCCTCTAAATCGTAAGTCTAAAATATAAGGGGAGCTGGTGGTCGTAGGCTTCCTGTTCCATTATAACTGGCTTATTCTATTCAAGAAGGATCACCTAAAAGCCTAGGATTAAACCCAAGGAGGATCGAGATAACCGGAGGCTAGAATCTCTCCACAAAAAAAATTCTCTTTTCTCAACACTGTTTATCTTTACAATTTTAATTTCAATTTACGCAATTTCAATTCAATCAAACTTTTAATTCTATTTTTTTATGTTTTTCAAGGCACGTAGGTATTCTTGGGCACGACTCTGTCCAGGATCTCAAGGAACAGGAGCTTATGCAAATCTAGTCCCTGAGGATTTGACCTACTTCTCATATACTATTCTTTTCATTATTTTATAAGGATAGGATATTTTTGGTGCTCTCAACGGTGCATCAAATTTTGGCGCCGTTGCCGAGGACTGATAACGTATTAATCTTGTTTCTTTTGTTTCTTATGACCAGATCTTCTCCAACTAGTCTTGTGTTTGCTTCAGAAATAGAGAAGACTGCGGGAGTGAATCGCAAGGAAATGAAGTTACAGAAAAATAGTCAGGGGTGGCAAGGACTCAGAGTAACCCACCGTTAAAAATAGAAACAGACAACGAGGTTGAGTCTAGGGTTAACGAAAACCCTAATCAAAACTAGAAACCGAAAGTGTAACGCCTCAAAATTTTAATTTTGGGTATTGTGAATGTGCGACACAAAATGTCTGTCTGCTTTAGTGGTTATGTGTTCTGGGTGTGTTTGGGAGGTCCCAAGTTCAAGCCAAGACTTGGGCAAATTTTGGTATTTTATCTTTGGTCAGTAGGATTTTAAGTAAAAGTTGGCAAATAATTAACAGAATGGGCTTGCTGGTCTAGTGGATGAGTGTTGGTGTGAAGCAGGTCTTGTGTTCGAATCTTGGCATGGACATTATTTTTGTTTGTGCATCCAGGAGAGTTTGAGATGGACTAAAAATCTGAGTAGTGGATTTAGTGGGGAGTTTCATGGAGAGAAATAAGGGATTGGGGTGCTTGGCAAATATTCTATTAATATTTTTTTTCCTTTTTTTTACTTTCCCCAAAATCCATCCACCCTCTTGTTGTTTTTGTCTTCATTGCTTCCGAATTTATGCTCTCTTTCACCCTTCATCTTATTGATTTTTCTTTTCCCACTCTGCTTCATGTCGCTCCATATTTGTTTGCGATCGTTCGATAAGTTTTAGATAAGTGATTTGTCTCCGTTTGTTAACTTTCTTCTAAAGTGTTTTGTTTTAGAAATTGGAAAATATAGTGAGATTGTAATTTACGAAAACAAACTTTGGATATCCGATACTGTTTTACATAAAACAATTGTTAATAAACACTAGAACTGTAACTGATTCATAAAACTTATAATACCAGATAAATCCAATTAGATATGAGCACACGAGGTATTCGCATACAGGGTACTAGAGGCCAAGGTAAAGGCCGTAGAGGGGCTCGAGATGAGTCCTCGTCATTGGGCAGCCTACCAAAATTGGATATGAGTGAGACGCCAGTGTCGTCCGCTATTGAGACTGGGTCTCAAGATCGCATGGCTGGGGACAATGCATTGTCCCAGGCTATGCTAAAGATTTTGGAGAAGGTCGCTAGGCCAAATACTGGATTTGAGGGCCGAGGGTCGGTTACGGAATGACTCTGGTCCAATGGAGCTGAGCTCTTCAGGGGTGTCACTAGGGTTGCCCCTAATGTGCCTGAGTACTGGATTGAGGCCACGAAAAGGATCATGGATGATCTAGATTGCACCCCTAACTAGAAATTAAAAGATGCAGTCTCACTGCTACGGGACCAGGCTTATCAGTGGTGGTTGACCGTTAAGGAGGACACTCAACCCGAACGTCTGACCTTGGAGTTCTTTAAGACCGCCTTCCAGGGGAAATATGTTGGAGCTAGTTATGTGGATGCACGTAGGAGGGAGGTTTTGAATCTTACACAGGGGATCGATTAGTGGCCGAGTATGAGGTCGAGTTTTTTAGACTGAGCCGCTATGCGCAAGGTATGGTGGCATCTGAGTATGAGCGATGTGTTCATTTTGAGGATGGCCTCAGAGATAATTAGAGAGTTTTGATAGCCCCGCAGAGGGAGTGAGATCTTTCTGCCCTTTTCGAGAAGGCGACAATCGCCGAGAACAATATGGAGGTAGTCATGATTAGAGAACGTCGGGACTACTTATCTAATGTGATCTCTGCACTGGTGGCGAAGAAGTTGGTTCGTAAGGGATGTGAGGCATTCTTGGCCTATGTAAGTGTTTCGAATTCTAGAGAGTCTATAGTTAAGGATATCAGAACGGTAAAGGATGTTCGTGACGTCTTTCTTGAGGAGCTACCGAGTTTACCTCCGAATCGTGAAGTGGATTATGAGATAGAGCTCCTTCCTAGTATAGCTCCGGTGTCTATCTCCCTCTACTGAATGGCACCGAAAGAGCTTACAGAGCTTATGGCTCAGATTTAGATGATATTGGATCGTGGGTTCATCCGTCCTAGTATGTCTCTGAGGGGAGCATCTGTACTATTTATAAAGAAGAATTATGAATCCATACGGATATGCATCGACTACCGGCAACTGAACAAGATGACCATTAAGAACAAGTACCCCTACCAAGGATAGATGATCTGTGTGACTAGTTTCGAGGAGCTTTAGTTTTCTCCAAGATTGACCTTCGATCTAGATATCATCAATTAAGGTTTAAGGAGGCTGATGTTCATAAGATGGCGTTTAGGACTCGTTATGGTCACCACGAGTTCCTAATGATGCCATTTGGACTAACTAATGCACCAGCAGCTTTCATGGATTTAATGAATCGAGTGTTCTAGCCTTATCTGGATCGATTTGTGGTGGTATTCATAGACGGTATACTGGTTTACTCAAAGAATGAGGATGAGCATGATGAGCACCTTCGAGTCGTTCTTCAGACTTTGAGGGAAAAACAACTCTATATTAAGTTTAGTAAATACGAGTTTTGGCTACATGAGGAGACATTTCTTGGTCATGTAGTTTTGGCTGAGGGGATTCAAGTTGATCCTCAAAAGATTGAGACTGTGTTGGGGAGGAAGCAGCCTAGGAACGTGTCTGAGATTTACAGTTTTCTGGGACTGGCGGGATATTATCAACTATTTGTAGAGGGTTTTTCATTGATTGCAGCACCCTTGACTAAGCTGCTACGTAAGGGTATGCCATTTAACTGGATTGAGGCGTAATAAGAGAGATTTGAGAAGCTCAAGACTGTACTGACTGAGGCCCCTGTTCTGAAACAGCCGGAGCTTGGAAAGGATTTCTCTGTTTATAGGCCTATGCATCTCGTCAGCTTAAGACCCATGAGGTGAATTATCCGATGCATGACTTGGAGTTGGCCGCTGTGATATTCGTACTAAAAATCTGGAGGCATTATTTGTATAGTGAGAAGTGTATCATCTACACTAATCATAAAAGCCTCAAGTATCTCCTCACTCAGAAGGAACTTAATCTTAGGCAGCGTAGATGGATTGAGCTACTTCAAGACTATGACTGCACCATTGAGTACCACCCTGGTAAGGCCAATGGGGTGGCTAATCCACTAAGCTATAGGGTTATGACTAATTTGAGGGCGATATTTTCTCGCCTATGTTTATTTGATGATGGTAGTTTATTAGTCGAGCTTCAGGTTAAGCCGTCATGGATTGAGCAAATTAAGGGTAAGCAGTTGGATGATGAGTCGTTGGGTCTTCGATTCCGGTAGATTGAGGGTGGTAGTACTACGGGTTTTGGACTTAACAGTGATGAGGTACGCTACTTTCGTAGGAGAATCTGTGTTCCGAATGATACTAATTTTAGACAGGCCATACTTAGAGAGGTGCATAGTAGCCCTTGTGCTATGCATCCTGGCGGAAATAAGATGTACCGAGACCTCCGTGAGTTATATTGGTGGCCAGGGCTGAAACATGAGGTTACTGATTTTGTGGGCAGATGTCTGACTTACGAGCAGATTAAGGTTGAGTATTCGTTACTTTTGGGTTTGCTACAGCCGGTTAAGATTCCTCTTTTGAAATTGGAGCGCATAAATATGGATATCGTTAATGAGTTGCCTCTAACACCCGCTAAGAAGGATTCAATATGGGTCATCGTGGATCAATTGACCAAGTCCGCCTACTTCATACCGGTTCGTATTGATTATTCTCTGCAGAAGCTGGCAAAGCTTTATATTTTTGAGATACTGAGACTGCATGGAGTACCGGTTTCGATCACCTCTGATAGGGATCCTCATCTGTTCATATTAGGTAAATTTCGAGGACGAAATTTTCTTTAAGGGGTAGAATTGTAACACCCCAAAATTTTAATTTTGGGTATTGTGAATGTGTGACACAAAATATCTGTCTGCTTTAGTGGTTATGTGTTCTGGGTGTGTTTGGGAGGTCCTAAGTTCAAGCCAGGACTTGAGCAAATTTTGGTATTTTATTTTTGGTAAGTAGGCTTTTAAGTAAAAGTTGGCAAATAATTAATAGAATGGGCCTATTGGTCTAGTGGATAAGTGGAGTGTTGGTGTGAAGGAGGTCATGTGTTCGAATCTTGGCGTGGGCATTATTTTTGCTCGTGCGTCCAGGAGAGTTTGAGATGGACTAAAAATCTGAGTAGTCGATTTAGTGGGGAGATTCATGGAGAGAAATAAGGGGTTGGGGTGGTTATCAAATTTTCTGTTCATCTTTTTTTTCCTTTTGTTACCTTCCCCAAAATCCATCCACCCTCTTGTCGTTTTTCTCTTCATTACTGCCCAATTTCTGCTCTCTTTCACCCTTCATCCTTTTGATTTTTCTTTTGCCACTCGGCCTCATGTCACTCCATGTTTGTCTGTAAACATTCGATAAGTTTTAGATAAGTGATTTGTCTCTATTTGTTAACTTTCTTTTGAAGTGTTTTGTTTATACCAATTAGGGGAGGATTTAAGGGCTCGTAATCACCAATTGGAGTCTTGGTTTGTGTGGGAATTAGTGTTCATCGGTTGAAGGAAAGGTTTAGTCACTTATGGGTCAAAACCTCGATACGAGTTCAATTTGGGATCACGTTATGTGAGATTAAATTAGTTTTATTTGTTCAATTATAGGCTTTGGAGTGCTCGGGGATTGTTTGTTGTTTGGATAGTAGTAGTAGGATAATTTTAAAAAATCACCATAAATTGTGGAAATCGAATTAGAGGATAAACAAAATATGGAATTAAAGCTTCTTATGTCTAGTTTCTAAGAGAAGAAACGATGTAAGTAATGGAATTTTAAATCATGAGATATAATAAGTTTTGTGAGTCAAGGTAAGAATTAGTTCGGGTTCCCCTGTTTTGACTTTGGAAAATCATCAAAAATTGGAGAAAAACAACTATGGGTTAAAATTTACATGTTTAAATTATTAATAAGTCTATTTTCAATAGAAACAAATGATAACATCATCCAAATTTTTTACTAAGAGATAATTAATTTTTGGCAAAGAAAGGCGAAGCTATCAGATAGCAGAACAGTGGTAAGATTGAAGAGTTTACTGTATTTATTGGGTAAACCAAAAATTCTGAAAATTTTTTGATAGAAAGATATTTGAGTCTAGTTTTAAAGACATCAAGTGGATCTTAATTTTGAATTTTGTAGCTCAAGATATAAATAATTTAGTAACAGTGACTCAAGTAGATAGCTTTGAAGGAACATATACGTAAATAGTGAAAACATATATGAATATTTAGCTAGCACGGATTACATTAAAAATGGACCATGCAGGCAAGGCCAATTTCGGCCGAGTGGGTCACATTGGTGTGTGGGCCCACACGGGCAGACCACATGGGTGTGTGAGCCTATTTTTACTGAATTGATTGCTAAGGTTGCACGGGTTGCTAAAGTCGACTGTGAACCTACTGTAGGGTCGGTAAGCATCACTTAGACCCCTAAATGTGTGAAATTGATTGAATGATATTTGTACTGAGCGTGTTAATATTTGAACTGAATATATGTAGTGAAATTGCATAATAGCATATCATCCATGGTATGTTGCATTGTATTGGGTTGGGGTTGTTATTTGGAGGAAGTGTACTGAAAGGCTTTAAGCCTAATTTACTAGTAGTTTAGTTGCAAACTACTGTTTTGTGTAGCATTCGGTACTACTTGGAGTGTAGGGATGGGTGGATTGATTATATCCTACATAGAGTGCAGGGTTGGATGGAGATGGTGTGTAGAGGTTGGTTGGGTAGGACTTTCTTCTTTGAATATTACATGGCTGCTCATCGTCTTCGTGATGGGCTAAGGCCTTCTCGCATATTTGATATTGTCCTGAGATAGGCTAAGGCCCAAATATTCTCGATCTTGAAAAAGGGCTTAGGCCTAGGACTGCTTTAACAGTACACTGTAATTTGCTATTGTTTGTTTTCTATGGGATTACACACCGAGTTTTCGTAAACTCACCCCTTTTGTTTAAATGTGCATAGGTAATCCCCAGATCTAGATGGATCGGTGCGGCGGAGGACTCGATGGTGACCACGGTTTTGGACTTTCATGGTTTTTAACCCATTTTTACGATAATTGGTTTTATTTATATTCTATTTTACTGGCTAAGTTTTTGGGTTGTAATTGGACTTTCGGAATTTGGTTTTGAGTTTTAATTATCTTTACCTTATGGATTACAACTACTAGTAGTAGGAAACCTCAGTTTTCAAAAGAAATAAATGTTTTTTCCTAAACGCACAATTGTTTAATCTATTTTAAAAGCTTCCGAAAACGAATACCGTTTTGAAACTATCGATTAAATAGAAACACAATTTTGGAACTAATAAGATATTAAGATAAGGAATTCAATGGAAATGGTTTTAACGCGTCTACACGGTTTTCAAGCACCCTATCATGTGACATCGCTAGATCCTGCCATAACGTCTGGACTGGCTTTAGGGTGTTATAGAAAGAGTGGGAGTCGATCTACCAGAAGAAGTGCTTATCGCTAGGGTTAACTAAAACCTGAATCCAACATATCAACCTATGGCTCAAACAATTCGGCAAATGGCTGAAGCTACAGCAGAACAACAACCGTTATGCATTGTGTATCTACTATGGATACTGATTTTGAATTGAAGTCAAGATTAATCCAGTTACTGCCAACTTTTCGTGGGTTGCAAAACAAAAATCCCTACAATCCTCTAAAAGAGTTTCATGTGATTTGTCTTAGCATGAAACCTCAAAGCGTAACTAAGGATCAAATCAAATTGCGTGTTTTCCCTTTTTCTTTAGTAGATTTTGCTAGGGAATGATTATTTTATATAACCCCTAGATCTATTAGAACTTGGACTAATCTTTCTCATTTTTTTCTTAAGAGGTTTTTTCCAGCATCCCGTGTAGCTGAGTTAAGAAGGGAGATCGTTGGGATAAGGCAAAAAGAAGTAGAGTCTCTTTACGACTATTGAGAGTGATTTAAGAAGTTGTGTTCAAGTTTCCCACAACATGGTATAACGGAACATTCTCTACTCTAATAGTTTAATGAAGGCTTAAAACCCATAGAGATGAATATGGTAGATGCCGCTAGTGGAGGAGAATTGGTCAACATGACTCCCCAACAAATAAGGGACTTGATATCCATAATGGCTGCAAATACTCAGCAATTCTGAGCCAATCTTGAGTCCACTCGAAGGGTTCACCAGTTAAGTAATTCAAACTTAGAAAATAAAGTTGACAAACTTACTAATATTCTGAATTCTTGTTGTAGAAAAAACAAAACCAGCCCGACTATGCGGAATATGTGCTACACCTGAACATACAATTGATGCATGTCCTAGTTTGTATGATGATACTATGGCCCATTTGGATGCTGTGGGGAACTTTCCTATGCCACCACAAAGGTGATAAGACCCCTACGCTAATACCTATAACCTAGGATGGAAATACCATCCTAACTTGAGTTATGGGGCCAACCCACGGTATAACTAGCCATACCAAAACTGATTCCCACAACAATTACGAGATTCAGGTACATCTCTAGAAACCATGGTCAATAAATTAGTAGCTAATATGCTTGATTTTCAACAGAAAACCGAGGCTTCTATAAGAGAGTTAACCACATCAATTGAGAAAATGAACTCTTAAGGGAAGTTACCGTCACAAACGAAACCGAACCTGAGACAAAACGTAAATGCAGTGACGTTGCAAAGTGGAAGAGAACTGGAACCAATTTCTGGCAGAAATCTTGGCCAAGATTTTTCCCAAGAGAAGCACGAGAATGGTGAATAGGTCCGAACGAAACCTCCTTTGCCTAAAATTCAACCTCTATTTCTAGTACGATTGAACCAATGTCAGAAAAGTAAAGAGAACAAGGAGATCCTTAAAACATTCAGAAATGTCGAGATCAACATACCACTGTTGGATGCCATCAAAAAAATTTCGCGATATGCCAAGTTTCTTAAAGAGCTCTGCACCAAGCAAAAATTAGCTGGTAATGAAAGGGTAAGCGTTAGTGAGAATATATCCGCAGTGTTACAACAGAAGATGCCAACAAAATGTAAAGATAGGGAATTGTTCGCAATACCGTGTAAAATAGGCCAATTAGGAATTAAAAAACCTATGTGTGATTTAGGGGCCTCAATAAATGTAATGTCTTTTTCCATGTATGAATCACTTAACGTGGGTTTTTTTGACAAAAACAGGTGTTATCATTCAGTTAGCAGACAGGTCTATTGTGCATCCCGAAGGAGTCCTCGAGGACTTATTAGTAAAAGTCAACGGACTTATCTTCCATACAGATTTTTATGTGATAAAAACGGAATAGGATAACACTCTTAGATCTTCGGACATCTTACTGGGCTGACCTTTCCTTAGTACCACTAGCACTAAGATTGACGTTCGTAGTGGAACTCTCACAGTGAAATTTGACGGGGAGATCGTGAAGTTTAATATTTACAATGCTATTAGTCACCCAAGTGAAATCTTAAACGTAAATCGTGTCGACATAATTGACTCATTAGTAGAAGAAACTTTTGAGTCAACTTATGAAGATAAATCTGAAACTATATTTGATGATTATGAATCTGCTAATGAATTATTGTCTCCTACAAACACTAAACTTTTACCGTCTGTTGTTTAGGCTCTAGATTTGGAATTGAAACAGCTTCCCGAGCATCTTAAATATGTATTTTTGGGGAAAGATAATAGCTACTGATCATAGTCTCAAATAGACTCTCCAAGCTTGAAGAGGAAAGTTTGATCCAGGTACTAAAAAATCATATGGAGGCAATTGGCTGGACTGTTGCTGACTTAAAAGGGATAAGCCCTTTTACATGCACACACAAGATCTACTTGGAGGAAAACACGAAATCAAAGCGGAGGCGTAAAGATGGTTGAACCCGAATATGATGGAGGTGCACTTTGGGCTTATCAGACGGCGTATAAGGGACCAATTGGCATGACCCCATATGTGCTTGTTTTTGGCAAGGCTTGTCATCTTCCGGTAGAGTTGGAATATAAGGCTTACTGGGATGTACGACAATGTAACATGGAATTGGAACCCGCGGGGAGGGCAAAGAAATTAGACAACCAAGAACTAGAGAAAATTCATAATGATGCCTACGAGAATGCCCGTATTTATAAAGATAAGACAAAATTGTTCCATGAAAAGAAAATATCTCAAAAGTATTTTTTGATAGGACAAAAAGTGTTACTTTACAACTCCATGTTAAAATTATTCCCAGGTAAGCTTTGGTCTCGATGGCAAGCACTTTTATTGTGACCGAATTATTCACACATGGTGCAGTTGAAATAGAGAGAAAAGAATTGAGAAAGCGATTCATAGTCAATGGCCAACGGTTGAAGCCATTTTACAAGAATTTTCAAGTCCACATGGTTGAAAAAATTCAGCTAGAACCTCCATTGAACCATTTGGGGTGTCAAGCTAATGACGTAAAACAAGCGTTAAATGAGAGACAACCCAATTTTTATGTTTATTTTTTTTCATTCCATTTATTTATTTATTTATTTATTTTATTATCACTTTATATTGATACTAATTAATTTCTCTCTTCTGTCTAGGTAAACCGAAAAAAAAGGGAGAAAAACTCAAGAATTGGCATGCTTTCACAAACATCCCTTATCCTATCCTTACTCCAACCAGGAATAGGGCATCCCTGCTTCATAACTACGTAAAACTGCCTCTAAACAACCATCCTACAGCCAAACACTCTTCTTACTACACCTTCAAGCCCTAAAAATTTTCCCATTTTTCACCCAAAGAAAACCACCAGCCGATTTTTCCTATATCATGGTTAAGACTAGAAGCCGAGTCACCACCAAACCCTCTTTCACCATCAATAGTCACCGGCGTTGATTTTTAGCACCCCAACGAGTAGATTTAGCAGACACCGCGTCCTCTCCATCTCCCTCTCCTCCGCGCAACTCACTCGCTCCCTCTCCCTCTCTTTTGCGCGACACCCTTTCCCCATCTCCCACTCTGCAAGACGTCGAACCGCTCGCCCTTACCCTTCCTGCACTGTCACTCCCACTGCTTGCTTCACGCGGACCGTCGCCACCATCATGTTCGGCTACCAACCCCTCACAACATCGGCCTCGTCAGTGGCCACAACCTCCTTCGGCCCATCCAACAATGACGTTTGCTGGTTCCACCTCCAACTCTGACGTCGATAGTCACGAATGGCCCACATGCTACAGCGCCTCTGGGAGTCACAACAACCAATGCCCATTACCTACTCGCGACAGAACCTACTGGTCTCGAGTAAATATTTTGCCACCGAAATGCCATTTAAATGGTAATTTAACATTTGATAACGCTATCAATCGAGATAGGTATGATCGATTACGACATTAACAAAATAATGCCTTACAAATGTTTATCACTAATTGTTTTGAATGCTTTGAATATTGACACTGTTGTTACCGATTATTTTCGCAATATTGGTTGGGTTAGAAATTTTGATATCACTCACTGCGCTTATTACGAACTGGTTTTGGAATTTTATTCCACCTTCCATTTTCAACGGCACGGCCAATTTTCATTTGACACACCTGGCATTATAACATTTCGATTGCTTGGTACCATACATAGTTTGTCCCTCACTGATTTTAATATTGCATTAGCTTTTGTGACAGAGGATTATGCTATGTCCACTGATTATGAGAATAGTATGTGTACTTTTCCAGCAGACTTCAAGGCTGTCGAGGCCTTTGCGTTATTAATAAATAATGTCGAAACCATGTATAACCCTAAAACATCGAAGGATTTGTGGTTTCGTAGCCTTGTCTTATGTTACCTACATTATTATTTGGCTTATAATTTCTCTGGCTGGAGAGATACACCGACTATTGTCTTGAAGACGGAATTATTCTTATTATGGTGTATGTACACCGGTCGTCCGGTAAATTTGGGCTATTGGTATACACTTCAATTTGAACATATTATAAATGCAAAGCGTCCTCTAATTTTAGGCTTTTTTATTACACAACTGTTATTCTCTCTGCATGGCTCTAATGCTCCTATTTCAGACTTACATGTTGCTTGCCAGGACGATCCATTAGATGCCCGCTGCCTTGACTCGATGGGATTGTTTTATGGCACTCCTTTTTCCTTTCGTTTTGTCCTTCCAAGTGTCTGATCTTCACCGAGTGAACGAATCTTTCAACAACAAAATCAGCACGAGCTACCCAATCAAGACAGACTTTTCATGACCATCGAACAACAATTGAAGCGCATCGAGGCACGACTAGACACCTTCGGCTAGTAGATGGCTGATCTCATTTTAGCTTTACACGAATGACAGTAACTACATGGTGAGTTTTTCTAAACTTTTTTCTCTTCTTCTACCTATTTGTTTCTTTTCTTTCACATCGAGGACAATCTGTTTTAAGTAAAGGAGTCATTCCTCATTATTTTTGTCATTTTATCTGTTGCTTTTAGTGTTGTGTTACTGTTACTACTGCCTTATGCTCGTTTCTGCCCATATTTATTTTTTTAGAATATTCTGCCTCTTTTCGTGCCTAAGATTTTTACCAGGAATTGCCCATTGTTTGACCTGCGAGCATGATTCTTGTCTACTGAGTTAGTTATGATTTTGTCTCCACTATTTTATTTCTATTAGGCTAAAATAATTATGATTAATAGAGTTAACCCTATTTTGCTTATGGTAAAATTGATTAAGTCTAAATATAAAGAGGACACTTAATACGATTGCAAGCTAAAATTATGTTCATGACTGTTAAGTGGTTGCTGAAACTTATTTTTGACATTTGATTGTTTTTCCTAGTCCTCCAAAATTAAAATTTGATTTAATGATAATAATAAATTTTAATGTCTCTGTGGTTATGAGTGTAGCTTAAAAACGTGACTAGCTGAGTAACCGGAGTAGGGTGCTTGGGTTGTCATCCTACTTCGCGTCAAAAGGTTGTGTAGCGTGTTAGGTAAAACTCCGCAAACCGAAATTAAACAAAATTTGTTTAGGAATGTGTTGGGCTGAGTAATCGGGGTGGGGTGCTTGGTTGTCATCTCTCTTCACGTCAAAAGGTTCAATATATTCTTAAGAAAACAACATATATAAATATAATAAATGAAGAGTATGTTGGGCTGAGTAACCGGGGTGGGGTGCTTTCCTGTCATCTCTCTTCACGTCAAAATGTTCAATATATTCTTAAGCAAAAAAAAAAAGAGAAAGAAAGAAAGAAAGAAAGAAGAAAAAGATGTATCAATAATAAAATTTCATTTGGGGACTAAGAATGGAAATAAATAGGGTGTCTTGGTAAGTTTAGCAAATTACCTATTTTTCATGAAATAATCCAAGTCGATTTTGATTTTTGTGTGTATTAATTGGAATACTTTTTCAGTTTTACTTAAAGCAAGCTAAAGGTTCTCTTTATTTTTCATATGCAGTGTGCCTACTTTTTATAAAACTTTGGAGTGATATTTCTTTCATGGAAAAAATATAAATTTCATAGTGGATAGGAACCATACTTGAGGGCAAGCTTGGGCTAAGTAGGGGGAATTTGATAACACTCTAGAATGACATATTTTTATGTATTAATTACATTTTTATTTTGCGTATGATCCTACTAATTTGAGCTACTTATGTTTTTTTTATCTTGTAGGGACTAAATTGAAGGAAAAAGGAAATTTGGAGGCAAAAAGCTTGAGTTTAAAGATAAAATGGGCCAACATGCGAAATAGGAAAGAAGTGGTGCCAAAAGTACAAATGTAGAAGACTTTGGGGGCAAAAGTGCAAAGAAGAGATTTTATAAACACAAGACTTTATTTAAATTTTAATTATATTAGGATTATTGTTAAGATTATTATTTAGATTTAATTTTAGCTTTTATCTTTATTTATCTTTTAGAATTTAAATAGGAATAAACTAGGTTTTGTAAGTACTATAAATAGGGAATGGAGTGACACAAATTGCACTCATCTTTTCTGTAAAAGCTCCATCTCCCAGAAAAGCTCTAGCTTTTGTTCCTTTCATTATTTCGTTTTTATTAAGTTTATTTCTTTTTTCCAAAAAAGCATGGGCCACTAAATTCATCCAGCCAAAGGTTGTCAAGATTCCCCAAAAAGGGTTCATGAGACTTAGAATTCGTGCTTAGCCTTCTAAACGAGTATCCATCGCTTCTCCGCACTACGGGACTGACGCTTTCGTCCATGTCCCTTCAAAAGTGATCTTTTCATCTTGTGCAAAGACGACTGCCTTGTATGTTTTGGGAAGGTTGTACAGTCGGTTTGTTAGCTTACTGCGTCTGTGGTTGTTGAGCCCAATAGACAAAACGGCGTGGCATTCACCATTAAGAAGTGATGATCTAGTGTAAGACGGTCCCACAAAAGCTTCGGTTAGCTAGAGTCAGGTTTCTCTAAATCGTAAGTCTAGAATCTAAGTGGAGCTGGTGGTCGTAAGCATCTTTTTCCACTATAACTGGCTTATTCTATTCGAGAAGGATCAACTAAAAGCCTAGGATTGAACCCAAAGAGGATCGAGAAATCGGAGGCTGGAATCTCTCTATTAAAAAACTTTATTTTCTCAACATTATTTATCTTTACAAATTTAATTTCAATTTACGCAATTTCAATTCAATCAAACTTTTAATTTTGTTTTTTTTCCAGGTACGCAGGTTTTCTTGGGCACAACTCTGTTCGGGATCTCGAGGAACAGGAACTTGTGCAAATCCAGTCCCTGAGGATTTGACCCTACTTCCCTTATACTATTTTTTTCATTATTTTATAGGGATAGGATATTTTTTGTGCTTTCAACGATGGATCAGATGGTCTTTTCATCCTTGCTTAAATGTATTTGCATAGGGGTCATATCGCCTTTGGGGTGGTCCAGGAAAGTTCCCCACAACATCTAAATAGGCCATAGTATCATTACACAAACTAGGGCATGCATCAGTTGTATGCTCGGGTGTTGCACAAATTCCGCACAATTGGGTTGGTCCTATTTTTACTGCAAAAAGAGAATTCATGATATTAGTAATTCAATCAACTTTATATTCTAAAGTTGAAATACTTAGTTGGTGAACCCCTCTGGTGGGATTAGGATTAGCTCGGAATTGTTGAGTATTTGTAGCCATCGTGGATATCAAGTCCCTTACCTGTTGGGGAGTCATGTTGACCAATGCTCCTCTATTGGCGGCATCTACCATATTCATCTCTATAAGCTTTAATTCCTCATAGAAATATTGGAGTAGAGACTGTTTTGTTATCCCATGTTGTGGGCAACTTGCACACAATTTCTTGAATCGCTCCCAATAGTCGTAAAGAGACTTCATATCTTTTTACCTTATCCCAACAATCTTCTTTCTTAATTCAGCCACATGTGATGCTGGAAAAAACCTATTGAGAAACAAATGGGAAAGATCAGTCCAAATTGTAATAGATCTAGGAGGTAGATAAAACAACCATTCCCTAGCAGAATCTGCTAAGGAAAAATGGAAAGCATGCAATTTAATTTGATCCTCAGTTACACCTTGAGGTTTCATACTAAGACCAACCATATGAAACTCTTTTAGATGTTTATGTGGATTTTCATTTTGTAATTCATGAAAAGTCGGTAGTAATTGGATTAATCCTAACTTCAGTTCAAGATTAATATCCATAGTAGGATACGCAATGCATAGCGGCGGTTGTCCTGTAGGAGCTTCGACCAATTGTTGAATCATTTGAGCTATAGGTTGATGCGCTAGATTCGGGTTTTCGTTAACAGTAGCATTAGATACTTTTTTTGGTGGATTGACTCCTATTCCTTCGTTCTCTAGTGTTTGAGTAGGGTTTTCATTAACCCTAGACTCAATTTCGTCACTTGCTTCTATTTCCGGCGGTGGGTTACTTTGAGTCCCTACCACCTCTAACTACTTTTTGCGTAACTTCATTTCCTTGCAATTAATTCTCATAGTCTTATTTATTTCTGAATCAAACGCAAGAATATCTGGAACAGATCTGGTCTTAAGAAACAAAAGAAACAAGATTAATACGTTACCAGTCCCCGGCAACAATGCGATGCGTCGTTAAAAGCACCAAAAATAACCTATCCCTATAAAATAACGAAAAAAATAATATAAGGGAAGTAGGGTCAAATCCTCAGGGACTGGACTTGCACAACTTCTTGTTCCTCAAGATCCCGAGCATAGTTGTGCCCAAGAATAATATAGAGGGATTGAAATTGTATAAATTGAAATCAAAATTGTAAAAATTGAAATCAAAATTGTAAAGAGAAACAGAATTGAGAAAAGAGATTCTTTGATTGAGAGATTCAGCCTCCGGTTATCTCGATCCTCCTTGGGTTCAATCCTAGGCTTTTAGGTGATCCTTCTCGAACTGAATAAGCTAGTTATAGTGAAAGAGGACACCTACGACCACCAACTCCACTTAGATTTTAGACTTACGATTTAGAGAAACTTGACTCTATCCAACCGTCACTTTTGTGGGACTGTCTTACACTAGATCATCACTTCTCAATGGCGAATGTCACGTCATTTTGTCTCTTGGGCTCGACAACCATTGACGTAGTAAGCTAACGAACCGACTGTGCAACATTCCCAAAACATACAAAGCGACCGCGTTTGCACAAGATAAAAAGATCACTTTTGGAAGGACATGGACAGAAGCGTCAATCCCGTAATGCGGAGAAACGATGAATACTTGCTGAGAAGGCTAAGTGTGGATTCTAAGCCTCATGAACCTTTTTTTAGTGGAAATTTCGACAACCTTTGGCTAAATGAATTTAGTAGGTCATGTTTTTTGGGAAAGAGAAATAAGTTTGATAAAGTGGAATTTTATTGAATAAAATAAAAGGAACAAAAACTAGAGCTTTTGGGAAATGGAGCTTTTACAGAAAAGATGAGTGCAATTTGTGTCACTCCATCCCCTATTTATAGTACTTAGAAAACCTAGATTGTTCCTATTTAAATTCTAAAAGATAAATAAAGATAAAAGCTGAAATTAGATCTAAATAATAATCTTAACAATAATCCTAATATAATTCAAATTTAAATAGAGTCTTGTGTTTATAAAATCTCTTCTTTGAACTTTTTCCCCCAAGTCTTCCACACTTTGTACTTTTGGCACCACTTCTTTCCTATTTCGAATGCTTGCCCATTCTGCTTCCAATTCACGCTTTTTGCCCCCAAATTTCCTTTTGGCTTCAAATTAATCCCTACCATATAAAAAACCATAAATAGCTCAAATTAGCAGGATCATGCTCAAAATAAACATGTAATTAATACATAAAAATATGTCATTCCAGAGTATTATCAGTTGAAATTTGAACTTTTTGATTCTTTTTAATAGTGTAAGGACTAAATTGATCTATTTAATAGTAGAGGGGCTAATTTATTCCGGTCCTTATAATAGAGGAACTTGCTTGGTTTCACCCAAATGAAAAGTATGTGTTTATTTTAAGGGTAAATTACAAAGTTGTTCACCCAATTTTCATAAATTTTCATTGGGCACCGAAAATTAAATGTTTGCAATATGGACACTGTCGTTACATATTTTTATCATTTTAGTCACTCGCCATTAATTTTCCATTACATAAACTCATTTAGTCACCCAACTTTAGTAACTTTTCATTTTGGTCACACATTTTTTTTTTAATTTTCTTTATCTTTTAAGAATTAATTTTATTTTTTTCTAGTAAGGGAAAAACTTGGATTTTTACAAGGGAAAATCTGGGTGAGAAAATTTATTTTATTTTTTATTTGCTCTTCCTTTTTCCTTTTTAGAATTAATTTCAGTTTTTTCTCAATAAAAGGAAAGGGAAAAACTTGAGTTTTCACACGGAAAACTAATTTATCTTTTTTATTTCCTTTTTTAATTTTTATAGTTATTTTTTTTTCAATTAAAGGAAAAACCTAGGGTTTTACAGGAGATTACCTAGGTTTTTACAGGAAAAACATGAGTTTTACATGGAATGGAGTTACAGGTGAAAAACTTGGGTTTCATTTCAGTGCTAAATAACTCAATTCCTCTAAAATCTAGGTTTTCTTTTAAAAATAAAAATTAATTCTAGAAAAGAAAATGAATACCCAAAATGAAAAATTACAAGTTGGGTGATTAAAATGAGTCTATGTAATGAAAGTTAACGATAAATTACTAAAATGATAAAAGTATATAATAATGGTGCCCATATTGTAAAGCCTAAAATAAAAAATTATAAAAGTTAAGTGAGTAAGTGGATAGTTTACCTTTATTTTAACTACTTGGGTAAAATCCTTTTAGTAAAACAAAACTGTGCTAGAATGGCAAAAAGATAGTACTAAGCAAATGATATTTATTTGGACAGGATTTCTATAAAAGTAATATAAAAATAAAATAATTTCGGAAATGGTATGGCTTAGAAATTAAATATGAGAATAGTATGAATGTTATAGTAAAGGTGGTGTCGTATTCTGTTACCACTTAAGAAAATAATTATTAAAATGTTTGATTGATAAATTCGTTAAATTAGTTATATATGCGAAATAAAAGTTTATTGGTTAAATAGGTTGTTTTTTTGAAAATTTAGAAAAATAAGTCGTTTTTGAAGAGAGTGAGAAAAGTTATATTTTCTAACTATTTTAATATAATTAGCTTGTTTGGTTATTTGATTAAATGTTAGTAGTTTCACCACCCATTTTTTTTGACGGTGACAAAATTCGATTAAACAAAAAATATTATATTGGTGGTGCCTTGTCGATTGGCCATACCAAAATGGCATACGAGTTTTACATATACCTGCGGGTAAAATACGAGTTTAGTATAACTTGTGGGGGTCAAACGGGTGGAGCCTCATCGGTAGGCAGCACCAGTCATGCCTCTTTGATAGACGGCACTGGTGTCAACCGAGAGGTCTCTTTGGTGCAGTGGTGCAGGGTGTGCTGGCCCGACATAAAGAGACTTCACAATCACAAAAAGGGAGGGGGGAGTAGATTTGGGGTTTGAGAGACCTTATAACCATGGTCCCCCTTTGGTTTGGTGGTATAGAGAGAAATAGGGAGAGAACCAATTAAAAAAAGCAGTAGAGAAGAAGAGAAGGAGAAGAAAGGTAAAAAAGAAACAAAAAAAGTTAGTAGAGAAGATTAAAGGGAAAGAAAGCCAAAAGAAATGAGAAGTAAAAAAAGAAAGTAGAGTAGAGAAGAGGAAGGAGAAGGCATGATTTTTTTTTAATAGAGGGGATTAGGAATTAGACAATAGATTGAATTTTGTTTTACGATTTTGAAGGGAGCATACAAGGAATTTATTTTAAAGTTATTTTGTTAGTGTTATGAATATCTTATTAAGTGGATGTCCATCAATATCAAAATTAGTTTTGATATACTTTAAATTCTAATAGTCATTAGAGATAGATATGTACTTTATTTATACTCTATATACCTATAAATAGAGACTTTTGAGAAGATTTGTAAATATCCCCATTGATCAATAAAACAATTCTCTATTGTTTCCCATATTTTCTTTGTTCTTTACTCTTTTTCTATTTATTTTATAACATGTTATCAGCATGATTCCCTTTTAATTGTTTTTCTCCGTAAGTCACAAAAAAAAATTCTCTTTCACCAAGCCTTACCCCTTTCAAGCAACAACCAATGCAATAGCCGGTCACTCAAATTTGCTACTCAAGCTGTTGTCGATTGCCTTCTAGAGCTTCTGTTATTTCAGTCTTCAATTGAGGCATGCGCATTATGGGTAATCATTATGCAAAGAAATTTATATAATTCTTACATGGTATGTTTTTCTCCTTTGTTAATTGATTTTTGGTAAAATTATTTTATGAAAAATATTATTACTTTAAGGTTTCTTTTAAACTAATATTCTTTAATTAAATTATAATATGTATGATATTTAGATGATTAAAATTTTTATGATTAAATTATTGTTATTAAATATGCTTGAAATTATTGTATTATATATTTTAAATTGAATTTATAAATATTTGATTAGAGCATCATAAGATTTTATAACATATATATGGTATTGAAATTTGGTACAATGTGTATTGGATAACTTTCAAGCATCGTATATGAAAATTTTGATATTGTTTATTAAATGATTTTTTTACTATTAGATTCTAAATGTTTTAAGGAAACAAAGTTATTTTACTACTTATAATAGTGCTCGTGATAATAGCTAGGTGATAACAATGATGTTAAAGAATCTTAGGTATATTTTACTATGATTTATTTATTATATCATATTTATTGTAATTGGAGATTAATCATGACAACATGAATAGATAGATCTTGATTTGAAATCCACACATGTTTTGCGATGATGATTATGAAATAAAGAATCAACGAAGGCATTTAGAATTCAGTCCTACCAGATTTGTTGCATTCCCTGAAGTGGATGCAAAAAAAGATATAATCATGGACCACTAAAAGTGAGAACATAACAATAAATAATAGAGCAATGAGAGTTCTCAAGATAATTCTTCAAAGAGTAAAGATAACCTATGTTATCAATGTGATATGAAAGATTATCAATGTTATCAATGTGACGTATGCCCAAATATTTTGTTTTTGTTTTTGTTAATATTTTTGAGGAATGATATAAGAATGTAGTAATGAATTCTGTCATTACATATAGAAAATATTTATCTTATTTGGTATTAAAAAACAAATATTATTTCAATATTTGATAGTACAAATTAGTTGAAAGCTCCAAAAGAGCTAATATATCAAATATCTAAAAAGCACAAAATTTGTGATGGTTAATGCATTAGTTTTAAAAGATATTCATTATAATGGATATCATATTTGGATTATGAATGGAGAAAATTATATTTCATATAAATAAAACAGGATTGGGTTATTGATTTATATTTATTATTCTTGTTATAAATTGAATTAATCGTGACTATCTTTGTGATCTTCTTTTGCTATCATCCTTGTTAAGGGGTTGAAATCGAAATATTTGACTGTGAAAGATCTACTTATGAGTAATTGAATAGGGTAAATCTATCTAAAACTCGTTATGGTTGGATGCACTTTAAGTTGCAAGTTTTTTTAAAACTGTGAGTATAACTCTACAGTATTCAGAATAAGTTCTCGATTAAAATTATGTGGAAAAATATTACTGATGAGAACCTTGCAAGAGAGAACTTATTCAACTTTTCATGATTCAAGTGTGCTCCTACGGTAGTAATATCATGAAAAATAATTTACTTATGATTGAACAAAAGCTTTTAACCATGAAACCTAATCATTCCTTGAAGAGAATGTAACAATTGAAAGATATAATCTTTAACGTGGATGTACTAAATTGGACTATAATAATAGCCATTGGGGATGGTTGTAATAAACTTTCTCATCACCACAAGTGAAAAAATGAAGAAAGCAATAAAAGAACAATAATTTCCAAGAACTTTTTAAGAAGAGGGACAATTTATTTATGAAGAGTCATTGGTTGTGTACCTATTGTGCACTTGGAAAATAAGATCCACTTTCAAAGTTTGCTATTAATAGATTTTAATTGGATTCAAAGTCTACTACTAGGTTTAATTTGCCTACTTTTTATCGTCAAGACTCAACGTAGAACAAAAAAAAACGTATTTTTTAATTATTAAATCAACTTGATATATGATTTAAATATTTTGAGATGGTTTTCTTTTTAAGTTTTGATTACATGTATTACATATTGTTTTAAGCATCTCATTTGCTTATGAAAATGAACATTAAATGATTTATTTATATCGCTATAGTAGGTTTTATAATTAAATTATATTTTGATTAAAATATATCTAGTATGCAAATTTATGTTAACAAATCAATGAATTTTATGGTTATTTAGATTTGATTTAGTTCAAAGAATTGTTAAAGGTCGTAGTTCATATGTTTTATATTATTCGATTTGTTAATTATTTAGAGAAATGACATGACCAATTGTAAATGAAAAGTTCTATGAGCTTGAATGGTTGGATTTTGAATTAAATTTCATGCATGTTTATGATGATGATTATGAAAAAAATTGCTAGTTTTCATTATGTCATATTTTTATGTTTGAGATGTGACGTTTATTGATATATTTAGTATAGCATTGTTTTTATACATGACCTAGGCAATTATTCTTGGTAGTTAACTGATTATGCAAAACTCTTGTTAAAAGGATTTTAAAAGTATTTTGAATCAAACTTAGGACTTCTCGCATCCGAAGTAAGAATCATACCACTAGACCAAATGCCTTACATTTGAAGATTTTGGCATATTCCCTGACATTAATTATATTTATTGACTTAGTGGCATTATAGACTTCACATTGATTTAGACATTTCCAGTAGTAAATGTCACAATAGTATTTATATGTGGATACAATGTAAAAGGAATGATAGTAAAATTATCAATTTGTTACAATTTAGTACAATTGAAACGCATGTTAAAGTAAACCAGAAATTTACTAATACAAATGCATCTACTACTTAGCGTGACCAGTTAGACCATCTCGGATTATATATGATGCGAAAATTAATTGAGAATTCATATAGACATTCATTAAAAATGTAATGACCTGGAAGTCAAGGGTGTCGAAAATGTACTTTCGGGACCCCGTCTTCGTGAATAAGGTTTATAAATATCGTTAATAAATAAATAAATATAGGGTTACCTTAGAAGGGAATTGTATAATAGTTAAATATTTTTTATTGGGTATTATGTGTTTAATTAAAAAAGAAAGAAAAAAAGGGGGCTAAATCAGATAAAGGATAAAATTAGGAATTACTACTCAATTTTAATATGGAACTAGCTTAAGGGACTTATTAAATAAATAAACCCATATTTATAAGGGAAGGATGATAGTGGACGGGTTTTAATTAATATTATAGTATTATATCTATACTAAGTTAGTATAATAATAAGTAAAAGATATAAAATTAATTAAATAATGAAAACAAATTAAATAAAACATCAAAGAGAACACTAAAAGAAATTTTGATTAATTTCTTCTTGCCGAAAATAAAGAAAAGTAAAGGGAAAGAAAGCCATTAATAAAGTTTATGTTTTTAGTTTGAAGGTATTGCATGTACGTATTACTCAATTTTATTTTCATTTTAATCCTATTTTTGTGTTGAAATGGTTTAATTTAGCTAATTCATGAGCTAAAGTGTAAATTGTTTGGATGTAGTGGACAATGCCATTGTTGATGTTTTAAGGTTTTGAGACCTAGTGGTGAATCTTTGAACATAGGTATTTTATAGAATGATTTGTTAAGAAATTATGATAAGTTAGAAATCTATTTTATTAGTCATTTTGATTAAATTATGTGAAGGTTTAAGTGAAATCAATTGTTAGATATGTAGCTTATTTCAAAACTAAAATGGCATGGTATTAAGTGATAAGATTCATGAGTAAGAGGACTGTTTTGAAATTATATAAATAATTATACATATACATTCAGTGGTGGGTTGAAGAGACTGGTATAAACATAGGATTCATTTGTTGTATTTATGACAAGGGCCAAAGTGAGTAAATATCAAATGTTAATGGTTAAATGGTTGAGCTTAATTATTGAGTAATTGATTAAATTGAATTATCAATTCTAGATCGAGATACGAGAGATCCTGTTGCTAGTCGTGGAAAAGAGAAGGCGAGGGAATAATTGTCAGCAAACGTAGTTTCGGTAAGTTTGTAGTCCCCGAACTCGAACTCTATAAATTGTATTGATTAATTCAATTACTACTTAATGTTTTATATTATATTCCTAATATATTTTTTAATCTAAGTGAATGGTATTTTAAGGAATATGGCATTAATGAATAAATTAATGTTTGATTAGTGGATATTTGGAATGGAAGTGTTATTAAATTATGAATTGTGATATTGAGTTGTGAGAAATAATATTATGGATTTGTAGTTGAGTAATTGACATCGTCGATTTAATCGACTAGCGCTACACGCAAATATCATTGGTTTATCCAACCATAGCTGGGCTCACTATTGATTCTGTTGGTTTATCCGACTAGCGCTGGGTGCAACTTTTCTCAGCTTGTTTGACTAGTGTTGGGCACACAATCATCGGTCTAACCGACTATCCCTAGGCGCAAATATCGTTGGTTTAACCAACTTGAGCTGGACTCACATTTAATATCGTCGGTTAATCCAACTAGCGTTGGGCGCAAACTCTTTTGTTGTTCATCCGCTAGGCACCGTGTAACATCTCGGTTTAGACCCTAGTCAGAACAGTGGTTTTGAGACCACGAATTTGAGTCAAAAAATATATTAATAGTATTTTTGGTGTCTACAGCATATGAATTAATATGTGTGAAAGTTTCGTGTGAAAATTTTATCGTTTGTGTGCTCAATTTGCAAAAAGGACTTAATCGCATAAAATGCAAAAATGGCTTGCTAATTGTTAAAGTGCTATATTGCTATGACGTTTATTATGTGGACCCTTATGTTGTAATTTATCCATTAGAATTATGCATGGACAAATTTGGACAACCATTATAAAGTTTATAATTAAATACTTAAGGTTAAAATAGTAAAAAGTAAAATAATATGTAATAAAATAAAATAAAACATGTTAATGGATGATTCATTCATCCTTATTGCCGAAACTTGAAAGAAAAAGAAAGAAAACAATCAAGCTAGGGTTTGGCCATTGCTATCTTTGATTAAGGTATGTCAGTTGATCGATTTTTGATAATTTTTACGTTTTTGAGATTGTTGCTTCGTGTTTTAGCTAGCCCATGCTTTAATTTTTGGTATTGATGATGAATTTGAGATTTTCCATTGATGATAGCTTGTGGTTTTGTTTTTGATGATGGAAAATAAATCTTTAATGTTTGATTATCATGTTTAATAAAGTGATTTTTGATAAAAATCCAAATTAGGGATTTATTTGTGAAATTAGAAAATTTAGGGGCTTAAATGTGAAATAAATGAAATAAATGGGCTGCTATGGACCCTAGGAAGATTTGGCTAAGGCATGGTTTTGATGACTTTTGTGTATTTTGTGATTTTATGAAATAGGGACTAAATTGTGAAAAATGTGAATTTTAGGGGCTAAAGAGAAAATTGCCCAAATTATGTGTTTTTGGTTTAAATTGAATGAAATGTGTTATTAAATAGCTAAATTTGAAATTATCTAGATCAAGAACAAAAGAAAACAGAATTAGAACGGGTGAAGTCGAAAGTGATCGAGTAGTCGATTCCATCCGTTTGTCTTCGTTCGAGGTAAGTTTGGAAGTGAATAATTGATGTTAAATTTAATGTATTTATTTTATACATAGTAGAATCGAAATTTATGAATGTACACTATAATGTCGAATTGTATTTAACATCGGATGATTAATTACGAGTTTAATTTGATTGATTTACGACATCCGAAAGACTTACGAACCACAGGAACGCTGAAATGTGATATCATGTAAGACCACGTCTAGGACTTTGGCATCGATTTGAGATTTACGTGTAAGACCATGTCTAGGACATTGGCGTCGTATATGATTACGTGTAAGACCCTGTCTGAGACAGTGGCATCGTTATTTGATTACATGTAAGACCACGTCTAGGACGTTGGCATTGTACGAGCTTTTTGAGTCGTCTGTGTATCTTTTCTTTGAATCCGAATGGTATAACGGGAAATTATATGGCAAAACCAAATGTGGCTTTTAATTAAGCAATTCAGATATGTTTGAGTTATACAAAGTTGAAAGTAAAGGTAAGTATTATGTATAACATGAAAATATGAATTAATCACATAAATATGAGTATATATGTATGTGTACAGATTAGTAGAATTCGGCCTACTTGTATAATTTATATGTGTTCTTTGAAAACTATGGGCTTACAACTTACTAAGCTATTTAAGCTTACTGTGTGTTTGTTCATTCATTATTTTATAGATTTTGGAAGCTAGTTACGAGCTCGGGGATCATCAAGGATGTCCGTCACACTATCCATCTCTATCTCGGTATTTTGAAAGCTCGAAACTTTGAACATATGGCATGTATAGGCTAGCATTTGTTTTGTATAGTCATGAAGTGTGTCTATATTTAGCTATGCGAAAATGGCTTAATCTTGATTTTAATACTTATGTGTATTCGGTTATGATAATAGTTTAATAGGAAAGTATATTTCATGGTATATATATATATGTAAGATAAATAGTTATATAGCTTGAATATAATGTTAAAGTTTGTGTATATACTGGTTAGAATTTGAATCTAATTTGAAAGTATGTGATTGGTATATATTGAAATGTTAGTTATAATTTGGCATGGAGAAATGGTAAGTAGGTTAAATAGTTGGTTTGATAGTTAGCTAATTTTTGAAAGTATGAGATGTGGAAAAATTTTGAATGGTGGATAGTTGTATAACTTAGCTTAACATTGAAGTAATGATAGATATGTATTTGATGAATTTTAATTATGCAAAAATTTGGTTGCTAATTGTAAGAAATGGACATGTTCTATAACAGTTTGGTTGATTGTTTTATTTTGGATCTAAATAACAAAAAGGGAGGTTTGATTTGGATAGGTAATGATTAAGTATGCTTAATATATACTTGAATGATTGAATTTTAGGTACCACTCAAGGTAAAAATGGCATGAATTATTTTGGAGGTTGGATGTGATACCGAATATGTGGTATGGGTTTGGTTATGTGTATATATCTTAAGCATGTGAATTAGGTATAAACTAGATGTTATAAGTGTACAATATGGTTCAAGTTGTCATGGTCATATGCACACAAAATGGTAGTGAGAAAATAGGCACATTTTTGTGATATAATTTGATGTACTTGCAAATTCGGTTATATATAGGTAACTTGAAACTATGTATATGTGCTTATATGTATGGATTGTTAGCTAATATTAGTTTGTTGAATTGTGCATAAATTGGGTATGGTCGACTCATGGTAATAATTAGCCGATTTGAGGAATGAATAAATGGCATTAAGTGTACGTAAATTTTGTTTGGATGGTTCATATAGTTGTGGTTAAATGAGAAATAATTTTTTTATGAAAGATGCTTGATCATATTATGGAGTGGTTAATTCCACAATTGCTTTTAGACCTTAAGCCGTGTATAAGCATGTTTGGAACAATGAACTAAAGTGTTTAAATTATGTTAAGTACTTCGAATATTATTAAAATGTTGTTGTGCATATGATTCGAGTAATATGTTTTGTAAAGCATGTGTATATCTTGAATAGCTTTGAGACATGTCTAGTTAATTGAAAATGTGATTATATTCATGGTATGGATTCGAGTAAATTTTTTGAGGTATTGATTTATATTAGTAATATGAATTAATGTATGATTAACCTTTAATTAGCTATATGCTTTATATATATATGAATATGAATTGTATAAATGTTCGTATCTATATTTGAGTTTGGTAATACCTCGTGACCCTAATCCGGCGACGGATATGGGTTAGGGGTGTTACACACCAGGTGCCATGTAACTAATGGACCACATGGTAAGATTATATGACTTATCAAAGAGGGTTGTTTATTGGTATTGTTAAAGAAGAATGGTAACTTTTATTTGGTTGAGATAGAAACTTATATGAATTGGTTATTCTTGTGATTAATTATATAAATAAAATCTATTAAATGTGAATTTTTTTTCCGTGTTCGTAGGTTAGATAAATAGTAGACTAGGACTCAGCATCCTTCAAGAATCTTACACTGAACGTTAGTGAGGTCTTCTTTGTAATTTTGGCATGTACCTAGGGTATGTCTATGTCCTTTAAGTTGAATATTTTGGATATGTGTTTATAAGCTTGGATATATATACATAGATACATGCTATGTTGCATATTTTGGTTGATGATAGGTTTTTTGCCTATATACTTATTTCATAGGACAATGTTCAATGAAAGTAGTTATTTTGAGAAAATTGAGTATAGGTTATGTTTATACTATATTCAGTTATTTGATTTTTTGAGTTTTATTTGAGATGCCTATGAAGGGTATATTGGTTGTGGATGGATGTTTTAAATATGCTGTTAATGAGGGCACATTGGTTAGGTATTAAGATGTTTGTTTAGGTATGTTTTGAGCATCTTTTATTGAGTTTTGTTGTTGTTAAAAATCCCTTTTTAAAGTGCATATAGGTAGTTGATTGGTTATGCTTGTATTGGTTTAGAAAAATGACTTGTTTTTAGGTGATTTTTAGACCATATGGCCTAGCGACACAGCCTTGTGTCCCCTGTAGGTTCCTTTGCATGCAACTCATGTAGCTACACGGCCTAGCACACGGCTAGGTACACAGGCGTGTGAAGCCATTTCGAGAGTTATACGGCCTGACACACGAGCGTATGGCTTGACCGTGTAATCCAAGCCAGTGAGTTACACGGGCATGGACACGGGTTGGGACACGGCCGTGTGTCCCTACTTTGAATGTCCACATAGCCTGAGACATGGGCATGTGTCTCAGCCGTATGAGTCACACGGCCTGGCCACACGACTGCATGACCCCTGTAGTCAAAATTTTACAACTTTTTCTTAAATTTTCCAAATGTTTCCAAATTGGTCCCGAATTGTTTCTAAGGTATTTTTAGGGCCATGAAGGCTCGATTTAGGGACGATATGTGTGTAAATGTATGGATTATAATGTGTGTATGTTCATATATGAAATGTATGTTAAACGTTCTGATTGTACAGTAACCCTCTGTAACCCTAATCCGACTACGGATATGGGTTAGGTGTGCTACAAAAGAACCAAAAGATTATTTAATTTAAAGAATTCTCATTTGTTTCTTGTTCTCAATGAAAATTGATTGTTAGAAACTCACTAGCTAAAGTTGAGATTTAATGTCTTGCATTTCTGAAATGAAAATGGTTTCATTCATCCACCATGTGGATGGGTTTGATATTATATGATTTTGGTAGATGCATGTACAAAATAATCACATATGTGTTATCAACTTGCAACCTGTCGTTTGCAAGATTCCTTGTTTAAATAATTAATTTCAGATCATGCAATTAAGACAACTCATCTTGCTAATATTGATGAGTTTATCTCTCAGTCTTTTATTGATCAAGTTTGAAAATTTTTTGTAAAAGTTTGTTATTTACGCGCATAATTGTTTGGAGAAATTATTGATTGGACACATTTGATTAATGTCTAAACCATTACTTATGAGAACTAAACTTCCTATTTCAACATGAGATTATGTTGATTTACTTCTTGTACGCATCAAGCCAATAAGTTATAAATACTTCACATTACAATTGGTTTTTAATTAAGAGCTAAATATTTCTCATCTTTGAATTTTTGTTTGTGCGTATATGTTCCTATTGCTTCACCACAATGCACAAAGATGAGTGAATCTCAAATAAAGTTGGGAATATATATTAATTACAAGTTTCTTTATATTATTAGATGCTTTGAATGTATTGGAGAATTGATTTGTGATTGCAATTTTGATTCAATAGTTTTCCCAACATTAAGGGAGAGAAATAATAACTTGTAATGAGTTAAGGGAACAGTAATTTGAACCAGAAGTTCAACAATGATAACTCATTACAAGTTAACTATCAGATATATTTACAAACTTAATGAGAATAACCAAGTTAATATTTTAATTTGAATCAATGTCCAGTAGGACAATCTATTAGAATAAATAATAGATTGATCGGTTCCAAAGATGAAAATTCTTCTAGATGATCATATAGTGGAGGCGGGTGCTCCAAAAGAAACCCAAGACATAACTAATAAGTAAAACTCCAAAAGAGATTCAGGTACCTAAAATTGAATTTTAAAATAATGAAAATAAGAGATCTTGATAAGTTATGCTAATTCGAGAAAATGTGGAACCAAATAATAAAAGTGGTCGACAATGATTTTGTACATAATATTATTATTGAAATAATGAAATAAAAGGAGGATCTTGAATAAAACTATTAAGAAATATAGATATAGAATAAATTGATCAAAATAGAAAGACACAACTCAAGTAGAATTAAATTGTGGAGTTTTTGGACTAGTAGTCCAAATATCTAAAGGTATAAAGCTAGTAAGCATGAAAATAAAGTAGTTTTACAAAAGCGGAATTAAAATATGAAGTTTTTTGCTAAATCTCGCATTGATTATGAAAAGATATAATATTCTTTTGTGGTGGATGTAATAACCTTTAGATATATCATTTTGACAATTCATAAAAGATTTAACTTATGCCTAATGGTTGTTGTTACAACCTTTTATGAACCAATATATAGGAAAGTTTATATTAAAATCCTTGAAGGATTTAGGATGGTAGAAGCATATTGAAATTCTCGGAAATTATTCATTTATATGAATTGAAATAATTTGAACACTTGTGGTAAATAGTAGTTGAAGAAGGATTATAAAATGATCCAAAATACCTATTTGTATTTATATAGAAGAATCATGATTATAGTTTGCTATGATTATTGTTGAAACTCCTGAAGAGATCAAAATATATTTCCCCAAAATTTTTCCTCACTCATGACTTTCAAAACAATGGTGATATAAATGCTTAGAAAATACATTCAACTAATTTTTTGAAAGACTAGTATTCAAGATTAAATACGTAGAATATGAGAAAGTATGTGATGTTTTCATGAGGGGAGTAAATACGCGCTGTACTCTTTTTCCCTTTGGTTTTCCTGGTAAGGTTTTTAATGAGGCAACATATTATGCATATTATAGATATGTGAACTCTTGTGACGGAAAATCTACCATTTACTTCCCAACTAGAACCATAAAAACGGTAGCAGATTGATTTGCTAAAAACCATGCATGGAAATCGCAGTTTAAATCGAAACTAAAACCCAAACTTAGAGAGAGTCCAAAATCAATCCCATGCCATAGTCTATATAAACTTACTTACAAATCCAATAAAAATAATTTATATAAAACTTAGGAAGAATTTATTAAAACAAACCAAAATGATTAGCTTCGAGACCAACGATTCGCCAAGTCCATGCCTAACCTCATAGATTACTTGAAAGGGGAAAACTAAAGGGAACGAGCTACAAAAACTCAGTGTGAGTCTAAACAAACATAATTAAACAGATTCGTACAAACGACATACTCAAAATACACATAGCTCAAACTTACAGAGACAAAATTTAGATAATATTCAAATTTCATAACAGAATAAAGCATAATCGTACATTACACTAACAGATATGCAAATATCATATTCCAATGCAGTATGTCTCAAAACCCCACCAATCCAACCTCTACACACCAATAATTGGGTTATGATGAACCCATCCAACCGAACACACCTTAATGTGGTCATATGCCACTTTTATTATTGCAGTTATACTGCTAAAATATAATAATGTAATGAAACTACCGAGTCAAACTTCCTTCTCTTCATTGTCAATCTCAACCACAATGCATATGTAAAATGCTCACAAGACAAATACTTACATATATATATCAAATATCAAATCAAACATTCTCCAATCCAATTACAAAATATCAGGATAGACAGTGCAAAATTTTCCAACTATCACATCCAATCATTTCATATTGCAAATTTATCAAACCACATCTCATACTCATTTATACGAATGACAGGACTTAAATCTCGTAATTTTAATATGCATAAATAAATCCCCAAGCAGAGGTCACACAGCCGTGTGGCAAGCCTATGTGACCCACACTAGGCCATGTGACAAGAAAATTTAACCTAACTTCTAAAGTGGCACACAACCGTGTGGACTGCCTGTGTGTAGCACAAGCCCATGTGGCTCAAAAATCACTCAAAAATTGATTGTAAATCATGGAATTCAACACCAAATCGACCTCTAATTACATATAGCTAAGAACACACACCTGAAACGCACTTCCAAAACACTAAAGATCGATCAAAGTGCCATCACAAAACCAATGCTTCTTCTACTCAAAACGATTTGAACGGTAATGTGACGAAGTAAACGAACCTCCAAAGAGACGACAACCAACAACGATATTGAAAACAAAAAGAGGAAAGAAAAAAATTGAAGGACAAGCAAGAAGAAATTGAGGACGTTGAAGAAAAGAGAATACCTAAAAACCAAATAGTCAAAACCGGACTTGCAAGACAAAAGTGGTGTGAAAAGAAAATGGGAAAACCAACGTGAAAGAATTTGGGATTTTTTTTTCTTTCTAAAATTAGAATTCCCTCTCAACCTCACTAACTCCCTATCAAATACTCATAAATCCAATTTAATACATATCTCCTAAATCCAATTTCAATTAAATTCAACGACCTAGCTATCCAACAGAAACATAACAAAAAGGATCGATTGCTCGCGCAAGGATTCGAACACAAAATTAAAGGATAAGCTAATAAATACCTTACCACCAAACCAACAAAGTCATTCTACTCTTAAAACGCAAAACTAACTTAAAGGTCCATCCGGACCACTGATATTCTATTCTTAAAACGCAAAACTAACTTAAAGGCCCATCCGGACCACTGATCCTAACCAACAAACCTTAATTCTTCTAACCCCAATTTCGGGGTGTTACAAACATTATTTAGGGATCCAACACAAAACTAATAAATTCAATTAGAAATCTCTTACCAATCCACCCACAATCAATTGTTTAAATAATTTTATAAATATATATTTTTAATAAAAAATATTTTCATTCACCGGTTATTCTCTCCAATAAAATCTAGTAAGAATAATAATGTAATAATTAACAAATGTTTATTATTTTTCTACACTTTAAAAGCATATGACTTAACAAATTTCAATAAAATCTTTTATCATGGAATTCGTAGATTACTCACAAGTTAAAATTAGGAATAAAAGGACAAAATTGGAGAACATAAAATATGCAGTTAATTTTTATCTCACAAGTTAAAAAAAATTTTATTTCCACCGAATATGAGTATATAGCAATTTGCATGTTTTAAAGAAATTAGATACTTTCCTTGTAAAAGTATTTTGTTTATTTTAGTTACTTGAGCTAAAATCTTTTTGGGTAAAATTGTGGCAGATTGGCAGAAAAGGCAGTACTCAGAATAAATCTTTGTTGCGTTACTTTACATACAAAAAGTTACCAAATTTTGTGGCCTTACACTGAGATTCTCCATTTGATAGCAAATCACAAATATTTATTAGCGCTAAAGAGTTGGATGTGATATGGTTGTATAATTTGTGTTATTTGAAATTAATAATTGTTTTGAAACAAAACACTTCTGCCTTGATTTTGTGGTTTAAAGATACATCATTTGAAGCATTGTATTATTACAAATTATACAAGACTTTATTAGAATATTCTTAATGTTGTTTTTTAGGCTACTTTAGTGAGGGTTATGATCATAATCGGTTCATATGTTAGCAATTCCAAAAATCGTTTTATACTCGAGACTTGCATAGGTTAAGGTATAGAGAGTTTTAGCACTTAATCTATTCTTTAGGAATTTGCTTTTGAAAGTGCATTTTTGTAAATAAAGTAAGTATCTTGATTATACAAGCTAACTTTTGGGGAAATTATGTGAAAAGAAATCCAAGTCTCGAGTGTAAAGGTGATATTACTTTATAATTATTTGTTCAAAATTAAAGATAATAAATTATCTTTTCAACAAGATTATGTAACCAATTATTTTTGCATTTTGTTCTTTCCTGATATGCTTAGTAATTATAACTAATAGCTTAATTTTTTTTCGATAATAATTTTGTGCCCGCATGTATACATGTATACAATATTTTTATTTATATGGTTAATGTAACGTAATATTATTTAAATGGTTGATAATTAAAAGAATACACTAATATAAAACTTCAAAGCATAAAAACCTAAATGATAACTTTTTCTGAAATTTTACTCACTAATTGAATGAATATACACAAAATTTGAAGGTTAATTCATCGTTAAGTCTTAATTTTATATTATTAAAATATTTATAAAAGTGTAACTCAAAATTGAATAATTTAAATAATTATGGAGTTGTAATTTAGAATGTATACAGAATGAAATTAATTTCAATTTTAATATTTAAAATTAATAATAAAAGTCTACAAATATTATGATATAATAAAAATAATTATCTCATTCTTTTACCATCTTAATGTAATTTCTTAAATTAACTTCAGCTTGATATTCAAATTTAATATTTTAAATCATTAACATATACGTTGAAGGCAGTGATATTCATGATTCAAAACTGGATTACAAAAGACAAGACGTAAGGGTGGTAGATAAAATAAGTTAAATATAATTTATCAACTATGGTATATGGATTTTAATTCTATTATTAATACAATCTCTGTCTAAAGGCACTAAAATTTGTGCAACAACCTTTGGTTACCTTTTAGAAAAGAAAAATTATGTGGTCAATAAGTTTAATTTGAAGGAGTGAATTTTATTCTACTGTTTGAGATTAGTTTAACATATAAAACTTGATACCTCACACGTAAACTAATTCATATCATCCTTGTCATCATAAAGCTGCTGTCTTAGGAACCAAATATTCTCTTCGTTCCACACACTCTCCATCGACTCTTCACCCTCCGTCGCCTGAAATCCAACCCCATCCTCTATATTCCAAGTGCCGCCTAAATTTTCCGACCATAAACCCCACCCGTTCTGTAAGCTATTCGGGTAGTTTGAATAGCTTGGTGGGTTGTAACAATCTGTGAGGTCTGAAACGGAAGAGAGTTGGCCGTCCTGGGAGTCTGATGAAGTGCCTGATAACTCGGGCAGGACACTCGTCTTTTCATAGGTGGTGGAGGGTTGAGCCGAGGGGGATCCGGATGAAGCACAGATCCGTTCAATCAGACGAGGAATCCAAACGCAACGCATGGTGTCCCTGAATTCTTGGCTGTTAACGTCGCATTTAAGCTGTTTTGCCTGTTTTAGGACCCTGGTTCTCCAATAGTTCTTTATCTCATTGTCTGTCCTCCCGGGTAATTGTTGTGCAATTTTTGACCATCTTCACCATCAAAACCAGACCCCAGTTAGCTCAAACAATCCACAAAATTTATGGACTGATGGAAGCAAAAATGGGATTCAAAGTAAAATAAACCTGTTGCCCCATCGAGAATGGAGTTGAAGAATCAAAAGCTGCTCTTGGAGACTTATGTTCCCACGTATCACTTCTGGTCTCAAGTAGTTCAGCCATCTTAATCTGCAGCTTTTTCCACTTCTTTTCAATCCTATATCATTGGAGTATATCAAAAAAATCATATCTGCAGACAGATGCTTAAAAACTTGGAAAAATATTGGGTTTCTTTCTATGGATTACCTGATAAGCGAGCAACTGAGTTCCAGCTACCTTCGCCATGAACATTGACATAAGTTTTGAGCATGTAGTCTTCTTCTTCAGTCCATGGACCTTTCCTTACATCCATATCTTCTTTACTTTGTGGAGTCATTTCAGATATGAAACCGCTCTCGTAAACATCCATTTGTGAGCTGAAAATAGGTTACTTTTCTGTGGGGAAGAACTGAGGGTAAACAATCTAACCTTACTACATGATATTAAGAATAGAGGGGATTTATATAGAGGAAAATGCATCTTTTTTTTTGGGGGGGTTCTTTTTTAGCATAATAAATTAAAAAGACGAAGAATTAGAACGCGCAAGACACATTTGTGGGTTCATTTTTATTTGACTTGAGTTTGACTGTTTGACTTTTCTCACACGCACAATTAGGCAAAAAAAGAACATTTTAATACTAAGGGTGAAGGAGTACTACATACGAGGAGAGACGTTTCGTTAAGGATAATGACGGGTTGGGTTTGTTTATTATTAGTGGGGCAGTGTTTTCAATGTGTTTGTGCTGCGGTTTACAACATGTGAGGATTATGAAATTAGAGAGTGGATCGGTCAATTTGACCTTAATCCAAAAATTAGATTAGATGAATTTACACTCACATACAATCCAATTTATTTAATTATAAAACATTTAAATCTAACTTGAATGGAAAGCTTCCAAATTTGATTCTTTTCTTTAAATTTCAATTGATTTTCACGGGCTAAGCATTACTGCACTAACATGTTTGTATAGTCAAGTTTTTATATTCTATAACCGGTTGGGAGTACGATAATTAACAAGTGTCACGTTTATTTTATTTTTATTACCTCTTATAGGATATTTGTCAAATTATTTATTCGTTTGTGAGTCTAAAAATTCTACTTACGGTATATCATATAATTTTCTTTATATGTGTTTAATACTTAAATTAAGAAAAACTTAGTTTTAAAAATAAATATTCAAGATGTGTTTGATAAATTAAAATGTAAGTGCTGTAAAATTAAGTACTAAATTTTTACTCTTAAATTTTATATGTGTTATATTTATATTAAAAAATTGTTTGCTAAATTAGTAAATATAAGTACTGAATATAATTATATTGTTTTAAAAGATTATATATATTTTAATTTTAATCTTATTAAATTATTTTTAAATGGATAATTTTTTTATTTTACTAAAATAAAATAAACTTAATATTTTACTCTAAGTGATAAATAGTTATGTAACTAGTTATCTTATTCAACAATTTTTTGTTGAAAAATTATATTAAGTAAAAATTAAAATTATTATCAAATACATTTAGTTGAAAATTTTGATTTTCATTTAATTGAAAATGAAAATTTTCAATGGTTTATCAAACGTGTCCTTAGATAAGAAGTTTTTTTTAAAAAAAAAATTTACAACAATGATTTGAACTCATATTGTTCTCGAAGAAGGTGAACACCGACCAATAAACCACAATTTGAGTTCAAAAACTAACCACCGAATTGATTTAGAATTTTTGAAGTTATTTTATTTATTCTACTAAAATTGTTTCTTAATTAATCTATACTATATATAAAATGATTGATTAAGTTATATCACGAGTCAACTCGTCACCAATTTAGTTGTAAAATTATTAAAATACTCTTACTTTAAAGAGTAATTAATATTATCATAAGTATAATTTTGTCTTTTAATACTTTTAGATAAAAAATATTTCAAATAAAACAATTAAAAATATTATTGGAAAAATCAAACACAAGATTATCAATTTCAAATAGAAGCCTCAAGCCACTCTACTAGTAATCATTTGTTGAAATAATTTTATAAATATAGTTTTAAATACAACATTTTCATTCACTCATACTGGGTATGATAAAATTTAGCGTTAAGTATTTTTTACAGGTGAATCCAAAGAGTTACCCAAGACCTTGGCTCAATAAATTGTGTTGTCCTTCTCTAAAATAAATAATTCAATTTAAATCTTTTTACTAGAAATTTTAAATTTTAATTTAAAAATTTATACTTTTATCTTGACCTCTAACACAAATATTTTAATTTTTTCTTGATATTTGACTAAATAAATTAATTAAAGAGAAAATATTGATGTTCGGTTAGAGCATAAATCTCATGTACAACCAATGATTAATAACATGATAACTTGTCATTGAATAAAATAAAAGTATTAAGGACTTATAAATAAATACTAATAATTTTATTTAAACATAGTTAAATAATAACTAATTATAAATAAATATTGGTAACACTAAACTATAAATTTAAGACCTTAAATCCTTAATTTGAGAGTTATTATTATTTATTTGTAATAATTATAATTAGTTAATAATTAATTTATGTTTAAATAAAATTATTAGTACTTATTTATAAGGTTTTATTTTTATTTTATCCAATGATGAAATATCATGTTATTATCAATTGATGGTGTATGAGACTCATGTGTTGATGGTGCACGAAATAATATTTCTTAATTAAAAGTACAAATTCCTAATCTTTACAACCTCTTGTTAGATTAGGACTAGAATTACATTTGAATCAATTAGACCCAAAATTGAATGTTCAAACAATTTAATAAATGATACATAATAAAAAATAATTAGAATCGTTTTGAAAATGAGTTTGTATATTAATCTATCATAGGTGTGGAAATGGTCAAGTTGAGGCCTTATAACAAACCATTTTAGTCTTATGTTAGCTTGAAAATGTATGGAAATGGGAACTTAGTGGACTATTGTGAATGTTGCGACACCAGGTTATCTCGTTGCGACATCCCTTGTTTGATGTTGCGACATCGACTTTCTATTATTTGAAAGTTTTATAAATTGGTCCTAGGTTGGAAAGTTGGCTATTTCCTTCAAGGTCGCAACACTACCCATTGGATATCACGACACCACCCTTTGAAGTCTCAACGTCAAAACCCAAGGTCACGATGTCCATCTAGTATAGTTTGAAAAAACTTTTCAATTTGGTCCTCGAATAAGGAAGCTTGTATATTGTCTTGGAATTTGCGACATTGAACCATTGATGTTGCAACATCAACTTGAAAGCTTTTAAAAACGTTACATTTTAGTCCTCAAATAGTTTCAGGTTATTAATAGAACTTTCATAGGCTCGTATAAACCCCGGTTTGAAATATGATATGATGTAATGATTCAATAATAGTATATTTAGAATAAATTTTTGTATTGATGGAAAAATTATGTTTGTTTAATTTAAATTGCTCAGGCAACGAATGTGACATCCAATAGCTCAAATCTGACGATCGGATCGGGTAAGGGGTGTTACAGAGTCTTAGATATTGGATTAGATTAGGAGGCTTTGAAGACATATAAAGTGATGTTAGGCAAATGGGGGCAAGTGTTTGACATCATTGCTCAATTGCTTAAGGAAAATAATCAGTTGAAGGATGAAAATACAAAGTTGGTTAAAACAGGTGGAAGAAAAAGAATCACTCATTGTTGAGGAACTTGACAACGTTGTAAAGGTAAAGCAAGAACTTACAGATATGAAACTTACACTTGAAAGGTTTAATACCAACAACAAAAAAACACTTGATGAGATCCTAATAGTTGGGAGGAGAGATCCAAGCAAATGAGGATTAGGCTTTGTTGATAATAGTGAAAAGTTCTACAATCTTTGTGAAAGCATTTGGTTCGAAAGAAATAGGTGAAAGCTCTAAGCCAATGTTGTTCAAATCGCCCAAGAAGATTGTCTATTCCCCTAAGGTGATTTTCCATTATTGTGATGCTTTTAGTCATATAAGACTTTGTTGCTTCAAGATGCTGCATAATTTAAGATGGAGGTGCGCAGTGTCTAAGGAAGTGCATACTCCCCGTGGCGCATTAGTTGTGACAAAGCAAAAACAAGTGTGGATGAAGGAGACTAAATGTATGTTGGAAGAACATTATTCTCCAAAGTCAATTGCGGATGGAATATGGTATTTCGATAGTGACTATTCTCGACACATGATAGGTGCAAATACTCTTTGTATTCTTTTCTAATTTGCTAGTTTAAATATTTTGAATAACTCTTATTTTCCATTTTTAACTAATGTTGATGTATTTGAGTGAATTTAACAAGAATGTTAAAAGCCTGCCTAAGGAAAAGCAAGGTCTAGAAATGGCCTTACAAACACAACGAGGGGAGTTGGAAATTGTGTAGGATGGTTTAAGAGCCAAAAGCAACAATTAAAGAGTGATATTTGTATAGGTAAAGGATTATTTAGACACTATAACGTGGTCCAAGGATAAGGATATTTCCCCTCTTCATGGCCAATTAGCACCAAATAAGGCTAACATAGCGAAGTTAGAAGGAATTGAAATAATAGAAATTCATGAAAACTTGCTAGTAACAATGTTGATCATAAAAACTAGGCCTACTACAAGGTTTAGTTGAAATATGGGCCATTTTTCTCCAACATTCCTTTCAAACTACTTTGTCAGATTCTTAAGAATTTTTATCTACTGAATCCATCAATAGAGGATTTGTGATGTTCTAGAATTGTTGTCACTATTTAAAAAGGTGTAAAGGGGTTGTAGATGTTAGAGTTGTCAATGCCATGGCTGATGTTGTTGTAGTGGGTGCTACTAATTCTACTCTCACAAATGCTTTTGTCAATGATAACTAACTCCTTTTATTGTTACCTTGTTGAGATGTTAGAACTTTTTACTGTTATGCTTTTATTTTTGGGTATTGTACTTTGACTTTATTTTTATGCTCTTTGTGATATTGGGAAGTTGTAATATTATTATTTGCGTTTTTATCACTAGAAATACAAAAGTACGTAATAAAATTCTTGTTTATTAAAGACTATATTTCTTGAGATGATAAACATTACGGGTGAGCATTTGATCGAGTTGAGTCGAAGTCAAAAAAATTTCGAGTTAGTCGCGTTGACGAATCCTATTTTACCAACCGAACTCAATTTGATTTTTCTTAATCGAGTCGAATCGAGTCAAAAATTTTTGAGTCAAGTCGAATTGAGTTAATGAATCTTATTATTTATACTTAATGTTGCATTTACATTGACCGATTATTTAACTAGTAGACGAAGTGCAAGCTTTTAGAATAATTTTGAGTAAAGGAAAAAGGGAAAGTGGGGCAATTCGGGAAGGAAAGTAAGGCTACCAGGTAAATATTTATCAAAACGACGTAGTTTTGTCTTTTCTTATTTGAATTTTCGAATAACTCGAATTAAGTGTGAGTGTTCGGTCGAATCGAGTGAAATTGTTCAAGTTAAACGAGAAAAATTAATAATGTCAAATTAAAATCTTGTTACAATATAACTATTTCCATGTTACAGTACATATATTTGAAACCATATATATTTGAAAACTTTTTTAAAGAATAATAATAATAATAATAATAATAATAATAATAATAATAAGATATTTTAGTATGATAAAATTGAATCATTAATCACTTATTTAGATTCCAAAATTATTATTTTATAAAATTTTAAAATTTTTAACTTTTTTTAAAAAATTATAATTGTTGACACCATTTTTTGGATAAAACGGGGTCGACTTGGGTTTTAAAAAATGAAACGGGAGTCGCCACCAATCCTTTTTTATGATGTGTGATTGGATCACCTCGAAAAGTGGTTATTTTTAATAAACGGTTTGATTTTATTAAAACAACAAGTTTGGTCCACGAAATTCAGAAAAACGGGTTCGGGAGTCGGTTACGAACGAGGAAGGATTAGCACCCTTGATACGCCCAAAATTGGTACCTAGTTGATTACTTAATGTCTTAATGTCGAAAATTGAGAACTTTGAAGAATTTTAAAAATACGATCCTTGAATTAAAACGTTGAAAATTTTCAGGAAAAGAGGCATATTTCACGTTATTCGAGAAAGAAAATCATATCCAGTAAGTTAGGACACAATGTCTCGAATTACCAATACGCGAATGAAAAATGCTTATTTAAAAGATATTTAACTATCTTGGATTAGAAAAGGGATCACGACCAGTAAGTTAGGACACGATCCTTTTTTAATTCCCGATATCGTTTAAAACTTGAGCTTGAAAAGATTCGTGTAATAAAGTTTAAAAGAATATTCAATTGTTTAAATCAAATGAAGAAATCACAACCCAATACGTTAGGGCACAATTTCTCAAAATATTAAACATTGAATATTGCATTTATTTCGAAAAATCCTCGTCTCGAGAAAACAACGTGTCACATCCAATGCGTTAGGACACAACGTATTGAATTCTCGATAACAATTTTTTTATCATTTTTAAAAGAGTAATCTCTATTATTTAAATTCAACGAAGAAAATCGGAACCCAATACGTTAGGGCTCGATTCTCTCGAAGATCCAAAATACCGAATATTACTTATATTTTTAAAATTTCTTTTTTGAAATCTAAAAAATGGGTGTAATGAAATGATGATGATAATGTAAGTAAAATAATCACGAGCAAAACAAAATATAAATAAGTAATGAGACTAATATATAAAAATATCAAATGACAAACCTAAGCAAGATAAAATAACAATAGCAGACATGTACATGAAGAAAATAAATAAAGATATATATATGAATTATAAAAATAATGGAAATATATAAAACATGTATATATGAAAGTATGTATATATATAAATTAAAGAGTATATAAAAGTATAGAATTACATATATATATATATGAAAATTAAGAATATGTATATAAATATATATGTATATATAAGGTATAGAAAACATATATATAAAAATACATATATAAAGAAGTATAGATATATAAGAAAATATAAACATATATATAAAATAAGGTGTAAAGATATATAAATAGTTATATAATAGTAATATAATAGGACAAGTTTATTTAAAATTTAAATAAGTAAATATAAATAAAAATATAACAATAATAAGGAGGAACTAATAGTATAATAATAGAAGCGTAAATATATATACATAAAGGGAAAATATAATAATAATAACTAGATTAGTTAATAAAACAACAAAAATAACAAAATGGACCAATTTGAACTAAAACTAAAATTCAAAGGTTAAAACTATAATAAAATAGGCAGAGGAGGACCAAAACGGAAGGGCGTGAAAGGAAGAAGGACCAAAGAGGGAAATAACCCCTCGCTTATAAAACGCACAGCTTCAAGGTGGACCAGATTGTAAAGCAAAATAGATTACAGGGCAAAATAAAAAAAACAAAAGAGCTCGATTGCAAAATCATTTAAAATCGGAAGGACTGAAAGCGCAATTAGCCCTTTCGCTAAAAAACACGCGGATCCTGGCCTGGAGCGAGTCGGGTGGATCGGGTCAAAGCCAAAACGACGCCGTTTTGGGGCTTAAGGACGCCGGCCAAAACGGCGTCGTTTTATCAGGGTATAAAAGCCACTATTTGGGGAAAAAATCATTTTGCATTTGAAAAAGAAAAAAAAAGAAAGAGGGAGGGGATTTTCTCTCTAGACTAAGTCCAAGTTCCGGCCAGGGATCACAGACTGCCGTCATGGCGTCGCCGCCACCACCATACACGGTGGTCGGAAAATTTAAAAAAAGGTAAATTTTTTTTATTTTCATTTTTTTATGTTCTTGCATTGATAGAGAAAGAAATAAAAAAGGCTAATGCGTAAAAAAATGAATGGAAAATCACCTTAGATCTCCTTTTCTTTTGAATCTGTTTTTCTCTTTTTTATTCCTAAAATATCCATACAAAATTAACAAAAAATGAGAAGAAGACCATTTTTTTACAAAACCTCAAGATCGGTTCCCCCCCTTTTTTTGTTTCTGCTATGGCTTTATAGCCATTTTACAACTTGTGTTCTATTATTTTTTCTTTTCATTTCCTTCTCTGGCTTTGCAGGCAAGTGGTGATGGGACGGATGGGACGTGCGCGGAGCAAGTGGCAGAGCAGTTGGTGGCTACAGCGGTGGGGTGGTTGACCAGCAGGCCCTAGGTGCGGCGCACCTAGGGTTAGGGTTGTTTTCTGCTATTGGGTGTTGGGCTAGGGTTTTTTGAATATTGGGCTATAGGTTTTGGGCTTAGGTGATTTGGGTTTAGATGATTGGGCCTTGGGTCAAAAAATTGGGCCCTACAGCTGCCCATCTTTGCTCATTGTCGTGTAACGAGAATAGAGCAAAGACATCAAAAGGGACCAATTTTTGCCCAGTGTCGCTGAATTTTGACTTCTTCTGGCGCTTCTTTTCCTCAAGTAGTTTCACTCCAGTCCACTGTGCCTTGTTGCTTCGATCCATTCCACTGCAACTTCAAAAAGACAAGACTTGTAGCTTCAATCCACTCTGTTGTAACTTCAGAGGGTGAGGTTTATGGTTTAAATTTACTTCCCTACTATCTTGGGAAGATAAGATTTGCCATCTTTGATCTATTCCACTACTGCTTAGGGTGACAGAATCTGCAATCTTCAACCTACTCCACTACTGCTTAGGGAGATAGGACTGTTTGGGGAGATAGGACTGGATGCGATCTGCTCTACTGCAACTTTAGAGAGATAAGGTCTACCATCTCCAATCTGTTTAACTGCAATGTCGGGGAAATAAGATTTGTCGTCGTAGCTTCAATCTATTTCATTACACCGCCAGGGAAGTAAGATTCGTTGTTGTAGCTTCAATCTATTTAACCGCAATGTCGGGGAAGCAAGATTCGCCGTCGTAGCTTCAATCTGTTCCACTGCACCACCTGGGAAGTAAGATTCGCCGTTGTGGCCTCAATCTTTTTAATTGCAATGTCGGGGAAAGAAGATTCGCCTTTGTAGCTTCAATCTATTCCACTGCACCGCCTGGAAGTAAGATTCGTCGTTGTGACCTCAATCTTTTTAATTGCAATGTCGAGGAAGCGAGATTCACCGTTGTGGCTTCAATCTGTTCCACTGCACCGCCTATGAAAGTAAGATTCACCGTTGTGGCCTCAATCTTTTAAATGCAATGTCGGGGAAACGAGATTCGTCGTTGTAGCTTCAATCTGTTCCATTGCACCACCTGGGAAAGTAATATTCGCCGTTGTGGCCTCAATCTTTTAAATGCAATGTTGGGGAAGCGAGATTCGCCGTTGTGGCTTCAATCTGTTCCACTACACTGCCTGGGAGATAGAATTACTGGCTTCAATGTACTCCACTATAACCACAGGGAGGTAAAATCCGCCATCTTCGATCTGCTCCACTACCGCTTAGGTAGGCAAGGCTTGTGTCTTCGATCTGCTTCACCGTCAATGCAGGAAGGCAATATCTGTTATCTTTGATCTGCTCCACTACAACCGAGGGAGGCAAGGTTTGTGTCTTCGATCTGCTTCGCTGTCAATGCAGGAAGGCAAGATCTGCTATCTTTGACCTACTCCACTACAACCGAGGGAGGCAAGGCTTGTGTCTTCGATTTGCTTCGTTGTCAATGCAGGAAGGCAAGATCTGCTATCTTTGACCTGCTCCACTACAACCGAGGGAGGAAAGGCTTGTGTCTTCGATCTGCTTCGCTGTCAATGCAGGAAGGCAAGATCTACTATCTTTGACCTACTCCACTACAACCGAGGGAGACAAGGCTTGTGTCTTCGATCTGCTTCGCTGTCAATGCAGAAAGGCAAGATCTGCTATCTTTGACTTGCTCCACTACAACCAAGGGAGGCAAGGCTTGTGTCTTCGATCTGCTTCACTGTAAATGCAGGAAGGCAATATCTGCTATCTTTGACCTGCTCCAATACAACCGAGGGAGGCAAGGCTTGTGTCTTCGATCTGCTTCGCTGTTAATGCAGGAAGGCAAGATCTGCGATCTTCATTGATCTGTTCTCTGGGGAACATGACCTGTACAATGAACCTAATTATGTCTAATTATTAGGATGGCATGATCAAAATGAATCAAATGCTCCTAAATAGACATGTGTGAATGGTGTTTGAATGAATGCAAAATTTTATTTTTCCGAGAATGATCCCGCTTAGGTTGTCATTACTCGAACTTTATTAAGGCTTTGTGACTAACGTGCCACGACGCCTTTTTACTTGACTGGCTTTTCTGAAGAAACATTTAGCCAGGTTGCCCCCACTGTGAACCTCAAAGTTTAATCCATTGGGGCGCAAAATTTGTACCATCATTCTCCTACTGTAATCCAAGAGTAAAAATATGTGCCTTTCCTCAATCTTCTCCTAAGGATACAGAATGTGAAGCTCTTTGGTCCTTTATGACATTCTAATGGTGTCATACCAAATGCTCATGCACAAAATGAAGAATTTCTTCTCCGAGGAAACCTCTTCCTATTGCTTGGTGGTTATTGCTTGCTTGTTTATTGAAGCCTTATTACCGATGCGACATCTTGTCATTTTGCTCAATCAATGTTTTTGAGAACAAAATCCGAAGAGAAAGTCTTAATTTAGACTCTTCCTTCTCAGTTTTCCTTCCTTTAAACTTGGTGCATTTTAAACAATAGTCCTGTTTCAGGTTCCTGTATTATTTAGAAACTTTTAGAGTAATATGCAAAACTTCCCTTGTGAAAGTTTTATTAGTCCATTAATCATTATTCCAATGCAATATGTTTGTAAAAAGGGTCATAACAATGGATAAGAATAAAGTTGGTTCTGAGCATAGCTCGAAAGGAATAAATTATCAAAATAGAAAGATAATAAAGCAATTGATTGAGAATGTGTATCTTGGAAAAGAATGAAGTATTCCAAGAACAACAAATTTAATATAAATAATATAAAAATTGGGTGCCCTAGATATCACAGCTCGAACTTCTCTGTGCAAACTTTCTGAATACCATTCTGAGTTTGACATGTGTTTAGGAGATCTACAGTGACTTTGTCGATGCCCCAAGATGTCGCCTACCCTTTCCTATTGATTCAGGTATAGCAAGATCACCATATGCCCCTATCTGATCAAAATTTGAGCTGCTCTAATCGCCTTATGCCCCAATTTGATCCAAAATTTGAGTCGCCCTTTTCGGGTTTTCAACTCAAGTCCCCTTTGGCCTAAGATGCCCTTTGCGGGTTTTCCCCTTAGCCTCTCCATTTTTCATTTTTCATTTTTCATTTTCATTTTTTTAACTCAAAGTGCCCTTTGTGGGTTTTCACCTTGGTCCTTTCTTCTTCTTTAAACAATGTGTTTCTTGACTGGATCCGAGTTTATAGGATTAGCAATCTCACTCAGGATCAGTGCTCCTCTAAAAATGGTCATCTATACAACATAGGGACATTCCCGGTTTGACATTCATTTCCCTCTAGAATCCTTTCGTTGAGGAAGGATCTTCTTTCAACATCCAACCCTCTTGTGGAATTCTCTGGGACGACCCTGTTTGTCATGGGCTCGTATCATTTGCCTTGGCACATCTGACTCTACTAAATAGCTTTTAGTCTTTTTCCTTATGATCAGATTGGATTCATTTTGCTCAACTGAAACCAGGGAACAAGGATTTTTACTTCAATATGTAGAACTACTTCCGTCTTGTAAACTAGAGAAAACAGTGTTGCCACAGTCAAAGTCCCGATAACCTTTCGAAAAATGAGGAAGGCAGATGGTAACCTCACATGCCAACCCTCGTAAGTCGGAAGGGCTGAAAGCGCAATTAGACCTTCCGCTAAAAAACACGCAGATCCTGGCCTGGAGCGGGTCGGGCGGATTGGGTCAAAGCCAAAATGATGTCGTTTTGGGGCTTAAGGACGCCGGCCAAAACGACGTCGTTTTATCAGGGTATAAAAGCCACTATTTGGGGAAAAAATCATTTTGCATTTGAGAAAGAAAAAAAAGAAAGAGGGAGGGGATTTTCTCTCTAGACTAAGTCTAGGTTCCGGCCAGGGGACCGCCGCACTGTCGTCGCCGGCGTCGCACCGGCCACCGTACACGGTGGTCAAAATTTTTAAAAAAAAGGTAAATTTTTTTATTTTCATTTTTTTATGTTCTTGCATTGATATAGAAAGAAATAAAAAAGGCTAATGTGTAAAAAAACGAATGGAAAATCACCTTAGATCTCCTCTTTTTTTTTTAATCTGTTTCTCTTTTTTTATTCCTAAAATATTCATACAAAATTAACAAAAAATGAGAAGAAGACCCTTTTTTTACAAAACCTCAAGATCGGTTCCCCCCTTTTCTTTTTTGTTTCTGCTATGGCTTTATAGCCATTTTACAACTTGTGTTCTATTATTTTTTCTTTTCATTTCCTTCTCTGGCTTTGCAGGCAAGTGGTGATGGGGCGGATGGGATGTGCGCGACACAAGTGGCAGAGCAGTTGGTGGCTACGGTGGTGGGGTGGTTGACCAGCAGGCCTTAGGTGCGGCGCACCTAGGGTTAGGGTTTGTTGTTTTCTGCTATTGGGTGTTGGGCTAGGGTCTTTTGAATATTGGGCTATAGGTTTTGGGCTTAGGTGATTTGGGTTTAGGTGATTGGGCCTTGGGTCAAAAAATTGGGCCCTACAATAATTTTTTTAAAATACAAAATTTAAAATTTTTATAAATATTTTGAATTTTAAAAATTATTTTCAATTTTTAAAAATTATTTTGATTATTTTGTAATTTTTGTTAAGAGAGAGACCAACTTGTTCAATTTCAAAATTGATAAGGACCAAAAGGGTACTTATACTAATCTGTTATTTGAATTATTCGAGTTATTCAAATTGTAGAATTTCAACTCGACTCAAACTTGAAATCCAAAATTTCTTATTTGAGTTGGCACGAATAATTCAAAAAACTTAAATAACTTGATTCGACTCGAAATTTGAAATTTTTTTTAATTTTTTCGAATCGAATCGAATCGAATCGAATTTTATTCGCCCCTAATTAACATACACACATTTCATATAGGTTTTCCACATAAAGTTGTACACTCCACAACCAAGCATGCGTGAAACCAAGTAAGGTCCCTCCCAATTAGGTGAGAGCTTTTACCGTTCTCCTACAGACTGCAGTCTTACTTGCCACTCTACTCCATAAAAATAAATCTCCTTGAAATTTTCTTTTACTTTTTTATTGTAATATTGTGGCTTGCTATGACTGTGCCAAGTTAGTTACCACAACGCCCTATTGTATTTCTTAGAATAAATCCAAATTGCTCTTTAAAGAACTCTTATTATTGGTGGATATTGATATATTTTGTTTGTAAAGTGTTTATGCCCATTTTTGCATGTATTACTATCAATGTACCATAGACCAAGCTGAATGATGTGTGTCTTGTGGCTTGGGTTTTTATGGTTCTAATTGCCATAAGATGCCCGACACTTCTCCCCATAATCATTTGCTTTATCTAATTTCATTTTTAAGATTGTTAAGATGTTCTTGTTTGCCAATCCCACTTGCTCATTAGATTGTGGGTAGGCTACAGAAGCATGAATTAAGGCGATATGGAAAATTGCATCTCATTATCTACTATTAACATGTAGTGAATGTGGAATCTACACCAAATTTTCAGGAAAGCTCTTCTACAAATTTAGTAGCAATGGTAAATACAAGCTCTACTTCAGCTTGTTGCTTCTCAGTATCTCTAAAGATATGTATCTTCCCTTTTGGTCAAAAGATACTTGCGTGGCTAAAATGAAGAGAATTTATCTTGTTAAGATGAAAGTTACAGTGTGCCAATGATCAAGCATATAATCAAAAGCATTATTTCTTTTACTAATTTAGACAAGAATGTTCTCACGATTGCTTTTTAGCCTTGAAAAAGTACACAAAGTTCAATCTTATCCAAACTATTTTTTCCCCTTGTACCGTTACATTCTATCTTAAATTTAAAACTTTTAACGTCTAAACATGGATTATTTGAACTGAATTACTATTTATTGATAAATATTTTATTAGTTTTTATCAGTGATATGATAGTCTTGAACTTGAATAAAAAATAATTTATAGGTAAAAATCTATTAAAAGAATATAGTTTTCCAAAATTATATGTTCTCCCCTTCTTTGCCTCATTTATTGGTTTGTTTTTCTTTCTGTTTTTTCCTTTAAAATACTTGTATAATTTGGTGACTAATATTTTCACCCAATAGTGAAGACTTTTTGTTAATTGATATAATAATAAATTTAGTCCTACCAATTTGACCTTGATTTATATAAAATTATAAAATAAAATAAAATTCTTTTTAGAAATTAGAAAATTACAAAATATTTAAAATTATAAATAAATACATAAAAAAAGTTTCTAAAAATTTTACAAGGAAGGGTTTTGATGGCTATCTGGAAGGGTAATCAACTAATATTAAAGAAACTAAAAAGCATGAGCATCCATTTAGCTGACCGTATCTTTGAATAAGCGACGACTCTGAAAAACTTTCCAAACAAGAGAGTAACAAAATAAAATCAAATACTTCTTAAAAACGATTCAAAATTAAACAAACTGTTGTTTTTTTTTAAATTTATATTTTTCATGATAAAAATATAAATAAGCATTAGATTAGGATAAACATAGATTAAATAAAAGAAAAATAATTATAAACTTATTCTAACATGTTTTTATAGTAATTGAATATATTAGAAATAATAATTTCATCAAAAATTTATTGACTTATGGTTGGTTGAAGAAGAAAATTTGATTTGAAGTAAAAAGAATAATACAAATTTTGATGTAAAGAACATACTTTTCAACATGATTTGTAAACATTAAATTTTTTAATTCAAGCTTCATTAAGAATATGTATACAATTTTTAGTTCGAGTTTACAATAAAATTGTGCTCTCATTTAATACATAATAATTAGTAATTGAATTAGATATTAATTATTATCATTATTATTATTTTCTGATTTGAAAGAAAAAACTATTAATAGTTACATTTTAAGGGATAAGGTTGACAATTTAATGTTTTTATTTAACTTTATTATAAAAATTTTAATACCTAGCACTATAAATAACTTTTATGTTATTTTAATTTTTTTTTAGAGAATTTTGTCTATAATTGGAGGAAGAGAATCGGGTTGCTTGGAATCGAATCCAAGCTTTTATGCCTACAACATAATGCTCTTGTCATTGGGCCGAGAGATTGTTGACAGTTTTGTCTACTTATTAGTGCAACAAAATTAAACTAAATGTAATATTAAAATTTATAAAACAATTTGTTAGAATCCAATACATTTTAAAACCGAAGTGTTTGGTTAATTTGAGAAGTTTATTACCTTCAAGCTAAAATATAACTACGTAATTTTTTAATTATTTGTGATATTTTTTCTTTGAATTATATTATTTATATTCTTAATTATATTATTTATACATATATTTTATTTATTATTGGTTTAAAGAATAATTAGAGAAAAATGAGCTTCAATATTTTTTTAGCAAATTTTTGCAAATTAGACTTTCAACACAATTTCAGTGTTTTGACCATAACTTAAGATACAAAATTATATTTTAAGCTCATAATATTTCAATTTAAAGGAAATTGAAAGATCTAATCGAATTAATTTCATGACTCAAGCCCAAAAAGCATCACAGTGCCTAAAAATGGCCTGAAAGTTTGACACGAAAATTATCAAGAAATCTAGAAAAATTCTACTTTATTTAATTTATGACACTTTTGTGTTTTTTTCCCATTATATTATCTTTTCCCTATAAATAGACTTCATTAGGTTAGGACTGGGAGATACCTAGACCCAGGAGCGAAGCCAGAACAATTTTTTAAGGGGGGCCGAATGAAATTTTAATTGTTTATAGTCTATATCTTTATAATTTTTAAAAGATTATATTGAATTTTTATAATTTTAGGGGAGCCAAAGTGCAATTTTACCTTTACTAATTTAAAATTTTAAAAAAACTAAAGGGACTAAATAATAATTTTTCATTTTAAGTGGGGTCGGGGCACCTACCAGCCCCCTAGCTTCGCCAGAGCCTAGACCTAGTGATAGCCACCTTAGTCCTATTTTATTTTTGCATTTTATTTTCTCTATGAATTTCTAAATCATTTTTTCTAGTAAAAGGATTATCAAAAGTTAGAATCAATAAATTCGTGAGGCTGAATTTGTGCTTAATCCTTCTTAGTTCTTCAATATTTGTGCATATTCTGTTCTAATTACAATAGTTAATGTTTGTTAAATATTCGACCAATATTTGATAGCTTAGAATGATTGTCTGTTAATTAGAATAATTAAATATGTAAATGTTTAATTCATTCTAATACTTGCAATGAACTGCATAATTGTTTATGTTGTAGTTTATGATTATGTGGTGTGGATGTGTGATCTAGTTTAAATAAACCCCTTTGAGCTGAGTTTGTTCGTAAGAATTAAATCTTTCTCGCTCTTAATGCAGTTGGTAAGTTAAATCTTGGGTGTTGAGTTACAAGGTTATTTATTGGTTAGGTATGTAATTTAAAACAAGTTGCCTCTTGGTTACCAAACAAATAATGAGAGATCGGTTGCCTAACATTGAGTCAGCAACTAGTTAAATTTATTAAAGGCAGTGAAGATATGGTTGTGTTGATGATCGAATCTATGGATCAAACAGAGATTTTACCTTTGGCTGGAGTTTTTTCCATTGATCTTTCTCAAACTTTTAATTATTAGTTTCTTTGTTTAGTTTTTAATTTTAATTTAGTTTATTTATTTTCTGAACCTTTTTTATTTGAGAAATAAAATTATCATTCGATCTCTACTTATTGCTTTTTATTAATTTATATTTTTAAGTAGGTTTTAGTTTTGAAGTTTGGACAGCCATCACTACTATTATTTTATTATATATATTTATAAAAGTCAATGTATCGATGTTGATATGCTTTTTAGAGAGAAAACAAAATAGTTATTCAAAATATATGGATAATAGAAGGATTTCACTGATAATGACTAAAATATACGGAGAGGATGGATTTTGGTGTCTTTGAAATTAGTATGGGACAGTTACGCAATCTTGTATAAAAGAGAGAGGAAAGGAATCAACTTGAATATGGTGTTTGTCGCCACAATAATGATTCTTTTTCCCTTTGGTAATGAAGTAAGTCCAGTACCCCCCAAACTAATATCTTATTGTTCATATTATTAAAATTAATAATTTATATTGACGTATTTATTTTTTCGGCTTATATTTATATATTTTCTATGCATGTGAATACATTTTAACATTTTAGTAATTCCTACTATCGTGTTTATGGCATATTTATGATGAAGGTAATATATATAATAAATATATTTATAAAAATAGTGATTTAAAAATTAAATAAAATTTTAATTGAAATGATAAAATTATTAAAAAATTACAGTATTTTAAATTCAAATCTCATCAAGTATGTATATATTTATATGTTTTAAAAAGACAAAATATCACTTATTATTATTTTTTCTTCTTAAAACTCTTGATATTCAATAATCGCATTAAAAAAGTTCCAACTTCATCAAATCCCTAAGTGGGAGGCAGATTTTCACAACCCCGTTTTCTCCGTGACGAAACTTGAACACAAAATTTTATATAAAAGATGGAGCATTTCATCGCTGGATGCAAGTAGTTATGATCCAATTAACATGATCCCACCGATTAACTTCAATGACGATGACGAAGACAAAGTAGCGATAGGGTTATTGCATTTCATCTCAAAGTGGGGAATATTTTAAATTACCTTTTTCATTTAGAATCTTTGAATCATGAGTACCGCGGAGTTCCATGATCGAAACTTTTATACACTAAATCTGGTGGTGTCGTTTAGTCTAGATGTTCATTCTCCGATTGGCACTTCTTTTTACCAAAATACTATTCATATTCATGTTATAAATTTAATCTTTTTGAAATTTTTACTTACAATATATCTTATTATTATCTAGCATTTGTATGCTAAGTAAAACAAAGTATGAATGGAAGTGATAGTAAAAGCGGGCACTTCTAATAACATTCCATAAAACATGATAAAACAAGGGACAATTAATTGTTTATGCAATTCAGTTTTCATATGTTTGGGGAGCATAACTCAATGAGAATAACCTACTATCTTTAATACTTGTACAACTAGTGATTCAAGTTCTATTACACCCTAGTATATCAACCTCACTTTTGTATTTAAAGACTAGTTCTCTTACTTCTAAGCTCTTCCATTGACAACTTAGGCAATAAATAAAGCTTGTTTACTCTCTCAAATGCACTCTCACAAAAATGTTCCTTAATGAACAAACTAAGTGCTCTAAATGCTTCGTTACAAAACCTATACAAGTCTCTTATATAAGAGTTTTGAGACTTACTAACATACTAGAAATTAATTACAATCCAATCCCTTATTCTCAACAGCTAAAATAACACAAATATAATATAAAAATAATGACCAATGAAAATTGGGATGTTGCAGATAAGTATGCAAAGTTTATCCCAATCCAACATCCTTAATCCAAGGGATTTGGTTTGTAATATCCAATTCGATCCAATCCTCAAGATGTGTTTCTCCAAATGGATTAATCTTCATTGATGAGCTTAAATAAATCTGCAATATTAAAATCATAACCCATAGATTTTGTTTCAAAAATTTCCAATTTCAAATATGAAAACGATGATGAGTACTTGCCTCAACACTAATTGAAGTTGAAGAAACTCGAAAGTAAACACTTAAGACTTTGTACAAATATGAAGTTTACCCATCAATGTATCAATTAGTTTTTATTTACTACATAGGGGGAATAACCTACAAAATGTTGAGATTAGTATACTATTGAACGAGTATTAAACAAGGAGGAAGACAAGAAGGAGAGGTTGGTGGATGGGAGGGCCAATTCACCTATAATAAGAAAAAAGTCGAAGCTAAGAAGCTAGAGGAGAAGGTTTAATTTATACTTAAGGTTGTTCTTAGGGAAGTAGGAGAGATCCTTAGTCCCTCATGCTTTAGGGCTTATATAAAGGGGCCAACCATTGTCCTGTAATGCTAGGTAGTTGATAGTACGAGGGGATCTGCATGACCGTATGGTCAGACAAGTGGCAGGGTCGTTACAATTTAATTGTCTCCATATTGTGTATTATGTGGTCCTGCTCTGCCATTCTCAACCCTGAGGTTATACGAGGTTATTACACCTTAGTGGTTCCTACAGAGGGTGTGTAGCAAGTAGTCCCCATGGGAGGTGTGTAACAGCTTATCTCCTGAACCACAATTTAGAGAAAAAACTCCTAAATCTTATAAAACCTAAAAACCTAAATGTTTAAAAAATCTACAAAATTTGTGTGTTAGATAATGAAAATTAAGGAGGAATGTAACACTCTCAACTCGACCCGAACTGACAGATCCGAATCTTGGGCATTACCAGACCAAAACTTTTTAGCCAAATTAACTAAACCATATTAGATAGAATTATATATAAGACATACTCTTTTTAAATTATATTCAAGAATAAATTTCAAGAAAACAAATATGGTGCTTAAACATAAACTATTACAAAATTTCTCAATAAATCTACCTAAAACAATCATCTACTAATTACAAATTCATTAAGAACTCCTACAATATGCCACCCAAAACAACTCTGTATGCATAATAACCCGACACGCCTCTTCCTTGGCGTAATCCTGACATCGTCCCTTCGGGCATACTCTCTTATCATCGAAACCTGAAACAATTAACAAGTCTTGTAAATTCATGAGTAACTAATGAACGTCATTTCATTGAACCTTGATGGTTACTTCATATTCTTTAATTATCATTTATACGTTAACCAACTTTCTAAACTATCTATCGGGCGAATACTAATATAGTTTGATTCACGTATGTGTCAACTGTCATATTCATAATATTCTAATTCTCTCTCACCTGATTAACTAAAGATTCTTTGAAATAATAATTAAGTCTCTCATTAACATATATACTTCCCAGCAGAACTTATCTTCAAAATCCGTTTCGTATAGATCATATATTATTACTTAAACTTTTCACAAAACAATTGTTCCTAACATTAACCATAGACGAATACATACACATTAGGCGAAAACTTATACAGATCTGAGTACCATCAAATTATTAAATCAATCATATCCACAATTTAGTGAGTATCATTATATCGATAGAGTACTTCATAAATCAATTTGATGACATCCACAACAGTCTCACCGATCCGTCATTTTTCTTAACGAACAGAACCGGTGCACCCCAATATGAAAAACTAGGTCGAGCAAAACCTCTATCTGTCAACTCTTGCAGCCGTGCTTTCAAAATTTTTAACTCGATAAGAGCCATTCTGTAAGGTGCTATCGATATCGGTGATGCTCCCGGTACAAGTTCTATAGCAAACTCAACCTCTCTGACCAGCGGTAATGCAGGCAACTCCTCTGGAAATACATCAGGATATTCACAAACCACTGGCACTGATTCAAGCTTCAATTCAGACACTTTAGTATCTAATACATAAGCAAGATAAGCATTGCAACCTTTTCTCACATATTTGTGTACTGACATAGCTAATATAGTAATAGGCAACCCACTCGAATTATTTGATTCAATATGAAGCGTTTCGACGTTCTGACATTTTAATACGATAAGCTTTCATCTACAGTTTATAACAACATCATGCAGAGTTAGCCAATCTATACTCAGAATCACATCAAATTCATCAAACGGTAGTAACATCAAATCAGTCGAAAAACTGTAACCCCGAGTCATCAAAAGACAATTCTTGTAAACTTTATCAACTAGCACATACTGAACTATGGGGTTCGATACTTTAACCATGAATTTAGTGGACTTAATAGGTAAAATCTTACTAAATACTAAATTCGCACAAACATACCAATGGGTTGATCCCATATCAATCAAAGTAGTTACATCAGTATCATAAATAAAGAAAGTATTAGTAATAACATCTGGCGCAGAAGCATCCTCCTGTGCGTGAATAGCATAAGCCCTAGCTGGTGTTCATGCCTTGGATCTCACAGCAGAGTCTTTAGTCACACCACGGTTACCACTCACAATTTTAGGATTACGAGGTGGTCTACCTCTCGCAGCTGTGTTGCTTGGTCTCGTAGTTTAAACTTTTTTTTTCTCGGATTTCTCTGGGCAACTTCTAAGATAATGGTCTAAGGAACCACACTTGAAACACACTCCATTCTTTACTCGACACTCACCATAATGTGGTCTGTTATAGTGCTTACACTAGGGTCTGGCATCTCTGACACTACCCACGCTCGCTACAGATGTAGCTTGAGGTTTAGGACTAGAGTGTCAGGTACCTTAATCTCTACTAGAATATCCCACAAAAGCAGTAGAATGGTGGTGATGTGCATTTGATTTCTTTGATACTGACTGATAGGACTTCCTAGTCAATCTCTTTCTCAAGTCTTTAGCTTCAAAATCAGCACGTCCTTTTTCTTTACTCAATTCTTCGGCCTTATGTGCCCGATTGACCAATACAATGAATTCTTTCAGCTCAAGAATTCCAATCAAAAGCTTAATGTCCTCGTTTAACCCTTCTTCGAATCTTTTACACATAGAGGTCTCAGTTGGAATACACCTTAGGCATATTTGCTCAATCTGATGAATTCTCGCTCGTATTCTAATACAGTTATATAGCCCCATTTGAGCTCCAAAAATTCTTTACATTTCTGATCCAGAAACCTCTGATTGATGTATTTCTTTCAAAACTCTGTTTGGAAAAATTCCCAAGTGATTCGCTCTTTCGGCATAACTGAAATCAACGTATTTCACCACTGGTAAGCCGAATCTTTCAATAGTGATACTACACACTTGACACACTCGGCCGGTGCATAAGACAATTCATCGAAAACCCTGATTGTATTCTCTAATCAGAATTCAGCTCTCTCAGGATCATCTTCAGCCCCATATTTACGTATCTTATCAATAGGAAGCTTACTAACTCAGATAGGTTCCATACCTTGAGGAATAACGAGAACCGATTTGGGAGTAGGAGGGGGTGGAGGTTGTCGAGCAGTCGGGTTCGTCCGTACGAACCCGGTGAACCATTCATTCATCATCTAGAAGAAGGCTTCTTTAGCCGTTCCTCCCCGGTGTAACACCCCTTAACCGTATCCAACACCGGAATAGGGTACGAGGCATTACCAAAACACATACACTTGTAAACGTATTTAACCGAGTTATAAAATTTCATCAAAATTAAAACTTTCAAAATAATTAACATGTTTCTATAACTTTTCACAATATATCCTCAAAATATTATAATCATAATAATTAGGGCCTGCGAGACCCGATACATACTCATGCAATTTAATGCTTCATTTCCATTTCATTCAATTCGCAATTTCTCATGCTCATAATTTAAATCATATCACTAGCAATTTCCATTTAAATCACTTACAATTCAATGACATCAAATTCAAAACTAATACGTATTTACCATTTAACTCAATGTTTATTGATTATACCATTCAATAACACATTTATGAAATTCTCAATTTAGCAATGAAAATATCACTTTAGTTTGAATAACAACATCGTCCTGATATAAATACACTACCACTTATCCATTTACTTTAATTCTTTCGGGCCCATTTGTCACTTACCATCCTTAATCAAATTAGGGAACGGTCACGGAAAATTGAGTACTTCACTTTCACTTTGCCATAGTATAACTATGGTCTTACGTATGATCACTTATCACTTGTCCCTGATCAGATAAGTGTAGCCACCTATCACTTTGTTTCTGATCAGATAAGTGTAGCCACTTATCACTTTGTTTCTTGATCAGATAAGTGTAGCCACTTATCACTTTATTTCTTGATCAGATAAGTGTAGCCACTTATCACTTTGTTTCTTGATAAGATAAGTGTAGCCACTTATCACTTTGTCTCTTGATCAGAAGTACTCAAATCCGGCGTTCCGCTCAATTTGATCATTTATTCATATATCAGGCTTACCAACATGTGTTAATTCATAAACCATTCATGGTATTATTTCATGCCAAATCATATACTGAATATACCATACACACATACTATGAAACTTTATTTTCACACATGAGCTTAAACCATGACCAATAATGCACAAAAATAAGCATCATTCATATTTCATCGTTTATGAGTTATAATCAAACATATGACCATTTATACACGAATCATTCATATATTTCCCAATTTTCCTCCTCCTCCTCTCCATTCCACATCCTTAATGTGTATAACACACTTAAACAACATTAACCATAATTTCAATATTCACTAACATGTATATTCAAAGCTGTTTATCCGAGTCAGAGTCACTAAATTATTTTTATCCGGAGCTACAGAGCTCCAAATTAAGATCCGTTAATTTTCCTGAAACTAGACTCACATATCTTCATATCATAAAATTTTCATAATTTTGGTTCAGCCAAATAGTACAGTTTATTCTTTAAAGTTTCCCTGTTTCGCTGTCTGACAGTTCCGACCACTCTTCACTAAAAATTAATTATCTCATTGTACAGAATTCAGATGATGTTTTAGCTTGTTTCTTCTAAAATAGACTCATTAAGGATTCTAACCATATAAACTATAACTCATAATCATTTTTTACAATTTTAATGATTTTCCAAAGTCAGAACAGGGGAACCTGAATTCATTCTGACCTTGTCTCACAAAATCTATTATATCTCATGATTTACAATTCCATTGCTTACATCATTTCTTTTATAAGAAACTAGACTCAATAAGCTTTAGTTTCATATTTTATTCATCCTCTAATTCAATCTCTACAATTTTGGTGATTTTTCAAAGTTACACTACTGCTGCTGTCCAAAACTGCTTTAGTGCAAAATGTTGATTTCCATTTTGCCCCAAATTTCACAGTTTATACAATTCGGTCCTTTCTCAATTAACCCTCAATTAATCTAATTTTCTCATTTAGTACTTTACTAGACATTATAAGTTGTTACACAACTATTGAAATTCAGAATTTCCACATATAACTCTATCTTCAAACTCTTTTACTATTAGGTCCCAAACATTCACTTTCTATTCAATTCTTTCAATAAAATCAGCATATGAACAATTTAAAGCTCTAATTTCATGCTAAATCATCATATACTTCCAGCACATATTCATATCAACTTTCAACTTCTTTCATAAAATCAAAACTAATGAATTTAACAAGTGGGCCTAGTTGTAAAAGTCATAAAATACAAAATTTCAAGAAATAGTCAAGAATTGAACTTACTTGTAATAAAAATATGAAGAACCAGCTTGAAGAAGCCCTTCCATGGTGTTTTAGCTGATGAGAATTCAGAAAATGAAGAGAAATCTAGATAATTCCACTTGGGTCCTAACTTTATTAAGCAAATTTTGCAATTTTCCAATTTTGCCCTTAATTCTCCTTACTTTCTTGCTGATTTCATGCCTCTGTTGTCCAGCCCAAATAGACATTGGGTCTATTTGTCTTTTAAGCCCTCTTCCTTTTATCATTTAAGCTATTTAATCATTTCCCAAAATTTTGCATTTGTTACAATTTAGTCCTTTTGTTCAATTAATTATCGAACTTTAAAATTTCTTAACGAAACTTTAATACTAACTTTTAACACTCCATAAATATTTATAAAAATATTTATGGCTCAGTTTAAAATCCCGAGGTCTTGATACCTCATTTCGATTCTAATTATTTTAATATTTATTTCTAGTGCACTATTCACTATTTCAAAAATTTTCCTAACTTCATATTTAACTTATACTTACTAAATTAATAATATTTTCTACCCATTTGTCGAATTTAGTGATCTCGAATCACCGTTCCGACACCTCTGAAAATTCAAGCCATTACATTTTTTTTTCGTCGGATTTGTGGTCCCGAAACCACTGTTCCGACTAAGCCTAAAATCGGGCTATTACACCCGGCCCTCAAATACGGGCCTCGCACCACTTGAAGCTACTCAGTGAATAGAGGCTTGAGCATTACTCTCTACTTTATCGGGATTAGCTCGGTTGGATGTCATTGCTATATGAAAACATGTTTTAAAACGGTCAGGAGATTTCACACTATCACAGGTTATTTACTGGCATATATAGTTATACTTGTACACGCTATGTGAGAATCGACTAAACCGTAGCTCTGATACCAATAATTGTAATACCTCTAACCTAAATTCGTCGCTGTAATAGGGTTATGAAGAATTATCGAAGATTACAAATAAAACGGACAAAAATTTCAAACATTGTATAACATAATAATAATCGCATCAAAACCAATCAAAATCATATATATTGTCTCTTATATGAGCTCTCGAGGCCCTAAATATGCATTAGAAACAAGTCAGGACTAAATCAAAAACTCAGAGAATTTTCGGAAAACATTGAAAAATTTCAAAGCTGCAGGGGTCACACGGCCAATGACACGCCTGTGTCTCAAGCCTTGTGGGTATTCAAAATAAGGACATGTGGCCGTGTCTCAGCCTGTGTTTGTGCCCGTGTAACTCACTGACTTGGGCCATATGGCCAAGCCACACGCCGGTGTGCTAGGCCGTGTGCTATGTCGTGTAACAGTCTGACTTGCAACCTTTTGAAAACTACAGGGGACACACGGTCGTGTCATCTGGCTGTGTGTCACACACAGCTGAGACACATAACCGTGTCTCTACCTGTGTAGAAGAAAAATAGGCTATCTCACAAGCCATTTTTTCACCCAATTTGGCATCAACCTATATCCAACATTGTGCATATAAACAAGCCATATTAAGGCATCCAAAACAAGTATAATCAAGACTTAAACTTATGGTATATTTACATACAACCAATATGCCTTTAGGCACCTCAAATGACAATTCATAACATGTATAATTATGTACATAATTTGACCAAATAAGCCAACAACCTTTCAAGAAATTTGCATCATTTCATGCCACTTAGCTTACTTACCAAAACATACCAAAACTTCCCAATTGGTACTAATTATACCATTCTAAACTAGCATCAATATGCATATATGCCTTCCACAACAAAGCACCAATTCATAACAAACTATATGACATATCTAATATGCACATTCAACATATATTTCATTATCCATAATTCAACCACAATTCAAACTACATATCAACCATATTAAGACAACTTATACACATCCAAAATATGCCAAACACAAGCCAAATAAGTGGCCATAATCACAACAAAACACATATAGGCCAACACTAGCCAGAATAACCTATACATGTCATTATAACCAAAAGCACCAAAAGAGCCGATGGATAGTCTGATATAGCTCCGACAAGCTTCCAACCCGAAGAGCTTCTGATTCACTAAAAACACAGAAAATACACATAGTAAGCACTTCAGCTTAGTAAGTTCGTATAACATAGAATTTTACTTACCATTTAGTTGCAAATTAGGTAAGTAAACATAGCATATCTCAACTCAATTTGGCTAAATGCATAAGCACATATTCACCAACATGTTAGCCATGTAAAACACATATAATAGCCAATAAGCATGGTTGAACATAACAGCTAAGCAAGTTTCATATACATGTAGCATCCATTTCATGTTTCAATATATCATGTAATATCACTTCCATGCGTTTCATGTGTATACCTGTAATAGTTCGAATCGAACTCATATAGTCTCGTAATAAAACATTGCCCATTGAACCATTTAGAATATCGTTGGATACTCGGGATAGCTCACACTATGTGTGCTAAACTGTAATTCGTCAATTCCTGTACATGTATGCTCATATAAGCTATGAATTGATATGCTCTCACAAGCTATAAATCGTAAGCTCATACGAGTTGAGAATCGATAAGTTCTCATGAGCTGCAAATCGATAACCCTAATGGCATATCATTTGTATCCTACGAATTCCTAAAGTTCAAATGGGACTCGGTAATCATCGTACGTCGTCGGATATGCGATCGGTATTTATACATGGCAATTATACAAATCACATACATATAATTTAATTAAAGCATATAAATACTCAATTTAATTACAAGAACTTACCTCGACGAGTATACGTAGATACGGAGGTGATTAATCTAAGATTTTTCCTTTGCCCCGATCTAACTCCGTACGAGGTCTGTCTTGATCTATATAGATAAATTTAATTCAATTTAATATTTTTCTCATTCGATTTAGTCCAACATATATTTTTGGAAAAATTACCATTTTGCCCCTAACTTTTATTTCTTTGCAATTTAGTCTCTATGTTATAAAAATGGAAATTTACACAATTTCATCACAACCCACTAAAGCTGAATATCAATTAGGTCTCTAGTATGCCTAATATTTCATTTATTTTACAATTTCACCATACAATATTTTTTATTTTTTTAATTTAGTCCCTATTTGACAATTTCACTAAAAATTCTTTTACAAAAGTTGTTTATCTAACAACAACCATTCATTTTCTATCATCAAACTTCAAAAATCAAGCATGTTCATCAATGGTAAAACCCTATTGGATTAACAAATTCACAAATTAGTTCCTAGGCTAGCTAGATTAAGCTACAACGATCCCGAAAACATAAAAATCATTAAAAATGAATTAAAAACACATACCTAATTTAAGGAATTAGGGTTGCCAAATGTTAAACTCCGTAAAATGGCTTCCTTCTCTTTTAGTTTCAGTTGTGAAATTATAATGGAAGATGGTGGTAATTTGGTTTTATTTTAATTAACCTTTTATTTATAAATTTCCAAAATTAACCTTAAAACTAACCAAAAGTTTAATAATGTCAAACCATGCTCATCCGCTATCAACATTAATGGGCTAATTACCATATAAGAACCTCCACTTTAAATTCCTATAGCTATTTAATTCCTCTAGCTATAAGAACTCAACTTTTGCACTTTACGCGATTTAGTCCTTTTTATCAAATTAAGCATGTAAATGGTAAAATTTCTTAACGAAATTTTTATAGCGTACTTCTATCATGCTGTAGGCAATAAAATAATAATAAAATTAATTTTCTAACTTTGCATTTGTGGTCCCAAAAATACTGTTCTGATTTCACTAAAAATGAGTTGTTACATAATTAATATTCAATTTAGATTTGGCACGTACCATAAAAAATCCACGTTGATAATATCTTAGGTCATACATAGTACGAATAAGTACAATTCCAACATTTTCATATCATCACAGAGAATATATTTTACTAACATCCAGATACATAGTTCTTTTCGACAACATTCGTAAAACATATTCATTTATTTCACTGGTCTTACTTAGCCCATAATCTTGAGTGCATCAATACTTTATCTAGCCATACTTCATACAAAACAGGCATACTTTATTCATAATTATCACAAAAACATATATACAAATATTACCATACATACATGACAGAACACGCTACAAGGGCCAAACAAAATATGCCATAAATGTTTTACGCAGAATACACCACATAGGCGTCATACAGAGTCTCGTGTTTACTGTCCCAACGGGCTTCCACATAAATTCATGTATCTTGATCTACCACTTCAATTCATACATCATCGATGGCTACACCATGAACATAAATACAATCATATCATATCACGTGCCTTAACCACATGATCCTACACACATTCATGTATCGTGTTATACCATTTCAATTTCATTTTACTGAAGGCTACACCATGAATGGTTCCCAATCATACCAAGCTACCATGGACCTCTACTCTATCGTCTTACACTCATTTTCAAACCACACCAGAGGCTTCACAATAAAACTTTAGCTCAGCATTCACTTACTGAGATGATAAACTCTTTACTGGCTCGTCCAACTTGTATACCAAACCTTACCTGCCTGTTATCAAACATGATTCCTTAAACATGATTATGACTATGAATGGGAAATAACATATGTATCATCATGTGTAATGTATTTGAAGATTGGGATCCTATTAACTAGTCGGGTTGAGTTAGATATAGTTTGTATGCCATTGGATTGTACGAGATTATGTGCTTATGTGCTAAGATGCACCTCGTGTGTCAGGATGCCCTTTATGTGCCAATATGCACTTTGTGCATCAGGATGCACTTCATTTGCAAAGATTGCACTTCGTGTGCCAATATGCGCTTTGTGCGCCAATGATGATCTTTGAGCACCAATATGCACTATATGTGGCAATTTACCCTACTTCAGTTTCTCTGATGATGCACCTCAATGCTAGTTAGTGTGTTGGCCGGGCGATTCGTGTATCATGTATTGAAAAATTGAAGAGGATGGATAATGACTTGAACATTTTAGAACATGACTTGGTTGGATAATGAGTACATATATATATGTATGTGCTTGTGTTGAAGCATATTACTAATGTTTATGTTATATTATCTTGGATCAGGAATGTACAGCTGAACCTTGTCGCTCAGTGTACGGTTTGTTTATTCAGTGCACAGGTGCAGATATCCTCGAAGCCTAGAAAAAGTGAAGTCAGCAGCTAGACAGTAGCAATCGACTCAACCTAAACTTGTATAACCTTTTCCTTAAGTCAATGGCATGTACTTAGGGAATATTGGGTCTAATGTTAGGAATGGTCTAAATGGATGTATATAAGTTGTGATTATATGAAATTGGTTTTAATCAGGCATATAAATGATGTTAATGGTTTGGTAGCTATGTTTTTGGCAAGTTTGAGTATATGGATTGGTTGATTTGGGGTCTTGGAGCCAAATAATGTTAAACATGCTATGTGGTAATAATTTGAAACAGGGATTTAGTGGTTTGTCTGCAATGTCGTGACATCAGGCCACCTCATCGCGATGTTGACTCTGTTTTATTTTGAAAATCTTACAATTTGGTCATCAGGTTGGGAAACTTGGATATTGTCTTCAATTTCGCAACACCAAGCCCTGAAAATTGCGACATCCACCTGAGATGTTTTGAAAACATTACACTTTAGTCCTTGTTTGATCCTAGGATAATATTGAGCTTTTTGTAAGTTTATATTTGACCCGAAAATGATTATTTAATGCGTTTAACACATATTTTACTTGTAATTGAATGTTAAGTGTTGGTATTTGAATATGGTTGATCGTAGTTTCTCTGACAACGAATGTGACATCCTACATCTCGAACCCGACGATTGAGTCGGGTATGGGGTGTTACAAAAACTATTTGAAATATAAGATTTAAAAGGCTATTGAAATTTTCTAAAAAAATTAATTAGGCCCTTATACTTTTTTGCATTCAATTGAGCCCTTAGACATTAGAATTACAGTAAATTAAGTCACTTGATTGTTAAAGTTAACAATAAACCATTACACAGTAACAACAACCATTTTCTGTGTTTATGCCACGTGTAATGTCAGGATTGTGCCATGTGGTGGCAACGAGTATTTTATATTTAAAATCATTTATAAAATTTATAAAATCATTTAAAATCATAAATAATCACGAAATTTCATAAAATTCATAAAAAAATAAAAAAATTGCAAAATTTATGAAAAATTTTAAAATATAAAAAATTATTAAAAATATAGAAAGTGGAAAAAATATAAAAATAGAAAATTTTAAAAATATTATTACAAATTGTTCAAAAATAATATAAAAATAAAAATAAAGATTACATAAAATTACAAAAAAAATATTGACAAAATTATATATAGCTTCAATTGTCACTTGTCTTTTCAACCTATTTTCCCATCTTAGTTTACATCTCAAAACACTCGTTATCAACAATGGACTAGGGATGTGCAAGCTTTGGATAGGTCCGAGGTGTATGGGCACCACAGATAGCTTTAGGGATCAAATAAGTATTTTATATTTTTTAATAGGTGTTGTAGTGTTAACCATTGGTGTGCAAATGAAAAAAAAGAGTGAGTTTTTATATATTTTTTCATATATTTTAAATTTATATGATAATTTTAAGTTTCTAATAACATTTTATAATATTTTTAAATTTTTATTAATTTTTAATAATTTTAAATATTTTATAAAATCATAATTATTACAATTTTATATATTTTTAATTTATATTTTATAATATATATTTTATATAATTTTTATTTTAATAAAGTTTCTTTTTAATTATTTTTAGAATATATAACGTTTTTCATTTTAATAATTTTTATAAATTTCTATATATTTTTTTTATTTTTTTGAACTTTAATATTTTTTTAATTTGTATGATTTTTATAGTTTAATGATTTTAAATGTAAAATACTATTTTTCACCAAGTGGCATGATCTTGGTATACCACATGGTGAAACCTAAGGGTTAGCGTTCGATCGAATCGAGTGAAAACATTTCAAGTTAATCGAGTTCACGAGTCCTATTTTATCATCCTAACTCAATTTGAAAATTTTTCGAATCGAGTCGAGTGAAATGAAATTCGACTCGAGTAAAATTGTTCGAGTTAAATAAAAAATTTAAACTTGTTAAATAAAAATATTGCTAGAGTATAACTAATTCCATGTTAGAGCATATAAATTTGAAACCATATATATTTGAAAAAAATTCAAAGCAAAATAAAAAAATAAGATACTTGGGTATGATAAATTTGAATAATTAATTAGGTCCGAAAATTATTATTTTAGAAAATTTTAAATTTTTAACTTTTAATATATTTTTTAGACTTTTAATATTTTATATATTTTTAAAATATAAATTTTGATATTTTTATAAATATTTTGAATTTTTGAAAATTATTTTGACTTTTTTTGTAATTTTTGTTGAGAGAGACCGATTTGCTCATTTTCAAAGTTGACAGGGACCAAAAGAATATTTCTACCAATCTATTATTCGAATTACTCGAATTGTGAAATCCAACTCAACTCGAAACTCAAATCGAGTTATTTGAGTTGACTCAAATAATTTGAATAACTCGAATAACTCAAAATTCAGAAATTTTTTCGAATCGAATCGAGTTTTGCTCACCCCTAGTGAAACCCCTCAAAAAAGGTTGTTACTTTATTATGGTTGATCGTTAACTTTAACGGTCAAATGGGCTTTAATTGATTGTAATTTTAACGTGTAAGGGCTCAACTGAGTGTAAAAAATTATAGAGGCTTAATTGATTTTTTTTTTTTGAAAAGTTCAGGAGTTGAAAAGACCTTTAGCTAATTTTTATGATTTTCTATAATTTTTTTATTATTTTTATTATTTTTTTAATTATTTTTAATATAAAATATCAATTTTTGTCTCCTGGCACAATCTTAACATGCCAAGTGGTGAAGCCATCCTAAAAAAGGGTTGTCGTTACTTTTGTAATGGTTGACCCTTAACTTTAACGGTTAAAGGATTTAATTAATTATATTTTTAACATTTAAGGACTCAATTGAGTATAAAAAATGTATAAGTACTTAATCAATTTTTTGAAGTTTAGAGACCCTTTAACCTTCTTAAAACAATTATTGATACAATGCTATTATTTTAATATCATTTCAAAGCTTAATATTGATGTCAATATTACTAATAAAAAAAGCAGATTTTAATTGGTTGGACAAATAAAAATAAATGCGACTAGGTGCTCATTTTGTAATTTTTTTATAATTAAACGACTAAAAAGTATTTTTTTTTAAAATTTAAACATAATTAGATGACCTAAAATGTAATTTACCCATAACTAAAAACATGTTTTATTGAATAGCCAAACTAGAAAAATATGACTTAATTTTTAAAATAATCTTCATATTTTCCAGAAAATGAAAAATAAAACATATTCATGAAAACAATTTATTGTAAACAAAGATCCTTAAATTGATGCTCTTTTCCACTCATAGCTCATTCGATGCATTAGTATATACTAGCGACATACATTAACCTATATTCTTACGCAACAATTTATTTATGCCATTGGCACCTTTTGTTGTGCTAATCACTTTTTACCATCAAACAAGAAAACATGGTCCAATTATTGCACATTGCTAAAACAAGCATTCAAGAATTGAAGGAAAAAATATATATGTATATATTATGTATATTTTACATTAAAAGGGTAATTAAACTGGCTAACCATCAATTCCCGCTAGGAAATAACGGTCCCAAACTTTGTCAATTATTCTTAAACTATAAGTAACAAATGGCAGTGTTTGCAACAAACGTGAAAAACCATAAAAAATAACACATAAAACGGGGGCGGACATTCATAAAATCCAAAAGGGTTGTAAGACTGCCAACTCAGTCATGTCACACCTATGCCTGCAATTTGTGTTACACATATCAGCAATAGAAGATAGGAGAAAGTGAAGAAGCCTAAAAGGGCAGAATGTGAAACTTCAGGTTTAACTATATAATTAGAGTTATCTGTATCAACTTACCTTGTTTGCAATGTTGTTTGAGAGCCAGTCCAGCCCCTCGTACAGTCCTTCACCGGAAGTAGCACATGTGCTCTGGATATACCTGCAACATGTATTATATAGAAGGTGAAATACAGATCCACATATACAGAGGGTCAGGCACATGAATGGTGGAGGAGAGATTGCTTCATCTTACCAATGGCGCTGGCGGAGTGAATGAAGGCCAAGCTTGTCAGTAATCTCAGCAGCATTCATAGCATTTGGAAGATCTTGCTTGTTTGCGAATACTAGCAGCACAGCATCCCTCAGCTCATCCTGGCAATGCACATAAAATAAAATATTGTTAGATTTCACCACGAAATTGTGTCCATAGTGCAACTGCAACCATTTCAGAACATGCTCATTGGAAACAGTGAGCCAGTATAAAGGAAGCTTAATTGACCTCATTCAACATCCTGTGCAACTCATCTCTAGCTTCAACCACACGATCACGATCGTTGCTATCAACCACAAAAATAAGTCCTTGGGTGTTTTGGAAGTAGTGTCTCCACAATGGTCGGATCTATATAGAAAATCAAAGCAAATAAGCAAATTGAATAGTTGAGACAAACAAAAACCATAAAATCTTTTTCTGTATTCTAAAAGAGGCAACAAGATCAAAGATATACTCAAAACATAAGGTCCAACTTTGACCAGTAACCATCAAATCTTGCATAAACCTAATGGACACCAGGCACTTCTTCTCTCTTTCCATGGAATTAAATGTTCAAGCTGAGTTACATGGCCTCATAGTATCAGATACACGTGTCCAACATGGGCATGCTCAAATTTTTTTAAAAACAATTACACATATTTGAAGGATCATATCATTGTGGAATACGTGTCGCTCAGAGGAGCTGGGAATAAGCACTTAAGGAAAAAATCTGGATAACATAGCATCCCGGATATCAAGATGCTTAATATCTTACAGAATATATGAAACCAGAACAATACCATCCATAACCTTTCCGTTTCACATGCAAGAGCTAAGAATTTACCGGAAGAACATAATAAAAGACACCCTCAAATTTCATTCCATGCAACGTTACAGTTAATGGTAACAATGTTCGAATAGAAACTGAATCTAGTTACCTTGTCCTGGCCACCAACATCCCAAACAGTAAAGCTGATGTTCTTGTATTCAACGGTCTCAACATTGAAACCTACAATATTACAACATATCATAATTCTCCATATCCTCCTTGAAAGAAACTTATTTGAACAACAAAAACTAGACTTTTTTAGTTAAAAAGAGACTTACCGATGGTGGGAATGGTAGTGACAATCTCTCCCAACTTAAGCTTGTAAAGAATGGTAGTTTTACCCGCAGCATCAAGCCCAACCATGAGTATACGCATCTCCTTCTTGGCGAAAAGCCGGCTAAATAGCTTTGTGAAAGACAGCCCCATTTTTCACGTCTGTCAACCAACAAAACACCAAAATCCACCACATATCAGTTTCCAGAACCATCAGTTTAATTTGAAAGAAAAATAAATAGCATTTATTCAAGATCAAAGAAGAACCAAATCCAATGGTAAAATTTCAAAACAAGAACATAATATCGTTGGTTCGAATTGAACCCAGATCAACACAACCTAAATCCAATCAATTACGACATAAATTCAAATCGAAAAATCCAGATCGGAACAAGTTAACGAACTCACGAGGCTTCGAAGACACAGATCAGATAAAACTACGCAAGAAATTTGAAAATTCAATAGATCGAAGACAATTTATAAAACAAGATTGAAGTCAAAATTTAAAAGGGAAAAGGCAGATCGAGAGAGAGATAAGCTAAATTAGAGCAAAATAAAGTTAGAAATAAAAATCTTTATTGGTTCTGAGAGGAGAGAGAGGCTTACCTGAGAGAAACGCGGGCTATAATTAAGCGGAATCGAACGAAGGAGAGAAGCCAAGATCTACTCTTTTCTCTCAAAATCAAAGGAACTGTCCTCCAGCGTTTCAAACAGACCTTTGGGTATTCATAGATCCAAAATCAAAATATGATTGTAGTTTCACGGAATTCTTTTCGGTCTAATTTCATTAAACATCCTCAACCTCTAATCTAAATTTTAAATTGATCTCAAACTTCAAATCGTTTTAATTAATTCCTCGTGATAAAAGAATAAGGTTATTGTGACTTTAAATGTCATTGTATTTAAAATATACAGTGTGTATCTATTACATGAACAGATTGGATATGATGTGTTAAAAAACATTTTCCTAAATTTTATTGACAATGTACTATTTTTAACATATCAAATCCAAGTCATCAATATAATAAGTTTTTACATGTTTACAATTTGATATATATTTCAAATATGCTTCAAAGTAGAACCAAGTTGATATTTAATGCTCATACTTTATAAACTCAACTAGATCAATTTAGAATTTAAAGACCAATTTAAAATGTTAAATATAATTGAAGTACTTTTGATGAAATTAATCCTATATTTTTAAAAAGTTGTAACTTTTAGTTAGCTTCGTATCTTTTGACAATGTTTCTTTTTATTGAAAAGAGAATAAGTATAAATTACTTTGGCACTTGTCATAATGTTCCTACACCATTAGCATCTTGTAACAACAAACAAGTAACATCTTGAGGAGGATCAGTCAACAAGCTCATACCAAGCTGGCAATCTATCTACTATGCGATTACCTTCCCGATAAACATGCACCACACGAATGTCCTAATCTCAGCGAAGCATGCCCTTGATTGATCGTACCATTGCATTATAAGATGCATCAACTGCTTGGTTTTTCACTATGTGAACATTAGCCAGACTATATATTTCGATTAATACCTTTCGCAGCCCCATATCCCAAGTACAACACAACCTGTCATTGAGGCTGTGTATGGATTACAGGCAACTTAACCAACTTACCATCAAAGAAAAATACCACATCCCTGTCATTGAGGAGCTTCTTAATGAATTGGGGCAAGCCAATTACTTCTCAAAGCTGGATTTGAGGTCTGGCTACCACTAGATCTGTATGTGGGATAGGACATACACAAGACAACTTTCAAAACTCATAAGGGCCACTATGAGTTCTTGGTCATGCCATTTAGCCTGACTAATGGTCTCTTGAGCTTCCAGGCATTTATGAATGTTGTCTTTAAAAGGCTCCTTAAGAAGTTAGTGGTGGTGTTTTTCGGTGACATTTTAGTTTACTCCACTAGCTGGTCTGAGCAATTGGCACATTTTAAAGAGGTTCTGCAACTCTTAATGGACAACAGACTGTTTTCCAAGAAGAGTAAGTGCATTTTTGGCATTACTCAAATTGAGTACTTAGGCCATATCTTTTCTAAGGGTTTAGTGGCCATGGATGCTACAAAAATAGAAGGGGTTCTCAATTGGCCTACACCTCAATCTGTCAAAGATTTGAAGGGTTTTTTAAAGTTACCTTGATACTAAAAGAGGTTCATAAGACACTATGGACTTATGGCCAAACCCTTAACTACACTTTTGAAGAAAAATGTACAGTAGAAATGGATTGATACAGCTCAGAAAGCTTTCCAACAACTTAAGCAAACAGCTTACCAGGCACTAGTGTTAGCCTTACCTAACTTCCAGGTTGAGATTTGAATTGATACAAGTGTATGTGGCTAAGGTTTGGGGGCAGTCTTGTAGGAGAAGAGGAAGCCAATAACCTTTTTCAGTAAAGGGCTAAGGGTAAAAGATTAGGCTTTTTCAATTTATGACAAGGAAATGCTAGTAGTGTTGCTGGCAATGAAAAAATGGCATCCATACCTAGTTGGGAGGCGTTTCTAGATAAGGACAAATCACTAAAGTTTGAGGTTTTTATCTGACAGATAGACTATCACCCTTTGTCAGAAGAAATGGGTGATTAAGATGATAGGGTATGACTATGTCATTACAGGAAAGGCACTCAAAATATTGTAGTTGATGCCTTGTCAAGAAAGCCTCATTTGTAGGAAGGTCAGTTCTTCCAATATGCAGGCAACATTTCCTAGTCTGACATATGGATTAGAATAATGGATTTATGCTTAATTGACACTAAGTTGCAGCAACTCTGTTAAGACATTCAATAACAACCTTAGTTTCATTCCAAATACTCCTTAGATGGCAAGGTAATATGTAACACCCCTAACTCGTATCCATCACCGGAATAGGGTTATAGAGTATTATCGTAAAAACGTAACTTAAAATCATCCATTTCAAAAACATTTCATAAATCATATCAGAGTCCAATCAAACACATGCAGATTGTCCCTTATTCGAGACCTCGAGGCTTTAGAAACATTTTAAAAATGATTCGGGACTAATTGAAAACATATAAAACCTTAACGAAAAAAATTAGAAAAATTTAAACTACAGGGGTCACACGACCATGTGGCCAGGCCGTGTGACTCACACGGCTGAGACACATGCCCATGTCTCAGGGTGTGTAACTGTCTGACTTGCTACACTTTGAAACTCACAGGGGATACATGATCGTGTTGCATGGCCGTGTGGACAAGAAATAGGCCAAATTCAAGCCATTTCTTTCACCCAATTCAAATACACACCTACAAGTTATTTGCACACACAATCAAGCATTAAAACATGCCTAAAACATGCATAATAAGACCAATTCGAATTACCAAATTTCATTCAATCAATATGTCATATAAGGCATCTTAAAAGCAAGCATTCAACTTAACCAAACATATGCATAATTGGTTACCTTACTACCATTTTAAAATATACCATAATTGACTTATACCATGTCATTATAACTTACCATTTGAACCATTATTCTCATGCATCTCAAACACACATATACCTAATTGGTCTTTTTTCGTACAAACACGATTAGCTAAATTTCATATTCAAGCATACCTTAATTAACCATATTGCAAACATGCCAAACTTACCACTTTGGTCATAAAATCATGCATCAACTTAACCATATTAACACCAACCATCAAGATACCATAAGTACATTAACCATAATGATACTTATACACACCAAAACAACCACTAGATTATTTATACACAAATCCACCTATACATGCCATTATAACCTTGATTAAGACATCAAAATCTACCAATATAATCACTAGATAGTGTAATAGATCTTTGACGAGCTTCCAACCCGATCGAGCTTCTGATAATTTGTAAAGTAAGAGAAAGACAACTACGTAAGTAATTAATGCTTAATAAGCTCATAGAGCATGAAACATAACTTATCACTTCAATACTTTAATACATAGATTAAACATGATTCAACACTAATAATTTAAACTTAGTGTAAACCTATTGAACACCATTCAACTCACAATTGAGTATATTCAATAAGATCACATATACTTTTCATATATAACATATTGGGATTTATAAGTCGTAATACATAAACTTACTGTTTCAATCCTTTTTCATAATTTCATGTCATAGTTCATTTGAAGCACATACCTTACTTTTCCTTTTTCATGCCTGTTAAACCAAATAAAACAACATCGGATAATTGAAACAATATTTAACATACCAGTTATCTATATAACACACCAAAACAAAGCCTGCTAGAGGCTTAAGGCCTGATACAATTACACCAGCATAAAGCCCAAAATATCACTGACACAAAGCCTGCTAGGCACAAATCTCGAATATCATCAGCACAAAGCTCGAATATCATCGACACAAAGCCCGCTAGGCACAAAGCCCGAATATCACCGACACAAAGCCTACTAGGCACAAAGCCCAAATACCATCGGCACAAAACCTGCTAGGCACAAAGCCCGAATGTCACCGGCACAAAGCTTGCTGGTGACAAAGCCCGAAACCACCAGCACAAAGCCTGCTAGGCACAAAGCCTGAATATCACCGGCACAAAGCTTGTTAGGCACAAAGCCCGAATTAACATTACGTTTCAATTTCTTAAAACATAGCTAAATGACATTTAAGATTTAAAAAATAATGAAATAGTATGAAATATTCAATACAATTAAGAATAATCATATAACAAACTTACTTGGCTAAATTACAGAAATATCAAAGTACAGGGGCTTTTTGGTAATTTTTTATTTTCCTCGATTTTCCACTCGATCTTGATCTAAACTAATAAATTCATTCAATTTATTAATTTATCTAGTAAAACAATTTATTTTATGCAATTTGGTCATTTTTTATATTTTTACAAAATTGCCTCTAAAGTTTTACTTTTATTCAATTTAGTCCCTGAGCCCAAAATGCCAAATTATAACAGCCGAATATTCATGGCACCCATTTCAGCCCATTACTGCAATATTTTCACATCAAATCCTTGTACTTTTAATATTTTAACAATCTAGTCCCTAATCGATAATTCATTAAAAGCCACTTAATAAAATACTTATAAATAAAAAATAACACCTCAAATTCATCATTTAACATCTAAAATCACAAGGTTCATCAATGAAAAAATTCAAAATCTTTAAAAATTTAAAAAATGAAGGTACGGGTAGCTGGACCTAGTTGCAACGATCTCAAAAACATAAAAATTATTAGAAATGTGATCAAATCACATACCATGCATCAAAATTTCAGCTTGGCCAAATGCTTTTTCCTCCTCACACCATAACTATTCGGTTGAATTAGAGAATGAAGAAGATGATGATTAAGATTTGGTTTATTTTAGTTTTTAATTATTAAATTACTAATATACCCTTTTAAAATCATGAAATTTACCATGCAACCTATCCATGAATATCCACCCACATTAAATATGGTATAATTAACATTCAAGTCCATTAATTCACCTTTTCAAAGCTAATTGATCCATTTAATTAATAGAATTTAACTTTTGCAGTTTTTACAATTTAGTCCTTTTCAATTAATTAACTATCGAAATGTTAAATTTTTTCAACGAAACATTAATACCACCTTAATGACACTCTGTAAATATTTATAAAAATATTTATAGCTCGGTTGATAGAAATGAGGTCCTGATACCTCACTTTCTAAAACCACTTAACCTTAGAGTCTTACCATTCGAACTTAATAAATCATTTAGATAACATAAATTATCTAATCAAAAACCTTTTCAAAGTCACATTTAACTCGTAAATATTAAATAATAATATTTACGAACTTACTTGTCAGATTTGGTGGCCTCGAAACTACTGTTTTCGACATCACTGAAAAACGGACTGTTACATAATCAAAAGGAAGGGGAAAGTAGTGATTGGAGAAAACATCAATCTTAAACGGGGCCTCTTTGACTACTTCCATGGTGGGGAGGTAGGGGGTCACTCAGGTGTCCATGCTACAAGGCATAGGCTTATAGGCTTACTCTACTGGAAAAGTCTCTCTATATATTTGAAGTTATAGGTGAGGGAGTGTATCACTTGTCAAAGGAATAAAAGTGACAATTCAGCTCACCCTGGACTCTTACAACCCCTCCCAATTCCTAAACAAGCTTGGCCAACAATTAGTATAGATTTTATTGAAGGATTTCCACCCTCTAGGGGAAAAGATACAATACTGACAGTTGTCGACAGGTTGACCAAATATGGTCATTTACTGGCATTGTCTCATATATTCACTGCTCTTATAGTGGATCAAAAGTATCTAACAAATGTCTATAAGTTGCATGGCACTCTTGAGCCAATTGTCTCTGACAAAGACAGTCTTCATCAGCAACTTTTGGATGGAATTATTTAGGAAAATTTGCACTCGACTTCATTTGTCTATTGCCTACCATCCTAAACTAGATGGTCAAACAAAGGTTTTAAATAGATGCTTGGAGGGATACCTTAGGTGTATGTCAGGTGAGAGACTAGATGATTGGCTTCTTTGGTTACCCTTGGTTGAGTGGTGGTATAATACCACTTATCATTCAACCATCCAATCCACACATTATAAGGCTTTTTATGGCCAAGATCCTCCTATCCATTTACCTTATTTGGCTAGTATTTCCCATGTGCCCATAATGGATTCCAGCCTGCACCATCGAGAAGTAGCTAGGCAGCTATTCAAGTTCCATTTGAAGAGAGATCAAGATCGAATGAAATAAACAATTGATAGTAGGAGGTTTGATAGGGAGTTTCAAGTGGGAGATTCAGTGTACCTGAGTCTCCAACCCTACATGCAGCACTCTGTAATACCCGATTTTGGACCGGGTAAACGGGCCCAAATTACAAATAGGCTTACAAGGGCCCAAATCAAAACAAAAAAGATGGAGGCCCAGCGTTTCAAAGACAAGGAAACCCTAGAGCTTTTCCACATTCATGGCCAAGAAATGAAGTCCCCTGCACGAGCCGCATCCCCGATCGTACCTGCACAACAAGGAAAGAAGCAAGGTAGATATGGCAAGAAAATCTCAAAATCAAATCAAGCAGATATTGGAAGATTTCTTTCTATTTTATTTCTTTTCTTCTTGTTTCACGATTGCTATAAAAGCGATCTTAATACACTGTAATAGGGGGCCAAAAATCAATAAAAAAGAAAGCTATTATTTTTGCAACACAGAGAGTTCAAATAGTGGGAGATACAAAATTTTTTAACACAGAAGGTTATTTTTTTCCATTTGGTATTCTTCATTCATAGTTTCGTTTTTTTATTTTATTTATTTATTCCGCTTAAAAAAAGAAGAAAAGAAAGGAGGAAAGGGATTTTACCTTTTTTTCGTCGAAATCGTCGGATGGTTGCCATCTCCGTCGCGATCGGAGTGTTGACATAAGCGAACGGCGACGCAAAATGGGTTAAAAAGAAACCCTAGCAGAGAGCATTTGTTTTTATTTTTATTTTTTTTTCTACTGAAAATATTTTTTTAAAAGGGAGAAAACTGTTTTAAAATCTAAAGGCAAAACGACACCGTTCGGTTTGGGGGTGGGTCCACGCGTCGACCCGACCCGCAGGTTGGGTCCGCGCGTTTCCACCCTAAATGGGTAATTTGCGCGATTGCTCCTCGGTGTTTTCACATTGTTCCAAATCCATTTTTTTAATTTTACCCGGTTCATTTTCAATTTATTCACTTTAGCCTATGTCAATACACAGTGTTTTGGGAAGTTGGGTTATTGCCAATCTGGACCCCCATGTCATTCGCGTGTGGCATTTTCGTCCCTCATTTTACTTCTAATCCCATATGTTGCCTACTAATTCGATTTCAATTACAATGTGACCTTTTTTACTCAATTTATTACCTTTTACCATTATTATTTTATTATTACTATTTTTGTGTTATTCCCATAATTGATATGTACATTAATTTTCATTTATCTTCTTACACGCATATTTATTTTTTAATATAGTGTAATCATTATTTTATATATATATGTAATTATTATATATATATATATATGATTTAATATATATATGTATATGTAAATATATTGTTATATTTTTAAAATGAATATTTTATATTTATCTATATATGTGTATATGTCTATGTTTTTATTTATTTTTCAAAAATGCTCGAATACATATATATTTTAACACATATTTTAATCTATATTTTTTTATATTTTCTTTATTTTCATAAATGCATTATATATTTATATAAATTTTATAATTCAAAATTTTATATGTAAATCTTGTGCTTGTTTTTTCTTCCTCATAATTTCAATAAATATATTATGTACCTTTTTATTCTTTACGCGTTTTGTTTATTTCCTTCTTTTGTTTATCGATTTATGTTTTTATTTATGTTTTAAAAGCATGTTTTTTATTTTGCCCATTTATTTGATACTTTGCATGTCCTCGTTTTTTTATTTATGTTAATTTTGTTTATTTATTGTTTATATTATTTCTATACAATTGTTGTACTTGTTATTGTGACATTATCACACGCATTCAATATAACATTACATCATCTTTTTACTTGAATTTAAAAATAGAACTTTTCAAAATAGAGATAATACTCGTATTTAGGATTTTCAAGAAAATTGAGCCCTAACGTATTGGGTTCCGATTTTCTTCGTTAAATCTAACAATCGAGAATTGCTCTTTGATCAAAAATAAAATGAAAAAGCTTGTTGTTGGGAATTTAATATGTTGTGTCCTAACGCATTGGATGTGACGTATTGATTTCTCGAGACAATGATTTTTAAAAAAATGTATATATATTAATAAAGGAAATATTTAATGTTTGGGATGTTGAGAAATTGTGCCCAACGTATTGGGCTGCGGTTTCGTCATAAAGCTTAAACAATTGGATATTCTTTTAAATTTTATCACACAAATCTTTTGGACAAACTCATCTTGAAAAATAAAATATTGTGCCCTAACGTATTGGGTGTGATGTTTTCTGTTTCAAAATGAGGGAGTCTTAATAAATAATTTAATTTAATTAAGGATCACATTTTTTTAACTCTCGACCTTAAGACATTAATTAATCAATTTGGTACCAATTTTTGGGCGTTACGAGGGTGCTAATCCTTCCTTGTACGTAACTGACTCCCGAATCTGTTTTTCTGAAATTCGTAGACCAAAGTCGGTTTTTAGGTGATCCAATCACACCTTAATAAAAGATTGGTGGCGACTCTCAATTTTCATCGACACCTAATTTTTTGTTTTTTCAAAATAAAAATGGTTTCGACAGCTTGGTGACTCCGCTGGGGACATTTTAAAAAAAAAAGAAAGTCGAGCCTCAAAGTTGATTAATTCTTGTCTTATAGTCGAGAAAATATTTTTAAAAATTTTATGATATCCTTTTGCATTCATTATTTTCTTACTTAATTAATTTAAACATTGTTTGCATTGCACATTACATGAGTCGAATGATTGTACCCTTCTAAGTGGGAGTGAGAAACTATGCCTTCGTGAGGTTTTCACCTCCGTATAGGATAGTGGATCACTTTCGGAGTACATCGGTACCTATGCCTTCGTTAGATTTTCATCTCCGTATAGTCATAGTAAAAATGTATTCCCCTGAGCCGAACTTGATCTATATGAGCCTATAATGGGTGAAGATCGAGGAATCCGCTGGTTCGGGTACCTTTGCCCTAGAAGCCGCACTTCATATAATGAACCTTAGGAACTTGCCCTAGGTAGAACTATGCCAAACCCCTAGAGGTCACCCGAGTAGGTACTTTATTCATTTGCTTTTACTTTCTACTAACTGGTTTTTTGTGTTGTTTTTATTATGATTGCATTGCATTTTCATCTTAAAAAGAGGTGTTGATTCACGTTCAGTTGCTAAATAGAGAGCTTGTCATAAGAAAATGGGTTTCTTGATAAAGTGGATGACAATATGGTTGACCGAATATGGTCCAAGAACACATGATAAGAGAAGGATGATAATTTAATGGAGGACTATACGACTATGGCTCCGTTGCCCAAGGATTCAAGATGGCAAAGATTATTCGAGAGCTGCTAAACCTTCTTAAAGAGAAGCCAACGAGCATCACGAGGATGAGTGAGCAACAAGTTACGGCCTAGATCGAGCAAAAATGAGATAGAAGAGACGTTTTTTTTGAAGAGTTCGCTCGAATGAAGAAGAGGATCAAATATCTCCGCCTATGAGGGCAAGGCCGTATAAATATCCATTTTATGTAAAGAGATTTGTTTTCTAGTAAAGTTTTCTAAATGGAATTGAATCAGAATCAACATCTCTTTATGCATTCATTGCATGCATTCGCATTGCATGACATCATAAACATTAAAGTCTACTAAAAGAGCCTAATCGATTAAAATCATTCCTCATTTAATCTGGAAACCAACCAACTTGCCAAACACTGCTACGGTACTCGATCAAAAACTAGGGACATGGATCAAAGGATGGAAATGCTAGAACAGTTCCAAAAGGAAATGCAGGAGCAGCTTCAACAGCAAATGAATAAGCAGCAAAAAATGATAGATAAAATGATGGAATCTCAAAGGAGTATAATGGCTCAGCTAACTCAATGGTTGAACAAGGGAACTGATAAAGGGAAAGGTTTTGTGCTCAATGTTGAAGAAAGAGACAACGAGGGGCCTGTCTATCCTCTAGACTTTACCCCCCAACAAGTTGAGATATACCCGCGTTGGTCCTTTATTACCATTAATCCTCAGCAACTTTAGGGCGACGCTGCAATGCTAATGAATCTTCAGGCTGGATCAGGCTCTAACCCCGGAGCCAACCTTGTTAATCCTGCTATTGCTGACTTCGATGAGACAGCTGGAAAAGAGAAAATGAATGATGAATTGCCAAAATAGCTAGAGGAAAAGTATAAATTGCTGGAAGAGAAATTTAGAGCGATGGAATATGCGGAGAACTACTATGGGATGGATGCTAAAGAATTGAGCCTGGTTCCGGATTTAGTACTCCCTTACAAGTTCAAAATGCCAGAGTTTGAGAAGTACAACGGAACTAGTAGCCCCGAAGCTCATATTACCATGTTTTGCAGACGAATGATTGGTTATGTCAATAACGACCAACTCCTGATACATTGTTTCCAAGATAGCCTCACAGGGGCAGCATCCAAATGGTACAATCAACTGAGTCGCACCAAGATTAATTCATGGAGAGATTTAGCACAGGCATTCATAAAGTAATACGACCATATAACTGACATGGTACCTGATAGAATCACTCTACAGGACATGGAAAAGAAGTCCGGTGAAAGTTTTAGGCAGTACGCATAGAGGTGGAGGGAGGTCGCCGTCCAAGTTCAACCGCCGCTCTTGGAAAAGGAAATGACAATGCTTTTTATTAACACATTGAAGGCTCCATTCATCACACATATGTTGGGAAACGCCACAAAAAGCTTTTCTGACGTAATCATGAATGGTGAAATGATAGAAAATGCTATCAGAAGTGGAAAGATTGATGCTGGAGAAAATAACAGAAGGCAAGCCTTAAAAGAAAAAGAAAATGAGGTGAACAGCGTGAATATGTACAACAAATCAATTGCGGTGAATCAACCAAAAAAGATGGTTGCTAATCAGCAGGGATCATCAAGACAAGAATCAGGTGTGAAGCAAGATACTGAAAAGCTCCAGTTCACACCAATTCCAATGACGTACAAGGAGCTGTATCAAAGCTTATTCAATGCCCATGTTGTTTCTCCTTTTCATGTGAAGCCTCTACAGCCTCCGTATCCCAAATGGTACGACACAAGTGTACAGTGCGATTATCATGCGGGAGTTACAGGGCATTCAATAGAGAATTGCACTACCTTCAAAAAGCTAGTTGAAAGACTCATCAACCTGGATGTTGTCAAGTTGGATGACTCATCTAGTGAAGGAAATCTGCTACCCAATCACATTTGATAATGGGGGTGAATGTGATGTATGAAGAAGTGTTGAGAGGCGTTCACATCAATGCCATATTTGAAGACACAATTTACAAGGAACCTTGAAGATATTCGCCCTCATCAACTTGGAGGTGTTCTAAGTAATTGAACTACGAAAGAAATCTCTGTAGTTTTTAGAGCTTATTTAGAGTAATGTTCAGAACAATTTTGTTGTTTTTAGCCTAAAAATGATAAAAATTCCTTTGCGAAATAGGCTCATGTCTGAATGTCATTATTCTAATAAAACACATCTTTGCATTTATTTTTTAGCCAATACTTTTTTATTCTTTTTATTCTTTCATTCTTTTAGATTTTCTTCCACATTATTCTCTCATTCATAATTATATTGTACAAATAATTATTCATAAATTTGCACATTCTTTGCATATTCTTTGGTACTTACTATGGGTCCCTAGATATCAATGACATAAGTGACGCTGCTGCAGACTCAAAATTTACTTTTGAGCAAGGCATGTGTTTAGAGGGATCTCATGACTTTAAAGATGACATAGATTGTAGCCTATTTCTGGACTTATTAAGGATGGTAGAACAAGTCGAGAAACGGATCTTACCCTACAAAGAATCATTGGGATACATGTCTTCTCCTTATGTGGGGCATGAAGGTCATTTGGTCGTTCTCGCTAAAAGAGTCTGACGGTCATCGATTCATCTTTGTGTGGAAGTTGCTTTATATGCTAATGTCACAAAGCCGACAATTAGCAAATTCGTGAAGAATCATATGTCAATATGGAACACCAAAAGGATCATATCTGACAATCTACTTAATATGAACAACAACACAGTATCAAAAGTTTGCAGTCTGCTCACGATTAATGCCATATCGTAAAAAAAAATATGTCTGGGCAATACATTTCTCTTAGGCCTATCACGATTCTTTCTCTCTGAGTTCTAGATCCAATTCCGTTTGAAGAGGAATGTTCAAAGTTGTCCATCATGGTTGAATGCCCAAAAAGCAAATGATGCGAGCTCACAAAAGGGTCCGCCCTAGAGAATTTCCCGATAAGGACCTGGTATTGAAGAATATATTTCCCATACAAAAAGAACTTCATCCCAAGCTAGGAAAGACCTTATGCGGAAAGCTTTATCTGGAAAAGCATCGATTTTGATCAAAAGGGATAACAAGAACTTGCCTAATCTTATGAGTTAAAAAAATAAAATAAAATAAAAAAATGGAGAGGCCAAGGTGAAAACCCGCAAAGGGCGCCTTGAGACCAAAGGGGATTTGAGTTGAAAACCTGAAAAGGGCGATTCAAATATTAATCAGAATGGGGCATGAGGTGATCAGAGTAGTTCAAATTTTGATCAGATAGGGGCACGTGATGATCTTGCTATACTTGAATCAACAGGAAAGGGTAGGCGACATCTTGGGGCATCGACAAAGCATTGTAGATCTCCTAAACATATGTCAAACTCAGAATGGTCTCTAGAAATTTTGTACAGAGAAGCTCAAACTGTGATATCTAGGGCACCCAATTTTCATACAATTTATATTTGTTGTTCTTAGAATACCTCATTCTTTTCCAAGATACATATTCTCAATCAATTTCTTTGTTATCCTTATTTTTGATAATCTATTCCTTTCGAGCTATGCTCAGAACCAATTGTATTCTCATACATTGTTATACCCTTTTTGCAAGCATGTTGCATTGGAATAATGATTAATGGACCAATAAAACTTTCACAAGGGAAGTTCTGCATATTACTCTAGAAGTTTCTAAATAATACAGGAACCTGAAATAGGACTGTTGTTTAGAACGCACAATGTTTAAAGGTTGGAAATTTGAAAAAGAAGAGTCTAAATTAGGACTTTCTCTTTGGATCTTATTATCAAAAACATTAATGATAAGATGTCGTGTTGACGACAAGGCTTAAATAAACAAGCAAGCAATGATCACAGACAATAGGAAGAGGTTTCCTCGGAGAAGAAAGCCTTCATTTGTGCATGAGCCTTTGGTACGACACCCTGGGAATGGTGTAAGGGACCAGAGAGATTTAAATCCTGTATCCTTGAATTGTGATAGGAGAGGATTGAGGAAAAACCATATATTTCTATCCTTGGGTTACAGTGAGAGAAAATGATACAAATTTTGGCGTCCTAGTGGATTGAACTTTGAAGTTTACGGTGGGGGGCAATCTGATCAAGTGTTTCTTTGGAGATGCCAGCTAAGTAAAAAGGAGTTGTAGCACGTCAGTGTTAAAGCCTTAATAAACTTTGAGCAATGGCAGCCTAAGCGGGATCATTCTCGAAAAAAATGCATTCATGCAAATACCATTCATACATGTCTAGTTAGGAGCATTTGATGCATTTTGATCATGCCATCCTAATCTTAGACATAATTAGGTTCATCATACATGTCATGCTCCCCAGAGAACAGATCAATGAAGACAGCAGATTTTGCCTTTCTGTACCGGCAACGAAACAGATCAAAGACACCAGCCTTGCCTCCCTGGGCTGCAGCGGAGCAGGTTAAAAATAGTAGATCTTGCCTTCCTGTACCGGTAGCGAAGCAGATCGAAATCTCCAGCCTTGTCTCCTTGAGCAGCAGTGGAGTAGGTTGAAAATAGCAGGTCTTGCCTTCCTATACTGGCAGTGAAGTAGATCGAAGACATCAGTTTTATCACCTTGACGTTGCAATGGAAAAGATTGAAGCCGCGACGGTGAATCTTATCTCTCTAGCGTTAAGGCTTGGATTAGTTGAAGTAGAGCGGATTGAAGCTGTGGGCAGCGAATCCTATCTCTTTGGCATTATAGTGAAGCAGATTGAAACCATGACAGTGAATCTTACTCCCCTGGTGATGTAGTGGAATAGATTGAAGCTACAACGGCGAATCTCGTTTCCCCAACATTGCAAGTTAAAAAGATTGAAGTCGCAATGGTGAATCTTATTTCCCTAGCGTTATAGTGGAGTAGATTGAAGCCACGACGGCGAATCTTATCTCTTTGGCGTTAAGGTTTGGATTAGCTGAAGTAGAGCGGATTGAAGCTATGGGCAACGAATCCTATCTCTTTGGCGTTATAGTGGAGCAGATTGAAACCACGACGGTGAATCTTACTTCCCTGGTAGTGCAGTGGATCAGATTAAAGCTACAACGGCAAATCTTGTTTCCTCAACATTGCAATGGCGAATCTTATCTCCTTGAAGTTGCAGTGGAGCAGATTAAAGCCAATAATCCTATCTCCCTGAAGTTACAGTGGAGCGGATTAAAACTTTGAATCTTATCTCTCTGATGTTGCAGAGAGTAGATCGTATCTAGTCTTATCTCCCTGAAGTTGCAGTGGAGCAGACTAAGTAAGCAAGTCTTATCCTCCTGAAGTTGCAGTGAGGCAGACTGAAGATGGCAAATCTTATCTCCCTGAAGTTGCAGTGGAACAGATTAAAGCCGATAATCCTATCTCCCTAAAGTTGCAGTGGAGTGGATTAAAACCACAGATTTTATCTCTCTGAAGTTACAAAGAGCAGATTGCATCCAATCTTATCTCCCTGAAGTTACAGTGAGGCAGACTCAAGAAATCAAGTCTTATCCCCCTAAAATTGCAGTGGGACAGACTAAATAAACCAATCCTATCTCCCTAAAGTTGTAGTGGAGTGGATTACAATGATGAATCTTATCTCTCTGAAATTACAGTAGAGCAGATTGCATCAAATTCATCTTTAAGTTGTAGCGGATCAAGTTCAAGCTATAAGTCTTATCTCCCTGAAGTTGCAGTGGAGTAGATTAAAGCTATAAAATTTTGTTCTCTTGAGAAACTACAACATACGAATCTTATCTCCCTGGCATTGCAGTGAAATAGATTGAAGCACTAGTTCCTATACCTCTGAATATGCAGTAGGAAGGAATAAGGCTACTTGAAGAAGAAGGGTACCAAGATCCAGCACGACTGGGCAAAATCGGGCATTTTTGAAGTCTTTGCTCCGTTCTCGATACACGATAATGAGTAAAGAGGGGCAGTTGTAATACCTGATTTTAACCCGGGTAAAAGGGCCCAAATTACAAACAGGCCTACAAGGGCCCAAATCAAAACAAAAAAGATGGAGGCCCAGCGTTTCCAGCACAAGGGAAACCCTAGGCAGTTTTCCACATTTGTGCCGCAGCCGAAGTCCCCGCACGAGCCGCATCCCCGATCGTACCTGCACAACAAGGAAAGAAGCAAGGTAGATATGGCAAGAAAATCTCAAAATCAAATCAAGCAGATATTGGAAGATTTCTTTCTATTTTATTTCTTTTCTTCTTATTTCACGATTGCTATAAAAGCGATCTTAATACACTGTAATAGGGGGCCGAAAATCAATAAAAAAGAAAGCTATTATTTTTGCAACACAGAGAGTTCAAATAGTGGGAGATACAAAATTTTTTAACACAGAAGGTTATTTTTTTCCATTTGGTATTCTTCATTCGTAGTTTCGTTTTTTATTTTATTTATTTATTCCGCTTAAAAAAAAGAAGAAAAGAAAGGAGGAAAGGGATTTTACCTTTTTTTCGTTGAAATCGTCGGATGGTTGCCATCTCCGTCGCGATCGGAGTGTTGGCATAAGCGAACGGCGGCGCAAAATGGGTTAAGAAGAAACCTTAGCAGAGAGCATTTGTTTTTGTTTTTATTTTTTATTTTTTCTTTCTACTGCAAATATTTTTTTTTAAAAGGGAGAAAACGGTTTTAAAACCTAAGGGCAAAATGACACCGTTCGGTTTGGGGGTGGGTCCAAACGTCGACCCGACCCGCAGGTTGGGTCCGCGCGTTTTCACCCTAAATGGGTAATTTGTGCGATTGCCCCTTGGTGTTTTCACATTGTTCCAAATCCATTTTTTTAAATTTACCCAGTTCATTTTCAATTTATTCACTTTAGCCTATGTCAATACACAGCGTTTTGGGAAGTTGGGTTATTGCCAATCTGGACCCCCATGTCATTCGCGTGTGGCATTTTCGTCCCTCATTTTACTTCTAATCCCATTTGTTGCCTGCTAATTCGATTTCAATTACAATGTGACCTTTTTTACTCAATTTATTACCTTTTAGTATTATTATTTTATTATTACTATTTTTGTGTTATTCCCATAATTGATATGTACATTAATTTTCATTTATCTTCTTACATGCATATTTATTTTTTTAATATAGTGTAATCATTATTATTATTTATATATATATGTAATTATTTTTATATATATATGTACAGATTTATTATATATATATATGTATATGTAAATATATTGTTATATTTTTAAAATGAATATTTTATATTTATCTATATACGTGTATATGTCTATGTTTTTTATTTATTTTTCAAAAATGCTCGAATACATATATATTTTTAACACATATTTTAATCTATATATTTTTTATATTTTCTTTATTTTCATAAATGCATTATATATTTATATAAATTTTATAATTCAAAATTTTATATGTAAATCTTGTGCTTGTTTTTTCTTCCTCATAATTTCAATAAATATATTATGTACATTTTTATTCTTTACTCGTTTTGTTTATTTCCTTCTTTTATTTATCGATTTATGTTTTTATTTATGTTTTAAAAGCATGTTTTTTATTTTGCCCATTTATTTGATACTTTGCATGTCCTCGTTTTTTATTTATGTTAATTTTGTTTATTTATTGTTTATATTATTTCTATACAATTGTTGTACTTGTTATTGTGACATTATCACACGCATTCAATATAACATTACATAATCTTTTTACTTGAATTTAAAATAGAACTTTTCAAAATAGAGATAATACTCGTATTTAGGATTTTCAAGAAAATTGAGCCCTAACGTATTGGGTTCTGATTTTCTTCGTTAAATCTAACAATCGAGAATTGCTCTTTGATCAAAAATAAAATGACAAAGCTTGTTGTTGAGAATTTAATATGTTGTGTCCTAACGCATTGGATGTGACGTATTGATTTCTCGAGAAAAGGATTTTTAAAAAAAATGTATATATATTAATAAAGGAAATATTCAATATTTGAGATGTTGAGAAATTGTGCCCTAACGTATTGGGCTGCGGTTTCGTCATAAATCTTAAACAATTGGATATTCTTTTAAATTTTATCACACAAATCTTTTGGACAAACTCATCCTGAAAAATAAAATATCGTGCCCTAACGTATTGGGTGTGATGTTTTCTGTTTCAAAATGAGGGAGTCTTAATAAATAATTTAATCTAATTAAGGATCGCATTTTTTTTAACTCTCGACTTTAAGACATTAATTAATCAATTTGGTACCAATTTTTGAGCGTTACGAGGGTGCTAATCCTTCCTCGTACGTAACTGACTCCCGAATCCGTTTTTCTGAAATTCGTAGACCAAAGTCGTTTTTTAAGTGATCCAATCACACCTTAATAAAAGATTGGTGGCGACTCCCAATTTTTATCGACACCTAATTTTTTGTTTTTTCCAAAATAAAAATAGTTTCAACACACTCTATGAGGAAGATATTGAACCAAAAATTGTTCCCCAAGTACTTTGGGCCCTATTATGTGGAAGCTGATTTGGGAAAGGTTGCTTACAGATTGTCTTTACTTGAGGGATCTCGAATTCATCCTACATTTCATATGTCCCAACTTAAGAAGCACACTGGCAAGGCTCCCAGTCACCCTAGTTTGCCGTTCGTAGGGACTAATGGGGCCCTTCTCAAGGTACCGGTTTGCGTCATAGAGAGGTATATGGTGCAAAAAGGGAACCATACTGCTACAAGGATCTGGTTAAAGGGGGGAGTAATTGTTATGGAAGAAAATACCAGCGGTCAAGCCAGTTTTGAATTTTTGTTATTGTTTGTTTAGTTGTATTGTAAATGCAACCTTTTGCTTTAAGAAACTTTAATGAAATGGTGGGTTTTGAGGCAACTGTTAGTTAGCAACTTGCCAATTTGTTTCAGGAGTTGTTACCCTTCCTCTTAAGCACCATTCATGGGAGGAAGGCAGTTATGTATTTTCAGAATCTGTTTTGATCATCTCTCATCTCTCTTGATTTTCTTTTCTTCTTTTCTCTTCTCCGATGATATTTTTTTGTTCAAATTTTCTCCTATTAGAATTCTGAACATCCGAGACAGATGCCACTATAGAACCGACGAACATAATCAGGAGTTTACTTTTGCAACTGTAGAAATGAGAAGAATAGCAAGCAGTTTAATTTTGCAATGGCAGCCATGTTTGTCTTGTGTTTGAAGAACAAGAACATTGGGCAGAACCTCGCTCTTAACTTTTCATCATATAGAGTTTTATATAAACGGGCTACTAACCTATATCAAGAAAGAAAAAAAAAACCCAAAAGGAGAGAGTGTTGGGGCTGACGATGAACCCATGTTTTGAATCAAGTGGATGGCTAGATATATCCAAATCTAGACTACCAAATAAACTAGACGGCCCAAGATTTAGTCCTTCTTTTTCGAGGAAATTCAGGTTTTGTCTATGCCTAACAGTAATAGGACCAAGAAAATTGTGCTATTTGGTTACCTTCAAGTTGAAAACTTTGCGGTTGAAAGCTGCAATACTGGGCATTGCCTCAAAATCATGTAAATGCTAGTGCGCTTGACAAGCATGGCTGCCTTCTTCAACCTTTCAATCATGCTACAAAAACATTTGATGCATTGATACCACTTTTGTCTTATGTATGGGAATGTATGGTATTGATAAACTGTTTTTGCTTCACAGGTTTTCAGAGTCCATTAAGGTTGAGAGTGGGCTAAATACATAAGAGTTTGTTCAATTCTTTCCATGTGAAGTGAATCACATGGGAACTGTTGGATAGAAACCATTTCTTTATTAAACAATTTCCATTTGCAAATTTATTTGACTTTCTGAACTCATGGATCGATTTACACAATCCAGACAGGAAGTCAATGCCTGCCAAATGTAGTCTTTTTATAGTGAATCTACCATCTGCTCTCAAAATAAAAAAACCCCCCTTAAGAAATGGATAATGGAGGGTTCTCTAAGGATTTGATATTGCTTCTTTGGATTTGGGTTTTCCTTGCTATGATTGATGTTTCAAAGTGCAGCCTTGGTAGACCACTTATTATCAATTTCGGTGATTCAAATTCGGATACCGGAGGAGTACTAGCCGGCACCGGACTTCCCATCGGCCTTCCTCACGGCATCACTTTTTTCCATAGAGGCACTGGACGATTAGGGGATGGACGTCTCATTATTGACTTCTTCTGTAAGTCCAATTTCTCCTCAACCATTCTTAATACCTTATTTTCTTCAAAGAAATTGATTTGGTAGGCGATGGAAGTTAGGAGACAATAAGCTATATGTTGCATGCATTAATTTGAGCCTTTTGATAATCCAAGTTTGTGGTTCTATGTTGGTAGGTGAACACTTGAACTTGAGTTATTTGAGCCCATATTTAGACTCATTGGCTCCAAACTTCACTAGTGGAGTGAACTTTGCTGTATCTGGTGCAATGACCCTGCCACAGTTTGTCCCCTTTGTTCTTGATGTTCAAGTTCGCCAATTCATTCGATTTAAAAACAGATCAATTGAACTCCAAAAAACAGGTAACGTGCGATTGAAAATTGCTTTTAAAAGATACTTAGTGGTCGGATTCCTGGTTTGGCGACAAAAGATCAATCGTCCTCAAAACACATGTTGCTTTATATATATACTCAGGTACAGGAAGTTTCATAGATGAAAAGGGGTTCCGCAGCGCTGTATACATGATCGACATTGGACAAAATGATCTGTTAATGGCATTGTATGCATCAAACTTGACATATGAACCAGTAGCCAAACAGATCCCTTCTTTTCTTGCAGAAATCAAATTAGCTATTCAAGTGAGTCCATCTCATTTCATTAAACTTAATTCGGGTTAGTGTCGGATTCATGGTTTCGATTCTTCCTACTAACAAAATCATTTTTGTAATTTGTTTTGCACCTACAGAACATATACTCATATGGTGGCAGAAAATTTTGGATACACAACACCGGTCCGTTAGGATGTGCGCCGAAGGAGCTTGCACTACATCCTCATAACAAGACCGATCTTGACAGAATCGGATGCTTCCGCGTCCACAACGATCTGGCGAAAGCATTCAATCGAGGATTACGTAATATCTGTAAAGAAATGAGAACTATTCTAAAAGATGCAACCATTGTGTATGTTGATGTATACTCCATAAAGTACAAACTCTTCGCCAAGTATAAAAAATATGGTAAAGTACATATCTTTTTCTTTGTATATGCTTTCATCTTTTTCTTTTGGTATTTCATATTAAATAATAATGATGTATGTAGGTTTCGAGGATCCATTCATGGCCTGTTGTGGCTATGGGGGTCCTCCAAATAATTACAGCCAAAAAGCAACGTGCGGCCAGCCTGGTTCCACCATCTGCAACAATGTGTCACGGTCTATAGTCTGGGATGGAGTTCATTACACTGAAGCTTCGAACCGTGTGGTGGCGACCACTATTTTATCAGGCCGTTATTCTAAGCCACAAATGCAGCTTGAAAGCTTTGGGGAGCCTTGATTAATATTTAATACTCTGTTTCGATCCTGTTTAAGACAAATAATTGGCCTCACAGGCAAAGCACATTGACTGATTTGTATGATTGGAATCTGTAGTGGGATGAGCTCATCTCAAGCATGCTGACTGATCTTGTAAAAGATATATGAGATTCTAGTGGAAGATGGACAGTAATTTGGTTGTCTCTACTAAACAGTACTTGTCTTTGATGATCATAATGATGAAAAAGTAGCAATGATATTAGTGGATGCAAGGAATTACGTAAAAGTGTAGCTAAAAATCACTAATCACATTGATTTAACAGAGGGCAATTAATGTTGAATTATTCATGGATTGTAGTAATCCTCCAAATATATAAAAGAAAGGTCAAAATTAATCACATATTTGTTTTTATTATTTATCCTATTCAATTTTAATTCTTCCAAATCTTCTGCAAGGCATTAATTAATACCAGAGATTTCTAACAGAACCATCAAGTTGCTTGCATTTGTTATTTTTATTTGTTTGTATAATGATTCCAAATATAGCCACCTAAATTTCAAAATTTGTTTCAATAAATTTTAATTTAAATTAAATACAATTTAATCTAATCATAAAATTAATAATTTTAATTTAAAATTATCTCAAAAAATCACTCAAACCTGTAATATTGACAGATTTAATTCCAATATATATACCAACTTGCAAAAACAAACTATTTAACATGAAAAGGCTGGTCATATATCGACTCGCAAGTGATAATTTTCAAATTGATATTAAAGCAAGACACATGATGTGTAAGTGGTGATCTTGGAGTTGATTTTTGCTCACAACAGAAGGCTCTTTAGTTTCATGATCTCCCATGTTAGATGGATCCAATTACTCATGCTGGAAAGCTAGGATGGAAACCTTTATAAAGTCAATAGATGAAAAGTCAGCGTGCAGTTCTCAATGGATGAGAACTTCCTGATATTTCTGGAGTTAAAACTTCTATATCTGAACTCATCGGATCATTAAGGATGAGAAATTAGTTAATGCAAATTCCAAGGGCTTTTTTTTCTGAAGTTGATGATTAAGAATTCAAAAGGATTTTCAAGTGTACTACAACAAAAGAAGCCTGGGATAATCTTGAAATAACCATAAAGGAATCGATATTGTCAAGCAATCGAAGTTTTGTAAATAAAATTTTTTTTTGAATCAATTACAAAGCGCCATGTGTCAAGCTAAAATTATAGTGGGTCAAATCGAAATTACCATAGTAAAATTGATGACATCATATATGTGACATAATTATTTTTTAATTAATTTAAATTAAGGTATAAATATCGAACTTTTATATTATCACTAATTAAAAAATAAATTAATTAAGTGATAATATCAAATTATTATTTTATCTCAAAATAATTGAATTAATAAGAGATAAATAATAAATAAAAGAGTTTAAATTCTTGTAAAACAATCAAATGGAACAATTAAATTTGACAAGAACTCTCTTTTGTTCAAGTAATTGGTACTATAAAAAGGGGTTTACCCAAGCCATTTTATAGAGGCATTAACAACCTCAAAAACCTAAAAAATCTTTGCAAAATTCTTTGAAGAAGTCGAAGAACTAGAAGAAATTCTGATAAACACCATAGTTGTTCTGAAGTTTGCATGTACAAATTTATGGCACGTTTGGTGGGACAATCTCTACCTTTCATCTCATTTCCCAAAAAATCAAAGTTCAAAGTTGTAATGACCACAAACAATATCATCATCAACAAGCTAGCTTAAGATAATCCTACTGTCCGTTCAACTTCATCATCAACCACCAATATTCTTGCTCATCCCTATGGCACTAGGCAAAAGACGAAAGCTCTTTTGGAGTTATTTGGAAAAACTTATCCAATGCTTAGTGACAATCCACTCCATGATGCTTCTTCACCAACTCATGACCGAAAAGAAGTTTCCCATTGTGGATTAAGTGTAGCCCGCCGATTATCATTCAAGGGAAATCCAATCAAGTGACCATGTTATTCTTGTTGGATTTGGTGCCTTAAGTGTAGCATTTTCGTTTATGTACACTTGTATTTTTTTTGAATAGATTTGTTTAATAAAATTATCCATGAATTACATTAATACCCTTTATATATTGTCCTAAATGGTTTTTTCATGTTAAGCAAAATGGAAGTAAATATTAGCTCATTGGTTGCCTAATGTTTAACTAATACTAAGCAGTATTATGTGGTCGAATTGTAATGTAGAAAGACAACTTATATTAGTAGATGAACCTAAACATATCCTTAGTCTAACCGTAAATGAGCAAACCGGTTTGAAAGACTAATATGTCGTATATCAAGTCCAATCGGGGAGATGTTTTGTCTTGTGTATCAAAGCTGATGACTCCCGAAAGATAGAGACATGGATGTGACCGACTGAACTGACAATGCATTGGACAAGGCCCAAGTAGAATAGATCCTGAATTCGTTGATGAATTTACTCACTTGTAATGTTCATAGTGTGACATACTTTAATCTTGAGTGGATGATGAACTATGTATGCATGACTCGTATACTTTGATGTAAGTAAAAATCTAAGTTCAAATAGATAAGGAACTGAAAGCTGATGAGTTGGGTATACGACTTCTATAGTATGTAGCATCATTCACAATAATTAAAATTTATAGCCCAAATAATTGGTAAGTGATATCTCTCATTGGCATTACATGATATATGAAAAGTAAACGTGACCACAGGTCGTTTGTCTTTATGATGAACGACTTAAGTACTATTTGATAGTAATTGACTTTTCATGAAGGAAGATGTAATGATTACCCTGAGATAAAATAGGATCATATTGGAAGAATAAATTTACCCGAAGATATTAAGGATATCCTATGAAGGTAACACACTAATGGCAAGGTCATTGAACCGGCACTGATCGAGTAGCTTTTGTAATAATATACAATTAGGAAGAGCTGAATCATGATATTATAGTGTAATGACTTCGTGACTAAATGAGTTCATAATTAATAGGTGAAAACCTAGAACTTAATTATAAATCATTTGAACCCTAATTACATGTCTATTCAATCCTTTTGTTAGCTCATTGAAACTAGAAATGGATAGAAATTATAATGTCAGAGAAAAGAGTTACATTGAAATGAAGGTGGTTTCTCACTAAGTATGAAAATGACATAAGATTTAATTTAATTTTTGAATTATTATCTAATTAGATAATTGAATTTCAAAATGAAATTAAAATAATTGGTAATTATGAATCTGTAGAGTGTAGAAATATTAAATATATTTTATTATAGATTCTTTTACAATAAAATTGTCATGATTTTAACGAATCGAATTGGATTGAGAAATTTATTTAATTGAGAAATTTATGTATTTAATTAAATTAATTTAAGATGTTTATTTTGGGAAATAGAAAAACAAGTATTGGGTTGAATTGAATTATAAAGTACTGGATTAAAAGGCCAGAAAATACTTATAATTGGACCCGATACGGGAGAGACCCAAAAGCCTCTCATGATTGATACATGAGACGACAAACCCCTAATCCTACTTAGACTAGGACTTAGTTTTTCTATTGAAATAGACTTCTATAAATTCAACAAATGTTTCACTTCATCTTCATATAAATAGATGACACCAATAAGGCTAAATATTCAACTTTGAAATATTGTTATTCTGTTCGAAAATAGTGAGAATTTACTTTTTAAGTATAAATTCTATTTTTCAAAATAACAATTTTACCAGTTTCTATTAAAGTGATATTTGCTTTCCCACTGAAAGTAAAGTAAATAATTTTTTATTTTGTGTTTGATTTGAATTTGTTCGAGCCCACACTCAAAGCAGTTTGAGGTATGAGAATAGCGGAGAAGGTCATTCGGTTGAAAGCCGAGAATGACAAGGATCTGTTTACCCGAAAACACAAGTGTGATTTCGATAAATGGTTTATTGCTATAAATATCACAAACCGACTCATTTTTAAAATTTTCTATTCTCCGCTGTGCAAGAAAATCTTTTTCGAATCGGATTTTTTTCAATAGATGTTATCAGAGCTAGGTTGTGCTATATTTATAGTATACACATATACCATATTTTTTTCTCTTTTCTTCATGCGTGATTAATTTTTGATAAGATGTGCCATTTGTAATTATATGCATGTTTAGGGGCATGTATGTTATTATTTTATTATTATGTATGATAAAGTAATTTTGCCAAAATTATGATTCCTAGAAAATAAAATGTAGTTTTATTAATTTCTCGGGTATGTATAAGTTAGATCGTGGACTATCATCTCTACACATGGTTTAATTTTATTATTTTAGAATAAATTATGTGAGTCAGAAACGGGCATAGAATATATGTAACCTATATTTTTCGACGAAACTCAGAGAATCGAGACTTGTGTAGGTCGATTAAGATGATGCAAACCTGACCCAGCCAAATTGGTAGTAGACTGATGGTGGTATGGCAGTAGGAGGCTGTCGGTGGTTCGACGGTGATGTTCAATAGCAAGGGTCGACAGTAGTGGTAAGACGATGATGGTCGGTTGCAGTCGATAGTGGCCAATAGTGGTTCGACGATGGTCGACTGAAACCTAAGATAGTTTGGTGGTGGCGACGACACAAAAAGCGTGACAGACAGATGATGACAACAATAATGTGAACCAATACCGTAGTAGAAGTCCATGGTGGCAAAATAGAAGACCCAAAGTATGTTTGGGGTGAATTTTGTAATTTTTATTTATTTTTAAGATGAAATCATGGAAACTTTAAGGAAAGAATGTCACATGTACTTGTCATACATATATTGATCATTTATGATTGAAACCGGACATTAAAAACCTTGCATATTTTTAAAATATTGAGTAGGAGAAGGTCCCTAAACAAGACCTACGACCTCCATCAATGGTCTCTTGTGATGACATGAAAATATAAGTACCCTATGGTAGATTGTCATGTGGATCACACTGAGGAGATTTCCTGAAAGTAAGTGGAACTGTCTTGCAAGAGTATGGTAGTTGGTCGGCCCTGTTGTAGGTATTATCATGCAATATAATAATTTCTTTCTTCAAACATGTTGCTCGACGAGATTGTCCCACAATGACTCATTTGTGGTACCTGATATGATAGGTGTTGAGTTGATGGTTATAAACTCAAGATCTTCTAGTTAAGTAACTTCCCACGAAGGTTTACTTAAGCTAGAATGATTGCCAAATGTTAAATGATTATTAGTACGTGTGAATGCCTCAAGAATTAGGTTCATGTACTAATTGGATGAAAATCCATGTTCTTACTAGTTGATCAAGATTACCCATAGTGACTTGATTCAATGGGTGTAGAAATTATCATTGAAATGGCTTAGAAATATTTTCACGATTTAATGTAAGATGCATGAAACATCTTAATGCATATAATAAAGTTGCAAAATGTTTTTAAATATTTTCTTAATACAAAGATATTAATGAATGAATGTTTTATTTTTAGTTCGAAAATGACAGCTACTCCCTTAATAAATATACTCACTGAGAACAAATTGAACGAAAATAACTATAAGGAATGGAAAAGGAACTTGATGATTATCCTAACATGTGAGAAACTAAAGAAATTCATTCATAATAAATGCCCTCTTTCCATTCAAGTTGAGGCTAGCAAACGCTGGGAGAAGTCTGTTGAGATAGCTCATTGCTATATGCTGGCAAACGTGACCCACACCCTTTATAAGAAATTGGAGAGCTGTAAGACTGCTAAAGCGATTTTAGACAAACTAGAAGACATGTTCGGAGGCCAAGCTACATTGGCTCCACAGTCGACTATTACTAGTTTGATGAATGCCCAGCAAAGGCTTAGCACATGGTCAAAGACCTTATGATTACTCTTATGGGATACTTTGTTAAGCCCACGGATAATAAGGCCAATTTGGACCAAAACACTCAAATTAAAATGGTGTTCAAAAGCTTGTTCAAGGATTTTGTAGGCTTTTGGGCCACATATAACCTTGGGAACAAGAACCTGAGGCTTACACAACTTATGAAGGAATTACAATCTTATGAGTTAATGTTGAATGGTGTTCAACAGATCCAAAAAAAAGCTTCTTCCTCAAAAAGGAAGAAAAAGCACATTAAGAAAAACAAGGCTAAGTTCTCTAGCCCACCACAACTGGAAAGGAAGAGAACCATGGAGCCTAAATACTTATCTAAGTCTAAATGCTTCTTCTGCAACAAGAAAGAGCATTTCAAGATGAATGAAACTAAGGCAAAGGTATGAAACTTTTTGTAATAGAAGCTTGCGTAGTGGAAGATTTAGTAAACCATTGGATCATAGATTCTAGAGCCACTAATCATGTGTGCGTTTCTCTACAAGGGTTCAATGAGACGAAAGATCTTATAGATAAGAGTCTATCGTTGCGGATCAAAAATGGGACAACTATAGCAGCTGAAGTAGTGGGAGATGTATATCTTTATTTTGATAATTTTAAGAAGATTATTTTGAAATATGTTTTCTGTATACCAAGTTTAAAAGGAAATTTTATTTCTATTGCATGTTTATATAAAGACGGTTTGACCGTTACTTTTAATATTAGTATTGAAATATTTAGAAATTGTAAACTTTTACGTAATGGATGGATATCAAATAATCTCTATTTTATCAAACTAAATATGTACACACTTTTTGAGACTAAAATTTTGAATGAAAAGACTTAAAATTTCTCACTCTAATGAGGTGTACCTTTGGCATTCGAGACTTGGTCATATTAACCAATAAAGAATCACTAGACTTGTGAAAGATGAAACTTTAATTTTTCTTAAAGAAGTTGATCTTCCACAATGTAAATCTTGCTTAAAAGATAAGATGACTAAGCGATCTTATAATGCAAAAGGGACGAGGGTTGTGAAACCCTTAGAACTTGTACGCGTTGACGTATGTGGCACCATGAACATCGGTCCAAGAGGTGGTTACAAGTATTATGAAATATTTATTGATAACCATTTCATATATGGGTATATGTACCTAATGCACCACGATAGTGAAACCTTTGATAATTTCAAAGAGTTTAGTGCGAAAGTTGAGAAACAACTAGTTTACCCATAAATACACTTTGTTTTAATCGAGGAGGGGAATATTTATCAGATGAGTTCTTAGTATACCTCATAAAAAATGAGGTTCTATCCCAATTAACCACTTTGGGCACTCCACAATAGAATGACATGGCAAAAAGAAGAAATCGAACATTGTTAGACGTTGTTCGTTTGAAGTTAAGCTATTCGAAGCTACCAATATCCTTTTGGGGATATGCATTGCATATGACTTGCTATATTATGAATGATGTACCATCTAAGGTAGCATAAAAATCTTCATACGAATTAAGGCATGACAAAAGTCCAATCTAAATCATTTAAGGATTTGGGGATGCCTAACCTAAGTAATGGATAAAGATACGAGGAAGTTGGATTCACAGACATAATTGTGCATGTTTGTGGGATATCCAAAAGGAAAAAATGGAGGTTTTTTTTTATAATCTGAAAGAGAAAATTGTGATAGTGTCAACTAATGCTACTTTTCTTAATGAAAATTACATGAATGACTTCAAACCTTGAAGTAAAAAAGGACTCGAGGAACTGTTGGGAAATACATAAAGCCATATGGAAACGATTCCAGAACTAACTTCTAATAGTAGACCTACCAACAATCAACAACATAGGGTGCTTTTTTACAGTGGGAAGTTCTCTCGTAGGCCTGAGTTCTTCCAATCTGGCGGAAGTATTTTGAACACTGAGTCTCTTGAGCAAGAAGATGATGACCCACTCACATATGATGAAGCGATGTAGAGTGTTGATTCTAAGCTTTGAGAAATAATTTTAAAGTTGAGATGGATTCTATGCATTCGAATTCAGTTTATGAACTTTTAGACTTACTAGAAAGGATAAAACCCATAGGATATAAGTAGATCTATAAGAAGAAAAGAAATGCAGATAGAAAAATGGAAACTTATAAGGCCAAATTTATAGCAAAATGTTATACTCAGAAAGAAGGTATTGGTTACGAAGAAAACTTATCTCCGGTTGCCATGCTTAAGTCAATCCTCATATTGTTATCCATTGTGACGGCTTTCGATTATGAGATTTGGAAAATAGATTTCAAGATAACATTATTAAATGACTATGATAAAGAGAGCATCTATATGATGCAACCCACCAGATATATAACTAAAGGAAATGAGCATAAGGTTTGCAAACTACTTAGATCCATATATCGACTTAAACAAACATCTCGCTCATGGAATCAAATATTTGATCAAGCAATCGAGACTTTTGGATTTGAGAAAAACATAGATGAACCTTGTGTTTATAAATGTATTGAGGATGAAAAGTTGGCCTTTCTTGTTCTATATGTCAATGACATTCTACTAATTGGGAATGATGTAGGGGCATTGTCATTAGTTAAACTGTAGTTAACTCAATAGTTTAGCATGAAGAACTTAGGAGAAGCTAATTTTGTTCTAGGTATTTGAATTTTATGAGATTGAAAGAAAAAAATGATAGAATTATCCTAAGCTCCATACATAGACAAGATATTGGAACATTATGCAATGACCGATTTGAAGAAGAAAAATCAACCTTCTGTATCGGGATTGCACCCTTCTTTGGAGGATTATCCCCATACAGTAGAAAAAAGAGAAAACATGAGAAATGTTCCTTATGCTTTGGTAGTAGGAAGTTTCATGCATGCTATGTTATGCGTAACGCGTGATTTGTACAAGTGTACATAGTCATTATCAAGTAATAAGTAAGTATAAGAGTTATCAATAGGGACTGTATATGTTAATCAATATTTTGTAAAATTAAAGTTAACAGTTTGGTAAGAAAAACACAATAGTTTTGATTGGTTGATGTTAAGTAAAAATAATTATCTAGATGCAAAATGATCCCTAATGCAAATTAATCTAAGTATGATGATTAATTAGAATGGATGAGGTGGATTTAGCAGTAGAATTCACAAGATTTCAACAATAATAACATGCATAGACTAGAATAATCACATCAATTAACTTAGTTCATTTTCATCATGTTAATAATGTTCCGGAACATATTCCATGGCAACTTGATCTTTCATGAGTTTGAAACCAATATTAAGTCCTTTCGGAATCTTTTACTTAGAAAAACATGCATTTTATTGATCATATTCAACTAAGGGTTTCTTAGAATTCATGTGAAGTAACAGGGACGGATTAGGTTTGAAACAATTTAACCACATAAACCAAAAAAACTATGCAAGATAATAAAGCTCTTTCGAGTTATTATGAACCTTTAATTTAGTCAGGTTAGGATCTAATTTAAGCATGCACCTTTCAATTATTGCGTCCACTAGTCGTCTTCTGGTTAGGATCGCTCAACTAATTCTAATGTAGTCAATCAAATATAAAGGAAATACATGATTGAGTTTAATTAAAAACATGATCGATTAAGGCACAGAATATCGTAACATGATTTAAATAAACTTTATTGAATTGATGCAATCATCTAGCTAAACAAAATTAAGCTACCATTTTTAATGAAAAAACATTAAAGCAAATTGCAAACATGTTGAATAACAAGAACAACAATAAATATTAGGGAAGAAAACACTCAGAATAATTTCGGCAATCCTTCGAAATTGATCGTGGTGGCTTCTTTTGATCCTTGTAATTGTTCTTTTGTAAGATACTCCTCAAGGTGGCTAGCCAAGAGAGAATTTTCTCAATGGATTTCTAACTAAATGAAGGGGAAAATTGAGGGTTTATTAATGAGAGAAATGAGAGGTTAGTGAATGATGAGAGGAAATGAAGGATGAATGTTAAGTGAAGGATGATTGAAATGAGGAATGGATGTGGGTATTTATAGTGAAGGATGGTAGGTGTGTTTACTAAAAATAGCATGATGAATCCCTTAGATTTTTCCTTCCCATGGCCGGCTATAACTTGTGGAGAAGGGAGTTGTTTGGTTGCTTGTTTGCTTTATTCATGTATAAAATCTTGTTTGAATCAAGCATGGGGTGGACGATTTCTTGGGCAAACTTGTTGTGTTGATTTTCAATTGTTATCTAAATATTGAGTCCTCCAAATAATTATTCCAAAACTGATTTTTGGCTGCTCAAAACACCATTGCTGAATTGGGCTTATCTTCCCTTGTTTGGAAGATTTTGTGACCCATTAAGCTATCAGACTTGTCCATCATGTGATACCAGTTTAACTGGATCAAGGTAACATCTTCATGACCCAAATTACATGCTTTTTTCGTCCACTGGGGTAGAAATAATCTCATGCCTATGCAACAATTAAAATCATATAAACTTCATGGTCCCACAACATAATTAAATATAGCACATTAATATGTAGCACAAAATAATTAAATTATGTACAAAATTAATACATAAAAGCATAAAATTGCACACTTTATTAAATCATGCCCATTATCGTAATATGAACAAAATTCACCCAATTAACTATCATATTCTTAGGATTTTATAATTTTCAAGTCAAAAGGTGCCAAAACAACTATAAAACTCTATATAAATTAGAGTTTACACATCCCCAAACTTAATCTATTGTTCGTCCTAAGTAATGCAAAGTAAAAAAATTAGATAAGGCAACCTTGCAATAAGTTTAAATAGAATCATTAAGTAGAATCAACTTTTGCACATAAACATACATCAAAAAAATCATGCTCACAAATTCTTTTTATTGATAAGTCACTCATATGCAAACATTATTCCAAAATTTTGTCTTAAGTGCGGGAAAATGCTAACATAAGTCACAGAGTGCATGCTATTCAAGGTCATATATATCATTTACCATTCAATCAAGGTTTCCTTATCAATTAAACAAAACAATCACAATGTTTAATTAATGGTCCTCATATGTTAAATTTAGCAATTCCTCTCCACTAATGTAGTCAGCATAATCATCCAAATCAATAGGTCTTTTATAGGGTTTTAATGGGGCTAGGCTCAAGGTAGGGATAAAGATAAGTGAATTTTTAGGTTCAGTAATCTTAACCCTAACTTTTCCTTGGATTCCTTCGAGGTACATCCTTCCTACTAACTAGTTTTACCATCCCCAAACTTAATTTAAAGCATTATGCCCAACTATACTTCTCAATATTTTGAGTATTTATTTTGCTCTTTTTACTTTGACATTGAATAGAGATTTTTTTTTGAATCATACATAGAACATATACATCTTTTTGATTTTTTCCTTGATCTTTGCTCACTAAGACAATTATAGTTAAGATACGTGCAAAAATAGGATAAAACTTAAAAATATGGTAATATGGCTTATGATGTAAGTGAATAACAATAAAATAGGCTTAAATGCTCAAACTAAAGTTTCAAGGGTTAAATATGGTAGGCTTGAAAGGCTCAAATGATCCAAAGAAAACTATGCCTAAATCATGTTTAGATTCTTATGCCTCCTAGGACTTCGCCTCAAGAAAGCTACTAAGTCAATTCTAAAGGCTTAAACCTTCATGCATGTCTATTTCTAAGGAAATTAAATTTTCATGGAAAAAACTAGATAAGACCTAAGAACATATAGGCATTCCACAACCTAAGATAACATAAAAAAACTCAGATAAAATCAGAAATCATACTTGCATTTGAGCTAACTTATGAACAAAATTTTTTTTGAACATCATTTTATTTCAGCATACTTATGTGTAATCATTGAATCATACTTAAGAAAAAAAAATTAAAATTCATGCACTTATTTCCTTACCTCCTTTAAAAAGAAGCAATGTCTTCATTGCGAGAACAAAGTAATGAATGAGAACTGAACACCAGGTAGGATATCAAGAAAACAGAGGTGAGTCATGAAGATTGCTTAAGTACCAAGTCTTTCTTAACAATCCAATCCTAAACATGTTCATTCCCATTACCACATCACTTCGCTTGTTATAATGAAGAGGCATTGAGCTTAATTTTTTCATGTTTGCAACTTCCTATTTATTGTGCGAAAGCAAACTACTAACTAAGAAAAGAAATATAAATGTCTAAAAATAAATACTTAAGAAAAGAAATTTCTCCCTTTTTATTAATTTGTGACATTCGCTTTTTCCCGAGATTACTGCAGTGTGGGGAAGAGATGTTACGGTGAAGGGAAGGGGTAACGAGTGTTGGATATTTTTCGCCACATCACTGTTCTGGCTCTCAAGCCCAAAACTGTAAAATTTATTACCTGTACTGAAATAAAACTTGATAGAAATAAACTGATTAAGCCTTGGGCCAACTTGACCCTCTTATTGAAATAATAAAAATGAAAATAAACTTAAACTTAAAAATAAAAATTAAATTCGTTTTAGGCTACTTAGAAAATTTCTTCTTGAAAAATTACATCAAATTAAATTACTAGGAAATGTTGGAAGGGTCGCAAATGGTCCCACTTAAATTCCAATCTCCTTAGATAAAATTAATTTGAAGTACTAATTCAAGAAAAATAATTTCTAAGTATGCCATGTATTCAAATGAGAGAAAAAAAAGAACTAAAAATAAATTAAAGACTGAGAGAGTGAAGTGAATCCCTCAATGTTATTGTCACTAACAAAGGCGATGTCAAATGACCATTTATCATACCAACTATATCCATCTAGAAAGAAGAGATAATGTTGCCCAGGAATTATATTAAATATTTGATCAAAGAATAGTAGTAGGAAATGGTCTTTTTGTTTTGTTTTGCTCGACCTTTTGTCATTCATACAAATCTGCCTACCTATGATAATCTTTAACCAAATCAACTCATTTTCTGTTATACCTTCTTTCTTTGGTACAAGTCCCACACACTGAATGTCATAGATGGGATCCATGATCCTTGTTTTTAACCATTGAGGGTCGAGTTTCCCAGGATCAAATAATCTACATTGAATCAAGCTCTTTTGTCCCTTGATAGAACTCTTTTCAGTTTCTAACATCTTTTTCAAAATTATGAAGTCTAAATTGAGTGACTCTTCTTTTGATGGGTTGGGTTTCTTGTACTCATGTGATGATAGCTCTAATGATTCGAACTGAGCTTTTGAATTGAATCCTTCTGAATTAGCTTCCAAACATGTTTGATCCTCATCTTGATGTGGAGAGTCAGATGAAATACCTTATAATGGATCATTGTATTCTAATTTTGTAGGAACTAACGAATCTTCCTTGGAGACAGCAGAACAATCTTCAACCTCATCAGGAGATCTTACGACTTAAGTATATTAAAAGTCACCTATTCATCTTGAGCTCGCATTGTGAGTTCACCTTTCTGTACATCGATTATCATCTTGCTGGTTGCCAAGAAGGGTCATCCTAGGATGATTGATACTTTTTATCTGCTTCAAAATCTAAGATAATAAAGTCAACAAGAAATATGAATTTATCAACACATACCAATACATCATTAACCTTTCCTTCTGTAGTGTAACTGTAGTCAGTCTGGCCTTACCAATACCTAATCGTCTAAACATAGGCGTAGGCATCAAGTTGATACTTGATCCCAAATTGCACAAGGCCTTGTGGATCCTTCAACTTAGGAGGCAACTTGTTCTGAAAAAATAGGCTACATTATGTAGTCAGGGCTACAGTTTCAAATTCCATAAACATTCTCTTCTTAGATAGAAATTCCTTCATAGCTTTTGCATAGTTTGGCATTTGCTCCAAAGCTTCCACCAAGGGAATGTTGATGCGTAGCTGTTTCAACACATCCAACATTCTCTTGAATTAAGTATCTTGTTGTCGCTTATGTTGTTGGAGTATTTGAGGATATGGAGGTTGTGGAACTTTGGCTTGGAATGGACAGCTCTTTCGAGGTAATATATCTGCATCTAATGAAGGGGTTAGCTTCTCAGAATTTACTAGTTTAGATTTTACCTTTTCAGAATTTGCAGAATCTGGCTTCTTTGGTGTAGGAATTTCAACTGTTGGTTGATTTTTGCCTTTCTTGGGAGGTTTATCTTCAACCTCAACTTCCTTGGGTTCCAAAGTCCTTCCTCTTTACCAAGCGGTCACTTTGCAATTCTCCTTGCCTGATTTTCTTAGGTTCTCCGTGTCACTAGGCAAAGTTCATTGCCATGTATGCCTTTAATAAGTTCTCAAGATTATTAGAAGACTCAGTTATTGGAGGATTTTCTATGTAGTTTGGTACAACACCTTGGGGTTTGCTTCTAAGATCATTAGCTAATTATCCCATTTGATTTGCTAGATTCTTCAATGTTGTCGCTTAGCCTTGAATCAAGGCATTATTTTTAGCAATATATGCTTTCAAAAAATTCTCCAAATTATTTGAAGGTTCAACTTGCTGTGGTTTTTGAACTTATTGATTGAGAGCAAGAGGTTTATTTGCTCTATGCTGCATGTAATTATTGTTTCGTCCACCTCCCTGGCAGTGGATTGGTGGCTGAGCTGCAACATAATTTAAACCATTAGTAGTAAACTTTTTTAACATTGAAGAGATAGAAGATACATGAGCTTAGAGTGAAGTAAGGACATCTATTTCATGTACATTGGCTACTCGTCTTCCTAAAGGTGCTTGATTTATCGGCCACTGGTAATTGTTACTGGCTATTATCTCGGTGATCTTGTAAGTGTCATTATATGTCTTCGACAAGAGAACACCATTTGCAGAAACATCTACCACCAACCTTGTGTGTGCATTGAAACCATTATAAAATGTTTCCAATTAGATGCAATGCGGAATCTCGTGGTGAGGGCATTTACGTAGTAGCTCTTTGAATCTTTTCCATGCCTCGTATAGGGACTCATAATCTATTTGTTGGAAAGTGGTGGTTTCATTCCACAACTTAGCATTTTTGCTAGGTGGGAAATACTTAACCAAAAAGCGTTTAGCTAGTTCTTGTCAAGTTGAAATTGAATTAGATGACAATGAATTAAGCCATGCTCGTGCTTGTGCTCAATCCCACAAAGAATACAAAAACAACTTCAATCTCAATTCATCTTCAGTTACACCGACCATCTTAAAGGAATCGCTCGCCTCTATAAACAATCGAGGGTGAAGATGTGGATCTTTTGTGGGTATTCCACTAAATTGGCCTATTGTTTGAAGCATCTGAAACATCACAGGCTTCAATTCAAAATGTAGTGCTTCGATCTCTGGTCTCCAAATTCCCGAGTTTAGTTCGTTAAAAAGTGGCACAATATACTGTCTTATGGGGTGATCCCTATCATCAGCAATAAGGATTGGATTATGAGCATTAGCGACTCCATTCCATTGAGCATTGTTTTGATTCTCAAGGTCCATTTCTGCAGCTTGTCTCTGGGCTAATCTTTCTCGTCTTCTTTGTCTAAATGCCCATTCGATTACAGGGTCTACAAAGAGTAAATCGATGATTCGATCTATAGTCATGAAGACTTGAAAAGAAAATATAAAAAAATTAAAGCATTAATTAGTAAAGTTAGAAATTAAATAAAAATAAAATAAAAACTAGATTGCAAAAAATAATTTCAAAAACATGATTAAGGCAATAGTCTCCGGCAATTGTGTCAAAAACTTGTAATGCGTGGTTTGTGCAAGTGTACGCAGTCGTTATCAAGTAATAAGTAAGTATAAGAGTTATCGTCTCCACATGGACTGTATATGTTAATCAATATTTTGTAAAATTAAAGTTAACAATTTGGTGAGAAAAACAAAATAGTTTTGATTGGTTGATGTTAATTTAAAATAATTATTTAGATACAAAATGATATCTAATGCAAATTAATCTAAGTATGATGATTAATTAAATTTGATGAGGTGGATTTAGCAGCAGAATTCACAAGATTTGAACAACTATAACATGTATAGGCTAGAATAATCACATCAATTAACTTAGTTCATTTTCATCATGTTAATAATGTTCCGGAACATATTCCATGGCAACTTGATCTTTCATGAGTTTGAAGCCAATATTAAGTCCTTTCGGAATCTTTTACTTAGAAAAACATGCATTTTATTGATCATATTCAACTAAGGGTTTCTTAGAATTCATGTGAAGTAACAAGGACGAGTTTGGTTTGAAACAATTTAATCACATAAACTTAAAAACTATACAAGATAATAGAGCTTTTTCGAGTTATTATGAACCTTTAACTTAGTTGGGTTAGGATCTAAATTAAGCATGCAATTTTTAGTTATTGCATCCACTAGTCGTTGTCTAGTTAATATCACTCAACTAATTCTAATGCATCCATAACATGATTTAAATATACTTTACTGAATTGATGCAATCATCCTAGCTAAACAAAATTAAGCTACCATTGTTAATGAAAAAAATTAAAACAAATTGCAAACATGTTGAATAACAAGAACAACAATAAAGATTAAGGAAGAAAACACTCAAAATAATTTCAGTAATCCTTTGGAACTGATCGTGGTGGCTTCCTTCGATCCTCGTAATTGCTCCTTCGCAAGATGCTCCTCAAGGTGGCCAGCCAAGAGAGAATTTTCTCAAGGAATTTCTAACTAAATAAAGGGGAAATGAAGGGTTTATGAATGAGAGAAATGAGAGGTTAGTGAATGATGAGAGGAAATAAAGGATTAATGTTAAGTGTGGGATGATTAAGGGATGATTGAAATGAGGAATGGAGGTGGGTATTTATAGTGAAGGATGGTAGGTGTGTTTACTAAAAATAGCATGATGAATCCTTTAGGTTAGTGAATGATGAAATGAATCCTCCTAAATATGGTGACTATGGGGTGGACAGCAACTCATAAAGCACATGGGAAAAATGTGCAAAAATTTAATAAAAAGAATGTGAACATGGGGGCTTGAACTTAGGACCACCATGATAATTAATGAGTATTTAAACCACTAGACCAAACACTTCCTTATTCTCGAACTTGTTCACTAACAATAAAAAGTGACAGTTAGGCCTAATTCGGCCCCTAAGGTAAATAAAAGACTCAATTTGCACATTTTATTGAATATAAATAAAACTAAGAAAACTTAACTAAAGCATCACAAAAAATGCTTGTATTCAAGCTCCTTAAATGTAAAAACAAGTTTAATTTGCTACACTGAATTACGATAGATTAGCACTCCAAAGTAAAAATTGTCATGTGGTTTCACTAGATGAGTTTTCCTTTTAAAAAAAAACTAGTCATGCATGACTTTCAAAGAGATTTTCCCAAGAAGACTAACAAATGAGAGCATGTTCATGATGGGTGTTGGGTCAATGGTTACACACTCAAGATCATCTCTTATTAAATAGTTTCCCAAGATACGATATTTAAGCTATAGATGATGGCCAAACGTTAAATGGTCATTAGTTCGTGTAGAATCTTGAGAATTAAGATTCACGAACTGATTGAATGTAATCTATGCTCTTGCTAGTTAATCATGGGACCCCAAGGCGACATGGTTAATGAGTGTGAAAATGATTGTAGTAACAAAAAATTATTTTTCAAGATTTTAATACAAGATGCATGTATCATACTGCATTCTTGATATGTTGCTGAAATGAAAAATATTTGCTTAATAAAAATATAGTAATTAATGAATCTTTATTTTTTTCAGTTCAAATATGTCTCATACTCCTCTTATTAGTATTCTTACTGAGAATAAATTAAATGGGGATAACTTTTGAGAATGGAAACGAAACTTGATAGTAGTTCTCAGCTGTGAGAAACACAAATTTGTTCTTGACGAAACATGCCCTATTGAAGCTCAGCCTAAAGCGAGAAATCGCTGGAGAGATTTTGAATCGATTACTCAAATTTATATGTTAGCGAGCATGAGTAGTGTGTTGCAAAAGTAGCATGAGAATTTTCGTACTGCAAAAAGAGATCATGAAAAATTTGGAGGATTTGCTTGGAGGCCAAGTTGTATTTGCTCGACAAATCGCTTACAAATTTGATGAATTTTTAACAGAAAATTGACACTCTGGTCAAAGAACATATGCTTAAGCTTATGAGATTCTTAGCGGAAGCGGAGGACAATAGGGTTGAACTAGATGTGAACAATTAGATTGAATAATGTTCAAATCCTTAACCAAGGAAGTTGTTGGTTTTAAGGCCACTTACAACTTAGGGAATAAGGCGTTTACCTTGACTCAGCTGATGATGGAATTACAATCCTATGAGTTGTGCTGAATGATGGTAAGTCGGTTAAGGAGAAACCTAAAACAAACTTAGCTATGGGCCATTCTTCCTCTAAAGGAAAACATAAATCTAAAGGAAAGAAGAAACTAACTAAGTCTTCAGTTTCACCTCGTGTGGATAGGAAGAAGGCGAAGAAGTCAAAAGATCCTAAAAAGATCAAATGTTTCTTTTGCAACAGGAAAGGGCATTTCAAATCAAATGGCAAGGAGTATTTGGATTACTTAGCCAAAAAGGGAAAAGGTAATGAACTCTTTATGGTTGAAGCTTGCTTAGTAGAACAATCAATTGACAATTGGGTTATTGATTCTGGAGCCACTAACCATATGTGTGTTTCTTTACAAGGGTTTAGCAAAATGAGAATTCTACATGACAAGAGCCTCTCATTGTGGACCAGAGATGGGAGCTATGTTTCAATCGAAGTAATGAGAGATGTTATTTTACACTTTGATAATTTTAGGAATATTATTTTAAAGAACGTGTTTTATGTACCTCATTTTAAGAGGAATCTAATTTCTGTAGCATGTTTATTTTATGACGATTATACCATGACATTCAATAAAGGGATTGCTATTCACAGAAATCATTCTTTAATTTGTAATGGATGGATGAAAAACAATCTCTACTTTATCAAACCAAATAACTACTCAATGCTTCAAACTGAAATAGTGAATAAAAAGCTTAAACCTTCTCACTCTAATGAGGGGTGCCTATGGCACTTAAGACTTGGTCATATTAACCAAGAAAGAATCACTAGACTCGTGAAAGATGGTCCCTTAAGTATGCTGAAGGAAGTTAGTCTTCCACAATGTGAATCTTGCTTGGAAGGTAAAATGACTAAGAGGTTTTTTAATGCGAAAGGTACAAAGACCAACCAACCTTTAGAACTTGTGTACACTGATGTATGTGGTCTCATGAGCATTAATGCCTGAGGAAGTTATTGATTATTACGTGACTTTTATCGACGACTATTCTCGATATGGATATGTGTATCTAATGCATTGCAAAAGTAAAACCTTTGATAAAATTTGAGAGTTTCATGGCAAAATGGAAAAGCAATTACGTTTATCCATAAATAATCTTCGGTCTGACCGAGGTGGGGAATACTTGTCCGGCGAGTTCTTAGGATACCTCATAGAGAATGGGATTTTATCCTAATTGATTGCGCCAGGCACTCCACAGTAGAATGACGTAGTTGAGAGAAGGAATAGAACCTTGCTTGATATGGTTCGTTCAATGTTAAGCTATTCACAACCTTCTACTTCCTTCTAGGGATATGTGATACAAATGGCTTGCGATGTTCTGAATGATGTGCCAATCGAGTCTGCTTGTAAGACACCTTATTAACTGTAGCATGGAATGAAACCCACTCTAAATCAATTTAGAGTGTAGGATTGTCTAGCACATGTTCTGCATAAGGATGCAAAGAAGTTGGATGCACAGACAAAGTTGTGCATTTTTGTAGGATATCTAGAAGGAACAAATGGAGGATTATTCTACAATTATTGAGAAAGTTCAATTGTTGAGAAAGTTGTAGAAATACCTGTAAGCGATCAACAACATAGGGGAATCCATCATAGTGGGAGAGTTTCTAAGAAACTGGACTTCTTAATCTATGATTGTAGTATTTATAATACGAAAGTTAATTATGAGGATGATGATCCACTCACTTACGAGGAGGCTATGCAGGACGTTGATTCCAAGCTTTTGAAACAAGCCATGGATGCCGAAATGGATTCTATGAAACCCAATACGGTGTGGGAAACTGTAGACTTACCGGTTGGGATTAAACCCATTGGGTGTAAGTGGGTCTACAAGAAGAAGAGAAATGTGGAAAGGAAAGTGGAAACACACAAAGCTAGACTTGTAGGGAAAGACTATACATAGAAAGAAAACATCGATTACGATAGGACCTTTTCTTCGGTAGCCATGCTCAAGTCTATCTGCATATGCTTATCCATTGCCATTACTTTCAATTATGATATTTTTCAAATGGATTTCAAGACAACATTCTTGAATTGCTATCTTGTTGAGACAATTTACATGGCTCAACCCGTTGACTATGTTGTCAAATGTAATAAGCAGAAAGTTTACAAACTACTAAGATCCATTTATGAAATTAAGTAGGCATCCCGCTCATGGAATAAAAGATTTGATCAAACGATCAAGCCTTTTGGATTTGAGAAAAATGTTGATGAACCTTGTGCTTATAAGCATATAAAGGAAAAAAAAGTAGTCTTCCTCATTTTGTATGTTGATAATATTCGACTTATCAAAAATGATATAGGAGAATTATCATCGGTTAAAATGTGGTTAGCTTAACAATTTAGCATGAAAGACTTGGGTGAAGCAAGTTATATTCTTGGAATTCAAATATTTAGGGATTGAAAAAATAAAATGATAACTCTTCTCAAGCTTTATACATTGATAAGGTATTAAAACATTTTGCAATAACCGATGCTAAGCCAAGCGTTCAACTGACTGCATCAGGTTTTCATCTTTCTTTAAATGACTGTTCTAAGATAGTGGAAGAAAGAGAGCCAATAAGTAAGGTTCCATCTGATTTGACAATTGGAAGCCTTATGTATGTGATGCTTTGCACACATCCACATATTTGTTTCACAGTAGGAATGATTAGTCGATATCAAACGAATCTAGGTCGTAGGCATTGACAAGTTATAAAGCATATATTAAGGTATCTTAAAAGAACCAATGATTATATGCTTTTGTGTTCTGGGGAGAACCTTACTCCTGTTGGATACACAAACTCAAACTTCCAAGCATGTAAAGATTCGAGAAAATCGATGTCGGGAAATGTATTCGTTCTATGTCGGAGAGTTATAGTATGAAAAAGTGTAAAACAAACTTGCACTGCTGACTCTACTATGGAGGCCGATTATGTGGCTGCTTCTGAGGCAACGAAAGAAGCAATATGGCTTTGAAAGTTCTTAATCGACCTTGAAGTTATTTTTGGTATGAAAAATAGCTATAACACTATATTATGATAACAATGCTACAATAACTAATACCAAGATAAGGAAAAGTCACAAGATGATAAAGTACATTGATCAAAAGTATCACTTGATATGAGAGGTAGTAACCGAAGAAATTGTAGATATGATGAAAGTAGCTTCTGAAGGTAACCTTGCGGATCCATTTACTAATACTTTTGTAACTAGGAGTTTTAGCAAAGACATCGAGGATATGGGGATTCGAAACATGACACATTTACTTTACTAGGGCAAGTGAGAGATTTTTGGGAAATGTGCTCATATTATAGTAAACATGTAACTGTTTTTTATTTATTTCAACGATGAATAAATAAATAAATTTAATTTCACATTTGACTATTACGTCTTTTGTATTTCTGGCTTTTATATTTTGCATGCATAGTGAAATTGTGACAAGCAAATATTAGCTCATTGATTGACTAACTTCAAATTAAAGATAAGTGGCATTATAAAAACGTTTACGTTGCGAGAAAGAAAACTTACTTCAGTAGATAATCTAAATAAGTCTGTAATCCTGTAAAAGAATCAAAGTGAGCATTTAATTCAAATACTGAGAAAGGTTATCATGTCTACAATTCCAATTGGGGAGATGGCTAGTCTTGGCTATCGGAGCAGTTGACTCCACTAGTAGAGACATAGATGTATTAATTGGTAGAATGATACATTGGATTGGACCCAAGATGAATATATGTTGAATCTGTTTGTGAATTAATTCACTTGTGACATTCATGGTGTGATTTACCTAAATCTTGAGTTAGCCATTGACCATGCGTATACAACTCATGTGCTTTGATATAAGTAGAGGCTTATGCTCTAAAGATGATCGAGCCCATAGCCGGTATGTTGGGTACATGACTTGTGTATGGCATGGCTTTACGAGCAACAGTTGAATTCATATCTCAATTAAAGATTTAATGATATCCTCTCATTGGCATTATGTGGATTGATAAATATGGAACGTGGCCACGGGTTGCTAGTTTTCGAACGAGCAATTTATCATAGTCATTTGTTGATAGTGATCATATTAATCATTAAGATGACATAATGGTGACAATGAGATAAAATAGTATTATATTGAGTGAACAAATTTAACTCAAAGGAATCAAGAATATCATATGATGGTAACACACCATGATGAGGTCATTAGACAAAGCAGTTGGATGAATTGGTTTCGTAAAGAGTATAAAATAATGAGTTTTCAATCATGATACTTCTTGTGGACTGACTCCATGATTCAGTAATTGCGAATTACCGAAACGATGCTTTTGGACATAATTCCAATTACTAGAGCCTAATTGTATATGTCCGATTGGTCCCTCCACTAGTTCAACAAAAGCTCAATCGGATTGCATTTGAATAAGAAGAAAATTCTACGACTTTGAAAATAATTTAATTGATTCGATTTATTTGATGTGGAATTAAATTAGGTAGTCATGAGAATTGTTCAACTAGAGAATAAGATTAAAGAATTTTATTAAAAAATTAATTTGGAAAATTTGAGTGATTTTTTGAAAAATTATTTTTGATCAAGTAAAATTAAATTAATCAAATTAATTAAAATTAATATGATATTTTTGGAAATTAATTTCCAAGTCAGACAATTGGCCCAATGGGTAATTGAACTTTAAAATTGGACTTGAGATTGTAAATTAGGCCTGAGAGCCCAAAACCGAAACCAAGACCCAAAATCTAGTTGAATCGAGCCTGGTATGTGAAATCGGGCCGACGGTCCAACCGAGGGCTAGACCAGTCAAGTCAGGTTGTCGTTTACCCGGACCGAATCGATAGTAGTCGAACCGACTCGGGGTGGCGTAAGGGTGTCGCATCTATATCACCAGACACGGCGGTGCCGATAGCTTCTTGGTGGTCGACAACGGTTGGTCTTCGGTGGTTGAGCAATGGAAGAGTTACAGTCCTACTTAGACTCTATTAGAGAATTTGATTTCAGATTAACTATTCCAAAAATAATAATATTTTAATATTTTAATATTAAATTAAATTTAATACTTATCTTAATAGTATTTTATTAATTTAATATTAAATTTATTATCTTAATATTAAATTTAATTTAATGTTTATCTTGTAGATAAACATTCTATTGTTTTAATAAGATTTAATATTAAGGTGATTAAGTTTAATCATAGTTAAACACTCTGAGAGCATTGGGTAATTATTTCACACACTTAAATTCAAGAGAAACTTGTAGAGAGAAAATTCTCTGAAGAGATTATTTTAAAAAATTTCTAGAGATATTTTTCTCATTTATAACTTGACCCAAAATTTAGAGAAATTGTGAAATTACCCCACTAGTAAATCTTGTAAAAATTTTTTTAATCCGAACCGAGCCCACACTTGACAGATGTAGCTTGAGGATAGCGGAGAAGTCTACTTCGTCAAATCGCTCATCCTAAACGAATAAAAAAGGTACAATTTTGATTAAGTGTTTATTACTTTAGATATCACAACAAAGATCTTGTTTGTGAACAAATTTTTTAAAGTCTGGTTTTTCCCTAAATTTATTTTTTGCTGCGTTTTTCAAACCCATTTTTTTCAACACCAGAGGATCAGCTAAACCGAAAGCTTTTACTCCAATTAACTTGTGACACCCTATACCCGACTCGATTTGTTGGATTCGAATATAAGATGTCACAATACCTATATACTTAGCAAAATTTTACCATCTACGAAAGTCATACTGAATGTACCTCTTATTTATTTAAAATCCTTTCTAGGATAATAAGTTTGAATAAAATAAACATATTATCCTAAGAATTCTCAAGTTTATAGTATCGGCAAAGGGTACCTCTTACAGTATCGGCTAATTCTTTGGAAAGCCCTTGTGGTGAATCCTTTGGAAAACCTTTGTGGAAAATTCTTTGGAAAGCCCTTCTGGCGTATCATTTGGAAAGCCTTTATGGTGAATTATTTGGAAAGCCCTTGTGGCGTATCATTTGAAAAACCTTTATGGTAAATTATTTGGAATGCCATTGTGGTAAGTTGTTATTCCATCCTTTTGGTAAGATCTGGGCAAGCCTATGAGGCATTATTTGAAAGAGTTCTTAGTAATGAACCCATTTAAGGATTTTGTCATGGTGACCACCAAGACAGGGAACTTGGGGTATTTGGAATGTTGGTAGTGCAAGTGTTCGTCAAACTTGGAATTTCTTAGGTTCGGTATTGAAGTCATTTGGGATTCTATCGCTTGAATTAAATGTCAGATTCTTCAAAGAAAGTTTCGTTGTCTGGTCTAATTTGAAAATATGATGTAACTATTGTTTTGATAATTGTTGGATCTTGTAAATAAGTCCGACAAGAGTAGTACCCTTTGGGTTTCGTTCTGAGAAGCATAACTAACTACAAACTGCAAAGAAATTGTGTAATGGGATTCAAAATATGGTGTAAGGTATGAGATCTGCCAATAGGATGAAATGAGTATAAGACAATTAAGAGTAGAGATTGACGTACTATTATCCACCAACCAAGAATCAAAAAGTATCCGCGGAGGTCTTAGAGGGAACCCAAACCCTTGAGTTCAAATATTCTACGACCTCATAAAAAGGTAATAAAGGGTGAGACCCACTAAGTTCTTTTAAACTTATATGCATCTTTTGGAATGCAAGTTTGAGAATCAAACTAGTGCGTCAAGATAGACCAAGCTAGGGAATGTGCCATGGTGGTAGACCGGGGGCAATATTATGCATACAAAGGGATCTTCTTAGAAATATGTTTTTCAAATGACAAATAGTAACACACGCTATGAATATGTTTATTTTATAAAAAAAATTATGTTGTAGGGTTTTATACTACCTTTGAACGTTTGTGACAAACGATCACAAACTGAGGTACCTCTTATGAATATGTTTATTTTATTTTATTCAAACTTATTTATTTACCATCCACAAAGGGTTTCCAAAGAATTCTTAAGTTTATAGTATCGCCAGACCTCAGTTTATGATCCTAGCGGACTACATATTTTCCACGTTGGCATTTGTGTTTACTGTCCCGGCGGACCAACACAATGGATGCCATGGAGTCTCACTCACATGGTTTTACACCGTCTCGCCATCTTAGCATATAATCAAGTGATGCCATGGGGCCTTACTCACATGGTCTTACACATATCATATTTTCTCGCGAGGTCGGGTCATGATCTGTCAATCTGGTTTGCAATAGAACTACCCTAGAGGAGGCATCACAAATAAAGATTCTTTCCACATTTTCATATAACACAGATTTGTTAGTACTGGAATCACATAACAAGAAGGTATTATTAGACTATGACTATAGTCACACCTATAACACAACTTACCACACCTACTCGGACTCCATGGGCCAACTTATCACGGTAGAGACACTTATGTAAATCTCATTGATATTTATAACAGAATCATACATGTTCACAAGAACATCAACCATAACATAATAAACATAAAATTGCATGCAGGTGTAAGGTTTAAAGGCTTACCATAGGCTTACCTTTACTTCGGCCAGGAGTTTCTGTTTCGATTGTCTTTTCTAATCCAATAGCAGCAACTGCTTAAAGATCATATGATGTCCATTAGAATCCCCATTATAGACATTTTACTAACATTTCAACTACATGTGACCTCTATTCAAGGCCTTCTTATAACACTCTTCCTTTCTATAATTGTATCATGTAAAGTTGTAAGGCTTACCAGAAGGTAGAATCATGTACTCATTAGATGAGATCTTAGTCCAATCTTAACGAAGAAGAAGAAGAAGAAGAAGAAGAAGAAGAGAATGTTGAGGTTAGAAAGAAGAACCTGAATATTAAGCAGATAAAAAAACCAACTGAAATGTCCCGTTCCCATAAATATACTCGCAATCCCCTTGATTTTCCTACCAAATCCAGGGTAGGTAGAAGAAAATCTGGTGAAGGTTTACCTTACTGTTGACCAGTCATGGGGAGGGTCAAATCAATATAATTGACTCCTGTTGAGAAATGGTCAGCCATGTTACTTGTGATGATTTGTTTAGTTGGCTTGTTTTAATGTACAAACAATCTTTCACACGTCTTGCTACTCTGCTCTTTACTCTAATCTCTGCTTCTGTTGCTGCAGAATCCCAACAACTCCCAACCAAACCCGAAACCAAATCTAATTGGGTAGTACTCATGCAAATTAGGCATACCGTATCTTGGTGGTGACTCACGTTCGACTTGATTTTAAAGACAATTAAGTCTCCTACAACTTTCTCATACACTTGACAGGTTCTTAATGTTCAAACAAAACTCTAGGGTGTACCCCTTCATAGACGTGCACTCTCTTGGGCGTAATCTTTCTTCTCTTGGAAACATCCTGTGATCAATTCCTTAGATATTTCCAACGGACGAATGCTTTAACACTAGTATGCACCAATATTCTAACTCACCATCAGGCCAATAGGGTGGCAAATTATGTTTCCACAACACGCCCAACAGCCTACATACCTACTTTACTCATGTTTTTAGATTCACCGATTTTTGGGGTGTGACAGGAACATAATTGCTTGGTTGAACGAGAGTGGGCTAGATTGGCTGATGTTTCCACTCGCCCCTCCCTTCAATTAGATAATTTATTCCATTGTCCATATCAATGTTTCTATAAAAATTCATATCAACACTTTCAATAAAATCATCCATATGATATGGAGCATTGTAATATTTACAGATCTCCTTGGGAGTGAAAATGACTTGTTTATCCCTTACAGTAACATATGAATGAATGTCAGTTCGTAGTAAGTTATTTTCTTAATGTTTCAATGATACGTAAAATTATTAGACTGTCGAAATGATAGTCGATTCTTTTAGGGTTAAGCAAAAATCAGCCCACCCGTGATAATGAGCTAAATCTCACAACTCATTGCATAAAGTTAATGACGGGTCAAAACCGCTTTCTTGTATAAATATTTTCCATTAAATTTCAAGAAAATACTTTTCAACATTTTTGTGCTCAAAACGATCAGAGTCAAATCTTGCTCATTGCTCTGTGCTTGTGGTTTTTCTAAACTTTTTTAGTGCCTTATTAAACTATTTTAATGAACTAGATTAAACCAAAATTTTCAACCAAATGATTTAACTTAAAATCTAACAACCCATAAATATTAACAAGAACAAGTTTGAAATATTTAACCTCATTTGTTGATATCATTGTGATTATCGAAGATCGTTGTTGAGGAGTGGAACACGTTGTTACTTGTAAAACACAAAAGAAAGAAAGAAAAATTGCAGCAGCTTTTGGAGAAAAAAAAATCAATTTGGAGTGTTTTGTGAGAGAGATTTGGAGAGTTTAAGAGGCTAATAATCTGATTTAGGGGCTTTAGTGAGGTTAGATATGTTTTATTCTTAGGTTTTAAGGTTTAAAACTAGTGGGTTTTAAGAGTTTTCGCCCTGAATTGGGTATTTTACTGCATAAGCCGACTAGATGTTACAACAACCAATATTGATGTTGCAAGATTGCAGGTTGGAGGTCAATGTCGCGACATTCACCCTTAGAACCTTCAAGTTTTAGTTCGAAGTTCCATTTCGCTACTCCAGGGTTCCATTTCGCGACACCAGGGTTCAATCTCGTGACATTGCCCCTGATAATTCAAAATTTTAGTTCGTAGTCCAATGTTGTGACATTGCTAGCCCATCAAAAAGTGGATTAAGCTCAAGTATAGGTACTAGGGTACACATGCATAAGGTTAGCTTTTTGGCGCTAATTTTCACCAAACAGGGCCTTAGGTCACCTTAGGCATCTCAACATCCATGGGTTCAATCATGCAAGTTATAAAATTATAACTACCTACAATTCAAGTCAAACATACATGTTTCCATAAGTAATCATTCATCGTTTGGTATACTCAATTTCTTTCACTTATTTACAGTTTCATAAAATTAACTAGCTAGTCTAAATTTTAACAACCTAGAATATTATACTATCATGTCAAATTTACAAATTTCATATAATCCATTCCTATTATGCTCCTAACCTATCACTAGTATTATTACAAGCTTAAGCACAATGCACCCAAAACAAAAAATTTTGACGAAAAAGACAATAAAAAAGTAGTAGCAAAATAATTAAAAAGTTTTTATGTAACCCCCACACTTTAGATTGCACATTATCCTTAATGTGTAACAACTCACACCCAACTCGATCACCGGGTCTGAAGTACAAGGTGCCACATTCATTAATGGAGCAATTTCAATCAATTTATAATATAATAATCATTCACATGTGCAATTAAACATAAATCATGATCAAATTAAAATAATAAATCAATTATAGGTGTTATTAAAGCTTACGAAGGCTCAGTACCATTTTTAGGATCGAATTAGGACTAAACTAAAAATTTTCGAAATATGACAAGAGGGTATCGCGATATCCAAGGCTTGGTATCTCAATTTCCTAGATTGAAACTAAACTTCCCAACCTAAGGACCAGATTGTTTGTTTTCAAAATAGAACAGGTCTATGTCGTGATATCGAGGGTACAATATCGCAATATCGGGAACAGACCACTAAGTCCCTGTATTTTACAAAATGCACATTCTTGAAACTTTATAAGCATAATCATATACATACTCAAATCATGCTCAGCTAACATAATCAAACCTACAATATCAATTCCTGAACATTTATACCATATTTAACCACATACACAAGTTTCATTTTCATACCAATCTAAGCATACCAATTACCTTAACTAAACTAGGCTAGTACCTTACCATCTATAATGTAAACAAATATTGCATAACATTCAAAAGCTTATGCAAACAAACCTACAATCAACTAATCTTCAACATATCAACCATCCATACCATTTAGAACATATATACTAGAGACTTATAAACAACATATGATCACTTAGTCAAATCTACACCTTAGCATAACAACTTCAAAAGATACAAAAGTTTAGAATAAAAAAAAAACTTGGCTCAACTTAGGTAGGTACATCCCAAACTATTAACAAAATAGGAAATGCAAAAACATTGCTGATTCAGGTTTGATTTCTAGATGCTGAGATGACCATCTCTCGATCTACTGGGAACCTACTTTACTTATGTATGGGGAAAAACAAAATTGTACGCTAAGCAAAATGCCCAGTGGTAAATCTATGATTCAAGATAATTTAAACCAATATAAGTTGATGGATAGATCTAATTCAAATTAACCTACAATCAATTCACATGTAATTCACATGGCAATCACTTTTTAATTCAATATAACATGTTTATATACATGTTAGCATCCTAATTCAATATGCATATATAACATCTTACCATATAACATACATTTCATAGGCAAATTAATTCATTTATACTATCACTTATAAATGTCGGCGCTTATTCACTTATTATTATCACAAGTACATTCATATGTTCCATTTCATTTCAACATTTCAATCATTTTTGAGCTTGATAGCTCTTTCATACTCATTCGACCCTCAGGCCTTATTTTCAACTATTTGCATGTTGATACATATCTCAAATCAATATAATTTCTTCTTTTATACCATTTAATCAATTTAAATATTTATAACACTATTAACTAGACACAGACTCGGTACAGATATAGATTTGTCATCACGAGTTGCCTGACAACGATGACGCTATAACGATATATAATATCATTTCGGATTGTCCAACAACAATGATTTTCTCAACTCAATCAATCTGTCACCCGAGATTGTCTAGCAACGATGACTCATAGCACAATATCTACCACCCTGGATTGCCCAAAAATGATGGTTTTAAACAGTACTCTAACCCTATGGCATTCCAACTATGTCCGTTTATCATATATCAACCAAATTCTGTTACATTACATATAGATCAATTCTTATTCTTTTATTCTCAATTTATCATCAAATCATCAGTTTATCATATATCACCACATGCTTCAATTCAATTTCATATCAAATATCAATCTAATCTATTCAATTTAGTCCTTATCTCGATAATCAATTCAAATATGCCAATCAACTCAAATAATCATAAAAAACTTACATAAAAAATATATGATGTAAAATGAAATGAAAATGCAACAATCAAATAGGTCTCAAATCATAGAAATACAAATCGAAAATTTCGAGCTATTCGTTGACGGCTTTGGATTTTCCTTTCCCTTGTAATGAAGTCTGGTCAAAGTTAGCTACAGATTAACACAAAACATATAACACTATCAATAATCAACCAATTCCATATCAATTATCAATTTATAAAAAAAATTCAATTTAGTCCCTAAAACTGGGGCTAACATAACTTTCAACTTAAAGTTTTAAATTAAAATATGATTTCACTATTACCCATTTGCTACCCTTTATTTCTTATTTATATAGTAAATTTTATTTTTTATTTAGTTTGGTCCTTAATATACGAAACTATTAATTAATTTTTACAATTTAGTCATTTTTCACGTTTAAGCTTAAAATCTATCAATTTCACACCTAAAACTTCAAGAAATAATGGAAACTTTCTAAAACTTTAACAATTTTACAAATTGATGCATGGGCTAGCTAAATCAAGCTCTCATGACCTCAAGTCTATACAAATTATAAGAGAAGGACTAAATTGCACTTACCAAATTAGGGCCAAAAGTTTAAGCTTTCTTTATGTTTCTCTCTTTTGCTTCGTTTTAGTGAGGAACAAGATGATGTTATTCATCTTTCTTCCACTTTCTCATATATATAATTAAATTAATTAAACAAAATTTATTTAGTTAAAACTTAAATTAATTAAGTTAATGGTTTCTTAATCCAACTGCCCACTATATCTCATTTTATTATGGTCTAATTGCTATTTTAGGCCTTTAGTTAATTTTAATTGAAGTCTTCATGTAATAAGTGGTACCGAAACAGTGGTTTTGGAATCCCATTTTCTAATTATTGAGTCGATAAATATTATTTATTAATATTTACTAGTCTATTATAAATTATTTTGATTTTGGCACGATAATTTTTAATGAGCGGTAGTAATTAAGGTACAAGGACTAAATCGTAAAAATAGTAAAATTTAATCGCATTGATTTTCATTAGTTTAAAAGGTTAAATAGTATAACATAAAGGTTTGCAGTGGTAAATTAGCCATTTTAATAAGGCATGGACGGTTGCGCATGTGTAATTAGCTTAATTTTGTTAATTATTATGTTAATTAAATAAAAGTTAAGAATTAATAAACAAAACAAAAGCTAGATGGAAAGAGATAGTACCTTCATTCTCATCCATTTTCACCATTTTCACTATTGAAGCAAAGGAATGAAACCTTTAAAAAATTTCATTGACATTCGGCTTTGCATGGTATATATATTCGGGACAAATTTTTATAAATTTTATGTTTTTGAGATCATTGTAGCTTAATCTAGCTAACTCGGGGATAAAATCATAAATTTGTTAAAGTTTTGAAATTTTTCCATTGACGGTTTTCGATGTTTTTGGATGTTAAATGACTTGGTTGTAAGTTTAGATATGATTAAGGACTAATTTCTAAAGTAAAATTGGTTAGTTTTGAATATATTAACTAACTTGTAAACATTTGAAATTTGCATGAAATTTTATAATTCTTGATAGTAGAGTGTTGAAGAAGGATGAGTTTGAAATTTTATTGTAAAACGATGTTTAAATGTGAAAGATATGATAGTTTAAATTTTAGGGACTAAATTGAAAAAATTGTAAAAATTTAAGGATATTGTGAAAAATGATAATAGGATATCATATGCATTATAAACTATTATAAGGTAGTTAGCACGATATTTTGAAATGAAATATCATATAGATCAAGAATCGAATCAATTAGAACTTAATCGAGGAAAAGGAAAAATTATCGACTAGTCCCCCACACCTCGTTTAGTATCAATTTCCAACTAAATTCATACGGTGTAGTTATATATACATATATACATATATATGAGTAATGTATTGTATTTGGTTTGTGAATTTATTTTATGTAATTATAATTTGAAATTGTATTCAAAATGGTACATAAAGGTGAGTAATGGATTGAATTGTAATGATTGTATCGGATGATAAATGGTGTCTAGATAAACAATAGGATAGGATACAATTGGCATGCCAATAGGGTTGTTTGCACGCTGTACGGGATTATAGATGAGATGTGATTGACGTACGAGAATATACTAATCATCCCAGAATCCAACATTTGTTGCGGATTACTGAGTTTGTCTTTGCGGAGACCACTGTTACCTATTATCTCTACGGATATTTAGGTGTGTTTTGGAGGGCTGGGTAGCCTACAGTCTTAGCACTGAGTTTGTATTCATGGTTTAGCTCGTTTGATAAATTAGGTGTGTTTTGGTGGTTACCTGCGTATCTATATATCTTTATTATAGTTCATCAGGCTAAAATGGTAACAAAAAGGTAATAGATGGTATAATGATATCCTTGATGATAGAAATGTATTTATATATGTGATTGAAAGAATGCAAATGATGAACTTGATAGATGATTTAAGGATTGGATTTGATCTGAACCTGTTTTCATATAGATTCAAAGATGTCAGTAAGGTCAAATCTTGTTGTTACTGATGAGGCAGACGGTAATGTACCGAATTTTAAGCAAGAAGCAAGTCAAAGCATGTTGGTTTTGCAAATGTCTGAAAATGATGCGAAAAATGCCATTTTCGGCATGATGAGTTGGTAGTTTTCAGAGTTTATGCGAGCCAATCTTGCGGCTCCACAACCTCCATTGTAACACCCCTAACCCATATCCATCGCCGAATTAGGGTTACTGAGCATTACAGTACATTATCATAAACACATTATAAAACAATTATTCACATACATATCGTCCCTAAATCAAGTCCTCGAGGCCTTAAAAATACCTTAGAAACGATTCGGGACTAAATTGGAAGCATTTGGAAAGCTTAATAAAAATTCACAAAATTTTAGAAATAGGGGTCATATAGCCGTGTGGCCAAGCTGTGTGCCTCACATGGCTGAAAGACACGCCCATGTCTAAGGCCGTGTAACAATCGAACTAGGGACATACGACTGTGTCCCAGCTCGTGTAACTCACTGCGTAGGGTCACACGCCCGTGTGCCAGGCTGTGTAACTCTCAAAATTTCCCTACACACCCGTGTGTCAGACCGTGTACTAGGCCATGTAACTAACTGAATTGTATGTAAAGGAACCTACGTGGGACATATGGCCGTGTGGACATAAATTTTCCCAAAACCAAGGCATTTTCTCAACCAATTCATACATACACGAATAGACATTTTTGTGCACATAATCAAGGCATCAAAACCTTACCAAAACATACTTATAATGACCAAATTAAGAGTTCTAAATCAACCAACCAATATGCCATTCAAGGCACCTCAAATGCAAACATCAAAACTTACCTAAACATGCATATTTGGTCATATTTCCATCATTTACATTTAGCTCAATACATTCCCAAAACATGCCATATTTTAACCATAATCAAACCAACTTAACACATACCATTTGAACCATTCAAACATGAAACAACACAACAATATAGACACAAACTAGTAAGGCATCGAATGTACCAAACCAATAAACTTATACATACCAAATCAATATCTAAGCATTCAAATAAACATAATTATAAGTCCACCTATACATGCCATTATAACCTTGGCCAAAAAGTTCAAAAACTACTAATATTTAAGCTGGATAGTGTGATAGATATCTGACGAGCTTCCAAACTGATCGAGCTTCCAATAATCTATAAAACATAGAAAAGAAGCAATGTGAGCACATAGTGCTTAGTAAGTTCGTAGAACATGAAACATAACTTACCATTTCATTTGCATAATGTAAATAGCATGATTAAAGCATCAACTAATACCATAAGCTTGGCACGACGCCTAGACAATATCAACAATACACAAGTTAGTGCATTTATACATGGTTCAAATGAGTTCATCCATAACAAGTAAATTACATCTTTGCTCATACCATTTAATTCACCATTTCTTTTTCATAAGTACATGATATATTTCATTTGAACACTTACCATTTCTTTTCCTTTTCATGCCCATTGAACCATCTAGAATATCATCGGATACTCAGGAAAGCTCACACGAAGTGTGCTTAAACATTTAATCGTAACATTTCCTTTACATCATTGCTCACACGAGCTGTGAAATCGGTCTGCTCACACGAGCTGTGGATTGGAATGTAAGCTACACAATGTCCCTCACATGAGCTGTGGAGTATCTGTAACAAATGTAGGACCTCATCCATCGGTAGGACATTCAAGACCAACACCCGAAACATGAAATCCTTAATGACATGCCATTTTTATCCTATGAATTCCTAAGGTTCAATCGGGACTCAATAGTCGTTATAGCATTGTCTTGGATATACATTATTTAATTTCATTGCAATTAACACAGTAACATATAAATTGATATAGCCACTATATGTCATATCAGAATGAATCTCAACATCAACTGGAGATATCACGTGTGAAGGATCTGATGGATACCGTCGTAACATTGATACGTGAAAAATATTATGTATCTTTTCTAACTTTGATGGTAAATCCAATTTGTAAGCTACTGGCCCAATTCTCTCAATGATTTCATTTGGCCCGATAAATTGTGGACTAAGCTTTCCCTTTTCGGCTAAATCGAAGAACTTTCTTTCATGATGATATTTTAATAAACACTTTATCGCCGACTTGAAATTCAACGTCTTTTCTTTTCATATCTGCGTAAGATTTCTTTCGATCAAAAGCTGCTTTCAAACTATCACGTATTACTTTCACCTTTTCTTCAATTTCTAATATCAAATCAATACCGAACAACTTTTTCTCACTCAGCTCAGTTTAGTATAACTTAGTTCGACACTTTCGACCATACAAAGCTTTGTACGGTGTCATTTTAATGCTCGCTTGATAAATGTTGTTGTATGCAAATTCAACTAACGACAAAAATTTCTCCCAGTTACCTTTCAACTCTAAAACATAATATCGAAGCATATATTCGAGAATCTAAATTACTCGTTCAGACTAACCATAGGTCTGCGGATGAAACGTCATACTAAAATGCAGTCGTGTACCTAGAGCTTCATGTAACTTGCTCCAGAATCAACACGTAAATCATGGATCCCTGTCAAAGATAATAGAAACTGGCACTCTGTGAAATCTAACAATTTCAGAGACATACAACTCTGTCAATCTCTCGAGTGAAAAAACCATACGCACTAGAATGGAATGCGCAGATTTCGTCAATTGATCAACAATGACCTACGCAACATCTTTTTTTTCGGAGATAAAGGCAATCCCGATATGAAATCTATTGTGACACGTTCTCATTTCCACTTTGGAATCATCACAAGCTGTAGCAAACCAAAAGGTACCTAATGTTCGGCTTTAACTTCCTGACAAATTAAGCATTTTGATACAAACTCTGAAATCTCACGTTTCATACCTGGCCACCAATAATCTATTTCAAATCGCTGTACATTTTATTACTACCAGAATGAATCGGTAAGCTACTACTGTGAGCTTCCTGTAAAACGTCTGAATGAGATCAGAACTTCTCGGGACACAAATTCTATTTTTAAAGTACAAACTGTCATCGGAACCAATATGAAAATCTGAATCAATGGTTGTCTCAATTTTTTGTCGTTTAGCAATCTAATTTTTGTCACATTTCTGAGCTTCGCAAATCTTTTGCAAAAACATTGGTTTAACTTTTAATTCAACTAAAATTGAACCGTCATCAATCATCATCAATCGCATGTTCAACGCTCGTAAAGTAAATAGAGATTTTCTACTCAAAGCATCAGCAATGACATTAGCTTTTCCCAGATGATAATCAATGATCAAGTAGTAATCTTTCAATAACTCGAGCCATCTGCGCTGTCTCAAATTCAAATTTTCCTATGACATCAAATACTTCAAACTTTTGTGATTAGTGAAAATGTGACATTTTTCTTCGTGCAAATGGTGTCGCCAAATCTTCAAAGCAAATACGATAGCTGCAAGCTCTAAACCGTGAGTCGGATAATTCTTTTCGTGTTGTTTCAACTGTTGAGAGCATACGCTATCACTTTTCCTTCTTGCATTAAAACACAACCCAAACCATTCAATGAAGCATCACTATAAATCACTAGTTCTTTACTAGACTCTGGCTGAACAAAAAAAGGTGCCTCGGTTAACAAAGGTTTCAACTGATTAAAACTTTGCTGACATTTCTCAAACCATTCAAATTACACATTATTTTACAACAGTTTTGTCAACGACGTAGCAATTGTCGAAAATCCCTTGACAAATTGTCGATAATATCCGGATAAACCTAGAAAACTTCTGACTTTAGATACATTTCTCAGAGGTTTCCACGCTACCAGAGCTAAAATTTTACTCGGATCAACTCTAATACCGTCTACCGATACCACATGTCTCAAAAATCTGACTTCTCGGAGCTAGAACTCACATTTGCTGAACTTAGCGAATAGTTCTTTCTCTCTTAAAGTTTACAAAACAATTCTCAAATGCTGGGCATGCTCTGTCTCATCTCGTGAATAAATCAGGATGTTGTCAATGAATATAACAACAAATCAATGTAAGTATGGTCTGAATATTTTGTTCATTAAGTCCATAAACACAGTAGGTGAATTCGTCAAACCAAATGGCATCACAAGAAATTCATAATGTCTGTACCTGGTTTTGATTGTAGTTTTCGGCACATAAGAGTCTTTAACCTGTAGATGATAATAACCAGAACGCAGATCGATCTTTGAAAATACTGTCACACCTTTCAACTGATCAACCAAATCATCGAGACGTGGCAATGGATACTTGTTCTTGATTGTGACTTTGTTGAGCTATTGATAATCAATATATAGTCCCATTGATCTATCCTTTTTCTTAACAAACAACACAGGAGCACCCCAAGGAGAAAATTGGGTAGAGCACAGCCTCTATCTGTCAACTCTTGCAACTGTGCTTTCAACTCTTTTAATTTAGTAGGTGTCATTCTATACCGGGCTATCAATATTGGAGATGTTTCTGGCATCAATTCAATAGCAAAATCAACCTATTTGACCGGCGGTAACCTTGGTAACTCTTCTGAAAAAAGATTTGTAAATTCACATACAATCAAAATAGATTCTAACTTCAGTTTTGAAACTCTGGAATCAAATATATAAGTGAGATACACTTCACAGCCTTTTGTAACATATTTTTGTGCCATCATAGCTGAAATAACATTTGATGTACCATCCAAACTATCTGATTCAATTTGATGCTTTTCACCGTTCTGACATTTTAACATAATATGCTTTCATCTACAGTTCACAACAGCATCATGCAAAATTAACCAGTCCATACCCAGAGTCACATCAAACTCGTTAAATGGTAATAACATCAAATCAGCCGAAAAGTTGTAACCCTGAATCATCAAAGGACAATTTTTACAGACTTTATCAACTGATACATACTGACCTAGAAGGTTCGTTACTTTAACCACAAATTCAATAGACTCAAAAGATATTTTCTTATTTTACACTAAAGTCATGCATACACATGAGTGAGTTGACCCTGGGTCAATCAAAGCATTAACATTAGTATCAAAGATAGAAAATGTACTGATGATCACATCAGGCGCAGAAGCTTCCTCTCAAGCACGAATCACATCAGCTCTTGCTGGTGCTCGTGCCTCAGATCTCACTGTAGAACCTTTCTTCCCATTACAATTATTTCCTGCATTTCTAGTGCTTCGAGGTTGTCTCCCTCTCACAACTGTGTTACACGGTCGTGTAGTTTGAGCCTTTTCTTTATCTGACCTTTCCAGGCAATCTCTGAGATAATGCTCATAAGAACCGCATTTAAAACATGAACCTTCTTTCAATCTGCATTCCTCGAAATGTCGCCTATTAAATTGTTGACATTTAGGCTTATTGTTTCTGTCACTGCCCATGCTCGCTATAGACATAGCCTGAGGTTTCAAGCTCGAATGTTGTTTTCATTTATCTTTCCTAGAATAACCCAGTGAAGCTAATGAACAGCTATGATATTCTTTTGATTTCTTCGATGGAGATGAAAATGATTTTCCCATAAGTCGGTTTCCTGAATAATGAGCCTCAGAATCAAATTTTCTCTTATCGTTGCTAAGTTCGTCGACTTTGTGTGCTCTATCAACCAAAACTACAAATTCTTTCAGCTCAAGAATCCCGACTAGCAACTCATTATCTTCATTTAGACCGTCTTCAAATAGAGAGCGCATTGTAACTTCTATTGGCACACATTCTCGAGCATAATTGATAAGTTGCACAAATTTCCTCTCATACTCTAATACTGGCATACGGTCTTGCTTCAACTCAAGGAACTCTTTACATTTCTTATCCAAAAACTTCAGACTTACATATTTCTTTCTGAACTCTGTTTGAAAGAATTACTAGTTAACTCGATCTCTCGGTACTATCGCAATCAAGGTGTTCCACAACTGATAAGCTGAGTCTTTTAACAAAGAAACAACACATTTCAAGCATTCCACTAGAGTACACGATAATTCATCAAAAACTCTCACTGTGTTTTCTAACCCGAAATCGGCTCTCTTAGGATCATCTTCGATTGTACCTCATAACTCTTCAACCCCATATTTATGAATTTTATCAACTGGAGGCTTGTTTACTCGTACTAGTTCCAAAACCTGAGGAACTACGGGGACCGGTTGGGGTACAAGTGGGGATCGAGGTCATTGAGCCATTGGGTTCATTCGCACGAACTCTAAAAACCACTCGGATATCATCTGGAAGAAGGCTTCTTTAGCCTGTCCTCCCCTACGCTCAAATACGAGCCTACTACCACTAGAAGTTTCCTCATGAACAAAGGCTTGTGCATTACTTTCTACTTCATCAGAATCAGTTTGGTTGGATGACATATTATCTATATGAAAACATAATTCAATTTGAGTCAGGAGTTATCACACTATCACAAGTTATATAATGGCATGTATTTTTAGACTTATACATGCTACGCTCAGTCCAAGAACCGACTAAACCGTAGCACTAATACCAATAACTGTAACACACCTAACCTATATCCGTCGCCAGATTAGGGTTACAGAACATTACCATACAAAAAAAACATTAAACATGCATTTCATACATTATCATAAACACATTTTAAACCAATCATTCACATACATATCGTCCCTAAATCGAGCCCTCGAGGCCCTAAAAATACCTTAGAAATGATTCAAAACTAAATTGGAAACATTTGGAAAGCTTAATAAAAATTCACAAAATTTTAGAAACAGGGGTCACATGGTTGTATGGCCAGGCCATGTGCTTCACACAGTTGAGAGACACGCCCATGTCTCAGGCCATGTAACAATTGAACTAGGGACACATGGTCATGTCCTAGCCCGTGTCCTTACCTGTGTAACTCACTGAGTAGGGTCACACAGCCATGTCACACGCCCGTGTGCCAGGTCGTGTGCTAGGCCGTGTAACTGATTAACTTGTATGCAAAGGAACCTATAGGGGACACACGGCAGTGACACCAGGCTGTGTGTCACACATGGCTTTGTCACACGCCCGTGTCTCAGGCCGTGTGGACATAAATTTGCCCAAAACCAAGCCATATCTACAACCAATTCATACATACACCTATAGACATTTTGTGCACATAATCAACGCATCAAAATCTTACCGAAACATACCTATAATGACCAAATTAAGAGTTCTAAATAAACCAGCCAATATTCCATTCAAGGCACCTCAAATGCAAACATCAAAACTTACTTAAACATGCATATTTGGTCACATTTCCATCATTTACATTTAGCTCAATACATTCCCAAAACATGCCATATTTTAAACATAATCAAACCAACTTCACATTTACCATTTAAACCATTCAAACATGTAGCAACACAACCATATTGACACAAACTAGTAAGGCATCGAGTGTACCAAACCAAGCAACTTTTACATAAAAAATCAATATCTAAGCATTCAACTGAACATCATTATAAGTCCACCTATACATGCCATTATAACCTTGGCCAAAATGTTCAAAAACTACCAATATTTAAGCTGGATGTGTGATAGATCTCTGACGAGCTTCCAAACCGGTTGATATTCCGGTAATCTATAAAACATAGGAAATAAGTAACGTAAGCACATAATGCTTAGTAAGGTCGTAAAAAATGAAACATAACTTACCATTTTATTTGCATAATATAAATAGCATAATTAAAGCATGAACTAATACCATAAGCTTGGCACAATGCCTAGACAATATCAACAATACACAAGTTAGTGCATTTATACATGGTTCAAATGAGTTCATCCATAACAAGTAACTTACATCTTTTCTCATACCATTTAATTCACCATTTCTTTTTCATAAGTACATGATATATTTAATTTGAACACTTACCATTTCCTTTCCTTTTCATGCCCGTTGAACCATCTAGAATATCATCGGATACTCGGGAAAGCTCACACGAAGTGTGCTTAAACATATAATCGTAACATTTCCTTTACATCATTTTTCACACGAGCTGTGGAATGGGCCTGCTCACACGAGCTATGGGTTAGAATGTAAGCTACACAATGCTACTCACACGAGCTGTGGAGTATCCGTAACAAATGCAGGACCTCACCCGTCGGTAGGACATTTAAGACTAGCACCAGAAACATGAATTCCCTAATGACATGTCATTTTTATCCTACGAATTCCTAAGGTTCAACCGGGACTCAATAACCGTCATAGCATTGTCTTGGATATACATTAGTTAATTTCATGGCAATTAACACATTAACATATAAATTGATATAGCATTAAAATGATATTTATTCATACGAACTTACCTCGATGACTAGGGCGTAAAAACGAGATCGACAAATCTGAAGCTTTAGCTTTTCCCCAATCTAGATCCGTACGTGGTCTATCTTAATCTAAATAGAAAATTTTAATCCATTTAATATCCCTAGCATTCAATTTAGTCCATATTTCATATTTTTGCAAAATTACTATTTTTCCCCTAACATTTTAACCTTTCACAATTTAATCCTTATGCTCATAAATTTAAATTTAAACATTTTAATCCTCTTCTCAAGCTAACTGAATTCTCTAGGGACTTAAATCAATCCATACAAACTATCATTTCATAAATTTACCATGAATTTTATCATTTTTACAAACAAGTCCCTAAATACAATTTTCACCAAAAATCACTTTACAAAACTTGTTTTTTTATCAAAAAGGACTCATAATCTATCGTTAAATATCAAGAATCATACAAAACCATTCATGGAATAACCCTCAATCTTTAGCAGTTTTACAAATTTATCCCTATGCTAATTTTCCTTGGCCAAAACTCTCTCCCTTTCTCAAAAACACAGAAGTTATTAAAAACGGGACCAAAACCACTTACATGCAAGGTAATTTTCCTTGGCCAAAACTCTCTCCCTTTCTCAACAATGGTGGACAATTCTTAGGGTTAAAAATGATGAAGATGATATTTTACTTCATCTTTTATTATTTACATTAACTTATTTTATCTAATTACAAAATCAACCTTTATAACTTATAAAAATTTCATTAAAACCACATCATGGATATCCACTAACCACATTAATGGTCTAATTATCCTTTAAGTCCACTCACTTTAAAATTCCATAGCCATTAGACCCCTTTAACTAATAGAACTCTACTTTTGTATTTTTTTATTTAGTCATTTTCACATAATTAATCAAGCAAACGTCAAAATTTCGTAACGAAATTTTAATACGACCTTACTAAAATTCCCTAGACATTAAAACAATAATAAAATAAAAATTTACTCTTTCGATTTGTGGCCTTAAAACCACTGTTCCAATTTCACTAAAAATGGGTTGTTACATTTGCCCCTTATTATACTTTCACCAACACCACCTGGTCCTCCAAGTTTTACTCTTGTACATGTACTTAGGCCTCCAATAGATAAGATTAGGAAATGTGGGGCTGAAGAGTTCAAAGGTAAGACAGACAATGATCCAGCTAGGGCTGAATATTAGCTTGAAAATACTTAGAGGGTTTTCAACGAGATGTCATGTTTACCTGATGATTATTTAAGGTGTGTTGTATCACTATTAAAAGATGAAGCTTACCATTGGTGGTTGAAGTTGACATCTATGATACAAAAGGAAATAGTTAACTAAGACTTTTTCTGAACTGAATTCCGAAAGAAATATATTAGAAACTAGTACTTAGACAAGGAAAATAAAGAATTCCTTGAATTGAAGTAGGGAAATAGATTTGTGTCTGAATATGAGTGAGAATTTGTGCAACTAAGCAAATATGCTTGTGAAATCGTACTGACAGAGGATGAAATGTGTTTCCGTTTTGAATTTGGGTTGAATGAGAAGATCCAAATGTTAGTCAGGGCACTGGATTTTTGAGAATTTTTAGTTTTATTGAAACGAGCTCAAAAGATAGAGGAAATATTTATCGAGAAGAAATAGGCAGAAATGTGATTTCGAGACTTCGGTAAATGAAGCGTATCCAGACCATTTTCAACCACTCAACCAATGAAATCAATAAAAGCCTTTAGTTGCCTCATGTCACCGTCAAGGTTTTCGGGAAGAAATAAGTCGAGACCGAGTGATTCAAGATTTCAAACTACTTAAGCGGACAGTGTTGGCAGTGTTTGTAATGTTCCAAGACCTATTTGTGAGCATTGTAGGAAATCACACGCTAGTGAATGAAGAATTAAAATGGGTGCTTGTTTTTGATGTGGTTGAACAAAACATTTCTTGAAAAACTGCCCGAGAAAGATTGGTAGTACTAATGACCAGAATGTTAAGTCTTTGCCAACTTCTCAAAGAGGTAGATGACCTGGATAGACAATAATGCTGGAGGAAATCAAAGTGGAACTTGTAACACCCCAAACCTGGCCTAGACGTTATGGTCGAATTTGGCGATGTCACATGGAAAGGGGTTTGAAGACAAGATTGTCGAGTTTAAAAATCGTTACAGTAAATTAGCTTTTATTTAATTCGAAAAAAAACTAGTTGATTTTCTTTAAAACTTGTCTCTTAGTGGAAGCTTTTGTAACCAATTAATTTAGGGAAAATTGTTTCTATTTACGAAAAGCCTTAGTTTTTAGGAAAAAATCGTGTTTTGTGGAGTTGCAGTTTTTAAAAAAAAACCATAAAAAACAGTATAAAGTCCAAATTTAAAGCCCACTAGTCCATAGTCCAGAAGATACATCAAAACCCCCAAATAAGTAATAAATTTTAGGCACTAACGGAAAACAGTCTAAAATTTACATGTAGCCACCGTCGAGTCCTCCGCTGTACTGACTCGTCAAGTCTGGGGATTACCTGTACAGATTAAACAGAGAAAGGGTGAGTTTTCGCCAACTCAGTGTGTAATCCCCACAGAAAACATGCATACAGATAATCAACATAATTCAATTAGATACAGTCTGGGGCCTGTGCCCATCACAGAATCAGTTTGGGCCTTAGCCCATTTAGATACAATCATAGAAATACATTAGGGCTTGGCCCATATCAGATACAGAATGCAGATACAGTAAATCAGAATCCTACCCACCAGCCTCTACACACCATCTCCGTCCAACCCTACACACCATGTGGGGATAAAATCAACCCACCCATCCCTACACACCATGTTGTACCAAAATGTGGCACATAATCAGAAGGTTGTAGCCGAGCTGCCAGTTAACAAACTTAATACCCTTTCAGACACTTCCTCCAAATATCATCAACCCACCCCGATGCAATGCAATATACAAAATATGTCATGCCATTATGCAATTAATAGTACATACATTCAGATATCATAAGTCATGCTCGGTATGGAAATCAAGCAGACAGGTCACACATATAGGGATCTAAGTAAAGCTTACCGACCCTATAGTAGGTCTACAGTTGACTTGGGCAACCCGTGCAACCTTACAGAACTTTTTAGAAAAATGGGCTCACATGCCTATGTAGCCCACTCAATCCAAATTAGCCTTGGCCACGTGATCCATTTTTAATGTAACCCGTGCTAGTTAATTATTCATATGTATTTTCACTATTTACTTATATGTTCCTTCAAAGTTGTCTACTTGAGTCACTATTACTAAATTATTTATATCTTGAGCTACAAAATTCCGAATTAAGATCCGCTTGATGTCTTTGAAAAGAGACTCAACTAGCTTTCTATAATAAAATTTTCAGAATTTTTGGTTCAGCCAATAAGTATAGTAAAATCTTCAAACTTACCCCTATTCTGTTGTCTGACAGTTTCGTCCCTTCTTTGCTAAAAATTAATTATCTCTTACTACAAAATTTGGATGATGTTTCCATTTGTTTATATTGAAAATAGGCTCCCTAATTATTTTTCTCCAATTTTTGATGATTTTCCAAAGTCAGAACAGGGGAACCTGAATTCATTCTGACCTTGTCTCACAAAGTTTATTATACCTCATGATTTACAATTCCATTACTTACACCATTTCTTCTATAAGAAACTAAACTCAATAAGCTTTAATTCCATATTTTTTTCATTCTCTAATTCGATTTTCACAATTTATGGCAATTTTTCAAAGTTAGCCTACTGCTATTGTCTAAACAACAAGTAATTTTGGGTTTTCGCCGAATCCCTTTTTTTTTACGTTTCGGGTACACACCTGATTTTGTTTGATTCTAAAACAATCATCGAGCACTCCAAAGCCTATAATCAAGATACTCAACATCAATTTACCAAATTTACAAGCGAATTGACAACCAAAAATGAATAGAAACCCAACTTACCACCAACGATAAACCTTCGTTTAACTATTGTTAAGACGAAGAACACCGAATTCACTAGTCCGAGCCTCCCCCTAATCCCAAATCGAAGAGAAAAAACATTACCACTTTAGCCGTTAAAAGATTCATGACAGAAACGAAGAGAAACACTTACTGAAACTAAGCGAGCACTAATTGCGTGCGAAAACGAAGGAACATAAATGGATTAGGGAAAAATCAAGAAGAAGAAAAGGAAGCGAAAGATGGAAAAACTCAGAGAATTTCGGCAAGAGGAGAGGGAGAAGAATAGACGACAGATTTTTTTGGAAAACAGAGTCAAAATTTGGTTATGGGAAAAAATAAAATAAAATCTCGATAACCCCCAAAATCCCTTATCTTCTCTCCTAATTCCCACTACACATCCACTACTCAGAATCCCCCTATTACACAACTCTATCCCGAAATTTGAGCAAAAAAAATAATACCATTGCTTGCATAGGGATTCGAACATAAGACCTCCACCATAATAACACACTATTTAACCACCAGACCAGTAGACCCATTCTAATGTAATTTACTCAATAATCAAATAAAAGCCTATTGAACAAGAGTAAGGCCTAATTCATTCAAAATACCAAAATTTTTCCAAGTCCTGGCTTGAACTTGGGACCTTCCAAACACACCCAGAACACATAACCACTAAAGCAAACAGATATTTTGTGTCATATTTTCATAATAACAAAATTAGAAATTTTGGGGCGTTACAACTCTACCCCCATAAAAGAAAATTTTGTCCTCGAAATTTTGCCTGATCAGAACAAATGAGGATATTACTGACGCATCGCATCCTCAGGCTCCCACGTGGCCTCTTCAGTGCTATGATTATGCCGCAGAACCTTCACTAAGGGAATAGAATTTTTTCGAATGACCTTTTCATCACGCTCCAGAATCTGAACCGGCTCCTCTTCGAAGGTCAAGTCTGGGCTAACCTCAATCTCCTCAATAGAAACAACATGCGTAGGATCAGAGTGGTAGCGCCTCAATATTGAGACGTGAAAAACATCATGAATACGGTCCAACTCCGGAGGTAACTCCAACTAATAAGTGACAGGTCCCACACGTTTCAGAATGTGATAAGGTCTAATAAACTGAGGGGTCAGTTTACCCTTACGACCGAACCTCAAAACCTTTTTCCATATTTTAACTTCAATTCTGAAACTTTGAAACCAAATATATAAGCAGGATACACTTCACAGCCTTTTCTAACATATTTCTATGTCTTCATAGCTGAAATAACATTAGATGTACTATCCACTCTATCTAATTCAATTCTAAACTTTTCATTGTTCTGACGCTTTAACACGATATGCTTTCGTTTACAGTTCACAACAGCATCATGCAGAGTTAACCACTCCATACCCGGAATCACATCAATTTCGTCAAAGGATAATAACATCAAGTTAGCCGGAAAGTTGCAATACCGAATCATCAAAAGATAGTTTTTACAGGCTTTATCAACTAACACATACTGACCTATGGGGTTCGTTACTTTAACCACAAATTAAGTAGACTCAAAAGGTATTTTCTTATTTGAAAATAAATTTATGCATACATAAGAGCGCGTTGACCCTGGGTCATTTAAAACATTAACATTAGCATCAAAGATAAAAATAATGTACCGGTGATCACATCAAGTGCTGAAGCTTTCTCTCGAACGTAAATCGCTTAAGCTCTTACTGGTGCTCGTGCCTCAGATATCACAGTAGAATCTTTCATCCCACTACAACTATATCTCCCATTTCCAGTGTTTTGGGGTGGTCTCCCTCTCACAGTTGCATTACTCAGTCGGGTAGTCTGAGCCTTTTCTTTATTAGATCCTTCAGGGAAATCTCTAAGATAATATTCATAAGAACCGCATTTAAAACATGACCCATCTTTCAATCTGCATTCACCAATCGTGTAGCCAGGCCATATGTGTTACAAGGGCATGTGACAGCCCGTATGGTCCTAAAAAGTGATCTAAAATCAAGCCATTTCAAGTCCAATTCATACCTAACCATTCATAACATTTGGGCACACATTCAAGGGATTTAAACATCATTGAAACACACATAAACATGTCATTTCAAACACCTTAATTCATCCATGAACTACCATTACAAAAAATCCTATACATGCCATTATTAACCTTGTCCAAAGTACTCAAAAACTACCGTAATGGTTGTTGGATAGTGTGATAGGTCTCCGACAAGCTTTCTGATCAAGCTTTTGGTTATCCATAAAACAAAGGAAAGTAACTATGTAAGCAACGAGTGCTTAGTAAGCTCGTATAAACTTAACCATAACTTACCATTTCATTTATACAATTCATAGATTAAGCATAAATTATTACCAATGTCCTAAGCTTAGTATAAGCCTGTACAACATCATCAAACTCACAAGTTAGTATACTTGTCCATGATACAAATGAATTCGACCATAAGATAAGTAGATTACCATATATAAACACATCATTTAACTCATCAATGATATCATAAGATCATGATTCATTCCATTTGCATACTTACCATTTCATTTCATTTATTACTCGTTGAACCATCTAGAATTACATCGGATACTCAGGAATGCTCACACATAGTGTCTTTCCATAAAACTGTAACTTTTCCTTTACATCAATGCTCACACGAATTGTGAAATGAGTCTGCTCACACGAGCTGTGGGTCAGAATGTAAGCTACACGATACTGCTCACACGAGATGTGGGGAATCCACAAAAAATGTAAGACTTCAGCCATCGGTAGGACATTGAAGAATAGCACCTAAAACATGAAATCCCTAATGACATGTCATTTGTATCCTAAGAATTCTTAAGGTTCAAACGGGACTCGTTATCCGTCAATTCATCATAGCATTGATACACTTATATGCAAATTCATTTATATTAAAACAACATAACAAATAGTTAATTTAGCTAACATTAAAATAATTATAGTTCATACGAACTTACCTCGATAACTACGATCGTAGAAGTGGAATTTGAATTTATCCGAAGCTTTAGTTTTTCCTTAATTTAAGTTTGATTGTGGTTTATCTTGATCTAAATAAATAATTTCATTCAATTAATTTCTTCTAATATTCAATTTAATCAATAATTCATTTTATGTAAAATTATGAAATTACCCCTAACATTTTAAATTTTCATAATTTAGTCTTTAAGCTCATAACTAGAATATAATTCATTTTAGCCTAAATCCAACTTAACCAATGTTACAAGGGACCTTGAAACAACCCATTATTACAAAAATTCATAACAAAACCCATGGATTTATACTTTTAACAATTTAATCCCTATTTCCAAAATTCATCAAAAATCATTAAAAATGATACTTGAATTCACTTACATGCATCAAAAGGAGCTTGGCCGAACCTAGATTTCTCTCTAATTGTGAAAACAGTCGTGGCAAGGAAGAAAAATAAGAAGATGATATCTTTTCATGTTTTAATTACTTAACATTTTAACTTAATTATCAAATTACCAAATTAACCTTTTAAAACTATTAAATTTTCATTAAAACCTATCCATAAACATCCACTAACTCTTTAATTGGTATATTCACCTTTCAAGGCCATTAACTTTCCTTTCCATAGCCATTTAGCCCTTTTAACTAATAGAATTCAACTTTTACACCTTTTACAATTTAGTCCTTTTTACTTAATTAACTCCTTAAACTTTAAATTTTCTTAACGAAATTTAATATGATCTTAACATAATCTTGTAGACAATAAATAAATATTAAAATAATAATTCACTTGTCAAAATTGTGGTCCCAAAACCACTATTTTTGATACCACTAAAAACGAGTTGTTACATAGAGAAACTGAAGCCTTGGGCAAAGCATGAGTTGCAACAATAGGGAGTTAAGGAAATTACCAAAGCCATGATTGTAGTAGAGTGCTTAACTGAGCTTATTCCAAGGAAAGACAAGTTTGAATCTTCCAAGCCGTAAGAGAAGGGCAACGGTGAAGGAGATGAAGAAAGAATGATGAAAAATGACGATGGTGGCAATGAGAAATCACCTAGCAAGAAGTGGAGACCTAACAGCCATTTGAGGGACAATGAGAATAAAAAAGAAGTAAATACAATGCTTCTTATTTAGTGGGTCGCATAGGGTGTAAGATTGCCAACAGTGATTGATGTTATCTGTGATTAGTAAATAAGACAAAGAGGAGCCCGATGATGAGAGGATATTGAGGCATGGGACAATGATACTCATTTTTGCTAAGGTGAAGATGGACCACAAGTAAAAAGGGTTGATGTTTTTGGACATCAACATCGTAGGCCGAATGAGTGCTCTTGTCGATACAAGAGTATCAAATCTATTCATATCAAAGAAAACTACGAATAAACTTGGTCTGTCAATTAGCAAATTAACTAACAGGATCAAAATGGTAAATGCCAAAGAAGTCCCAACTGTGGAGTAGCATAAGGAGTTGAGCTACAAATTAGCAACTGAAAAGGCAAGAAAGAATTCGAGGTAATTCTTTTAAATGACTACAACTTCGTGATTGGCTTAATTTTCCTTGATAAAATTAATACTATTTTGATTTATTTTGTTGATTTCATTTGTATCTTGGATAATCGTCAACGACAATGCATATTGTTAGTGAGCCATGATAAGAAAGGTGAAACCAATGTATTGTCAACAATCCAGCTAGCTAAGAATGTTCAGCGTGGCAAGAACATTGACTTGGTAGGTTGGAGTGCTAAGGAGATCCCCTTGGAATTGCTAGAGGTATGACAACTGATATGAAGCCTTTTAAGTCATTAGTGAGGCTACCACCTATGAGAGAGGTGGGTTGTGCATTAGACTTTGGGGGAAAATTAATTATGCAAATAGGTAGTTGAAAAGAGTAAATGCAATGAAAGAGGTACATCTCAAACACTTTCCTAGTTTTTTTACATTTTGACTTACCGTTGGCTTGGCAAAGACATAGGAGCCTTTTCAGAGTTCTGAAGCGGGTAAACCGAGGGGCTTACAAATTGGAGTTGGTGGGTATACTCTAGGTTAAACCAGTGTTCAATGTTGGCATGCCTAAGCCTATTTATGGGAACCAAGGGTATCTCGATCGAGGCAAGTCACAATGGGGGCAAGTAAAAGCGGTGGGCTCGCACGAACGAGATGTATCGAGGAGTGAAATGGTTTGAGTTAGGCGATGACGGAAGCTGAGGCAAATGTTTCTAGGGACAGAACTACCTAATAGAGTGACTAGTTGGAAATCGACTGAGGCACTAAGACAGTTCTGAGATGAGTCAAATCAGTGTCATTCAGATGACGCAACGAGGGCATCGTAAGAATAGGTGGGGGAATGTCACGAGTTGCGGATCAAAGCCCGTGACTAATGCACAAAGAGCTTCACGTGGAGGTCAATTGATTAAATAGGGCTCATTCGACCCACTTGAGTTGGCCCGATTCATGAAACATGTGGAGAAACCCATCTATTTGAAGCCTTGGTGGCTTAGTGAAGCACTTAAGGAAAATTAGGGTTGTCATGGTAAATATCAAAACTAATCTTAGAAGATTTGTAATCTTATAATCTTTGATTTTGTAATCTTAAAGAATTGTGTAAATCCCTTTAGAATCTCAATTGTAGATAGGCTTTAATCTCGACCGTCGATACAAAGTAAACTGTCCTGTTGGATATAGGGGAGCTCAACTATAAATAGAGGCATTCCCTCTCATTTTTAATCACCTCATTCAAAGTATTGAATATATTTAAGAGCATTTACTCAAACATCTTGTGAGCATTGTTTTATTGTGGATTTTTCTGTTCTCTCGTTGCTTCTTTGTCTTTAAGTTGTTTCCATTTTATTTTTGTGCCTTGGAGAATTTTTATTGTGAATTATCACTTTGCGAAAGTTAGGCTGACTTAGGTGGATTTAAAGCAAGGAAATCGCTTAAGGTCGCATTAATTGCGAAACTAAAATTCCAGCTCCGTGACACTAAAGTTAGCACTTTATATTGTTCAATTAAGAACCATTTTACAAGTGCATTTTGTAAGCAATACACAAGTGAGACTAAAAGTACAGAGACTGAACGTGATCAAAATTTGAGAACAGAGTTAGCACTTTAATGGCTATCGTTTGAGTCAGGATTAAAATTTCAAACATTGAAAAGCACAAAGGCAAAAAATGATAAAAGTAGAGAAGAGAGACTAAATCCAAAACTTATACCTAATACGAGACTAATAGTAGAATTTAACCTAAAAATCTAACTGTTGAAAATTAAAAATTAAAAATACAAAAATACAAAAAACTAAAATTAATCAAATTCAAATTTACAAGTTTAATAATAAAATTTAACATAAATAAAGAATGCTAATTTGAGAGCTTTTTAGTCCATTAAACAATAGAAATTATTATAGTAGTGGGATTAATGGTGCAACCACTAGTTAAATTGATGGCTCAATAGAGGAAATGTTTGGTGGTTGTGTCTTTGCCTTACATTTATCAATTATGAGCAAGAAAAATAAAGTATGTAGACAAAATCATTCGTTGGCATTTGGCAGCTCCCCTCGTATGAATATAAAAGGGAAAAAGAGTGGGTCGAAAATTTTTAAAGTGTTATGTTATAGATATCAAAGGTTATATTATAAAACGTAAATAAAATATATCAAAAAAATTCATCTTTTTAGTAAACCTTTATATTTTATTATATCTAAACAAGTTTCTATCTTTTAATTTGTATCCAAATGATAACATATATTAAATGAAATTTAATACAGGAGAAACAATTTTAAAAAGATTAAACTCTATCTGATATTATTTTAATATAAAAACCTTACAATTAACAGAAAAATTTAGAAGGTTATCGGAAATTGTTTTCTAAATTAGTAATTTTTTAACAATTTCATTATAAGTTTTTATCGTATTTATTCTTTTGTTTTAACACAATGTTTAGAACTACCCATAGCTTCTTTACAACCAATAAATAAAAAAATAATGCGCTTCAACGCACTCGAATCCACATCTTCTTATATAGAAATTAATATCAATGTATTTAAAAGCATGAAAATAATGTGAATAGAGTATACTAAATAAAATATTTAAGAATCTTGTTATCCTGTAACTTACAATCGGATGCAATAACATTCGGTAGGGGTATGGAAGTTATGGTTATTTGAATCCTTACTAAGATAAAATGAGAAATTAAAATATTGAAATGTATTACATTTATTTTAGCTCATCTTTTAATTAATTGCTGATATGTAGCACATAATAAGTTGAAAAGCTATTTCAACAAAGTTATTATCCACTTAACTCAAGTTACCATGTTTTGTTATAGTATTACTTTGTATATCTGTACAAACTGTAAATATCTATTAAATATATAAAATTATATCTTGAAAGCATTTACATAAAGCAAGAACATTTGATAAGTAATATGGTTAAAAACTAAAACATATTAAACTAAACAATATGTTTAAATAAATTTTAAATAAATTTGAAGGACTGTTAATATGAAATTACCATGTTAAAATGTTTGAATAAATGACTTAATCAAAATCAATATAATAACTTGGACTAAATAAGAATTAAATATTGATTGCATTTCAACCAATCAAATATAAAACTAAATTCACTAAATAATTGGCATCGATATTATTGTTAGGTAGGAGAATGTGGGTTCAAGTGTGCTAAAACACATTATCTTCTCATTTAAAAGTTGAGGAGGAAAAAATAAAGACCACTCATATAAAAGAAAGTAAATAAAAATAAAATAAAATAAATATGCAATAAATTAGAAAAAGCTATTTAAAATCTGTAAAACGTGTTAGGTGATGAGTAAAGGATTTATTTTGTTAAATTTCTGAAAATTTTAAAATTTTCGAATTAATTATGAGGTAGTTTCAGAAAAAAAAGATTTTAATTAAAAATGTAGAACGGGGAACTTGTATTGTAATAATTCGTAAAAATTATAGTAAATTGTAAATGATGTGGTATAATTAGGACTGTAAAGGTAATTAAAAGAAGGCAAAAGAGGATGATGAAAATTTGCAATTTCATGGAGGGGTTTATTTGGCAAATAATCCCATAAAGTTATAATATATATATATATATATATATATATATATATATATATATATATAAAAACACTTTAAATTTTTTCCACTTCATATTGCCAAAACCATTATTTTATATCTCTATAATCTTTCAAGTTGTGTTTCTCCATTTCCAATGTTGAGATTTCGCGTATAGATGTAGGGGTTCGATTCAATCAAGTAAAAAATTTCAAGTTAATCGAGTTAACGAATCTTATTTTATCATCTTAACTTAATTTGAAATTTTTTGAATGAAGTCGAGTGAAATGAAATTGAGTTGAGTCAAATCGAATGAAATTATTTAAGTTAAATTAAAAATTAAACATGTCAAATTAAAACCTTGTTACAATATAACTAATTACATGTTAGAACACATGAAAAACCATATATATTTGAAAACATTTTCAAAGAAAAAAAATAAAAATATTCTAGTATGATAAACTTGAATCGTTAATTAACTTATTTAGGTCCCAAAATTATTATTGAAAAAATAATTTTTAACTTTATTTACACATTTTTTAGAATTTTATAATTTTTAAAAAATGATTTTTTAATTTTGAATTTGATGTAATTTTTGTTGAGAAGAGAAAATTTATTCATTTTCAAACTTGACAGGGACCAAAAGAGTATTTATATTAATCTATTATTTGAATTGTAAAATTTAATTGATTTAAACTCAAAACTCGAATAACTTATTCGAGTTAATTTAAATAATTCAATAAATTAATTCAATAAACTCTTAATCGAGCGTAAAAATATAAAAATCAACCTAAAAAAGATAGATGAACTATCATTTCCATTACTGCTATTTTGATTTAAATCTTTGGTGTTATCGAAAACATTAATTAGAGAATACAACAAAAAAATAATTAATAATATGCAAGAAAAGAAAACATTATTTAGAGGTGCAGAATCAAAAGCAAAATCACAATAATAACCTTTACCATCATGGCAGGTATAATACATTAATAAAAAGGAAGCCTAATCATTTTTTCGTGGGTGTTGTTTTCTACTTTGAATATGCTTAAGTCAGCTTCTTTTATTTTATTTTTCCTTCTCAAAATCAAATCAAAGTGTATGAATGTGCATTTGAAATGGAAAAGAGAGAATCAAATAATTGCTCACTCACATAAAAGGAGAGGAATGTTTGGAAAATAACTAGCTTAATTTTAATTAGTTCACTATTTCAGGGACCATCCCAATCAAAATGAGCTAATAATTTGATAGGCAAGACAAATTGGTTAAAGTATAATTTTATTATTGTATTAATTTATTTTGTTATAATTTTTAAAGAAATTGAACTGAAATTTTATTATTTTGGGAGGGGTGAAAAGTGCAACTTATCATTATATTAAAATGAAAATTATTATTTTAGGTCTTGTGCTCTGCTTGCTCTCTAACATTATCTTACGTTGTTTAAATCCTTATTCACATGAAATCGAGAGTTTTCAACCAAAATAAATAAAATGTTTTAGAGCTGCCTGTAATTTGGAGTAATTGTTCTTTACACCAATAAAGGTTTTCATGCCCACCAAAAGAGAACCTTCCAATTAAACCAGTTTAAAGCTACCATTATCCAATTGGAAAGGAAAAAGAAAAATTAAAGCTACGATTAAACAATTAAACATTATACAGGAATTGGTCGAATCTTTCCATTTTTTTTCTGCATGATTAGTATTTGGTGGTGCAGAATCTGAATATTAGATAATATTCAACTTAATACTAATGACATGATTATGCTGAGGGAAAGCTTCTTTTTTTTCTTTTTCATTTTATTAAAGAGAGTTGTTGGTAGAGAAACTTATAAGTTGAACTTCATTATATAATCATTTTAAAATATAATATTATATTAGTTGGAGATTCAAATTTGGAATATTCTTTTTCTTTTTCCAAATTATAATTCTATATACATAACTATGAATCATGTGGTAAGTAATAACTCTATTTTGCAATAACAGGTGTATTTTTTATGCTTGTATATGTTTTATATCGGCTAAATTTTAAAAATATGCCAATTTTTTTTTTAAAAAAAGAATTTTGGACTGATTTTTGTGATATTTAAGGAAATAAGTCTATTTTGGAGAGAGAAACAGAAATCGCGTCCAACAAGACACGCTTTTCTACCAAGTTAGATGAAAACGTGTCCTATTAGATGTGTTTTCAGGCAACGGTAACTTTTCTCAATGGTAAAAAAGTCCAATCGACAAATTTTTTCCACCGGCTAAAACGGCTAGTTTATTTGCTATATAAACCCAGGTCATTTTCTTCCTTTTGTATTTAAATCTCATTCTCCTAATTCTCTCTCAAATCTCTTAATTCATCCATTCTCTCATTTCCCTCAAGTCTTCAGTTCTCAAATTTTCATTCAATTTCTCTCAAAATGTAGTTGTTCTAATTTTATATTTCATAATTTATTTGTTTATAATTGATTTTTATAATGACAATTCCACTTATTTGTTTCAATGTCAAGCACATTTTCGACACCCAATTGCAAATGTTAAGAAAATATTTTTAATGTTTTCAATTTTAATTAAGTTCATTATTAAGTTGTTAACATTATTAAATTTATATTTTTTTATGTTTATATAATCAGGCCGAAGATCGAATTTTAGAGATGTACATACACAATTTATCTACGAGGGCACCACGTGTTATTGAACAACACTTGCAAGAGGCGGGATTCTTACACATGTCTTGTTTGCTCGGGGGAACTAAATTGGATCCCACACTTATCAATGTTTTGGTGGAAAGATGGAAACATGAGACACACACATTTCATCTTCCATGCGATGAGTGTACAATCACACTCGAGGATGTAGCTTTACAACTTGGTTTACCAGTGGATGAGTTAGTCGCTATGGGGATAGTGGTCATTGGTGATTGGAGTGGCATTTGCGAGAAAATATTAGGCAAGGTGCTAGACAAATTTTTTGGTAGCCAGATAGAGATGACATGGTTGGAAGAAAATTTCAGTTAACTCGACAACTCCGCGAGTTCTCTTGAAAGAGAACAATACGCTCGAGCATTCATCCTAAGGTTAATTGGGAGTATTCTAATGCTCAATAAATCTCGAAATATGGTACATTTAAGGTCGCTACTACAACTCGTCGACTTGAAAGAAGTGAGGCAACTTAGTTATAGATCAGTTGTGTTGGATGTCTTGTATCGAGAGATGTGTCCAACGACACAACCACAAAAAAAATTAAAATCGGTGGTTGCATCCAACGACACAACCACAAAAAAATTAAAATCAGTGGTTGCATACTCCTACAATCATGGGCATGGTATCGACTACCATTTTTACGTCTCCGAGTAAACGCCCTTTATCAATTCCCACTCGTAATAGGGAAAAATTCATTTGATAATATAGTTATCATATTATTATTATTATTATTATATATTTGAAATAACATATTATTTGAATAGGTGGAACAATGATGCATCCACTTGTATTCAATAATGCATCCCGATCGAATTTTTGGACAATCACAATATTTGGCACGTCAAGGTGTCATTGATAGTTTTCACAACAGTGGAGATGCACGAATTCGATTAAGTGATGTGCCAGTTCAGGTTTAGGCAAACTATTCCACCATCACCCCATGAGATCGAAAAACTGCATAAGGTCGACTTGTGGGAAAGAATCAACGAAGATTGGGTGAAATGCCACGAGAAATATATCTACATTTGGTAGCATAGGTACGATTTCATACCTATGCATGAACCAATTCTTGCACCAAAGTTGGCAACCTCTCCGAATTACATGACATGATTTAGACATCAAACGATAAGTCATATCTATTGCCAAAGGAGGAAAGGACTAGGTAGCGTCATCGTAGGAGGCCAAGATGACTCTGCATGAATCTTAGGTCGAGAGTATATACCTCGATGGACTCATCATCAGCTCCACCCCACACGTGGCACCGATGGTTGCACCACCTCCTAGTCAGTATGGTTCATATTATTCTACTGCTTTCACTAACCCCGTTTTTTATATACAAGCACCATCATACCATGTATCAAAACATGCTACAGGCGTATTTTTTACACCACCTCCATCCCTAGCACCATATAGAGCGCCAATGTCGACAACAATACTGAAGTATCCTTCATATCTGATAATTCTAACATTTTATCTGCAATCGAGTTATGCTAAACCATACACTTATTCATTGATAGTGTTGCAAACACCCCCAACGTCATTGCTCTATTGAGGTGACTCATCTTCGCAACCACTTGTTACCAAAACAGACCATATACGATGACAACCTAGGATGACACCTCACTCAACCACAGAGGAACGAGGTGAAGATAAAGATGAAGAAGAACATGATGACGAGTTGGAACCCTAAGTACACAGAAATCCTACTCGCAACCGTCACCCACTGAGTTGTGGCACACATTCGGCTCGACGACGTTGATGAGTTTTTTTTAAATTTCATGTAAATCATCAATTACTTTGTTAAATTTTAATTTTTATTGTATTAATTTTTTTGCATCCATAATGTATTTGATATCAATAATATATATTTATTTATTTACAATCAATAAAGAAATAAAAAATTTGTTTATATTGTATTCTACTATATTTTACATCAATATTATATTAATATTTACAATTTACCAAAAAATGAGAAGCAATGAGAAAACAAACAAATTATCTATGAAAAAAAATGAATAAATGTGTTAATTAGGTCTTGTTCTCAATGTTTCCCCCAAGTGTGAACATGTTAGCCTAGTATGCCCTGAGTTCCTACAGTAACTGTATAACCTCAATTGGTTTGTCCTATCCTGAATATCCATATTGTTACGTATTCGAGTAAAACTCAGCTGACCTTTGGGCTTACGACGTAACGAAATATTTGGTATCAACTCAAACGGAATGCTCCATAGAGGCACCACATACTTTCATCTAAGATCGGTGGGAATACAAATTTCCATACATTATATATGCATTTTAGTTTGTATACTTCGTTAACATCGCTCATGCAATCCAAACGTGCCGAGGAACATGTAGGAATTGCATGTGCACATGGAAAATGAAGTGCTTGTAATCTTTCAGAATCGCAGGTTCGTTTCAAATTTACACCATGCGATCCCTCGATAATACCCTAGTCGGGTTTATGGAACTCTGTAACCCAAAATGTTTGATTTGGACACGTGTGACACACTACAAACATAAAGTTTTCTTTTTTGGCATTTTTTTTCTAATTTATTTCATCATATTCTCGCACCAAACGTGATTGGCCTTTATTTGTCTAGCATACTTTTCCGCTCACTTTAGAAATAAGACTGCTAAGCAAAAAAATATATTTTTTATCACCAAGGTTATCAGCAAGACGTGCCCCCTTCAATACGGAATTTATGCATTTCGCTAGGCTCGTTGTCATGTGCTTGTATCGTAGACTTCTATCATACGATTGAGTCCACTGCTTTTTGGGTATCCCATCAAGGTTCCCTGCACCATGTTCGTTTATAGCCTGCAAGTTCTCCAATATTTCATGAAAACAATTTTGGGCGAGCTCATACCTTATCAAAGAAAATAAATAGTGTATCCATGAATGCAAACACTGTATATGTAAAAAAATGATATAGGAAATAGTTGCAACTATATACCCATTATAATAACTTGTTCCCACTCAATATCCAAATGATATTGACCCATGTAGTTAGACATTATATGTCATATACAATACCTATGGTATGTATAGTCCTAGAGGTTCCAAATCATTCAATTGTGGTCTGTATTCTGGGTCACCTATCAGAAATGACACATATATCGGGTTGTGACACAACATACCTTCTCAAATTAGTCAAGAAAAAATCCCAATAATCGGTGGATTCTCTTCTTGTTATTGTAAAAGCTATTGACAAATTTTTTTATTACCATCCTATACAACAACCAACACTAATCGATGCTCATATCTCTCGTACATGAATGTGTCTTCAATTTGTACAAATGGCTTACAGGACCAGAATACTATGATTCATTGCTTGAATGTCTAAAAAAACGATGAAAAACTCTTTTTCCTTGAACCAAACGATTGTAGAAATATGCAAGCTCCATTTAGAAATCGGTTACGAAACCTGAGACGTACCAATCTAGTACCTGACACCATTGCCACAAATTATTAGATGATTTATCCTACCTATTATGCATCTTTTTCATAGCCATCTGTTTTTGTGACCCTGCCTTGTAGTACGACACCGTATAATCGTACTGGATGTGGATATTGGCAATTAAAACAGGCACAAGAATCCTAAGACTCGCTTTCACCACAGGTAAGATAATGTCAGAATTTAACTTGGGATAATTCTGTGTCATACCTAAAACAACCCGAGTATTTCAAAATGAGATAGACAATCTCAAAGATAAGGTGAAAATCCAATCTCGAATGATCATGTGACGTACTTGCGATAACACAATTATGTAGAGTGTTATATTTTTTAATTGTCTAGAACCATGTCTTCTTTCTCACAAATGCCATGATTTTATATGAACATCTATTGTCACACATTGCGCACTTAGCCTCAAATTTCTCTGATCAGGATTTTGTAACATGGAAGTTGGCCCTATTCTTTATGTCGAGCCACTTCATTGAAACAACAAAAGCATCTTTTGAGGAAAACTCTATTCTAACTTGTAAATCACCAACATTTAACGAAGAACTTGCATAGCCCAATCTTCAATAAGGGAGTTCTAGAAATTCTAACCTACCTTTAGCATGGAGGTTGACATTATGAATTTTAGTCAGAGGTGCAAATGACGTGAAATTCGGATGGGTTCCTCCAGCATTGTCTGAACATTCGCCATCAAAATCACTCTCTTCTAGTTCGATTGGAATTGATTCTAGTTTAGAGAATAATGCAATTTTCGAACCGTCCAGCCTGGACTCCTAGATTGGATCATTGTCGAATTCAGATCCCTTTTCATTCTCAGCTCCCTCTTCATCCTCAGTTGCCTTTTAGTTATCAACCCCAGCTGCATGTTCCAGGTTGGATGTTCCTTCGTTGGTGTAGGTTGTAAGGAGTAAATCATCCGTTCTTGTATACCCTAAGTTACAACCAAAATCATTGGTGTAACTTGATGGCTTACCTATATAAGTGTTTCTGACATAAAACATCAGTGTTTGGAAGTTTAAATCAAGAGCACTCACAGCATGTCATGTCGGGGTGTCAAAGTTTAGGTTATCGACAAACCTTGACGGTTGGACGGGCTGTGCACCAAAGTTGAAATCAAAGGTTGAAATTGAGGAATGTCTTTCCATTGATGATTTAGAGATTTCATAATAAAAGCTTTGTAACAATGTTCTGAATCCATCGCACAACCATGTGATTAGACTTTTTACTTCTTGTTCCACTTCGGTATTAACTAGAACTGTTGTCGAACTTGGAGCACCTTCAACGACATTGACAAAGTGGGAATATAACTCTAGTATAACATTTCCACTAAAGCAATACAAATCGAGCATCGCCTCGACCTCCATGTCGCCTTTGAGCTCAAATATATCATATCTAATAGGGTTTAGTGACATTAGATATTTATATTTCAAGCTTGAAAGTCTTCTCTGGTTTGAACTCACAACTTTTTTCCTAATTCTTGACCAAAGCTTATGTAGTTTTATGCTCTTGTTGAAAGCCAATCTAGGACATTGGGCTAATACAAAAATGACCCCAATTTCGATGTGACAAATTTGACCTTCGTAATAAATAACCATTTTAATTTGTCTACTCCTATTCAACCAAATAACTTGTTTCACGTAAACATTATGTAGAAAAAAAGAGTACTAATTATCCAAAAAAAAAGTAAAACTTGATCTAACTTAGTGTGTTGGGTCAATTTTTAAAATTCAAGTCTTTAACATAAAGAATCTTCTCCTTACGCAAATCTCCTTATGAAAACAGTCTACTTGAAATTTTAGTATAGAAGTTCGCCAACAGAAATGTGGCTCATTTTCTAGCAAATACTACCCCCGATATCAAACATAACTTCAAAGTCTTGGAAAAGATTTGACATGACAAGTCTAAAGAGATTTTAAAAAATCCGTCTTATTAGAATGATTTTAAAAATATTTTATTCAAAATTGTTTGGCTTGAGAATATTTGGTTCAGGGTTAAGGTTTCAGTTATGAGAATTTTTCATAGATTAGGTTGAAAATAGGAGCGAACATTTCCTATTTTTAACCCTAACCTTAAGTTGTAAAATAATTTCAAAACTTTTAAAATTCAAGTCTTTGACATAAAGAATCTTCTCCTTACGCAAATCTCCTTATGAAAACAGTCTACTTGAAATTTTAGTATAGAAGTTCGCCAACAGAAATGTGGCTCATTTTCTAGCAAATACTACCCCCGATATCAAACATAACTTCAAAGTCTTGGAAAAGATTTGACATGACAAGTCTGACGAGATTTTAAAAAATGCGTCTTATTAGAAGGATTTTAAAAATATTTTATTCAAAATTGTTTGGCTCGAGAATATTTGGTTCAGGGTTAAAGTTTCAGTTATGAGAATTTTTCATAGATTAGGGTTGAAAATAGGAGGGAACATTTCCTATTTTCAACCCTAACCTTAAGTTGTAAAATAATTTCAAAACCCGAGAATCACGAGATAATTTTTATAGATTACAGGAATCGCAAGATAATTTTCAGATTGGGCTCTCACATTGTTTTTTTTTTCAATTCCCTCTAGTTTCCTATATGAAGTGGGGTATTTCTCCCCCTTATTTCATTAACTCTATGGCTACCATCCTTTACGAGATAAAAAATTCTCTCCTAAATTAATTTTTTTGTTGAATGTTGAAATTTTTAGACATGAAGATTTATTTGTGTTTAAGGGAGATAGTATGATAATTTTAAGGTGTGTTTGAGTTTTCAATGATATGGTGACACACGAAGACCCCTCACATTTCATCTGTGGTGTCACACCCTAAAATTCGACGGATCTAAAAAGATGGGTAAGGTAGGTATGTAAACTGTTGGGCACACAGTGGTAACATAATCCGCCACGCTATTGGCCTGATAGCAAGTTAGAGTATTGGCACATACTAGCGTTAATGCATCCATCCATTGGCGATACCTAAGGAAATGATCACAAGACGTTTCCAAGTGAAGAAAGATTGTGCCAAAGACAGTGTGCGCCTATGAAGGGGTATGCGCCAAAGAGTTTTTTGAACACTAAGAGCCTATCAAGTGTATAAGAAAGTTATAGAGGACTTAATTGTCTTTAAGATCACGTCAAACGTGAGCCACTGTCAAGATATGGTACGCCCGATTTGCCTGAGTACTGTCGAATTGGATTTTGTATTGGGTTTGGTTGGCAGTTGTTGGGATCCTACAGCAACAAAAGTAGAAATAAGAGTAAAGAGCAGAGTAGCAAGATGTGTAAAAGATTGCTTGTACTCTAAAACAAGCCAACTAATCAAATCATCACAAATAGCATGGTTGGTCATTTATCAACAGGAGTCAATTTGATTGATTTGACCCTCCCCTTGACTGATCTACAGTAAAGTAAACCTTTACTCGATTTTCTTGTACCTACCCTGGATTTGGTAAGAAAATCAGGGGGATCGAGAGTATATTTATGGGAAGGGAACATTTTAGATGGTTTTTCTATCTGCTTAATGTTCAGGTTCTTCTTTCTAACCTTAACATCTTATTCGTTAAGATCAGACTAGGATCTTGTTTAATGCGTAGACAATTTTGTCTTCTGGTAAGTCTTACAGCTTTGCACATTACAATTATAGAAGGAGAGAGTGTTACAGGAAGGCCCTGCATAAAGGTCGAATGTAGTTGAAATGTTTTGTAATAGAGATTTTAATAGAAATCTTATGATCGTTTAAGCAGTTGCTACTGGATCAGGAAGGACTGTAAAGGAGAAACTCTAGGCCAAGGTAAAGGTGACTCTCTAGAAATGGCTTTTGTATATCATTCTAATTCGAATAAATAAGTAAGGCCTCTATAAATAGGCATGTCTCTTTAAGGAAAATATTTATATAGAAGTAAAAGATGAGTATAGAAAGTTGTTTAAATACGAGGTAACATGATAAATGTCTTTGTTGTTAGAGAGTTAGTATGTCGTCTCTGGAATGCGTGGGTGATAATAATTAGTATTACCTATGTGTGTATAGTCAAAGTCTAAGTAAAAAGATATTTGATGTGGTACGGGTCTAGTACAGGCGAGTCTGTGATATGAATAAATGCAAAGATGAATTAAATTGTGTAGCCTCTAATAGGGCAGATATATTACTAATCGGACAGACAGATCACTGTAAAATGGAGATCTGTTTTGTAACGTTCGGTAGGGTAGGTACATTACTAATCAAATTGGCATATCATAGAATAAATCTGAGGGAAGTCCATGATCATGGCATCATATGTTAATACGGTAAGAGGGCGTGAAAGTATAATCGCTGGGTCCTAAAAAAGAATTCGTCAAGAATAATATCTTCTAAGTATCATTCTAAGGAGTGCATTCAACTACCTTTTGCAAAGCAAGTGTGTAATGGGACTTGAATTAGGGGGTGAAGTTTGTGATTCGTCAATTAGGCCGAGTGTGTAGAAGGTGGTCAAGTGTAGAGATTGGCATATGGCTATTTGCCAACTAGGAATTAAAAAAGTATTCTCCAAGGTTTAAGAAGGAATCCAAACCCTTGAGTCGAAGAATTCTACCTTCAGATCCTCTAGAAATTGATTGGTATAAGAGCTTTCGGTTCAGCCAATCCTCTAGCAGTTAAATTAGAGCTTACCCTTTTTGCATAATACGCAGAACCCTTCAGATAATTTAAAGACTTTTGTGTTGTGAATACTTTGGTATACTATTAGAATTGAGGTAAGCGAGATATTTGAGAATGAAAATAATAATTTCATTAATGAGAGAAGGAAATTCGTACAAAAGGAGTAAAGATATTTAAATACAAAAATAGAAGAGAAATTTTCAGTTTCCCGCCTCAGTTGGCTAGTCAATTGGTTCGGTGGGAGCTTCTTCTGTCTAGGGGCATTCTCCAAGGACTCATTCCAGATCAATCGAACCTTCTAAGTCCTCCTCCTCCCCTACTTTGAGCTCAGTGGGAATGAAGAAGTTGGCTGATTACTTTCATTCCCTCTAGAACTTTTCCCATTATTCTCTTTTAGAGTTATAAACATTGAAGTACAAGAATTTGATAGAGACCTTCTGTAGACAGTTAAAATCCACCTGGCTTAGATTTAAAGGGCCCACATCAATTTGGGCATGGAAGACCAGATTGAACCTCATTTTAGGAAAAGCCTCTGTTTTTCCTTATGTCCTATTGTTACTTTCTTAGATCTTCTTCATTGGATTAACATAGACATTCAAACTCTGATGAGTGATGTTATTCTTGGGATTTTAATTTCTCCTCCCAAAAGGACTCTCTAGCCTTCAACCAACTGTTCTCCTCCTCCACCTGCACACACCTAACTTGTACATTATTATACTTGGCCTTCCAAGCCAAGAAACAAGAGTTGAGATCCTCGATTTGGCTCATAACTTCTTGATGAGTCTGGCGTAAGTGAGCCAAAGACTGTTTCCCAGAGTATATAGATTCTTCTAAGCTCACCATTTTAGCATTGTTTTGCTTACAAGTTTCTAGATGGGCCCAACTCATAGGCCCATATTAAATTGCTAAGGCTTGGGAAGACCTCCCCAGTATCAAGAGTGGAGGTAATCGAAAATTCGAAGAAAGGAATGAGAGGAAAGCCTCTTTCACCTGCTTAGGCACAATATTTTTTTGCTACTGATGGATGGCATCCAGTGAGAAGGGAGATTGCCTTAACCTCAACAGATTCTGCCAAGGGAAAATTTCATCTGTTTCTCCAGTAGAAGCATTATTGGGTAAGGAACTAGAATGAGCCTCTGGCTAGTTTGGGCGTATTGCCTCTGGTAGAATTTCAGCTGTAAGAGAATCAATGGCATAGACTTGAGAGTCCACAAAATTAGCAAACTCTACAAGCAGGGTAGGTACAGGAGGAAGGGCAGGAACAGATACAGTGTTGACGTTCGGAGGAGCAAACCCTTTTTTAAGTCTACATTGAGTTAGTTGTGGGCAATCATTGTCCTCAGCATGTTAGGTACTTCCTTCCAATCTTGGCCTCTTTTGAGCTTTCTTACCTACTACATTTTTGGTGGGGCAGTGATAGCACCGTTATTCTCACAAACCTCGTCTAGTAAAGCTAAGGCATCCATGTTAACTACTGGAGCTGGCGTAGTGGTATAAGAACTGGAAGTGGACCTTGCAACATCAATAGGAGAATTAGCCTTACTGGGACAAAGAGTGTAAGACATATAATGACAAATAATGTTAAAATGGCATGGATGTAGACCACAATGATCATAGGACAAGAAAGAAGGCTCCCTAATCCTTCCCACTAGAATTCATGCCAAATCCTTATTGGAGTTATAGGGCCAGACTACTTCAGTAGAAGGGATATTCTGAGAATCTACTCATAATAGAAGTTCATTAGCTTGGAAACCATTGGGATTTAGTCCTTAGAAACAGCATTGGAAGACATGTCTAATAGTGACGATTTCCCCTAATTCTAGAACATGTCACACCCTTAACCGTTTAAATTGTTTCTAAGAAACCTTTGAGTCAACAGGTTGACTTTGTAAGCAAATGCCTTCTTGAGGTAGGGACAAGTAGGTGGAAAAGCCAAAACCAGTTTCGAGCTTACTGATGACCCTCACAAACTTGTCTTTTCTAATATGCAGGTTCAAGGTCCAAATCTGGATTATAGGCTCAAAGCCCTAGCATGTGCTAAAGTGGGCATTTCCAATTGAGGCACACTATCTCTTTACCTTTAATTGGTAAATCTTTTGGAATATGCCAAGCATCGGTGGCTTGTATTGCATACAATATTTTATGAAGAAGGCCACAAGCGTCCACCATGATAAAGTAGAAAGTTACCCTAGTGAAATACGATACTCGTTAAGCACCGAGCAGAAAAAAGGATGTAGAGGCAAGTGGAAACCAACTTCGAACAAGAGAAGAGGAAGGATAAACCCCATGGTATTATCACTTAGTTGACACTCGCTTTGAACTATCTGTAAGTTGAACGCATATTTTTGTCGAAGGATGCCTCGGGCCCCTAGGTATCGCATCAGTTCTTCATCAGTGGTGTTGCACTCATACATAGGAGCAACATGTTGCATATAATTCGGACCTCTAGGATCGGTCGTGAACGCATCTCTAGGGCTATCATTTATACTACTCTAGCCAGGACCACCACGACCTCTTCCGTGTGTAGTTGTTCAAACCATTTTCAATTAAATGAAAAGGAAAATGAATGGGGAAATTACCTCTTAAGAAAATGTGAATTGGAGACGAAAGGAAACAAGAAGTTTTGACAGAAAATAAATCTATGGCTCTGAGATATAGTATAATAATTGGGAATGTGTTTAATCCTAATATTTATAAAGAACCAAACATCCGTAAGAAGTTTCAAATTTAAAACCAATTGTTCAAATTCTTCAAATCACAACATGACACTTGTCTAGGTTAAGGCCACGGGACGTTTGAAAACACGAGAGTACCTACCAACATTTTCCTACAAGCTTAGAATCTGCCAATTGAGACTAAATATTTGCATCCACGCCAGTTCGGATCTACAGACTATACGACACCGATGAGAAGTTTGTTATAACTATGCTTGGGCATTTCGCCAAGCAATGTTATACATTTGATTCGGGGAGTTAGCTATGCATCCAAAAAGATGAAATTTCCTAAAGGAAGAGAGAGTTGTCACACAATGAAAATTTACGAATACAAAAAGATGGATAAGGTAGGTATATAGACAATTGGAGCACTGTGGTAACATAATCCGCCACCTTTTTGGCCTGATGGTGAGTTAGAGTATTGACGCATACTAGCATTAAAGCATCTGCCCATGACGGTATCTAAGGAATTGATCGCAGGACGTTTCCAAGTGAAGAAAGATTGTGCCCAAGACAACACGCGCCTATGAAGGGTATTCCCCAGAGTTTTGTTTAAACATTAAAAGCCTATCAAGCCTATGAAGAAGCTGTAAGAGACTTAATTGTCATTAAAATCATGCCGAACGTGAGTCACCACCAATATATACTATGCTTGATTTGCATGAGTATTGTCCAATTGGATTTTGTATCGGGTTTGGTTGGGAGTTGTTGGGATCCTGCAACAACAGAAGCAGAAATTAGTCTAGAGAGCAGAGCAGCAAGATGTGTGAAAGATTGTTTGTACACTACAACAAGCTAACTAAACAACTCATCACAACCAGCATGACTGGCCATTTCTCAAAAAGAGTCAATTAGATTGATTTAACACTCCCCATGATTGGTCAACAGTAAAGTAAACCTTTACCAAATTTTCCAGTTCCTAACTTGGATTTGGTAAGGAAATTAGGAGGATCGAGAATATATTTATGGGAAAGGGACATCTTTCAGATGGTTTTTCTATCTACTTATTGTTTGTGTTCTTCTTTCTAACCTTAATATCTTATTCTTCTTCATTAAGATCAAACTAGGATCTCATTTAATGAGTAGACAATTCTGCCTTTTGGTAAGTCTTACAACCTTGCATGTTACGATTATAAAAGGAAAGAGTGTTATAGGAAGGCTCTGCATCGAGGGCCACATGTAGTTGAAATGTTCGTAAAATGCCTATAATGGAGATTCTAAGGGAAATCTTATGATCATTTAAACAGTTGCTGTTGTTGGATTGGGAAGGACTGTCAAAGCAAAAGCTATAGGCTAAGGTAAGGGTGAGTCCCTGGTGAGTCTCTAAAATCAACTGTTGTATATCATTCTAATTTGAATAAATGGTTGATGCCTCTATAGATAGGTATGTCTCTTTGAGGAAAATATATGTATAGAAGTAAAATATGAGTGTTGAAAGTTGTTTGAATATGAGATAACATGATATGTTTCTTTATTATTAGAGAGTTGGTATGTCGTCTCTGGAATGTGTGCGTGATAATAATCAGTGTTACCTATGTGTGTATGGTCAAAGTCTAAGTAAAAGGATCTTTGATGTGGTACGAGTCCAGTACAGGTGAATTTTTAGTATGAATAAATGTAAATAAGAATTACATTGTATGGCCTCCGATAAGGCAGATATATTGCTAACCAGACAAGCTGATCACTGTGAAATGGAGATTTATTGTGTAGCCTCCAGTAGGGTAGGTATATTGCTAATTGGATTGGCAGATTATGAAATAAATCTAGGGAAGATCATGGCATCATATGCTAATACGTCAAAAGGGCATGAAAGTATAAAACCATGTGGGAGAAGCCCCATGGCATGCACAAAGATGGTTCGTCAGGACAGTAAACATGGATTACTTGAAAAGCCTTTGTGACGTATCATTTGGAAAGCCATCATGATGAGTTGTCATTCCATCTTTGTGGCAAACTTGGGCATATCTTAGGCATTATCTGGGGTTTTATTGCTTGGATCAAAACATTATATTCTCCTAAGCAAGAATGGTTATCTGGATTGATATGAAGATACGATGTAACTGGTGTTTTGATAATTGTTGGGTCCTACAAAAGAATCCGTAAAGAATAACATATGTTGAGTACCATTCTGAAGAGTGCATTGAACTACCTTCTGCTAAGAAAGTGTGTAATAGGGTTCAAATTATGGGGTGAAGTCTGTGATCTGCCATTTGGGCAAAATGTGTAAAAGGTAGTTAAGTGTAGAGATTGACACATGACTATCTACCAACCAGGATTTAGAAAATTATTCACCTAGGTCTAAATAGGAATCCAAACCCTTGAGTCAAAGAACTCTACCATACCATTTAAAGGTAATAATGAGTGAGCTCCACTAAGTTCTTTTGAACTTATATGCATCTCTTGGTATGCAGGTCTGAGAATCGAATCAATGTGTCGGAGGGACCAAGCTAGGAATGCGCCATGGAGGTAGATCGAGGGAAATATTATGCATACAGAGGGACATTTATAGAAATACGTTTTTCAAATGAAAAATAGAAATACACGTTGTAAGTATGTCTATTAAATCAAAAAATATGTTGCAAGGTTTTATACTACCTTTGAAAGTCTATAACTAACAATAAATGTTTTAATCAAACTTATTGTTCTAGAAAGGATTTTAAGTAAATAAGAGGTACATTCAGTATGGCTTTTGTAACTTGTAAAATTTTGTTAGTATATAGGTATTGTGACATGTTATATTCTAATCCAGTAAATTGGGTCGGTATAGGGTGTTACATGCGGTGTGTGGATCGAACCATCGCCTTAGAAGCCTATCTCATTGCAACTCGAGCACTAGTTCATGTTGGTTATATAGTCACAGGTTGAAGTATAACTACTGCTCCCGAATGACGTTGGTTATGCAGTCAACTCGGGAGCTAATTGACGTTGGTTATGCAGTCCCGGGTTCAAGTTTCATGATAACAAAAGAGGATGTTTTATAAACCCGAAACAGAGACAATATTCATAGGGAAAAACTAAGGGGCTTTCTAGTATAATCAATTTATTCTTTTTCTCCATCTCCATCAAAATACTATCATTAACCTCATTGTTTGAAACTTGTGATAGAGTTGGAGGCAAGAGGACTTTCTTGGGGAGGAGTGACTGTTATAGTAGAGAAAAGATGAAGGTCATTTTGTTGTGTCAGCGTCTGCTGTGATTAAAGAACTCTTTAATAACTACAATCGTTGCTACCCCGACTCGAGTTTTAGCTTCTCTCCACCACCACAATCACTCGCCCCCTCAAAAGCCCTCTTGCATCCAACTCTGTCACAGGTCTTGGACAATTAGGTTTAGAATGCTGCTTTGGTGAAGATGGAGAAAAATAATAAGTTGATTATACTGAAAAACCCCTTTGTTTTTCCCTATGATTATGGTCACAAACTTATGTATCGGATTTACAAAGCATCCTCTTTTGTTATCATGAAACTTGAACCCGTGATTGTATAACCAACATCAACTGCTTCTAGAGTTATACTCTAACCCATGATCGTATAAACATCGTCAACCAAGAGCCCTTATTATACTTTAACCCGTGACCGTATAAGCATCGTGAACTCAAATATAGCTTAAAATTATCATAATGTCTACCTCAAACACAAACACAAATAAATTTTTCTTGCCAAATTTTCACAAAAAAAAATGTCAAGGCGCTTTTAATTTCTCTATCCAAAATTGGCCTATTTCCTTAAATATCACAAAAATCAGCCTAAAACCCTATTTTTTAAAAAACTGGCATATACTTATAATTTAGCCTTTTATATTTATATATTACTTTTTCTCCTTATAATGACAATATTGGTCCAATGGTTTATGAATTAAGGCTATTTATGTAATGGGTAAAGTGTACAATTAGTCACCCAACCGTTTTTTGTTTTATTTTGGTCACTCAACTATTAATATTTTTAGTTTTGTCACTTAAGTTTTTGAAATTAAATATTTCAGTCACTCTCTCGTTAGCTTTCATTAGATAAGTGACGAAAAGTTGATGTGGCCTTTTAATAGCAATTTAGCCTTCAATGTTTAGACGTTCTATCAATTTGATCCTAAATCTAAAAAATCAACAAATTTAGCTCAATGTTTAATTTTTTATTTTGATTAAAAGTCTAAAAATTCAATAAATTTAGCCCTCAACATTAAAAAATTTGTCAATTTAGTTCTAACTCTAAAATTTTCAAAAAAGAAAGAAAGAAAATACTTAGAAAAACTTCATTTTCTAATATTCCTTACCATACCTCTAAAACTGTTGAACAATTAGAGTATTTAACATTATTCATATTGTGCTCATTTTAAACAAATTTCACCTTCGTGAATATGGTATAAAATCAAGTTAGTTTAAGTCCAACTAGATAAGTGTCATATTTTAGATTAGTATCGTATTATTTAATTAAACTCCTCTTAAAAATTAACAATTTTAAAATTATTATAAAATGATTTTTTTATTTTTTTCTTATTTTAAAATATACAAATATCTAATCCCCACGTAGAGGAAACAGTGCAATCTGAAATCTTTCATGAAATGAAAAACCTAGAAATGTTTTTTTTCTGCTATGTTTTTTTTTTTACTTGAACATGTCGTCAGTAATTTCTAAACTTAAGTACTCCAAGTATGTCGGTCAAACTACTAAAGTCCTTGAAAATCTAGTCTAGGAATTGAAAATATAGGCTGAACTAAATTAAACAAGATAACTTTGTCGATTTTATGTCCTATGGGGATGTCAAAATTCATCTCCCAAATGTCCACCAATACATTACATGTTTATTTCTTTTTGAATCATTTGATATTACTTTATTTTTTAATATATATGTTCTTTTTTTTAAAAATTTAATTCATTTTTATACTTTTACCCAAAAATGAATTTTTAATTTTTTCCTTTTTTGAAACTTTTCAAATTAGAACTAATTTAACAAATTTTGTAAATGTTGAGGGCTAAATTTATTGAATTTTTTTGAATTAGAATTAAAATGATAAATTTTGTAAGCATTAAAGGCTAAATTTGTTGAACGTGTTAGATCTAGGATTAAATTGATAGAATGTGTAAACATTGAAGGAATAACTTTATTATTATGCCAATAAATAATGTAACCTCTCGAACCCGGCCTAAACGTTATAACTAGATTCTAAAGGTTACATTGACCACCGAAATGGCCTAGTAAAACCATCAGATTCAAAACATATTTTTAAAACCATTTGCTTCTTTCCATATCAAATCGTGTGAATCTCTTAGTTTTGTGAAAACGTATGAGTTTCAAACATAAAACAATTTATTTAATTATATATACTTTGTAAAAGTTGATTATTTTTGAAAACTTAGTTGATTTCCAACTTATTTACTTTTCAAAACTCATTTTTCAAATTGTAGCGAAAAAAGTGATATTTGACAGTTTTTTAATTAAAAATCAGGTTGCTAGTATAATTAAATCAATTTCAAAGTTTAGACCATTTAAAACTTAAATGTCATGCATGCAAAAAAAAAAAAACCTAAATTAAAGTTTCATGCCATAGTACAAATAAAACATTACAGTCCACAATAATAAAAAGTTTAAAAATTAAGTTTAAAAATACTTATTAAAAATTATCTAAGATACTCCTCTGATTGTCGAATCCAAATCCTAAACTCACTGGTTATCTGAAAAGGCAGTAAACTAAGGAGTGAGCTTAAGAAACTCAGTGTGAGTCATAACTCAAGTAATTAGAGTATTACAAAAAAAATATATGGCACATCAGGAAACAAATATACAAAATATCAAAACGGTACAAAATCACAATTTTTAGAGTACATGTATATGTTCATGTACGACCATGCAGTTTTGAGTTACAGAGAAAGATCCTACCCAACATCGTGTTGTGGACAAGCCACCAGTAGTACAGATAAACTACTAGAACTTCCTCCCTTCATAATTGACTCAACCCCAATACGATGCAATATGACATACAGTGATAGTAGAGGAATTAGTACAGTAGGCATGTTTTCAACATGCAATCAGATTTAACAGAAATAGTGGGCATGCATTATCATGAATTCAATATATCAGTAGTAGTGAGCATGCTTTATCATGCTATCAATAATAACGGTAATAGTATAGATGTATTAACATGTAATTGGAATGTCAATATCAATATGCATGTTTTAGCATCACGGAACATGTAAAACAATACAAATCATATAATTGCAATACACACCATTTCGATCAAAATAATAAATTTTCTTTAAGGACGCTTACAAAGGGTACAAATCTCATTCCACTATCTCTCCAAAGACATTCATGCCATTGGTTGATTAAAAGTAATATATATAATCACTTAGATATCATCAAACACACATATATACTTAGTTAAGACACACACCTTATTTTGTGCATCCGAACAGTACTAGATCTAAACCAATGTACTCCTTTGGTACCGATCAGATCAGATCTCACCTAGATCTAATCATTGAACAACAAAACCCACACCACCACACATATCAGTTTCACTAAAGCAGTTTATCTAGACCCACTTATGAAATCTGATGAAAATCAACTTACATTACCTGCACCTTAATCGACAAATACACATAGCAAACATCACATGTTAGATTCGGCTAACACTAACACTAGATTCAAAAAAAAACAAAAATATGATCTATTTACTAGATCTTCTTTTAGAGGACACTTAGTGGAAACATGAAAATATACACACTTTTTCATGCCCTTTTTAACTCAAATTCATGCAAATTCGTAGTAATTCTTGCCGAAAAATATATAATAATTATAAAATAATTAAATTGTACATAAATTATTAACATGTTGAATTTTAATTAATTTTATAATAAATTTTGATTAATTTCGATCATTTTCAATAGATTTACACAAAGTGAAACAATTGGCTTGACAGACACTGTTAGAAGCGCAAAACCGAGAAGCGAGTTTTGAAGCATCAAGGCGAATTAATTTTTCAGCTGAAAATGTTCCAATCAATACTCAAGAAGTTCCACTGGGATCATTAGAGTTATTATTTTAGGAGTACACACAACCAAAAGTGTTGATTGAAGAGTCAGTCGAATTGGAACTGAAGACTCTACCTCCTCATTTGAAATATGATTATTTGGGTTTATCTCCATTTTTACCTATCATGATTTCAGTTGAGTTCACCAAGAATCAAGAATAAGAGTCATTTTTTGTTTTGGAAAAGCACAAGAAGGGTGTCGAATGGATTATTGCAAATATTCGAGTCACGGGTTGGAGGATTTGTAGGAATTACAGGAAGTTAAACAATGCCACCAGGAAAGATCATTCTGGGTTTTCTTTCCCTCATAAGATGTTCGAAAGATTTGATGGGAAAGAATATGATTACTTGCTAGATGGTTATGGTTGGTATGACAAATGGTCATTTGACACCACCATGGTCAATGACGATCCTGAATAAAATGGAGGGAGTTCTATTCACTTCCTCTATCGTTATTTTATATTTTTAGTTTTTTTCTCATTTGAATAAAATGGTAGACTTAGATAAAATTTTCTTTGGTTCATTACATTAATTAAAACTCTGTCTAGGAGATTGGGACTTAAGCGGGACCATCTGTGACCCCTCTATTCTTTCCTAATAGTTTAATTTAATGTAATTTTTTGAAAAATATTTTTCTAAGTACGCTGAAGAGTTTAAGTATTTGTTTTGTTAAATAAAGGGTCAAATTTTAACCCAAGCAGTAATTTCTTTGAGTTTTTTAGTTTACTTTCAGTACAGGAGCTTAGGATCCAAAAGGAGCTACCATTGGGCTTAAGATAGTGCTAGGAAAGGAAATATTCAACTCTTTTCCGCACAAACCTATATCCCTTACCTTGCTCCACTACCACTCCCAAGTACTCCAATAGTGCATCTCACTTAACCCCTTAATGTTGCATCCCTTAACTACCTGAATCACCACCCCAAACACCTTCAGTCGAAGTCACCAACTATCGAACCTAAACTATCCTTAAAATTGCCACCTTCTTTAACTCTAAACCTTACCCTCAGCTACTCATTCACCTGCCCAAAACTGAAACCACCCTTAACAAATTTCCTAAGTTCAACGCTAAGAGTCCCTTTATCTAGCACTATTCCATGAATTTAATAGTTTGGTATAATGGCTATGCTGCAACACATGTAGTTGCAACAACAAGATTACTGAAGATACTCAAAAACATGAGATGACTCAATTAGAGATGCATTTAATTATATATTTCATAACTCGTTTGTTTTTGCGCCTGAATTTCTAGACTTTATACTCGAACCATGAACTCCAATGTCGAGGAAGGAAAAAGATGAGTCAGATTCTGAGGGATCTGCAAATAAATAAAAAGGGGGATCTTTACTTTATTTCATTTTCTTTCCTAGGTTATTTAATGTTTTAGGATTAGGTTCTATTAGGATTTTTATTTTTCGCATAATAAAACAAGAAGTGGAAATCATAAATAAAAATGAACAAGTTGCAAAGTACAAAGTGTGACAATAGATATATACATGTCTAGGATTGGATCTAGAGAGAGCTTGGTACTTAAGCAGTAAAATTGACTCACCTCATCTTTTCTAGAATCTACCTAGTGTATAGTATCTATTCACTTCTAATAATGACATCGTTAATCTTAAGTAGGGGGACTGAAAAATTGAAATTATTTCCTCTCAGAATAAAATTTTCTTTTAATGATGGTTATGATATATTTTGTTCAAAAATTTGAAATTTTGTTAAGTATGGTAAACTTTAGTATGAATAAAATTCTATTATTTCAATAATTGCTATGTTGGTTGAATTATGACATAAATGTACTCTTAATAAATCATGCAAATCATACCATAAAATTTTTAGTTCCTTAAGAAAGTTAGGCATGTATGAAAGTTTAAGTCTCTAGAATTGACTTAATAGTTTCTTGAGGCGAAATCCTAGGAAGCATGGAATGTTGAAAATGATTTAGGCAACTTTTGTTTGGACCCTTTGAGCCTTTCAAGCCAACCTTGATGAAATTTTATCCCTTGAAACCCAACTTTGAGACTATATGACCTAATTTTATTTGAACCCTTGCAATATTTAGTCATCACTTTTCTCTTATTATCTTTAAATTGTCCCAAACACTAGACTCAGTACTATTTAGAACATTCTTTGAAAATAAGTTTGGGGGAGTTGAAAAGAAGTATCAAATGCTCAAAAAATTGTAGTAGATGCAGAAAAAGGCTCGTGAAAAAAAAAGAAAAGAAAAAAAGAGAAAAGCGTACATAGTTGAAAGAAAATAGATGTACAAAGGAGCATGTGAGAGCAAAATAAGTTGGTGTATTGAAGGTAAATATTTCGAAGGTTCGATTGAAGCTGATTCTAGGGTTTTAAGCCTAAATTTATCTATCTTTTACCTACCCCTAGCCTAGCCACATTACAACCTATTTAAAAGACATATTGATTCAAGTTTCTATGCTACCTACATTAGTGGAAAGAAATTGCTATGCTCAACATGTGAAGGCATAAATTAAACTTGATGATTGCAACTTAATCTTAAATAAGGGAATAAAATCATATTGGCAGGGATTTAACATGTCTTTATTGAGCAAGCATTTAGTCTATTTTTGCTATCATAATAATAATTGAGATTAATTTGAATGATATGTTTACTTAAGTAGCGTAAATCTCCAAATTCTTGTTCTTGAGCATAAGTATACTAAATTCATAATTTTGGGAAGAATGTTGTTGTGAAGGAATTTTTTGAGGGTGTTTCTAAGAAATTATTTTCAATTTGTGCATTATTCGGGATGAGCAATGAATTAAGTTTGGGGTTTGGAAACACAAAAATATACACACTTTTTCATACCCTTTTTAACTCAAATTCATGATAATTCGTAGTAATTCTTGTCGAAAAATATATAATAATTATAAAATAATTAAATTGTACTTAAATTATTAACATGTTGAATTTTAATTACTTTTATAATAAATTTTGATTAATTTTGATCATTTTCAACAAATTTGCACAAATGGCGAAAATTGGCTCAGTAGACACTGCTAGAAGCGCAAAACTGAGAAGCGATTTTTGAAGCATCAAGGCAAATTAATTTTTCAACCGAAGACGGTCCAAATTATAAATAATAATTCATAATATAATTAATTTTCATTTTAATCCAATTTATTTTGGGTTAAATAATTATTATTAATTAATTATGAAAAGAGGCTCAATTGAGCTGAACCGAGAAAACCGATCCAACCGAGCACTGGGCTACCCAAAACCATCCCATATGCTGACCCAATCAGCTTTTTTTTCTGATTATTTGGATTGCAAAAAAATCCCTTGAAGACTCCTTGAATTTGCATTCAAACCCATCCACTTATCATGCCTTCCTAGATTTGCCCCTACCTTAAAATAGAAAGTTTGCAACCTTCAAACTTGCCACATGTGTGGCCGACCATGGGGGGGCCTCCATGGCTGCTGATTTTTGCTACTTTTAGCAGCCTACTCAACCTATAAATACCCTCTTTGGCTGCTCATTTCAAACACGTCTGAAAACCTCTTATCCTTTCACTTCTCTCTCACTTTCTTTCTTCAATCCCCTTCCATTGTTCTTCATTTTCTTCCCCATTCCTTTGTCGATTTCAACTCTTGAAAAAAATTCCTTCAACCACCATTTGTATCAGCATTCAAGTGTTTGTGGAAGCCTCAGTTCAACAAGAACAAGTGGAGAAGGAGGAGCAAAGCAAACTAGTCAAGCCTCGGAGAAACATCGAATTTGATTTTTGTTTCTTATCCTTTTAATTTTATTGTTGTTGTTATGAATATATCTATGGATATTTGTGATGTTGATATGTTTAATTTAATTAATATGGCTTCAATTTAATTCGTGTTAGGTTGATTGCATTTTATCCACTTAATTTATTAAATTGTGTTTGTGTTGTTATAGGTCTTGGTAAGATGTTTGATTAAGTAAAACCACAACTAAGTTATTCTTGCATTACAATTGTAAGGTAACTAATGAATTAATTATTTAAATGGATTGAAATTGTAATTAATTGACACAATACTTAATCAGTGCATGTTTAATCATCTAAGGTAGCTTAGGGTTAAACTAGCAACGGTATCTAACGATACATTAGCCTTGCATAACTTGCAAGATTATTGTGATTAAACTGTTTCAAAGTAGAAATACATTATTACCTCACGTAATCTTTTACGTGCTTATGGGATTGAATTAATTCTTTGAATTCGCATAGAGATATGGACAAGAGATTATTTTAATTTCATAAGTATGTATGTGCATTAACACATTTGCTTATTAAAATTTGTTTAATCAGTTGAATTGACATAGAGATATGGTCAAGAGATAAATGGATTTTGGTAGGTAAGTATGTTCATAAGTTAGCAAATTACCGAGTTGCCATAAGTTAGCAAATTACCGAGTTGCCGTGAATTTATTCATAACATGAACATGAGTTTAGTAATTCTAAGTTAAGAAATGTAATTAATCTAACATAATTATGTCATCTTAATTAAAATCATCTTTTGAAATCGTGCATTGGAACTTTTATTTTCTCTTTATTTATTTTACTTATTTAAAATTCTTAGTTTTTAATCACCTTCTCAAATCAAAATATTTTTCTTCACCAAACTATTTTTAATTGCATTCATAAAAAATTCCTTTCACAGTCCTTGTGGGTAGATAACTCGAAATTTACTTGTCACTTTATTACTTGTTGTGATTGTGTACACTTGCACATATTCGTCGTTCCATTGACACTACACAGATTTGAAATTTTTGATAAGAGGGAAAGAAGAACAGATTTTCGACCAAAGAAAAATAAAAAGAAAAAAGAACAATGGGAGATTCGGCTACAACCAAAAGAAAAATAAAATGGAGGAGAAAATAACAAGAATGGTTGTGGTGGTGTAGCTACGGTGTGGAGAGGATGGTTGGTGGTGGTGCAAAATGGGCGGTAAGGGAGGATGGACGATGGTAAAGAAGAAAAATAGTGGTACAAGATGGAGATATGGGTGGCACAAAAGAGAAATTTGTGGTGTATGGTGGTGCGAGTGGTGGTGCAAACAAAAAAAAGTAGAGAAAAGAAGAAAAAGAGAGGGAGCAAGGAGAAGAGAAAGGGGTAGCCAAAGGGAGGAAAAGATTAGGGGAAATAAAAGTCAGAAGGGAAAAATTGGGAAATATGTGAACTAAATTTGGCAAAGGGAAAGAAACAAAAGAAAATGAAAGAGAGGAGAAATGGGAGAAGAAATGTGAGGACAAGATGAGAAAGTTATGAGTCAACACCAACATCATCTCCACCATTATGGGCGGCAATCAATGGTTGACCACGTGGTTTGCCAAAATTTGTAAAAAATATTCGGTGTGGCTACTTGAACTTGGGTTTTAAGGATGAAATCATTAACTTTTAACCATCAGGCCAATAACTCAACTATGCTCAAAACGTACATAAAAAAATTATAAAACTTGGGAGTGAAAGCTCTCCCTTCCTAAAGAGAAATTTTGTCCACGAAATTTACTTGATCCAAACATATGAGGATACTGCTCACTAATCGAGTCCTCTGGATCCCATGTAGCCTCCTAAATGCCATGGGTCCACTGCAGAACCTTAACTAGAGGAATCCACTTCTTTTTAGGATTCTTAACCTCACGATCTAGAATTTGAATAGGCTCCTCCTCAAAAAATAAATATGGTATCACCTCAATCTACTCAATAGAACAATATAAGGAGGATCAGATCGGTACTGCCTCAACATAAAAATGTGGAACACATCACGGATACGGTCCAACTTAAGAGGTAACTCTAACTGATAAGCCACCAGTCCAACTTTCTTAAGAATCTGGTAAGGTCCAATAAACCTTGGGTCAACTTGCCTTTCTGTCCAAATTTCAGAGCTTTCCTCCACAAAGACACTTTTAGAAATACCTAACCCCCTACATTAAACTCAATGTCCTTCCTCTTTAGATATGCATAAGACTTCTGTCTACCCGAAGCCACTCTCAATCAGTCTTGAATCAGCCTAACTTTACCTTTAGTTTCTTGAACTAGGTTCGAACCCGAAATCTTCATTTCACCCAATTGAGTCCAACACAAAAGTGTCCAACACTTATGACCATACTTAGAGCATCTGCCACAACATTGACTTTTTCGAGATGATACTCAATGGTACAATCATAATACTTTAGCAGCTCAATCCATCTCTATTGTCTTAAGTTCAATGCTTTTTGGGTGAGAAAATACTTAAGACTCTGGTGATCCGTATAAATAATACACTTCTCACCATACAGCCAAGACTAATTGCACTCATGTGGTTTAAGCTACCTTGAAGCATATGCTATAACTTTACCATCTTGCATCAGTACACAACCAAGACTAATGTGAGATGCATCACTATACACCACGTAATCCTTTCTGGGCTCGGGCTGAATCAAAACCAATGCTCGAGTTAATATAGCCTTAAACTTCTCAAAGCTAGCTTCCTGCTTATCAGTCCACTTAAACAATGCACTCTTCATCAATAGCTTTGTCAAAGGAGCAGTAATCAAAGAAAACCCCTTGACAAATCCCTGATAAAACCCAGCTAAACCAAGGAAACTCTGAATCTCATAAACATTTTTAGGCTACTTTTATTCCAAAATAGCATCAATCTTCTTTGGATCCACATAGATACTTTAGAAAATACCACATGACCCAGAAACATCACTTCTCTAAGCCAAAATTCACATTTACTCAACTTAGCATAAAGCTTCTTCTCTTGGAGAATCTGTAGAACAACTCTCAAATGTTCACCATACTCGATTTCGGTCTTAGAATAGACCAGAATGTCCTTGATAAAAATAACAAACTGATCTAAAAATGACTGAAACACCTTATTCATCAAGTCCAAGAATGCAACAGAGCCATTATTCAGAACAACTCTTAGATGCTCACCATACTCGATTTTGGTATTAGAATAGGCCAGAATGTCCTTGATAAAAACAACAAACTGATCTAAAAATGATGAAACACCTTATTCATCAAGTCCATAAATGCAACACAAGCATTAGTCAGACTGAAAGGCATTACCAGGAACTCGTAATGACCACACCGAGTCCTAAATATAGTCTTGGGTACATCTGAATCCTTCAACTTGAGTTGTTAATAACCTTACCTTAGATCAATTGTAACAGCTCGTTTCTAGTGGTGTCAAAAATAATGGTTTCGGGGCCACCAAATCAGACGAGTAAGTTCGTAAATATTATTATTTAATATTTATGAGTCAAATATGATTTTAAAAAGGTTTTTGATTTGATAATTTATGTTATATAAGAGAGTTATTAAGTTCAAGTGGTATGACCCTAAGGTCAAGTGGTTTTAGAAAATGAGGTATCGAGACCTCATTTTTATAAACTGAGCCCTAAATATTTTTATAAATATTTACAGCTTTTCATTAAGGTGGTATTAAATTTTTGTTGAAAAATTTTAACGTTTTGATAGTTAATTAATTAAAAGGACTAAATCATAAAAGTGGAAAAAGTTAATCACTATTAGTTTAAAGGCGTTAAATTGATTAAAGAATTAAAATTGGGTGGCCTTAATGGGTAGATTACCCATGCTTTAGTTGGTGGATGGTTAAAGCTTCATTTTCTTTTAATTTTATGTGTTTTATATGTTATTATATTATTATTAAATGATAAACATAAAATAAAGGTTAATAAAATAAGTAAACATAATAGTTTTCTTCCCCATTTGGTTTTGTTCATCACCGAACCACCATGGGAGAGTTTGAAGTTCGGCCAACCATGTTTCCTTGCATGTAAGTTCCTAAGCTAGCCGTTTCTAATAATTTTGATGTTCTTGATGTCGTTGCAACTAGGTTCAACTAGCCTGTATCTTTGATTTTGACATTATTAAAGATTTTGATTCTTTCTATTGATGAATCTTGTGATTTTTTATGTTAAATGATGGATTTGAAATGTTGATTGATAATTAAAAGTATTTTGTTAAGTGATTTTCGATGAATTTATTGATTAGGGACTAAATTTTTAAAATAGTAAAAATATAAGGATTTGATGTAAAATTAATACAAATGTGGGCTGTTTTGGGTGCCATGAACATTCGAATAAGCTTAAATTTGGAAAAAAATGGTTAATTTGCATGTTTTTTGCTCATGGACTAAATTGAATAAAAGTAAAACTTTAAGGAAATTTTGTAAAATGTAAAATACTAAATTGCATAAAACACATTGTTTTACTATCTAAATTAATAGATTAAATGAAATTATTAATTTAGATCAAGATCTGGTGGAAAATCGAGGAGAATGAAAAATTATAAAAATGCCCTCGTACTTTGACATTTCTGCAATTTAGCTAGGTAAGTACGTATAAACTATAATTACTTAAATGTTGGTTTAATTGAATGTTTGATGTGTTATTCTAATGTAAATGCATCAATATATATATATATGTTATTATGAAATCTCTCATGTCACGAGACGAAGGAAATCCAACGACGTATGACGACTATTGAGTCCCGTTTGAACCTTAGGAATTCGTAGGATACAAATGACATGTCATTATGGTTTACATGATTTGAGTGCTAGTCTTGAATTTCCTATTGATGGCTGAGGTCTGACATGTGTTGCGGATACTCCACAGCTCGTGTGAGCAGCATCGTGTAGTTACGTTCTGACCCACAGCTCGTGAAAGCAGGCCCATTTTTACAACTCGTGTGAGCATACATGTACATGAATTGACGGATTACAGTTATATGAGTTAGCACACTTTGTTTGAGCTATCCTGAGTATCCAACGATATTCTATTCGATTCAATGGGGATGAATTGGAAAGGAAACGGTAAATGTTAAATATAAGCAAATACAAGTATACATGAAATACATTGAAATGATGAGATACATGGAAAGCATGTTATGTTATGAAGGATGTTATATCCAATTGAATCATATTCAAGTATAATGGTTATCCATGTTGAATTCATATGAAATATGTTCAAGTATGTTAACATGTGTTGTTGTTTGATGCTTAGGCATGTGCTAAGCTATTGGTTGGATTGTATTATGTTTACTTATAAGTTATGCATTGAAATGGTAAGTTCCAAAATGGAAATATGCTTGTGTTCATGAAAGAGTGGTAAGATGTAAATTACGTAATTTCTTATGAAATGGATTATCATATGGTTAATTCCAAAATAAATATGTTTAAATGCACTAGCTTGTGGCTATGGTTGATGATATGCATATGCCTTGTATGTTATGCATATGAAACGAGTGTGGAAAGGTAATAAAATATTAAGTTCATGCTTGAAGTGTAAAATGATGAAAAAAGGAATGATGAGTTGAATTGGTGTTGTTATTTAAGCTAAAGAAAGTAAATGCAATGGAAAGTAATGAAATGCAAATGAAAATAAGAAAAAATTGAAAGAGTTTAAAGTTTTATAAAATTACTATGCTAAGGATGATATGTATATGTGATGCTATGGATTTATTTACTTTGTGAGTTGTTGAATATGGTTTAATGAATCTTGTGGTATTGGTATAGGATTATCCTTGATATGTATAAATTTCATATTTAAAATGGATTGATATGACTAAATTTATACAAACTTACTAAGCATCCATTTCTTACGTAGTTATTTTTCCTTTACAAATTACCGGAAGCTCGATCGGGTTTGAAGCTCGTCGAAGATCTATCACACTATCCAGTGATTATATCAGTAGATTTTGATGTCTTGGTTAAGGTTATAATGGCATGTATTGGTGGACTTATGTTTGATGATTACTTGAATATTAGTTGATGAGTTTGGCATGTATATGTCATTTTGGGTGATGTAACCTTGGTACATTTAGTGCCTTGTTGATATGTGTTAATTTAATAATGTGTTAAAGCATGTTTGAATGGCCAAAGGGATATATGATGAATTGACCTCAACATGGTCAAGATATGGTATACTTTGGAAAGGTTTTTGAATAGATGTGCATGATTGAAATATGGTTTCTATACACGTTGATTGTTGGAACCATTTGGATATGGTTATATTTGTGTCATTTAGATGGCCTTGATGGTTGAAGTTGAAATGGTCATTTGAAGTTGTGTTTTGAATAACCAAATTGGTATGTTTGAATGTGATTTTGGGATGTGGTCAATTATGGTATAACTTGGTATGAATTAAACTATATATATATGGATAATTTATGGTCAAATATGTATAAGTTAGTTATATGTATATTTGGGATGCATGAAAACTATAGATCAAATGATAAGCTATAATGACAATGTATAAGTTAAGCATGGTATGTTTTAAAATGGTAGCAAAGTGATCAATTATGCATATGTGTTGTTAAGTCGAGTGCTTGCTTTGAGGTGCCTTTTGGGCATATTTTTTGTATGGATAAATACCATATTAATGTAGCTCTATTATGCATGTTTTAAGTATATTTTTGAATGCTTGAAATAAGTGCAAGGGCTTGTATGTATGAACATATTTTGGGTGAAAGAAATGGCTTGAAAATGGCCTATTTCTAGTCCACACGACTTAATACACGGGCGTGTGTCTCAATCGTGTGTCCCATGTACGTTTTTAAAGGTTGCATTTCGAGAATTACACGGCCTGGCACACGGGCGTGTGGCTTGCTGTGTGACCCAAGTCTGTGAGTTACATGGGCTGGGACACGGCCGTGTGTCCCTACTTCGAATACCCACACGACCTGAGAAACAGGCATATGTCTCAGTCGTGTGAGTCACACGGCCTGGCCACACTGCTGTGTGACCTTTGCAATTTAAAAGTTTTCATCTTTCTCTTAAAAAATCTATATATTTCTGGTTTAGCCCCGACTTATTTCTAATGTATTTTTAGGGCATCGAAGGCTCATATAAAGGACAATATGTGTGTCATTAATTTGTTTTACATTGATTGATGTTGTGAATTAAATATTCTAAATTTTTTATAGTTTTGAAAAGTAAACTCCGATAATGCTCCGTAACCCTATTCTGGCAACGAATACGGGTTAGGGGTGCTATATTAATCTTAGAGAACACAGTCACTCCTTGAAACTGATTGGCAAAGGATACTTGTTCTTAACAGTCAACTTGTTCAACTATCAGTAGTCAATACACAACCACATCATGCCATCCTTCTTCTTGATGAATAGAACCAGAGCTCCCTAAGACGAAACACTTGATCAAATGAACCCTCGATCAAAAAGCTCCTGAATTTTAACCTTAAGTTCCTTAAGCTCTTCAGGTGTCATGCAGTAGGGAGGAATGGACACCAAAATATTTTCAGTCATCAATTCAATCCCAAATTCAACCTCATGATTAGGAGGTAATCCAGCTAGTTCCTCGGGAAAAATATCTGGAAACTCCTTCACAGTTCAAATACTGCCCATAGCTGAACCACAAGCACTTGCATCCTGAACATAGGCTACATATGCCTCACACCCTTTTCGAACCAATTTTTCTGCTACCATAATAGAGATCACATTAGACAAGTAATCTCTACACTCACCAACCATCACAATCTTCCTGCCATTAATTTTCTTCAAACTCACTCTCTTAGCAGCAAAATCTAAACTGACTTGTTGTTCAACCAACCAGCCCATCCCCAGAATTAAGTCAAATTCCTCAAAGGGAAACTCCATCAAGTTTGTCAATAATACTTTACATTGAACCTCCAACAGACATCTCCTATAGATTTTGTTTACAATCACAAATTTTCCTAATGGACTAGCTAAAGTTACACAACTAACAGTTTCTTCTACCCTAATTCCCAATTTATTCGCGATTATACAAACAACATATGAATGGGTAGATCTTATATAAATCAAGAAAAGTGTTGAACAGAATGAATCATAAAAGTACATGCGATGACACCGGCTACATCTCAATCCTCTCAAGGCCTAGTGAAAAAATCAAAGCAGGTTGCCTAGCCTTTGTCTTGTTTGAATCCTGACCCATATTACCAGTTCTACTCTATCCTCGGCCTTTCAGAGGTAACTATCTAGCTCTCTTATTCTGATTTTGAGTTAGAGCTTGCATCTGATCACCCTTACTAGGAATATCCTTAATATAGTGTTCAATAGACCCACACGTAAAACAAACACCCATCTTCCTTCGACACTCTCCCAAATGTTGTTTACCATATTATGCACAATATTCTGGTATGGTCTGCGCTTTCTGACACCTTTCATGGGACATCAAGTCGAGCCATTGGGACCAGAATCTCTTTTAATCAGGACCTTAATCTTTTCTCTCTTCTCGTGCTCCCAGTGCTTAACTTTCTCTACTATCTTGGTTTTCTCAACTAAAGTTTTGAAAACCCTTTCCTGATGTAAAGCAACTTGAATCTTTAAATCATATCACAGCCCATTCTCAAACTTCACACACTTATCTTGTTTCGTAACAACCATACCCTGAGCATACCAGCTAAGCCCTATAAATCGAGCCTCGTACTCGGCCACAGTCATATATCCCTACTTAAGCTCAATAAATTTAAGCCTGTGGGCCTTCACATATCTTGTGCCCACATACTTCTTCTAAAAAGCCTCCAGGAAGTACTCCCAAGTCAAACGCTCAGCTTAAGTACCTCTCAAAATGAACTACCACAATCAATAAGCCTCATCTCTTAACAAGGATAAAGTGCTCTTCAACTTCTATTCTAAAGTACATTCCATGTCATCCAGAATCCTCTCAATAGCCTCTATCCAATATTTAGCTACAGTCAGGGTCATCCTACAACACCCCTAAACAGTTTGACTCCGATAGATCGAAGCATCTCAGTCACAGAACCTTAATTTCCAAATCTAGTTTGGGCTCCAACAACCCTCTGTAGAACCCTCACAATCACTTAGGATACTGCGTCATCACCCTTATCAAGATTTACGCCTTCAGTGGCAAATGAATCTTCACCATAATTAGCCTCAAGAATTGGAGTGTCATCCTAAGCTATTGTGGCTCAACATGAGCAGTTAGAAGTGGCCTACCTCGGGGTCGTCTACCTCGAGTGCTCTTAATGAATTCATGAATCTACAATCTTTTGTTTATCTATAGTTTCAAAATTAAAATATCTAGTTATCTGCCTAAGTGTTTTCAGTCGAAAGTCTACAGTTTTATGTCTATAGTTTCAAAAATTATAGTTTTAATGTTTGTCTACAGTTTCAAAAGTATCAGTTACTAAGTATGATCAACATCAGAGTCTCGGATTTTATTTTTGACAAAATATTATTTAAAACTTTGTAGCATGGATCCCAATAATCTCTTTTTAAAACATGCATGGAAACTCATTTAAAAAACCATAGTTTGATTTTTGAACTCAAGCTCTAATACCATTAAATATAACCTCCCAAACCCAACTTAAAAGTTATGACTAGATTTTTAAGACTACATTGACCACCGAAATAGCCTAGTAAAACCATCAGATTTCAAAATATGTTTTGAAAACCATTTGCTTATCTTTCTATATAAAATCAGGTGAATCTATTAATTTTGCAAAAAAGTACAAGTTTCAAACATAAAATAATTTATTTAAATATATATACTTTGCACAGGTTGATTATTTTTGAAAACTTAGTTGATTTCCAACTTATTAACTTTTCAAAACTAACTTTCCATATTGAAGCGGAAAAAGTGATATTTGATAGATCTTTAATTAAAAACTAGGTTGCTTGCATAATTAAATCAATTTTTGAGTTTAGACAGTTTAAAACTTAAATGTCATACATGCCAAAATTAACCCAAATTAAAGTCCTATGACACTTGAATTTCCAAAATACCTGAATTCAGGGAGGACTTGGGGAGCTAATTGAATAGTAATGGAAAGTTAGGGGTACTAGTGAGAAATTTAGGGAGTTAAATGGCTAGTTAAAATAAAGTTAGACTCCAAATCTGGTTTGGTTAGATTGGTACCGACTAGTTACATAGTGGGAAACATAATAATTAGGATTGTGTGGTGATGACGGTTTGTAATGATCGCACAATAAGGATATATATGTAGATAAGGGGACGAGAAAAAGGGGGGATTCTTTAATCCTGTTTACACATTCTTCTCTTCAAAATCATTGCATTTTTCTTCAGTCGTCTTCAAGAAAAAGAGGATATAACTGTGGGAGGTTTTACATGTTGCAGTAGTCGTAGGCTTGGATGTCTAAGAAGGAGAAAAATTGAGGGACTGTTGTTAAGCCTGAGGAGACACTGGCATTCGATCAACGCACGGTAACAGGGATAAGAAAATAAGGTGAGTTTCTACACCTTGCTTCTAGGTGATAGATGATTATATGATGTTTGCATGAACTAGGGAATGCATCCGTAATCTATGCATGAGTAAGGTTATTGTGTCATGAAAAGCTTATATTGTTGCTTTAAGATAGATGATGAGTTGATGCATGTATTGCATGATAACTAGGGATAAACCTCAATGGGATACATGAAGTTAGGATGGAAAATGGGGAGTGAACATATTAGATACCGCCTTGACCAAAGATCCGAGCCTTGCGGAGGGAACATTGTGGTGTTCAAGCATCAAGGTTAGGTGGTGTAAAAGAGGTAATGGGAGGAGGATTCGGGACATGAAAATCATAGAAAGGTATTTACCGCGATGGTGGTATCGACTAGCCTTGTAGGGCGGCACCGTGATGATAGTATATGGCATAAAACCATAGATGAAAGACGCTATGGCAGTTTGGTATGAGGTTCGTAGCATAAGACCATGGATGAAAGACTCCTTAGCAACATGGTACAAGGTAAAACATATACGGTGTAAGACCATAGATGAAAGATGCTATGACCGCCAAATATAATGAGTAAGACCATGGATGAAAGACTCCATGGTGTCATATGATAGTACGCCAAGATGGCGAGTCAGTATAAGACCATGGATGAAAGACTTCATGGCATCCACAGAGATAGTTTGTTGGCACTATAAACAGAACAAACAGTTTGTTGGTACAGTAAACACAGTACAGATAGTTCGTCGGGACAATAAACACGAGGTGATCTACCAGGACCAAGGGAATATGTGGTGAGCATGGTGTAAGACCTTATCTCGGCTAAGGCAACCAAAAGAGTCATACATAAAGAAAAACTAAATAGTTTTCCATAATGCTAAACATAAAGATTATACTGAGTTAGTCCATGATGGTATAGCATTATGACGTTACAGAAAGTCCGTCGGAATGGTAATGTGGAAAGGTCTACCAAAATGTAAAATGTGGTACCCCAACGAGAAAGTTCGCCACACAGGAGGTATGCCATGGACTAAGAACAAAAGAACAACGTGAATGACATGATAAATTACATGTACACATAAGCGAGGTGCACCTGAGGGGTGTGGATCTTCGAATTCATAAAGGAATTCACCAGATCTTATGAGGTTAAGCAAACACGATTCAAAGTTTGTTGGCCTAACATCATTAGTCTTAGGCTGATGGAAGGTCCGCTGGCAATTCGTAAGGAGAAGAGGGGTAAATGGTTGGTTGTTCAGAATAGTTCATCAGCAAAATATGAGAATTCGAGGTGGCAATAGGTGATCAAGTAGAACTAATCAGTAGGGATCCGTAGGTGAAGGACTGCTAGGGGCGGAATAAGTTCGCTGACAACTCATGGGGAACAACTCGCCAAGAAAAGTGGAGAAAAAGTAAAAAGGTAGGGTTAGAGTATGGCAGAGCTAGGTATGACCTATCAAATGACCAATATTATGAAAGAATGCACTCGTGTATCATATTAAGATAGAGTCGGAACTACAAGAAGCTATAAGAGAAGTGGAGAGACAACATCCCTGGAGAAATCTTTAATATACCAAAAGGAGACAGTGAGTCAAAATCTCTGTCCAAAACTTGTTTATTATAGTTTTCTTACTAGTTGTTGTACTATGTTGTTAAGCAGATTCTCACTAAGTTCACCAGAATTTATAGCTTTGACTGTTTAATCACAAGATAAAGCGTGACAAGAGATGTGAATAGAGGGAACAAGCTAGCCATCACTCATTCAATATGACATAGTAGAAGTTGTACATGTATGTAAATGGGCACCCGTAGAGGCCTCGCCTTCGGGGTCAAGGCAAACAAAGGAACAATAAAATCATACTCAAACATTGTAACAAAATACAAAAATTAAGGTCATAAGAAATCTTTATGTTTCTTTTTTTTAGAGTATGATATTATTGGCAATTAGGCCCAAGTGATTAAGTTGTTCTTATATGTAGTATCCGGTACCTGAACCTAGCGATCGGGTCGGGTATGGGGTGTTACAAGTCCCATGCCACAGTCTAAATAAAACATTATAGTCTCAAATAACAAAAAGTTTAAAAATCAAGTTTAAAAATATGTTTATTAAAATTTATCCAATATACTTCACCAATTGCCGAATCCTAATCCTAACCTCATTGGTTATCTGAAAAGACAATGAAATAATGAGTGAGCTTAAGAAGCTCAATATGAGTCATTACTCAAGTAATCAGAGCAATACAGAAAAATATATGACACATCATGCAACTAATATACAGAATATCATAACAGTAAAGAATCACAATTTTCAAAATACATGTATATGTTCATGTATGACCATACGATTTTGAGTGGGCATGATTTATCATGGATTCAATATATCAGTAGTAGTGAGCATGCTTTATCATGCTATCAGTAATAACGGTAACAGTAGACATTATTAACAAGTAATTGGAATATCAATATCAATATGCAGGTTTTAGCATCACGAAATATGTAAAACTGTACAAATCATATAATTATGGTACACACCATTTCGATCAAAACAAAAAATTTTAGTTAGGGACACTTACATGCGGCCAACCCTAAGAAAGGGTACAGATCTCATTCCACTATCACTCCAAAGACATTCATGCCATTGGTTTGTTACAAATAATATATATAATCACTTAGATATCATCAAACACACATATATATACTTAGTAAAGACACACACACCTTATTATGTACGTCTGAATAGTACTAGATCTAAACTAATGTACTCCTTTGGTATCGATCTGATTGGATCTCACCTAGACCTAATCATTGAACAACAAAACACATACCAACACACATATCAGTTTGGTTAAAGCAATTTATCTAGATCCATTTATGAAATCTGGTGAAAATCAACTTACACTATCTCCCATTTACGTTCATGTTATGATAGTACTTCCAACAACTAAGAAATGGTTTAACACGTCTAGATCTGCACCTTAATCAAAAAGTACATATAGCAGACATCACATGTTAGATTTAGCTAACACTAACATTAGATTCGACAAAGACAAATAAGATCTATTTACCAGATCTGCTTTTAGAGGACACTTACACTACACAGATTTGAAATGGTTGATAAAAGGAAAAGAATAAAAGAGTTTCGACAAAAGAAAAATAAAAAAGAAAGAAGAACAATGGGAGATTCAGCTACTGTCGCGTGTAAAATGATATTTGATTTTGTACAAGTATACATGTCAATTCAAGTAATAAAGTGATGAGTGAGTATCGTTCCCACGAGGATAGAATTGAGGCACAAATGTGGTTAAGTTATTATAATAAAACACAGTTAATGCAATGGAAAAACTGATGAATTGTAAACTAACGCAAGTATGGAGTGATAACTCAAAGCAATGGTAATGTATGCGATTGATGGAATTGATGAGTAAATAGAAATGCTATGGAAAAAGTGAAAGCAAAAATGTAATGGCAATAACAAGAGTGATCATTTGAATAGAATGTAAACAAAGAAATAAGCAACTAAATATGTTGTGACAAAGATACTACGACAAAGAACAAGGATAAAGTCGAGATTACCCAGAATTGACCCTTACTGTCAATGGTGCCTTCGAAAAATCATATCTAACTGCACAGAAGAGTTATAAAACGGCCTGCCTCTCACGATAGCAAAACCTTAAGTTACCTTGCCCATGTCTATAGGCTTTTTAAATATATTGCTAGGGTTTTTTCTATATGATCATGACTCTATGTCTAGAGTCTACTACAACTGTCTATCGATTACTTCCTCATTTCATTTAATTTTAATCCAACCAATCCAACTCTTTCGTAATTAGAATCAGTTTATAGTATGTGAACAACCTTCTATGTCTAGAGATCGTTGCATTTTAATTACAAAATAAGAATAATCAAATGAAACAGTAAAGTAAATTAGATATATACTGCATCCATAAAAATAGTTTAAGGTTTCATCGAAAGTAATCTCAACCTATGAGATTTAACTCATGAGCTGGGAAACAGCTTTCGCTTGCCCAGTCTACACTTTGGAAGTACAGCGTCCAGTGATGGCTAAGAAGAACTGCCTTTAAGTTCCTTGCATTTGTACAGTCGAACCCTTATTCACGCCTAAGGATCTTTCTCACTTGTTTACCGTTTGTGAGGTCCCCTTCATTAGTTTTTATAAATAATTTAGGCTAAGGTCGACTAATAGCTTGTGAGTATCTTCTCCTCATTTAGGGGGATTTATCTGGTACAAATTTGAATTTGAATTGGGACTGTTGCGCAAAAAATTTTGACTTGGTCATCCCGGCATTGCCGCGACATTCGTGCTGGCAAACTATTTACACTTTACCCTGACAAAACTTCACTAATTTATTTCCTAGTTCCAAAACTTGTTCCAGCCACACAAAAACTCCATCGTAAGCAATTAAAAGCACCTAATTCAAACACAGTCCAAGTCCTAATCCAATATTAAAAATGTTAACTAAAATATCTTAAAATGCAACAAAATATACTTAAGTACAAGCAATTAGCTAGGTCTAAAGTCATGAAATATAAATCTTTTCAAGAGTTATCAGCTACAACCAAAAGAAAAAAAAGGGAGAAGAAAAGAAGAAGAATGGTAGTGATGGTGCGACGACGACACGACAGGGGCGCAACGGTAGTGCGGCGATGACGGGTGGTGGTGTAACACCCCACGCTTGATCCATCAGCCAGATCTGAGAATGGAGCATCAAAAATGAATCAAATTAACTTAACCTAAAATTTTTCAAGTAACTGTTATAGAATAGATTAAAATAAAACCATCTAATCATAAGATCAACAATAATTCTTACAACCAATGCCTTAAGTAACTAAATGTTTAGTCCTTCAACTTTATGTTTCTAGTTAAACTATTCGTATACAAAGAGACCTATAAAGTTTCCTTAACTTAGGGTTACTTAACTCAAAACCCAGACCCTAAGGACATCGTCTGGTTACACCATGATTGATCTTAAGGAAAATCTCCAATGGTACCCCCTTCCTATGTGCATGAATTTGATCCAACATCGATCTTTGATCTCTACTCCATTTGGCTTGGTCCCTTCTCTAAGTCCTCAAACCTCATCACAAATTCTACGAACATCAACCACACTGCTATAAGTTTAAATGAAATTAGTGAGTTCCTTCACTAAACCACTACAAATAAACTCTATTGCACGAGGGTAACAGATGTAAAATAAATTAACTTAAATTTACTCCTTTCTTGCCCAAGGTGAGTGTTCTTTATTAGGGTTGCAGACTTTACTCAATCCTATAAGCTACTTGGCTCACTAATAGACCTTCCTCTGATCAAACTCTTCATTCAACCATGATCCAGACCTCTCACCATATCGGCGAGTCCTATCCTAACTTCTCGTCTTCCCATCTAAGGTTTCTTAAGACCTACCTTCCTTAGCAGACTTCCACCCTCTAACCATACTTTAGTCTCAAAGGACATGTTGGCACTTTTGTATTGTGCTGACCTTTAGTAGGTCCTGCCACTTTAGTGAGTCCATTTTTGTTCCACCTTAGTGTTCACAATAGTGGGATTACATCCAATAATACACTACTCAAACTAGCCCTTACTTGGAGACTCTCTTATCCCATAAGTAAAAATCGTTCTAGTTAGTTGAACTAGCAGGATATCATTTATGTAACTAAACGAGCTTGTCATTCCTCTTGCTTGTTTCCTTCCTACTATTTTCATTGTGACGGCATTTTCACATTAGACTTTCCTCAAAAAGGAATAACCTCGACAGATATTATGTCTCTTCTTACTTTTCCACACTTAGAATAGCTCCAACATAGCCCTATCTTTCTCTAATTCATGTTGAGTCTTCGCCCATGCATTGTTAGCTTTCACATCCACCTTTACCGCTTTCATCACTTTTGATAGATTCCTCTAGATTTGCTTGCCATCACTTACACTTTCCTTTAACTCTTCTTCCACTTGTGTGGTTTCTCATACTTAATGCATTGATAGTATACCTTGCACTTAATGTCCCGGAAACTTTTCACGTTTATTTCCTGAAAGACTCTATAGGTTGTCGTAGCCAAGCTATGGTCTTACACACTTCTTACCTCATTTCCCTTGTCCCATTGAACTTATCCTGTGTTTACTTTCTCAGCAAATTTACCTCATATTTATTGTCTCGAGGGATTATCTCTATTCTGTGTTTACTGTCTCAGCGAACTTATCTCTATAGATGCCATGGAGTCTTTCATCCATGCTCTTACACCGATCTATCATATTGGCGTACTATCATATGATGTCACAGAGTTTTTCATCCATGGTCTTACTCATTATACCTGACGGCCAAAGCATCTTTTATCTATGTTCTTACGCCATATATCTTATACCTTGTATCATGCTGCCATGGCGTATTTCATCCATGCTTTTATGCTGCGTACCTCATACCAAACTACCAAAGTATCTTTCATCTATGGCGTTATGCCATATACCGTCATCATGGCGTCACCCCAAAAGGCCAGTCGATATCGTCATCGCGATAAATACCTTTCTATAATCCATATTACCCTAGTCTTCTTCCCATTACCTCATTTACTCCACCTAACTCTGATGCTCGAACATTGCAATGTTCCCTCCATAAGGTCCAGAGCTTCACCCGATGCGATATCTAATAGGTTCTCTCCCCACTTCCCTTCCTAACTTCATCTATCCCATAGAGGTTTTTCCCAAAATTATGCAATGCATGCATATATCATCATACTTCATCTATTTTAAGCATAATGTCATACAAACTATTAATACTCATGTGCACATACTTTTCATAGCATACTTAGATAGAATGGATAATAACGGTAGGTTTCGAGTCTAGAACTCACCTGAAGTTAATCGTCTCCATGGCTCAGCCTTCTCAAACGCCAAAGCTTCCATTTTCCAAAAAGCTAAGCATTTCAACCAAAATCATGGGTTATACTCAAAATTCTATGTTTAAACCCATTTTTGTAAAAACATGCAAAACCCTTAAAATGGTTCTAAAGTCCATAACTTTATTCTATGTACACAGAAGGGTTAATAACCTTACCCGCTTACTGGTTTCCTTACTTTTCCATCTTAGTCCTTATGAAGTCTGCTCCATGCAGAACCTTCCATGGTTATTCTTTCTCCAAGCTACTGAAGAAGATAAAGAACGAGAGAAAATAAAATAGAATCGGGAAGAAAATCATCCATGGAAATATATTTCCCAACTATTTACAGTCATTCCCGCTCTATTATTGTCCTTATAAGAACCTTGTATTCACAATCGTTATACCTCCCACATTGCCATCGGCTGGTTCCTTTTCAACTGAACCAGAATTGGTTCTCAACTATGTCCAATTTAGTTTCTAAATTTTATTGATTTTTCAATAGAGGCTGCTAACTTACGGTCTCTTTTAATTTAGTCCCTTAATTATTCTTAACCTCAGGTTATTAGAAATTTGAGTGTTACAAGTAGTAGTGCAAAATGAGAGGCAAAAGAGAAGGGACGATGACAAAGAAAAAAATTAGGAGTACAAGGTGGAGATATGGCTGGCATAAAGGAAGAAATGGTGGTGTACGGTGGTACGAGTGGTGGTACAAACAAAAAAAGTAGGAAAAAGAAGAAAGAGAGTGGGAGCAAGGAAAAGAGAAAGGGACAGCCAAAGGAGGGAAAATATGAGGGGAAAGAAAAGACAAAAGGGAAAAAATGGGGAAATATGTAAACAAAATATGACAAAGGGAAAGATACAAAATAAAATGAAAGAGAGGAGAAAGGGAAAGACAATATGAGCAAGTTATGAGTCAACACTAACATTATCTCTACCATCATGGGCTGTAAGCAAAGGTTGACGACAAGGTTTGCCAAAATTTTTAAAAAATATGTGAGTGTGGGGACTTGAACTTGGGTTTCAAGGTTGAACTCACTAACTATTAACCATCAGGCCAGTAACTCACTAATGCTCTGTCACACCCCAGAATTGGCAAATCCAATTGAGAGTGAGATAATTCATGTTAATTTGGTTTTGTCGTATTATGATAGCATGATTTTCCACTCAACCGGTTGGTTGGCAAAATAGAGTTTTGGCGCATACTAACGTTAAAGTAACTGCTAGTTGGCGATATCTAATGATTTAATTGCTGAGTAACTTTAAGTGAAGAAAGAGTACACCTTAAAGTTTTGGCTCAGCAAGAAGAGCCTACTAAGTGTGTGAGAATAGTACAATAGACTTAATTGTATTTTAAACCATGTCATACGTGAGTCACCGTCAAGGTCTAGTACGCTCAATTTGCTTGAACATTATTAAGTTGATTCTTGTAACAGGTTTAGTTGGGAGTTATTAGGGTTCTGTAGCAACAAAGTAAAGAATATAACAGAGTATTGAGATGCATGAAACATTGCTTATACGTTAAAGAAAGCCAACTAAATAAATCATCATAGCAGCATGGTTGGCCAGTATTCAACAAAATTTAATTCGATTGATTTGACCCTCCCCATGACAAGTCAAATAGTAGCAAAGATCTTCACCGACTTCACTTTACCTACCCTAAGATTTCTATGGGAAAATCAAGGAGTTTCGACTAGGTAAGCATCGTCACTTGTCAAGCCCACAATAAGGGGTTAGGGAGTTTATATCTAGTAAGGGAAAAGACATTCTAGATGACTTTATTTTCTACCTCACGATTCTAGTTCTTTTCTCACTAACTAAAATGTTTCCTTCTTCTTTGTTAAGCTAGAACCAAGATTTTTTTAATTTGTGGATGATTCAACCCTCTAATAAGTCATATAGCTTTGTATATCACGATTATTGAAGGGGAAAGATGTTAAAAGTAAGGTGTGAGTGGAAAGGCCCTACTTGGGGGACCCATGTGAATGGAATGATAGTAAACTATCTATAATATGGATTTTAAAGAAAATTTTATGATCTTTTAAGTTTTTACTATTGGATCGAGACAGACGAACAAAATAGAAGCTCTAGACCGAGGTAAAAGTGAGTCTTTGGTGAGTCTCTAGACCTGTCCCCTACACATTATATTGTAATGATTCTTTGCATGGCTAATGTCCATATAGAAGAGTATATATTCTTGAAGGAGTGGCAATATATATGTTTGCTTACGTGTTTTCTATGAGGTAATTGTATGTATGTACTGAAGTACACGATGTGATCTATGAAAATGATATTGTGTCAAAATCATGTATGGAAAGTATGATTTTCGTTAAGGTTATGAGTGAAAACTGTCCATGTTGATTTATTTGAGTAGTACATGTCAAAGTATGATTAGCGATAAGGGGTTCGAGCAGAGTGTCGGGAAAATATATAGTAGGATAATAGACCCCGCAATGGTACTTTGATGACATCTATCAGGATAGTAAACACGAAGGCTAGTATGAAAAAAGGTAGTCTGCTAGGATCATAAACACAAGGTCTGCCAGGACAGTAAATATGAGAAAAGGCCAATGGGGCAATTATGTGGAAAGACCATGGCCATTGCATATTTTGGAAATGGCGAATGAGCCGCACTTGCTTACTTGGGTTTCTGCGTGTCCCAAGGGACAATGATGGGAAAACTTCAAACTATGCTGAGTTTAAGCAAATCCATATCGTCAAACACAACAATTTGTGTGGTGCCTTGGTGGCAAACCAAACCAAGCCTTTGTAGCGAATTATCCGAAGAGTCTTTGTGACATTATTCAAAAAGCCTCAGTGGCGAAGTAATTTGGGGAATACTTATGGCAAGTTTTCTAGAAGGTCTGTATTGTGAATTCTATAACACCTAATCGATGAGTTGTTCGTCTGCCTTTGTGGTGAGACCTGGATATGCCCTTGAGGCATTTTCTGAACTAATTCTTAGTAGTATGTTGGCTAATGAACCAGCCATTATGATCCACCAAAATAGAAAGCTTCATGCACATGGAACCATAAGTGGTGTAAGTGTTCGCCAAAACTAGGTATTCTCTTGTATGTATTGAAGTCATTTGGGAATTATTTTTGGATGATCAAGCATATTACATTCCTTGAAATGAGATTATGTTTTGAATATACTTAAAGACACGATGTACCTGGTAATTTGATGGTCACCAAGGCTAGAATAAGAATCCGCCGAGAGTAATGTCAATATGCATATCATCCTGAGAATTTCATCCAACTTCTATCTTTAAAATAGGTGTGGAATAAGATCTGTTATGAATTGTGTAGTTTGTGATCTGCCAATCTAGTGGAGTGTGTACAAGGTGGTTAAGTTGGAGGTTCGTGCATAGTTATCCATCAGGAATAAAAAAAGTATCCTCTAAAATTTGAAAGGAAGTCTAGAATTCTTAATTCGGGGGGAAACTCAATGATATTATTTAAAGGTAATAATGATTAAGACTTGTTAAGTTTTGTTGAACTTACAAACGTCTATTGTAATGCAGGTTTTTTAGTTGATCCAGTCTGCCAAAAGGGACGAAACCAGGAATGCATTGAGGTGGTTGATCGTAGGGTGATGTTATGCATACAAAGGGACATTTTTAGAAACATGTTTTCAAATAGTAATACACGCTGCAAAAATGTCTATCTTATTAAACATTTTTGTTATAAGGTTTTATACTACCTTTGAAAGTATATGATAAATGATATATGTTTCATTCAAATATTTTGTCTTAGAAAAGATTTTAAATAAATAAGAAGCACATCTAGTATGGTTCTCGTCGATTGTACAATTTTGTTAAGTATGTAAGTATTGTGACATCTTATATTCGGATTCGATAAATCAGGTCAGGAATAGGGTGCTACATGCTCAAAAAGCACATAACAATTTTATAAAACTTGGGGTGTGACAAATAAGCCCACATCAGCTTTCCAGCACTCATCTAATGACAACTAACAGAAGAATGATTGAAATATTTAATTTTGAAAAGTTGAATGACTAAATAAAACAATTAATAGTTGGGTGACCAAAGTAGAGCAAAAGGCATAGTTGGGTAACTAATTTTGTAATTTACCTTATATTATAAGTTTCAAAATACTGTAAACACGTATAGGTGCATAAATAATATATAAAGTAAATGTAATTTTCATGCACATTTCTCTTTCTTCACGGAACTATATGTGTTAGAAGATTCGAATGAATGAAGAAATTGAAAATCTGAGCTTTTAGGTTTGAGGTTTGTTGGACATTATCCTTAAGGATAATTCATCTTACAACATACATCTCAAATTCAACAAACTCTTCTATTACAAAAAAAAAAACAAATAACAATAAGAAGAAGATACTTAGTGAAGGGGATTGAGAAGAAGCTAATTTTCATTGAAGAATAAGACAGATTCGGATGTACTAAAAATATGTTAACAGGTGGGATTGTTATAGGCTCCAATGTAATGGTAAGTAGAGGAAATCAATGTAAACCAAAGAACAAGTCAAATCTAATTTTTCATCATAAGACTAAAAATTAAAAATTTTACTTTGGAAAATAAAAAATTGAACTCTAAATAAATAATAATAATACTAATAATAATAAGATAATACTCAATGAGGGAGAATGAGAGTAAGTTAAATTTCAATGAGGAAAAAAAGGAGACTTTGTTGTATTAAAAGTATGTTAGTAGGTGTGATATTTATAGGCTTTAGTGCAACTGTAAGTAGAAGAAATCAATGAGAGAATTAAAGAAAAGCAAGCTAAATCCAAGGAAAATCAAAGAACAAGTCAAATCTTATTTTTCATTTGAAAATTTCAAAAATCAATGAGAGAATTAAAGGAAATCAAGATAAATCCAAGGGAAATCCAAAAACAAGTCAAATCTAATTTTTCATAGTAAAGTACAATTTTAAAAAATAATTTGCTTTAGAAAATGAAAAAAGAAAAGAAAAAATTATGAAATATCACCATATATAGAGGGTAAATCTAACAAATTACACTACAATTAGCTTTTGGGTCTAATCATGTGACATCCTCTCATTTGGCTTTTACAAGCCTTAGAACATTGTGGTTGCCTAAAGGTTTATCCTGGTGGTGTGGGATAAGTTCTTTTGAAATATCCCTTATTTACAACAATCCCTCATATTTGAAAAGAACCAAGGATAAATTTTGTTGAGTATTTCTTTCTTTGATATAGTGTATTGATATAGTTTCCTTTTAGACTATGAACCGAACATGACACATAATTCACAAAATAATTGGAGAAATTGTAAGTTTTTGTGAACTAAGAATTAAAATTCTTATCAATAACATTATACCTACAATTTTGTTCTAATATAGGCCATGTATGTACCTGGATTTTTATGAGTGCTTTAGAGATTTCGTTACATATCTCATAGAAGTGATCCTACTTCACACTCATATAGGTCAATCCATCAAGTGTACACTTTAGATTAATACACCACTTATAAAAGGATGTAGATTTAATTAAGAGTTTACTCAACCTCACATTCCTTGCATTTTTAGCATTATTTACACCATAGGAATGATATAATTTATAGTGTTCAATGATTCAACTAATGACTTGTAATTACTGATATAAACCTAATTAATAGGATCACCAATCACATAGGTTGACTTACCATCATTGTTGATATCTCACGCTAATAGTAGTCTCATTCCTATCGATGTTTCATTTATTAATTTTTTTCTCTAAAGGTTTAGTCAGAAAATTGACCAAATTCACTTCTGACTTTACGTAATCTATGGATATGAATCCATCTTTTATAGCTACTTTATCACACTACATTTTATACAAAGTTATGTACTTTTACCATTGAAAGTTTTATTCTTTGCAATTGTTATGGTAATCACAATGCACAGATACAGAAAATGTATGTTTCGTGGCCAAAGGAATACTTCCAAAGAAGTTATTTAACCACTCAACCTCATTACCAACCAACTCTAAAGTAATAAACTCCAACACCATGGTAGATTTAGCTATAATAGCTTGTTTGGTTGATTTCCAAGTAAATACACTGTTACCAAAGGTGAACACATAACCATTAGTTGATTTTGTCTCATCTAAATATGAAATCCAGTTTGCATCATTGTATCCTTCTAATACAATGGGAAATTCACTAAACAGGATATCATAATTCATAGTACCTTTCAAGTATTTCATTACTCTGATTCTAGCAACTCAATGCTAATGATTTAGGTTATATGTGGTCAATTAACTTTGTTGAGTAAATTTCATTAAATGCATCAAACTTCTAATAATTTGTGAATACTGAGATTGAGCAACAGATTCACCTCTATTTTTCTTCAATAGAGTGTTAGTATCATAAGGAATACTTATTGGTTTGATATTAAAGTGTCCAAACTTCTGTAAAAGTTTCTCAACATAATGTTCTTGTAATATGATTTTAACACCTAATATAACACTTGCTTCACTTAAATCTTTCATGTTAAGGTTAGAAGCAAGAAAATGCTTTGTTTAAAGCACTAACTCATAAATAGCACTGAAAATAAGTATATCTTTAACATACAAGCTTATGATCACACAATCGCTACCAACAACTTTAGTATTTAGACATTTATCTACTTCAACAGAAGAGAAACTATCATTTACCAATGCTTGATCAAATTTCTCATGCCATTGTTGGGGTGTTTGTTTTCTATATTTTGTGAAAATTAAGGAGTTAGTATTCTATTTTAATTTGTTAGAATTTGATCCTTATACTTTACAAAAACTAAGAAGTTAGTTCAATTAGGGAACACTTTCAAATCTTGTCATTAAATCACTAACCTAGAAATTATCGGTTTAACAATATATGTACAAGGAATTAATAAGAATCAACAAATCGATAATTTATATGTAATAAATGAACAAAAATCAATAGATGAATTCCATGTATCTACCAACAACCAAACCAATTTCTTAGTTTTCATAAAGTATAAGGGCCAAATTCTAACAAAATTATTGTAGAGAGATTAATTTTTCAAATTTGATAAAATGAGGAGATGAAATTTAGAATTGGACTATATACATATACTACATATGAAGCCTTTAATTAAGTTGGTGCCATGAGTTAATCAAGCACTAATTTAGTTGGATAATAATTAAAATATCATTGTCCTATAAAGTAAGTTATATTGTTTTGGTGGTGTTTTTGCCTATTTATTTATTTTATATAATAAATATAAAAATATACACATACATAGTGAAATTTGAACCATAAGACATGATTTTCATTATTTTTGCTTTATCATTTTAACCAAAATCTTATTTATTTTTATATTATTTTATTTTATTTACCTAGAAGATAATTTAGTATAGATAATAAAATGGCATTGGGTGTTGCTGCTATATTCTCTTTAAAAGAAAATGACTTTAGGTTAGAAAGGCTTTATAATTAAAATCCATCTATAAAATAGAGAAGCATGGAATAGAGGTAGTAATCGACATCCTTATGGTTCAAAGATTACTTAATTAAATAATGGAGAGAACAAAATGGTCTACTTTTGACTCGCAACCTCAAAAGAAGCTATGAAAGATCCTCCAACAAATCAAATAAAAATTACATATTTTATATTTTATTACGGAAGTGAAAGAGAAAGTGCAACACTTTCTTTTATTAATAAATAAGGCGCTTTTTGGATTAAAAGAATTGGTGTATATTTCGCTTTTTATTTATTTATTTTCTACTTTTCGAAATTTGTCGCTCAATTCGATCAGTAATGTTATCGAGATATATAATTTAAAATGGTTAATTTCAATTTTAGTCCCTATATTACACTAAAATTTAAAATTTATTATTTTACTTTAATTTCTAACATAATTTGATCTATTAGTCCAAATAGTTAACATCATCATCTTTTCAATTAAAATGTTACGTAGTTATATATAATTTGAAAGCGAATTTTAAATTCAAAAGTAGAAAGGTTAAATTCTTAAAAATAAAATTAGAAGATTAAATTTCAAAATGTACGAAGTGTATAAGGACTTAGAGTATTTTTAATATTCAAAATTTTACTTTATAATTTTACACAAATAAAGAATCAACCCGTGTGAAGCATGAGTGAGCCATATTAGTAATTAGTTAATTAATTAAAATATTTAATTTAAGTTAAATTATAAAATTATATTTTTATTTTAAATATTATTCTTATAACTAAAACTTAATTAGTAACTTAAAATATTATTTAATAAATATAAAATAACATATTAATATGTTTGATGGATATCTTTATTTTATTTCACCCAAACCAAAAATTTAAATTTTAACACTAAAATAACTAATATTATCGTTGATATGGATTCTAATCCAAATACATTTTTCTTTTCGACGTATACATATAATTACCAACAATAATTCATTGGTTAGAATAATAAAGTCTCACCTTCAAGTAATGATTTTATTTGATGGAAAATAGATAAATTTTAGTTTAATGATGTCTAAATCTGAATTCTTAAATTAAAAATATATTTTATATTTTCATCTTTCATCAGAATAAAGTACTAATTAATAGATGGAGAAACTTTTACATGCTTACTCTCATAGAGCACGATTTTTATATTAATATAATAAATATTAGTTTTTTTTTTTAATTTATACGATAACAAATCTTAGGGGGAAAAGTCATCTTTGTGATTTGTTTTGATCCCTGTGATAAATCTCACATGGCCCAATAGAAGCAGAAGTAGCCGATAAGCATGCTGGCTGCTTATGCTCTTGCTGATTATTAAAAATACAATTTAATCATAATAAAATTTATTATTATTAGTATCAATCGAAAATTTTAATATTGTAACATATTTATATTTATTAAAAACACTGTTTTCAGATACATATTTTTTTCAAACATTTTCATATCCAATTTTAAATTTATAAAACTTATTTCTTTTAACAACCATAATTACTCTTCCTAATAATATCATTCTCATAATATTTATCAACAATCACAATCAAAATATATTAAAATCGATCATTACGCTTACACAGCACATTGAATAACACCGATAGGGCTTGAAGCTAGGTAGGGGTGAGTAATTGGTTTTTTTTAGTTGGATAGGTCAAGTTTTCTAGGTAAAATTAAAACCAATCGTAAAATCCCTAAAACTCTTACAATAAAAAAACCTTCAACAATCTCCAATGTTCAAGAAACCACTATCTCTGAAGAAACCCAAATTGAAATCCCTCTCCTCTCATCATCTCAATTTACCATAAACCCTAAGAAATTGTTCTTTTTCTTCCTTGTCATCCGAAATCATGGATTCAGGAAACTTGATCAAATCTAAATCACATAGTTCAAATAGCCAACTTAGAGAATGGGTATCGCATGGGTCAGGGGGGAATTGAGGTATTCAAATATTTTTACTTCGTCGCAGAGGGAGTATGTGTACGATGGGGAAAAAGTACAATGTTGCTGCAAGAAGTTAGCTCCAAGAGACACTTCATAGAGCGATTTAAACTCGGGGAGGAGATTTTATAGTTGTTCAGATTTTCAGGTAAGTGAAGAAGAAATTTATGTGCTATTTCAACTTTCAAAAAAAATTTGGAAATTTTATTTGCTACTTCAGCTTTCAAAAATTTTAGGGTAAGTTCAGATTTCAAAAATTTCCTTAGGTTGAGGGTTTATGATTTAATTTTTTTTTAAAATTCCTAAAACTATTACGAACATGGCTACTTCGTTCGAAATAAGGGATTAGAGATTTTATGATCAATTTTAATTTTACCTAGAATAATTTTTTGGCATTATTTATTTCTTTTTAATTTCATATTCAATTCTTTATTTTTGACATGTCATCTTCATCCTCGCATGCCACATAGGCTACTTCGTTGACCTATGCTTGGCTGACGGTCAACTCACGTTTCCCGTTAAAATTGAGCTGATTTCTAGAAAAATCGTAACGTTTAGGACGTCAATCCAAAAAAAAAAGAAAGTTAAGGGCTCAAACTCAAAAACCCATAAACATTGAAGGTACTTTTGACAATTATGCCTTTAATCAATCTAAGAGTGGCTTTTTAAATTTACATTATTACTAGATTTTGAGAAAAACATGATATTAAAATTATTTATAAAAATAATAATTGAATTATAAGTGAAACGGTAAAATGTTTGTGGTTAAACATTTTTTAAGTGTGAGTTTAGTTTTTGACATTGCATTTTGAAAGAACAAAAATTTTACTTGCAAATAAATTGAGTAGTGCTAACAGTAGTGCAAATTGCTTTAGATATTGATAATTAACAATGAAGAATAAAGACAAACACATGATATATTTATGCAGTTAAGTTTCTCCACATCTGTGGGATCTTGCTCAGAGAGATAATTCACTATTTTAACACTTCGCATAAGTGACTACAAGCTCTAACACTCGCCAAATTAGAACCCTTATTTTTGCACCTAAGATCTATATCACTCTTCTCGAAGTTTTTTTCTTAAAAACTTAGGACAAAAGCCAAGTAACACACTTAATTTTACACTTATTGCACTCACAAGAAATGTTCCTCGGTGAACAAGAATAAGTGTTCTCAGATCAGTACATGACTTATACAAGTCTTTTCAATTTATATGGAATTGAGACTTGCTACCATACTTTATCAATTACAATCAATATTCCTATTAAAATAGCAAGATAATCAATATAGAAAATATCTTTAATGAGTCCAAAATAAGTCTTGAATTTTTAAATTATGCTTCAAAGTTTATCGAATCCAATCTAATTTCTTCAAAATAAGGAAGTCAGCTTCCTTAATTAGATCCAAATCGGTCTTTAAGATATGTTGCTATAAACGGTTTAGAAATCATAAATGCACTTGCATGCTGTTGGGGATAAACCCGATTAAGTAACGAACAAGTAAAATAACAAAGAAATTGAAAAGATCGAACATAAATATTTTACATGGAAAAACCCCTCCGAAGAGGATAAAAAAACCACAGGCAAAGATAATTTCACAATAACGAAAAAACCGATGAGTACAAAAGATGGAGATAAAATTAAACCTCAAAACTCGAAATAAGAACCCTCAAACATAAACACAAAATTCTTCGAAAGCTTGTAAAAGCTAATACCTAAATGTGTAATGAGTTATTTTTCTAAGGTGGAAAAAGGGCCTAATTATAGGCTAAATTTGTAGGTAAAATAATATTAAAATAACCTACACTAATCAGAGTTTAAGTAAGAAACTAAAAACAGAATTTAACTGGGAGAAGAAAAGCCAAAACATACGAGGCATAACTTCACAAATCTCCACATTGACTCGTATTTCTACAATGCCTTCTTTCCCAAAGTCTACCATAGGCTTATCTCGAACTATGTAGGATATTAACTGAGTCAAAACTGTGTTTAGAAGCTGGAAGTCTTTTAGTTTTCGACTTATGCACTACCAAATCAAAACTGAACCAGGTCTAATTTCCACGAACGTAATGCCCTATCTTTTCAAAATTTGCATCCAAAAGAGAACCTTTTTTTTATACAAAACGATGATACCTTTTTCCCTCATATGACCAAGTTGTCTCTACTTCAAACAAGTCAACTTCGATTCCTTAACAAAAAAGGGACGTCCTGTTTCCGGTCACCGTTGATCCTTCCAGAATATAAAGATTGTCAATCTTTTTACCTTTCATCAAAATGAGAGCCCTATGGGATAACTTAATACCACTTGAATTGATGTTAATTCTACAACACTTCGAGTCCAAAATTCTCAAGGAGATAAGATTTTTGTTTAAGTCAGGCACATGTCTAACATCTGACAATGTCCTAATTGTCTCGTCATGTATCCTAATCTGAACAGTACCAATACCGGTTACTTTACTAGGTGAACCATTCTCCATGTGTATAACTACACCTTCAACTGAACTGTATATGAAAAACCAATCCATGTTAGGACATATGTGGAAAGAACATCTCGAATACAGAATCCACTCGGACGTAAGCTTAAAGCTTTCACTTGTTGACACCAATAAGAAATCATCACCCTTGTCATTGGCCAAATTAGCATCAATTAAATCTTCCTCATTATTCTCAGCAACCCTTTTATTTCACAGTTTGTAATAATATTTCTTGACGTGACCTAACTTCTTAAAATAGCGACATCTCTTGTCTCGCTTCTTTGATGCTACCAAAATTGAGGATTGCCTATTTGACTTGCTATCCAAACCAAACTCATTGTTGAGTTTGTCTTTGCTTAACAGATGGCTCTTCACATCCTCGAATGAGAGATTATCTCTACCATAAATCAGGGTTTCCCTGAAAGACTTGTATAAATGGGGTAAAGAGCATAATAATAGCATAGTTTGATCTTCGTCATTAATTTAAACATCAACATTTTTTAAATCATTCAAAAGAATAATAAATTGACTGATGTGACCTCTATGGTGCTCACTTTCATCCATGTAAAATATGTATAGACGTTGTTTCAACGCCAATCAGTTAGCCAGAGACTCTGTCGCGTCGAGGGTTTCTAACTTTTTCCATAAGGTGAATGTCGTTTTCTTCACCAAAACTTCCTGCAACACATTATTTGCTAGATATAATTGAATTATGGATAGAGCTTTTTTATCTAACCTATCTCATTCTGATTTATCCATGTATGCAGGCTTCTTCTTTGTAAGGACCTTTTCAATGTCGCTCTGAATTAGAATTGTTGTCATTCGAACTTGCCACAGATTAAAATTTGTGATGCCATCGAACTTATCAATATCAAACCTTGTTGCTGTCATCTCTGAACGGGTTTATTGTGGAAATAGAACTAGCTCTGATATAAGTTTGTTGGGGATAAACCTGATTAAGCAACGAACAAGTAAAATAATAAAGAAATTGAAAAGGTCGAATGCAAATATTTTACATGGAAAACCCCTTCGAAGAGGATAAAAAACCACGATCAAAGATAGTTTCACTATACGGCAAAAACGACGAGTACAAAAGATAGGGATAAAACTAAACCCCAAAATTTGAAATAAGAACCCTCAAAACATAAACACAAAATTCTCTGAAAGCTTGTAAGTCAAATAATATTAAAATAACATACACTAAGTTTAAGTGAGAAACTAAAAACAAATTTTAACTGGGAAAAGAAAAACTGAAAAATATGAGGCATAACTCCGCACATACATCCAAAGTATCAACAAAGATCAAAGTCCAAGTGTTTTGTTACCAAAATTTGCCAAGCCCATAAATAACAGGTGTAATAAGCCCAATTTGCTCGGCCCGTTAGTAAAATAAAACCAATATAAAAGCAAAAAATTAAAAGCCCAAATGTCCAAAATTACAGACTAAAATTAAACTTATACTAAGCCCGAATGGCCCAATTACAGTGGCTCGATATCTAGCCCAATTTGCCCGGGCCCAAAAGCACAAACACAAATAATAAAAAACACAAAGTCCATTAACAGTCCATAGCTAACCAAAACCCCTAGCCCAAACCTAACCTAAGCCTAATTAGCCCAATCTCCAAACCCGGTTACAAACCCAAATACAATCCTTAGCCGAATCGCGTTACAAGCCCAAACAGCCCATTTTTTACATTTTCAGAAACCCTAAAGGGTTCTAGAAACTAAGCCGCCGCAAGCCTCCAGCGCTACAGCCAAGCCTCCATACGTGACGTTCGCTTCTCCTACGAGTGTCTGCCTCCTCACGCACGTAGCGCCACCACGAGCCTCCAGCTGGCCTCCGTACGGCCATACCTGCAGCAAACAAAAACAAACACACAGCAACAAAAAATAACAGAAAACACAGCAAAAAAGAGAAAATTTTTGAGATTTTTTTGTATTATTGTTATTCTTTTATTTTTGGCTATAAAAAGCCAATTGTAACACTGAATTTAGGGGTTTTTTACTGACACGAAATCAATACAAAAAAAATTGAAAAAAAGGTTTTCTTCTTTCTCTTTACCGTTCTATTCTTTTTTCGGTTGCTTTTCTTTCTTTCTCTGTTTTGCTATTAATCATATATATAAGAATATATATATATATAAATAAATAAGAGAAAAGGTTCAAAAACCTTACCTGGATCGGTGCGTCACCGAATCCCTCCTCCGTTCAGGCCAGGATTGAATAGGCGAGGGGGCTTTCGGTGCTGAAGCGGCGCAGAGGGGCAGAGGTTGATGTCTGTTTGTTAACAGACTGGTTTTAGAGTTATGAGGGGTCCTATATAGTGCAGAAGACGGCACCGTTTAAGCCATGTTTCAGTGGCCCTAAAACGGTGTCGTATTGTTCTATTAACCCCAGCAACCCGCGCGGTGACCCGACCCAGGGAAGGATCCGCGCATTTTCTAACACTTGGGTATATTGCGAAAAAGGTCCTTCTGATCTTTTAGGGTTTTTAAATCGGTCCTTTTTATTTTTTTAATTTTTTTCCTTGTATTTTGATATTGTCTCATTTCGGTCCTCACATCAAGACTGCTTTTGGGGAAGTGGATATTTCCCAACCAAATTTCCCATGTAATTCAAGCATTGCAAGATAGTCCTCTACTTTATTTTAATTCTATTATTTCCTTGTTAATTTAGGTTTAATTGCGATTTAATCCTTCTTTTTACATTTGTTTTTTATTAATTTATTAATTATTATTATTGGTATATTCGGTCATATTTTCACCTATATTTTTATATATTATCTTATTATATATCATCATTTTGAGCTTTATTTATATTATTATTATAATTTTATAATGTGTTATTTTATTCTATAATATATTCTCTCTAAATTCACTCATTACATATTTTTAGATTTGTGAATATACCTTTTTATATTATGCTATTATATAATACTATTATATGTATACATATTTCATATTAAATTATTTTCATTATACATACATACATAATCTATTGTTAATTTCATATTATTATATAGATATTTTATTTCTTCCAAATATTTCAACATCTTTAATCTATTTCAACTTATTTCAATATTGTTAATTTATTCAAATTTATTTTAACCTTTTAATTTATATATATTATATTTATTTCTTAAATTATGTTTAAATTTCTATATTTCATTAGTGTTATTTTTGCTTGATTTTCAATTAATTTCCTCTTATTAGCTAATGTTGATATTTACATAATGTATGAAGTTATTATTGCTATGCTCGTTTAAATTTATGTATTGATTGTTTGTATTCATTAGTGTATATTTAAATTTACGAATAATCAATTCACGTTGTACATCATCATTCTATCGCATTTTATTTGCTTAAATGGTTACGTTTCATATTATCTAAATATCAAAATCATTTTATACAAAAGTCTTTTAAAATAACGCAACACTCGGAATTTGGGATCCTCGAAAAGATTGTGTCCTAACTTACTGGATTCCAATCTTCCTCGAGATCTAAGAGACCGAATATCCTTTTTAATTAAAACATAAATAAAAAGCTCATTCTCGGGAATTCGATACGTGGTGTCCTAACGCATTGGATATGACATATTGTTTTCTCGAGACGAGGATTCTTCTAACAAATGAAAATAAAGGCAATATTCGATATTTAGGAATTTTGTGAAGTCGAACCCTAACTTACTGGGTTTTGATTTTCTCATTTGACCCAAATAATCAGATATCCTTCTCAAAATGCATAGGTTTTAAAAGTCAAAAGATGAACTTAATTTTGAGGATTTAAAATGTTGCACTCTAACTTATTGAGTGTGACAATTTATTTCTTTGAAATGAGTGAGCCTCATCATCCAATTTATTTCATTCAAATTTTCTTTTCAAAGGATTGTATTTTAAAATCGTTTCAAATTCTCGACACTAAGACATTAAACAATCAATTCGGTACCAATTTTGGGCGTTACGAGGGTGCTAACCCTTCCTCGTGCGTAACCGAGTCCCGAACCTATTTTCTCAAAATTCGTAGACCTAAAATCGTTTTCAAGGTGATCCGATCACACCTCATTAAAGATCGGTGGCGACTCCAATTTTCGTTTTTTAAGTCAACTACTAATTTTTGTTTTCAAAAGGTGGTTTATGAGTTTGAGTAGTGCCAAACACCTATGGACACTACTCATGAACTACCTCAACACATTTTTAGTTATTTTATTTAAACATTTTGTATAAAAATAATAAAATATGAAAACAATATTATATTAGCATAAAATTCATTATTAAATGAAAATTTTAGAATAATTACCTAATTAATTTGGTGTAAAGATGACTCGTGACACAAATTCAATAAAATATTTTATGCTAAAATAAATAAATAAAAACAATATACATAAAATTCAATTATGAGTTGAATTAAGCGACAACTCAATCATTTTAATCGAATTTAAGTAAATAAGCGAATTAGCGTAAATGACAAATCCCATAATATGAAAGCAGAGTGTCAAGGGTGAAATCTGAAGAAGTGCTATGAGAGCAGGAAGTTGCAAAGAAGTTTGAAACATTAGGGTGATGCTTGAAATTGACTTGAAGCTCAAAATATATTTTATTTGGTTGTTTCCTACAGGTAAGCAAGACCCCCATTTTTCTTCAAGAGAGAGGAACGGCTATAATATTAATATTTGCGTATGCTTTTGACTTCCCAATTTTATACAACAAATTAGTTGTTCACAGCACATGGACGAAACCATTAGTAATAAGATCTATTGTTTCTGCGTTTACAGGTTTCAGGGCTTTGACTAATTGAAACCAAGTTGATCTCGTATTTTTTTACTTTTCTTTTTATTATAATATTCCAATTAAAATTTTAATTCAAAAAGATGACATCAGCATTCTCTCAAGAGAAATTGATATTAGTGTAAAACAAATAAATAATTCTATGGGGAAGAGATGGGTTCAGTTAAAATAAGTTGGTGGAAAGTAAATATTTCATGATTCTGTGGAGTTAAATTATTTTTTTTTAACATGCTTAACTTCCCCTCAAAAAACAATTCAAACATAAACCAATTAGAATCCAATCAATCGTAAAACCTAATTTGACTCAAACTATGTCATTGACAAGTTTGTAAATATGGAGGCTACAATGCTATTATCTATTTTTTTTTATTTTTTAAAATCTTAATTAAAACCTTAGGTCCAGCTGAGACCAACACTGTGAATAATGGGATGATACAATCAAATTCAAAAAGAAAAAAGGCACAGAAATGGACGACCTTGGTTTAGCAGAGGTTGACATCTTGTCAAAAGAATTGACAATCAAATTCACTCTGGATTTGTCATAATTAGTTTCACCTATGTTCCTGTCATGTCTTTTCACTTTATTTTTTAAAAAAGAAAAAAAGTGAAAAATACAATTACATTTAAAATGTCATATATATATATATATATATATTACATAATCCTAAATTATTGGCAAGTTAAAAATTTGACATGTGATGATTCCACCATCACAGTTGTCTGCACCAAAATGTTACCTCCACTTTTCCAGCTGCTTATATATTTGGATCCTTCCTTCCCTCCTCCTATGCCCCATACATTGCATCTAAGAACCCATTTTCAACCCCTAACGGTGCCTTCTCTTCCATAAACACATTACCCAAAAGAATTTTCAGCCTTCCCAAACATACTGCAATTATGTAAATTTAGTGCCTTATACTCTGATCCATCGTCTTTAACTTTCTTTGCTCATTTTCCTGGAAAAAAAAAAACGAAAAAGAAGTTGTTCAACATGAACATCTTCTATCTTCGCTAAACCTTTTTATCTTTACTTTGAAACTCACAAAATCATGTAATTTACATGATCGCAGGTTCAAAACTCTCGTTTGTTTCCAATAGCTGATATTCTTGATCATTTTCAGTCTTTTTTTCTTTTACCTCACTTAGAAGATTATTGAAGGAAGAGGGAACTAAAGCCAGTTGTTTAGAGTTTAGATAAAAACTAACCATGGAGGAGACCTTTGTGCCTTTACGAGGCATCAAAAATGACCTCAGAGGCAGATTGATGTGTTACAAACAAGACTGGACTGGTGGCTTTAAAGCAGGCTTCAGGTATATATATACATATATAATCTTTGCTATATGCTTGTTTGTTGAGGCTGACGACGACTCGACTGTGTTGTTTTATTACAGGATTCTGGCTCCCACCACTTACATTTTCTTCGCCTCTGCCATTCCCGTCATTTCATTTGGTGAACAACTCGAGAGAAATACCGGTATTTTAAATGCTTAATCGTGTGTGCATTCGGTCGCTTCGGTCGTCTATTTATATTCCCTTTTTAATTATCTGCAGATGGAGTGCTCACAGCAGTTCAAACCTTAGCATCTACAGCACTTTGTGGGATCATACACTCGATAATCGGAGGTCAACCTTTGCTGATACTAGGAGTTGCTGAGCCAACTGTCATCATGTATACATTCATGTTCAACTTTGTCAAAGACGTACCTGATTTGGGTCGGGACCTATTTCTAGCTTGGTCTGGATGGTGAGCTGTTGACTCTAATTTTCTTTTGATCAATAATTAGCCATACCATATTAATATTCCTCAAAGATTCTTCAATCATATATATTCGCTGCTATATTTGAAAAAAGTTGTCTTTCTTTTTGTGTTAAATTGTTTGTAGGGTATGTGTGTGGACTGCAGCCTTGCTGTTCTTACTGTCTATCTTGGGAGCATGTTCCATTATCAACAGGTTTACCCGTGTGGCAGGCGAATTGTTCGGTCTGCTTATAGCTATGCTGTTTATGCAGCAAGCCATCAAAGTAAGATGAATAATTTATCATCTCATGTTTATTTTCTACTGTAAACCATACCCTTTTTAAGTTGTTTGTTCTCATAAATTTCATATACAGGGCATTGTGGAAGAGTTCCGAATTCCACAACACGAAAATCCCAAACTCACAGAGTTTACACCTTCATGGAGGTTTGCCAATGGGATGTTTGCTCTGGTTTTGTCATTTGGCCTTCTTTTTTCGGCATTAAGAAGCCGAAAAGCAAGGTCTTGGCGCTACGGGACTGGTAAGCTAACTTTTTCCTTGATCACCTTTTGGTTGTATATATGGCACCATTTGCTTTTGACAACTTACAAAGAAGCTTTTTTGACAGGTTGGCTTAGAAGCTTTATAGCAGACTATGGTGTGCCATTTATGGTACTTGTGTGGACAGCAGCGTCTTACATACCATCCGCAAGTGTTCCGAAAGGAGTCCCACGTCGTCTCTTCAGCCCGAATCCCTGGTCCCCTGGTGCTTATGAAAATTGGACAGTTATCAAGGCATGTTTAACCAAATACCATTGCCAATCAACACTGCACACACATATAATCTGTCTTCTTATTGGACAAATAAACTGACACAGAGCTTGAAAAAAATGACAGGACATGCTAAATGTTCCAGTTGTGTATATCATTGGAGCTTTCATTCCAGCCACAATGATTGCAGTGCTTTATTACTTTGACCATAGCGTAGCATCTCAGCTTGCTCAGCAGAAAGAGTTTAATTTGAGAAAACCATCTTGTTACCATTATGACTTACTTCTTTTGGGATTCTTGGTATGCACTGATTCTTCCTGATCTCTTTCCTTAATCTAAAATTTGCCCTGGGAACACTTTTTTGATTTGCTTGTTTCTTGATGGCAGACATTGTTATGTGGTCTTATCGGCATCCCTCCGGCAAATGGGGTCATTCCACAATCACCGATGCATACCAAGAGCTTGGCTACCCTCAAACATCAAGTATAATTCCTTGTTTAAATCCTCTGAAATTTTTTGTTCAGTCTTCAATTCATTTATGATCAGCAGAGACTGACTCATGGTTATGGTGCAGCTTCTTCGTAATCGACTGGTTGCAACAGCACGCAAATGTATAAGAAAGAATGCTAGCTTGGGACAATTGTATGGAAATATGCAAGAAGCCTATCAGCAAATGCAGACCCCTTTAGTTTACCAGGAGCCTTCAGCTAGAGTAAGACTGTGTCTATGACCATATAAATCATGTAGCTGCTTCCTGGCATAATCAAAGCATATGCATGATTAACTAATGAAATCACTAAATTTATGATTCTGAGTTCACTGATAGTTAACTGTCTTAAGCAGGGACTACATGAACTAAAAGAATCAACCGTTCAAGCTGCTACGTGTACAGGCAACATCGATGCCCCTATTGACGAAACTTTGTTTGATATCGAGAAAGAGATTGATGATCTATTGCCTGTTGAAGTAAAAGAACAGCGTCTCAGCAACTTGCTTCAAGCCACCATGGTAGGAGGATGTGTTGCAGCAATGCCTATCCTTAAAATGATCCCGACTTCAGTCCTCTGGGGCTACTTCGCATTCATGGCTATCGAAAGCTTACCGGGTAACCAATTTTGGGAAAGGATCTTATTGCTCTTCACTGCACCAAGCAGAAGATACAAGTAAGATATTCCAAAACAGACATTTTATACTTGTATAGTTTAAAAGTATCCATTGTCCCATCTTATGTTTTCCTGCAGGGTCCTTGAGCAGCAACATGCAACCTTTGTGGAAACTGTTCCATTCAAGACTATTGCAATGTTCACCATTTTCCAAACGGCGTATCTGCTCGTATGTTTCGGTCTAACCTGGATTCCGATCGCCGGGGTTATGTTTCCTTTAATGATCATGCTTTTAGTACCAGTAAGACAATACGTCCTGCCCAAGTTTTTCAAAGGGGCGCATCTTTATGACTTGGATGCCGCAGAGTATGAAGAGGCACCCGCTTTGCCATATAATCTTGCCACAGTAAGATACTCGTCTCCTCTCCTACAACCAAAAAACCTTTCCCCCATTTTCCATTGCTTATTATTAATCATTTAAACTTTGGCTTACAGGAGACAGAGCTGGGACAAGGAGCAGCCTATGCAGGGGACAGTGAGATATTAGATGAAGTTATTACAAGAAGCCGGGGTGAATTCAGACATACTTGCAGTCCTAAAATCACAAGCTCCACTGCAACGCCAGCAAATGGCCCGAGAAGCCATCAAAGCCCGCGGCTCTCATGTAATAGCCCTCGTCTGAATGAGCTGAAAGGAGAGAGAAGCCCTCGGGCTAGTGGAAATGGATCACACAGTCCAAGGACTGGGGAGCTGAAACCATCTAATCTGGGGAAAAGTCCTCTTAACCGAGGATCGAATTAGTGGGGATCTTTGTCGAATATTCTGATAAATTCTGTTGGTATAATGTGTTTTTTAAAATGGTTTTTCATTTCCCAGTCTTTTGTTTTGAGTGTGTTAATTGGCTTGGCTTAACAGAACTGTAAAATGTTCCCTCTTCCTTCTTATATCCCATTTTCATATGTAACAAAAGATTCCATTTGCTTTTCTTGCCAGAAATATATAATACTTAAAACATATTTTTTGCTTGAAAATGTTAGCCTTTATTCCTTTTGTCTCTGTCAAATTCTGGTTTTTGTCTCTCTATTATATTCAAATTTTTTATTTAGTTCCTATATATATTTTTTTATACAATACCTATTTGTATCTATAACTCCATAACCTTAGGAGCGAAGCCAGGAATTTCTTATTGGAGTCCGGATAAGAATATAACTTGTGGGCAGGGGGAGCAAACTTAAAAAATTTTATACTAAAAAGGAGTAAATTGCATTACTAAATCGGAGGAAAAAAGTGTTTAAACATGTCCAAACTCACATCCTTCTGATTGTTGCAATAGCAACGATGCCACTACCGAAGCTCAATCAAACATTTAGTCCCTATACTTTAATTTAACATAATTGAGTCATTTTATTGTTATAATGTCTTTAGTTATTCCAAATAGATGCCACTAATTGTTAAAATTAAAATGTTAATATAAATTTTTTGGGGATAAAGCAACATTTAGTCATTGAATTTGACAACTTTTCTCAATTTGGGTTCATGTGATGATATTGCATTCTGAGTGAAATATCACCTAAAAAGTTAAAAAAAAATTTCTTATAAGTTCAAGCGATGACTTAACACAATTTCAAAGTATCATGTCATCACAAAAATTGAAATCTGAAAAAGTTGTTATGTTCGAAAATTTATGTGGATAAAAAAAATTTGAGTACCAAGTTGAGAAGAATTGTTAAATTCAAGGACGAAACATGCCTTATACTTTTTTTAAACCCTTCCAACACACAAAAAAAAAAATATTGAATTTGTACGAACCCTGATAATATCCACAAATGGCTTGTTTTTGGTAAGAGATGAACATCATTATATGTAAATTCGGGCGAATGCTACACATCGGTACTCCAATGCATTTTCCCTTTTGAGTCAAAATAAATTTATTTTTAAACCCTCACTTTCAAATTTAAAGTGTATGTTCTCGTGCGAATCTCAACAATCACACGTTCTTATTCTACACATTGATCATTTTGAAGTAAAAAAAAAATACTTTTTTGGTGGAATAGTTACCTTGTGCGTAATATCTTGGTTCTCAATAATTACATAGAAGTCTATATAGCATCAAAAAAAAGCAGGATATTTTAAATGAATTTTTTTATTAAGGAAAATCGATATTTCATTGGAAGCGGATATTTTAAATGAAATAGTTAATATAGAATTAACTATTTAGGCTGAGAAATTATTATAGTAAATGGACCAATTTAAAAATTTAAACAAGTATCTGACCCTTGTTTTTCAAAATCCTATGACATATGGAAGCAAGCAAAAGGTTCTAAATCACATCAACAGTTATGGAACTTGTGAATATGATATTCCTTGAGTTAAATTCACAAAGGACCAGATGATGAAGGCATCCATAAGCACCAATTCATTTGGATCAAAGCATATGGGATAATGTCATCCCCATGCATGTACCGTGAATTTTCTGACAGTTTCTTCATTACCTTTTTAAGTGCATGTTGGAACATGCTCACCACCTGAAGCTGGCTACCTTGTTACTGTATGTAAAAAGCTTCTTCTTCGAGAGTGCTTTGCAACTGAGAACCCTCTTGGCATTTCCACTAAAATAATAGAAAAAAACAATGGAAAAGGTCCATTTTCCAGCACAATTATGAAAGCTTGAAAAAGAACAAAAAACAAAAACAGAAGACAGCATTTGAGATGAAAAGAAGGGAGCTTTTGATAATAGTTTTTTGAAAGAAGAAAAAAGAATAAAGCAATGGCCAGAATTTGTTTTCCCTTGCAGGCATTTCAAGTAAACTGCAAGATATGGGAGGACCCTACATTCTCAATTGCTAGAAGGGAAAATGTGGAGATGGTATGGTGTTGTTTTCAATAGCTTTGACTTTGATGGGAAATGGGAATGAATGAATGATACATCAATACATCATGTTTTTTTCATTATCACATTAAGCTGATGATGATTTCAGTATCTTTGTCTTTTGAGTATATATAGTTCAACTTTTGGTCCTTTCGAAAAAAAAAAACCTCATAAACATGAAGAAAAATGGTCTAATTCTTAATTTCATCCCTCAGTTTTATAAAAACTGTGCAATTAGTATCTTTGTCATGCACATATACTCCGCCACCCAACGACCTCTGCCATGATACATATAATCACATGGGTTTTTGCCCGTCGGAGTGTGCCAACTATAGCTACTTGGCCGAATATGTAAACTAACTACTCTTGACAATTAAATCATTTCAAGAAGGTAAATATCACTTGCTATTCACATCCCTAAAATTTATGTATTTTCATATTAATCACCTAATAGGAATCTTGAAAGGGATACGTAACTCTTCAGTGAGTGAAATATTTCTATTGAGGTCAACTCATAAATACCTCTCTGACCCAATGATCCAGCATGTTCTCCTACCCCTTACTCTGAATTTTCACCCTAACTCCCTTTCTCCTCAAGCTCTTCCCTCATCCTTCATCTTCAATCACCATCTTTTAGTATCAACAGTCTTTCTATTTGAATTTGTCATAATACGATCCATATTATTTATAAAAATCGAAAGCTAAGCCCTATACATGCTATTTATTTTTGCTAATTTATAATATAAATCATTGAATTGTTGATTTTTGTTAGTCCTTTATATAAGAATTGAACTGCTGATTTTTAGGTCAATAATTTAACAATGATGGTTAAAAATGTTACTTAATTTGATTAATATTTTAGTTTAAGACTAAATTATGATAAAGTAAAGTAAAATTAATTTCTCAAATTTCATAAAGGAGAGGGATGAAATTCATAAAAAAATCAAGAAAAAACAGAAATTTGGTGATCTGAGTTGAGATTGGACGCATCAGTTGACCAGTGATCCATGTATGGCCAATGCAAAAAAAAAAAACATGTGGTGGGTAACAAAGGAAGAAAAGTTACCCATTACCACTAAAAACAACATAGATTTGGCATCAAATCAGTTTCACTGTCCAAATCACTCGAGCCTTCATATGAACCACTTGAATTCAATCATGAACATTGTTGAGGGTGGGCTACTCAAACTCTTCCTTTTTGGGTAGGTTAGGGGTCAGTGATGGAGATGGTGGGGGATTGGTGATAAACATTTGGAGCTGACATGAAACTATCCAAAAAAAAAAGAAGGCAATATGCCATCAAGGAATGTTTTATTCATAAGATGAAAACAAATTGAGTTTAAATGAATTCTTTTATTAATCGAACAATAAATGTGATTTTGAATTTAGTGTTGAATGTATTTAAAATAGGTAAATTAAAATATAAGTATTTAAGAATCTGCATGAACAATTATGATAAGAGAAACATATAATGTTAATAAAAATTAAAAGAATTATTTATTTTCTAAACAAATTTTATACAATTACAATAATGGGTTATGGCCTCTACTTTAGCAATAAACAAAAGTTGGAGACTGCATCCACATATACATTCCTTCAAAAAGTGGCTTGAAATGAAAACTGTGATAGCAACAACTGCAATACTTAATTATGTGTTATTTGAATTTTTGCTTTTTTCTTTAGGAAAACCTCAATAGAATAAGAGTAATGAAGTTCTTCACATCTTTTCTTCAAAGTGAAAGGTTGAGAATACAAAATGAAAATGCTTCTTTTGTCCTAAAAGTTGGAAAGAAAGACAAAAGTTATCAAAATTAATTGGCTTTATTAGATTCATAGCATATGTAATTTTAATAAATGCTTGGGTTGGTGGAACCAAATCATCCTAATGGGAATAACATATTGCTTTGGTTTAAAGTAATCTTGAATAAATAAAATAAAAGGAAACATTGTAACCTCATAACCTTTTTTTCTATCCACCTTCTTGTTATTATGATGGTGGTGACACTTTTTATTTTTATTTTTGTAAGCACTACAATCATTTCTAATTTTTTTCTTTTACAATAGCAATGAATGGTGTAGGAATTTTTAAAATATTAACATTTATAATAATAATTCATTTTAAACTCCATCTTTATTTATTATTTTTACATATTTTATAGAATTATTATATATAACTTAAGATACTCCTTGATAAGATGAAAAGTGATAAAAAAAAAGATTAAGGGTTAAATATGTTATAAGTCATTTTACTTTTCATAAATTTGAAATTTAGTCTTTATACTTTTATTCTTAGGAATTTAGTCTTCTTAATTTTTAGATTTCAAAATTCATGTCATTGAAATTTTTTGTTAAATTTAGGTTCATTATAATTTTTTTTCAAATTTTATTGCTATCTAGTGATTTTTTTATTTTAAAATGTCATATCAACCAATTTAACAAAAAAAAGAAAGTAGTGTTACCAATAGACTTGAATTTTAAATTTTAAAAAGTAAAGGAATTAAATTTATAAAAATAAAAGTATAAAATTTAAATTTAAATTTATGAAAATATAAAAACCTATAACATATTTTAATAAAAATTAGTGCCAAAGCCATGAAGATGACATAAGCTGTGTTTTCTTTTCAATTTTTCTTCATTCTTTGATAAAATAAACATCATTTTAGGTAGTATTATCATTTTCTTATTCTGATACATTTCTTTTAAATTATTGTCAAATATTAACCTTTCAACCTTTCACATATGCTTTTAATTAATTTCAATTTTTAAACATATTTAATAATTAAGGTAAGAATTTAATAGTCAATCAAGTTTTAAGCATTCAAGTATTAACAAGAGTGATTTATATAAAATATATTTGAGTAAATTACACCCATGGTCACTTTTGTTTACCTTAGGTTACATTTTAATTATTTGTGTTTGAAATGTTACGTTTTAGTCACTTACGTTATCATGTTATAACATTTTAGTCAATGAACCGTTAATTATCGTTATCGTGTAACAATAAGTGTTATGGCACGTTAAATCATCATTTCAAACAAAAATTTTAGGTTAAATTATACAATCAATCCCTATATTTTTTTCATTTTGAGCAATTTAATTTTTTTCTTTTATGTTCTTTAATCTTTCTTTTTTTTTCCATTCTCTTCTGTTTCTCCCTTTGTTTTCTTACTTTCTCTATTTCTTTTAACATATTAGAAAATCGAATTGGCAGTGAAGAAAGAAGCAAGAAGTTAGAAGCCATCATTGCCTATAACCAAAACCCATAAACCCATACCATGCTTCTTTCTTCACTGCCAATTTGACTTCCTAATATGTTAAAAGAAATGGAGAAGGTAATAAAACAACGGGAGAAACAAAAGAGAATGAAAATTAGAAAAGTTAAAAGAACATAAAAGAAATTAAATTGCTCAAAACGAAAAAATATGGGGACCAATTGTATAATTAACCTAAAATTTTTGTTTGAAATGATGATTTAATGTGTCACGTCAGCTTACCGTTACACTGTTAACAGCTTAGTGAGTAAAACATTACAACACGATAACGTAAGTGATTAAAATATAACATTTCAAACATAAATGACTAAAATGTAACATAAGATAAACAGATGTAGTTTACCCAAAATTTTAAAGGAAATTAGGTATGAATTTGATTAAATATATTACTTATGTGATGAAAAATGAATGTGAGAGATGTAGTTTGTAGAAAAGGATAAGTTGGAGTTCTATCATTGGCGTCTTTTCCTACACTCCAGTCTTTCGATAGCCCAAATACAGCCAACCTGATTTATAATTTTCTTGGCGTTAATAGTAACAAAAATCTTTCAGTAGTTAGGGAGAAGTGGTGTGGGATTGAATTATTCTGTTTTATTTAAAAAGAAAAAAAGAAAAAGGAAACAAGAAATAGGAGAAATGTGTAATTTATCGGATGTCAAGTATGAATATATTCATAAAATCCTAAAATAATACACCTTCGTAATAAAATATTTATGTTAAAAACTTTCCATTTTCATTTCGTTTGGAAAATGGCAAGTGGGCAGTTCGACCCATTCAAATTCCTCTGTGAAGGGCCCATTATTGGTTTTAATAATTTCTTAAGACCCAAATCAACATATAACGTTAATGCTCCAAAACTCTCCATGCCAATCTTCGTCAATTTTGTTGTCTCCATCCCCAATACTTAAATTTAAAATTATATTGGATCTTTTATTACTTGATCCAACTAGCAAGGGTGAACCCCATTTTTTTTCTTCTAAATCATAAATATTTGGAACACCAAAATACAAGTTTATCATTATAGTGATTTATATTTTTATAAATTTTAAAGAGACTTTGAAGCAATTTTGCCCATTTGAGGCGAACACCTCTGCCTGTCCCATCTTGCTCCATAATTACAGGGAGAACTTAGGGAGGCAAGTAGTAGCCTTAGCCCCTCAAAATAGATGCAATTGTGTTTCCTTTTATAAACTACCGATGTTTTCATTCATTTTACCATATGATTTAGGTTGAAGTGGTATTTAGGTAAAACACTTTTTATTAATTTTGACTCTAAAATTCGAATTTGATTCAAATATCCAGGAAAAAGTCATAATTTTAAAAAAATATAAATTAATATAATAACAAAAGTATATTTTAACCCTCATAATTGTAAAATTTATTTTGATTTCCCCTTAAAAATATTTTACTTTTGCCCTTCCAACAAGTGTTGGTTGGTCACCTTCATTTCACCTTTTACTTGGTGGCTTCAAATGTTTTTTTTTTTAAATTAAATAGTTTAGATATGTTTTTCTCGACCATTTTACCAATAAAGGCCCATTTCCTACTTTATTTACAGAAATGGGCCACTTTATTTATTATTTATCAGAATGGGCCAAAAATACTAAAACACGTCCACGTAAGAGCGTTTTAAGGGGAAATTCCAGCAAAATGTATCCTTGAGTGAGTGTTTTTGCCATGTCAGCAAAAATGCACTAACGTGGACGCGCTTTGTTGACATGGCAAAAGCGCTATGTAACAGCCTGTTTTAAATGAAATTGGAACAGTGGTTTTAGGACCACAAATTTGAGTCCAAAAAGAAAATTATTTTAATATTATTTCATAGTCTGCATTATGATTGAAATATCATATGAAAAATTCGTAAAAAATTTAACCGATTACATGTTTAATTTAATAGAAAGGACCAATTGCATAAAGTGCAAAAGTTGGATTTTAGTAACTATAAGTACCAAATAGCTATGGAATTCAAAATTTGAGGTTCTTATATGGTAAATAGACCAATTAGTGAAGTTAGTAGATAAGTGTTATGATTTATCATTGGAAATTTAAGAAAAGAAAAGGACTAAATTGAAAGAGAAATAATTAAAGATGATAAAAATCTAATATCATCTTATTTTATCATCTTTCCCAAATCAAAATATATGGAAACCCTAGCTGTGGAATTTGGGTTTTGAGAAAACTTATTTGGCTTAAATAGGTATGTTTTCTTGTCCTGTTTTTAGTAATTTTATATTTTCAAGATCGTAATAACTTAATCTAGCTATCTTGGGGATTAATTTGTAAAGTTATCCAAGTGTTAGGGTTTTTCCATGGATGAGTATGTATGAATTATGAAGTTTTATCGTAGAAATGAAAGGTTGTTGATAGATAAACAATTTTGTAAATGGAATTTTGATGAAATCATGATTTAGGGACTAAATTGAAAATATGTAAAATTCATGGAAAAATTTATGAAAAATTATAAATTTTATGAAATGCATGGGCTTCTATTGTTACATGTAAAAATCGTCTAGGGTTGAAATAAGGATTAAATTACATGAATTTCATTTTCCGAGCCTAGGGACAATTGTAATTAATTAAAAGTATAGAGGCAAAATGGTAATTTGCATAAGGTGTGATTGGATTGAATTGAGTATGAATTGTATTAAATTAATGTTAAATTTATTCGTATAGATCCGGATAGACCAAATACGGAGTTAGATCGAGGAAAAGAACAAGTGTTGGATTAGTAGATTTTGCATACACAAACAATTATCGAGGTAAGTTCGTGTAACTAAATTGTATATTTATATGATAGAATTGAATTTTGTGTATGTGAATTGTGTAATTTCCACGAATGAAAATAAATCACATATCTGCAATTGTCCGACAAATATTAAGTCCCGTTTGAATAAATGAGAATTGATAGATACAGTGTTCCCGAATTGGTTGTGGTCCTGCATGTGTTGCGGACACACCACAGCTTGAAAGAGCATCCCGTTATTAGCTCTCATGAGCTTCCCGTCATATGGTTTTTGCGATCTTCCCGTTAATAGCTCTTCGGAGCATCCCGATTGGTTCTGGTCCTACATGTGTTGTGGGCACACCGCAACTCCTATGAGGGTCTCGATATATGGCTCTTCAGAGCTTCCCGATCAAAGGCTCTTTCATGAGCTTCCCAATTAATTGGCTCTCTGAAGCTTCCTGATACTGGCTCGCTTGAACCTTCCTGATATTGGCTTGTATAAGCTTCCTGTTAATGGCTCTCCGGAGCTTCCCGTTACATGGCTCACATGAGTTTCTTGTTTATGTGCTCTTATAAGCATTACCGAATATGAATTGACGGATAATACATGAATTAATGGATTACAGATTTGTACACTTCGTGTGTACTACCCATGTATCCATCGAATAAGGAATAATTCAATGGGTAAAGTTCTGATATGAGATAATCTAAATTCGTGATGAATTATTACGGAAATATACCAAAAATACATGAATATGATTTGTACATGTTATATGGAATATATATGTATATGCAAAATTTGATTGATATTGAGCTCAAACATGTTTCTTGATATTCAAGTGAATTACATGACTAACATGCTTGATGAGGATATGTGTTTAGGCATGTGGTCAAATTGGTTTGAGCATGTTTATTTGCTTACCTTAAATGTGAATTAATTGGTAAGTTAAATTCAATGTTATACGAACTTACTAAGCTTTAAAGCTTACTTTGTTTTATTTTCCTTTGTTCTATAGTAATTCGGAGGCTCGTTGGGTTGGAAGCTTGGCGGAGATATCATCACACTATCCATCGGCCCATTTCGGTACAAATATAAAATTAATTTTGGTTATAATGACATGTATAGGTTAATTGGCCAGTGTTGGCATATAAATGTTTTGGTTGTAAATGGCCATTGGAATGGCTTATGATTAATATGAAAATTTGATTGATATTGAGCTCAAACATGTTTCTTGATATTCATGTGAATTACATGACTAACATGCTTGATGAGGATATGTGTTTAGGCATGTGACCAAATTGGTTTGAGCATGTTTATTTGCTTACCTTAAATGTGAATTAATTGGTAAGTTAAATTCAATGTTATATGAACTTACTAAGCTTTAAAGCTTACTTTGGTTTATTTTCCTCTGTTCTACAGTAATTCGGAGGCTCGTTAGGTTGGAAGCTTGGAGGAGATATCATCACGTTATCCATCTGCCCATTTTGGTACAAATATAAAACTAATTTTGGTTATAATGACATGTATAGGATAATTGGCCAGTGTTGGCATATAAATGTTTTGGTTGTAAATAGCCATTGGAATGGCTTATGATTAATATGTTTTGATGTATATATAAAAGTAGATTTATCTTGCTTGAATTATGAGTTGATTGTGCATAAATGCATTTGGTATCTAGGTAAATATGAGTATTAGGATGACATAATGATAAATTGTCATTTGAGATGCTTAAGTACACATTGGTTGTCTGTAGTAGTATGTCATGTTTAAGACATGATTTTAGCATGTTTTGAGTGCTTTGATATGGTTTGTAGATGTACAATTTATTGTGATAGGTCGATGTCAAAAATTAGGTGAGAAATATGGCTTAGAAATGGTCTTATTTCGTCCACACAGACGTGTGACTCAGCCGTGTGTAACACATGGGCATGTGACTTGGCCGTTAGTCTTCTGCATCTTTAAAATTTCAAAACAGAATGCTCAGAATTGATCACACGGCCTAGCACACGGGCATTTGGCTTGGCTGTGTGACCCCTACACCTATTTAATGTAAATCATCATGTTCATACGGCCTAGCACACGAACGTGTAACTTGGCTATGTGACCCAAGTCAGAGAGTTACATGGGTATAGACACGGGCTGGGATATGACCGTGTGCCTTATTTCGAATACCCATATGGCCTAAGACACGGGCGTGTCTCTTAGCCGTGTGAGCCACATGGTCTGACCACACTGGCGTGTGTCCCCTGCACATTGGGAAAATGTTGAAATTTTTTGAAAAATTCTTTGAGTACCTGGTTTAGTCTCGACTTGTTTCTAATGTATGTTTGGGCCACGAAGGCTCATATAAGGGACATTATGATAGAATTCTGGTATGAATGCTAAGTGATTTGAAATGTTTATTTACTTGATCTATAAATTTTGGTAATGCTCCATAGCCCTATTTCGGCGATAAATATGGGTTAGGAGTGTTACATTTATTGGTATCAGAGCTACGATTTAGCCGATTCTGGGCTAACGTAGCATATACGAGTCTAGATATACATGCCATTATATAACCTGTGATAGTGTGATATCTTTTGACCATTTTAAATATGTTTTTCATATAGTAATGTCGTCCAACTGAGCTGAATCAAAAGAAGCTGAAAGCAATGCTCAAGCTTCTGTGCAAAGAGCAACATCTAGTAGTAGAAGGCCCGTAATTGAAGGCCGATGAGGAGGGGCTAAAAAAGCCTTCTTCCAAATGATGAATGAGTAGTTTAAAGAATTTGTAAGAACAAATCTGGCTGTACAATAACCTCCACCCCCCTCATGTTTCTCAATTGGTTCCCGATATGCCACAGGATATAGAACTTGTTAGAACTGGTAAGCCTCCTATAGATAAAATTCGTAAATATGGGGTAGAAGAATTCGGAGCTACAGCTGAAGATGATTCTAGAAAAGGCAAAATTTTGGTTAGAAAATACTATTAGAGTTATTGATGAATTATCTTGTAAACCGGCTGAATGTTTAAAATGTGTTGTATCTCTGTTAAAAGATTCGGCTTACCAATGGTGGAATACACTGATTTCTGTTGTACCAAAAGAGAAGATCACTTGGGAATTTTTTTCAAACTGAATTCAAAAAGAAATATATCATCCAGAGGTTTCTTGATCAAAAACAGAAAGAATTTTAGAGCTCAAATAGGGGCAAATGACTGTATTTGAGTATGAATGGGAATTTGTTTGACTGAGTAAATATGCTAGAGAATGTATCCCTACTGAAATCTCAATGTGTAAGTGGTTTGAAAAAGGTTTAAATGAAGACATAAAGTTATTAGTTGGGATTCTTGAATTAAAAGAATTTGTTGTACTGGTCGATCGAGCTCATAAAGCCGAAAAGCTGAGTAAAGAATAGAGGCAAGCTGAGATGAAAGTCAGGACTTCAAGTAAAAGATTTAGGGGAAAGTCACAACAATCGGCCTCAAAGAAATAAAAAAGATATCATGATTGTTCTACTACCTCCGTGGGGTATTCTGGGAGAGATAGAGGTATTCAATGCTCTAATCCAAGATCCCAGGCTACATCTGTAGCAAGTACGGGCAGTGTTAGAAATACCAAACCCAAATGCAAGCATTGTAATAAACTGTATTTTGGAGAATGTCGTATGAAAAGCAGAGCTTGTTTCAGATGTGGTGCCTATAACCACTATCTCAGAGATTGTCCAGAGAAAGTTGAAAAAGATACTGTTCAAACTTCAAAGCCGAGCAGTACAGCTACCAGAGGTAGGTCACCTCATAATCCTGACAATGTGAGTGGTAGCCAAGGTACGACAAAAGATTTCACTGTAAAGTCTGAAGCACGAACACCAGCAAGGACATATGCTATTCGTGCATGTGAAGATGCCTCTGTACCAGATGTTATTACTAGTACATTCTCTTTTATTGATACTGATGTAATTGCTTTAATTGATCCTGGTTCAACACATTCATACATTTGCATGAATTTAGCGTCTAATAAAAATTTGTCTGTCGAGTCCACTGAATTCGTGGTTAGGGTATCAAACCCCCTAGGCCAGTATGTGATGGTGGATAAAATTTGTAGGAATTGTCTGTTAATGATACGAGGTTTCTGTTTCCCAATTTATTTGATGTTATTACCATTTGATGAATTTGATATAATTTTGGGTATGAATTAGTTGACTCAGCATGATGCCGTGATAAATTGTAAGCAAAAGTATATTATGCTGAAAAGTCAGAATAGTAAAATGCTTTGTATTGAATCTGATAATTTGGATGAGTTATCTAATGTGATATCAGTCATGTTAGTACAGAAATATGTCAGAAAAAGGTATGATGCTTACTTTGCCTATGTGTTGGATACTAAAGTATCTGAGTCGAAGATTAAATCAGTGCTAGTGGTTTGTGAATATCTTGATGTATTTCTAGAGGAGTTACCCGGATTACCGCCTGCTAGAGAAGTTGAATTTTCTATAGATCTTATTTTAGGGATAACACTAATATCTATAGCACCATACAGAATGACCTCTACAGAATTAAAAGAGTTGAAAACACAGTTGCAAGAACTGACTGATAGGGGTTTTTGCCAACTAAGTTTTTCAGCATAGGGTGCACCGGTTCTTTTTGTTAAGAAAAAGGACGGATCATTGAGATTGTGTATTGATTACCGGCAGCTCAATAAAGTTACAATCAAGAATAAGTATCCACTACCCCGCATTGATGATCTGTTTGATCAGTTGAAATGCACTACTGTGTTTTCAGAGATTGATCTGTATTCCATTTACTATCAGTTACGAGTGAAAGACTCGGATGTGCCAAAAATAACCTTTAGAACTAGGTACGGACATTATGAATTTCTTGTGATGCCATTTAGCTTAACTAATGCACCAGCAGTGTTTATGGATTTAATGAATAGAATTTTCATATCGTATTTGGATAGATTTGTTGTTGTATTCATTGATGATATTCTGGTATATCCCCGAGATGAAAATGAACATGCTGATCATTTGAGAATTGTTGTGCAAACTATGCGTAAGAAACAACTGTATGCTAAAAATGTGAATTTTGGCTTTGGAAAGTTGGTTTTCTTAGACATATAGTGTCTGCTGAAGGCATTAGAGTGGATTTGAATAAAATATCAGCTATTGTTAATTGGAAATGACCAAAAAATATATCAAAAGTCAGAAGCTTTCTAGGATTAGTTGGTTATTACTAGAGATTTGTAAAAGGGTTTTCGATGATAGTTTCTTCGACAACATGGTTGTTGTAGAAAGATGTAAAATTTGAATGGACTGATAAATTTCAGCAAAGTTTTGACCAGTTGAAAGCTCTGTTGATTGAAGCACCAGTTCTAGTTCAGCCTGAATCGGGTAAAGAATTTGTGATTTACAGTGATGCATAATTGAATGGTTTAGGCTATGTTCTGATGCAAGAAGGTAAAGTAATAGCCTGTGCTTCTAGACAGCTTAAACCACATGAAAAGAATTACCCGATATATGACTTAGAATTAGAAGCTATTATTTTTACATTGAAAATTTGGCAACATTTTCTTTTTGGTGAAAGATGCCATATATTTACTGATCATAAAAGCTTAAAGTATCTGATGTCGCAAAAAGATTTGAACCTGAGACAGTGCAGGTGGCTTGAATTGTTAAAGAACTATGATTTGGTTATCAATTATAATCCGGGAAAAGCAAATGTAGTTACAGATGCTCCGAGTAGAAAGTCTCTGTTTGCTTTACGTGCAATGAGTACCCGATTGCCATTGTCTGAAGATGGGCCAATTTTAGCTGAGTTAAAAGTTAATCGACGTTTCTACAGTAGATTTGTGAAGCTCAAAAAAGTGATAAAGAGTTGCAAGTTAAACGGGTACAGTGTGAATCGATTTCTGATTCAGAATTTCAAATTGGACCCGATGATTGTCTGTTATTCCGAGGTAGAGTATGTATGCCAAAAAATTCAGAACTTATACAGAAGATTTTGCACGAAGCTCATAATGGTATTATGTCTATACAACTGGAAGCAATAAAATGTATAATGACTTGAAAAAGATGTATTGGTGGCCGGGAATGAAACACGATATTTCTGAATTTGTACCTAGATGTTTGATATATTAGCAAGTTAAAGCTGAACATCAGGTACCTTCGGGATTATTGCAGCCAGTAACGATACCAGAATGGAAATAGGAAAGAGTTACTATGGACTTTGTATCGGGGTTACCCTTATTTTCGAAAAAGAAAGATGCCATTTGGATAATCGTTGATCGTTTGACAAAGTCTGCACACTTTGCACACTTTATTTCGTTACGTATGGATTTCTCCCTGGCCAGATTAGCAAGGTTGTATGTTTCAAAAATTGTCAGATTAGATGGTGTACCAAATTCTATTATTTCTGATAGAGATCCGCGATTCACATACTGATTCTGAAACAAGTTACAAGAAGCTTTGGGCACACAATTATATTTCAGTACTGCATTCCATCCTCAGACAGATGGTAAATCTAAACGCGTGATACAGATTCTAGAAAATATGCTTAGGTGTTGTGTACTAGAATCCGAAGGTAATTGGGAGAAATATCTGCCTTTAGTCAAATTCGCATATAATAATAGGAATCAGTCAAGCATTAAAATGGCACTGTACAAAGCTTTATATGGTCGTAAATGTAGAACTCTATTGTATTGGACTGAGCTCAGTGAGAAAAAGATACATGGAGTTTATTTGATCTGAGAAACCGAGGAAAAAGTGAAAGTGATCTGAGATAGTTTAAAAGCAGTTTCTGATCGTTAGAAATCTTATGCGAATATTAAACAAAAAGAAATAGAGTTTCAGGTTGGCGACAAGGTATTCTTGAAAGTTTCACCTTGGAAGAAAGTTCTTCGGTTTGGTGGTAAAGGAAAATTGAGTCCGCGATTTATCGGGCCATATGAAATTACTGAAAGAATCGGACCTGTTGCGTACCGATTGGCTTTACAATCGAAACTACAAAACATTCACAATGTCTTTCACGTGTCTATGTTACAACGATATCGGTCAGATCCTTCACATGTTATCTCTCCGATAGATGTTGAAATTCAGCCTGATATGACTTACGGTGAGGACCCGATCAGAATTTTAGCACGTGAGACGAAAGAATTGAAAAATAAAAAGGTAGCTTTAATAAAAGTCCTCTCGCAATGACACGATATAGAAGAAGCTACCTGGGAACCTGAGGAAACAATGAGAAAGCAATATCTAAACCTCTTTACTGGTAAGATTTTCGAGGACGAAAATTTTTAAGAGGGAGAGTTGTAATAGCCCGTTTTTAGTGAAATCAGAACAGTAGTTTCGAGACCACAAATTCGAGTCTGAAAAGAAAATTATTTTAATATTATTTCATAGTCTGCATTATGACTAAAATATCGTATAAAAAATTCATAAAGAAATTTTACCGATTACATGTTTAATTTAATAGGTAGGACCAAATTGCATAAAGTGAAAAAGTTGGATTCTAGTAGCTATAGGTATCAAATAGCTATGGAATTCAAAATTTAAGGTCCTTATATGGTAAATAGACCAATTATTGGGTTAGTAGATAAGTGTGATGATTCATCATTGGAAATTTAAGAAAAGAAAAGGACTAAATTGGAAAGAGAAATAATTAAAGATGATAAAATCTAATATCATCTTATTTCATCATCTTTCCCAAATCAAAATATATGGAAACCCTAGCTATGGAATTTGAGTTTTGAGTAAACTTATTTGGCTCAAATAGGTATGTTTTCTTGTCCCGCTTTTAGTAATTTTTATATTTCCTAGATCATAATAACTTAATCTAACTATCTTGGGGATTAATTTGTAAAGTTATCAAAGTGTTAGGGTTTTGACATGGATGAGTATGTATTAATTATGAAGTTTTATGGTAGAAAATGAAAGGTTGTTGATAGATAAACAACTTTTGTAAAGGGAATTTGGATGAAATCATGATTTAGGGACTAAATTGAAAATATGTAAAATTTATGGAAAAATTCATGAAATAATTCTAAATTTTATGAAATGCATGGATTGCTATTGTTATATATAAAAATCAGCTAGGCTTGGAATAATGATTAAATTGCATGAATTTCATTTTCCGAGCCTAGGGACAAAATTGTAATTAATTAAAAGTATAGGGGCAAAATGGTAATTTTTCCTAAGGTGTGAATTGGATTGAATTGAGTATGAATTGTATTAAATTAATGTTAAATTCATTCGTATAGATCCGGATAGACTAAATACAGAGTTAGATTGAGGAAAGGAAAAAGTGTCGGATTTGTAGATTTTGCATACACGAACAATTATCGAGGTAAGTTCGTGTAACTAAATTGTTTATTTATATGATTGAATGGAATGTTTTGTATGTGAATTGTGTAATTTCCATGTATGAAAATAAATCACATATCCGCAATTGTCTGACAAATATTAAGTCCCGTTTGAATAAATGAGAATTGATGGATACAGGGTTCCTGAATTGGTTGTGGTCCTGCACATGTTACGGACACACCACAGCTCGAAAGAGTGTCCCGTTATTAGCTCTCATGATCTTCCCGTTATATGGTTCTTACGAACTTCCCGTTAATAGCTCTTCGGAGCATCCCGATTGGTTGTTATCCTACATGTGTTGTGGATACACCACAGCTCTTATGAGCATCCCGATATATGGCTCTTCAGAGCTTCTCGATTGAAGGCTCTTTCATGAGCTTCCTGATTAATTGGCTCTCCGGAGCTTCCCGATATTGGCTTACTTAAACCTTCCCAATATTGGCTCATATGAACTTCCTGATAATGGCTTTCCGGAGCTTCCCATTACATGGCTCACATGAGCTTCCTGCTTATGTGCTCTTATAAGCATTCCCTAATATGAATTGACAGATGACACATGAATTGACGGATTACAGATTTGTACACTTCGTGTGTACTACCCATGTATCCATCGAATAAGGAATAATTCAATGGGTAACGTTCTAATATGAGATAATCTGAATTTCTGACGAATTATTACGGAAATATACCAGAAATACATGAATATGATTTGTACATGTTATATGGAATATATATGTATATGGAAAATTTGATTGATATTGAGCTCAAACATGTTTCTTGATACTCATGTGAATTACATGACTAACATGCTTGATGAGGATATGTGTTTAGGCATGTGACCAAATTGGATTGAGCATGTTTATTTGCTTACCTTAAATGCGAACTAATCGGTAAGTTAAATTCAATGTTATACGAACTTACTAAGCTTTAAAGCTTACTTTGTTTTGTTTTCCTCTGTTCTATAGTAATTTGGAGGCTCGTTGGGTTGGAAGCTTGGCAGAGATATCATCACATTGGGTTGTAAGCTTGGCAGAGATATCATCACACTATCCATCGACCCATTTCTGTACAAATATAAAACTAATTTTGGTTAATGACATGTATAGGTTAATTGGCCAATGTTGGCATATAAATGTTTTGGTTGTAAATAGTCATTGGAATGACTTATAATTAATATGTTTTGATGTATATATATAAGTAGATATATCATGCTTGAAATATCAGTTGATTATGCATATATGTATTTGGTATCTAGGTAAATATGAGTATTAAGATGACATAATGATAAATTGTCATTTGAGGTGCTTAAGAGCACATTGGTTGTATGCGGTAGTATGTCATGTTTAAGACATGATTTTAGCATGTTTTAAGTCCTTTGATATGGTTTGTAAATGTGCAATTTATTGTGATAGGTTGATGTCAAAAATTAGGTGAGAAATATGGCTTAGAAATGACCTTATTTCGTCCACACGGGCAGAGACATAGGCGTGTGTCTCAGCCGTGTGTGACACACGGCCTAGCACATGGGTGTGTGACTTAGCCATGTGTCCCCTACATCTTCAAAATTTCAAAACAGAATGCTCAGAATTGATCACACGACCTAGCACATGGGCATGTGGCTTGGCTGTGTGTTCCTTGTACCTATTTAATACAAATCATCATGCTCATACGGCCTAGCACACGGGTGTGTGACTTGGCCGTGTGACCCAAGTCTGAGAGTTACATGGGTACAAACATGAGCTGGGATACAATAGTGTGTCCTATTTTGAATGCCCACATGGCCTGACCACACGGGCGTGTGTTCTCTACACCTTGGAAAAATTTTGAAATTTTGCAAAAAATTCTCTTAGCATCCGGTTTAGTCCTGACTTATTTCTAATGTATGTTTGGACCTCGAGGGCTCATATAAGGGACATTATGATAGAATTCTGGTATGAATTCTATGTGATTTGAAATGTTTATTTACTTGATCTATAAATTATGGTAATGCTCCACAACCCTGTTCCGGCGATGGATATGGGTTAGGGGTGTTACACTCTCCCTCAGGGATGCATTTTTGCCCGTGTGTTTAACCCCCAGCGGTCATTTAAAATTTTGATCGTTGGGGGGTCCAACGATAAAAAAAACTATAAACCCCCTTCTGTTTTTTCCACACAAACATTTCTTCCAAAATTCTCAAAAAACTCTCAAATTTCTTCCTAAATTTCCCAAAGCTCTATTGAATTAACTATTTCCTTTAACTATTTTTCTAAATTAGTAGTTTTTTTTTTATAATTTCTAAGATATTTAATCGTGTTTTCAATGGCTTGGGAATTAATTCGTCTCAATCATAAACATATCTCTATTAAACAAATGAAAATGGTAAGGGTTAATTTCAATTTTTGAATATTATTTAATTTTTTTCATTTATGTAATTTTAATTAATTTTAATTTTATAATTTTTATAATAGTTTGTCGATTGGGTGTTACAATGTTATATTCATAATATGTCTGGTGCTCTATCGCCGTTGATTGAAAATTACTTGAGGGAAACAGGTTTTTGGTACGTGGCCAATATAGGCCGAGGGGAAAGTTGGACCCGAAACTCATCAGCGTGTTCATAGAGAGGTGGAGACCTGAGATGCACACATTCCATCTTCCATACAGTGAGTGTACCATCACTTTGGAGGACGTGCAGTTATAATCGGAATTGTCGGTGGATGGGTCCGTACTCACTGGGTCCGCTCAATCTGCTGATTGGGGAGCCATATGCTACAATCTTTTGGGTGCGATTCTATATAATATTTACGGAGGTCGAATCGATATAGCCTGGTTAGTAGACACATTCCTGGTGCTGGGGGATGATTTGATTGAAGTAGAAAGAATACGATATGCTCGGGTATACATCCTTGAGGTTATTGGAGGTTATCTGATGCCGAACTTGTCACGAAACCTCGTACATTTGAGGTGGCTACTGAAACTCGTTGATTTTAGAGTAGCTGGCGAACTTAGTTCGGGGTCTGCCATGTTGGCAATATTGTACCGGGAGATGTGTGGGGCGACAAAACCAAATAAAGCCAAAATCGGAGGTTGCCTATCACTATTACAATCATGGGCTTGGTTTCACTTTCTATATTTACGTCCTCAAGTGAACCACCCATATACATTCCCACTCATAATGAGGTAAAATTTATATTAGATTCTATAATTATTGCATAGATTTAAAATATAATTTTATGCTAAAAATTTATTTAATTAGGTGGAACCATTCTGCGAGTTGTGTTGGAATACCTACCGCTCTTGAAGAAATACGGCTTCTATTAGACCAACAGTCAGATGCGCATGTAAGTATTACATGAAATATATATACATAACATAGTCATTTCGTATTTCGTATTTAGTATTATGTATATAACTAATATTTTGATCACATTCATATAGTTTCAATGGACACCATACGAGGGTTCAACAATTCGGGCAGTAATCCCGGATTAATTCTTTTAAAATCCAAAAATTTGGCATGTTAAGGTCCCATTGGTGAACTACGCTACTATCGAGATGCACTAGACGGATAAAGTGTTGTGGCAATTTGGATTCTGACAACCAATTCCCGTGACACCTGAGGTGCCCAATGATGAGCACAAAATCGACTTATAGTAATCAAATACGCATTGGCCGCTACTTTTCTCAGAATATATCAAAATGTGGGAAAATTGGTATGATAATATACCTACTCGCGAATCGATCATCATCTTAGAGTTAGCGTGCACTGCGAATTACATGCCATGGTTTAGGATCCATTGCAAGCCATATTTGCTCTTGGAAGAGTAGAGGCGTCGGTAAATCCGTGTCGAAAAGGAACGACGGGCCCTTTAAATCCAAGGAGAAGGGATGACGGGGCGGGCCCATCAACAACGGCCACACAATCACCGGGCCCGACACCTTAAGCGACGACGTCCACACCACAACCCCTTCAGATTATGCCAGGTGCGTATCCTAGCCCTTATATGTGTCCTAACCCTTATATGTTTCCTTTTCTCAGTCCTATGCTAGGTTGAAATGCATGGCCCGGTGCATCTTCTTTCTTGATGACTCCAACTCAATCGATAATGTATAGGCCATCGTCGCAGGAGGGATCGCACGAAGCACCATCGGGGAGCTCATCTCATTTCCAATCCCCATCGCCTTATGGGATTCAAACACCTCCACTGTGGGTGATGCAAACACCTCTGCACTATTTGTTCTATCAAGGTGGGTCATTCTCCCAACACCCATAGTCAGAACAACCACAACCCCCACCGAAAGCTGAACCAAGAAGGAATATAGCGCGTAACCGTTGACCACCCCCATATGGCACTGATTTCGATCGTCACATGCATTGATTTTTTTAATATATTTGTATAAACTATTTTTATATTGTTTCATTTAATAAAATAAAAGTTGTTTTGAATATTTTAATAGCCAATTATTTTTATATTTTTTCGTATTTAATAAAATAGAAGTTCTTTTGAATAAGGTAATAGAAATAATGCAACATAGTTTCATTTAAGCAATTATCAACTATTTCGATTTGGACATGTTTGAATTGTATGACCTGGGTTCCTACATCATCCGCACAACTTCTATTGGTTCGTTCTTTCTTAGATATCCATATTATCACGTATTTTACTCGACCAGGTCGACCTTTTGGTTTGCAACACAATTCTCTATTTGGTAACAACTTAAACGAATCAAGTGATATAGACGGCCACTTACGTTTATCTGAGACGGATAGGAATACATGTCTCTACACGTTGTACATGTATTATGTTTTGTACACTTCGTCGACATAGCTCATGGGATTTCAAACGGAGATTCTGACAAGCTGCAATTGCATGATCGCGTGGATAACGAAGTGGGTCAAATGTCCCACAGTCGCAAGTCCTATTTCTCAGGTGTACATAATATTTGTCCATCTATAATACCTTGGTTTGGTCTGTCGAACTCCATCACACGAAACCATATGTTGTCGCGATCGTGACAAACTGTGTGCATAGTGTTGGCCCGCACCTTCGCCTTGTAAATTTCTTATAATACCTTTCGACACCATACATAGCCTCCCTGCATTTGGTCTTTATAACTTGCTGTTCACTTTGGAAATAGTGCCGCCAAATAAAAATATGTCTGTAATAGGCCAATTTTGGCCTGGCCCAATATTAACCAAATTTAAAAAGAAACCAAATCAAAAAAATTAATAAAAATGTCCAATTAAACAATCCAGATTACAAAACCAAAAATATAAAATCTAAAGGCCCCATCTAAAATACTAAACCCAACCCTTCAATTAGCCCAATATATTCCCTAATTAATCGAAACCCTAAAATCTAACAGCTTCCAGCACCGCTCCTCCGTTTGCCCTCCACACGCGCCGCATGTGAACCAGACTTCCCCTCGCGTGTTGCGCCTCCGCGCGCGTGCGCCTCCAGCTGGATGTACCTGCAAAACAAACGAAACCAACAAGCAACAAGCAGCAACAGAAAGGAGTACACTAGAATAACAAAAAAATAGCAAAAAATATAAAAGAAAAATAAATAAATAATTTTTGTAATTTCATTCGGTTATTTAAATTCGATTGATTCATTTTTAAAGGGATTCACGAATCAATAAAAAAAAGGAAAAAAATCGAATAACAATTTGCTACAGGTAATTTCATACATAGCCTCCCTACATTTGGCATTTATAACTTGCTTCTCACTTTGGAAATAGCGCCGCCAAATAGAAATATGTCTGTAATAGGCCAATTTTGGCTTGGCCCAATATTAGCCAAATTTAAAAAGAAACCACATCCAAAAAATTAATAAAAATGTCCAATTAAACAGTCCAGATTACAAAACCAAAAATATAAAATCTAAAGGCCCAGTCCAAAATACTAAACCCAACCTTTCAATCAGCCCAAAATATTCCCTAATTAACCGAAACCCTAAAATCTAACAGCTTCCAGCACCGCTCCTCCGTTTGCCCTCCACACGCGCCGCATGTGAACCAGACTTCCCCTCGCGTGTTGCGCCTCCGCGCGCGTGCGCCTCCGCGTGCGTGCGCCTCCAGCTGGATGTACCTGCAAAACAAACGAAACCAACAAGCAACGAGCAGCAACAGAAAGGAGTACACTAGAATAGCAAATAAAATAGCAAAAAATATAAAAGAAAAAATAAATAAATAATTTTTGTAATTTCATTCGGTTATTTAAATTCGATTGATTCATTTTTAAAGGGATTCACGAATCAATAAAAAAAGGAAAAAATCGAATAACAATTTGCTACAGGTGATTTTTTTTTCTCTTCGCTTTTATAATTGTTCTTTTAGCATGCGAAATAGAAAGAATTAAAAAAAGATTCAAAATGACGGAGAGAAATGAAGGTCTTTTGTGGCTGTGATTCTGAAAATGGCCAAAGGTTTTATGTTTAGGGTTTGATTGGGATTTTATACAGTATAAAAACGACATCGTTTAGGGCTTGCTTCAGTGGCCTCAAAACGACGCCATTTAGTGGTTGTCGACCCGCGTTTTGACCTGACCTAGGGGAAGGATCAGCGCCTATTAATGGTCTATTCGCGCATTTGGTCACTCCGTATTTTTTATTATTTAAATTTAATTTTTTTATTTTCTTCAATTGATGCTTTAAATTTTATTTGGTTTCTGATTTGATCTTTAGGGAAAACACTTGAAACGGTGTCGTTTTGGGAAAGGGGAATAATTTCCCCAATGGTCCCTCCTTCTTTAGGCACATTTCATTGTAATCCTATTGCGATTTTATCTTTAGATTTATTACGAATTTTACTTCTAATTTTCATTATGATTGCAATATAATCCTGTAATTAATTTGTTTTTATTGTTTGTTTATCAATCTGTATAATATATATTTTTAAAAGTTAATATTATTTTTATTTAAGCTTTATTTATTAATTTATTTGACTATTTATTATCCTATTATTTTTAATGAACTCAAACTAAGTATTAAATACTATTTTTTCATATTTTTTTATTTTTTACGTATTATGTAGTTTAAATCATTTTTATATGTTATTTTAAAATTTTTTATCTTTAATTTGTTTTATTTTAAAATTTTTCTTATATATATTACATCAAACTTTTATATGATTATTTTAACTTGCTTTGTAAATTATTTATGTTTATTTGTTCTGTATATTATTTTATTTTAAATTATTTTATATATTAATTATTTAAAATTATTAAATTATTTTATATATTAATTATTTTAAAATTATCCTATACTATTTGCTTTGAATCGATTTATATTAGCTATTTAAAATTGTTTTCATGTACTATTTATTTTTTCTTATCACTTGCTTAAATTGTTTTACGTATCTATTTTTAAACCCTATATTTTTTATATACTTTGTTTGTTTCAACTTTTGTATATATTATTATATATTATTATTTACAATAAGATTATCATTTATATGTATTACTTATTTAAACTAATATATATTATTTAGTACATTACTTACTTTGATTTTCTTCTTATGCAACGTTTACTTTAAAATTCATTTATATATATATTTTATCCTATTTTTTTGATCTATTTCAAGTTTTCATATTAATCACTTATTTTAAAAATTTTAATACATATAATTTATTGCTATATATTGATGATTTCAAATTTCTCTTCTTTCATACCATTCATTTCGTTAGTTATTTAAAACTTGTACATTTTATTTGTGTTTATATTAATTTGCTTGGTATTTTTAAATTAGCTTTTCACTAGCCTTCAAATATTAATTTTGGTATTTACATAATATGTGATGTGAGATTATTGCTCTTATGTGTATTGTATTGCTTATTTGTATTTATTGATTATTTGTAGTTCATTAGAGTACATTTTGGTTTACAAATTATCGCTTCGCATTGTACATTATTATTCCGTCGCGCTTTATTCACTCAAAAAGTTACATTTAATATGGTTTAAGTTTTGAAATCATTTTATTCAAAAGCTTTCATGATAATGCAATACTCAATATTTAGGGTCTTCGAGAAGATTGAGCCCTAACTTATTGGGTTCCAATTTTTCTCGTTGAATCTAAATAATTGAGTATCCTTTTTAATCAAAACATATAAATAAAAAGCTCATTCTCAGGGATTCTATACGTTGTGTCCTAACTCATTGGATATGACATTTTGATTTCTCGAGACTAGGATTTTTTTAAAATAAAGGCAATATTCTACGTTTGGAATTATGAGAAATTGTGCCCTAACTTACTGGGCTTCGATTTTTCATCTGACCTAAACAATTGAATGTCCTTTTTAAACTTCGCTGCATGAGTTTTAAAAATCAAAAGATAGGCTCATTTTTGAGGACGTGAAACATTATATCCTAACTCATTGGGTGTGATATTTTATCTTCCCGAAATAAGAGTGTCTTAGCATGCAATTTGATTTATACAAGTGTCATTTTAAATAAAAGGATCGTATTTTTAATATTTTCAAGTTTTCGACATTCGACATTAAGACATTAATTAATCAACTAGGTACCAATTTTGGGTGTATCGAGGGTGCTAATCCTTCCTCGTGCGTAACCGACTCCCGAACCCATTTTCTAGATTTTGTAGACCAAAAAAATTATCGTTTTAGTGAATTAAAACTTTTATTAAAATGATTAAATTATGAGGTGATCCGATCACACCTAAATAAAAAAGATTGGTGGCGACTCCCGTGTTCGTTTTCGTTTTCAAAATTAAAGTCGACCCGCTTTTGTTTTAAAAATGGTTTCGACAATGTCTCTTACACAACCGAGGTTATCGGCAAATGATGCGTTCCTTTTAGAACAGAATTTATGCATTCCGCCAGGTTTGAGGTCATATGACCATATCGTAGGTCGTCGTCGTATGCTTGTGTCCACTGATCAAAAGGTATGTTACAGAGGTAGTCTATGCCTTGATTGTTAACTGACCGCAAAATTGTCAGCATCTCATGAAAATGGTCCTTATTGATCTCATACCCTATCAATATAAGTTGATAGCGAAAATTACATACCACTCTTCCATTCAGAATAAATTGAATATTACAAACGAAATTATATTACTGGAGATTAATTACCTATATTGGTCACTTATCGTTGTTCAATGGTAGACCGATATTACCCATAGTAGTTGGACGCAACTTGCCTTAGCTAATACCGATGGTGTGTGCGATCCCATAGGCTTTCATGTTGGTCAATTGTGGCTGGTACTCCAGTGTCCCGATCTGATATAACGTAGATATCAGGTTGGGGGCAGACATGCCTCCTCAACCTAGAAATAAAGAAATCCCAGTGTCACCTGACTCTCTCGGTGTTATTACAAACGCAATTGGAAGGATTCTCCTACCGCCATCCTGTGCCACATCTAGCAATAGCCGATGGGTATATCTGTCATACATAAAGGTACCGTCGATTTGTACCAATGGCTTGCAGTACACAAATGCGTCTCGACATTGCTTAAAGCTTCATAATAGACGCTTGAACACTTGGCATCCACGGAGCAAACAGTCGTTGTAGTACACAGGGCCCATTTTAAGGTCTATTACGCAACCTAGAACGTACCTCTCCAACACTTGACAACACTGCCACATCTCATTATAAGAAGCATCCTACCCATTATGCATCTTTTCCAACGCATTCTGTTTAGCTATCCAGGCCTTGCGGTAAGAGGGCGTGTACCTCAATTGGCTACTAATATTGGCAATTAAAACCGACATAGAAGTCTTAGGATCCGCCTTCACCATTGGTAGTATTAAGTCAACTATCATATCTAAAGCCATCTTGGGATGATCTTGTGAAACACATGTTAATAAAGTATGTTAAATAATGCAACACTAAGTAATAACAGAATTATTCAAAAACCCTAAACACCTAGTGATACTGTATCGGCAACACACCTATGTGGACATTTATACTTCATCTCCCACAACCTTGTCTTTTTCCTAACCGATGCCATGATTTTCCATGAACATGTATTGTCTTGCATAAGTGTGTTGCATGTGGACTAGAGGCAAGTACGTCATGAATCGCGGATCTTCTTCTTCTTCATCTGAACCCCCTTCACCATCTTCAGGTTCGATTAGAACAGTCTCCAATTTAGAAAATAATGCAACTTCTACACCATCTGGGCCGGGCCCTTGAGGCGGATCCATATCGGACTCATCATCCAACCCACCATCATCTGCAACGTATGAGGTCCCCCCACTAGTGGATGTCATAGGGAGTACATCATCCCTTATTGTGGACATTTCGTAACGTCCTCAATCAGATGTGGATTGCTAACTACTAAAAGTTAATGCCATTCCCTAGTACGTATTTCCAGCATCGAACATTGACCCACCGAGGTGCATGTCCCATCCACTAACTAAGTTTCGTGTAGGAGTTGTGTATTCCATATTGCCACCAAACACAGGCGCTTCTGTGTTCTGCCTTCCACTAATAGAGTGTCAGGTAGGGGTCGTGTATTCCTCTCAAATAACAGTAGATGTTGAAGTCGCAAATGCTTCATTTGGCGATGAAAATTATACATATAACTCAAGATTGGATGATCCACTAGCGAGATAAGTTTGCACCGTCGCCTCCAAGCTACGATCACCTTTGATATCAAATGAGTCATATGTCACGGGATCAACTGAAGTACAAAATTGATACTTAATAGACGATACTCACATTGGCGTTGTTCCGAAGATTTTGCGCCTAATTTTTTCACGAAGTTCTGTCAAATCTATGTTCTGGTTAAAAACCAATCGCGCTGTGTTCTCCAATAAAAAACAACGCCGTTCTCGGTGTCACAGACATCACTATCATAGTAAATAACAACACCAATACATTCACTCATCTTCAATTTGTATTCTACTTTTGCTCTCTAATTTTTCTTGCTGTAACTTATGCAAGGTGAGAATGAAATTTGGCTCATTTATAGCCTAAGGCAAAGCAAGAACTATTTTAGAAAAAGAGCGTCCTCGTGGGATTTTTTTTCAATAATTTTGCTGACAGTACATCTTGCTTAAAGCATTTTTGACACTATTTTTTCAAGAACTACTGTAAAAAAAGAGTGTCCACGTGGGAGTTTTTTTAGTAATTTTGTTGATAGTGCATCCTGCTTGAAGCATTTTTGACACTATTTTTTCAAAACCGTCTTCTCAAAATTATTTTTTCAGGAACTATAGTAGAAAAAGAGCGTCCACGTGGGAGCTTTTTTCAGTAATTTTGCTGATAGTGCATCCTACTTGAAGCGTTTTTGACACTATTTTTTCAAAACTGTCTTCTCAAAATTATTTTTTCAGGAACTACTGTATAAAAAGAGAGTCCACGTGGTAGCCTTTTTCAAGACTTTTGCTGACATTGCATACTGCTTGAAGTATTTTTGACATTATTTTTCAGAACTGCCTTCTCAAAATTATTTTTTCAGAAACTACTGTAGAAAAAGAGCATCCATGTGGGAGCCCTTTTCAGTACTTTTGCTGACAGTGCATCCTGCTTGAAGCATTTTTGTCACTATTTTTTCAGAACCGTCTTCTCAAAATTAATTTTTCAGAAACTACTGTAGAAAAAAGATCAAAATCCTTCTTGTCAATATAAATTTTTCAAGGCTCAACCCTAAACCTTTTTACAAAAACCCTAAACCGTTAAACACAAAATTATTTTTAAAAACCTTAAACCTTAATTTAATTAATTTACTTAAAGCCACTAAAACCTAATTTAATTAATTTTTAAAAAAATTCTAAACCCTAATTTATTTTTTAAAATTCCTAAACCTTAAACAAATAAATTCCTAAGTTATTTAAACAAAACCCTAAGTCCATAAACCCTAGGCACTAAACATACAAATATCCCTAACCCTAGAAAAACACAGGACACGCTTTGCTGACATGGCAAAAGCGCTCCCTCAGGGATGCACTTTGTTGGAATTTCCCCTTAAAACGCTCCTACGTGGACGCATTTTATTGTTTTCGGTCCATTTCAGTAAATAATAAATAAAGTGGCCCATTTCCATAAATAAAGTAGGAAATGGGCCTTTCTTAGTAAAATAGTCGTTTTTCTCCGACACCTAAAAGAAATGTTTTCTTCGGTAGGACCCGAGAAAAATGTTTTATTGTAATCTATTTCTAGTTTTAATATGGTAAATTATACCTAAGGTCACTAAACTATTAGTAAGTTTATATTTTAGTCACTTAACTTCAAAAAGTTACAAAACTGTCACTCAAAAAGTTACAAAATAGTCACTGAATTATTTGAAAGTTTTTATTTTAGTCATTAGGCTGTTAAGTTTTTTTTTTAAAGTTCGACTAGCGAGCTCTAAGTGACGATTCGACAATCGGTATAGTGAATCAATACCCATCAATGAGTAAAAGAATATACATTAGATCCAAGTCAATCTGACAGTCACTGTCAAAGATCAAAGAAGAAAGTTGTTTCATAAAAAAAAAACTGAATTATAGAGGAGAAAGGGAGGAGAGCTTTCAATTGGTGCAGGTGGTGCGAACATAGGTCATACAATAACAATTTTAATAGCCCAATGACTTAAATGAAAACTTTCAAATGGTTCAGTGACCAATTTGTAACTTTTTAAAATTTAGTGACCTAAATAAAAGCTTACTAATAATTTAATGACAATTTGTGTAGTTTACTCTTTTAATAAAATTGCATTTATCTTTACTTGAATAGAATGACAGTTAAAGTTCTTGTTAGACACATGTTTGGCATGGATTTGAATTGTGTTACTTCCATCCCCTATATCTGATATTGTATAAAAAAAATTTTGTGCATTTCCTTACTCTTATTACTATGCAATCATTAATTTATTCAATACTTACATTTATTATAAAATCTCGTATACATATTCAAATATAAATATGAAAATATTTTTATATAAAAATTAAAACATATATAACCATTCACATTCAACGGTAATAATTATAGACTACGAGTTGAGTTAAAAATGCAAATAAAACTGAATTATGACCGCTGTTTAAATTTACAATATATAAAGCCAGAAATCTAGTTTGATTTAGCTTCTAAAGTAATTTTTATTTCCATTTAAAAAATAAATTTTATTTTAAAAATTATAAAACACGTTAATAAATAAAAATAAATTTTTCCATAATACTAACATGATAAAAATAGAAAAAAATTTCTTACATCTATTTAAATTCAAAGCAAAATAAAAATTTTATATTTAAAACCAGTAAAAATATTTTATATTTATGAGTTTAAACCAATATCAAATCATTTAAAGTTAAAAACAATTGTTATTAAAAAAACAATTGTTATCATTTTTGAATTTTACAAAATATTTTAGAGAATAAAATAAAATTTTCTTATTTTCTAATTTTCACAAATTTTCACAAATTTTCATTTTCATTTAAAAATATTTTTAATTTTCAACAAAAGATGTTTCCTTTAATAATCTCCTTTTCTTTATTATAATTGGGGTAGGGTGAGGTGTTAAGGATTGTAACAATATAAATTCTTTTGCCACTAAATTAAGAGGTACAACCCTATTTCCTCAAAGTAAAGTTTATGTACTCTTTTAAAATTTAAAATTTATTCTCTATACTTTAATTTTGAGACATTGAGTCCCTATACTTTTTTATTTAAAATTTTGGTCCCTCCATTTAATTTTTGCCATTAAAGTTAACAACGTCAAAGGTAAAATAATTTTTTAGCCCTCACATTTATAGTTTTTTGTCAATTTGGTCCTTACCCTTTAAAAGTACAAAAAATTTTAAAATGGTTTTTTCATATTTTAAATAAAACCATAAAATTTAAAAATATATATAAATTTCTTTAAAATTATAACTTTAAAAATAAAAACATAAAAATCTTTGAAATTTTAAAAAATAAAAATAAAAATATAATTATAAAAAATATAAACAAAAATTCCAAAATTCAATGTTATCTAAACCTGATAGGACTAACTAGTCGGATTGAGAACCGATTGGAGTATCAGTTTGGTGAGAGGTAAAAAATAGGTTGACTCGTGAATTGATACAGGCTGATTGAGCTGAACTAAAAGACCAATTGGTTCCGAGAACGACTAATTCAATCAGTTCAAAGTAAATAAATTATTTAAAAAATAAAAACATTAAATTTTATAAAAATTGATTCAATTACTATTTCAACCAGTCCATACTGGTTCGTTGGTCAACTAGTTTTTAAATTTTTAAATTTTCTTAGCCTTCAACATTTATATTATGTTGTCAATTTGGTATATACCCTTTAAAAGTACATAATTTTTTAAAATAAAAAGTAATTTTATTATTTAACAAAATTTAAAAATATATTTTTCTAAAAATATATAAAAATATGAAAAATAAAAACTCTTTAAAATAAAAATAAAAGATATTGGCATAATGACAAAATTAGCCCCTAATGTTTGAGTGTTGGGTCACTTTGGCCCTTAAGGTTTTTTTGGGGAGTACTTTCATACATAATTTTTTTTATCAAATTGGTCATTTTTTAACGGTCTTACTGACGTGGCCGTTAAGGGACTAACGACGCTAATGTGGAAAAAAAATTTTCCACCTAGGTGCCACACTTATGTAGATGTTGACGTGGCATATAAGACAAAATAATTTCATGTCAGCAAATGAATTTAAACTTAAAAAAGTAATTAAAATTAAAAAAATTAAAACCCTTAACTAACACACACGGGTAGAATTAAAAGAAATTAGTAGCTTTTAAATGAAGAACCCTAAATCTCAAATCCTCTCCCTTTCCATTGAAATTTTTTAGAAATTAAAGCTTGAAATTTAGTGGGTTTGTAAAAGAATTGAAAATATTGTTTGAAAAAAGTGACTGGAAGCCATCAATGGAAAAATTATCTTATTCAAAGCTGGTTTCATCATCACAAGGGGAGTTCGTTTATGATGAAGAGAAAATAAGATGTTTTTGTACCCAGTTAGCTCCGAGAGAGACATCGTGGAGAGATTTAAACCCAAGCAGAAGGTATTATTGTTGCTCAAATTTACGGGTAAGCATATATTTAGCTGATTTGATTAGGATTGATAAGAAATTAGGGATTTTTTTATTTATTTTATTATTGTGTCGACTGGACTAAATTGGTGCTACAATTCATCATAGCATTAGAATTAAGATTGGCCTAGTTACTGTATATTTAGCCAATTTATTTTAGGGTTCATAAGAAATTGTGTGATTTTTTTATTTTTTAATTAGATATTGATGAAACATTACTTTCCTATGCATGAAATGTATTCGGGTAAGCATATTTAGCCGATTTTTTTATTTTTTTAATTAGATATTGATGAAACATTTCTTTCATGTGCATGAATATTAGAGTAATCACTGTATATGAACTCAGTTGTGCTAAATTGGGGAATTGTAGAGTCTATATAATAAAAAGTCAAATTTTTTGTGTATGAAATGTAGGTTGGTGGATGCAGATTTTTTAAGTGGTATGTTGATAAGCTGTGTAACAGGGCAAATGAAGTAATACGTGAATTACGTGATAACGAAAGAAAACTTGCAACATATAATACGAGACTTAGGAAGCAAATAATGAAGTGTGGAAGTGGTGAGATGTTTGCAAGTGACAGTAGAAGCAGTAATGTTAAGATGTCTGAGAGTGGCAGTGTGCAAAATGTGGGTAAGGACAACCAAACAAAAAAAGTGAATCGTGATGTTGTGGATAACATTGAATTAAACACAAAGATTAAGAGCTTGAAGCAAAAATGTAAATCACTCAAGAAAGAGAAAGAATTTTTTAAGAAAATGTTTATTTACAGTGTATTGCTTATCTTATTTGTCACATTATTCAGGAATGCTATAATTTGACCCATTTATATGTACTATGTTTGGGGATTGCAAACATTTTTAATGTTTTTTCAGGCTTTGGTAGCCTTAAGGAGACCTTTTTAATGTTGTGGATTATTGTTGGATCATTAGTTGACTGATGAACGGTCTATTTTTAATGTTGTGGATTATTGTTGGATTATTAGTTGTCTAATGAATAGTCTATCCATAACATGGATGATAGTTTTACATGAAGAAAACCATTAGATCAAATCTCCCAGAAACAAAGTCTTCTAAGATGGTTTTGGGCAGTTCCATTTTTATTTTTATTAGATTAAAATCATTAGATTAAAATTGTTTTCTATAATTTAGTTTTTATTGGATTTGGTCATTCCATTATGCTTTGTTTTGATTTTAGTTTCACGTATTTGAAAAACTTAACTAAAACTCGCAAGTAAAGCTGACATTAGTATAAAAATATTTCCCCACAAAACAAAAATCTAATACACTTGCTAATTTGATGTTCACTCTTTTCATATGTGGGGTTTCACCAATTTCATGTTAAAAAAAACTGCTACAGCAGTAATGGTATACATCTTTCAACAAATCATTTCAAAAAACAAACAAAATATGTTATGCTAACAAAATGATCATATAATAGTAAGATGTTAACCAACCATTTCAACAAATCATTTCAAAAAACAAACAAAATATGTTAACCATCTCAATTCATTTCTTCATCTTCTTTGCTGCAGTGAATTCTTGTGTGCTGATAGGTTCCTGATATGCCATCCTTTTTTGGCTTCTAGTTCTCATACTTGTACCAAACTGAGAACAAAAATCATAACCCTAAATTAAATTTAAATAATTTGGAATTGACATTAAAAAAGTGTTTACGATATAAATGTGATCCAGTTGTGTTAGGTTGAATGCATGGAGTTATGTTATTCTTTTTTTGGCTTCTAGTTCATGTACTCGTACCAGACTAAGACCAAAAAAATCAGAACCCCAAATTAGATTAAAATATTTTTGAGTTGACATTAAAATAGTGTATACGATATACCTATGATCCAGTTGTATTAGGCTGAATACATGGTATTATGTTGTTATTTTTGGGGCTTTTAGTTCTCGCACTAGTACCAGACTAAGATAAAAAAAGTTAGAACCCAAATGAGATTTTAATATTTTGGAATTGACAATGAAAAAGTGTTTATGATATACTTGTGTTCCCGTTGTGTTAGGTTGAATACATGATCTTTTGTTGTGACCCTCACTGACATATTTCCTACATCTCATAATTAGACCAGCCCTACTGAGTTGTCCAAGCTTCTCTTTTTCGGTTCATTTTTTACCTTCCTTCTATTCTTCTTTGGCCTACAAGGCATTGCTTTCTCAACTGGTGGAAGCATAGGCTCAATACCAGATTTAGTCCATTCATGTGACCCATTTATGGGTTGCAAAGCATATTCATATTCTTTCAAATATGTGTCCTTGTGGTAGTACCTATGTAAGTAGTCATCAGGATCTTGTTCAAGATGCCATATAGCATAGCAGACATGGGGACAAGGGATCCCAGATTGCCATATTCGACAACTGCAGGTTTTATGCTCTAAATTTACTACGTACTATTTTCTGCATTTCTTAACTTCACACCTATTTTTCCCATTCCAGATCATCTTCCAATCAACGCCTTCCTTGTCATTGTCATCAAATTTCTTCTTTATTACTGGACCATAATTATATTCCCATGAACTGCATTGTTTCCTCTTAACCACTATTCTGGTTATCATATTAACTCTAATTTCCTCCAACATGGTTATTATGCTATTAAATCTAGACTCCACGATGCTGGAGTTAAATGCTTCACAGATGTTATTGTCTACAATATCTAACACAAAATGTAACCCTTGAAAGACCTTGGTCCAAGCTTTCAAATTATTAGAGAACAACTCCTTTGCAACGCCTTCATCAAGCTTATACAAGTCTCATTTGTTTTGTTCCCACTCCCACTCTATTGTAGACTTTACAACTTTCCAAGAAGCAAATTCGAATGTCTTTGTTCTCTTTCTACTAGACTAGTTTGATAAGACATGTCTAGCACAATTTCTATGTTCTACTCTAGGCATAATGTCATTAATGTCTATCTTGAGACCCTACAAATTAATTTACAAACATAAGTAAATAATCAGTAATAATTAATAGTATTAGTAATAAATAAATGCAAAATAAATAGTTTACCTTTTGCTGGTCACTGATGATGGTATACCTAAAACCATCTTCCATTGCTAAGTCTGCTATCAATAGACTAAGAAACTATGCCCAAGAATCAATGAACTCCCCTTTAACAATAGCCTAGGCAACTGGGTACATCTGATTGTTTCCATATCTCCCAACAGCAGCCAACAACTCACCCTTAAATAGACCTTTTAAAAAGAAACCAGCCAAACCTAGTATAGGTCTGCACCCTTCTTTACAGCCTCTTTTCAATGCTTTAAAACAGACATAAAACCTCTTGAACTGTAGTGGAGATTCAGGTGTGACTCCATTCAGTGTCATCTTTATAATATTTCCATGATTCTTTAGTCTCAACTCATCAGTATAATCCTATAGCATAGCCAATTCCTGTACGAAATTCCCTGCCAATTTATCCTTTACCATTTTCTTGGTCTTTCTACACCTTGTCATATTAACATTGACATGCATTTTTGAAGCTACCCTTCTTTGTATCCCCCTTAGCTTCATTTTTGGGTGGTCCCCAATAGTAGCTTCAAAATGTTCTACAATAACTTTTAGATTGACAATTTTGTTTCTAAAACTAACACAACAGTTGTGCTCATCATGGAAACTTTTCACTTGCATGCATCTAGCCATGTTACTCACCATTTAACTTGCAATACATTTAACTTTAACCCTATTTGGTTCATTTCTAATTATCTTAAGTTCCCTTCTACAACACATTGGGTACTTACGAATTGTAGATTTGAATTACTCACCATCTTTAAACAACATCCCAATACAGAAGTGTGGACTTGCTGAGTTTGGATTATATGTGGGGAACCTACTTCTTTTTCTACAAACATCAATATTTTCATCATCTTCTGACCCAAGTATGCTCCCATGATTATCACTATCAAAATATTTAGTCTCATTTCCATCTTCTTCCCTATCAACACTATGATTTAGTCTTTCACCATCAACTTCTTCAGGGACCTTAGCCTCAAACTGCTCTCTAAAGCTTTCACTTTCAGTCTCATCAAATAATGTTTCCCTACCTTTTCCACTGTTTTTCCCCTCCACTTCCCTAACCCACTCCTCACCTCTTCCATCACTCTAACCACCTTTACTAATAGAAACATCATCACCTTCCCCACCTAAACCTTTAGCAACCTCACCACCCTCACCCTCACCTTCACCCTCACCACCTTTATGCCAACAACTTCACCACCTTCATTACAATCACCACCAAATTGTAAACATGCTACAGCTAACATTGATTCATCATCGACAAAAATAACAGTGTCAATCTCATGCTCTACATATAAGTCTATCTCCTTATGCTTAACCCAATAGTTTATCATGTAAGTAATGCTACTATCATTCCACACAACCCTAAGATTTTCCTGCAAAGTCCTACTGCCAAGTACATGGAAATAAATTAGTTGTAATATATTAAACTCTAACCCATCTTTAACTATTTTACAAAACTCAAAATATGATATCTTATCTGGGTCCTATTTAAGCCATACCATCTAACCACCTAAATACCTAACATGGGGACCACATACTGTAATAGCCCGATTTTAGCTAAATCAGAATAGTGGTTTTGGAACTACAAATTTGAGGTTGGAAAATTATTTTAATATTATTTTTGGTGTTTACAGCATGTGATTATATATGTGTGAAAGTTTCGTGATTTAATTTTATCGTTTAATTGCTCAATTTGAGAAAAAGGACTTAATCGCGTATAATGCAAAAGTGGCATTCTATATGTTAATAGTGCTTAATTGCTATGATTTATTAAACCAAAGGTCCTTATGATGATATTAGACAATTGGTTGTGTAAGTGGACATTTATGGACAACCATTATATATATTTAATGTTATTTCATTAAGGTTAATTAACTAATTTGTGATTTAAATTTAATTAAATTAAAACAAAACCAAAACTAAGCTTCATTTCATCTTTCTTTGGCTGAATATGGTGGAAGAAGAAAACATTTAGTTCATTTTAGTGTTCGATCAATTGGGAGCTTAATTGGCAATTGTTTTAAGCTAGGTTTTTGATGATTTTTACGTTTTTAAGATTGTTGCTTTGTATTCTAGCTAGCCCATGGCTTAATTTTTGAAGTTGTCAATGTTTTTGTGAAGCTCCATTGATGAATTTTTAAGATTTTAAATGTTTGATGATGAAAAATGGATATTTGTTGATAGATTATCATATTTAGTTAAGTGATTTTCGACAAAAATGTCAAATAGGGATTTATTTGTAAAAATGTGAAAATGTGTGGTTAAATGTGTGAATAAATGATAAATATGGGCTGATATATGCACTAGGAAAATTCGATTAGCTTAGGAAGGTATTAAATTGCATGAAGTATTTGTAAAATAAGGACTAAATTGTAAAAATGTGAAACTTTGGGGGAAAAGTGTAAACATGCTCAAATGTGTGTTTTGGATTAAATTGAATAAAGTAGTGATTGAATAAGCTGAATTTGATATTATATAGGTCAAGAAAAGTTGAATTCAGACCTAGATCGGGGGATAACAAAAGTTATTGATTAAATGAATCGATTCGCTATTCTACCATCCCAGTAAGTTTGTACGTGATAACATTGTTCCAATTATGCTTTTAATGCTTTGATATTACATAAATTGTATACATGAGAATACGATCATGTTTGATGATAAATCAACTATGTTTAGCACTTAGTGTGTGATTCGAGATAGCTTCGGCTATTTATGGCAGTTAGTGTGTGATTTAGAATAGCTTTGGCTATATATATATGGCACTTAGTGTGCAAGACTGAGATAGCTTCAGCTATGTAAGGCACTTAGTGTGTGGGATTATAATAGCTTCGGCTATGCGATGGCATTTTGTGTGCGAAAGATTGAGTATTCGATAGTGTTACGAGAATGTATGAATTTGTTATGAATTTGTACAGGTATGTACATGTAAGTATGAAGTTTAAATAGAAAAGGTTAAAACTTTGCATATAAGTATATGAATAAGCTTATGGAAGGTTTGATATTATCATGAATTATACATTAATTTGTTCAAATTGATGATTTATGTTTTATGAATTGTTGAGTATATTTAGTACGAACTTACTAAGCTTTGTAGCTTACCTTGTTTGTTTTTCCAGTGTTTTATAGTGAATTCAAGGCTAGCTCGGATTCAGGAATTGTCAGAGACTATATCACACTATCCAACCATCTACGTGGTACTTTTGAGTTGTGTATATATGGTATATGGCATGTATAGGCTAGTGTCAATAGGATATGTTTTAAGGTATGAAATTAGCCATGTGAGTTGGCTTGTAAATGATGTATAAGCTATTTTTGATATGCTTTGTTTTGAATGGTATATTTATGGCCATGCGAAATGGCTTGAAAGTAATGTTAAGTATGATGTATAAATCAACCATGTAATTAGCTTATTTTGGAAGCATGTTATATGGTATATCTTGTGTGGATGGTTATATAATTTGGCTTGAGTAATGAGGTAAATGATGGATGTATTTTTTTTACTCATGGTGTATGTTCCTATAGGTTATATGAAGAATATATATATTGATTGGTTTATGATAACAAAGAATGAATATGTTCTATAATTGATTGGTTGGTTATTTAAGTACGATTTTAAATGGTAATTAATGATTATGTTTTAGGTATGTTTCGTTGGTTATATTTATAGTTATAGAGTGACATATTAATGTTTGTATTCGATTATGAAATAGTATAATTAACTTTGAGAAATAATTGTTTCTGTTTATGAAATTTTGGCAGGATGCTTAGCATATGAATTTGGTATGTTTGGTTCGGCAATTGAGCTTAGAAATAGCTATTATTATTCTGGAGAGTTGCGCATAAATTAGTAGTATCAAAAGTATATTTGGCCATGTTGTAATGTTAGCTATTGTCTTATATGCTAATAAATAATATGTCGTCTGTTATGGGTTGATATGGTTTAATATATAAATTTGACTTGTAGGAATAAGAGGTTGGTTATTAATTGAGTTTGGAAAATTTTTTTGTAAAGAAGATTAAATTACTTTGTGCTTGCATTTTTAATAAATGACTATGTTGAACTATGTTTTGTTCGGTAATGCCTTATAACCCTAATCTGGTGACATATATGGGTTAGGGGTGTTACATTGGATTGGTATTAGAGCCACGATTTAGTTGGTTCTAGGACTAACGTAGCGCATGTGAGTCTAGCTATACATGCCATATATATAATCTGTTATTGTGTGATGATTCCTGACAATTAAAATGTGTTTTTGTATAGTTGTAAATGGATCCCGATCGAGCAGTAGCTGATGATGTTGAAAGTAATGCGCCAGATGATTCTAGGCCGATTACGAGTAGCCACGAGAGAGAGGCTAAGGAAGCCTTCTTCTAGATGATGAATGAGTGGTTTTCGGAGTTCGTTTGAATGTATCTGGCTGCTCTGCAACCTCCACCCCCGCAAGTACATGTGATGCCTCAAGTTGTTGATCCGATACGATTAAGTAAACCTCCAGTCGATAAGATTTGTAAATACAGGGCTGAAGAATTTAGGGCCACTATCAATAATGATGCAGAGAGAGCTGAATTTTGGCTTGAAAACACGATACGAGTATTTAATGAATTGTCTTGTACTCCGGGTGAATGTATTAAATGTGTGGTTTCACTCCTTAGAGATACTGCGTATCAGTGGTAGAACACATTGATATATGTGGTTCCAAGAGAATGGGTTACCTAGGAGTTCTTTCAGATGGAGTTCAGAAAGAAATATATTAGCTAGAGATTTATTAATCAAAAACGGAAAGAGTTTCTCGAGTTGAAACAAGGTCGTATGACTGTGACGGAATATGAACGTGAGTTCGTGAGATTGAGCAAATACACACGAGAATGCGTTTTAACTGAAATTATTATGTGTAAACAATTAATCGAAGGGTTGAATGAAGACATTAAACTTTTGGTCGAAATTATTGACTTGAATGAATTCGTTTTTTTAGTTGAAAGAGCTTCCAAAGCCGAGGAGCTTAGCAAAGAAAAGAAGAAAGCGAATTTAAAAGCTAGAGATGAGAGAAAAAGATTTATGAGTAAGCCTTATCAATCTTCATCAAAGAAATTCAGAGAATCACACATTCGTTCAAATGCTTCAGTTGGGTATACGAGTAGAGATCATGCGAAACAATACTCCTACCCTAAGGCTTAAGTTGCAATGGAATCAAGTGTTGGAAGTGTCAGAAACAATAAACCTGAGTGTCGACAGTGTGGGAGACGGCATGTTGGTGAATGTTGGGGCAAGTATAATAATAAAGTTTTCTATAAATGTGGTTCAAGAGATCACTTCATTCGGGATTGCTCGGAGTTAGCTGAGAAAGATAATATCTAGTGTACGAGGCCAAGTAACACGACAGCTAAAGGTAGACCACCCAGAAACACAGGGATTGTGAGTAGTAGTCAAAGAGGGACAACAAATACAGTTGTTAGGTCCGAGGCCAGAGCACCTGCTCGAGCATACGCTATTCGCGCTCGCGAAGAAGCGTCGTCTCCAGGCATTATTACCGGTACTTTCACTCTCTATGATAATACTGTAGTGCATTGATTGATCCTGGATCGACTCATTCTTATGTATGCATAAATTTAGTATCCAGTAAGACTTTGCTTATAGAGTCTACTGAATTCGTGATTAGAGTATCGAACCCCTTAGGCAAGTGTGTCTTGGTTGATAAAGTATGCAAGAACTGCCTATTGATGATTCGAGATTTCTGTTTTTCGGCTGATTTGATGTTGTTGCTATTCGACAAATTTGATATAATTCTGGGTATGGATTGGTTAACATTGCACGATGCTATTTTAAATTGTAAACGGAAGACGATTGATTTGAAATGTCAGAATAATGAGATTATCCGGATTGAGTTAGATGATTTGAATGGTTTACCGGTAGTGATTTCTTCGAAGTTAGCTCAAAAATATGTGAGAAAGGGTTGTGAAGCTTACTTTGCCTATGTACTCGACTCTAAAGTGACCGAAAAGAAGATTAAATCAGTACTAGTTATGTGTGAATACCCGAATGTGTTTCCTAAAGAGTTACCGGGTTTGCCACAGATCAGAGAAGTTGAATTTGGTATTGAGTTAGTGCCGGGAACAACTCTGATATCGATAGCTCTGTACAGAATGGCACCGACCAAATTAAAAGAGTTGAAAGCTCAGTTGCAAGAGTTGACAGATAAAGATTTCGCACGACCGAGTTTTTCTCCCTGGGGTGTACCAATTTTGTTTGTAAAAAAGAAAGATGGAACTATGAGAATGTGCATCGATTATTGACAGCTCAATAAAGTGACCATTAAGAATAAATATCCTTTGCCACGAATAGACGATTTGTTTGATTAGCTGAAAGGGGAAACAGTGTTTTCTAAGATAGATTTGAGATCGGGTTATTATCAGCTGCGAGTTAAAGACTCCGATGTGTCGAAAACTGCTTTCTGAACGAGGTACGGGCATTATAAGTTTCTTGTTATGCCTTTCGGACTAATGAATGCACCTGCTGTTTTTATGGACTTAATGAACCAGATCTTCAGACCGTATTTGGATAAATTCATTATTGTGTTTATAGATGACATCTTGATTTATTCCCGTGATGAATCTGAGCATGCTGAACATCCGAGAATAGTGCTACAGACTTTGCGAGATAAACAGCTATTTGCAAAACGTAGCAAATGTGAGTTTTGGTTATGAGAAGTTGGTTTTCTGGGACATATTGTGTCAGCATCGGGTATTCGAGTCGATCTGAGCAAGATTTCGGCAATATTGGATTGGAAGCCTCCGAAAAATGTATCCAAAGTCTGAAGCTTTCTGGGGCTCGTCGATTATTACAGACGATTCATAAAAAGTTTCTCAATGATTGCAACTCCGTTGATGAGACTACTTCAGAAAGATGTTAAGTTCGAGTGTTCGGACAAGTGCCAAAAAAGTTTTGATCAGCTGAAAGCTCTTTTAACTGAAGCTCCAGTGTTAGTATAGCCAGAATCAGGTAAAGAATTCGTAATCTATAGTGATGCATCACTGAATGGTTTGAGTTTTGTTTTGATGCAAGAAGGCAAAGTCATAGCTTATGCTTCAAGACAATTAAAGCCGCATGAAAATAATTACCCGACGCACGATTTGGAATTAGCAGCTATTGGGTTCACATTGAAGATTTGGCACCACTATCTGTTCAGTGAGAAATGTAATGTTTATTCTGATCACAAGAGCTTAAAATATTTGATGACTCAGAAAGATCTAAATCTACGACAGCGAAGATGGTTGGAATTGTTAAAACATTACGAGCTAGTGATCGACTACCATCACGGAAAGGCCAATGTTGTTGCTGATGCTTTAAGTCGAAAATCTTTATTTGTTCTATGTGCAATGAATACTCAGTTGCCTCTATCTAATGACGGCTCGATTATAGCTGAGTTGAAAGCAAGACCGTTATTTATGCAGCAGATTTACGAAGCTCAAAAAGTTGATAATGAATTGTTAGCAAAACGGGTTCAACGTGATTTGAATTCTGATTCTGAGTTTCAAGTTGATGCTAATGATTATTTAAGATTCAGAGGTCGAATATGTGTACCGAGAAATCCAAAGTTAATTCAGATGATTTTCAATAAAGCTCATAGTAGTCGTTTGCCTGTTCACCCGGAAGCACGAAAATGTAGAACGATCTGAAACAGCTTTACTGGTGGTCTGGTATGAAACGTGACATCTCAGAGTTCATTTTTAAATGTTTGATCTGTCAGCAAGTTAAAGCTGAGCATTAGGTACTGTCTGGTTTATTGCAGCCGATTATGATTCTTGAGTGGAAATGGGATAGAGTGACTATGGATTTGTGTCAGGATTGCCTCTATCCCCGAAAAAGAAAGATACGATCTGGGTTATAGTTGACAGATTGACGAAATCAGCTCATTTCATTCTAGTACAAATGGACTATTCGCTTGATAAGTTAGCTGAGTTGTATATTTTCGAGGTTGTAAGATTGCACAGAGTACCTATTTCTATTGTTTCGAATAGAGATCCGAGGTTCACATCACGATTTTGGAAAAACTGCAAGATGCACTAAGAACAAAGCTACAATTTAGTATCGCTTTTCACCCACAAACGAATGGTTAATCTGAGCGAATGGTTAATCTGAGTGATTCGGGATAGTCTGAAAGCAGTGTCAGATCGTTAGAAATCATATGCAGACTTGAAACGAAAAGATATTGAGTTTCAGATTAGGGATCGAATGTTTTTGAAAGTATTTTCAGATTAGGGATCGAATGTTTTTGAAAGTATCTCCGTGGAAAAAAATACTTAGATTCGGTAGAACGGACAAGTTATGTCCGAGATTCATCGAACCTTATGAGATTATCGAACGGGTTGGACCAGTGGCATATCGACTGTCTTTACCGTCTGAGTTAGAAAAGATACATAATGTGTTTCACGTATCTATGCTCCGACGATATCATCAGATCCGTCACACGTTATTTCCCCTACCGAGATTAAAATTCAGTCAGACTTATCGTACAGTGAAGAACCGATTTGAATTCTAACCTGTGAGATCAAAAAGTTGAGAAATAAGATAATTGCACTTATAAAAGTATTATGGCATCGACATGGGGTTGGATAAGCTACGTGGGAACCTGAGGATGCCATGAGAAAGTAATATTCGAACTTATTCATTGGTAAGATTTTCAGGGAAAAAAATCCCTAAGAGGTAAGAGTTGTAATAGCCCGATTTTAGCTAAATCAAAATAGTGGTTTTAGAACCACAAATCTGAGGTTAGAAAATTATTTTAATATTATTTTTGGTGTTTACAGCATGTGATTATATATGTGTAAAAGTTTCGTGATTTAATTTTATCGTTTAATAGCTCAATTTGAGAAAAATGACTTAATCGCGTATAATGCAAAAGTGACATTGTATATGTTAAATGTGTTTAATTGCTATGATTTATTAAACCAAAGGTCCTTATGATGATATTAGATCATTGGTTGTGTAAGTGGAAATTTATGGACAACAATTATATATATTTAATGTTGTTTCATTAAGGTTAATTAAGTAATTTGTGATTTAAATTTAATTAAATTAAAACAAAACCAAAACTAAGCTTCATTTCATCTTTCTTTGGTTTTATGACGGAAGAAGAAAAAATTTAGTTCATTTTAGGGTTCTTTCAATTGGGAGCTTAATTGGTAACTGTTTTGAGCTTGATTTTTGATGATTTTTACGTTTTTGAGATTGTTGCTTTGTATTCTAGCTAGCCTATGCCTTAATTTTTTATGTTTTCAATGTTTTTGTGAAGTGCCATTGATGAATGTTTAATCTTTTAAATGTTTGATGATGAAAAATGGATATTTGTTGATAGATTATCATATTTTGTTAAGTAATTTTCTACAAAAATGTCAAAATAGGGATTTATTTGTAAAAATGGTTAAATGTGTGAATAAATGATAAATATGGGCTGATATGTGCACTAGGAAAATTTGGCTAGCTTAGGAAGGTATTAAATTGCATGAATTTTGTGTATTTGTGAAATAAGGACTAAATTGTAAAAATGTGAAACTTTGGGGGCAAAAGTGTAAATGTACCCAAATGTGTGTTTTGGATTAAATTGATTAAAGTAGTGATTGAATAAGTTGAATTTGATATTATATAGATCAAGAAAAGCAGAATTCAGACCTAAATTGGGGGAAAACTAAAGTTATCGACTAACCGACTCGATTCGCCGTTTTAGCATCCCAGGTAAGTTCGTACATTATAACATTGTTACAATTAAGCTTTTAATGTTTTGATATTGCATAAATTCTAGACACGAGAATACGGTCATGTTTGACGATAAATCAACTATGTTTAGCACTTAGTGTGCGATTCGAGATAGCTTCGGCTATTTATGGCACTTAGTATGCGATTGATAATAGCTTTGGCTATATATATATGACACTTAGTATGCAAGACTGAGATAGCTTTGGCTATGTATGGCACTTAGTGTGCGGGATTATAATAGCTTCAGCTATGCGATGGCATTTAGTGTGCGAAACATTGAGTATTTGATAGTGTTACAAGAAGGTATCAATTCGTTATGAATTTGTACATGTATGTACATGTAAGGATGAAGTTCAAATAGAAAAGGTTAAAACTTTGCATATAAGTATATGAATAAGCTTATGGAAGGTTTGATATTATCATGAATTATACATTAATTTGTTCAGATTGATGATTTGTGTTTTATGAATTGTTGAGTATATTTAGTACGAACTTACTAAGCTTTGTAGCTTACCTTTTTGTTTTTCCTGTGTTTTATAGTGAATTCAAGGCTAGCTCGGATTCAGGAATTGTTAGAGACTACATCACACTATCCAACCATCTACTTGGTACTTTTGAGTTGTGTATATATGGTATATGGCATGTATAAGCTAGTGTCAATAGGATACGTTTTGAGATATGAAATTAGCCATGTGAGTTGGCTTGTAAATGATGTATAAGCTATTTTCGATATGCTTTGTTTTGAATGGTATATATATGGCCATGCGAAATGGCTTGAAAGTAATGTTAAGTATGATGTATAAATCGGCCATGTAATTAGCTTATTTTGGAAGCATGTTGTATGGTATATCTTGTGTGGATGGTCATATAATTCAGCTTGAGTAATGAGGTAAATGATGGATGTATTTTTTTTACTCATGGTTTATGTTCTTATAGGTTATATGACGAATATATATTGATTGTGTATTGGTTATTTAGGTGTGGTTTATGATGACAAAGAATGAATATGTTCTATGATTGGTTGGTTGGTTATTTAGGTACGATTTTAAATGGTAAATAATGATTATGTTTTAGGTATGTTTTGTTGGTTATATATATAGTTATAAAGTGACATTTTAATGTTTGTATTAGGTTATGAAATAGTATAATTAGCTTAATATTGAATGGTGGAATTGGTATGAATTTTGAGGCTAATTTGCTAGTTGAAGAAATGAGAAATGAATTGTTTGTGTTTATGAAATTTTGGCATGATGCTTAGCATATGAATTTGGTATGTTTGGTTCGGCAATTGAGCTTAGAAATAGCTATTATTATTATAGAAAATTGCGCATAAATTAGTAGTATCAAAAGTATATTTGGCTATGTTGTAATGTTAGCTATTGTCTTACATGCTAATAAATAATATGTCGTGTGTTATGGGTTGATATGGTTTAATATACGAATTTGACTTGTAGGAATAAGAGGTTGGTTATTAATTGAGTTCGGAAAAAAAATTGTAAAGAAGATTAAATTACTTTGTGCTTGCCATTTTAATAAATGACTGTGTTGAACTATGTTTTGTTCGGTAATGCCTTGTAACCCTAATCTGGCGACGGATACCAGTTAGGGGTGTTACACCTGCAAATTTACCCCCAACATGCAAGTTGATGTAGTATTCCTCCTCTACAGACATCTGCAGTTTAAAGAATAAGAAAACATAAGTATAATGACAAACAATGTGCAACCAAAAAAAGTATATATAAACAAATTATTAAATAATATAAATCATAAACAATTCATATAAAGTTAAATGATTTAATAATTATATATATGTCATAATAGCACAACAATAAAACATGGAGGGACCACTTTCATTACTCGTGCAGTTGAAAATCTAAAATTATTGCCCCCACCAAGAGTTATTACTAATTTCACAGAAAATCCAAGATTATTGCCCCCACCAATGTTATCAGCAACAACAAACAGAAACAACAACCAGTAGACATATTAAACATAAAACTTCTTCTTCGAAAAGGACATGTTGAAGGCTACATACTGGAGGTTATGGTTTATAACAGTGCTCTTGAACTTACAGTTACAAAGGATGGTAGAGAAATAATTGGTGAATGAATAAGGCATATTTTCCAAATACATTAGCAAAGTCCTTGGAAAATTGTTTGTACCAAGGTTGCAAAACTCAATGAAACTACGATTTTGGCAAAGTAGGCAGAAAAACTTCTTAGCAAAAGGAACTGCATATAGAATTCAATTTAAATTTTAAAAAATACAAATTATTTACTAAACATAAAAAAGAATTCTTAAACCAAACAAGAAGTAGTAGTATTTTTTATTAGCTCAACAAAACTGTAGTTATATTGGTAAAGTGAGTATAAATTGACAGCAATTGTGAAGGCTCAAATACTCTTCAATTATGAAGCCATTCAATTATGTACCATTATAATAACTAAATTTTAGAGAGAAAAAATTCAACTCCTCAAATTGTCTATTAATGATAACTAAAACCATGGAAAGAAAGATAATATTTGAACAAATAAAGAAACTAGTACAGTACTAGGTTTTCATTTATTTAATTTTTCCCAGGACATTAGGCCATTCCCTAGTGAATCTATCCTTAAAGTTCTGTCGAGAGTGCAGACAAAATTGGAGCGACCTATAATTTAAGCTCAATTTAAATTCCAAGAATATTTTCAATTAATAAATAAAATTATTTTTAGTTTTATTACTTTTACATTCCATGAAAATTTCAACCAGCAACACAAAGCAAAATGATGGAATTCAAAATCTGGCAAAGAGGATATATCTATGTTCAAACCTAATGGCTTCAAAAATTTTCAAACTTCAAATTTTTATTGCTTTTCCTTCTCACTCTTTCTCACTTCTCTTTCGCTTCAAATATGTTTTATTGCTTCATATTAAACATATTAGCCTTTAGGGGAATCTTCCTTTAGTCAGTCCTCAATGTACAAAAAGACAAGACATAGACAAGTTTATTAGGGGGGAGGGAAAAACTTACATAAACTAATTTATCGAGGGGAATCTTCCTTTAAACAGATTTATCTAACTCCAAATACATGAAAAGGTTGTAGTAAAGTAAAAAAAATCCCAACAAATACAAAAATAAATAATCATACAAAACAAATCATTAAAATGAACAACAGTTTGTTTGTTTGTACCTTTTCCTCTCTGTGATTTGGAGCATGAACCTTCACCAATATTCACTGCAAAAGAGCCAAAAGAAAACACTTTATAAATTAACCCTAAACTTGAAATTCCCCAAAATCAATAATCCCATAACTCGAAAATCCCTAGAAATCCCCAAAATTTTGAAACCTAAACCAAAATCCCTGATGTGTCACTAAACTAACTAAAATATGACTAAGGCAAGTGCACCTATCGATAAAGATTATAGCTATGGTGAGTAGAGATATCGTATCCACGAGGACTAAAAGTATTAGTAATTATCATTTTTCTATTATTTACCCGACAAATTGGAGTGACGGGTTTTCAACTAAAATTACTAAATTAATCTAACTTAAGAACTCAACAGAGAATTAATCTGGAAAATAATCAAAAGATAACCAATGAAAGAAATAATACTATGAATCTACCTAGGAAAGAATCTACCTAGACTTCATCTAATATTATGAATCTGAATTAAACTATTTATTCAATTGGTATCTTGATCTGTAGAAATCCCTAAATTATGCTAATATATTTTTCAAGAATAGGAGCAACTGACTCTAGGTTGATTAATTGAAATTTCTTTCTAATTAAAACCTCTATCATCGGATTAACTCGATTTATGGATTCCCCTATTAGATTTGACTCTAATTCGGTAGATTTATGTCGTCCTATTTCTAGGTTCGCATGCAACTCCACTCAATTATACTAGATATACTCTTACATAGGGACTTATCCTCCTCTTATTTAAGCACATTAAGCATGAATTAGTATGTGACACCCCAAACCCGACCAGGATGGATTGACCCAAATTCGAAGTGTTACATTAGCCACCTAAGTGACTCTCCAGCTAATGACCTCCCAAGACACACCTCGACTATAAAAAACCTCAATCTTATCCATTTATTAGTTATTTATTAATGCAGAAGCAACTTGTGAACCAATTTAAAACTTTTTATAAGTAATTTAACCTAAGGGTATTTTTGACATCTTACCACCTACGGTTAAACTAGCCAAAATTTAAATCTATACATTTACCAACCCTATTTTAGTCAATTTATGTAGGCCCTAAAAATTTCAACTTAATCCGAGTTTGTTTTCTATGTCTAATTCAAGTTTTATCATTAAGGACTAAATCGTAATGATTTCAAACTATTAGTACTATACCTGAATATTAAATTGGGTGCATTTCTAACCAATTTTATCAAGTTTCCTTATCATTTAAGGTTCTAATTAGACTTATCAAGTTACAGGACTAATTTGTAATTTAAACGGACTAGAGAACCAATTTAAAAAGACTAGAATTCAAACCCCCAATAGTCCATTATAGTTTTTTTGTGCGAAAAATTCAATTTTAGACCCAATTTTGAGTATTTTAGTGGCCAATTAAACTCGATTTAGCTACAATTAAATATCATACATATTCATACACCTTCAATTGAATTTATTAACACCAATTAAGCCTCAATTAAATAGAATTAAACATTTAATTTCAGGCATATCACCCACAGGTTAATTCAAACAAGTGGCGTACCTTAGTCACTAATAAACCACACCATGGAAGCCTCATTTAAACAATGGTTAGCATTAACATCATGCCTCACACACCGTGTTAGCAATCACAGTGTTATCAAGCAACAATACACTGTAAATTATTCAATAATCAAACTCAAACATGCATATATGATATTATAAAACCATCCAAAATTAAAAATGTCTGATGTCCAAGTCCAGTTACAACCAAAATTAAACTAAGTCCCAGAAGTTCCACAATGCCTGATTAACATCTCCAAAACGTGTAACTAAAACTCTACCGAGCCTTAATCTCTTGGAACTCTCTTGCTCCACTCCTCAGCTCCTCAATTCCGCCGGTTAACTACTCGAATGTGAGGGTGTGAGCTTAAAAAGCTCAGTAAATGTTAATAAAACGATGAGTAAATTAGCTCCCAAATCATGCTTAAATTGAAACCAATTAAATATAAATTTTTAATCACAATATCAATACATAATAGTTCAATGTCATATGCTCAACCATGTATCAAAAATCATAATTAATCATGGCATATAATCATCAATATAGCATATAATATATCATACACTTATATTGGCATATACAATCATGGCTTAGTCAAGTGATCATACATCGGATAAACCGATCTCCTTACTCCAAATCACAATCAAAATCAATCCTGGATTGAGCGGGTTAAGGCCACACGCTCCCTTATATCGCCTCAAATCACTCCCGTTGAGTGGAGACACAAGCTCAACACTCAGTTATCTACTCCAAATCAGTCCACCTAGAGCCTTGTTGCTCACAAATAACATATCAATATGGTGAGTACTCACAAATTCTATGGCATGCCAACTATATCCAATAGATCCACCATGCTCTAATGCCAATATAAACAATCAATCATAATATAATTTTAATCAATAATGTGCTCAATTTAAAGTGCAAAAATGCATATGTGAATCATGTAACATAGCCATTTTAACTTCAAATTAAATATAGCATACCAATTACCTATTATAAATGTTCATTTATCAATTGAAATATCAACATACCATGAACCAAAAACTCCAGCATGCTTGCTTAGTTCACCATTATAATCAATCAAATCAAGCACATAAAATCACTAGATGCTCACTTACCAACACTTAACAAAAATTTCATCACTTAAACATATATCAATAATCTTGCAAAATTAACCAACCAAAACTCAATTAAATATTTGCAATGAGTAATTAATCATCCAACTAAGCATAAGTGAGGGTCAATTTACCAAATTGCCCTTTAATAACACTCACCACACAACTAACTCAACCATAACCAAGTGATCAACCAAGCAAATCCAAGCTTCAATTTCGATTAGCTCGATCCTCTTCAAGATCGGGAGCTTCAACAGAGATAAAATAGATATTACCACCTTTCAAAAGATATAGTAAACACAAATTTTCGTCAACTAGGCTACACAAAATTCTCACAGTTACCTTACCGAATTTGTATCATCAAGTCGATAACTCGATTCCACACAAATTCGATCAGTCCAACCCTCCTAATCATTTTCAAACATCAATACTACACCAAATAAACATATACTAAGCATCAATTTCACATTTAAATAAATTTCACAAAAATCTGAAAAATCGGTTTAGGAAGATGATGAAATTCAGATTTCTTTAAATTACCTAACAAAGCATGTTTAATCTTGATAAATAAGATCAAAAACCTTCTAATAGATCCATTTTGAGTTGGAACATCCATTGATTTGTGGATTTCCTCTCAAAATTCAAGATCCACCATTAAAGCACCTTAAGCTTTTGAAGAAGATGACATTGATAAAAAAAATCATGTATTTATCACTCAAATCATGTAAATATGCTTCTAATCATCATAAAAATAAGTTTTGAAATAATAATTACCTTTGATTTGTTCTACATCCTTTGATTGAAAATCTTGATTCAAGAATCTCGAGAAATTTCAGAATATTTTTGGCTACATTTGTAAATAATTTCGGGTGAAAAGAGAGAGTATTTTGAGAAGGAATTTTTTTGAATCTATTCTCTGATGATAGATTTTTTAAAACCATGAAAAGAAAATGAATTTTATAGCTCTCTGATCTAATGTAAATGGTGTGAAAAGTAGGCTAGATGCATTGTGTTTAAAACTGAAACAACCCACTAGACATTTAAAAATCGGGAAATTTGCCCAATGGTCACTCCCACATTTCCCTTACTTTACCAATTAATCATTTCCCTCCAAAATTCCAAATTTAAATATTTATTTTCCAAATAAATACTCCAAAATTTCCCTTATTTTACAATTAAATCCAATTTAATGAATATTTAAATTTAACTCATATTAAGCCTCAATAAAAATTATTTTAAATTTTTTTCGACCCAAATTAATTATTTTCACTAATAATTATTTAATACTTTAAAATTATTTTTCCAAATATATTTTTACTTTTCCAGATTATTGTTTAATCGATTTTAGATGAAATTGACCTCCTAAATTAAATTAAGAATTACTATTAACCCGAAAAATTCCTAAATTCACGCCCTGAACCCAAAAAATATACCCGAAACTACTAGACCTGGTTTAGGGATATTACATAATATCCCAAAAATATTAAAAGAAGAAATAAGCACACATGACTGATAACAAGAATCAAGTACTTATCGCGTAAAACAGATATTAAATAATAGAATTCATCATAGGTTTCATCTTCCCTAGGTATCTAGGGAATTAGTTCATAATTCTAAATAAAAACATCTCATAATTAGAATAATCACAAGAAATAAAGAAACTCATAAAAACTTCAAAAGAAATTAAAAGGAGGTCTTCAATCTTAATGGAAATCTACTTCAGAGTTGGCTCCACTGGTGTTCTTCGAGTTGTTTTCTTCAATATTTTCTGATCACTCTCATATCTCTTCTTCTAATTAGTATTTATAGACTTTAGAATGCTTAGAAAGCCTAAAAATTGTGTTTTCCGCGTGTTTGGGAAGCAAGTTCCAAAATCAACACGGTCTTGCACATGGCCGTGTGTGAAGGCCCAGCCCGTTTGGCTCTTGAAATCTGCTCTTTTTGTCTGATTTTTTATTTTTTTTGCTTCTTTTGCTCCCAATGCTCACCTAAGTATAGAAACATGAATTCAAAGGATTAGAAGCAAAAAATTCACCAATTTGCATGAATAATCATCCAAAAAATGCATTAGGAATTGGATTAGAATATGTTACTTTTATCGCTTATAAAATATCCTCACACTTAAACGTTTGCTTGTCCTCAAGCAAAATCCTCAACTCACATTAAATTTAATCTTTTTCAAATTATAATTCTCATCAATAATGTTTCAAAGTAATTTGTAAATAATCATGTATTGACAATTCAACTAAAATGGCACTAAAGGTTCAACCTATCCAAGCCGAAAATTTTAAAGTATGAAAACATAGGTGTCTCCCCTTATTTGTGTAATTATCTTTAATTCAAAATCAACAAATCCTCACTAAAGATTCACTCAAAGCACTCAAAGTGTTTAAGGTTCAAGAAATAAGCACTTAACAGTCAAACAAGAAATGTCATTACCATAAGCTTGCTTAAAAATCAAATCTCCATCACTATAAAATGATATGATACACCAATCAAAAGATATTTAGAGGTTGTAATGGAGCTTAGGTTAAGGGTGTGGAGAAGACCAGAAAACTTGGTTATAATCGATCTAGTTGATAAATTACTAAACTAGAAAAAATAATCAAATGCTGAATTAAAAACAAGTGCATCAATCAAGAATAAACATGAATAAAGAACGAGCTTCTTTCATAATATGGATTTCTTTTCTTTTTTGATTTTTTAACTAGAATCAATAAAGAAAATTCAGCAAATCAAACAAAGGAACATAGTTAGGCAACTAACCAAGTCAAGTCTCGACAAAAAGGGAGTCAATAAACGGGAAAAAGTCACAATGAAAAAATGGGTCATGGGTTAACATTAATAGGTTAATCAAGAAAAGGTGTGTTAAGCTCAACGGGGTTCACCAAGGGTTAATTCAAAAGGTAGGCTTTTTATCGGATAAGTGGGTTAAAATCAAAATGTCTTTATCATCTTAGTATTTCAAATCCAATGTGTGGTCTTGACATGCATAATCGAAGCAAGTTCTAGAATAACAAATCAAGTTGACGCACTCATAACCAATAATAGAATGAACATGAAAAATGTATGCTCTAAAGGCTCAAAATCTCACAAAAAATCATGGTTTTGATGTCGAAATTGCAAATTTCAAACTTCAAGGTAATACTTCAATTCGGGGAAACAACCTAAAATTTTTACTTCTAAAAAATAACTTATCATGCTTGATTCTCTCACATCGTAAAGTTTAACTCAACCAATGCACAAATATTTACAAATTAATCCAAAACAACATCAATAAAAATCCCAAATTTAAAATAATTCTCTCTAATGGAAGTATGAGAAAAGTACTTAAACACAATAAATAACTCAAGGATTTTCTAATAATTATATGAATAACATTCCCACACTTAAGATCTACATTGCCCTTAATGTACAAACATTTATAAACACAAAATAAGCAGAATATCATAAGAGAGGGAGAAAACTGAAACTGCCTTGAATATGGATGAAATCGTTAGAATAGTGAAAATCAGAATTGTAGGCAAATCTAAATGTAGTGCATGGTTTTGAAAAAACTAATAAGAAAATAAACACAAATAATGAATAAGATTAAGATGTTACAAAACTCAATTAGAAGCAAAAAATAAAAATAAAAACATAGTTCGAAATGTAATGACCCAAAATTCACTGGCGTCGAAAAAGTGCAATATCGGGCATCCGTCTTAGTAAACCGAGTCCGTAAATAATTATTAGGAGTAATTATGAGTCTAGTAATGTGTCTAATTAAGTTTTAATTAGATGAATTTAGTTTAATTAAGAGAAATTAGGAAAATGACTAAATTGAATTAGAGGTAAAAGTTGAATTATAGATTAATAGAAATTAAAAGGATTAAAATGAGAATTAAGCCATTAACAAGAAATGAGGCGGCATATATGTAATAAAAATATAAGATTTTTATGTTATATTTTAATTATAAAATTAATTATTTAGATATAAATTATGTTAAATTAATTTAAAATTATTATTATATTAAGAAAATAATTAAATAAAGACAAATGTATGGTGATGATAATAGACAAGTGGGTGGTGTTGGTAAATACATGTGTAATAATAATAAACATGTATTTAATAATAAAATATGTATTGCTTATTAATTAAGTAAATATATATTATTATATTATTATAATTAAAACAATAGAGTAAATAAAAGAAAGTAAAGAAATAAAAATGAAACAAAAGAAAAAGAAAGGAGAAAGAAGCAGAGAGCATTTCGAAATAGAGCAGGAGAAAGGAGAAAAATAAAAAGAAAAAGAAAATCTAGGGTTTGAGGCTTTAAGCTTTAATTTGGTAAGTCAATCAAGTCCTTTCTTTTAATTTTGATGTTTTAGAAGTCTTAGAACAAAGTTTTGTTGAATTTAAGTTAAAATTTTGAAAGTTCTTAGATTTTTGAACATGATTAATGTTAAACAAATTGTTGAATTAGGGATTTGATTGATAGAATTTCTAGTTAGAAATGATAAAAGGATTAAATTGTAAAGTAAGCTATAAGTTTTATGTTGTAGGGACCAAATTGAGGAAAATTTGAAATTAGTGAAATACGCTAAAATTTAATAGATAAATTTGATTTTGGAAGAAATTTGAATAGAAATAGAGTGTGAATTAAATTAGAAAAGTAAATAAATTTAGTTAGGATTAAATTGGAATTAAAGTATAAATTAGATATAAATTCTATTATTATTATTATAAATTAATGTTGTAATTAATAGTGCAAATTATTATTTTCAGTAGCTAACAAAAACTCGAGGCATCGACACATAAAGGAAAGGAGAAGATTATTGAGGAATAATCGAGCAAGTTCGGGTTTGTATTACTATAATTCAAATTATTTATTATTTAATGCTAAATTTAAATTATGTGTATGGTAAGCAAATAATAAGGTAAGTGACTTTAATGAATTGAATTTGGAAAATTCAATTGAATGAGAAAAGTATGTGTTGGTATTGAATTGTGTTTTGATTAGTGAATGGAAAAATATAATTGATATTGAAAATGAATCCTTGAAATAAAAGTGAAAATTGAATTGTGATTATATGTGAATAATTGAAATGCATATTGAATTGAGAAAGTGTATTGAATTAGGAATATGTGAATTGAAAATTGATTGAAAAGTGGAAAATGATTCAATTGAAAATGTGAGAAATTGTGACTGAATTGAGTTTTAATTGAGAATTGGAATACCCTAGTAACTAGTCGGGATAAGTCAGATATAATTGGCATGCCATAGGATTTGGAAGAGTACGGGATTTATCGGCCTTGCCAATTAGGCACTTTATGTGTCGTATTTCAAGCACCTCGTGTGTCGTTTCAGGCACTTATGTGTCGAATACTGATCAGGTACTATGTACCGTTTTAGACATAATGTGCCGTACTGGTGTGTTTGGGTTAGAATCCGTGTATCCGTCAAAATCTAGATTGTTAATAGGGTGAACAACTGAAATGAGGAAATTATATGAATATGATTGATCGTATTATTGAAAATATTGAAAGAAATGAGAAAAAAATGAATTGTGGATTGAAATTGAAATTGGAAATGGAAAACATGAACAAAATGTTCATGTAGTAAAGGTAACTCAAGTTATGACATATGATTAAAATTGATGCATAGTTAAAAGTGTATTGTTAATACTAATATAGCATAAGAATGAATTAATGTAAGAGAAAATCAATTGTTATATACTTGATAAGTATATTTTATTATGGTTATTACAGTTTGAATTATGGTAATACCACTGAGTATAAAATACTCAGCGTACGGTTGTTTCCGTGGGCAGGTTGAAAGGAGTCTAGAGTCTCGGTTCAGCATCCAGAACAATCCCGACTCCAGCATAAATTTTGGTGATGTTTTCTCCCTTAATTGAAAGTGGCATGTACTAGGAGTTGTATAGGTTATGTAGATGTGCTTGTAATGTTGGTTGTAAAAATGGTATGCCATATTTTGATATTAGTTTAATAAAATGGTAAAGATTATATTATATAATTTGGCATTAAGTTAGAATGGAAAATGAATGAAGTTATTAGTTAATTTTGAATGATAGTTGAGTTCCCCCAGATCCAACAGTACAGATCGAATTACATCAATGGCTGAGATTAATTCTCATTTACAATAAGAGAGTCTTAAAAGATTTAAATTTTATACATGTTTATCCTTTACGATTTACAATAATTACCCGGGTAAAATACAATGTTTACAATTTAAATAGGACCCAAGTAGATGGGCCTTGAGTCTCTTCCAAGCAATAAGCCTATCTTGTCGGGCCGAATGACCCTAAATGAACAAGAGGGAACATGAGAGTGTGCCTTGGTTGCGAGCTTCTTTGTGTGACTTGTTACATTCTCCCCCACCTATTCATGCAAGACCCTCATTCCGTCCTCGGAATGGAACTAGTCTATCTTCTTTTGGAACTGCCATAAAGCCTTAGCAGGTTCCCAACTAGTCTCACTGTCGGGAAGTCCCTTCTATCAAACAAGGGACTCATGCCTCAACCTGTAGTACTTCTGTCGGATTACTCGGTCTGTCATGATGCACTCAACATCACGATCATAGGAAACCCTTACCCCCATTAGTGCTCATTCAGACTTGCCTCTATTTGGATCCTCTTGATCCTTATGGAAAGACTTAAGCATACTAACATGGAACACTGGATGAACCCTAAATTTTGCTGGTAACTCCAATTTGTAGGCTACATTGTCTACCCTTTTTCAGAACTTTGAAAGGTCCCTCAAACTGTCACACAAGCCCCTTGTACAAGCCAGTGTGGTGCAAAATCAAGTGCAATTTAGCAAGGGCTGAGTCACAAACCTGGTACTGCACATCTCTGTGATTCTGATAAGCCTAATTCTTGTTGTATTTACTTGTCTTGTGTAGGAAATCTCTAGTTAAGTCATTTTTCTCTTGTCAGTCTTTAGCGAAGCGATAAGTTAATGGATTTGATCCTTCATAATGGGTTGCAACAACATTAGGTATGAGTCGTTTTTGCCCCGTCACTATTTTAAAGAGGACTCTAATTCATAGTCGCACTATGATGTAAGTTATAAGAAAATTGGGTCACATCCAACAACTTCGGCCAGTCCTTCTGTGAGGCACTCACTAGTGCCGAAGATAAGTCTCCAATAAAGCATTTACTCTCTTGGTTTGCCCATCAGTTTGCGAATGCATGCCAAAGGAAAGTTGAAGTCTAATCCCATCAACTTGAACAACTTTGTTCAGAACTGACCCGTAAATCACCCTCTCGATCACTAATAATAAATTGTGTCACTCTTTAATATTTCGCCACATGTCTAAGGAACAAACAAGTTGCATCATCAGCAGTGCACTCCTTGGTTGCTGGAACGAAGGTTCCATACTTGGAAAATTTGTCAACTACAACAATGATACTCGCAAACCCATCAGATTTAGGCAAACCAATAATAAAATCCATGGATACACTCACCCATGGACGTTCCGAAATGGAAAAAGGCTATAATAAATCGACAAGCGATTTTAACTCCACATTGTCTTATTGAAATACTAGACAAATCTTTACATAGGTCTCAACATTATCACCTATGTGAGGCCAATAATAATAGTCCTCCAAAAGAGCCAACGTGTGGTGCATACCTAATTGGTCAACCTGTAACAACCCGATTTTTTACCCTAATTGGAACAGTGGTTTCGGGACCACAAATTCGAGTCCAAAATATATATATCTTAATATTATTTTCTGTGTTTATTATGCATGAATTAACATGTGTGAAAGTTTCGTGAATTAATTTTATTGTTTGTGTGCTTAATTTGAGAAAAGGGCTTAATCGCATAAAATGTGAAATTGACTACTAAATGTGTAAAGTGCTAACTTGCTAATGTCTTTATAATGTGAAGTCCTTAATAGGAAATTAGGCCATTAATTAAGATAGTGGATGGCAAAATGTGTATTAAGGATTAAATTGAGAAAAGTGTAAAATTCAAGGTTAAATGTGTGAATAAACTAAAAATATGGGCTGCTAGTAGTATGGGTAGAATTCGGCCTAACAAGGATTTAGTGAAATTTTGTGTATTTTATGTTATTTTGAAATAAGGACTGAATTGAGAAAAATGCAAAATGTTAGGGGCTAAAATGCAAATTGCCATTTATATGTTCTTGAATGAAAATTTAATGAAATGTTGAATAATTAAGTTAATTTTGATATTAATTAGATTGGGAAAAAAATAGAAATCGGATTTGGATCGGGAAAAATCGGAAGTTATCGATTAGTAGTTCCGGTCCGTTCGCGTCCGTACGAGGTAAGTTCATAAGTAAATAAATGCTGTTAAATTTGAATGTATATATGTTATATGTGCTGAATTGATCTTTAATAAATATATGTGTATATGCCGAATTGCATTTAGAGTTGGAGAACTAGTTACGAGCTTGAATCGATAGAATTACGACGTCCGAAAAGCCCCGTACAAACCATAGGAATAGTTAGGATACATATGTCATGACATAGGATTTCGATATGTGTTATCGTGTAAGACCACGTCTGGGACGTTGGCATCGATTTGAGATTTATGTATAAGACCATGTCTGGGACATCGGCATTATATTTGATTTCGTGTAAGACCCTGTCTGGGACAGTGGCATCGATATTGATTACATGTAAGACCACGTCTGGGACGTTGGCATTGTACGAGTTTTTTTAGCTATCCAAGTTTCCTATTTGATTCCGAACGGTTCAACGGGCATTTCGAGAAATAAATGAGTATATGAATGTGCATCCGAATCATGTATGTTTGTGATGAATATGAATTTGAGCAATGAAAGTGAGTATGATTATGATTATTCGTTATATAATTTATGTGAAAATGAGATGTGAATATTAGCAAGTGAACTATGAACAAATTAATCATATAAGAAATGTAGAATTGTAATTGTGTTTTTGCCATATATGATTTAGGTAAAAATGATTTGTATATGAAATTTTGATATGAAATGTGAGTATGATTAAAATGATGATATATATGAAATATATGATAATGAATGATGTGTTATATATGCTCGTTATATGAAATAATGGTTCTATGTTTGGACATGAGAATTATGAAACACGAAACATGGTTTTGATGTGTGAATTGTTATGGTTATTCGGGCTTGGAAGTGTATAAAAGAAATTGATATATTTTTACGAATAAAGCTGTAATAAATGATCATGATTCGGTTGGTATGTAATGAAATTGTGGAAGCTTAATCCTACTGAATGAGCTAATGGTAGATATATAAATTTGAAAACACGGTTTATATGTCCATCCATAATTAAGTCTAGTGAAGTTACCTAATGTGGTTTTAAGAAATTACAATTATGATGAATGTATATGTGGTTGAGATTTGTTAAATTCAGCTTAGTTAAATTGAATTATAAACATTATTGGAATGATTTATTTGCTTATGGCTTACTAAGCTTTCAAAGCTTACTCTGTGTGTTTTTCCTATGTTATAGAGTTTCGGAGACTTGCTCGGGTTGGAAGTCTTGGGAGATCTCATCACAGTATCTAGTATTCATTTCGGTAAATAAACGCTTTGAGATTTGGTTATGTGGCATGTATAGGCTAGTTTTGATATATTTGATTTTTTGAAATTTGTATATGTATATAGCCATGCGAAAATGGCTTGTTCATGATGCAAATGTTGGTAATTATATTTGGTCATGTTATAAGCTTAATTGAGAGGTATAATTTATGGTAAATATGTTGTGATGTTGGTTATATGATTTGGCAATGAGAAGTGGTAAGTAGGGTATATATTCAGCTTATTAATTAACTCACTTTGATAGCATGAAAAGTGGTATAATATGGTTTGGTAAAGGGGTCATTTGAATATCTATAAATGACATATTGTTTTGATGTTAAGATATGAAATAATATGTTTATCTTATAGACTGGGTGATGGAGATGTTATGATTTATTGAGTTAAATTTGATAATCGAAAGGTTGTTTTTTTCAAATTGTTGGACATTTGAGATATGAATACATATGCCTATTTAATGTTTGCTTGTAGTTCGTTTTAAAAAGGTCAAATCGTTGATTCAATGATGGTTATAAAAGTGTTATATATATAGGTAGTTATATGTTCGGCTATGGTATTTGACTATTTCGGCTCCATTTTTGAATGACAAAGAATGTATATGATCTAATTGATATGGAGGTTAATTGAATGATTGATTATTGAAAATATTAATTGGTTGTGTATATGAATTATAGGCATGATATTTCACATGCGAATTAGGTATGAGGTTCATGTGTGTGGTTGAATATAACATGTTAGATATGTTATTTAGCTTGCAAATTAGATATTTTATGACTTGGCATTTGTATTCGAAAATGGTTAAATTTGATTTAGTAAAATGTACATAAGGTTATAATGTTTAAAATGCTATGATTTGGTAATTGAATTTAGAAATGACTTTTGGTTTTAGGGTGTTATGCACATGGTTGGATGGTGTTAAAAAAAATTAGTTGGTCATGTATAAAGTTACCTAACGTTTTATGTGCAAATGATTACTAAACTGCGATATATGGCTAAATTAGTTTAACAGGTGTATTATAATGTTTATTAAATATTACGTTTGTTATTTAGTTAATGATATGGCTTGGATTTTTGTAATTTTGAAACATGTACAAATTGGTTTTGATATTTGATGGCTTGGCTTGAAAGTTTTGAATTAGCAAACGTAATTGAAATGGTTAGATATTGAAATATAGTTCGTATAAGAGAATGTTCGATAAAGCATGATCTGTGTGGTTAGATATGTGATTCGAATAAATGATTTTGACTTGTATGAATAAGAGGTTGGTTTATTAATTTATTTCGAAAATTTTTATAAGGGAGAATCCATTACTGGGCCTATGAATTGTAAAGAATGACTGTTCTGAACTGTGTTTTGTTTGGTAATACCTCGTAACCCTAGTCCGGCGACGGATACGGGTTAAGGGGTGTTACACAACCCATCTTGAATCATGACAGTCCTTCATGACTTTGTTGCACAAATCCCCATATTCAGGCACATAAAGGCATGCTTGTGAGTGTACAATTCTCCCTCGAGTTTTGTTCGTGGTATTTTTCCATTAAATTGCTTTGTTTATAAAATTCTTATTTTAATAAATAAATTTCATATTAAAAAATGAGAAAAATAGACATTCATTTATTTATAAATATTTTTATAATTTTATATGTATTTTTATAAAATCTTATGTATTTTTATCGAAAAATGAGCGGTCAAATATTTTTATTTTTAAAGTTTTTTAATTTTTCATTTTAAGAATCAAGGCTAAACTGATGTAATGTATTATTGAATTTTAGAATTAGAACCAAATTGATAGAATATGTAAATATTGGATGACTAAATTTGTTATTATGTGAATGAAACAAAACCATGTCAGCACTTTGCTAGTGATTTAACAACTGAGTGACCAAAAAATATTACATTTCGATAACGTTAGTGACTAAAATAGAAAAATTTAAACTTGGGTGACAGAAACAAAAACATGCTAATAGTTAGAATGAATATTTTTATAGTTTACCCTTATAAAAAAGGTTATGATTGTAAACCAAACAAAAATGGTTAAATTTACTTCAATTTCCTTTCCCTTACTAATTTTAACAATCCAAACAAAATGATATCCATCTATTTAAAGATCCCATTATAGAAACAATGGGATTTCATGGGATCCTTTTAAATCAATGGTTGAAATAAAAATAGAAAAAGGAACATCAATCCATTGTTGATCATGCCACATAGATTTGCATTGAGAAACATAAATTTACTTTTCAATCAATTCAACCGATTTTAACACTAAAGAAGGGGAGAAATTGATTTTTAAGGTGATCAATTCAACATGTTCTAGGTCGCCAACACAATTTTCTAATTTCTAACGTAGCTTAATTAAACAATTAGAATATGCTCATTTTTATCTTTTAACCACGACTATTAATTTTAAAAAAATCTTAGTACTATAATAAGATCTCACAAGACGTTACTACCAAAATACAATCAATTTGTAGTGAAAATTATTTAGCAAACTCTGCACCGGTGTTTCAGTAGAATTTAAATGGAGCCTAAATGTGGGTATATATAAAAGATGTAACAGAAACAGCTAGGACTTTTACATTCGTGATTATGGAAATTAATAAATGTAGAAGAAGAAAAGCTTGAATGCTTGATGATGTGGTCTCACCTTTTAGAGCGCAACATGCAGTACTCAACTACTTTATTTGGTGCAAACCAACAGTTGGATCCCTGCCATGGCGCCTCTGCTCCAAGCTACATTCTCGACCTTGTTTCATAAACTTTGATGAAAATAATCCCTCAAAATTAAAGTGAAAGGGTAAGGTCTAATCCTTGTTTAACTTTAACCCCCTCATCTTTCACATCATAATTACCAGTTTCTTGTTTGGTTTGAGAAGTAGCTGTGAAGCCGCTCATGGTAGTGGGTTTCTTCAGCTGATCATCATCGGCTTTTTCCATGAAATCTTGATGTTGAAACGACGGCTTCCACACTGCAACCACATGCTTTTCTCCCTCAAGCTTTCGCTTCTTGGTGTTGCTGATGATGAAACGATCGCGTGCCTCACGTATGTTGTTGATGAGAGCGTAGAATTTCTCCATCTTCTCTTCCTCATCATCCTCTTCTTCGTTTTCACCATTATCATTGCAAATCTTCCTCTTCTTGCTTTCAAAGCTACCACTACTACTCTCCATATTGGGTTCTTTTGAAAAAATAAAATTGAGGCCAAGAATACGAGCTGAGAGAGACAGAGAGAGAGAGACAGAGAGAGACAAAGAATGAGCCTGATGGTGTTTGTGGGTAGCTTCTTCGTAGCTTCTTCAAGAGTGATGATATTTTAACATCATAGACGGAAGTCAAGGTCACGCTGTCCGATCCTTTTTTTTTTTTTTTTCCTTTTGCTTTCAGTATTTCTTTGTCTCCCTTCGGCCCTTGCGGCTTAAGTTCCTACCAGCACTCGTTCATGCTTGTTTTAACTCTACTGGATGGTTGGCCTGGAATCCGTCGAAAAAGGCAATGGATTAATAGATTTGTAAATAGATACAAATTAATTTAAACTATAGTTAAATCGTTTAAAACGATTTTTATTTTTAATAATTTTTTAATTTTATGAAATTTTTAATGATTTATTTATTCAAGTTATACGATCTTATTGGCCCAAGAAATTGATTAGATATTTAATTTGATCATTGATCTAATTTTGAAAATCTTATATTTACTTTTTTTATCAAAAGTAGTAACTAAATTTTTACATGTTTCATTTTCTCAAAAAGTATATAAGAGCATATCATGTGTCATGTTTTTATTGGGTGATATTAGTTTTTTAATTAAGACAAAATTAATTATTTAGATATTACTTTTAATAAAAAATAGGACCAATCTGATTCGGGATATAGTTCAAATCGGTTTTGGAAAAAGAATTGTAGCTGCTTTGCATTATTCTAAATTTCTAATTCTTAAACAAACAAATTGAAAAAAGTAATTAAAGCTAAGAGAACAAATTTCCATCAGTTGGGATGGGCTAGATTCGTTGATTTTTTTAATTTAAATAAAAATTCTATATTTTTCTACGTAATATTTTCAGTAATTTATATATAATATTTATTTTATATTATAAAAACAAAAAAATAAAACTAATTATACATGAAAGAAAAATTAAAAGCGAAAATATTTGATACAATAAAAGTTCAAATTTCACAAGCAAGATTGGAGGATTAATAAGTATCCTATAAAAGTATAAAAAAAGATATACTATCAATATACCAAATATTTTCCCAAACTAAAATCTACTTTAAATAATAATGAATGTTTATTTTATAAATTAAAATTGATTTGAACCAAATAAATTTAAATAATAATTATATTGAAACTAAACCAAATATAATAAAACCAAATTAAACAAGATTGAAATCGGTTTTAATTTTATTTATTTATTTTTTCTCTTCCTATTTTTTAAATATGTATATCAAAGTTACATTAATTTAAATGTCCTAAAAACATAATGGACAATTTTTTCTTGGTTTTGATTTTTTTAAGAAGTTTTGTATAGAAATTTGATTTTTATTCTGGAAATTATTGGGACGTACATGGAACATAAATAATGGAATAGAATTTATTTACTTGCATCATTACAAAAAGTTACACGTGAATTAACAATGATAAAGAAAAAATATTACCTTCGAGAAGAAACAATGCAAAAGAAATAAGTTGTATTTTAATAATTGTAAATTTTGAATATTATTAGTAAGATATTTAAAGTTTTATGTTAAGTGACATTTACCTTCTTCATTTTCTAATTAATTTTTTAATTGAATTGGTGTATGATATTAAATTTTAAAAATTATATTAAATATACTAAATTTTATCCCACTTTAAAAAATTAATATTTAGATTATACTTATACAAAAATCAATAAATAAAATTAGATTATAAATAATTTTTTAAATAATTTCATTAATAAAATTAATATTAAATTAATTTATACATTTTAATGCTTGTAGCGTGAAAAATGTTAGTACGCGGTAAGAGTCAGAAAAGCTAGCTTTGGCAGCAGTCACCACCAAACCACACGCGAAACATGTGTAAATTGGATCCAAATTCACACCACTAATTTGATCAAAGCCTTACGTATGCCTTGTGACTTCCGTTCATTTTATGCATGCAATGGTTTGTAAATTGTACCATTAATTTAATCGGATTAATTGGTTTAATTAATAAATATTAAAAATTTAATTTAATCAATTTTATAATGGATTGAATCAATTTATATCAATTCTTATTTAATCGGTTTAAAATTGTTTTTCAATTGATACCTAAATATATTTACATTCCAATTGATATGTTCAGTTGATTCGATTCAAACAACAGTTATTTTCCATAATAGTGTAAAAATTATGAGTTGTTTCTCATTTACAAATTTGAAATATTTGTGATTTCTAATATAAGAATTGTATTATAAATGTTGTTATGAAAATATTAGAAATTTTAAGCTTAAATTATCAGCCCTTCAATTGAATGGTAAATTTATTTTGATAATTTAATTAGAATTTCAGCATTTAATTTAAGGTATTCACTGTATATTCACATCATGAAATAAATAAATTAATAAAATTATCTACAATAATTTACTGCCATCTGAAGCTTAATTTAATTGATATCTTAAAAGGTGTTTAAATGCATAAAATCTCAAAAGGAAAAGAGTTACCGTAAAATTAACAATTTTTGGTCTTGGTGTTAGACGAAGACCACATAAAATAACTTAAAACACTAGAAAAATGTAAATGATTCAGTAATATTCTTGTAGGGGACTCAGTAATTTACCTCGTAATTTATAAAAAAAAGGAAAAAACATTATAATTTTGTAATAAATTTGATAAATCTTAATTAATCACACAAACTTCCCTCGCTTAAACGCGGACAAAAGTTGTTTTTTTTTTCTTTTACTTCGCATTCATGCTAATGGATCAAGTCAAGTATTTAATAATAATAAAAGAAGGTATGACATCATTAAACTTAACGGGTATGAGTATGACGAAGAAATTACACATAAAAAAAATTACGTAAGAAATTCGTGTTTAAGATTTAAAATATGAACTATCATTATGAGGTTTAAAAATCCTACAAATGGGTAACACAAAATCATTAAGTATATGAAAATAAAATAATTTTTTAAAATAAAATAAAATAAAATCAGACATGTGCCGAAAACTAAAACTTGCTTGTCAAATTAAAATTTTCTGAATGTTGTCCAATTAAAATTTTTAGTGCTTGATATTTATGTAATTCATCACAAATCAAAAAAATGCGACACATATTATTTACCAGATGTATCTGTTGGTAGTGTAAGCTAATGATTGATTTGGGTTTATTTCAGCATTTATTGACATTAAATTTCGAGATTAAATTAGGCAATCCCTTCACCTTAACAAAGGAAGTTTATCAGTAAAAGTAGGGAAAAGACAAAAAAAAAAAAAAAGGAAAAGAAAACCGTTCACACTTAAAATTGAAAAAGAGAACTTTGCCTTTTTTTCTTTTTACTATTTATTTTCATTTGTAAACGTGCCAACGTTTACTTGTAAAATACTATACTAAATATATATGAAATTAATCAGTGGTGCCTGCAAGTATACAAGTTAAATTATAATATAATATTTATCTTACAACAGAATTTAGGAAAATATTTTAAAGATCGTACCCAAAGGAGGATGGAATAAATCTATTGAAAATCTCTTTACAATAATAAGTCTAAATAATATTAATTAAATCATATATTATGATAGATCATAAAAGAGATGAAGATTAGAAGTTAAATATCTAAAACAAATAATAATAAAATAAACAAACAACTAAACATATCAAACAAATAAGGAAAATTAACTCGTTTTAAGGGTTGTAATTAACTTTTGATTAGGGTTTTAGGGTGGATTAGCTATTAACTAACCAATTATTACCTCTCGGCCTTTAACTGATTATTTAATGGTTGATACTCGCTTATCTCCCGACCTAACTGTCAACCAGGATAAATTACAATTTACTCGGTAAAACTTATCTCCCAACCTCGTTTAACCTATGATTACTTCCTAGGATTGTCAAGCTTAGGGTTTAATAACACATAATTTAAGCCAACTAATCCTGTCGAGAAACCCTAAATCCTTGTTAATCACATCTTCACCCACTCGTTAATCTCCCCTAAGGGATTTAGCCACTCATGGTATTTATAATTTCAATCTCAATTGAATTAAACAAGTAGATAACATGAATGAATCGAAAGAGAGAAGAGACTAGAATAATCCTGATTTGATGTTGATTGAAAAATGGAGTAGCGAATCTCTCGATTGGAATAATGAATATCATCACTTGCGAAAGAGAAATAAACTGAATACTTCAATATTATAAAAGAACTCTTGGATTGAAACCGATTCCAAGAGGAAAGAACAACGTGTTTAAGAAAAGAAACGAACACTTAATCTAAATCTTACTCCTAAACTACTAGCGTTTTTGGATGCATCTAAGATGACTTACGTGACATCCCTGTAACATCCGCATTTTAACTCGGGGTTAGGTACAGTGATGGGTCGGATCAAGAATTAGTGCAAAATTTTTGAAATATAATAAATAAGAATTTTGAGTATTAAATTAGTAAGTATTTAGATCCAACAATAAATTAGAAAATACTCCTTAGGTAGGAAAATTTAAAATAGATACATTGACTTAATTGAAAGAATACAGAATTTGTTGTGGCCAAAGTAGGAAAATTAATAAGTTAAGAGATATATAGTAGTAGGGGTGAGCATTCGATCGAATCGAATCGAATCAAATCGAAAATTTTCGAATTAATTGAGTTTTCGAATCTCATTTTATCATCCTAACTTTATTTGAAGTTTTCTCGAATATAGTCGAGTGAGATGGAATTGGAACCGAATCGAATCGAATATATTTGTTCGAGTTAAATTTTAAAAAATAATTTTGGGTCCTTGTAACTACTGTCACCCATCGTAATAAAATTTGGCCACCTTAATCAAATTTTTTATTAACTTTCATCACCTCATAATTTATTTATTAATTTTTTATATACTGGTTAGCTTTTTTGCTTGCTTAGTTGTTTCAATTATCTTCAGATTCTTGTCACTATGTATTTTGGAATTAAAAATATGATTTTTAATAAAAGTTATTTTAAAAATAAAATGTGAAATTGATACCAATATAAAATTTTAACAAGAATATTTTATGGCGTAATTAATAATTCAATTTTAATATAAATATTCAATATGACTAAACAATTCAAGAATATACATAATATAAAATGTGAAATTTAATTTAATAATATAAATAATAGATATAAATAAAATTATTACTATTTATGTTTAGTGATTTTTTGGATAATTTTGATTTTTTATTTGAAAGTAAAAGGTGAGAAGTAAAAGTTTAGGGGGAAAATAAAAAGTTTTGGGGAATAAAAGTTTGAGGGAAAGTAAATAGGGGGAGTAAAATTTTGGAGGGAAAATATTAAAAAAAATTGGAGGGGGGAAGATTTGGGGTAGATGAGAGGTGGGATGGGAAAGGAATAAAAGTTTTAGGGGAAAAGTGGGAGAGAGTAAAAATTTTGGGGGAAAATAAAAGGTTTTGAGGGTTTTTGGGAGTAACATTTTGAGAAAAAGTAAATGGGGGAGTAAAATTTTGGTGGGAAATAGATTTTGGGTAGATTGGGGGGTTGGAAAGGGAGGGGAGTAAAAGTTTTGGGGGGGAAGTGGGAAGGAGTAAAAGTTTTGAGGGAAAAGTAAAAAGGTTTGGGAGTTTGGGGTAAAAATGTAAAATATTATAGTTTGATATTCGAATTATTCGAATTATTCGAGTTATTCAAATTCGAAAACTCAACTCAATTCGAACCCTAAATTTGAAAAAAAAATTTCGAGTTGATTCGAATAACTCGAATAGCTTGATTCGTTTAACTCGAAATTCAAACTTTTTTTTTGATTTTTTCGAGTCGAATCGAGTTTTGCTCACCCCTATATAGTAGTAGAGGAAATGAAGGAAGGATCAAGAAGAAATTTAACCAAAGTGTTGTATGAGTCATCCTAGGAAATATGAAAGATGAGGAAGGACAAAGTGTTAATTAGCCAAGTAGATATTTATTAGGTGTAATGGTGATGGGTAAAAGTAAAAAGATGGATAACTTAAGGACTTATTAGCAATTTGACCATTTTAATTAAAAAAGTGAGACATTTTAGTGGAATGGTGTAGAAAGTGGGAGAAAAGATGAAAATATATCATCTTTTCACCAAGCCAAACCGTCACTTCTCCCCCCCAACTTCCATCCAACTTTTCTTTTAATTCCCTTCATGTCATTTTTTCATTGTTGAACCATCCAAGCTTATCTTCATTTTCTTTGAAATTTCTTTAGTAAAAACTAAAGAGAAGGCTAATGAACAACTTTATTTCATGAGAAAACTTCCATAGATGGGTTAAAAGAGAGAAAAACATGAGTTAGAGTTTTGGGTGTTCAAAGAGCTAAGACAAGAGATGATGAAATTATCATACCATACATGTTTATTTATATTAAATAGTATAGGAAAGTCACTTGATTGTGGTTTTAACATATAAATGTTATATGTTTATATGGAATTGAAGAGAAAAAAAAGAAGGAGAGGATAAAATTGAAGGAAAAGGAAAGGAGAAGGTCAATGAGTGAAGGAAGAAGAAAAATACATCATTTCAACCTTTTTTTTGTAAGTACTACAAGATTTTTAAATTATTTTATTTAAATGCTTATATTGAAATATGAAATTACTTAGAATATAAATATAGAATATATATTTATATTTGTAAATAGATAATAAAAGGGATTAGATTATGAAATTATGAAATTTGTAAAGAAAATTATAGGTGGGGAATATGAAATGGTATATTTGTTTGAGCACTAAGTAATGATGTTGTGGTAAAAGTATATGTATGAAAATGGTGTGATATTTGTGATTTGTGAAATGGGGACTAAATTGTAGATGATGGAGAAATGTGAAATCTTTTCTGAAATACTTATGTAAAGTATTTAAATGTATGAAATTCAACTTTTACGCCCAAGTAGACAAAATTAGAACTACTAGGATATTAGTGGTATGCCATTAAGGGACCTTAGCGCGCTCTCCGATTATCAGCAAATTAGTGCTTTCCATTTAGCATATTCGTGCTCTTTGTATAGCACTTTAGTGCTCTCTATTTAATAGTGCATAATAATGTACCTCTATATTTGTTTCGTATATCCAGTGTGTTCTATAAAGTCTACTATGGGCTAAGAATATGAGTTGTGAACAAAAGTGAATCATCAATGTGTTGAGGTAAGTTTGATAACTTACAAAAGGTAAGTTAAATTTTATTAATGTAAGGTATAGTTGAAGAAACTTGTATGTTTGTAAATATGTATTAATTAAATAAGTTTAAAATATTATGTTATGATTCATTTACCTATTTATTCTTGTAGTGCTTACTAAGCCGTCACTGGCTTAATGCGTTTATTGTCATGTGTAGGTACAGTTAAACTCGAAGAGATAGAGTCGAGCTAGGAGATCTCTCATCTCATCTCATCTCATCTCATCTCATCACATCCTCAAGAGCTTCAAGAGTAGGTACCATATTTTGAATTAAAATGGCATGTACATAGGTAGACCAAATGTGTTCTCATGTGTTAGGGGCTAAAATACAAACTCTTGAAACTTTATCTATTTTGGTTTTACTTGAAGTATTTTGATTCTGTATGAAATGAATTATTGAAACTATAAGTATGTTTGCAAATTTGGTTTGCTAATATGATGGTTATGATTGATTTGGAGTGGTTTTAAGTAATTTAAATACATTTTTAATTAGTCTTAAGTGATGAGAAGAATCTATATGTATTACAAGGGGTTTTAGTGAACTTTTAAAATGATTTTTTTGCCAATTTTTACCCAAGGTATCGATACCAAGGGTATAGGTAATGATACCTAGGCTTTGAAATACAAAATTGCCAAAACAGAATGTGATTTTGGTATTGTTTTTGTCATAGGCATCAATATCGGAGGCTAGGTATCGATATTGTAGACCTAGGTATCGATACCTTCACAAAAATTTGAATTTCTAGAATCCCAGAATGTCATTCTGGTATTGATTTTATGCAGTGGTATCGATACCTTTTAAAAAGGTATCTATACCTTTTGTTTTGGTATTGATACTTCCCCCTGTTTTAAATAGAAACAGTGTTAAAATGATTTCCAAACATAATCTAACATCCAACAATGACCCCACACGTTTATATTAATAATTTTTTGGTTAAATAAGTTGAAATACTATGTATAAATGTTTAAATTAAATAATGTCTAGCTAAAACCATTTTGGCACCAAATGCAATAGTCTTATACCAGGTCCATACGATCAGACCGGGTATAGAGGTGTTACAATCCCGCCCGACGTAATTCTTGTTGATGTTGTGTGGGCGAATTGGTGGGTAAGTGTAGGCTAGAGAAGGCTAATTTGTGCACTATCTGCCAGTGTGGTGTTAAGTGTTAGTGGTCGTGCCATGATTGACGGACTGTTTGGCTTATCAGGTAAGTCTATAATATTTTGGAGGAAGGATTTGTCTTTTGGAAAAGTTTAGATCTATATGTCTTGGTCTGGTCGTTAAGGAAACCCATCAATTTGAGGATTCTCTTGGTAAGTTTTGTGTAACGAATCTTTATGTTTGTATCCGCCAGTGGTGGATTGTAGAATTTTGGACTTGATAGTTTTCTGTTTGAGCACGTGTGATTACTGTATAATTTTAGTTGGTTTCTTGTTACGATCTAGTTTGATATTAACTAGAATGCATTAGATGTCAAAGGTGGGTTTTGCCTAGAAATTATTATGTTGGCCACATTAAGGTGGTGAGTGAACTTTACGTGTTAGCAACGTGTAAGTTGTTGTGAGAAGTGTGTACTATAAATATTGGTGAGACTTTTAAAATGGAAGTTCCTCTTTCCTTTCTTTTTTCTTTGTTTTACTCTGGTAACCTGTTTAAGAAAGAGTTCTCCATTAGAGAGGAACATGTAAGGGTTTGAATATTAAGAAAATGGTTGAGAGTGTAGCGAAAAAGATGGTGTAATCAACTTAGTTGAGATCCTTAGTGAGTATTTAGACTGTATTACATGTTAGTTGCTAACTAGATTGGTGTGAATGATGGGCCACTGGTAGGGTATGTTAGCTACTAACCAAATTGGTGTGAGTGTTAGGTTTCTGGTATGGCATGTTAGGTGCTAACTAGCCTAGTGATAAGGGTGTTACTTATGGTAGGACATGTTAATTGCTAACCATGGCAAAGAGCCTTGAACTTATTAGAACATGCATGTGTACGAAATAATAAGAATTGTGATATTTGTTATGATGTGTGTGTACAAGCCCATTTTGACCTAACCCATTTCAGCCCAACCTACCTAAGCCCAATTACAAGGCTGACCTAATAGCCCCAGGCCTACTACCCAACTAACCAAAATAACCCTATCCCAAACCCAAAACAGAAAGAAAACAAAAATTTTTCAAACCATAGGCGTCGTACCTAGGGCCTTCTACCGCCGCACCTAGCCCACTTGCCCTACCACTGCCGCCTCTGACCAGCACCGCCACGGTCACGTCGCCGGATCACCACTTGCGCCTGCAAAATCAGAAAAGAAACGACAATAAGCAAGAAAAAGGGAATAAAAAAATATGTAAAAAATGGCTATATAAAAGCCATTTGAAAATGTAGAGGGGGGATCTTTTTTTTTTGTAATTTCTGGACAAGATTTAAAGAGAAAGAAATAAAAACACAAAAAAGGTTGTTGCTTTTTTTTTATTTTTTTCATTCTTTTCATTTTATTTTCTTTTCCTAATTTCGAAACAAAAAGGAAAAAAGGAGGCATTTTTCCCCTTTTTTGCCGCCACCGGAGCGTTCAGGAGGCCGAGGAGAGGCATCGGCGAAAAAAATAGGGACTTTTGGTCTCCCCGTCGCCGTGCACGGCGGCGCCGGCGCCGGGTGCAGTGGCTCTCGGCCAGGCCTTTGGCCGGTTTCTGGGGAGAGGAGAAGATTTTTTAGAGCTTTTTCGGAGTTTTTCTTTGAAGAGAAAGAAGAAAAATGAATTTTTGAAAAAAAAAACTTGGCTTAAATAGGCTTCCAAAACGACGTCATTTTGGGCAGCCTTCTCAGGCACCAAAACGACGCCGTTTTGGCTCAACCCGCTCGTCAACCCAACCCGCCTGAAGGATCCGCGTGTTTTCAACGAAATGGCTAATTGCTCCTTTAGCCCTTCCGCTTTTTAATGGTTTTATAATCAAGTATTTTATTGCTTTTAATTTTACCCCAGATTGTTTTTGCGTATTCAATTTAGTCCCTACTAGAACTCTGCGTTTTGCAAGAATGGGATTATTTCCCATTTTCCCCCTCCTAGTTTTCCACGCGTTCAAGCTGATCCTTTCTTCTTTATTTGTTTTCGATTTCGCCCCCAAATTTTGCTTTTTTATTATTTTAGTCCTTTTCTATTTTTATTTTATTATTAAACCAATTAAGTTAGTACTATTATTATTGTTATTATCATCATATTTCCATTTATACTTATTTATGTAAATTTTAAATATATTTATCTTATTATAGTATTATTATTATTTTAATTACTTATATATATACACATACATGTGATTTTATAATACACATATATAATATGCATATTTTTATAATCTATCTATATATACATATACGTACATCTATATATATATATTTATATTTCACAATTTTTATACATATCTATATACATGTCTATATATGTATTTTATTTTCATAAATATATATATATGTACTTACATATTCTTCATATTTTAAATATGTATTTTATATATGTTCTTTATATTTTATGAATCATATATATGTACCTATAAATATATTTTTATATTTTATGATAGTTACATACGTATATAGGTATATGCTTACTCATATATATATATATATATATATATATATATATATATTATATTTAATAATTTTAAAATACATATATACATATATTTTCATATTTTATAAATTTATGTACATACACACTTTTTATAACGTACATACTTATATTTTATATATTTTTGCATTTTATAATCTATATACATATACATGTAAATACTTATATTTTTCTATCTTATAATTCATATATATATTTTTCATATTTTCATAATTTTATGTATATACATACATATATAGTTCCTTATATGTACATACACATGTCCATTTTTATGTTTTAGTTTATTTATTTATTTATGTATTTGTTATGGTATATACATGATTGATTCGTTTTTTATTATTCGTTTTTGTTCATATTATTTTTGTTCACATTATCATATTTATTATTTCATTATGCATATTAACACCATACTTCAAAAAAAAAAAGTTTTCAAAGTAAGGCAATATTTTGCGTTTGAAAATTCGAGAAAACGTGCCCTACTGTGCTGGGTTTCGATTTTTCTTGTTCAACCAAATAGCTAAATCTCCTTTTAAAAATTTCAAAATAAGGCAATGTTTTGCGTTTAGAAATTCGAGAAAACGTGCCCTAATGTGCTGGGTTTCGATTTTTCTCGTTCAACCAAATACCTAAATATCCTTTTAAAAATTTTAAATAAGGCAATGTTTTGCGTTTGGAAATTCGAGGAAACGTGCCCTAATGTGCTGGGTTTCGATTTTTCTCGTTCAACCAAATAGCTAATATCCTTTTAAAAATTTCAAAGTAAGGCAATGTTTTGCGTTTGGAAATTTGAGGAACGTGCCCTAATGTGCTGGGTTTCGATTTCTCGTTTAACCAAATAGCCAAATATCCTCTTGAATTTTAATCCATGCCATTCGAGTTTTTTAAGGATCGTATTTTAAATTTCTTTAAAGTTTTCAATTTTTGACATTAAGACATTAACTAATCAACTAGGTACCAATTTTGGGCGTATCGAGGGTGCTAACCCTTTCTCGTACGTAACCGACTCCCGAACCTGTTTTTCTGAATTTCGTGGACCAAAACCGTTGTTTTAATAAAATTAAATCGTTTATTAAAAACAACTACTTTTCAAGGTGACCCGATCACACCTTATCAAAAAGGATTGGTGGCGACTCCCATTTTCGTTTTCATTTTCAAAACCCAACTCGACCCCATTTTCATCAAAAAAAATGGTGTTAACAGCTTGGCGACTCCGCTGGGGACTTAAAAAGAGAGTCAAGCCACTTGTTGATTACTTTTTGTCTTTTTATTGAAAATCGAGAATTTGATTTAAATTTACGATCCTTTCATTGCATTTCATTCGTCTTTATTACAATATTCATCATTGTGGTTTTATAATTGTAATGTTGGTTTAAGTTTTGATATATTTCTGCACATTGCATTGCATGACCGTTGGTCACACCTTTTTGAGTGGGAGTGAGATGTTACTCCTTCGTGAGGTTTTCACCTCCGTGCAGGATAGCGGATCACTTTCGGGATACATCTGTACCTATGTCTTCGTGAGATTTTCATCTCCGTGCAACCATAGGAAAATGTATTCTCCTGAACTGAACTCGGTCCGAGGAATCTGTTGGTTCAGGTACCTTTGCTTTAGAGCCGGACAGCATGTAGTGAACCTAAGAGCCTACCCTAGGTCGAACCACTTCAAACCCCTAGTGGTCACCCGAATAGGTGTTCTGTTTATTATTGCTTGCTTTTGCTTTGTACTAACCTGTTTTGTTTTTTTGTTATGATTGCATTGCATTTTTATCATAAAAAGAGGTGTTGATTCACGTTCGGTTGTTAAATAGAAAGCTTGTCATAAGGAAATGAGTTTCTTGATAAAGTGGATAATAATACGGTTGTCCGAATATGGTCCAAGAAAACGTGATAAGAAAAGGATGATAGTTTAATGGAGGACTACACGACCATTGCTCTGTTGCCCGAGAATTCAATATGACAAAGATTATTTGAGAGCCGCTGAACTTTCTTAAAGAAAAGCCAACGAGCATCATGAGGATGAGTGATTAACGAGTCGTGGCCCGGATCAAGCAAAAGGGAGATAGAAGAGACGTCCTTTTGAAGAGTTCGTGAGATTTATCTTAACACGCAAATGAAGAGGATCAAATGTCTCCGCCTATGAGGGCAAGGCCGTATATATATATCCGCTTTATGTAAAGAAATTTGTTTTCTAGTAAAGTTGTTCTAATAAGAATTGAACCAAGAATCAACGTCTCTTTTTGCATTCATGCATTTGCATTACATAACATCATGTGCATTAAGGACCATCAAAAGACTCTAATTGAATAAAATTATTTCAGTTAACCTAGAAAACCAACACCCCTACGGTACTCGGGCGAAATCAAATAACATGGATCAAAGATTAGAAAAGCTTGAACAACTCTAAAGAGAGATGCAAGACCAAATACAAGAGCGACTAGAAAGAATTCAGCAAGATATGACAGAAAAGATGCGAGAGTCCCAGAATGACATGATAGCACAGTTAACACAGCTGTTGAGAGGAGGAAACGACAAGGGAAAGGACCCCGTAGTTAATACTGAAGAAGGAAATAATGATGAACACCTTTACCCTCCAGGCTTTACCCCTCCGCATGTCCATACTCAAGCTGAGATGTACCCACACAAATCTTCCGTTACAATCAGACCCCAGCCGTTTCAGATGCCAATGAACTTTCAAATCAGAGTAGGTCCTAACCCCGGAGAGAATCCTACCAATCCCGTAGTTCCTGATCTCGATGACGTATCAGAAATGGAGAAAGCAAAAGTGGATCTGCCAAAACAATTAGAAGACCGGTGTAAATGGCTAAAGGAGAAGTTTAAAGCTATGGAAAATGCTGATTGCCATCAAGGAATGGACGCTAAAGATTTGAGCTTGGTACCCGATTTGGTCCTCCCTCCCAAATTTAAAATGCTGGAGTTTGAGAAGTATAAAGGGACAAGTTGTCCCGAAGCCTATATCACCATGTACTGTAAAAGGATGACTGGTTACATTAACAATGATTAGCTACTAATACACTATTTCCAAGACAGTTTGGTAGGGGCAGCATCCAAATGGTACAATCAATTGAGCAGTACCAAGATTGGTTCATGGAAGGACCTAGCACAAGCATTCATGAGGCAATACAATCATGTGACAGATATGGTTCCTGATAGAATCACCTTACAAAACATATAAAAGAAATCGAATGAAAGCTTCAGACAATATGCGCAGAGGTGGAGAGAAATCACGGTTCAGGTTCAACCACCACTTCTGGAGAAAGAAATAACGATGCTCTTTATCAACACACTGAAACCCCCTTTCATCACACATATGTTGGGAAGTGCTTCAAAGAGTTTTTCGAACATAATCATGAATGGCGAAATGATTGAATAGATGGTGGAGAGAGTAACAAAAAGTCAGTCTCAAGAAGAAAAGAAGATGAGGTGAATAACATAGGTTACTCAAGATCAGTTACTGTAAGTCATCCAGGTAAAGGAGTTGCTAGTCAACAAGGCTTATTGAGACAAGAACCTGGAGTGATTCCGATGTCATATAAAGAGCTGTATCAAAATTTATTCGATGCGCACGTTGTTTCCCCTTCCTACTCAAAACCCCCACAACCTCTGTATCCAAAGTGGTATGATGCAAACGCACAATGTGACTACCATGCAGGAATTACGGGGCACTTAATAGAGAATTACATCACCTTCAAAAAGCTAGTTGAAAAACTCATCAACATGGGTATTGTTAAGTTGGGTGACTCATCTACTGCAGAAAATCCGCTACCCAATCATGATTGACAATAAGGTGAATGTGATGTATGAAGAGATGTTGGGAAATGTTCACATCAATGACATGTATGAAGACACAACTGAAGAAGAGATCTTATTAGATATTCGCCCTTATAAACTTGAGAGTGTTCTGAATAATTAGACTGCAGAAGAGACCCCTATAGTATTTAGAACTTACTCAGAGTAATATTCAGAACACACTTGTTGCTTTTAGCCTAGAGGCAATAAGAACTCTTTTGTGAAATAGGCTCATGTCTGAACGTCATTATTTTAATGGAATGCATCTCTACAATCTTTTTTGAACCAATATTCTTTCATTTCTTATGAATCATTATTTTTATTCTTTCTTACAAATCATTAGGGCATTCATAATCATATTGTACATAACTTCATATATTCTTTGTATATTCTTTTGTACTTACAATAGGTCCCTGAATATCAACGACATGAATGACACTGCTACAGACTCAGAATCTCCTTTTGAGAAAAACATGTGTTTAGAGGGATCTCACGACTTTGAAGATGACATAGATTGTAGCCTATCTCCAGGCTTATTAAAGATGGTAGAACAAGATGAAAAACAGATCCTACCCTATAAAGAATCATTGGAATCCACAACTTCTCCCTATGTGGGGCATGAATGTCATTGAGCCGATCTTGCCAAAAATTTATGGCGATCAACAATTCATCTTTGCAGCCGTCGATTACTTCACTAAGTGGGTGGAAGCTGCTTTATATGCCAGTGTCACGAAGTCGATAGTCAGCAAATCCTTAAAAATCATATGTCAGTATGGAATGTCAAAAATGGTCATATTTGACAGGGCACTAAATTTGAACAAGAACACGATATCAGAAGTTGATAGTCTGTTTAAGATTAACATCATGTCATCCCAAAGTGAATGGTGTATTGGAGGCAAAAAAAAACTCTACCGGGGCAATGTCATTCTCTTGGGCCTACCACAGTTTTGCCTATTGAAGACGAGATTCCTTCTCTCTGAGTTTTTAGACCCAATCCCGATCGAGGAGGAATGTTCAAAGTAATCCATCATGGTCAAATGCACCAAAAGTAAATGATGCGAGCTCACAAAAAATACGCCCTAGAGAATTCCATGAGAGGGACTTGGTATCGAAGAAGATCCTTCCCACACAAAAAGAACTTCATGTCAAACTAGGAAGGCCTTATCTGGAAAAGCTTCGATCTTGATCGGAAGGGATAACAAAGACATGCCTAATCCTATAAGTTCAGATTCAAAAAACAAAAAAGAAAAAAAGAGGAAAAAGAAAAAAATAAGAAGAAAAAAGAAAAGAAAAAAAGGAAGGAGAGGCCAAGGTGAAAACCCGCAAAAGGCGCCTTGAGACCAAAGGGGATTTGAGTTGAAAACCCGAAAAGGGTGACTCAAATTTTGGATCAAATTAGGGCATAAGACGATTAGAGCAGCTCAAATTTTGATCAGATCGGGGCATATGGTGATCTTGCTATACCTTAATCAATAAGAAATGGTAGGCGACATCTTGGGGCATCGGCAAAGTCACTGTAGATCTCCTAAACACATGTCAAACTCAGAATGGTATTCAGAAAGTTTGTACAGAGAAGTTCGAGCTGCAATATCTGGGGCACCCAATTTTTATATTATTTATATTAAATTTTTTGTTCTCGGAATACTTCATTCTTTTCCAAGATACACATTCCCAATCAATTGCTTTATTATCTTTATATTTTGATAATTTATTCCTTTCGAGCTATGCTCAGAACCAACTTTATTCTTATCCATTGTTATGACCCTTTTTGCAAGCATGTTGCATTGGAATAATGATTAATGGACTAATAAAACTTTCACAAGGGAAGTTTTGCATATTACTCTAAAAGTTTCTAAATAATATAGGAACCTGAAACAGGACTATTGTTTAGAATGCACCAAGTTTAAAGGAAGGAAATCTGAGAAGGAAGAGTCTAGATTAAGACTTTCTCTTCGGATTTTGTTGCCAAAAACATTGATTGAGCAAAATGACAAGATGTCTCATCGGTAATAAGGCTTCAATAAACAAGCAAGCAATAACCACCAGGCAATAGGAAGAGGTTTCCTCGGAGAAGAAATTCCTCATTTTGTGCATAAGCATTTGGTATGACACCATTAGAATGGCATAAAGGACCAAAGAGCTTCACATTCTGTATCCTTAGGAGAAGATTGAGAAAAGTCCATATCTTTCTACCCTTGGGTTACAGGGAGAGAATGATGGTGTAAATTTTACGCCCCAATGGATTGAACTTTGAAGTTCATGGTGGGGGCAATATGATTAAGTGTTTCTTTAGAGATGCTTGCCGGGCAAGAAGGTGTTGTAGCACGTCAGTGATAAAGCCTTAATAAACTTCGAACAATGATAACTTCGTTGTAAAAAAATGACATTTTGCAGTCATGCAAACATCATTCATACATACCTAGTTAGGAGCATTTGACTCGTTCTGATCATGACATCTTAATCACTAGGCATAATTAGGTTCATAAAATAAATTATACAAGTCATGTTCCCCATAGAACAAACCGGGGAATTGTAAGTCCTAGCTCCCTGACCAGTATTGGAATAGGTGGAAGACTGCAAGTCCTAGCTCCCTGAATAGTAGTGGAATAGACAGAAGATTGTAAGTCCTAGCTCCCTGACCAGCAGTGGAATAGGCAGAAGATTGTCAATCCTAGCTCCCTGACCAGCGGTGGAATAGGTGGAAGACTTTAAGTCTTAGCTCCCTGAACAGTAGTGGAGCAGATCGAAGATGACAGATTTTACCTCCCTGTGATTACAGTGGAGTACATTGAAGCCAGTAATTCTATCTCCTTGGTTGGCAGTAGAAAAGATTGAAGATTTCAGACCTTATCTCCCTAAGTGGAGCAGATCGAAGATGGCGGATTTTACCTCCCTGTGATTACAGTAGAGATTGAAGCTAGTAATTCTATCTCCCTAGTTGGAAGTGGAATAGATTGAAGATTTCAAATCTTATCTCCCTAAGCAGTAGTGGAGCAGATCGAAGATGGCAGATTTTACCTCCCTATGACTACAGTGGAGTACATTGAAGCCAATAATTCTATCTCCCTGGTTGGCAGTGGAATAGATTGAAGATTTCAGATCTTATCTCTCTAAGCAGTAGTGGAGCAGATCGAAGATGGTAGATTTTACCTCCCTGTGGTTACAGTAGAGTACATTGAAGCCAATAATTCTATCTCCCTAGTTGGCAGTGGAATAGATTGAAGATTAGAGATCTTATCTCCCTAAGCAGTATGGAGCAGATCGAAGATGGCAGATTTTACCTCCCTGTGATTACAGTAGAGTACATTGAAGCCAGTAATTCTATCTCCCTGGTTGGCAGTGGAATAGATTGAAGATTTCAGATTTTATCTCCCTAAGCAGTAGTGGAGCAAATCGAAGATGACAGATTTTACTTCCCTGTGGTTACAGTGGAGTACATTGAAGCAACTAATTCTATCTTCCAGGGCAGCAGTGGAATAGATTGAAGATTACAGATTTTATCTCCCTAAGCAGTAGTGGAGCAGATCGAAGATGGCAGATTTTACCTCCCTGTGGTTACAGTAGAGTACATTGAAGCTAATAATTCTATCTCCTTGGGCAGCAGTGGAATAGATTGAAGATTACAGATCTTATCTCCTTAAGTAGTAGTGGAATAGATCGAAGATGGCGGATTTTACGTCCCTGTGGTTATAGTGGAGTACATTGAAGCCAGTAATTCTATCTCCCTGGTTGGCAGTGGAATAGATTGAAGATTTCAGATCTTATCTCCCTAAGCAGTAGTGGAGTAGATTGAAGATGGCGAATTTTACCTCTCTGTGACTACAGTGGAGTACATTGAAGCCAGTAATTCTATCTCCCCGACGTTGCGGAGTAGGTCGAAGCACTAATGCCTATACCTCTGAAGTTGCAGTAGTTGCAGCAGAGTGGATTAAAGCTACAAGTCGTATCTCTCTAAAGTGCAGTGGAATGGATCGAAGCAACAAGACACGGGGGACTGGAATGAAGCTACTTGAAGAATAGAAGCACCAAAACAAGTCAAGAATCGGCGAGACCAGGCAAAATGCGCCTTTCTTAGTCTTTGCTCTGTTATCGTTACACGACAACGAGCAAAGAGGGGCAGTTGTAAAGGCCCATTTTGACCTAACCCATTTCAGCCCAACCTACCTAAGCCCAATTACAAGGCTGACCCAATAGCCCCAGGCCTACTACCCAACTAACCAAAATAACCCTAGCCCAAACCCAAAACAGAAAGAAAACAAAAATTTTTCAAACCCTAGGCGCCGTACCTAGGGCCTTCTACCGCCGCACCTAGCCCACGTGACTTGCACCCGCCACCTCTGACCAGCACCGCCACAGTCACGTCGCTGGATCACCACTTGCGCCTGCAAAATCAGAAAAGAAGAGACAGAAAGCAAGAAAAAGGGAATAAAAAAATATGTAAAAAATGGCTATATAAAAGACATTCAAAAAGTAGAGGTGGGACCTTTTTTTTTTGTAATCTCTGGACAAGATTGAAAGGGAAAGAAATAAAAACACAAAAAGGTTGTTGCTTTTTTTTATTTTTTTCGTTCTTTTTATTTTATTTTCTTTTCCTATTTTCGAAACAAAAAGGAAGAAATGAGGCTAAAAAAGGAAGAAACCCACTCGTCGACCGACCAGCCTGAAGGATCCGCGTGTTTTCAACGAAAGGGCTAATTGCTTCTTTAGCCCTTCCACTTTTTAATGGTTTTATAATCAAGTATTTTATTGCTTTTAATTTTAGCCCGGATTGTTTTTCCGTATTCAATTTAGTCCCTACTAGAACTGCGTTTTGCAAGAATGGGATTATTTCCCATTTACCCCCTCCTAGTTTTCCACACGTTCAAGTTGATCCTTTCTTCTTTATTTGTTTTCGATTTCGCCATCAAATGTTGCTTCTTTTTATTTTAGTCCTTTTCTATTTTTATTTTATTATTAAACCAATTAAGTTAGTATTATTATTATTATTATTATTATTATTTTATTATTATTTTATTATTATTATTATTTTTATTATTATTATTATTATTTTTATTTTTATTTTTATTTTAATATTATTGTTATTATCATCATATCTCCATTTATACTTATTTATGTAAATTTTAAATATATTTATCTTATTATAGTATTATTATTATTTTAATTACTTATATATATATACACATACATGTGATTTTATAATATACATATATAATATGCATATTTTATAATCTATCTATATATACATATACCTATATATATATATTTTATATTTGAAAATTTTATACATATCTATATACATGTCTATATATGTATTTTATTTTCATAAATATATATATGTACTTACATATTCTTCATATTTTAAATATGTATTTTATATATGTTCTTTATATTTTATGAATCATATATATATACCTATAAATATATTTTTATATTTTATGATAGTTACATACATATATAGGTATATGCTTACTCATATATATATATATATATATATATATTATTTAATAATTTTAAAATACATATATACATATATTTTCATATTTTATAAATTTATGTACATACACACTTTTTATAACGTATATACTTATATTTTATATATTTTTGCATTTTATAATCTATATACATATACATGTAAATACTTATATTTTTATATCTTATAATTCATATATATTTTTTCATATTTTCATAATTTTATGTATATACATACATATATAGTTCCTTATATGTACATACACATGTCCATTTTATGTTTCAGTTTATTTATTTATTTATGTATTTATTATGGTATATACATGATTGATTCGTTTTTATTATTTGTTTTTGTTCATATTATTTTTGTTCACATTATCATATTTATTATTTCATTATGCATATTAACACCATACTTCAAAAAAAAAAAAAGAAAAGTTTTCAAAGTAAGGCAATATTTTGCGTTTGGAAATTCGAGAAAACGTGCCGTAATGTGCTGGGTTTCGATTTTTCTTGTTCAACCAAATAGCTAAATATCTTTTTAAAAATTTCAAAATAAGGCAATGTTTTCGTTTAGAAATTCGAGAAAACGTGCCCTAATGTGCTGGGTTTCGATTTTTCTTGTTCAACCAAATAGCTAAATATCCTTTTAAAAATTTTAAATAAGGCAATGTTTTGCGTCTGGAAATTCGAGGAAACGTGCCCTAATGTGCTGGGTTTCGATTTTTCTCGTTCAACCAAATAGCTAAATATCGTTTTAAAAATTTCAAAGTAAGGCAATGTTTTGCGTTTGGAAATTTGAGGAACGTGCCCTATTGTGCTGGGTTTCGATTTCTCGTTTAACCAAATAGCCAAATATCCTCTTGAATTTTAATCCATGCCATTCGAGTTTTTTAAGGATCGTATTTTAAATTTCTTTAAAGTTTTCAATTTTCGACATTAAGACATTAACTAATCAACTAGGTACCAATATTGGGCGTATCGAGGGTGCTAACCCTTTCTCGTGCGTAACCGACTCCCGAACCTGTTTTTCTGAATTTCGTGGACCAAAACCGTTGTTTTAATAAAATTAAATCGTTTATTAAAAACAACTACTTTTCAAGGTGACTCGATCACACTTATCAAAAAGGATTGGTGGCGACTCCCATTTTCGTTTTCATTTTCAAAACCCAAGTCGACCCCATTTTCATCAAAAAAATGGTGTCAACAGCTTGGCGACTCCGCTGGGGACTTAAAAAGAGAGTCAAGCCACGTGTTGATTACTTTTTGTCTTTTTATCGAAAATCATGAATTTGATTTAAACTTATGATCCTTTCATTGCATTTCATTCGTCTTTATTACGACTCAGTGTGTAATCCCCTACTAGCCAATCACTATGCAACATGCAGAATCAGTTAGGGCCTGAGCCCTATACAGATCAGTACAGTGTGGGTCTTAGCCCATTACAGTAACAGTGTGTGCCTTAGCCCATTACAGTAATAGTGTGGGCCTTAGCCCAATACAATAATCAATACAATGCAGTAATGCAATCCATCCAAATCCAGCCAACACACCACTCTGTACCACCAACACACCATGTGGGGATAAAATCGACCCACCCAACCAACACACCGATATCGCAACAAAGCTACCAGTAATAATGACGCAACAAAGCTGCCAGTAACAGTAATGCAGCAAAGCTGCCAATAACAGTATATGTGGCAAAGCCACCAGTACAGTATACTTCTCCTATATTAGAATCTCAACCCCATGTAATATGTCATGTCATAAATCATACGTGTATGCAGTATGTCATATTCAGAAACAATCAAATATATATAACATACAGCAAATCGGTCATACACTCATTTCAACTCCTAGGGGTATAACAGTCATTTTATCCTATAGGGGTATTTTGGTCATTTTATCTTATGAAGGTATTTCGGTTATTTTACCCATAGGGGGTATTTCGATCATTTTACCCATCGAGGGTATTTCGATAATTTTACCCATCTAGGGTATTTTGGTCATTTACCCATCGAGGCTATTTCGATCATTTTACCCATTGAGGGTATTTTGGTCATTTTACCCATCAAGGGTATTTCAGTCATTTGCCCACGAATCGTAAGTTGGGCTTACCACTCGAGCGATCGCACGTCAGTGTGGACTCATAAGTCGTGTTATTGGCTTTTCGGCTTTTCGCCTATCTACGGTTGTAATGGGTGATTACACACCTAATTTGTGAAAACGCACCATGATCCACAAGCACCCAAAACCTACATTTGACCAAGAGTCTTAGTTAATCGCATAAGTAGTTACACAATCGACTAATCTCAAGTTATCACCATCGCCAACTTACCTCAACCTGATCTAGCGAAGAGGAACAGTTCACCTAACCAAATTATTCACCAACGTTAGACCCTTCGAGAGGTTCCTAAGCACCAATTGAAAAACGGGTAAGCATTTAGATTAATCGGTAAAAAGGAATCACTCTACTACTATACTTACCAATAAAGTGCGAGAGAATTAACTACGAAAAGCAAGCCCCAGGATCGGCCCCAAAAGAATGGGAGGATTCGACAATCAGAGCAAATAAAAAGGGAAAAAGTTTACTAGGGAAGAAACCGAAAAGATGAGGAGGAAAAGAAAAGAAGAGGTGGGGGAGGAGAGGTGTAATATTCGATCATAAGGAGAGAGGAGAAAGTTCGGCTTCAGAAAAAGAAATAAATGATTGGGGTTTTGGGCAAAGGAGAAAGAGGAAAAGAGCAACAAAGGTAGAGGGGAAGAGGAAAGGGAGATTCTGGTAAGAAGAAGAGAGGAGAGGGGAAGAGAGATTCGGCCAATAGTAAGAAGGAAAGAGAGAAGAAGAGCAGTAACGTACCCGAAAACTTGGCAAAATCCTTACCAATTAGAAATAGGTAAACTGAAACTAACCAAAATTTTGAACTTCGAAAGAGGGAAAAACTTTCCAATACTAGAAGCCTCAGCAGCCTAAAAACCAATTCGGCACTTGCAATCCCCCTAGCTGAATTTCCTAAAGTGCCAGAGTCCAATTTCGGTACAACTCTTCCTCTCAACAACTCCTCGATTAACTCCTCAAAACTCTTCCCTTATCACTCCACCGATTTCTCCCCAACTCCCTCTATGACCAGTTCAAACTTCTTTCGGCAGTATTTCACTCCAACGTTGCCACTTACACGGCTCAAGCAGCAAAATAAATACCCCATTACGCAACCTAGGACTTGAGCCTTAGACCTCATAGTTACACAACACGCCACCTTGCCACTAGACCACAAGCTTTTTTTATGACATAAAACCAACACTAATATTTATAAAGCCTATAAACCAGTGTCCAGATTCATTTAAGGGAAAAACTAAAAATTGTGCCAAGGCCAAGACTTGAACACAGGCTTCTCAAACACTCCCATACACACCCAATTCACTTAACCATTAAAACAAACAAGCAATCAGTGACAAATCATGCAAAAATTAAAGACTTGAAATTTAGGGTGTTACACTTGTGGGGAATTATCAATATTCAATTTACCTTTTTCCCACAAGTAAAATCGTTTATCGATGGTAGAGTAATATAATTGGAAGTCCGACAATGGATCATTGAAGTCCTCTAATAAAGAAATAACACTAAACAAATTTTAGCTAGGGTTAGTTACAAAATAATCACTCCTCGCTTTTGTATAGGTATTTTTTTTTGCTTTTCTTTTTCTTTTTCCACTTAAGAACTCTCCAATTATACCTCATATGGAATTTTCACTCACCAAATTTGGACCATCAAGTAGACTTTTATCACTCAAGGTCTCTTTTTTCTTTGTCTTTTCAGATGATTCTTCCTCACGTCCCATACCCCCTCACAAGTATTATGAATATTCAATTAAGTACAATATATCTTAGTAGGAGAACCTGACATTTGTATTTATCTAACTCTATAGATTCAAGGAAAAATTTCTCATCATCATTTTTTTTCGGTTCACAAAGTTCATCATCACAAATCGCTTTTCCACTAGAGTAAGAGTTAATAGAAAGCATGAAGTCATACTTACTTTCTTCTCTAGTTGGATATTTAATTGGACATTGGAAACCCTCATGATCTTTTGAAATACACCAATAACATTTCACAACAGGTGAGAGATCAATTTTACTCCTTTCATTTGACCATCTTTTCTTAAAGTACTCAACAAAGGATTAGTTAACTTGAACATGGTGTCGACATTTTGTTTTGACCTATTTGTAGTAATGAGAAGAAGCGTAACGCTTCCGCATCACTAGCTTCAACTCATCCCAGGTTTCAATTACCCTTTCATAGTTTCTTTGACAATTAATTCCAAGTTGAATTCACCAACTCAATGCATAATCTGAAAATCCAAGGGTCGCCAATAAGACTTTTTCTTTTTCTGGGAATTTATAATAACGGAACATAAGTTCAATTTTTGATTCCCACTCACAATATGCTTTAGATCATGCTTCCCTTGGAATGGTAAAATGTTGAACTTTGGTTTAGCTACAGAAGGTTGGACTCAATCAGGAATACCCAAAGTTTCATCAGAGTGACGCTATCTTTGTCTACCATTATTAGAACGAATACGAATTTGTTCATTGTCCCCATCATCATCACTATCACGAGCATGAGACTGCCAGTTTGAATAAATCTCCAAATGAGCAGCAACTTGAGTTAGCATTTGAATTTGATTGGCAAGCTGATTAATGTTCTCTTTTTATTATGTTCAAAACTTAGTCAAATTGGCCCAAACTGTATCACGTAACTCGTTCAATTGTTGATGTCGATAATTTCCCATCCCCGCAATTTTCTCACATGTAACATCTTGTTATTTTTCATTGAATGGTGTCTTATAATGGTTTTTACAGTTACAAGTGTCACGAGTCATTACGAAAGCTTGGAAAAACACAACCCTCAAAAGAAAAATTAAGCAAACCTCACCTTATGTACTCAGAAATAAAATTAAATTCTCAATAAGGTAAGAATTAATCTTGTGAGTCTTTTAAAAATGTTTATATCAATTAATCAGAATGTATTAGAATCAAACTATCAAAGCAAACCTAGTAGCACTTTGAGTCCAAAATCGGCTAAACAACAAAGAACTATGTTGCACAAAGGAAGGAATGTGAACATGCTTTAACCTACTAATATAAGAAACAATAAAGTGCTAGAATGCGTAAATAAACAATAAAAAGCAAAAACAAATGAAAACCTAAGGCTAAGAGTAAATGAAATTTCCTAAAACTAGAAAACTAGAAAAATTGCGAAGCAACTTGACAAACTTCATTCGAGGTGTTCCCGATTTCCAAAAATCATGAAATTTAAATTAGAGCCTCCTCAAAGAATGCAGATCTTATCTGGAAAGTTTTGGCACAAAATTCAACCTACATAATATCTCTTTTTTTCTATTTTTTTCACTATTTCGATCACTTTTTTTGTGAAAAATATTTTTATATTCTAAAATAGTGTCGAGAAACAGTATTTAAAATTTTAGATCGTTTGAAAAATGTTTACTTATTGAAAAATATTTTTTTCGAAAACTGTCTGGGTAAAAAAATTATTTTGAGGCTGTTTGTTGGAAATTAGTTTTATAATAATAGAAAGAACACCTAAAATGCACAAATTTGATATCAAATGATATAGATGAGTGAAAATGAATGCGGAAGCGGATCGTAAAGTTTGTTGAAGTCGCGGATTTGACTTAGGGATCTAGACATTCGGAAAGAAACTTGAATTTTGACACAACCTAAAACATAATCAAATCCAAGTCAAATAAAACAAATAAAAATAAACAACTAAGAGAAATAAATAGAATAATAAATTAAATATTGGAACAATACAGAAGAAAGAAAGGAAGATAGATAGAAAAGATAGAACATGATATATAGAAGTCCTAAGAAGCCTTGGAAATACAAAGAATCCACAACCCCCTTCAAGGAGATCTAATTTCCCCTCCAAGATAGAAAACTTAACAAGAAAACAATTTGAAGATGATCCCCACAATATGAAAATATTGTTAAAACTCTTCTAAAAAAAACTTAAGAGAAATTCTTGAAAAGAAAAACTCAAAAAGAATTTATTAACTCAAAAGAGAAGTTGAATAATAATGAATTGATTGATTTGTGTATAATGCAAAGATCTATATATAGGCCAGGTAAATAAATTTAAATAAAACTCTTAAGTATACTAGAACCCTAATTAATCTAAATAAGAAGTAGTTTTAAACTAAACTTTCTTGTTGACATAAAACTCTAAATAACTTAAACTCTTAATAATTATTAAAAATTCAAAACAATAAAATAATAAGAGCTGAAAAATATAATATTGGACTCATATATAATAAAAATTAAGCTCAAAACCCAAACCTAGTTGATTTAAACTCAAATTAAAAGCCCAAAACTCGTAATTTTTGTCGTAATCCCATCTAGAAATTCTACTCGCGTAGTCTTCGCTAAAACGGTCATAACTTGAGCTCCCAAACTCAAAATTGATTTATTCAAATTGCGTTTTGAACCTAAGAGAGAGATCTTCAAATGCCATGTAGACATCTCAACCCAAAAATGCCTGGATCCCATTCAAAAAGTTGCCGCTATTTTGCTGATTTCCAAAACTTTAAAGTTGGTAGTTTCGATGAATGGAATTTAATAAATTTTACCCTATTTGTGCATGTATCATTTCGCCTTTCCTCGAAAAGATTTGTCTTCAAATATGGTCTTTGATAGAATCTTGGTTTGATTTGCTTGGCCTTTGACATTTTTGTTAGGCCTTGAGGTAGCGTGAGCCCATCACATCCATGGGTTTGAAATTGGGCCTTGAGACTCGCATCATCCGAGGTTTAGCCCAAGGAAGGACAAGAAAAGAGTAAGAAAATATGATTTTGGATGCTTTGCATGTTATGCATATTTGTAGATAGGAAAGAGATGTTGAATAAGAACTTTTGATAATATTGAGTATTAAGTGGTAAATCATGTATTTCTCCCTTTTTGTTGTGTTGAGTATGTAACATATTCATTTGGTGTTTGAATTTGGGGTATTAAGCTTGCCTTAGAGAAGATGAGTTTAGAAAGCGAGTAATGTGGTGCCCCAAAATCATGGATTATTTAATAAAAGCTTAATATCAGGCTTCCGTTGCGCTACTCTGATCAACAATCAACAAAAAAGACAAATTAATAATTTAATATTTAACAGACAGTTACCTCAAAAACTTTAGTTAAACATACATGCTTGCAGTAGAGTATTTTTAAAAAGGTTATATTTGTAGGGACCTGTAAAACTGTTTAGTTTTAAAACGTATGATAAGTGATAAAAGTAACATATTTTATTCTCGTTCTTAATTCGTTTTTGGATGATTATTTGAACGACGAAAATGTGCAAGTGTACACAATCACAACAAGTAATAAAGTCACAAGTAAATGTCGAGTTATCTTACCCATAGGGACTGTAAAAAAGAATATTTATGAAATTAATGTTAAAACACTTTGGTGATGGAAAATATTTTGGTTGAAAGATGATTAAAAACTAATGGTTAAAAACAAAGTAAAAAAATTTAAAAATAAAAAGGTTTTAATGCACGATTTCAAATAAGGTTTAATCAAGATGATATAATTGTGCTAGATTAATTACATTCCTTTAACTTAGAATTATTAAACTTATGCTTATACTACTATGAACAAATTCACGGCAACTTGGTAATTTGCTAACTACTGCTCATACATACTTATTAAATTAATCAATCTCTTGAACATTTTTCAATGTCAATCCAAGCGATTAATCAATCTTCAAAAGCATATAAAAGGTCAAGTGAGGTAACCGAGTATTTCTACCTTGAAACAGTTTAATCACAATAATCTTGCAAGTTATGCAAGGCATATGTATCGCCAAATATAATGCTAAATTAACTTCAGCTACCTTAGAAGATTAAACATGCACTGATTAAGTGTTGTGTCGATTAATTACAATTTCAATACGATTTAATAATTAATTCATTATTTATCTAACAATTAATATTGCAAGAATAACTTAGGCATGATTTTACTTAATCAAACATCTTACCGAGACCTATAACAACACAAACACAATTTCAATAATTCAAGCAGGCAAAATATAATCAGCCCAACACGGATTAAATTCAAGCTAGATTGATTAAAATAACCATTTCAATAGCATAAATATTTATAAACATGTTTGTCAAAACAACAACGAAATTTAAAGAGATAGGGAACAAGAAGCAAATCCGGTGTTTCTCCATGGCTTGACTGATTTTTCTGTTCTTCATTCTCCGTTGTCCTCGGCTATCAAGGTGGCTTATGAACACTTTAATCGCTGCTCAACAATGGCTGATGAGGAGCTCTTTTCCAAGAAATGGGAAGGAAAAGTTAAGAGAAAGTGAGAGAGGAGAAGAGAGAATGAGAGTGTGAGGGATGAGTTGAATGATCAGCAAGGGGTGACTTTTATAGGTGATTGTGGCTGCTAAAAATAGCAAATTCCATCAGCCAAAGAGACCCCCCTTGGTTGGCCACACACATAGCAAAGTTGAGAGATTCAACTTTGCTAAAAATAGCCTAGGGCAAATCCATAAAACCACATTTTTGGAGGGGTTTGAATGCAAGGTTGAAAGTTCTTCAAGGGCTTCTTTGCAAGCTTATTTAGTCAGATAAAATGCAGATTTGGGTCAGCATATGGACGGTTCTGGGCAGCCCAATTGGTGGCTGGTTTGGTTCACTAGATCCGGTTCAACCAATGCGGTTCAACTGGACCCTTTTTTTCATAATTAATTAATAATAATTTATTTAGCCCAAATTAAATTGGGAACAAATTAAAATTAATTATATTATGAATTAACACACATTTTTGGACCATCTTAGACTGGAAATAAATTTGCCTCGATGCTTCAAATTGCTTCTCGGTTTATTCTTCGAGCATTGTCTGTCGAGCCAATTTTCGTCCTTTGTACGAATCTGTCGAAAATAATCAAAATTAATCAAAATTAACATAATTTAATTATTTTATAATATTTAATTATTTTTCGACAAGAATTTAACCGAAATAGCATGATTTTAAGTTAAAAAGGGCATGTAAAAACACATAAATTTTTGTGTTTCCAATTATTCATGCAAATTGATGAATTTTATGCCCCTAATCCTTTAAATTCATGTTTCTATACTTAAGAGAGTATGTAGGAGAAAAAGGAGCAAAAAATTAGCAAAAAATAGACAAATAGAGCAGATTTCAGGAGCCACACATGTTGGGCCTTATCACACGAGTTGGACACACGGCCATGTGCTAGGCTATGTCAATTTCGCAACTCACTCCCCAAACACGCGGAAAAAGAGCAATTTTTAGGCTTTCTAGGTATTCAAAAGCTTATAAATACCAAATAGAAGAAAAGAATAGGGAGCCATCAAAGAATATTGAAGAAAACGACTTGAAGAACACCACTGGAACCATCTCTGGAGCAGATTTCCATCAAGATCGAAGACCTTCTTTTAATTTCTTTTGAATTTTTTATGATTTTCTTTATTTCTTGTGATTTTTCTAACTTTGAGATGTTTTTATTCAGGATTATGAACTAATCCCCTAGATACCTAAGGAAGATGAAACCTATGATGAGTTCTATTATTTAAATTCTATTTTACGCGATAACTACTTGATTCTTGTTCTCAGTTATGCGTGCTTATATCTTGTTTTAATATTTCTAGGATGTTAATTCATGTTTAATGTGCTTAATCAGAAAAGTCTCTGTTTAAGAGTAGATCTAGCATAATTGAGTAGAGTTGCATGCAATCCTAGAAATAAGACGGCATAAATGTACCGGATTATAGTCAAATATAATAGGGGAATCTATAGATCGAGTTAATGGGATAATAGGGATTTTAATTAGAAAGAGATTTCAATTAATCAACCTAGAGTTAGTTGCTCTTACTCTCAAAAGAGATATTAGCGTAATTTAGGGATTTCTACGGATCAAGTTACCAAGTAAATAAATCGTTTAATTCAGATTCATAATAATAGATAAAGTCTAGGTGAATTCTTTCTTGGGTATTGTTTCTTTCGTTGGTTATTATTCGGTTATTTTTTTGATTTATTTTCTGTTGAGTTCTTAGTTAAATTAGTTTAGTAATTTATTTTAAAACCTATCACTCTAAATTATCAGCTAAATAATAGAAAAATTGTAATTACTAATACTTTTAGTCCTCGTGGATACGATATCTCCACTCACCATAGCTATATGATTTATCGATAGGTGCACTTGCCTTTGTCGTATTTTTAGTTAGTCACGTGAGACATATCAAGTTTTTGGCGCCGTTGCTGGGGACTAAAATATTAGGAGCACTTGATTTTTATTAATTTAACCATTTTTTATTTTATTATATTTTTATTTTTAGTTTAATTTTTTACATTCTAATTTTTTCTTTTATTTGCTTCTAGCAAGTTCTTTTTATTTTTGACTAGAAGAAACTCGTCGGGACCATTACTTTTCGTTAGTGAAATTGAAAGTACTGCTCGCAAAAATCACAGAGAAGCAAGGCAGAGCTGACAAATTATAGTAGATGAACAAGAAGAAAACATTATTACTGAGGAGATGGGTGATAATCAAATATTCAGCTACCTCCTTTAGTTAATGTTGCTCCTGTTCCTTGTTCTATGTACGAATATGCCAAGCGCACTCTGACTGGGATTGAATAGAGTATTGTGCGACCCACCATTGCTGCAAATAATTTCGAACTGAAGCGGTACACTATTCAGATAGTACAAAAATATGTTCAGTTCGATGATTTGCAAGACGAAGACCCAAATACTCATTTGGCCAATTTTTTAGAGATTTACGATACTTTCAATATTAATGGCGCCACTAATGACGCCATTCGTTACGGTTGTTCCCATTCTCGTTGAGGAACAAAGAAAAATTGTGGTTAAATTCTTTACCACGAGGTTCCATCACTACATAGGCTAAAATGACCGAAAAGTTTCTTCTAAAGTACTTTCCACCGGCTAAAACAACCAAGTTGAGGAATGACACCTCTTCCTTTATTCAGATTGATTTAGAGACTTTATACGATGCATGGGAGAGATACAAGGATTTATTGAGACGGTGCCCTCATCATGAGTTACCTTTATTGTTACAAGTTCAAACATTCTACAATGGTTTGAATCTCTCAACAAGGTAGTTAATTGATGTAGCAACTGGTGGAACACTGAATAATAAAACACCCGAGGCAGCTTATGAGTTTATAGAGGAGATGACACTGAATAATTATCAGTGGCAAGTCATGAAAACAAAGCCGATGAAAGCCACTGGTGTCTTTAATTTAGATGCAGTCATCATGTTATCGGACCAAGTTGAATGTAACACCCTTAACCCGTATCCAACACCGAAACAGTGTTACGGGGCATTACCGGACTTATAGATCAAACAATCATACATGTCATATTCATTTCTCATTCAAATCAAACAAAATTCAAACTCTTTCATATAGACCCTAATACGAGCTCTCGAGGCCCCAAATAGACAATAAAAATAGTTCGGGACTAAACCAAGTACTCAAGAAATTTTCAGAAAAACATTAAAAATTTTCAAAGTGTAAGGGACACACGCCTGTGTTACCAGGCCGTGTGAAAAGACACACCCGTGTCTTAGGCCGTGTGGGCATTTGAAATAGGGACACACGGCCGTGTCCCAGCCCATGTCCTACCCCATGTTACTCACTGACTTGGGTCACACAGCTAGACCACACACTCGTATGCCAGGCCGTGTACCCTTCAAAATGGCCTCATACACCCGTGTGTCAGGCCGTGTGAAAATTGGAGGTTATACTCACTTGTACCACACAGCCAAGCCACACGCCCGTGTGTTAGGCCGTCTAAAGCAACTAACTTATTTTCTAAGGAAATTTTAGGGGACACGCGGCTGAGACACATGCCCATGTTTCTACCCATGTGGACAAAAAATAGGTCATTTTCCAAGCCATATTTCTCACCAAAATTGGCACCAACCTAAACACAACAATTTGCATATGACCATTACATAAATAGGCAAGCAAAACCAACCAATATCAAGCTTATAACATGTAATATCCACATATAACAACTTGATGCCCATAAGCACCCCAATTGACCATTTATAATCAAGTAAACAATGCATCTTAAACATACCTAAATGGTCAAATACATATATTCCTCATTGTGCCTAAAGCTTAACATGTATGTCACTTATCAAAATCAACCATTTGATACTCAAAACACCAATTCACAAACAAGGCATTTACAAGACAATCATACACCACATATAATAAGGTCATTTACACATATATATATACACAATATACCACAAATACAAGCCAATCAAATGGCTACAAACGTAACAAAACATGTAGGCTATCATTAACCAAAATGACCTATACATGCCATTATAACCATAATTATAAATCACAAATACCAAAATAGCAGATAGAAAGTGTGATGAAATATCTGCCAACTTCCAACCTGAACGAGCTTCCGATATTTAAGTACACAAAGAAACTAACACAAAGTAAGCATTTAATGCTTATTAAGTTCACAATTCAAAAATAAAGCTTATCAATTCAATTTTTAAGCATAATCCACTTTAGTCAATCCAACATATCTTGGTCTTAGCTTAAACAACATTAGCCTCTCAATTTTTATTATCACATAAACTAGCAATCATCTCAAAACATCATAGCATAAGTACACACTACTTAAGTGCATTCACATTTTCAAGCATATGTCTAAGCATATTTCAATCATCTAATAACTCATACATTTCCATGCTTTCATAGCAATTCTAATAGAAGCATTTGTCAATCCTTCATTCTTCTCATACCCGTTTAACCACAATTTAAGTAAGTAAAACAAGGCATATCACAACTCAATTTGGCCCAAAAGCCTAAAACATAATCATCAACCAAGTTAGCCATGCCATCTATTCATATGTCATAAATGTATATCATTTCCACAAATTTCGCGTACATACCTGTCCTAGTTTGTATCGAACTCGTATGACCTCATAACAATACTGTGCCAGTTGAACCACTTGGGAAACTATTAGATACACAGGTATCTCACACACTATGTGCAAAAAATTGGTCGAAACCACTACAATCTCATATCTCATATCAATGCTCTCTCTCAAGCCATAACTGGGTCTGTTCATACAAGTTGTCAGTCAAGACGTAGCTAGACAGTGCTGCTTACACAAGTTGTAAAGTAACCACAACACATGCCGAAAACTCAGCCACCGATAGGACGTACGAGACCAGCACCCAAAACATGGTAACCCCAAATGACATGTCATTTCTATCCTAAATATTCCTAAGGTTCAAACGGGACTCGACAGTCGTTGTGCGTCGTTGAATTTTTCTAGTTTCATTATAAGCGAAATTGTATGATAACATATATATATCGATTCATTTTCAAGAAAATTTCATATAATAACATTCAATTTAATCAACAATATACATAGTATAGTTCATAAGAACTTACCTCAACTCGTACGGAGAAAAACGATTGATTAATCCAACACTTTAACTTTTTCCCAATCTAAATTCGTACGTTGCTTTTCTGGATCTATATAATCAAATTTAACTAATTCAAACTTCATTATAATTAATTTAGTCCAAAAATCTTGTTTTGGAAAAATTACCATTTTGTCCCTATACTTTTGATTTTTTATAATTTAGTCCCTAGGCTCGTAAATGAAATTTATGCAATTTCCTCCCTACCCAAGCCTAGCCGATTATCATATATATTCATCACAGCCCATACATTTCATTAATTCACAATTTATACCATGATATTTCACAAATTTCAATTTAGCCTCTAATTGACAAATTTAACAAAAATCAATTAACAAAAGTTGTTTATCTAACAACAAAGATTCATTTTCTTCCCTTAAACTTAAAAACCCTACCTTATTCATCAATGGAAAAACTTAAACAATTCCATATTTTTACAAATTAGTCCCCGGGATAGCTAGGTTAAGCTACAACGATCCCGAAAATATAAAAATAATTAAAAACGGAACAAAATTGCACTTACATGCAAGGGATAGCCTACCCAAAAATTCAAGCTCTCCCATGGTGTTTTCTTTACTATAAATTTAAGTTGGAGAAGATAATGAAAGATGATAGCTTTAATTTTTTTATTATTTTTATCTTTAATTGCCTTTTTACCAAATTACCCTTACCTAACTTTAATAATTTCACATTTACCAAGCCATGCACATCCACTAACTCATTTAATGGTCTAATTACCATAAAAGTACCTCCACTTTAAAGTTAAATAGCTAATTAACACCTTTATCTATTAGAACACAACTTTTGCATATTACGCGATTTAGTCCTTTTCATCAAATTGAACATGCAAACAGTAAAATTTCTTAACGAAATTTTTATACTATAATAGTATCATGCTGTAGATATTAAAATAAATTTTTTGACATCAAATTTGTGGTCCCAAAACCACTATTCCAATTTTACTAAAAACGGGTCGTCACATGGAAGTACTTAATAAGAAAATTGATGGTTTATATCTTTCTACACAGGTTCATCCGGTGATGCAATGTGATACAAATGGAGGTGGAATGAATAATCCAGAATGTTTACCCTTCAGTCCTAGCACAGATAATGAACAAGTCAATTATATGAGTAACAATTCTAGACCTCAAAATAACTCTTAAAGTAATAACTATAATGCAGGTTGGAGGAACCATCCCAATTTTTCTTGGGGTGGTTAAGGAAATCAAAGAGTACAACCACCTCAGGCTTCCAGCAACCTTATTCGTAAGAGAAAAAGCCGAACCTTGAGGACATGTTGACAAAGTTTATCTCGGTGTCAGAAACTCACTTTCAAAACACTAAGGCAGCACAAAAAAATCAGTAAGCATCAATTCAAGGACTCAAAAACCAAATAAGATAGCTTGCTAAACTAATTTTGGAATGACCAGAAGGTAGCTTGCCTAGAAATACTGAACCTAACCCAAGGGAGTAGCTTCATACAATTACTGTTCAAGACGAAGAAGGGTTAGCTAAATCTAAACAAGAATTGAGGTAAAAAATTATGGTTAAAAATGATGAGGCTGTGGAAGATAGGAATGAGCAAAAGTCGGTTATCAGCGAATACAAGCCTCGAGTGCCATATCCTAATGCGACGAAAACCACATGAACAAACAATTTGGTAAATTTCTCAAGCTCTTGAAAAAATACAAATTAACTTACCGTTTGTTGAAACTCTTTGGTAGATGCTAAATTACATCAAAATCTTAAAGGAGTTGTTGGAAAATAGAAGGGGGTTAGACGATTCATCGACTGCAGAACTCAACGCAGTTTGCTCGGCCATTCTCCAAAATAAACTACCTAACAAACTAAAAGATCCAAGGAGTTTTACTATTCCTTGTCTCATTGGTAGTTTAAATATTGATAATGCTTTGGCTGATTTAGGGGTCAATATTATTGTCATGCCCTACAAAATGTCTAAACAACTAGGTCTTGGAAAACCCAAACACACTAGGATGAGTATTCAATTAGCGGATAGAACCATTAGATATCCTAGGGGTATTATTGAGGATGTACTCGTTAAAATTGATAAATTCATATTCCCCATTGACTTTATTGTGTTAGACATGGATGAGGATAGTGAGGTACCTTTGATCTTAGGTCGACCCTTTTTAGCCACTGGTAGGACTATTATTCATGTTGGTACGGGTGAACTAGTGCTTCGTGCAGGTAACAAAATGATTACTTTCCAAGCACATAATTCTATAAGAGTCTAGTGATTGAGATGATATTAAATGTTTTGTAAATGTTAGTAACCATGTGGCTCAACCTTCTTTGCAGGAAATGCTTCAAGAAAATGTGATGGAACCATGTTTCAGTCAAGGTGATAGAAACAGAACAACTTTTGAAGAGAGAATGGTGCAACTCGATGAACTAGATGAATGGCGAACACATGTTGAGGAGAAACCGAAAGAACATGATGAAGAGCCAAAGCGACGCCATGATGAGCATGTGATAAGAACAAACCAAATTAAGGTTGGGGACAAAGTATTGCTAGATAAAACGGATCCATGAGTTTCCCCTTCGGAGCTCGAGTCAAACGGATCGAACCTATTTACGGTATTGAACATCTTTCCTTACGGTATAATCGAGGTAACTCATTTTGAGTTTGGCACATTTAAGGTAAACAATACTCGACCCAAACCTTACCTTGGTATAAAAATTGATAACGAGAAAAAAGAGCTTCAGCTCTGAGAACCACCATAACCATATGTATAAAAGGTAAAGTTGAGTTTAGACTTTAAATAAACGCTTCTTGGGAGGCAACCCAAGTGTTTAACCTCTGTTCATTCTTCTTATTGTATGTTAATTTAAAATATTAATTAATTAAAATAAATAAATAAATTTTTTTGACCCATATGGCCTGGACACACAGGCATGTCACAGGCCGTGTGCAAAAGAGGGTAATCGAAAATGAGTCACACAGCCTGGCGACATGGCCATGTGACACACATGATCTAGATACACGGGCGTGTCTCAGTCCGTATGCATAAAGGAGCGAATGACAGAGAGTTACACGGTGTAAAGACATGGTCGTGTAGGTTACAAGACCTAGACACACGGGCGTGTCCTTTGCCGTGTGAGTCCTGGGACTTAATTTTTCCAAAATTTGATTGTTACACGGCCTGGCGACACGGTCATGTGGCCCACACAAGAGTGTTCTAGGTCGTTTGGCACACAGAGGCGTGTCCTAAGTCGTTTGGCACACAGGGGCGTGTCCTAGGTCGTATGTGTACTAGAGTTAATTTTTCAAAATTAATTGTAACTCAGTGAGTTACACGGGCAATAGACTGGGTCATGTGCGAGACACGACTTGTCACACGGGCATGTGGGAGACCGTGTGCACCACACAGCCTTACACATGGGCGTGGGAGAAGCGAAAGAAGATCACACACGGCCTAGACACACGGGCTGGTTCGAGGCCGTGTGAGCACTAGGCTTTGAGATTTTAATAACACACGGGATGAGAAAGCCTCACACGAGTGTGTGATACGGTCGTGTGGCCCAACACGGGCTTAAACACGACTGTGTCCCCTTTTTAAACCTTAATTCCCACTTACTTTTTACTTTGTCTTCTTCTTTTTCCCACCTCTAGGACCCTAGACGCTGCTAGACCTTCCCCTCACCAGACCAACCACCTCGACCGTCCGTTCCTCACATCATCTGTCCATCTCCCCTTCCCTTTTCCTTTCAACCTTGATCGCCTCACAACCTCTTTCCTCTTCCGACGAGATAGACCCAACCCCCACCACCACCCCCGATTCCCTTTTCCCCTTCTCTTCCCCTTTTAATTTCCTCTCCCCCTAACATCATTCTCCCTCGTCATGTAGCCCACGCGCACGATCCCCCCACACTTCCCTTTCCCTTGAAATGAACCAATCTCCCCTGTTCTCCCTCACCTTGGCCTGTCACCCTCGTCATAAACCTTCCTCATGTCGTCGACCCTTCCCATCATCTCCGCCGCATGTGCCGCCATCCCCCACCGTTGGTTCCTCCATTATTTGACCCTTCCTTTTTTTTTATTCTTATTCTTATTTTTTATTTTTTGATTTTTACTAGTTTTATTGTTATTATTTTTATTACAATGCCTGTTATTATTATGTTTATTATTCTATTTTTATTATTCTTTATTTTACTCTTATTATTCATAATCTTATTATTATTTAGGAAGTTTTTCTTCTTCTTTTTGTGATGACCATTTCTTTTCTGTTTATTTTCCTTTTGGTTCTTTTTCATATTTCTTTTATTATTTTCCTTTATTCTCTTAATTATTATTACTGAGTCTTATCCTTGTTATGCTTATAAATAGTATTAGTTTTTAGGAAGTTGTGATTATTCTTTTTCTTTTTGTGGAAGTATGTTTTATATCATCCTTTTTGCCTTTATTCTTATTATTATGTTTTTGTTGCCTATTTCATGCTCAATATTGCTTCAAACCCTTTTAGTTGAGTGTTCGATCTTGGGATTTTGGATTTTAGCTGGATTCGACTTTTTTTGTGATTATTTGAACTGATCCATTGTGTCAATTCGTGTTTTAAATTGAATATTGAAATTGTTATTTGGTTATCTTTTATTGTCGATACACCATGACAAACACTAGAGAAAAATCTAAGGTCACCGTCCCCACTTCGAAAAAGTGAAAGACTCCGGGCACGATGCACGCCATCCGTCTCCAATTTGCATAGGGTCCTCTAAAGGACCTCTATTAGCATCTCCGATAACGACCGTTTGGATTAGGTCATTGTATTGATTAGGCGACTTTAGAGTAGGTCCAGTTAGCTGATCGAGTCTGCGCATTGATTGCCACAACTCCTTGGGACTGGTTCTTCTCTATCGTTGATCCCACCTACTCAGAGGTTATTTTCGAGTTTTTTTCGTATTCCTCTTACAGCATGTGATGTCGACCCATGATGAGCCGTGAACTATTACTTTCAGGCTTGGTGGCACGACGCATCATATGAGCATCCCAAAGTTCAGAGCTGCATTAAGACTCTACACTGAGGACTTCATGGGTGTCTAGGGGTTCCTCACTTTATACTGGCACATCCACTACTCGTCTTCTTTATGCTGGATAGACCTTACTATGAGTACGATGCCCTATAATCCAAGTCAGTTGAAGGCGAATTCCCTACCTCCGGCCTTGCGCTATATTCATCTCATCTTGGCTCACACTTTGACCGATCGAAGAGAGAGAATCGACATCGTCGGTACATTCGACACTTATTTCTTTTCGAGCATGGTAACGGGGCACATCCTCAATCTTTCCTACTTCATCGCTCTAGCTTGTCTCCATCAGAAAGAGTGTAGTAGGAAGGGTCATATCTGCTTAGGCCCTTACGTGACTCGACTTGCACGACACTTCAGCCTCCTCGACACTTCGAAACAGTCTTCCCCTTTACACTAGTTGAACGATGTTCCCGTAAGGGATATCGAGTATGGGTCACATAAGGATGATCGAGAGACTGCGTGGAGTGGATCCTCCTCGGTACTGATTATCTCATTCTGACCCTCAGGATGAGCATGAGGACTTCACTGATGATGTCCATTTTTCCCCCACGACGATCCACCTCATCATCCACCTCCAAGTCACCTTACTACTACTTTTGCTGCTACCCTCGCAGACCTCTCCGAGCGGTTTACTCGTTTCAAGCAACACTATTTTAGTAGGTTCGATAGTATTAATGTGACCTTGCAGTAGATTTATCAACACCTCCACATTTCTTCTTTAGCACTGGCACCTCACGATCTCGATGCCTCTAACAATGATGATCATTGATTTTATTTTTTTTCTTTCTATTTTTGTTTTTATTTTAATTTTTATATTTTTTAGTTATTTTATTCTTATTTTCTTAAACTTCTTTCGTTTATTATCTTTTGAACCATTTTTTATTTTTATGGTTTTTTTAATTGAGTTTGTAGCCTCTTAATCTTCTTTAATATTTGTGTTTATTTTCTTATTAGTTTGCTCGAAACCATGCACTTCATTTGGATTTACCTACTATTCCGGTTTGCATTATTCTAGCGATTTCATCCACATTCAGGGCAGTTTCAATTTTCTCCCTCTCTTATGATATTTTATTTATTTTATGTTTATATATGTTTGTACATTGAGGATAATGTACATTGAGGATATTTTGTTTATTTTATGTTTATATCTGTTTGTACATTGAGGATAATGTACATCTTAAGTGTGGGAGGTTATTTATATAATTATTAGAAAATTCTTGAATTATCTCTTTTGTTTAAGTAATTTTCTCATACTTCCATTAGAATGAATTTGTGTAGAGTTGGGATTTTTGTTAATGTGTTTTGAACTAATTTGTAGATATTTGTGCATTGGTTGATGTAAACTTTAATATATGAGAGAGTCAAGCATAATAAGTTATTTTTCAGAATTAAAAATTTTAGGTTATTTCCCTGAATTGAGGTATTATCTTAAAGCTTTAAATTTGCAAGTTTGACATCAAAACCATAATTTTTTGTGAGCTTTTGAGCCTATAGAGCATACATTTTCATGCTCATTCTATTATTGGTTATGAGTGTATCAACTTGATTTATTATTCTAGAACTTGCTTTGATTATGCATGTCGAGACCACACCTTTAATTTGAAATACCGAGATGATAAAGGCACTTAAGTTTAACTCACTTATCCTATAAAAAGCCTACGCATTTAATTAACCCTTAGCGAACCCCATTGAGCTTAACACACCTTTTCTTTATTAACCCGTGAATTTTAACCCATTACCCTTTTTTTGTGACTCTTTCATGTTTTATTGACTCCCTTTTTGTCGAGATTTGATTTGGTTAGTTACCTAACTATGCTTTTTTGTTTGGTTTGCTGAATTATTTCTTATTTTTCTAAAAAAAGATCGAAAAAATAATATTGATTATTAACTAGTTATTTGAGCTTGAACAGTTAAATTCATATTTTGAGAAGAAGCTTGTTTTCGTTCTTAAATTATTTTAATTGATGAACTTGTTTTTAATTCAGCATTTGTTTATTTTTTCTAGTTTGGTTATTTATCAAATCGATCTCGATTATAACCAACTTTTTTGGCCTTTTTCCACACCCTTAACCTAAACCCAATTACAACCTCTTAAAGATATTTTGATTAGTGTACCATATCATTTTATAGTAGTGGAGATTTTATTTTCAAGCAAGCTTATGGTAATGACATTTCTTGTTCAGTTGTTAAGTGCATATTTATTGAACATTAAACACTTTGAGTGCTTTGAGTGAATCTTTAGTGAGGATGTCAATTCTTGTTGATTGTGAATTAAAGGTAATTACTTAAATAAGGGGAGACACCTATGTTTTCGTGCTCTAAAAATTTTCGGCTTAGATGTTTGAATCTTTAGTGCCCTTTGTCTTGAATTATCAATGCATGATTATTTGTGAATTATTTTGAAGCAGTATTGATAAGAATTACAAGTTGAGAAATATTAACTTTAATTTGAGTTGAGGATTTTGCTTTAGGACAAGCAAACACTTAAGTGTGAGAATATTTGATAAGTGATAAAAGTAACATATGCTAATCTCAATCTTAATGTGTTTATGGATGATTATTATGCAAATTAGTTAATTTTATGCTCCTAATCCTTTAATTTCATGTTTCTATACTTAGGAAAGCAATTGGGAGCGAAAAGAGCAAACAATGAGCCAAAATTAGACTGTTTTCAGGAGTCACACGGCCTAGGCCTTCCTACACAGGCTGGACACACAGCCTTGTGCCAAGTCGTGTCGATTTTGCAACTCATTTCCCAAACACACAGAAAATGAGCAATTTTTAGGCTTTCTGAGCATTCTTAAGTCTATAAATACCAAATAGAAAAAGAGAATAGAGAGCCATCAGAGAAGATTGAAGAAAAAGACTTGAACAATACCATTGGAGCCATCTTTGAAGCAGATTTCCATCAAGATTGAAGACCTCATTTTAATTTCTTTTGAAGTTTTTATGAGTTTATTTATTTCTTATGGTTTTTTTTTTACTTTGAGATGTTTTTATTTAGAATTATGAACTAATCCCCTAGATACCTAGGGAAGATGAAACCTATGATGAATTCTATTATTTGATTTCTGTTTTACGCAATAAATACTTGATTCTTGTTCTCAGTTATGTGTGCTTATATCTTGTTTTAATATTTCTGGGATATTAATTCATGTTTAATGTGCTTAATCAGAGGAGCAAAAGTCCCTATTTAAGAGTAGATCTAGCATAATTGAGTGGAGTTGCATGCAATCCTAGAAATAGGATGACATAAATATACCGGATTAGAGTCAAATCTAATAGGGGAATTCATAGATCGAGTTAATGCGATAATAGGGGTTTTAATTAAAAAGGGATTTTAATTAATCAACCTAGAGTCAGTTGCTCTTACTCTCAAAAGAGATATTAGTATAATTTAGGGATTTCTACAAATCAAGTTACCAAGTGAATAAATCGTTTAATTCAGATTCATAATAATAGATGAAGTCTAGGTGAATTCTTTCCTGGTTATTGTTTCTCTTATTGATTATTATTCAGTTATTTTTCGATTTATTTTCTGTTGAGTTCTTAGTTAAATTAGTTTAGTAATTTTAGTTTAAAACCTATCATTCCAAATTGTCGGCTAAATAATAGAAAATTGTAATTACTAATACTTTTAGTCATCGTGGATACGATATCTCTCCTCACCATAGCAATACTATTTATCGATAGATGCATTTACCTTTTTCGTATTTTTAGTTAGTCACATGAGACACATCAGTTGATATGTCATGATATTGTGTAATAAATTCTTTGATCTAGGGAAATTTGGAATGATGCTTAATGAATTCTATTCTTTGTGAGTTAAAAGATTTAGTTCAATTAGTTACATTGCACAATAGAATAGAGGCAGTCAAAATTTATGAAAAATTTTTAATTTTTGAGCAAATGATGAATAAGTATGTAGATAAATGTGTAAATGCATGTGTTGAAATTTAACATTATTTTCATGGAAACAAGTAGAAGAATGCTTTGGTTTTATATTCATTGAGATGTTAAGCAAAGACCTAAGACATTGTTTGTTTAGCCAAAGTCTAAATGACTAACCTATAGGCTATGCATATCCCTAGTACCCTGATTTTGAGCCTTGATTGACCTTTTTTTTACGAACCTACATTTTTGAAACCTTGAGCCTAAACTGAGTTAAGAACACAACCCTTCTTAGTTTTTGCTCTTAAAATGCACTATAGAATGAATATTAGGTCATGGATATTGAAGGTTAGGTAAAAACAACTTAGTGGTTTTAAAAATGAATTTGAGTGAAAAGTGAATAAATGGTTCGATACGTATATAGACTCTTACAAAAATATGCTTAGAATGAAAACTATAAGTGAAAAAATCATTGTGAGAGTCAAAATCAAAGCGAGTGAATAAAAAGCACAGATAAAGATAAAAATATTGTGAGTGAAAAAAGCAAAAATTGTAGAATGTGCTTAAAATGAGAAATCAATTTAAGAGCTTAAAATGAACTTTTTCATTGACATAATGCACAAGTGCTCTCTAAGTTGTATATACTCACTAATATCGAACCATATCTTCCACATTGTTGAAGAGAAAAGGAATGTGAGAAAATGAGAAATAAGACGGTGAGCTTAACAATCACATATGGGGGAAATGGGAACAATACCATGTGCTATATTTTTCTTATTGCTTGAACCATTTTAAGCTGAGCTTGTTCTTTGAATTGATACCAACCTAAGTCTCAGAATATTACAAGCCAAAAAGCCCTATACGACCTTAATGCCCTTGTGTATAAAACCAAAACTTTTAGAACTTAATGAGAAATAAATAGTTTAAATTCCTTCGTGTATAGATACACCATATCTGTATGACTTATTTTATGGAATAATGTGAATAATGTTACTTTTTGGGGATTACCTCTATGTTTATTTACTCTATAAGTTAGTGAACTAAAGTAATTTGTTCCTAAAGTTGTGAATTTATAATGCATCATTCTTAGGTTGTATGGTAGAAGGATTAGCTATAATGTACATACCTATCAATTGGTTGTCAAGTCTCTTCATTGTTCAATATTCGTGTATTTTGCATGTGCTAGTGTTGTAAGTGTTTGCTTGAGGACAAGTAAAAACTTAACTGTGAGGAAGTTTGATCTGGCGTAATTTGATACGTCAAATTAGGCTCTCCATAACACTCGGGGAACTTATTCTCAAGCAATTTATGAGTCTTTTACATACTTTTGTTGATTTTTAGTATTTATCATTAATAATCATTATTGTTTAGTTTTATTCCTTTTGAGACCCAAATTGATAAAATGGTGTCATAGGAAACCTAATGATGTGTTCGAGTTGGTGTAAGGAGAGACGATAAGGGCCCGACCTTGAGCAAAACAATATTCAACATGGGTGTCATGACATTCATGTTATGGGAGTCACGACACCGAGTCTTTTACCTTGAGGATGCAAAACTTCAACAAGATATCAACCTGGTTGCGGACTGTTGACAGAGTTACGACAATGAGGGTGTGGCGACGCGGCATCAAGCTCAAAGTCCCGACACCAAGCTTCCAAGTCACAATATCATAAGGTTGTTGAAGTGGAGAAATCGTGGGCACCAATAGATATGTTGTAACACCAGCTATTGGATGTTGTAACATCGAAAACCCCCAGAGCTACACTTGTGCCATTATCGAGGGTGTCACGACACTGAAGCCTAGATGTCGCGACACCATTGCCTGACGAGGTGAAAATTGTTGCAAAGGTAATATTTTGTCCAACACAAACCCAAGTCAACACACATTTTAAGGGTAATTTTATCAAAGTTAAGGTTGAATTTCTCAGCTGTTTAAAGACTTTTTTTCTATCAACTAGAGAAGCCAACTTTTCTTTCATCTATTTAGCTTAGTTGTTAGTTTCTTCTCCATTTTTAGGTTTAGGTCATTTACTTTTTTTTAATTTAATTGGTGTGGTTAGTAATTTAGTTAGTTTTTACTGTAGCCTCTTCATTTCCTTTGCAATTCAACACTTAAACAAACTTTGTATTTGATTTTACTTCAAATCCTTCAATATATTTCAGTTATATTTATTTTTCAAAGCATAAAAAGCTTGAGTTTAGTTGTGTTTCCACCTCCATTGTTGTTGTCATCTTCATAATTGACCTTAATAATTAATATAATTTTATGTTATTATTTAAAATAAAAATAAATGATAATTCTTTATTTTTTTAAAATGTATTCATAAGCATTGCATACTTGTATTAAAAATTATTAATAGAAAAAGTAATTAATAATATTTTATATTAAATTATAAAGTGACATTAATTTAATATAAAATTTTAATATTGTAATTATATATATATTTATTAATTATTAAAATCTATAAATTTAAACTTTAATGATAATATAATAATATAGTATATAACTATTACCAAAACCGATTACCTAACTCGATATATTAAATTTGTATATTACTAATGCATAAAATAATAATATATATAACTATTACTAAAAATATTAATACATATGGCTAATATTAATACATAAAATAATAAAATGATATTGTAATGTTTAGTCATCGATGCATATATATAAACTATAAATATATGATATGATATGATATAGCTTTATATAATATACTAAGAAAGCTAACTTTCAAATGTATGAAAAGCATAGAGACTTAGAGCATATTTCAACAAGAATAATAATAAACAATAAGTAATATATAATGTACTACTATTATATATAACTATTATTATAATATAGATTATAATAAAAATATAGTATTACATGATATTGTAATGTTTAATCATTTATGCATATATATAAACTATTAATATATTATACACTATATGATATGATATAACATATATAATATAGTAAGAGAGCTAACTTTCAAATGTAGAAAAGTATAGGGACTTAAAACATATTCTAACCAAGATAATAAACAACAATAATATATGATAATAATTAATATATTATGCACTACTCTACTATTATAGTATGTGATATAGTTTTATAATGAAATAATATATTTTATAAGTATTAATATATATTTTAACTATTATCATATTATAGATTATAATAAAATATATAACATCAATAGTTATATGTAATTTAATATATTAAAATACATGTTTATAACTACAACTAGCAATACATAAAATATTATTAAAAGTTTAATATATTAATAAATATTATTTTTATTAAATTAGATTTTGAATTAGACATTAACTTTTACAAATTGTATTTGGGTATTTTGGACTTGAGATTTGGGCTACAATTTTTTTTTTTTGAGTTTTGGCAATAATGAATATATTATTTGGGTTTGGGCTTACTATACTATAATTTTGTTTTGAAATAAATATTTTAGAATATGAGTATTAGGTAAATTTAATAAGAAAGATAAAAAAAGTACTCAATTATCAATATAATATAATCATGAACAATAAAATATATTTTCATTAATTCATATAATATCATAGAATAATCAATTTTACACACGATAAGTACTTTAATTATTTTATACAAAATAACTTTATTAAATATATATAATTTATGTTTTTTATAAGGTAAATTTGAATTACATTGTCATTGTATAAAAGTAAAATGAATTGTTACATTTGAAATTAAAATATTTATAACTTATAAAATTTAAAATTATTTGAATCCATCAAAACCGTCCAACTTGATCTGAGTTTGAATCCGAACAAATTTGAGTTCGAAAGAACCCGAATCGAAAAAAATTTAAACCCAAAACAATCTGAATCCGAATGGATCCAAATACAAAAAAAAAGTTTGAATTGAAAATAAACTCAATCTAAACCTACTAGTTTGCGAAATGCATCAAATACTTTTTCTAAAAGAAAATCAGGCAACTCAATCGATTATCAACTTATATATATTTATATTTTCATTTGATTATGGTTAAACTCGCAAATCAAGGGGTAGTCTAATAATCAGAGTTCATTGCTTTTTTGTAAATGGAATTGCTTGTGCATTAAGTTTATATTGAACCTAACTAATGAACCTTAGAGACTATAAATAAAGGCATTTTAATTCATGCTACAAGGTTAGCAGCTGAAGTAATTTATTCCAAACTTTCAACCTAATCTTGCTTAAAATATTAATCTGCAGCAAGCAGACTCCCCCTTGTCAAATTCAACAACTGTCCATTATATTTTAAAAACATTTTTGTGGTAAACATGTTTCCAAGACTCAAACCAGACAGTCAAAACTACCATTCTCCTACCAAAACCCGACTGCTAAATCTCCGCCTAAATCACTAAACAAATTTTCTACTCTCCCACATCTTAATGACACCGGTGAAAGTCACTACATACCCTTCTTCCTCGAAGCTTTAACATCCCTCGTCTTTTCTTTTGCTGCAGACACTGGTCCAAAACACCCTCGGCCTGGGGTCTGGACCATGGCGCTAGTAGTCTATTGGTACGATTGCGTTTGCTTCGGCATTGTGGCGGCTGCCTTCCTTGGGTCTTTATGGGTTTTATGGAGAAAAGAAGCTGCATCTAGATGCGAGGACGATAGCGTATACGAGAGTCTGCTAGCGGCTCAACAGGATGCCGATGGGTTCGTACATGCCACACCCACCGCTCACGTTGGCTCCAACCAGCTATGGACCAGTTGTTGGAAAGGGGTGCACCCTGGATGGCTAGTGTTGACTCGTTTTGTTTCGTTTGCAGCGTTGGCCGGATTCTTGTCGTGGGACATAGTCGATTGGGATGCTTCCATCTTCGTCTACTACACCGAGTAAGTATATACCTCCGGGCTCCATGTTTATAAGTGTGTGTTTCTTACAGTCCAATTGCATGGGCCAGATAATCTGAAACAACCAAACTGGGCCTATAAAATTCTAAGGTTACCAAGTCAACTTCCATAACTTACAACTACCTATCATTGTTGTCTTTGATCACCAAAAGAGCATACAATCTTCCTTGTCTGAGACAGATCTGGGAAAACCCCGATCATTTTTCTCATATTCCCAACTTATTTACCCGTCCGGAATCTTCCTCTCCTTAATTCGAAATGTCGGATTCGAACGATGAAGGCTTGGGGTACTGGCTCAGGTGGCAAGTACCAGTGTGTGCATTAATCATCGTTTCCCCATCTGTATTAGCTTCATATAGCATCAATAAAGTTAAAACAGACCCGTTATTTTTCAATCATTTTTGGAAGCCACAGTGGAGAAACTTAAATCCCTGTTGGCTTCTATGTTATAGAGCTTTTGCTTTTATATGCACGGCTCGGATACTGTGTGAGGTTATTGCCTCTGAGGGAGGAGCTTTTGCTTTCTATTTCTACACTCAGTAAGATCATCTCCAAACTTGCCTTCTTGTTTTCGCTTTTCCATTCTTTAATCTAAGAACACTAAATGATCACATATTTGCTTCTTCTTCTTCTTCTTCTTTTTATTTTTTTACATTAACGCTTTGAAGACTTTTCCTTCATTCTTAAGTTGTACATTTTTTACCAACAAGTTTTTTACTATTTTTCCTTCTTTTCTTTTTTTTCTGAGAATGTAAAATACTAAAATTCCATAGCCTTTAGCTAATCTGGTGATGCAACAAATCTGCAGGTGGACATTTGCATTGGTTATGGTCTATTTTGGGGTATGTAAAGATTAAAATAACATTGAACCCCGTTTCTCCTATTATCTTCTGTTCATGTATATGACCTTCTTAAACATTAACATATAATATGCCCAATATGTAGCTGGGGACTGTCATTTCTGCTTATGGGTGTTGGGTGTGCTTAAATACTCCTCTGCCTGAAAATGGTGCAAGGGCTGAGTTTCTGAAAAGTGATGTGGAAGAGAGTAGAACTGAAAACTCTGTAACTTATAAGGAAAACAATGTGAGGGATAAAATCAGGTTGCAGAGTCAAAGGGCAGGATTTTGGGGATATCTTATGCAAACTATATATCAGGTCAGTCTTAAAGGCCTATAATATCAGGTCTGTCTTTCCCTGTAGGCAGCAAATTTACTCACTTTTGCTTCATCTGCAGACTTGTGCCGGAGCTGTCATCCTGACGGACATTGTATTTTGGTGCGTCATCGTCCCGTTTTTATCAAACTCGCACCTTGGCCTTAACACGGTGGGATTGAACTTCATTTATTTCATCTCTTCTTATGGAAATGTATTAAGCAATAATGGTTACATAATGTTGTAATTCTAGTAAGTAATTCCTGTTTATTTCTTCCTTCACAGTTAATGGGCTGCATGCACACTTTGAATGCTGTGTTCCTTATCCTAGATACCCTTCTTAATAGCCTTGTAAGTTTTGCACCGTCCCCAAACTGCTTCCACACTTGACAAGTTATGGAACTAATGGAATCTCATATTTTATTGTGTCAGCCATTTCCTTGGTTCCGGCTTGCATATTTCGTTCAATGGAGCTGTCTGTATGTTGTTTTCCAATGGGTTCTTCATGCCTGCGGTTTTACATGGTACTTATCGTTCTTTTCTCGATTCTAGCCGTCGGTAAGATTTACTGGTTTCTTCATGTTTCGGGTTTGAGTACTAACATATGCTGCAACTTTCCTAGGTGGCCATATCCTTTCCTGGAGCTTAATACGCCATGGGCTCCTTTATGGTAATGTGACGAGCTAGCACTGTTCAATTTGTTTTCCGTCCCTGTTTAGAGTAAGAAAAAAAAAGCATGTTAATACAAGAGTCTGATGAATGCCAAATTCTTTCCATTTGTATAGGTACTTTGCCCTGGCTCTGGTTCATATCCCCTGCTATGGAATGTATGCACTTATTGTAAAAGCAAAAAATTCGATCCTCCCAAGATTGTTCCCTCATGCTTTTGTTAGATCATACTAGTTTTATTTCTTTGTTTGTTTATGGTAAATTTTGTTTTGGATGTATGCTTTCTTTCCTTTTTTTTTTTTGGTATATGAAGAAGGGGATATCATTCCTCATATTCATTCCCTTTCTAGGTTGTGATCTTTGCACGTTTCTTTATTCTAGACTCATCATCTGGTTTGATATTTAATTTTAATTTAATTTGTTGATGTGATTATATCAACTTCAAAATTGTAAATAGTAAAGATGGTTGCGAAAATAAGATGAAATTGATTGAATCACTTGTTAAACAGTTTAATTAATAACTTGTGTTTCAAACACATAAGTGCAATAGGGCACGGTTGGAATACGTGTATCAAGCTATCATTTTAAGATTGTACCTCAATATATTTTTGTGTAAAAGAATTACAAGCACATAAATCTTGAGATGTAATAAAATCATTTTGAATGGATTAAAATAATTGACACTTATTTGTACGAAACTTAGATAGAAAAAAAGTTAAAAATATATAAAATAAGAATTTTTCTTTTGTAATTTGTATTTTTTTTAATTGTCTTCTTTTTGAATTTCTTACTAATTATTAATCAATTATGTTTATAACAGGCCAAATTCATCCGGCCCAAACCCAAACAAAACAAACCGAAAGAACAATTAAAACAAAAAATAAATAAAAGTCTATTAACAGTCCAAATTACAAGCCCAGGACTCAATTTATTAACCTAAACCCTTAAGCCCAATAAACCAACAGCCCAAAAGTCCAAAACCTAAAAAAAAAAAAAACCCCAAAGTCCCCTTCAGCATCACTCCCTCGCTACATCAACTGGCGTGCCATCTGAGGCCTGACACCTACTCATCATTGCCACCACCACCTGCAAAAACAGAGAAACAGAGGCAAAGAAGCAGAGAAAAGAAGAAAAAAATATAATATTATTTTGTAATAGATTTCAACTATAAAAGCTGAAAATGAATTGTAACAAAAAAAAAAGATTCAACCAAGAATACAAAAAGAAAAAAACAAGTTTAAAGAAGGTATTTTTTTATTTTATTTACCTTTTTAAATTTTGAAAAAATATAAAAAAGAAAAATAAATGACAAAAGATTCAAGTTTTTTACCTATAATACTCAAGCTGTCATAGTGTCCTTGTCTCCAACTCGAGAAGCCTAAAAATCCCCTAAGGTTCTGTCGAGGGCCTTGTCGGAAAAGGGAAGAAACTGAAAGGTTTCTCTACTTTCGGCCAAACTTTGGCTAAGTTTTTCGGGATTTTTACCCCAAATTTGTGTTCCACGTGACAGAATGGGTAAAAAGGGTTTTTTGGAAATTTTCGGCCATCGGAGGCGACAGTTGCCATTGTTGATGACCAATGGTCGCGGGGGACGTGCGACAGTCCTATGGCCGAAAGGAAGGGAAGCTTTCAGGGAGAAAAAAAAACAAATTAAGAGTTTTTTTTTTTAAAACAGGTTGAAAAATGAATTTTTTTTTTGTTTTTTTACTTATATAAGGGCATTATGCGACATCGTTTGTGCCGTTTTGGGCCGTAGCTTAAAATGTCCAAAACGGTGTTATTTTGAGGCCAACCCGAATATATGACCCGACCCCTCCCAAGATCTGCGTGTTTTTGAAGGGAGGGGATATTTGTTGTTTTGGCCCTTCCACTTTTTTGCCTGTTTTTAATTTCGTCCTGCATCTTTTTATTCTATTTTATTTTTACCCCTTTTATTTTATTCTTATGCAATTTAGTCCCTTGACCCACTATGGACTCACTAAGGGAATGACACGTCTAAATATGATTGGGATAATTTCCTTTTCAGTCCCTTTGTTTTTCTATCCCATTTTAATTTAATCCTTTATGTTATGTTTCCTTATAATTTAGGCTTTTAATTTTGTTATATTTTCATTTTAGTCCTTTATTACTAGAGGTGCTCATGGGCCAGGCTAGATTCAACTAAAAATTCAAGCCAATTTACTAGGCCCGACCCGAAAAATGGGCCTAAAATTTTGCCCAAGCCCAACCCGGATAAAATGATAAAACTCGGGCTTGACCCAGCCCGCCTTTATTAATTTTTATATTATTTTTATATAATTTTTAAATATTTCCCAACAAATTGAAAATAAATTTTAAAATATATGTAAACTTAAATAACACTAAGATAAATGCAACTTAACAAGCAAATGCCTCTAAAATAATAACAAAATTAACAAATGCCTTTAAAATAATAACAAAATTAATAATAAAATAAGTTTTATACAATATCCAAACAATAACAACAAAATAGTAGCAACATAATAGTAAAATCGTAGCAAAATAGGGAGAAAACAATAAGAAAATAACATTCAAAAATAATAATAAAAAAGAGCAAATTTTTTTGTCCTTTAGTGAATTCGGGTCGAGTCGAGCTGGGCCCAGGCCAAAATATCTTACCCAAGACGGGCCTTATTTTTTTGTCTAAGCCCATTTTTCGAGCCTATATTTTTGCCCAAACCCTCCCACATTTCGGGCGGGCCTTCAGGCCGGGTCGGATGACCCGACCCATGATCAGGTCTATTTATTACCCTTTTCTTTATTTATTTTTTTTGCAATTCATGCTTTAATTTTTTTTTAAAAAAATTAATTCAATCATATATTTATTAAAGTTATCCCCTTTATTCCCCCTTTTTATTTTAATTTCTAGAATTTATAATGTATGTTATCTATATTTTTGCCCATGAATTTCTGATTATTTTAGTTTGGTCATTTATTTTAATTATTGATAGTATTAATACTATTAAGTGATTATCGTTGCTAATTAAAATTATTTTGGTTAAATTTTCTCAAATATCAATATTTTATTTAATTATATTATTATCATACATTTTATATTATTTCATTATTATTATCATTATTATCATATAGTATTATTAATTGAATATTTTTATTGTTATTATTATTTCTTATTATTGTATTCACTATAGTATTATCAATTTATTTCATTATTTATGTTGTTATTTTATTAATATCATAATTTTTTCATCATCGTGCATTGTAACTATTGCTACATACATTCATTCGCTTTTTGGCGTAAGCGCATAAAAAAAATTAAACCGAGGCAATGTTCTTATTTTTGGAATTCGAGGAGTTGTGCTCCTAACTTACGGAGTATGGCCTCTTCCTAGAATCGAAATAACCAAACATCCTATCTAAAATTCAAGACACATAGGACTTAGGTAATAATCAAATGATGAGTATTTTTGTTTTTGAGACACATAGGACTTAGGTAATAATCAAATGATGAGTATTTTTTGTTTTTGAGGATTCGAGATATCGTGCCCTAACTTACGGGACATGATTTTTTTTCTTGATTAAATCGAAATAAGATCATTTCCATAAAATTTAATTTAGTTAGCGATATTTTAATCAAATCATGTAAGAAAGGGATTGTATTTTAAATTTTATTTGAATTCTCAATTCTCGACACTAAGACATCAAATAATTAACTAGGTACCAATTTTGGGCGTTAAAAGGGTGCTAATCCTTCCTCGTACGTAACCGACTCTCGAACTCATTTCTTAGATTTTGTAGACTAAAAATTATCATTTTAAATCTACCCTTTTATTAAAATGATTAAGTTTCGAGGTGACCTAATCACACCTAATAAAAAGGATTAGTGGTGACTCTATTTTCATTTTAAAATAACAAGTCGATTTTTAAAAAAATGTTTCGACAACTTGGCGACTTTACTAGGGATATAATGACAAGAGAGTCGAGCTGCAAGTTGATTACTTTTTGGTCTTTTTGTCAAAAAATGATAATTCGCTCTAAATTGACAGTCATTTCCTCGCATTTCATCATTCATGTTTTATTTTGGTGGTAAATAATGTCTTTGTTATCTCGGATTACATAGCGATTGTATACATCTATTTTATTGGTTCGAAAGTTTCTCTTTGTATGTTTTCACATATTGCATGGCATAATCATTCCATTTTACCTTCTTAAGTGGGAGTAAGAATCTATTCCTTCATGAGGTCTTCACTTTCGTATAGGATAGTGAATCGCTTTTGGGATACATTCGTACTTATATCTTCGTGAGGTATTCACCTCTATACAAACATCGGGCAATGTATTCTCCTAAATTGAACTCGATCCGTAGAAGCCTATAATGGGTGAGGATCGAGGAATATGTCAATTCAAGTACCTTTACTCTAGAACCAAACCATATGTAATGAACTCTAAGAGCCTACCCTAGGTAGAACCATGTCGGACTTTTAGCAGTTACCAGAATAGGTTACAAAGAAGAAATGATTTTAATTGTTATTCTTTGCTCTAATTTTTATTCCAACTTTGTACAAAGTGTATTGACTTGTTTCGTTTTGTTTTGGTTGTGGTTGCATTGCATTTTTATCTTAGAAGAAATGTGTTGATTCATGTTCAATTGCTAAATAAAGAGCTTGCCATAGAAAATGGGTTTCTTGATAAAGTGGAGTACAATGCGACCGTGCAAATATGGTCAAAGAAAAAGATAACAAGAGAAAGGTGACAACCTCTCAGAGGGGCAGGTCAGAGATATGGACCATGTTATGAGCAAAGCTATGGCCCAAATACGAGAAGTGGATGACCACTTATAAACCCTAGCCGTTCAAAGTTTGAAATATAAATTGAAGTCGAATCGGGGCCAAAAATTAGCTTAGCTTCTTGGGAAAGTTAAGGTTTTGAGTGTTAAGGTGAGGTCGTATATGTATCCGCTTTATGTAAAGAAACTTATTTTCTAGTAAAGTTATTCTAATGGAATTAAACTAGAATTAATGTTTTTTTTTTGCATGCATTTTTTCCATTCATTAGCATTACATTTCATTACATGCATTTCGTTACATAAATAGACCATAATTAATCAAATTATGACAGTTACCCTGGAAATTACCAAGAATCTACTAACTGAAAATCGCTACGGTACCCACGATAAAACTAAAGTCATGGATCAAAGGTTAAAAAGACTAGAACAAATTCAGAAGGACATGTAAGACCAGTTGCAAGCGTAGTTGCAGGATAATTTAGCTAAGGTGCAACTAGACATGAATGACCAAATACAACAGTCCCAAAGAAACATATAATAAGCCAATTGACCCAGTTACTGACTAGAGGAGTTAAAAAAGGGAAGAGTACCGCGGTAAACTCTGGGGACGATAACGAAGACCCTACATACCCCTCGGGCTTTACCCCAGCAATACCAGGCTAGCACCTCAGAACCAGAGAATTACCCAATGGGTTAAGGTTCCAACCTTGGAGATAATCCAACCAATCTCGTTGTTCCGGATTTGGACGACATGGCGAAAATGGAGAAGGCGAGAGTAGAACTTCCAAAATAGCTAGAGGAAAAATTCAAAGCTATGGAGAGCGCTGATTACCATTATGGAGTTGGTGCCAATGAGTTGAGTTTGGTCCTGGATCTAGTGCTCTCACCAAAATTTAAAACCATAGAATTCGAGAAGTACAATGGGACTAGTTGCCCTAAGGCCCATATCACGATGTTTTGCTGAAGGACGATGAGCTACGTCAACAACGACCAATTACTAATTCATTGTTTCCAAGATAGTTTGACCAGGTCGGTCGCAAAATGGTACAATCAGTTGAGCTGTGCCAAGATCAATTCATGGAAAGATTTGGCGCAGGCCTTCATGAAGCAATACAATCATGTGACTGATATGACACCCGATAGAATTACGTTGCAGAACATGAAGAAGAAGCAAAATGAAAGCTTTAGGTAATACACACAAAGGTGGAGAGATGTGGCAACACAAGTTTAGCCACCTCTTTTGGAAAAGGAAATGACAATGTTTTTTGTCAACACCTTGAAGGCCTCATTCATCAATCATATGCTAGGTAGTGCAACCAAGAGCTTCTTGAATATAGTTATTTCTAGAGAGATGATTGAGAATGTGATAAGGAGTGAGAAGATAGATGCGAGGAAAAATGCTAAAAGGTCTGCCCTAAGAAAGAAAAAAATGAAGTAAACATTTCGAGCGTATATAATAAGAGTTATTCAAAGTCAGTCATAGTGGTGCAACGACCATGACAGCCAACTATCAAGGCTTTTCGAAGAAAGAATCCAATTCAAGGCCAAGCATAGAAAAACTCTCATTTACGCCTATCCTAATGACATATGGAGAGCTATACCAAAATTTATTTAACGCTCATGTAGTATCGCTATTTTACCTGAAGCCAATGCAACCCCTATTCCCAAAGTGGTATAACGCAAATGCTCAATGCGAATATCACGCGGGGATAATGGGACACTCGACCAAAAATTACACTACCTTCAAGAAACTGGTCAAAAGATTTATCACGATAAGAATTGTAAAGTTTGATGATCCCCTCAAGGCCTAATGTGGCTGGAAATCTACTACCCAGTCACCTAGACCAAGGAGTAAATGCAGTAATTGAAGATAGGAGCAACAGGACCAAAACTAATATTGCGGAGGTAAAATCTTCTTTAAAGTGGGTTTGACAGAAAATGGTAAACGTTGGTTTGATTATTCCAAATTCAGAGAATGTGCCAAAATGAGTAAAGAACTATTGCAACTTTCACGCTGCGGGAGGTCATGAAATCCAAAAGTGTGCAAAGTTTAGAATTCTAGTACAAAGCTTGATGGACAATAAAGAGTTAGAATTATTTGAAGATATCAAGAGTTTGGAAGGGAAAGATGTTTGTGCCTCTAAAGAGGGAACTGAAGAAGAAACCTATCAGGAATTTGTCCCTACATCCCCGGAAGTGTTCTGAACAACTGAACTGTGGAGGAGATCCCTGTAGTTTTTAAAACTATTTCAGAGTAATGCTTAGAACATACATATTGTTTTAAAGCCTGGGAGCAATAGGAATCCTTTTGTGAAAAGACACATGTTCATTATTTTTATTTCAATGAAAACAATGCATTTTTATGTCCTCACTTAGAAAACATTCTAGCATTTTTTTTCATTTCATTCATACTTATACCACACAGTTAATCATTCTTAAATTCATTTGTTCCTTGGGTCTCTTTTTATTCCTATAACAGGTCTTTATATATCAATGATATGAGCGACGTTGCTGTTAACTCGGAGTCTCCTTTTGAGCAGGATATGTGTCCAAAGAAACCTCAAGACTTTGAAGACGATCGAGATTGTAACTTGTCTTCTTATTTGTTAAGGATGGTAGAGTAAGATGAGAAACATATCCTACCTCACAAGGAGTCAGTGGAAATTATGAGCTTAAAGGATGAACAAGAAAAGAAAGAGGTGAAAATTAGAATTTGCATCACTGTAGAAATAAAGCGAGGCCTCGTTGAGTTACTCCAAGAATTCAAAGATGTCTTCACATGGTCATATTAGGATATGCCTGGTCTAAATATTGATATCATGGTACACTAGCTTTCCATAAAGGAAGAATGCAAGTTAGTTCAGCAAAAACTTCAAAAGATGAGGCCAAATGTACTGTTGAAAATAAAAGAAGAGATAAAGAAATAGTTTGACGCTGGCTTCCTACAAGTGGTCAAATATTTGGAGTGGGTAGCCAATATAGTCCCCGTCCCAAAGAAAGATGAGAAAGTGCAAATGTGTGTAGACTATAGAGATTTAAACAAGGCCAGCCCGAAGGATAATTTCTCGTTACCGCACATCGATACTTTAGTAGACAACACGGAAAGTCATTCACTATTCTCTTTCATGGATGGTTTCTCTGAATATAACCAAATAAAGATACATCCAAAAGATATGGAGAAAACCACATTCGTAATAATGTGGGGAACGTTTTGTTATAATGTGATGTCGTTTGGACTGAAAAATACAAGAGCAATATATTAAAGAATCATGGTAACTTTGTTTTATGATATGCTGCACAAAGAAATTGAGGTTTATGTTGATGATATGATCGCAAAATCCTGAACAAAGAAAGAGCATGTGAAATTCTTGAGGAAACTGTTCTTGAGGTTGAGGAAATTCCAACAGAAGCTGAACCTAACAAAATACACTTTCGGGGCCACGTCGTGCAAATTGTTGGGATCTGTAGTTAGCAAGAAAGGGATCGAGATTGACCTGGATAAAGTCAATGCCATATAGGAGTTACCATATTCGCATACTCAAAAAGAGGTTCAGGGTTTCTTAGGGAGATTAAATTACATTGCCCAGTTCATTTCACAACTAACCGAGAAATTTGATCTCATATTCCGTCTTCTTAAGAAACATGATCCAAGTGTTTGGGGTGAGGAATGCCAAAAGACCTTCGACAAGGTTAAACATTATTTGTCTAATGCCTTAATGCTAATGCCACCTAGCCCAGATAAACCACCGATACTATACTTGGTAGTATTTGGAAATTCTATGGGATGCATACTAGGCCAACATAATGAGTCAGGGAGGAAAGAAAAAGCAATCTATTAACTCAGTAAGAAGTTCACTGAATGTGACGCAAAATATTCGCCAATCGAGAAGTTGTGTTGTGCCTTAGTCTGGACCACCTAGAGGCTAAGACAATATATTTTTTATCATACGACTTAACTCATTTCGAAATTGGACCCTTTGAATTCATGATGGAGTCGACCGCATTAAATGGAAGAATGGCTTGACGACAAATTTTGCTCTCCAAATTTGATATAATCTATGTAAGCAGAAGGCAGTAAAGGGGAGTGCAATAACGGATTTCCTAGCTAGCAGAGCTCTAGAGGATTACAAGTCTCTAAATTTTGATTTTCTTAATAAAGATCTAATGTATGTTACAACCACTGAAGAAAGTGCTTTGAAAGAATATCCTTGAAAATTGAATTTTGATGGCGCCTCAAATGCTATGGGTAACGAAATTGAGGCAGTCCTAGTATCCTCAGACGGAGATCGTTATCCTTTCACTAGTAAACTTGATTTCAACTGTACAAATAACATGGAAGAATATAAAGTATGTATCATGAGAATACGACCGGCTATAGAATGCAAGATCAAAGTGCTAGAAGTATACGATTATTTGGTACTAGTAATCTATCAACTCAAGAGTGAATAAGAGACAAGAGATTCCAAGCTGATTAATTATCGAAGGTTGGTTCTCGAGTTAATTAAGGAGTTTGATGACATCACCTTCTGCTATCTCCCACGAGATGAAAATCAGATGGTCGATGCCTTGGCTACCTTAGCCTCCATGGTCAGAGTGAACAAACAAGACAATGTAAAACCTTTCTGGATGAGTATCTATGAGGTTCCAGCCTATTGTTACAACATCGAGGAAGAAGAAAGGGATGATCACCCTTGGTACCATGACATATTGCAATATGTAAAGAATCGTGAATACCCTGAACAGACAACCAAGAATGATAAAAGGACACTAAGAAGGTTAGCCAATGAGTATGTCCTAGATGGGGAGATACTATACAAAAGAAGAAAGGATCAGGTGTTACTGAGATGTGTAGATGTTGTTGAGGCCAAAAAAATCCTAGAAGAAGTCCATGAGGGTGTTTTCGGAACACATGCTAATGGTTTCACAATGCCCAGGCAAATTATGAGATTCGAATATTATTGGTTCATATGGAAGGGGACTGTGTTAATTATGCCAATAGGTGTCATAAATGTCAAATTTATGGGGATAAAATTCATATGCCTCATTCACCTCTCCATATGATGACTTCTCCGTGGCCTTTCTCTATGTGGTTCATGGATGTCATCGGGCCAATCCTGCCAAAGGCTTCCAATGGGCATCAATTCATCTTCATGGTTATTTACTACTTTACCAAGTGGGTAAAAGCCGCTTCTTATGCCAATGTCACAAAGTTGGCAATTAGCAAATTCTTGAAGAAAGAGATCATATGTCGGTATGAAATGCCAAAAAGGATCATATCTAACAACGCATTGAATTTGAACAACAGTACGATAACGAAGGTTTGTGGTCAATTCAAGATCAAACATCACAACTCGTCACCATATCGCCCAAAAATTAATGGTGTAGTAGAAGCAGCTAATAAGAACATTAAGAAGATTGTGGAGAAAATGACAAAGACTTATAAATATTAGCATGAAAACTTACCATCCGCCCTCTATGCTTATCAAACATCCGTCAGAACCTCCACTGGAGCAACACATTTCTCATTGGTTTATGGAATGGAGGCGGTTTTACCCATTGAAGTTGAGATTTCTTCTATCTGAGTTTTATTATAATTAAAGTTAGATGAAGTAGAATGGATCAAATCTCAATATGATTAGTTGAACTTGATCGAAAAGAAAAGGATGAAAGCTATCTGTCATGATCAAATGTACCAAAAACGAATGATGTGATCTTATGACAAAAATGTTCGCCCCAAAGAATTTCATGAGGAGGACCCAGTGTTGAAAAAGATCCTTCTCATGTAAAAGGACTTCAGAGGAAAATGGATGTCGAATTAGGAAGGGTCTTATGTGATAAAGAAATCATTTTCTCGATGAGCATTAATTCTAACCGAGATGGATGGAAAAGATCTGCCCAATCCTGTGAATTCAGATTCATTCAATAAATACTTTGCCTAAAAAAAGAAAGAGGACAAGATGAAATTTTCTAAATAGTATAGGGACTTGAAATAGGACCACTAGTTAGAAATAACCAAATTTGAAAGTTGGAAAGATCCTAAAACAAATAGCCCAAATTGCGGCTATCTCTTCGAGTTTTCTCTCAAAGATATTAGACCTGAATGGAAGGCGTGGTAACACATCAGTGATAAAACTAGGACGAACTACAAGCAATATTGACCTAAATGTTAAAAGAAAAAAAACCATTCTAAAAAAGGACATGTTACATTCATATGGATCTAGATAGGAGCACTTGATTCATTCTAATCATAACATCCTAATTGCTTGGCAAAATATAAGCCTATGAAATAGATCCTACAGGTCATGTTCCCTAGAGAACGGTGCAACAATTCAGTGAAATAGTGACTCCCATATCCCTAAAGATGCAGTAGATCAGATCAAAGTTACAATGGTGAATCTTATCTCCCTGAAGTTGCAATAGAGTAAGATGAAGCTACAAATCCTATACCCTTGAAGTTGCAGTGGGTTGAAAGGAATTTACAATAACAAATCTTATCTCCCTGAAATTGCAATTGAGAAAGATGAAGCTACAAATCCTATACCCCTGAAGTTGCAGTAGGTCAGCTTGAAGCTATAATAGCGAATCTTATCTCCCTGAAGTTGCAGTGGAGCAAGATGAAGCTACAAATCTTATACCCCTGAAGTTGCAATGGGTTGGAATGAAGCTACAATAATGAATCTTGTCCCCCTAAAGTTATAGTGGAGCAAGATTAAGCTACAAATCCTATACCCCTGAAGTTGCAGTGGGTTAGAATGAAGCTACCATAGCAAATCTTATCTCCCTGAAGTTGAAGTAGAGCAAGATAAAGATATAAATCCTATACCCCTGAAGTTGCAATAGGTTAGAATGAAATTACAATGGCAAACCTTATCTCCCTGAAGTTACATTAGAGCAAGATGAAGCTACAAATCCTATATCCCTAAAGTTGCAGTGGAATGAATTAAAACTACAACAACAAATATTATCTCTTTGAAGTTGCAATGGAGCAAGATGAAACTATAACACTAAATCATGCCTTCCTAAAGTTGTAGCGAAGCGAATACAATGAAGTAGAGTAGCCAATGGGTTCAAATAATGAACTACTTGAAAAAGATGAGCACCAAAGAAGTCAAGATTTAGCGGGACCGAATAGAATTGGTCCTCTTATAAGGTCTTTGCTCTCTTCCTGTTACATAACAATAAGCAAAGAGGGGCAGCTGTAACAAGCCAAATTCGTCTGGGCCAAACCCAAAAAAAAACAAACTAAAAAATAGTTAAAATAAAAAAAAAATAAAAGTCCATTAACAGTCCAAATTACAAGCCTAGGACCTAATCTACTAACCTAAACCCTAAAGCCCAATAACCCAATAGCCGAAAGCCTACAAGCCCAAAACCTAAACAAACAAACCAAAAACCCTAAGTCCCATTTAGCATCGCTCCCTCGCCACGTCAGCAGACATGCCATTTGAGGCCTGACACTTCTTCGTCCTTGCCACCACCACTTGCAAAAATAGAGAAAAAGAGGCAAAGAGTAGAGAAAATAATAAAAATATAATATTATTTTGTAATATATTTCTGCTATAAAAGCTGAAAATGGGTTGTAACAAAAAAAAAAGAGATTCAACAGAGAATACAAAAAGAAAAAAAACAAGTTTAAATAATGTAGTTTTTTTTATTTTATTTGCCTTTTTAAATTTCGAAAAAAATATAAAAAAAGAAAAAAAAACAACAAAAGATTCAAGTTTTTTACCTGTAATACTCGCACCATCATAATGCCCCTGTCTCTGACTCAAGAAGCCTTAAAATCCTTTAGGGTTCCGTCGAGGGCCTCATCGGAAAATTGGAGAAACTGAAAGGTTTCTTTGCTCTCACCCGAACTTTGGCTAAGTTTTTGGCGATTTTAACCCCAGATCTGTGCTCCATGTGACAAGAGGGGCAAAAAGGGTTTTTTAGAAATTTTTGACCATCGGAGGTGATGGTTGCCATCGCCGATGATCGGTGCTCGTGGCGGACGTGCAACGGCCCTATAGCCGGAGGGAAGGGAAGCTTTGAGAGAAAAAAACGGAAGAAGAGGTTTTTTTAAAACATGTCGAAAAATTATTTTTTTTAGTTTTTTTACTTGTATAGGGGCATTATGCGACGTCATTTTGGGGCGTAGCTTAAAATGTCTAAATGACGTCCTTTTGGGGCCGACTCGAATATCCGACCTGACCCCTCCCAAGATCTGCGTGTTTTTTAAGGGATGGGCTATTTACTGTTTTGGCCCTTCCACTTTTTTGCCTCTTTTTAATTTCGTCCTGCATCTTTTTATTCTATTTTATTTTTACCCCTTTTATTTTATTCTTGTGCAAGTTAGTCCATTGACCCACTGTAGACCCACTGAGGGACTGACACGTCTAAATATGATTGGGATAATTACCTTCTGAGTCTCTGTACCTTTCTATCCCATTTTAATTTAATCATTTATGTTCTGTTTCCTTATAATTTAGGCTATAAATTTTGTTATATTTTCAATTTAGTCCTTTATTTCCCTTTTCTTTTCTTTTCTTTTTTGCAATTCATGCTTTAATTTTTAAAAATTTTAATTCAGTCCTTTAGTTATTAAAGTTAGCCCTTTATTCCTTTTTTTAATTTCTAGAATTTATAATGTATGTTATCTACATTTTTCCCATGAATTTCCGATTATTTTATTTTGGTCATTTATTTTAACTATTGATACTATTAATACTATTAAGTGATTATCGTTGCTAATTAATATTATTTTTTAAAATTTGCTCAAATATTAATATTTTATGTAATTATATAATTATCATATATTTTTATATTATTTCATTATTATTATCATTATTATCATATAGTATTATTAATTGAATATTTTTATTGTTATTATTATTTCTTATTATTGTATTCACTATAGTATTGTCAATTTATTTTATTATTTATGTTGTTATTTTGTTAATATCATAATTTTTCCATCATTGTGCATTGTAACTATGTCTACATACATTCATCCGCTTTTCGGCCAAGCGCATAAAAATAAATAATTAAAACCGAGGCAATGTTTGTTATTTTTGGGATTTGAGGAGTCGTGCTTGTAACTTACGGAGTATGGCCTCCTTCTAGAATTGAAATAACTAAACATCCTATTTAAAATTCAAGACACGTAGGACTTAGGTAATAATCAAATGACGAGTATTTTTGTTTTCGAGGATTCAAGATATCGTGCCCTAACTTACGGGACATGATCTTTTTTTCTTGGTTAACTTGAAATAAGAAGGCCCTTTCCATAAAATTTAATTTAGTTAGTGATATTTTAATCAAATCATGCAAGAAGGGGATCGTATTTTAAATTTTCCTTGAATTCTCAATTCTCGACACTAAGACATAAAGTAATCAACTAGGTACCAATTTTGGGCGTTATGAGGGTGCTAATCCTTCCTCGTACGTAACTGAATCCCGAACCCATTTCTTGGATTTCGTAGACCAAAAATTATCATTTTAAATCTACACCTTTTATTAAAATGATTAAGTTTCGAGGTGACCCGATCACACCTAATAAAAAGGATTGGTGGCGAATCCATTTTCATTTTAAAATAACAAGTTGATTTCCAAAAAGGTTTTGACAATGTTACTAATTTTTTAAGATGATTGAGTTGTTTAGATCAACCAAAAGTAACCAAAGATTGAAATAGTAACAACTTGATCGTCGCCAAACTTGTGAATGTTTGATTAGAGAATACCACACCAAAAATATATAAAATTAAGTAAGCGGTGTTCACAAGTATACGAGTCAAATTGTAATATAGATGTGTACAACGAAAACAGGGAAATATTCCGAGATCATATCCAAGGGACGACGAATTAAATCAGAAATCTACTTCTGCAATAACAAGTCTAAACAGTAGTAATTAAAACTTATATTACAATAAACAATAAAATAGATAACAAGCATAAACTAAATTAAATAAACAAAAAATAGACAAACAACTAAATCAGGTTAACAAACAAAAGATTAACTCATTTCAATGGTTGTAGTTAAATATAAAATTTGGGTTTAAATGGAGTTAACTAGTATTACCTCCCGACTTCTACTAATTAATTAATCAACAGGTAGTTGCTTATCCCCCGACCTCACTTTCCCCACTGGGATAAACTACGATTTACTTGGTAAATTTATTTCCCGGCCTCGTTTAACCTAAATTACCTCCTAGGGTTGTCAATCCCAGGCTTTAGGCACACATAGTTTAAAACCAGTTAATTCTTGTGGGAAACTCACATTCCTCCGTTAACTACTCCCACATCCACTCGTTAATCTCCCTAGAGAATTAGCCTCTCATGGATCTATATTCCATAACTCTTAGATTTAATTCAAACATGAAGAAGAACACAAATAAATTAAAGTAAGAGAAATGGTAAGAAATTTCTCAATTGATTGAATCGGATGTGCTCAGAGTTGCATAATCTATTGACAATTAATTTATCTTGATGTTTGCAAAAGAACAATAAAAGAAAACTGATGAATACTTCAATAGAAAAGAATTAGGTTCAAACCAAACCTACTCAAAAAGAACAAAGTATGTACAAACAGAAAATAAAACGAACTAAATCTTAAATATACTAACTATGGCTCCTAAAGGCTTGCTTACATATTAGCAATAACATTTCTATTTATAATGATGTTTAGAAATCCAAATTAGGTCTATTACAGACCCTAATCTCGAAAATGATTGATTGCACGAACGGTTTTAGCCATTCCTATACTTGTCTCCCATGTTCAGACCTGTGTTGCAACATCGATTTCTTGAGCTTGGAGCTTTGATTTCACATGTTAGGTCTCGGGAAACTTGTACTACACTCGAGTGTTGTCCATAAGGCTGCCGGGTTGCTAAATACTCATCCTACACACTTAATAAAATATATTTAAACTACTTAAGACCCGAATTGGCCTAATAGGTCAATTAACATCAATTCTTGCGTAAAAACGCTTATTTTTCACATAATTGAATCTAAACTACAAAAGGTGAAAATAAGACAATTAAACATAAAAAACCCAAAAAAACAAGCTCCCTAAGTGTCGAAATGTACTAAAACTACCACTACATTTGAAGTTAGGTGAGTTGAATCTCTATCTACACTTGTTAATTTCTTAAGTCAATTATTATTTAATTAAATTAATAAATTATATAATAAAATATCAAAATTCTTATTTAAGTATACAATTGAATTAAAATCCTTAAAAATTATTTAAATTGAATATTGATTAATTTTTGTGGCTTGTTTTCGATTTCCTTTAACAAATTCTATTTTTGTTTGGTTAAGAAAAGCAGTAATGTGTTTAAATAAAAACAAAAAGATTATTAGTTAAAGAATCTAGTTAGTAGATAAAATTAATTTGATAATGTAGTAAAACACTTAAACAGTTAAACTGCTTTTGTAAATTCTTTAACTTTAGTTTCAACAACGTAAAACAATTATTACATATGAACCTGCTTTCCCGGTTACTTACATTGGTTACTTTAAACTAAAAAAGGAAGAAAATAAAAACGCCATTAACAAGCTAAATTCAGTCCTGTTATAACGAAATCTAGCATTTTCCCCATTAATATAAATCTGATTTGATTCTCTGTATGCAAAAATAAAGCGTAAAATCTTCATTTGGTTCTTATTATCCAATAAATTTGTTGCACGATTTGTGTTTCCAAGAACATAATCAAGAAGCGGGAAAATGGACGACAGCTGTGCTGTATGTGCTGAAACTTTAGAATGGGTTGCCTACGGCGCCTGCGGTCACCGGGACGTGTGCTCCAACTGCGTCGCTCGTCTCCGCTTCATCTGCAACAATCGCCGCTGCTGCATCTGCAAGACTGAGTCCGATGTCATCTTCGTCACTAAGGTTAGAAGAGTCGAATGATCGTAATCGTAGCGTTAGATAACGAAATTAAAGCAAAGTTATGTATATATATTCTGGTTTTTCTTTCCAGTCTTTAGGGGATTACACGAGCTTGGTCAATGACTTCTCTGTATTGCCATATGATGTAAGAGAAGGACGGATGGGTTCGTACTGGTACCATGAGGATACGCAAGCCTTTTTCGATGATGTTGATCACTACAAAATGATCAAGGCAATGTGCAAGCTTTCATGTACTGTATGTGACAAGATGGAGGATCGATCCAATGATGGGATGAAGCGACGGGTGCAGTTTAGGAACATTGAACAGTTGAAAAATCATTTGATTCATAGGCATAGACGGGCTATGTGCAGCCTATGTTTGGCAGGACGGAAGGTAAGGTTAATATGACCATTGTTTAGCATTATTTATAGCTGTTTGCATGCACTGAATCATTGATTATCTCACTGGTTTCTCTGGACTGTGTGTAATTGTAGGTGTTTATATGTGAACAAAAACTGTATACAAGAGCACAGTTGAATCAACATATAAACACTGGTAACTCTGAGGTGGATGGGACCGAGAGTGAGAGAGGTGGATTCATGGGGCATCCAAAGTGTGTGTTCTGCAACACCACATTCTATGGGGAAAGTGAGTTATACTCCCACATGTCCATAGAGCATTATACATGTCATATATGTCAAAGGTACTGAGTTATTGATCCTGGTAGCAGTTTTAGGACACGAGTTAAAACAAGTGGACTTCGAACTTACTTTTTGCTTGTTGAATGTTCAATGCAGGCGGCATCCAGGACATAATAAATATTACAAGAATTATGATGATCTCGAGGTAAGATGACCTTCCATATTTCTTATGCTTTTATTTATTCTTAAATGGAAGAATGAAAATTGTCTACCGCAGATCCATTTTCGCCTAGATCATTACCTATGTGAGGATGAGGTTTGCCTTGCCAAAAAGTTTATTGTCTTTAAGTCTGTAGCTGACCTAAAGGTAACTTCTTGGGGGCATTTAAATGTTGTTTTTCTTTTTTGATTATTTGTGTATTTCCTTAGTATAGTTCACCTTTCTCTTTTCCATATATGCTAAGTTCTTGTATTTTCAATTTTATCCTTTCAGAGGCATAATACCAGTGAACATGGAGGTCGCATGTTTCGTGCACGGTGTAATACTGCTTTACAAGTATGTATCATCCTTCTAAGTAATAGACTCCAGATTAGTTTGATTTTACCGTAATTCATTCACTGGTAAGCGTTCATTTGTAGATGGCTTGTTGACTTATTTGATGTTTTGTTAATTGGTCGTACATTTTCAGATACCGACCAGCTCTCAACATCATCGAAATAATGAAGATAATCGTTATGGAAGGGGGCGAACGGTTCGAGGTCAACCATCTGATAATGACTATCAACTTTCAATGGCCATTGAGGCAAGTTTGAGGACAGCCAATGTGCCCTCAGCGTCATCTACTGTGCAGGTTGCCTCTGCTCATGGGGACACAAATGATGTTCATCCTTTTGAATCATTATCTACAACAGATCCGGAATCATCTTCAAGATATCTTCAAGCATTGGGGGCAGGCTCTAGGGGTGCACCTTTTCAAGCATCTTCTTTTCCTCCACTTCCCATGGTTCCCAGCACCATTCGACAAAAATCTAAACAGGGCTCAGAAGATAACACCAAGCAAGCTCATCTACCATGCCAGAAGAACAAGAATGAAAAGTCTTTTAGTTTAGTTCAGGAATGGGCCATGCAAGCATCAAGTAGTTCAAGTCAGATTACTAAAACAACAAATATTGCAGCCGTGGCATCACCTGTTACAGGTAAGGGAGTTGCAGAATTGAGCTATACAAGTTCAAGTCATGCACAGGCTCAGACTCAATCCACAACAGCAGATATATTAACAGAATCTGGCTCTGGAATGAGCTCAGGCAATGTAAGTATGATTAGCCACTCTTCATCAGCTCCAAATCATGCTAATGGTGGAAACCCTGAGTCAGAACCATTGGTTTCTGGGTTTCCTCCGGTTTGTGGAGCACAAAGGCACAAGCATTCTTCAAGCAGCCGGGTTCTGAGGATTGTAGAAGAAGTTCATATGACCAACAAATCTTTGGCTGAAAAGATGATGAGATGCTCTTGAATATGATGAACAAAAATACACTGGCTTTTAAAGAAATATCTAGACAGTAGACATTTGGCTTGGCACACCTTTTTCAAAAGCAGACACAGTTAACTGACGCCTATAATGCTAATTTAGAAAGTAATGACACAGTTAACTGACGCCTATAATGCTAATTTAGAAAGTAATGTCCTGCAACTGAAAGGCGGGGCTGATGGCAGTGTCAAGCTGACATATAATAATGTCTTTTAGAAAGGGAACGGGAAGTCACTGTATACCGCAGGCTGTAATTCAAAGGTTAGCCTGGCTGATAGTATTGTGTATAGTGTTCCATTAATGGTCTGATGTTTTTTTAGTGAGTTACACGGATTCTAGTCGAGTCGGGTTTTATTATTTTAGCCATTTTGGATGATACATTTTGTCCAACATGGTTATTATGAGGGTAAGAAGAATCGTTGTGGAGTCTAGACATCGCTCCAGTGTGTAAATATACTGTAAATACCTTCATTCTGACGGACACACACAACACTAGTTGCCTTTTATAATTGGTTAATTTGTTTAGCCGGTTGTAACAAAAATATAGGAATACATTTTTGGCTGTATTATTATTATTATTTATGAGCATTGGATTAGATATTTTTGTGTGACAAATTATAGACTAAAAATTTAAAGCTTAAAATATGCTCTAAATCTCTTTATATTTTGCACTCTTGGAATTTAATTTTTTCACTTTTATCTTCAAAATTTAGTCTATTTTCAAATTTAAAAATTCAGGAATTTTCTATTAAATTCATTTATGTGACATTTTAAAATTAAAAGAAATCACTTAGTAATGATGTAACAAAAGAATTGAGTTGAAATTGTTGATGTGAACTCTTTTTTTTTTAAAGATCATTTGAGTTCGTCATGATGAAATAAATATTTTTTGGGGAATAGTGTTCTTTAAAAATGACTTAGCATTATAATTGAAATAGTTAACAATGTTAACTATTTAGACTAACTAATTACATAAAATAGAGGGCTAAATTATGTTAAAATTAAATTACATGTAGCTAATCCAAGTTTCAACATAGCATAGGGTTCAAACTTGAAATTTAACCATTGTCTTATAATGTCAAAAAAGGCAAGGCAAACCTAAAAGAAGTGTAGTCTCTAAGTCCTTAGAGTATTCAAATTATATATAACCACGTTAAATTTTAATAAAAAATTAACAATATTAATCATTTGTATTAAGTAATAACATTATAAAAATGTAAGGACCAAATTGTGTTAGAAATTAAAGTATAGAGATTATATCCCAAATTTATGCATAATAGAGAGACTAAAATTAAAATTTAACATTTTATTGTAATGTAAAGAAAAAAAAGAATCGCACATGTGTCAACAAAGGAAGGACCTAATTAAATGAAATTAATATATATCCCACATATAATTATAATAAAAAGGATAAGAACTGAATTTAACCATTTATGCAACACCCCTTAGCCTGTTAGGAAGACATGGTGCATACCCATCAGCCAAACAGTTCGCCCAACGAACTAGGGTGATATTAACAGATTCAAAACCCTTGACTTGTTTCGATGTTTGAGGAAAACCAATTATAAGGATTTTCCTTTATGTCAAAATCGTTAATCATTTCTCTTAAAGGTAGAACATCTTTAAAGAGAGTAATAAGAATTACTAAACGACTCATTAATTAGGTTTCACCATTAAAGGTGAATACACTTAGGAAAAGGAAATTTTGAAAATGGCGAATTAGGGGGGATTTGGCAATCACAAATATAAATATAATCAGGGCCGTTTACACTTCGTAAAACAAAACAAAATACATTCGTGAAGAAAAAACACAATTTAAATGCTAATTGTGCGAGTATGCCTTTCGCCGAACAGCCATGCATGATACAAAACAGATCAGTAGCTCACTTATAGACGTAACTCTAGCGTAATCCCCTCTCTACAGATATTCTTCTACTACTCAAATGCCTAAGAAAAAAAGGTAACGAAGTAAGTTCATTTGAACTTTGTAAGTTCCTCATTAACACAACACGATTATCATGTTACCCCTGATTGAATCAAAGATAAAGACATTTTCAAAACTCTGCCCTACAATAACGTTATGCCGGTCTACCAATACAGTCTACTAGTGCACACATCACAACTACAACGCAAAATTCTTAATGGACACGTGCTAGTAAATCATGCATACTTCTCTCAATCATATATGTATACTTGTGACCCAAGCTTGTGCTAGCCTCAGACCCATAAATCAGAAATCAGAATCGCATATCTTTATTTCATTCCTTGTCATATTGAACACGTGTTCTCCCGTAAGGTCGGGCCGTGATTTGTAAGTCCATTTTGCAATAAAGCTGCCCTACCGGAGACATCACAAATAAGGTTTCTTTCCATATTTTCACATATTGCAGATAGTTTGTTACTAAGCTAGCACACAAGGTAGGTATTAACTGTGACCATGGCCATGAACACACAATATTGACTCATTATTACACAACACATCGACATATTTTCAGCAAAGGCAATTTACTTTACACGACTCCATGTCATAGAGTTTTTAAAACCCGAAAGAAGTAAAAAAGAAACTAACCAAAACCTGCAAGATAAAATCTACTCTATTGGTCATTTGCCTCAATCGTTAGGACCTTCTCTAGCTTCTTAGGCTAGATGAAAAAAATCATAATTATCAGACCCCTTTATGTACTATAAATTGATCATGCATGTATTAGAGCAAAGACATATATCCCCTCGGCGACATTCTAAGGGTTTCCTAGAAATTACCAGTCTGCTAGTACTTTTCAATGGTGTTTGACAAGCTTCTAGATATTTTCCTCGTATCCTCTAGAGAAGATAACTCAAAAGAAATTCCTTAAGAACATAGGAGAGAACACAGAAAGAAAAGAAAAAAAAGTAAAACATACTAGTTATCGACACCCTCTTATAGCACAGATAGCAGAAATAAGCTTCGTGGGAAGGTCTGAAACTCCACTACCGACCTTGAATTCAGAGGCTAAGCTTACCTAATAAGATTTGAAATATAACCCCTTTCCAAAAATAACTACTACCACTATGAATAAGAATGTTATTTCTTATTTTGTTTATATACTTGAGTCATTTAATTTATGCCATGGTAGGCTCGAACATGTTAATTATGATACTTTACATAGATTATTTAATTTAGAGCACATTCTTTTATTTCACATTAATTATAAACATAGATGTGAAACTTGTGTTGAGGCAAAATTAACAAAGTCTTCATTTCAAACTGTTGAAAGAATCACAGAACCACTTGATCTAATACATAGCCATGTTTGTGACTTAAAGTTTGTTCAAACGAGAGGAGGGAATAAATATTTTATTACATTCAGTAATGATAGCACAAAATATTGCTACGTATATTTGTTTAAGAGCAAAGACGAAGCTATAGAGAAATATATTCTCTACAAGCAGAAAGTTGAAAACCAACTTAATAAAAAGATTAAGAAGGTGAGAAGTGATCGTGGTGGTGAATATGTTGAACCATTTGAATATTGTACACAACATTACATTATTCATGAAGTAACACCATTATTCATGAAGTAACACCATCATACTCTCCTCAATCAAATGGAGTAGTAGCCGGACGGAAAAATTGAACTCTAAAGAAAATGATGAATACCTTGCTAGAAAGCTCTAGGTTATCATAGGAAATATGGGGGGAAGCTTTTCTATGAACTAATTACCTTTTAAATAAGGTGCCCACAAGAAAAGGGACATGACACCATATGAGTTATGGAAAGGTAGAAAACCATTCTACAACCACTTGAAAATGTGGGGGTGTCTTGCTAACGTAATGTATAATGGTAAGTCAAGACATATGCGTCGTCGACACGATATCGTTAAACAAATAATCTCAAACGGAGTTATCTCTATTGATTTTGTAAAATTAAAAGATAACATTGCAGATCCGCTAACTAAAAGCTTAAATTGAGATCATGTTGATAAAACATCAAAAGGACAACCTACTTGCATAGACCTGTGAGGTCACTGTGGGGTTATTATCCCAAGTCCATTCTTATGATGTAAATAATGACTAAAAATGGGACAGGTTAAACAATGATTTTGATGATCGTTGAGTGTTTCGGTGAGATGAGCAACATAAGTCACCTATGTGAAAGTGAAGTGGGGCCGCTTCGAGGAGACTATTTGAGCATAGTTCTCTCAAACTCTTGCAGAACCAGGAGGTGTTCACGACTATATGAACATAGCCATGAGAAACCTTGCCAGAGAGGTAGTTGTGTGAGGTATATCATCGTTTACACAAAAGGCAGAAAAGTTCAAGGACATTGCGTCTATTGGTCAACTAGGAAAGTAAATATACTTTCACAAGGGAATGTTCAAGGGTGAATGCCTACCTATCCTATGCAACTATCGATCATAGATTCTATCATCACATCGAGTTAATATTTTTCGTTAAAACTATCAATTTTTCATTCATGTGGGGGATTGTTGGAAAAAAATTATATTTTGGAAACTTTGAGGCATATTCTCAATTGGTAAAGGTGGAGAGTTGAATCATAAAATTATGATTTTATATTCTACTCCATGAGACCTTTACAACTGTATATCATATGCCCAAAATGGTTGAGTGATGAATGAGAAATTGATGCTCAAAGTAAGCTACTTGTGAATTATGTTGAGAAAAATGAAAAGCTTAGATCCCACATTAGTTAAATACCAAATGTGAGATATGTATATATATATATGAGAACCCACTTGAAAGGTTATTGAATGACTAAGCTTGAAACACTGCCTCGTCACAGGGGGTGCAGGTCCAAACCCGCCAAGGTTGGGGGCACACCTGCACGATGTGGGTGACGCGAAATGTTCAGACCGGTCGGGCCTGTAGATATTTTAGCCTAATACATATTTTATTTTTCTCAGCAGATATTATATAGAACCTGTATTAAGAGGAAAAAAATATTTCGATTTGATTTTATTCCAGTTAGATTGATTTTCAATTTGATTTGATTTTATTCAAATTGATTTAAAGGCTTCTTTAATGGAAAGATTTGTATCTTTATAAATGGAAATTTTCAAAATTCCTCCATATTGAATGCCTATAAAAGCCTAAAGAATACTGCAAAATTCTTTAGACAGAGAAATAACGAATTTTTCACTCTAAAACATTCTTTTCTATTTCCTCTCCAAATTTTCAAACATTTTGATGATAGAAGAAGACAAGGTTTGTTCGCTGATCACTGCAAAGGTACTACTGCAGTCATCATTTTGTTGATGTATCATGGGAGACAATCGACTAATGTTTCTCCAAGTACCATAGGAGCGGCCGAATCTGTCTTAAGGAAGCTGTGAAAACAGGCCTCAACATCTAGTAAAACTCGATTCCCTTTTTCGATTTTTAGTTTTCCAAAATCTTATTTATTTAACTGTTCTCAAATCTGATGTTTTAAATAAATATAAATATTTATTTAATGTGCTTTATTTAAATTTAGTGTTTTTACATAAATATAAATGTTTGTTTATATTAATTTGTTTTATTTGTTTATATAATTATTTATATTTGACTTGGATGAAAAAGTCTTTTATTCCTTGGATGAAAAAGTCTGAGATGATAAATTCAAGTTAAAACAAAGAAAACAAGCAATAAAAGAGAGCAAAACGAAATGAAAATAAGCAAATTTATTTGAGAAATAATCTTGTAAACATGGCTACTCTATTTGGCTTCTTTATTTAAAGATTTAAATTCACTAAATCAATTTTCACATATCTCTCCATGAAACACAATATGTTTACCATTATTAACTAAAATGAAATAAACAAATTGTTAGACAAAACACAAACAAATATAATTATTCTGCTATTTATGGTAGGTTAGGAGGGATTATAAGTAGCCTTAAACATTGTGTAAAAAAATATCAAAACTTATAATGTGATTATTTTAAAAAATATTTACAAAAAGGCATAGATAACTTTTAAGGTAATTTCAACCCACCCTCATCGCTAGGGTGTAAATAGGTTGGATTGGGCTTGGCCAAGGTCTAGTAAAAATTTTTAAGTTGAAGCATGTTTCGGAGTCGTTTTGGTCTACTTAAAAAACTTATTTCACTATTTAAAAAATAATAAAATAATAAAATTTATACTTTTAATTATATTTTATATATATTTATAATTAAATTAAATTTTTAAAAAATAATTTTTACTATTTAACAAAGTGTGAAAATCTTTATCCAAGTCTAATCTGACAAGGCCAGGTGAGTTACCCGACCCTTAAATAGGTCTAATCAACACGAACAATGAAAATATCTCCATTGGTTTGACCCAGAGAAACAAACCAGTGTCAGCTCAGCTATGGACATTTGTGTCTTCGTCATTTTGAGGGAAGGTCAAATTTTTCAAGAGAAGTTTACGAAGTGTTGTTCGTTAAAAGTTGAAAGATCCTTCAACAAATTAGTATTGTCTTTGATAAAATTTTATTTTATTATAATTTATGTGAAAGTTGGAAATAATAAATTTATAAAATGAGCTTGAAAAAACATTGTATTATAATATATAAGACATTTTTTGTTTTGAGCACTATCACGAATGCTAGCTAACTAGCTTATATTAAAAACTAATATTTTGAGTACAAGTAGTATATCGAAAATAATCGGTCTAGGAATATTCCCACAAACTACAACATACTATTGGAAAAAAAGAAACTATAAAATACGTTTGAAATAGCAAAGGTGTTGTTGGCATGGAAGAAAGGGCTAGACTTTGGCGATGGTGAAAAGGATGAAAAAGAAGTTTTACTTTAGGTTGAATGAACGAAAGAAGAGTAATAGGGTTTGGCCATTGCCAATCCAGAGAGACTAATTGCAGTGAACGTAGATCAAACACATTCAAATTGAGCTATATATCCTCAACATCATGAAAAAGTCTAAAACGAAAATAAAAGAGAACAAAGAAAAAGTTTGAAAAAGTCTGAGATGATAAATTCAAGTTAAAACAAAGAAAACAAGGAATAAAAGACTAAATTTAATATAAACAAAGAAAAAGTCAAATATAAATAATTATATAAACAAATAAAACAAATTAATATAAACAAACATTTATATTTATGTAAAAACACTAAATTTAAATAAAGCACATTAAATAAATATTTATATTTATTTAAAACACTCGAACTCATGTCCTCCTACATTAACAAAATACCCAATCCAATTAAACTAATACTCAATCAACTTTTGCAAATTTAACATAAATACAATAAATACATTGAATCTAACCCACATCATCAGCCTTCCACGTTTATGTTTTCACTCTTACCACGTTGTCTAAATAATGTTTTTATCATTTATATAAAATTTTAATTATTTAAATAAATTTTATTATATAAAATATTTTTAACTTAAATTATGTATGTATTTGAAAAGTCATAAAATCAATTATTTTTAAAACATGCATATTTCTATAATAGGGTTCATTATAAGAATGAAGTTGGTTGTAAAAATCATTATTTTATTTTTATTTTTACTCTTTGCATCAACTTTTCATCTATAATAGAATAGTCATAAAATAAAATAAAAAAATTTTAGTTAAAAATATTATTTTAATAAAATATTTAAATTTTATATGAAAAATATACTAATCATAAACTTTAAATGAAAAAATCCTTAATAAATGTAATTATATTCATAAATTTTATTTAAATTATGATCTAAATTCACTAATTAATATTATTAATATATTATAATTTCAATTTGAAAATTAAAAATCAAATATAATCTAAATCTAAATTGTTATTATAGGTGTGGCAAAAGCTACCGTACAACAATCACTTTTTTATAATATTCGAAATTCTTACAATGTTTATAAGCATAATTAAGATGTAATTAAAATATTTAATTTAATGAAATCGAGTAATTATAATTACCTAAACATTACACAACTATATTCAAATTAAATACTAAACCAATCTCTAAAAGTTCGATTAAATCGGTTAACACTAATAAAATGGTCACTTCTCGAATTTCTAACTTATTGACCCGGGGGGGACAACCCCATGTGAGAAATACCTGGTCTAAGTTTCCTCCTTGTCTCCTTAAAAAGTTAAAAACAACAGTCCACTCTTCAATATTTTCATACTGGCATGATCACATTTTAAGCCCCCAACCTATGTAAAAAAATCAATTTAACCTTTTTTTTTCTTTGCATTTTATTTAGCCTTCATACTTTTACAACTTGTTTGGCTGGCAAAAATAGCCAACTCATTCAGGCCTGATTCATAAAACAATAGTAATTCAAATATTTAGTTCATCGTCTTTTTATTAATTGGAATAATCTATTGCAGGCAATTATGAAGGTGGCCTGAATAGGCACTTGACGCTCTGCCATTAGAATCTGTTGGAAAAATATGATTTTTGGATCTTTGAGCCATATTTTCCATTGGTAAATGAGAAGTTTTGAATCATAAATTTATGATTTTATATTTTATCCCATAAGACCTTTACAACAAGATATTATATCCTTAAAATGGTTGAGTGATGAATGAGAAATTATCTGCTTTAGTGGTTAAGTGTTCTAGGTGTATGTGTGAGGTTTTGGGTTCAATTCTCACTTTTGACAATTTTTGTTATTTTTTATTTGAGTCTTACCCTTGTTGAGTGGACTTACATGAAATTTTCTATTAATCCATCTTAGAATGAGCTTACTGGTTCGAGTGGTAAGGGAGTTAGAGTGTTGCAGTCTTGTGTTTGAATCTTTACGCGAGCATGGATATTATTTTTGCTCAATTGTATGAGAGAGTTTCGGTGGAGTTGGAATTTTGAGTTAGTAGGATAGTGGGGAGGAATTTGAGGGATTGCTAGGATATTTTTTTAATTTTATTTTTTCAAAATTCCTCTCTTTCCAGGAACACTGATGTCAAATTTTCTTTTGTTTTCCTCTGTTCTTTTATTCATCACTTTTTTTTGTTACTTCCTCTATTTTGCTTCGACCCGTCAACGAATCTTTGTATTTTGCTGTTCTATTTTCTTTCGATTGTTCGGTAAGTGGGGTTCTAACGCTTCTGTAGTTTTTTTTCCAAATTGCCGGTTGTAGCCTTATTTTTCTATTTTGGCAGCGGTGAATCGTGAAGTGAGAGGCTCTCCTCTTGTGGATTTGTAGTCGAAATCATTCGAGGTGTTGGGGTAAGTGATGAACGTTTGAATCGAACTTTTTTTGGTTTCGTGGTTTCGGATTAATCATAAACTAAGACTGATTTTGGAGTTTGGTTTGTTAATTTTAGGTTCTAGTGACCTCGGGTGTGTTTTTGCATCAAAATCGAAACAGGTGTGTACTCGAAATGCAGAAAACTAAACTTCGATAAAAGCTAAAAAACTGTTCTGTCGACACCGCACGGGCGTATGGTCGCTCGTGCAGTTGGTCGTATGCGAGACATGACCGTGTGATTGACGAGGGCATGGTCATGTGCAAGACAAGGCTGTGTGGGCCACACAGGCTAGGCCAAGTTGGGCATGTGGGCCACACGGGCAAGGCCAATCTGGGCGTGTGGGCCACACGGGCGTGTGGGCCCACATGGGCATGTGAGCCTAAATTTTTAAAATTTTTCCTAGGGTTGCACGGGTCGTTCCGATCGACTGTGAGCCTACTGTAGGGTCGGTAAGGGCTAACCAAACCCTAGATTATGTGATTTGATATTCTGATAGTATGCTTTTTATGTATGATTGACTATTCTGATATATATATATATATATATATATGATATTTGTACACAACCATGATAAGCATGTTATATCTATATTTGAATCTGTATTCTGTATCTGCTTTTGGGGTAGGATTGTATATATGGAGGAAGTGTTTTAAAAGGCGACCCTCGTCTATATTCTGACAGCTTGGCTGCATATTATCTGATACGTGTCGTAATGACACAATACGGTGTGTAGGGATGGGTGGGTGTTTTTAACCGTACATGGTGTGTTGGGATGGTCGAATATGATGTGTAGAGGATGGTCGAATATGGTGTGTAGGATTCTGCATAACTAATTTTGTTATCTTTTTCTGTAAAGGACTGAGATCCTATATGAATCTGAATGTATATGTGAATCTGTATAAATTGTATATCTATTTCTGTTGGGTTACACACTGAGTTTACGAAAACTCACATCTATTTGTCTGCTTTGTTCAGGTAATCTACAGACTTAGGCGGATCGGTGCGGCGGAGACTCAGCGGTGACCACTCGATCGTAAACTATTTAAACTTAGTAATTTATGGTTTATTTAAAATTCAAGATTCATTTGAGAGTTTGTAATTTCTAGGACTTTCTGGATTGTATGGTTTTTAACTGTTGATTTTTGGTTTGTTTGATAATTTGCATGCTTTGATAAAATGTTTTATGAAAACGATGGTTTTACGCAAATAAATGTTTTTCTAAAAATATAAACCGGATTTCCAAAATGTATCGATTTTATTAAACCTCCGCTATAATATGTGTTTTGGCAAATGAACTAATCAAATGACGTTTTCAATAATAATCATGAATGAATATGAGTTATAAAAGTTGAACGGTTTATCGAAACAGCTCGATTTTCAAAACCCATTCCTTGTGACATTTTTGGATTCGGCAATAACGTTTAGGCCGGGTCTAGGGTGCTACACAGATCTTGTATTTAATATAAATATTTATATATTTATATTTGTTTGCTAACATGTTTTTTCTTATAGAATTGCCTATTCAACGCCATAAGGAATAAGACTTCAAAAAAAATTCCTTAAATACCCATGAAATCAACAAGCACTGAACTCAACCACAACAATACAACAACCCAAAATTTCAGTTTTATAACTTAAAAATATTAGAGGGAATCAAAATATAAGTAATTCCTCCATAAGGAAAAAAAAACTCTCCTACAATTAAATGCAAGCAAGAACAAAATGTCAAAGAAATCTATGAAAGATGATTCAAGAAGGAGATTTATAGTACTTGAAAGAACATATGTTTCCTCCCTAGTTATTAGTTAATTTGTCTCCATTTAGTTATCTTTAGCATATATTTTAGCATTTTCAGTTCAGTAATTTACATTTTATAACTCAGTGGATCTTAACTTATTTATCCTTAATTTTGTCATATTTTGGTACTGATGTCACTGCATGAGTATTTCCAGATTGAGCCCAGAATTGCCTCTGCACTTGACAACTGTCCAGATAAGAACAAAAATACGTGAGCTGTCCAGTCTGGTACAACTAACTTGTACGTATAGAGGCAACATGATTCTGATGAAAGGACACCTGTGCTATTTGGAAAAAAAAATATATTGACGTGAAAAGAAAAAAGGGGGGGGGAGAGTTTTTTGGATCATCTTCTTCAACCTATCCCTTGAAGCTTTCGGCTATGGTAGCTTAAGCTCCTACAGGTGAACCGACATGAAAAGGATGCAGCTTAGCTCTTGACGAGGAGCCCTGAGTGCGACACAAAAGGGAATAGAAAGATTAAGTCAAGTTGTCTAAGAATAGCTATGTTGCAATTTAGTCCAACACACAAGTTGTCTATTTACTATATAAGGACCTCCAATTTAAAATTCTATAGCTATTTAGTACTTTTAGCTATTAGAACTCAATTTTTGCACTTAATGCAATTTAGTTCTTTTTATCAAATTAGGCATGTAAACGGTAAAATTTCTTAACGAAATTTTTATACAATATTTCTATCATACTATAAACCATATGATAAAAATAAATTTTTCAGACTTTGGATTTGTGGTCCCGAAACCACTGTTCCGATTTCTCTGAAAACGGACAATTACAAAATCTATTAACTTACATAAGGCTTCCGCCAAATGTTTTATCTAAAGATGTTTTTACTTGGCGTACTACTAATTTGATTTTTTTTGTCATAATAAGGTTTACTCCAAGACCTCGATACTTTTAAAAATTTTCAAGTGTTTTGTTAAACTCTAATAGTTTTATGTTGTGACATACCATACCTGGATCCTAAGATTAGGACGGGTGTGGGTGTTACATTGACCGTTAAAATAAATTAACAGACCAATCAGATGGTGACACGTGGTAGCTTCTAGTTTAATTTAATATTTTTCCATAAAAAATATTAACAAATTAGAAAAAAATATTAAATATTAAAAAATGAAAATTGATATAAGCTTATAAAAATTATCAAAATATAAAAATTCTAATAAATTATAAAAAATTATAAAATTAATAAAATATATTTAAAATTTTATAAAAATGTATTAAAATTATATAAAAATCATAAAAACTTTAATTGGATTAAATCAATCGGTTGGATCGATTAGACCAAAATCAATAAGGGTATCGATCCAGAGAAAACCATGAGATCGGCTGACCTGGGAACCAGACGATTGAACTAATTTTTCTAAAAATAATTTTTACTTAATTGATTTAGACAAATCAATTGAACTAGTCAATCGATGGCTTGACCAATTCGACCACCGATTCAATTTTGAAAACCTTGGTCAAAATATTTCATTCTAACATATGTTATTAGTTAGATACTGAAATTTTTGTTTGATAATAAACATTAAAAAATAAAATTCAGTTAAATTGCCCCGTTCCCAGGTCAACCTGTTTAATGGCTTTCTCGTGACTAATACTCTTGTTGATTTAGGCTATCTGGTCCTATTCAAGTTTTTATTTTTTTTATAAGTTTATATCAATTTTAATGTTTTCAATTTAAATAAAATTTACAATTTTTATTATTTCTTAAAGAATTCTAATACATTTTTTATTTTAAATACTTTAAATAATTTTATAATTTATTATATTTTTATAATATTTATAAGTTTTTATAATTTTATATCAATTTTATTATTTTTTAAATATTGGTATTTTATATTTTTTTTCTATTTTTACAATTATTTTTATAGGAAAATATTAGATTAAACTAGAAGCTACCATGTGTCACTATCTAATTGGTCTATCAATTTATTTTAATGGTCAACGTGGCCAATCACAGAAACCATTAATGAAGGAGCTTAATTGATTGTTTTAGTTAACGTAGGGGCTTAATTGGGTGCAAATTTAATACAAGAACTTAATTGATTTTTTTTTGCATTTTCTTAAAGGTTTTTCTGACATATAAACCATAAAAAATAAAATTAAGTAAAAACTAAGCAAACAAATATTTAAATCCTTTAACCTTATGTTTGAATTTATATTTAATGCATTGATAGTATATAATTTTATTTATTGTTAGCAAGATGAAGCCATAAATACAATTGAAGGGGCCGGAGGTGTATATATTGTAAAAACCTAAAATGTACCTTATTTATTTAAATACAGAAAACAATATTAATATTAAAAAGTTTCAAATTACAAAATCTAAAAGATAATCAAAATAGAATTTTAAAAGGATGAAAGCATAATTTTATATAAATTTAAATAATAATATAATATTTGTAAATAAAACTAAAAACAATTGATTAACCCATACATAATCCATATTTCATTCTTTTATGTAAACTATTTATTAAAAAGTTGAAAGAATTATTATAATTGCTTTTGATTCAGTGGCAAGGTTGAGGGCATGAGGACTTTTAGATTTTATGTTTGAGTCCTATTGTATGTGAACGTGTAATTTTTTTTTAGATTTATTTTGGTTATAATGATTAATTTTAGTTGGAACAGTTGATATAGTTGTAACTTTGAATAAATAAATAAATTATTTTTTTATTTTTCATTTTTAACCATACGAAAAATAACTATTTTTTAACTTACAATTCACACCTATAATAATTAACTCAACAAATTAAGTTAATTGAATAAATCTAGTGACTTTATTTTTTCCCAATTTATATATATGTTTCCAAGTATAGTGTTTACAAATATTGTAACAATAAGACTTGAGGTGGAATTGGTTGAACTTCCAAGTTTTGTGTTGAATCGTTATCGTTATAATTTAATCACTTTTAAACAATAAATTAATAATAATTAAAAGATTAAAATATAGAAAATATCTTTTAAAAGTCAAAGATAAAAAAGAAAACCCAAAATTACTTTATAAAAGCAAAAATAAATAAAAATTAAATGTTGAATTTTTTTATCATTTAAAACCGTTCTAGTTATTGGGGTCTCAATCAACGAACTTATCCTTCAATTCTAACTTGGTGAGGTTGATGTTTATATATGCAGGTAAAACAAAATTGAAAAAGTTGATGTAGCCACAATTGAATATTAACAATAGTAAAAGAAAATGAATATCATATTTTAAATTCCACTTCTATGGGCTGCAGTGCACTGCCACTGCCAGCCAACTAGGATTATTTATTTTCTTGGCAAGAAGAACACAGGGATTGGAGGCCATCTCACCAACCATACCAACCGTCACGTGGCGGTTATCCCCTCCCAAGCTTTTGGGAAAATCTCGGCTACCAAACCTTGTTTCTTGGTTCCTACGTAGGATCCCACCTAAACCCACTACTTTTGTGGGCTGAAGCTGCTACCTTAGCTTCTTTGGCACTTCTCTCTCGGCTTCAACATTGCTCAACTTGGTTGGTGGAAAGTGTGAACCAATTTTACTTAAAAAAAATAGCTATCTCTTTAACATCTAAAATTATAATAGATAAATGAGATTGTGCAATAATAGAACGATTGTAGAGAAGATTGATATATCATTAATTAATTGGATGAGAAGATGATAATCCTTAAGTAAAAATCAATACATAAATTTATACAATTACGTAAAATTTTAAAGAGTCATTAGATGATAAGCCACTTAAACGGAAACAATTAGGCATTCTATGTGGCTGAAGGCGAATTGCCGGAAAAGGTTGGTGATTGACTGGAGTTCCCCCTAAAATTGCGAGTTTTGCTAATGAAAATAGTACACAAATATAAATTATAAAAAAGTTAAAAGTTTTAAAAATAATTAAATAACAAAAATGAATGAAAAACTTGTACTTCATTTACCTTTCTTAATTTTACTATAATCTAATCTTCTTTTAATATTATTTATAAAATCTAAAATTTGATTCAAATTATATTGAATAATTTTACAAAGAAAAGAAACAAATGTCATTTTCTTCCACCAACCCCAAAAACCAAACCCCAGTCAGACAATCCCCCTGACATCCAACGGCTACTTTCGCTCCTCCCAAACTCTCATCTCACCCGTCAGATTCTGATTTTACCCAATTCCTACCCAACACCAAAAATATATATAAATAAATAATCCACACTGACTAAACCGGTAACCCGTAAGAGCCAATCCATTTTCTCTATAAATAGCCGCGTTCGAGGCTATTTTCATTGTGCCGTTGAGTTCCGCTGCTTTAGAGTTCTGGTCTGCTCAACACTCTTCCTTCTCTCTAAATCTAATACTCAGATCCGCGAGTAATTTTTGTCACAGGTTCCCTTTTTTACCCTTTTTTTTTAAAAAAAGAAAAAGATATTGTTTCTTTGTTTATTCATTTTATCCGTCGTTTTTGTTTGGAGATTTTGTTCTGTTGTTATTAGTAGCAGAGGGAAATGAGTGTTCTGACTTTGTGTTTTCCGTTTCTATCTCGTTTTTTCGTTGATTTTTTTGCTGAAATATTTGTAGATCTGTGCGGCTTTTGTGTTTGTTTGGAGTTTTTAGCGTGTATGTATGTTTTTATAATAAGATGCGAGATTTTGAGGTTTGACTATGGATTGTTTATGGAAGTTATATTGCAAAAAACGGTTCATTTTGTAAAGCTTTGAGTTGACATGAGTAAATAAATGTTGCCGCGCGATGACTTAAACTTTAATTGGTTTTACTTTTTTTTTTTTTTTACTTAAAGAGTAGCTAAGTTTTGAGTGGGATCTACTAGATCTGTAAATTTTACATCATTTTGTCTTTTAAATTGAGTGTAAAATATATATGGACAGTGATTTATATGTCGGTCAGTCATTTCTGTGCAGGCTTAAATTCTGCCCCTCTGAAAGTGAATAATTCCAAAGGCTGTGACAATAAGGTTCTTTCTTTATGATGTCGGAAAGAATAGGATAGGAAAGAGAGAAAATTTTGTTCAGCTGTTTCTGAGAATGAGAACTTACAGTGAAAAACTGTTAAATTGCAACAGCTTCCATGACTTTTCCTAAATTATTGTTCACAGTTCTGACTTTAAAGCATGGAGCTGTTGTGTGTTATGTTGATTCTATTGTTTCTTAAATTATTTTTTTATTTTGTTCTTATTGTTTTTATTTGCATCATATTCTATTGGCCTGCCACACTAAGTTTCATTTCATCAAGATGCTTCAGCCGTTGTACTAAGGATTATTTGGTGTTCTTGCAATATGCAGCTCGTTAGAATGGAGACCTTTCTATTCACATCTGAATCAGTGAACGAGGGTCACCCCGACAAGCTCTGCGACCAGATCTCTGATGCTGTGCTGGACGCTTGCCTTGCCCAGGACCCCGACAGCAAGGTTGCCTGTGAAACATGCACCAAGACCAACATGGTCATGGTCTTTGGAGAGATTACCACCAAAGCCAATGTAGATTATGAGAAGATTGTCCGTGACACATGCCGCTCTATCGGATTTGTTTCTGATGATGTGGGTCTTGATGCTGACAACTGCAAGGTCCTGGTCAATATTGAGCAACAGAGCCCTGATATTGCCCAGGGTGTCCATGGCCACTTCACCAAGCGCCCAGAAGAAATTGGAGCTGGTGACCAGGGCCATATGTTTGGGTATGCCACTGATGAGACCCCAGAACTCATGCCCCTTAGCCATGTCCTTGCAACTAAGCTTGGGGCTCGTCTTACTGAGGTTAGGAAGAATGGCACCTGCCCCTGGCTAAGGCCTGATGGTAAAACCCAGGTTACTGTTGAGTACTACAATGACAAGGGTGCCATGGTTCCCGTTCGTGTTCACACTGTCCTCATTTCCACCCAACATGACGAAACTGTTACAAATGATGAAATTGCTGCTGACCTCAAAGAGCATGTCATCAAGCCTGTCATCCCTGAAAAGTACCTAGATGAGAAAACAATCTTCCACCTTAACCCATCTGGCCGCTTTGTCATTGGTGGTCCTCACGGTGATGCAGGTCTCACTGGTCGTAAGATCATTATTGACACCTATGGTGGCTGGGGAGCCCATGGTGGCGGTGCTTTCTCTGGAAAGGACCCTACCAAGGTGGACAGGAGTGGTGCTTACATTGTTAGGCAGGCTGCCAAGAGCATTGTGGCTAATGGGCTTGCCCGAAGGTGCATCGTGCAGGTCTCTTATGCTATTGGTGTGCCTGAGCCCTTGTCTGTCTTTGTAGACAGCTATGGAACTGGAAAGATTCCTGACAAAGAAATCCTCCAAATTGTGAAGGAGAACTTCGACTTCAGGCCCGGTATGATCACCATCAACCTGGATCTCAAGAGGGGTGGCAATGGCCGGTTTTTGAAGACAGCTGCCTACGGACACTTTGGAAGGGACGACCCGGACTTCACCTGGGAAGTTGTGAAGCCCCTCAAGTGGGAGAAGCCTCAGTCTTAAAATCCAGCTTTGGCTGTCCTCGAATGTCTCTAATCTCATACATATGATGCCCCCCATTCATTTTCATTTTCATTTTCATTTTCTTATTTGTTCTCTTTCACCTTTAATTGTGTCCTTTTGTCAATGTCGTGTTGCAAAAATGTATGAGAATTTTGCTTATATTGATGCCACTGGAAGTAAACAATCTTCCTCTTATGATTGCTTAATGGAATTCTTGGCTACCTTAATCAAATTATTGTTGAAATGCCCTCTTTTCTATATATCACATTATTCGCTGCAATTCCATATTTCAGGCTTCGGTGCGCACACTTGACCTATGATATGCACGAAATATGGGTAAAATAGGGTCTCACCCTCTTTGCATTTTCACCTTGTTTCTGTTGCACGAAATCTCAGTAATCCCCCTTAAGTGAAATAATAAGTTAAGTGATATAATAAGTTGGGCTCTTTACAAAAGTTATAAAATATAATAAAATAAAATTATATAGTGGTAATTTCATTAAAATAATAAGTTTTATGACATTAAGTAAATAATATATTTTTAACAATTAAAAGAACATTTTTCATTCAATCTACTCCTATGTCATCAACTACAAAAACACAAAAAATTATTAAAAATGGGTTCTACATGCATTTTGAGATGCAAAATTATCAATGATAACATCAACATCAATGTTTTCCAAAAAGTCCCTCTTGATTTTTATTTTAAAATTAATTACTACTAATAAAAGGAATAAAACTCAAAATTACATGCAATTTTAGTCTAATGTGTAATGTTATACATGACTATTAAGTGAGTATCTTTTTATTTTAAATATCATATTAGTGAACTTATTAAAAAATTGACGGAGTTAACAATTGAATTTAAATTTTAAAATATGAAATGTAAAAGGATTAAATTTCAAATAAACAAAAAGTATAAGGATTTAAAAGCATATTTTAAACTATTATATATATAGTAGCTATTTTAGTTTTTTTTTTGAATAAATCGATTGAAATATATATAGATATAAAAACTTAAGCCAAATTGACTTGAAGGTTCAATAAAGCAGGCCTAATACATAAACTAAAAACATAAAACAGACTAGGCCTCTAACAATTGGCCCGAAATAAACTAAAAAAACAAATAAAGAAAAGGAATCCTATTCTAGAAAAGGAATCTTATCTAGGAATAAAACGAAAGCCGACATTTTGAAAATGGGTTTTTGTGTTTTGAATGTCTCTAATGATTGCTCCGATAGTCAATCTCTCGTATTCTGAACTTTGGCATTTTGTAATAACCGTCTTGAATCTCATATTATTTGTAAAACATTAAATCCCATAGAAATCCCTAATTTTAAGGCTTGTAACCCTGCATGTGCTTCTGTTGCAAATGGAGTTGCAATATTGGTATGGATAATTGACTTGGAAGCCAATATTTCACCCCCCACATTTCAAACTACCAGCCTCGAGGCAGATCTTAAGAGTTGTTGATCAAAAGTCACATTAAAGTAAGACGCCACACTCGTTCTCCTCTCGTCAGACTTAGGACCCCTGCTTGCCTCTATGATAAGTGTCTTCTCATCAACTCCTCTTAATTTTGAAATGTAACTTGAGATTTGTGTTGAGATATTCCTGCTTGTTGTGTGGTTGTTTCGTATATTAACTTATTTCGGCTTGTCCAGATTATCCAAATCCCACAGCAGAAAAGGCGACACTGTTCATTTGTCCCTTGGCTGAAAACCCAGGTTAGCCAGTTCCATACACTATCGATGTTACTATAAAGTATCCAAGAAAACTTTAAAAACCTCCATACTTCTATTGTTGTAGGGCATCGGCGAAAGACATGATTACTATCCTCCTCCTCCTGATTACACCGGGGACAGCGAGCATCAGCAACTACTCTTCTTATCTTTAGGTTAACAAAAGTTGGGATGTAAAAATATACAATGAAATCTTTAGGTTAACAAAATTTTTGAACGAAATTTTCACGAAATCTTTTCGTGAAATTGTAGGCCATAAAAATATAGTAAAAATAATTTTTCCTTATCGGATTTGTGGTCCCGAAACCACTATTCTGACTAGGCCCTAAATCAGGATGTTAAATTTCTCCCCCCTTTTAGGGATTTTCATCCCCGAAAATCTTACCTGTGAAAAGATTTGGGTACTATTCCATAATACTTTCAGAAGTGCAATACTTTTGTTCCTTAGTTGCTTGGTCTCTCGAGCTAATATCTTTACCGGTTCTTCATTGTAAGTCATGTTTGGCTGAATCTCAACCTCTGTCTGAGAAATCACATGTGACGGATCTGAACGATAACGACGTAACATGGACACATGGAACACATCATGAATCTTCTCTAACTCAGTCGGCAAAGCTAACCGATATGTTAAAGGCCCAACTCTTTCAAAAATACCCTATCACCAACTTGGAACTCAATCTCTTTTCTTTTCAAATCTGCATAGGATTTCTGTCTATCTAAAGCTGCTTTCAAGCAATCTCTAATGACTTTTACTTTCTCTTATGTTTCTTTAACTAGATCAACCCCGTAAATCTGATTTTCCTTAATCTCTGTCCAATACAAAGGTGTACGATACTTACGTCCATACAAATCTTCATAAGGTGCCATCTTCAAACTTGACTGATAACTATTATTATAGGCAAACTCTACCAACGGAAAATATTTCTCCCAACTGCCTTGAAATTCTAAAACACAACATCTGAGCATATCTTCAAGTAACTGAATAACTCTCTCTGACTGACCATCGGTACGAGGATGAAAAGTTGTACTAAAATTTAACTTTGTACCCAAAGCTTCCTGCAATTTCCTCTAAAACCGCAAAGTAAATCTCGGATCTCTGTCTGAGATAATCGATAATAGTACCCCATGCAGTCTGGCTATCTCAGAAATATACAACTCGGCCAACTTGTCAAATGAATATTCGGCACTTCTCACCGTACAAGTAATATCTCTAGATTTTCAACGCAAATACAATGGCAGCTAGTTCTAAATCATGTGACGGGTAGTTTTTCTCATGTGACTTTAACTGTCTGGAAGCATATGCTATTACTTTACCTTCCTGCATAAGTACACAACCCAATTCATTCAAGGATGCATCACTGTAAATCACAAATTCTTTACCCGGTTCTGGCTGTACCAAAACAGGAGCTTCTGTCAACAATGCCTTTAACTAGTCAAAACTCTGTTGACACTTATCAGTCCATTCAAACTTGACATCTTTCTGCAACAATCTTGTCAACGGGGTCGCTATCATGGAAAATCCTTTTACAAGCTGTCTGTAATAACCAGTTAATCCAAGAAAACTTTTAACCTCTGACACATTTCTAGGTGGTTTCCACTCAACAATTGCTGAAATTTTACTCGGATCAACTTTAATACCATCACCTGACACAATGTGTCCAAGGAATCTGACTTCTCGAAGCCAGAACTCACTTTTGCTAAACTTGGCATACAACTGATTATCTCTTAGAATCTGTAAAACTGTTATTAAATGTTCGGCATGTTCAGTCTCATCAGGAGAATAAATCAGAATATCATCAATAAACACAACTACAAACTTATCCAAGTACAGTCGAAAGATTCGGTTCATTAAATCCATGAATATGGTAGGAGCATTAGTCAAACCAAATGGCATCACAAGAAACTCATAGTGACCATACCTAGTCTAGAAAGCAGTCTTTGGAACATCTGATTCTTTAACCCGCAACTAATAATAACCGGATCTCAAATCTATATTGGAGAACACAGTGGCTCCCTTCAATTGGCCAAACATATCATCAATTCTAGGCAGTGGATATTTATTTATTTTTATTGTTACTTTGTTTAGCTGCCGATAATCTATACACAACCTCATCGAACCGTCTTTCTTTTTCACAAAAAGCACTAGTGCACCCCACGGAGAGCAACTAGGCCTTACAAAACCTTTATCAGTTAATTCCTGCAACTGAGCTTTCAATTCTTTCAATTCCATCGGAGCCATTCTATAAGGAGCAATGGAAATAGGAGTGGTACCTGGAATCAACTCAATACCAAACTCAACTTCTCTAATAGGAGGCAAACCTGGCAATTCTTCCGAAAACACATCGGAAAACTCTCAAACTACTGGCATTGATTCAATTTTCAACTCTAGATCTTTAGTATTCAATACAAAAGCAAGATAAGCTTCATACCCTTTTCTCAAACATTTTTGAGCAGACATAACAAAAATCATGGCAAGAGAACTATCTGACTCATCTGCCTTTTCTTCGAGTCTTGAACTTCAATTTCAGCTTTTCCCTTTTCTTTTTCTTTTAACAACTCCTCTGCCTTACAGGCTCTCTCAACTAGAACAACAAACTCTTTTATCTTTAGAACACCAACTGATAGTCGGATATCATCATTGAGCCCATCCTCAAATCTTTTACACATAATAGCTTTTGTAGATACACACTCTCGAGCATACTTGCAGAGTCTGACAAATTCACATTCATACTTAGTAACAGTCATCTTACCCTGCTTTAACTCAAGGAACTCTTTTCTTTTCTAGTCAATAAACCTCTGACTGATATACTTTTTACGGAACTCCTCCTGAAAGAAATCCCAAGTATCTCTCTCACTCGGTACAACTGACATAAGAGTCTTCCACCAATGATAGGCCGAATCTCTAAGGAGTGAGACAACGCACTTCAACATTTCTTAGGTGTACAAGATAACTCATCAAATACTCTGATAGTATTCTCAAGCCAAAATTCTGCTCTCTCTGTATCATCATCTTTAGTAGCCCGAAACTCTTCAGCCCCTTGTTTTCTGATCTTATCAACTGGTGGCCTTTCTCTTATAACTATACCTGTACCTGTAACTGGAGGAGCTACATGGGGAATCTGAAAATCATGAGGGGGTGGAGGTCTAATAGCCGGATTCGTACGAACAAACTCGGCAAACCATTCATTCATAGCTTGGAAGAAGGCTTTTCGACCCCTTCCTCCCTGACTAACTGTAATGGGCCTTTCACTACCATCTGATGGCACCGTCCCTTCTGCGGGAGCGGGCGCATTACTTTCTACATCATCTGCACCAGCTCGTTCGGGATCCATAACTATAAAAGAAAACATTTCAAAATCGTCAAGAGTCGTCACACTATCAAAATATATAAGTATGGCATGTATAGCTAGACTCTTATTCATACTGAATATTCCGAGAACCGACTAAACCTGCTCTGATACCAATAAAATGTAACACCCCTTACCCGAGACCGTTATCGGAGTCGAGCATGAGGCATTACTTGACTTAACTTAAAAGTTCGGGGCATAAAAATTTTCTTTTAAAAGTTATTTCACTATTCATAATAAGGTTGTCCACCTGCGCAGCAGTCACTAAATCAATTATAACTCGAGCTACAAAACTCAAAATTTAGATCTGTAAATTTTTCCTGAAACTAGACTCATATATATTTTTACCATAAAATTTTTAGAATTTTTGGTTTAGCCAATTAGTACAGTTTATTAGTTAAAGTCTCCCCTGTTTCACTGATCGTCTGTCCTGACCTCTCGTCACTAAAATTCAATTATCTCATTGTACAGACTTCATATGGTGTTATCAATTGTTTCTACAGAAAATAGACTTAATAAGGAATCTATAATATAAATTAAAACTCGTAAATATTTTTTAAAATTTTTAATGATTTTCCAAAGTCAGAACATGGGATTCCGAAAGCCACTTTGACCTTGTCTAACTAAAATACAAATATCTCAGAATACACAATTCCTTTGTCTACACCGTTATTTTTCTATGAAAATAGAATCAATAAGATTTAATTATATATCTCATCCACCCTCTAATTCATTTTTTACTATCCTTAGTGATTTTTCAAAATCACGTCACTACTGCTGTCTCAAAACTGATTCACTACCTAGACATTTAGTACAGTTTATCACCTAGACAAATTTTTTTACCTTTTCATGATTTCTATGCATAATTTATCACCTAGACATTTATAACAACAAACACCTTCATACTTAGCCATTTTAATAACTATTCATCATCAAATATTTACATATCATCTTTTGGCTATAATTTAAGAATATACAATCGAAATGACTAAGTCCCTATACATGACATAGCTCGAAACATTTATCGTCTTAAAATACCAAGTTGTGGTGGTTGATAGTGTGAACGCTCTCCGACGTCTTCAAGATCCCGACTATGCTTGATAATACTATATGAAAGAAAAAGAAATAAAAGAAGCAAGCATAAAGCTTAGTAAGTTTACAAGTAAATAAATAACAACATTTAACACAAATAATGATATGCAAGTATCATGTTCTTAAGTTTCCTCTTTACTTACTCTCATTTACTTGTTTATTTACTTACCTATTTAGATAGCTTAAGATTACAACTTACTATTCTCTTGCTGAAATATTGGTTCTCACTGATATCATAACATATTCTTAACTCTTATAACTCACCTGAAGTTGCTAATTATACTTTTACTTGAACTTCCATAGAACATAATATGTTTTCTAGTCCGTTGAGTCACATTGGAATAATAAGGATACTTGGGTCTCTTTTCTGATAATAACATGCCAAAGCCATGTCTCAGACATGTTCTTACATGGGATGTTTCTTGTACTGCCAATGCCATATCCCAGATATGGTCTTACATGGGAGTTCTCATATCGGTTCCCATGCCATGTCCCAGACATGGTCTTACGGGGGACCTCTCATCTCGGTGCCAATGCCATGTCCCTAACATGGTCTTACATGGGACCTCTCATAACTTCAATGATGCCAATGTCATGTCCCAGACATGGTCTTACATGAGATCTCTTTACCCAAATGTCATGACATTTGTATCCAATACATTCCTTATGTTTCAATGGGACTTTTTAACACTGATTCTCTGTCATCTCATACTTGAGTCAACATTAAATAAATTCATGAAATAAATATATAATTGCTGGAAAATAAAAAAATTATTAATAATTGTTAAAATATTGCATTTATTTACCGTAAACTTACCTCGGTACAAAATATGATCAAATCTAGCACTTTAGTCCTCAACCTTTTTCTTTCCCCGGTCTAACTCTGAATTTTGTTCTTCTTGATCTATAATAGAAAATTTAGCTTATTTAATACTCACATTCATCAAAACAGTCCTTAACTCGAATTTTGATAAAATTACATTTTTACCCTTAAACTTTTGCATATTTACACTTTTTTCCCAAAGCTCGGAAATTAAACTTCATCCCTTATTCTTATGTTTTATGACATGCTGAACATTTTTCCCTTCTATGGAAACATCAAATTCCCACTCTAACACTTACTTATGAACATTAGGTATTTTTACCGATTATGTCGTTTTACTCGTTTTCACTTAAAATCACTTAGCAAAAGTTGTTTAACATAATTTCAAGCTTCATATTCTACCATAAAACATCAAAATAAACACACTTCACCTATGGGTATTGTTGACACCATTTTTTTGATAAAAACGGGGTCGACTTGGATTTTAAAAATGAAAATGTAAAAGGGGAGTCGCCACCAATCTTTTTTTGATGAGGTGTGATCGGGTCACCTAGAAAAGTGGTTGTTTTTAATAAATAATTTGATTTTATTAAAACAATGATTTTGGTTCACAAAATTCAGAAAAAAAGCGGGTTCGTGAGTCGTTTACGTACGAGGAAGGATTAGCACCCTCGTAACGTCCAAAATTGGTATCTAGTTGATTAATTAATGTCTTAATACCGGAATTTAAAAATTTTAAGAGCAAATTAAAATACGATCTATTTTTATTGAGATGTTGAAAACTTTTTGGGAAAGAAGACATATTTCACGTTAATCGAGAAAGGGAATTATATCCAGTAAGTTAGGACACAATGTCTTGAATTCCCGATACGTAGAAGAATGCCAAAAAACTCACTTATTTAAAAGATATTTAGCTATCTCGAATTTTAAAAAAGGGATCATGCCTAGCAAGTTAGGACACGATCTTTTCTTAATTCTCGAGATTGTTCAAAACTTGAGGAAAAAAGGGTCATGCCCAGTAAGTTAGGACACAATTTTTTCTTAATTAATGTTAATTTTTTAAAAAATGCTTGAGTTAAGCAACAAAGGTCCACTCGTCCTGCGATAACAATATGTCACATCCCGTAAGTTAGAACACGACATTTGAACCCTCGAGAATGAGTTTGCCCTTGCTTTTTTTATTGAAATTTTATGTGTTTGGAAATTTAAAAGGATATTTCGTTATTTAGGTTAAACGAGAAAATTGAGACCTAGTAAGTTAGGGTACAATTTCTCGAACTTTCAAAACGCGAAACATTGCCTTATTTTGAAATTTGTTACGAATTTGGGTAAAAGAATAGTGAAATGTAAAAACTATGCGTTTGATACTTAAAGGGAGTTATACATAGCTACTAAATAATAATACAACATACATCCACATGATCGTGACATAATACACATAATAATATACACGCAAGGATTTGATATAAACAAATCCTAATATTATCATGCACGAATAAGAATAATGATACAAATAGTAACATAATAGTAACAATAATAATAACAACAAAAGCCATAATAAGAACATATCTAAACTTCAAAAGATTTAAAAATAACAAGTAAACAAATAATAAAATAAAATTGCAACAATAATGGCAAACATAAAATAAATAAGCCAATTAAAAAATGAATGAAACAATAAGATAAAAGCTAATGTAAGTTTGACCCAAAAATTAAAAGTGAGTAAATAAATATTAATTAGAATACTTAAAATTTTTTTAACAAAAATAAAACATAAAATTTAATTAAACAGACTGTGGACCGAATTGAAATCGGGTTGAAAATCGGGGTCAAAATCATAAATAAATAAAAATAGAGTTGCCGAGGGACCGAAATAAAATGTGGTGAGGACATGGGGGACTGACTGCGCAATATTCCCCCGACCCCTATGCGCGTCGCTTTGCGCAGGACTAGATCGGAAAAGACGCGAAATTCTGTGGCCGAAATTAAGTGAAATAAAATGCTACATTAAAGGTGCCGCAGAATTGGAGGGACCAAAGGCGCAAATTACCCATTAGGGCAAGAATGCGCAGGTCTTCCCCTTCAAACCGCACCGTTTAACGGCTTATAAAAACCAAAATATATTTTTTTTACTTCACTTTTTCAGGTTTTCTAAAAAAACTGCAGGAGCCTCAATTTTTTTCTCAACACCCTCCCCTCTCAAATGGCCGACGGTCTCTCAAGGCCTCCGTCGCACCACCACCGTGGCCGGTGATTGGCGCCTGAAAATGGGCCCGTTAACCCCTGCTCCTCGGCATCTTTGAGAGCCAAAGCTCTCTCAACCCATGGGAGTCGAAAACAAGGAAGGTTCTCGGCCTCTTGGACCTAATTCGGGCGACGGAGGAGGGAATTTCCGATGGCGCAACCACGACCACTATGGTGAGTTCCCTTTCCCCTTATTCTTTGCTTTTGATTTTTTATTATAGTTATTTAAAAGAGATTTGCAAAAGAAGAAAGAAAAATAAAATAAGATAAGACAAAACAAATAAAAAAGATAACCAAGAGAAAGTTCAAAATCAACCTTTAAAATTCGGTTTCTAAGTTTCGATTCTCTGATACGCGGTCGTAAAAAAAACTACTGCAATAGGCCAATTTTGGCCTGGCTAAAAAACCATTTACATAGCCCAAATAATTTGGCCCAATAAGGCCTAAATTGCTAACCCTAATCTGCTAGCCCAAAAAACACAAAGGGTATAGCAGAAACCTTAGTAGCCGCCGCAGCAATCACACCCTCGCACGCCGCCTCAAATGGCGCGCATGCGCTCCTCCAAGCATGTACCTGCAAAAGGCAACAAGCAGTATAGGCAAGAAAATCAGAAAATCGAAAATCAAGCATATAATAGAATGATTTTTTTCCCTTTATTTTCTTGTTTCAATACGGCTATAAAAAGCCAATTAAAATCTGTAAAAGAGGGGGGATTTTTTTTTGACACAGAGAGAAATACAAAGAAAAAGATTTAAAATAGAGTTAAAAAAGAAGAAAAGTTGAATACAAAGGTGATTTTTTGTTTCATTTGTCGAGGAGTTCATCGTTTTTTTTTGTTTTTTTTATTTTTTATATTCTTATGCATAAAATAAAAGGTAGGAGAGAATGAAAGCCTACCTTTTCGTCGGAGTCGTCGCTTTGCCACCATCGCCGTCATAGTCGGGGCTTTGGTACAGGGAAGGAGAGCGGCGACACTCAAGGGGTTAAAAGAGAAAACCTAGTAGAGCAGCCTTTTTTTTTTGGAAAAATGAAACAAAATGATTTTCAAGAAGAACCTGTTTTATTTTAATAAAAGCAAAAACGGCGTCATTTGGTGTAGGTTGGATTCATGTGTTTCTGCTTTAAGGGGGAATTTGCGTGATTGGCCCCCCGGTTTATCTCATTGTTTTGATTTTGTTCTTTTAAAATTTACCCTGTTTAATTTGAATTTATTCATCTTAGTCCGTGTCACTGCGCAACATTGTGGGATGGCGAATTATTTCCGATATGATCCCTCATGTTGTCTGCATGTTGCACCTTGGCCCTTCTCTTTATTTCAATTCTGTTTGTTGCCTTTTAACTTTGTTTTAATTTTGATCTAATCCTTGAACTTTACTTTAAATTGCTTTAATGTACATTACATTGTAATTTTTTTTTGTGTATTGCTTTATTTATTTATTTTAAATTTATGTATATAATGTCTGTTTTAAATATATACATATATACATATTATTTAGTTTAATTTATTTCTTTTATATGTTATTTTAAGATTTACTTTCAAATTGTTTTATTTTAAATTTTTACTTATTATGTTAAATTTTATAGGTCATTCACTTTGAAAATTATCTATTCTAGGTTATTTTTTCGTGTATTATTTTTAACATTAATTATTTTAAAATTATTATATATCGTTATCTTTATCATGTACTGTTGTTTTTAAATTATTATACATCATTGCTTAAATTTGCCATATTTCTCATATTTTATGTAAATTTAATATATTTTGTATACATTCTTTGATATTTTTATTTTATAATTTTAAAAAAATTTATCCATTATATTTCAAGTTTTTTAGATTTACATAGAAATATCTTTATATAAATATTTTTATTATACGCATATACTCACATGTACATTATTTTATGTATTTTGATTTTCTCTTTACAATACTTACTTTAAGATTCATTTAAATATTGTAGTATTTACTTTTAACTCAATGTATAATTTATTTCAAACTCTCATGTATATGTATCATTTTTACACTTGGTATTTCCTTTAAGATTAGGTTTTAATTTCAGCATTCAAATGTGGGTGTTAATATTTACATGTGATATGAGATTGTTTGCCCGCATATGTATTATATTATTTATTCGTATTTATTGATTATTGATGATTATTAGTGTATACTTCAGCTTATTAATTATGGTTTCGTGTTGTACATTAACGTCTCAATATCGCATTTTTTTAAAATATTTGGTTTCATTAAAGCATTAAAACCATTTTGTTCAAAGGTTTCCAAAATAACGCAATACTCGCATTTAGGATTTTCAAAGAAAATTGGGCCCTAACGTATTGGGTTCTAATTTTCTTCGTTAAATATAACAATCGAGAATTGCTCTTTAATCAAAAATAAAATGAAAAGCTTGTTGTCGGGAATTTAATATGTTGTATCCTAACGTATTGGATGTGACGTATTGATTTCTCGAGACAAAGATTTAAAAAAATAATACTAACAAAGGAAATATTCCAAGTTTAGGATATTGAGAAGTTGTGCCCTAACGTATTGGGCCGCGATTTCTTTATAAATCTTAAACAAATGAATATTCTTTTAAATTTTATTACACGAGTATTTTGGACTAATTCATTTTTGAGGAATTAGAATGTCGTGCCTTAACGCATTGGGCGTGACATTTCTTTCTCCGAAATGATAAGAGTCTTAATAAGTAACATTTTTTAAGTTTTTATTAAGGATCATATTTTTAAATTTTCGACATTAAGACACTAATTAATTAACTAGGTACCAGTTTTGGGCGTCACGAGGGTGCTAATCCTTCCTCGTACGTAACCGACTCCCGGATCCATTTTTCTAAAACTCGTAGACCAAAGCTATTTTTTGGGTGATCCAATCACACCTCAATAAAAGATTGGTGGCGACTCCCAATTTTTGTTTTTTTAAAGTCGACAACTAATTTTTTTGTTTTTTTCCAAAATAAAAAATGGTTTCGACAACTACAACGAGACTACTTTGGCTTTTATAGCCATATTACAATCGTTTGATCTTTATCTTTTTTGTTTTTCTCTTTTCTTCTTTGTACTCCTCTGTTGCTTTGCATTCATTCCTCTCTGCAGGTGTCGAAGTGTGACGATGGCGTGCGAGGAGATGGAACGACGCGCATGGGCAGAGGCGGCGGGGAGCTGGAGCGGCGCACATGGCAGAGGTGTGCATGCGGCTAGGGTTTCCTAATCCTTTGCTGCTGAAAGTTTTTGTTGTGAGCTAGGTTTTTTTAATTTTCTTTGGGCCTGTTAGGTTTATTTAATTTTGTGTAGTGGGCTGGTATTGTAATTTGGGCTTTGTGGGTTCTGATGGACTACAAAATTTTTTTATTTATTTTTTTGGTTGGTTGGTTTGGGTCATATGGGCCCCGGGCAAAAATGGGCCACTACAGGTATTTTTCCAAATATGAACCCTAGGTTAAATTATTGCTAAAATAATCTAAATTAAGCTATCGTGATTCTAAAAACGTAAAGAACATTAAAAACGGGGCTTAGAATCACTTACTATGAGCTTGAGAAAGTGAAGAAACCCTAGCTATGGCTTCCTTCAAGTTTTGGCAGCAAGCAAGGATGATGAACACAATTTTTACATCTTTTTCCCTTTTAATTCTATTTATTTACTAAATGACTAAAATGCCTTTACTTAAAAAAATCCTATTTCACTTATCTCATGTCCATTTTTGTCCATCACTAACTAATGGTCTAATTACCATATAAGAACCCCTAATTTATAGTTCCATAACAATTAAATACCTTTAACATATAAAACTCAACTTTTGTATTTTTACAATTTAGTCCTTTTGACTAAATTAAGTGCCCAAACGTCAAAATTTTTGAACGAAATTTTCACGAAATCTTTCTGTGAAATTGTAGGCCATAAAAATATAGTAAAAACAAATTTTTCCTCATCGGATTTGTGGTCCCGAAACCACTGTTCCGACTAGGCCCTAAATCGGGATGCTACACGTTTCTACTAGCCTTTACTCCTCGAATTAAATTTCATTTTGTTGCTAGCCTCATAAGACTAGATAGCCCCTCTCCACAGAATAGGAATAAAAACGGGCTCAAAGGGTCCCATTGTCTAAGACCTCTAGAAGGGAAAATATTTTCTCCAATAACACCATTAAAGACTACTGAATATGACACTGTAGTTACACATTTCATGAGCATATCAACCCATTCTGAATCAAAACCTAATTTCTTCATTATTTTTTCAACAAGACTCCATTCAACCCTGTCATACACTTTACTCATATCTAACTTCCGCCATAAGCCCTTTTTTTTCCCACCCTTTTATTCTTCAAAGTATGAAGAATTTCATAGGACAATAAAACATTATCACAAATCAGTCTCCCTGGTACAAAAACACTTTGAGATAAATCAATACATTTATTCATCACAAGACAGAGACGATTAGCAATGACTTTAGCCAACAGTTTATAAAGCACATGGCATAAACTAATTGGCCTAAAATGGGTAATATTCAAAGGATTAGGGATTTTTGGAATTAACACGATATTAGTTTTATTTATTGGACTGATATCCATACCTCCATTCAGTAGATTATGGCAAAACGATGTAACTTCTTCCCCAATAATTGGCCAGCATTTTTGGTAAAATAATGTCGAGAATCCATCCTCACCTGGTGCTTTTGTTGGACCCAATTCTGCTAGTGCCTCGCGGATTTCTTCTTTTATGTGCCTCACCTTCAACTTTAAATTATCCTCGTCAAAGATGCAACGATCAATTCCTGCTAAAATATTATCATAATTGCCCCTCCTACCAACAGAAAACAACTGTTAAAAATACGACTTGGCTATACCTTCCATTTTTGAAATTTCTTCCGTTTCCCTACCATCATCAGATTACATTCTACTAATGAAATTTCTCTATCGTTTCTGAGTTGCCTGTTTGTGAAAAAAAGTTGTATTCTTATCTCCATATTTCAGCCAATTAACCCGCGCCCTCTGTTTCTAATAATGCTCATCTTTTTCAATCTCAAAATTAAGTTAAATTTTCATGTCAATGAGCTCTGTCAAAGTTTCATCATTTCTTTCGTTTTCCACCAGTTTTTCCAGTTTTGAAATTAGCGCCTCTTTCTTCCCTTTCCTGCTATGTTGAATCTTTTCAGCCCGTTTCTTCAGACCTCTCTTGAGACTTTCAAACTTACTCAATAAATCTCCTGTGGCACTCTCCCAAATATTTCTAACCTCTAAAATAAAGGTCTCCTCCAAAACCCACCATGCTTCGAATTTAAAACTTCTATTAATTTTTCCCTTATCCTCCTGTTCGGTGGTGATAAATAGTGGGCAATGATCTGAAAAAGAATGAGGTATGTGTCGAATTTGAAATTTCAGGAATAAAGATAACCATTCATCAATAGCCACTCTCCTATCCAGACGTTCTTGAATATTTGTTTCTGGTTGATTTCCCCTTTCCCAAGTAAACTAGCTTCCAGAAAATCCCATGTCCCTTAATTCGCAATCCTCTAGAGCCTTACGGAAAGCTTCCATTCTACCCTCCTCTCAAGGTAAACCTCCCCTCTTTTCAAAGCCATACAAAATTTCATTGAAATCACCACAAACCATCCAAGGAAGCTCCCCAACATTATGTAGTTGCCGCAACAGATTCCACGTTTCCTCTTTATCATTTGAATAGGGAGACCCATAAAAACCAGTAAACCTTCATTTATTACCTTTATCTGTGTCCTCAGTTTCCATATCAATATGTCTTTTTGAATAACTGTGGAGCCTAATATTAAATCCCCAGGCCAAGCCAAACATAATCCACCACGAGATCCTGTCGAATCTACATCAATACCATTAAAAAAACCATATCTTCTTCAAACTCGTTCCATCCTCCTATTGATTTTTGTCTCCATAAAGAAGACCATATGGGGATTATATAACCTCAGCCAATGCCAAAATAGTTGAACTGTCCTCGAGCTCTCTAAACCACGGATGTTCCAACTTAATATTTTCATTGTGATCGGTCGGCTTGCCTCTTGGCAGTCGCCGACATTACTTGATTAGCTTCCACCACTCTCCGGTTCCTTATCGCCAAAGTACTAACCTCTTCCTTGGCTGTTACATCTTTGATCTCCCCCTAGCTCTCTTTTCCCCTCCTCTCTGATTAACACCCTGTCTTCTAAATATGTGATTAGCCCATAAATGATTTGTCATCCCCATTAAAGGTAAATAATTTCCCTTTCAGGTTAAATCTTAATATTGGATCTATATTACTATTTTTCCCATATTTCTCCTTAAACCCCTTACACTATATCCTAATACTTGAATTCCCTCACGATTTCCACCCCAATCTCCCTCTTCTTCTTCGCGCGGCCAAATACTATTCATCGCTAGAGCTCTTCTAGATTGTGCTCGCAAAGATAAATTCCATCCCATCTCAGCAACTTCCACTCCTAGTGCCATCTTCACTTCACAAAAAGAGTCACTATCCCCAACCGTCCATAAAAAAAACAAAAGAGAGATAATTGTTCATATTTAAATGTGACATATGAACAATTGCCAAAAATACAAAATCTGCTTCTTCCTTTTCAGAGGGTCTCTTATGTCAATTTGAACTCTTACTCTCATAAAATTTTGATTTTCTTTTTCCAGATTAGAACAATCGTACTCCATAAAAGTACCTATAAAATTACCCAGTTGTATTGCCAACCTTTCAGAGAAAAAAACCAGCAGGAATGATCTGTAACCAAAAGGGAGTATGAATTAAAGGGACTATTAATGGGTCCTCCCCCAATTGTAACTTATATAACAGCAATAAGTGATTATTGAAAGTCCAAAGGGACCCCTTTAAAACCCTCTCAATGTCCATAACATGAAAAAATTGGAATAAATACATTTTCCCTCCTAGATATCGAATTTGCACACCCCGAATTGGATGCCAGAGGTTTGCCATTGTACTTTTCATTGCTGGAAAGTGAATAATGCTAGCAGTTAAGAAACATCCCACTAATTGGAAAACCCCAACCTTTCTTCCTGTTTGTGACTCAAATTGAAACTGTAAAACTTCTTCTTCCTCATCATTAATCGTTAACCCAGCAAGCTCTGACTCCATGGTTGTAGACAGACGCAATCGTATGAACCAAATCGCTAGAATAAAAGAGAAAACTAAAGGACTTACTGTTGTCACAAAACAATAGACATAAAACCCTAAAACCTAAAACCTGCCAGAGAGAGCAGACAAAGACGTGCCAGAGAGAGCAAACTTTTTTTATAGTAGCTATTTTAGTTACACCTAGGTCACCGTTGTACAAATCTCGTAGATTAGATTTTCTTTTTTTTTTTTTAGATTTCTATTATTAAAAAACCAATTATAAGTGGATATGTCGTGATGGTTATCATAATAAATCAGAATTTTTTATTTTAATGTGTCGAAAAAATATAAATTATGTATTCAAGTAAGAAAAAAATATCCATACTATCATTATTTAAGAATTTTACTTAACTATCGATAAATTAATCCAACCTCAATTTAATTGTAAATTTATTAAAAGGATAATTATTTTATATATTGTTCTTGAGTAAAATTTTTTTGTCTAGATTGATGTCATTTGTTTTTAGAGTATAGTAAAATAATAATTAAAACAACACTTGGCATTAGTTTAGATATGCTTATTGAGTTTTTACTCCATTAATATTGATGAATATTTACCTTACTAAAAATCTATTATTTATACCAAACAACAAATAATGTTTAAGAATATTTTATTTGAAATAAATATTGGACAGAATATTTACCCTACTAAAAATCTATTATTTATACCAAACAATAAATAATATTTAAGAATATTTTTATTTGAAATAATTATTATTTTAAAGATATTTTTATCTTTTGGGCCCCTTTTATCATCAATGAAATAAACATTTTTTGGGTCCCTTTTAATTTTGGGCTTTGGGCGGTTGCACCTCAAAACAACCCCTAAGGTCGGCCCTGACAGGGTGGAAAGCAAGCACATCCCACCAGGTTTCCACAAGGTAATCCTAGAATAAATTGGTATCTACTATCTGGCAATGCTACCCGATTGGCTAAATTGTCAACATCCACTTGGTTAAAAGAAACACATGTCCTCATCCATTTTACGATATAATTTTTATCTTATTCAAATCGAGGTGATATTTAAATAAACTTCTTCTAACAATGCACACAACTACAAAAACAACAGCAGCAAACACAATAAACAGATCTATTTTTGCTACGATAGGTTAATTCGGCAGATATAGGTTCCAATTTCTCAAGTTTTTAGTTTAAAATTTGCATAGTTTGATTGAAAGAACACAATGTCTTGAGACATCCAATTGAATTTTAATAGTTGAGTTTGGACTCGAGTATTGACTCATATTTGACCTCGAGTAACCCTAAGATGTGTTAAATAAGGTTGTTTGACATCTATAATGTATTATTGTATTATGATTGAAAATGTTTTGAAATATACCATGAATAATTGCTTAAATTATTTTGTAAATTGAGACAATCTGGGTTACTCCAATAACGTAATGTGACATCACTCATTTAGATCCGGTGATCAGGTCAGGTGTGGGATGACAGTATATATTACTATGCAAAACTAAAATATATAGTGTGTAATAATAAATACGTAACATTTTGTATAATATAACTTTTGAGTCATTATTTTGTATAATACATTTTTAGCTCATCCAAATATTCCTTCAATGTTTCCATTTTTTATTGGGATTCATGTTTATCGATTTTAATAATTTTATTTTTGAGTTTAGTTTTATCAATTTTATTGGGATTCATGTTTTTTTAAAAGTGCAATGTATCTTATTGCATCAATATTTATTGATAATCGGTACTCGACATTAATATAATATAATAGAATTTTATTTCTTACCACTATCACACCTACTCTTACATGCTATATATGCAAATATTTTCCATTTTGATAATATAAATTTTGGCCCCTAAATTTGACAATTAAGTTCATTTTGGTACATGCACTTTTTTTTTCCATTTTGATACTTGAACTTGGCAATTAATTTCATTTTGATCCCTAAATTTGAAAAAAAGAGAGAGTAAAAGTTTGATGATGGAACTCAAAGTGTCATATTTAGTATTTTAATAACTGAATCTGTGGTTGAACATGTCAGACCATCGGTTCTTGATTCAACCAGTTCGATTGTTGAACCAACAACAATTAAATATAATATTGAATTTTTATAAAAATCTAAAAATTATTAAATCAGTTCAACTATTGATTTTCATCTCAATTTTTTATTTTTATCAATTTTAAGTAGTTTTCAAGTCAATCAGTTCAATTTCTTTTTTCAAACCATTATATCAATTAATTCTTGATGTTATTATAAAATCTTGAAAATGAAATTCAAAAAAAAATATATATATAAAAACTAAAATGGTTAGTATGGTTGTGAGGACCATAAATCCACCCGGCCCCACGTAGTTTTCCCTCCCAACGACTTCTTTGTCTGACTAGACCAAATTGAGTAAAAAAAAAAGTTGGAAGCTAATTCCCATATATATGTACAACAGTTTGAATGTTGATAATATTTTCTGAAGCGCAAATTGTAAAGAGGACACATCGGTTAAAAACAAAACAATAAGGCCAATGTTTTAAGTTCTTGTTTCAGGGAATCTGATGTCCTGTTTTAGTCAAAACATGATATATTTATGTAGTAAAGTACTAAAACTTAGGAAATTATATGAATCGAAAATGTTGATATACATTTAAAAAGATGAAATCAAAATTTGTTTTCTTTGTTTGTGAAAGATGAATACCAAACGTGGAAACTAGAATAAGATAAACACCAAAATAACTGAACTTCCTTCCTTTGGGGTCTAAATCTCTATTAAGTGAAACCTTTTGTCTCAGACCACAACTTTGTAACCTATCCACTTGAAATTTGGTAACCATCGTCCATTTTTAAGTAAAGAATCCTAATTTAGAGGATCCCACTTGCTATAAACACCATCCCCCAATATACACCGATTTAATATAATATTTAACAAGACAAAAGGCCAAGAGAAATTCTGCTATCCAATACAGTTATTGCTCCTTTCTTTTTATCCTTCTCGGTTGGTTTAAGGTTTAAGAGTCATATATAAAGTGGTGCTCTGTATGGTTCTTCACCATAGCCAGCCGAAGGAACATGTCTCTTTAATAATAATAATAAGAGAAGAAGAAGAAGAAGAGGAAATTAACAAAGATGAGCAATAAAGTGGTTGTTGCAGGGGTTTCTATCATTCTTGTGGTGGGAGTCGCTATTGGCGTTGTTACTACAATTAATCATTCTCGTGATGCTAAGGGTAAATTGTCTCCTGAAATGAAGGTTGCGACTAGCATTTGTGCACCTACTCATTACCCAGATACTTGTCAGAAGACTTTCGACTCTATGAACAGCACTGATCCTAAAGAATTCGTTAAAAAGGCTATCTATGCTGCTGAAGAAGAAGTCAAAAAGTTCCTCAACTTTTCTAACTCCAAGATTGCTGAAGCTAAGGACAATGGCCTCACAAAGATGGCCTTGAATGATTGTAAGGACATGATGCAATATGCCATTGACTCACTTGAGGCAACATACGCTGACGTAGATGGAAGTGATTTGCATAACATTGATGATCGCATAAACGATTTTAGGACCTGGTTGAGCGCTGTTATCTCATACCAACAATCATGCTTGGATGGTTTTGAACATGATCGCAACTTGAAAGAAACCATGGAAGAGGCTATTGTTGCTTCTAGTGAACACGCAGCTAATGCTTTGACAATTGTGACAAAGTTGATCGAAATTCTTACCAAGTTAGGTTCCGAGTTGGCTAGTCCTGACACTCGTAGGCTTTTTTCTGTTGAGGAAACAAACTATCCTTCATGGTTTTCAACTACAGACCGCAAGCTTATAGCTAAGATTGATAATAGCAATTTGAAACCAAATGCTGTTGTGGCTAAGGATGGTAGTGGCCAATTCAAGACCATTGCTGAAGCTTTAGCTGCCGCTCCCAAGAACTCCATAAACAGACATATAATCTACATCAAGGCTGGAATTTATGATGAGTACATCACCGTGGACAAACAATACACCAACATCCTTATATTCGGTGATGGTCCAAGAAGAACTATTGTCGCCGGTCGTAAGGGTGTAAAAGATGGCGGTGGAATTACCACCTGGCAAACTGCCACTTTCTGTAAGTTTTTAATAACTCAAACCATTTTTTTTGATCTATGAATATGTGATTTGATTAATACTAAGGTTCATAATGTTGACATTAGCTAATAACTCGTAACAACTAGTAATATAAGTAACATACAATTGTAAGCTTTACACATGCTCATAAAACAAATGATCACCTCAGGTAGAGAACAAGTTGGCCTTATAAACCCTTGAATGTGGTAGAGGATGGATGCTAATTGGATTCATAATAAATGTAGGTCAATTGCATACAATAATAACATTCACTGAACTAGTTAATTTATGACAATATATTCTTCATGATGATTTTATAATATATAACTCTTTAATTTTAATGTTTCAGCGGCTATTGGAAATGGGTTTATTGCCAAATCCATGGGATTCCAAAACAATGCTGGTCCTGAAAAGCATCAGGCAGTGGCACTTCGAATTCAATCAGATAAGTCGGCCTTTTTCAATTGCAGGATGGATGGTTACCAAGACACCTTGTACAATCACGCAAACCGCCAATTTTTCCGTAATTGTGTCATCTCTGGAACTGTTGACTTTATCTTTGGCGACTCTCCTACTGTAATCCAAAACTCGTTGTTAATTGTGAGGAGGCCAATGGAAGGTCAATCTAATATGGTGACTGCACAGGGTAAGACACGGATTGATGAGAATACCGGTACTGTGATCCAAAACTGCAGGATTGTCCCTGAGCAAAAGCTCTTCATCGACAGATTTAAGTTCCCGACATACTTGGGCAGGCCATGGAAGCCGTACTCTACAACTATTATCATGGAGTCTACGTTAGGAGACTTCATTAGGCGTGAAGGATGGATGCCCTTTGCTACTCAAAATCATGAAGATACCCTCTATTATGCGGAATACAATAATCGTGGCCCTGGTGCTAACCTCGATGCAAGAGTTAATTGGAAAGGTTACCACAAGATAGACAAAGCAACGGCGATGAAATTTACTGTCGAAGCATTCCTTCATAGCAAAGAAAATTGGTTGCCTTCAACTGGTATTCCGTTCACTGCTGGATTAAGATATTGAAGACATTGAAATAAAAAAATCATGGCCAAAGAAAGAAGTTTATGGTGTTATCTGCTGAAAATCTATAATTTTACACTATAATTGTTGGTCTGTGATTCCTTTTTACACTATAATTTTAGCGAATCAACAAATTTTGAATCTTCATCTTAGAAGTTGATACGAAATTTGCTCATTTAAATTTTCATCGCTTATGATTTTGTGTAATTAGGGAAAACAGTAAGATCAAAATAATGAAGAATATTTTTCTTTAACTCAAATTATATCTTGGTTATCAACTTTTTTCTTTTAACTTTCTACAATATGTATTTTAAATCTTGGGTCTATTTTTTCATTAATTATGTTCAATTTTATTTTTAAAATATATGATAACACGGCTTTTTTACCTGTATATTATAAAATAAAAGAAAAAAGAACTTAAATGGTATACCAAACAGATTATGCACCAAAATGATCCATCCAAGCAAGTGGAGGATAGTGCATAGGCGGCACCACCCTAAAAATCTGACATGTTTGACTACAATATATATATAAAATTTGAAATGCTATCTAAATAGGCGGTACCAAAAAGAATATGGGTCAATTACAACTTGTATACGACCAAAATCGGACCCACTGCCGATCCGCTGTCGTTGATGAGACAGGACAACTGGTGAAGCCTTAGAGAAAGGCGGCACACCCACTGGTCATACCCATTTCACAGGCGGCACCGGGTTGCTGATGCCAACCTCATAGGTGGCACACCTCTGACTCCTGTACTGGTGGCAGCGACGGGACGGGACTATGCCTGTGACTTGTGTTTTGGGGACCATTATAAGGTCCCCAATGCCTCATTTTGGCCGGAAGGGAGCGGGAAGGGGAAAAAGAAAGAAAAAAAGAGAAGCAGAATAGAGAGGGAAGGAAAAAGAGGAGGAAAAAAATAAATAGAAAAGGGAAGGAGAAAGGGGTGCAGAAATTGTGTTTAGGGTTTAGAAAGATTTGGAGTTAAAAAAGTCATAAAAGGTAATTTTTTTATTATAAATAAATGTTAATTTGTTTTTGTTGTTATTGTTGATTTATTTCGATTTAATTTTTAATTTTATTTTTGTAATGTATTATTTGGTTAAAAAGAGCTATTAAGGTATGTTTGTATTTATTTTATATTTTCATTCATTCATAAGTAAAAAGCTTATTTATGTTATGTATAAAGAATGTTTTATTTTTTTTGTAATTTATTTGTTATGTGTGTTTTAGGTTTATTAGATTTACATTTTATGTAATTTATTTGGCATGTTATTTTATTATTTTAATATAAATTTTTATTTTTATGTAGGTAAAAGATGAGACCATTGAGATGGAATTTGTAAATGGGACCATTGAGTTGGAATTTATGAGATAAATTAGGAATAATAATTTACATGTTCTAATTTTTAAGATTTTTCTAATTGGAAATAAGAGTTTATGTTTTTAAATTTTATTTTATGTTTTTGTAAATATTATAAATGAAATTTCTTTTGAATCCTTTTATGCAAAACAAATTATATTTTTGACAATAATTAAGTTGGCATGTTATTATATATATATATTATATTATATTTTAAACCAATACATTTTACTTATTATCATTTTAAAATAATAACAATATTCGTATTTTTTAATGATACTATTCTAACATGTAATTTGTTTCCGTAGATGGAATACCAATCCGTGTATTGGAAGGTCATACACTGTATCGATATATCGTCTGATGATTGAACAACATGTTGGGGAAGGGGTAAGTTATTCCAATATTCGTGACATGTAATTACTTTGTATATCTTACTCGAACCGTGTTAACTTTTAGCCATGTTATTAATCGTGCAATTCATCTGGATGCTGTAGCGGAGACCAAAAATTGCGGCTGTTATACCCTTGTCTGCCTATATTCATTCACACCTGTGGTGCATTAATGCACCAATTATCAATTTCCAGAAGTCAAGTGGTATAACGGGGATCGAGTACTCCAACAGTTTGGTTGCATCTAGTATATCCTGGCTTTGCCAATGTAGTTAGGGAAGATCTACGGGATTAACAAGAGAGGAAAACATGAAAATAATTGGAAGGTTGTGTACCAGAAATATATGGCGCGAAGACCTCAGATGGATATTTCTTTCGATTTGTAACCATCTTTAGAGTACATACAATGGTACTCTAGTATGGGAAAACCATATTTACCTGGTGGGCAGTCGACTGTAGTCCCTCCGCACATGCATCGACTTGGGGCATACGATTCAGAGGCTGAGCCAAAGCCAGAGCCCAAGCTAGTGTAACACCCCTAACCCGTATCCATCGCCGGACTAGGGTTACGAGGCATTTCTGGACATATCAGAACATTTCACGATCACTTCACAATCATAAGTCATACATCATCATTTCAAATTCAAATATCATCATAAAGTCATTTTCTTAGGTCAACGAGACCTTAAACATGCATTAGGAAGAGGTCGGGACTAAACCGAACACATATAAAATTTAACGAAAGCTAACATTTTTCGAAGTTGCATAGGTCACATGCTCGTGTGGTCAGGCCATGCGGCACAAAATTAGGCTTGGATTAAGCCACATTTCTTCTCCTACTCATGCATATCTAATCCACATCATTTTGTACCATTTCATGCATACCTTATCCAAATCATACACATAATCATATTTTCAACCAATAAACATGCCTCAAAGCCATTCAATATATGCTTTATAAATACATAACTAGAATCATTTGCACATCACCTTAATGGTATTTGAATACCTTATAAAAATTTAATATTTTTTCTTCATAATTCTATACATGCGCATATTAAACCAAATAGATCATATCACATGGTTTTTTCCATTAGCATATGCAACATTAACAACTTCACAAAATTATCAAGTATAACCTTGTTTCAACCTTATAACCTTATGCACATTTCACCATACCAAATCAATTACATAACATTCAAATATCTCAAGTATAATCAATCATATTTCATTTCAAATACCGAGCATATATCAAGATATCCATTTGTATACATCTATTTTAATAACTTAAGCATATTTGCATTTTAAGACAAAACAAACCATATTATACGGCCTAATATTCATCCAAACATAAAACCTTATCAAAAGAACCAAATTTCATAACCGAATATACAACCACTTTTATAACATATTTCGAAATCAAGTCTTAATCCAACAACTTGACCTTTAAATACCGAACCACGAAACAATCATGTCATAGGCGTATGAATTTATTTTACCTATCATTAGCCAAATATAAATATACATCATATATCATAATTTATCTCACAAAATGACCTAAGAAATTTCCATCATTCACAAATCAATTTACAAGGCAATTTATACTTCAAAACATAGGTCATTAATAAGCCACACAAAATAGCCAAATTCACATAGCATAGCATAGTCATTACATAGCAATTATAAACACATACCAACATTATCATCTAACCGAATCATTAACCATATTAACATCACTCAATCTTTTAAGCTAAAATGTTATCTCATAACTTAATATCAAAACAATATATCACTTATAGTTATTCAAATGACCATCAAGTATATCCAAAATATAATCATCATTTTACCACATTAACAAGCCACCTTATACCACTTTTTCATGCTTTGAAAATAAGTTAACTAATAAACTGAATATACATCTTACTACCCTTCTTCATTGCCGAATCATATAACCAACATTAGCACCATGATCAAGCCATTTTCGCATGGCTATACACATACAAATTTTAAACCAAATATATCAAAACTAGCCTATACATGCCACATAACCAAAAACTCAAAGCTTTTATTTACCGAAGAGATAACCGGATAGTGTGATGAGATCTCCTACGACTTCTAACCCGAGCGAGTCTCCGAGCCACTATAAACATTGAAAAGGAAACAAAGTAAGCTATAAAGCTTAGTAAGCTCATATCTTAAATAAACTTATCATAACATATAATTTTAATTCAATGCCATAAGCATGATATGCTATCTCACAGGCCAAACATAAACTTTTCTCAAATTTATAACATGTTCTCATTTCAACTTACCACCATTCAATAATATAATCACTTACATAACTAAATTTAGCTTCCTCAAGTTTATTCAATTCAATTTTCATATGACATTCCTTTCATAACTTCATATAGCCAAATGAGCACATTTTGGAAAATAACATATTTAAACACATATCTTTCTCGTATAAATCACATATCATCGCTTATATTCATTCTCACCTTTCATTCTCAAGATATGTATAACATTTTTCATACCTGAATCGGATAACTCATTCACATAGTCATTTGCTTCTCGATATTACCCGTTGAACCATTCAGAATCAATAAGGATACTCAGAAAGCTCGTAAAGCTCGTACAATGCCTCATCCCAGATATGGTCTTATGTGTTATCAAATATCAATGCCACTGTCCCAGACAAGGTCTTACATGAAATCATATAAGATGCCGATGTCCCAGACATGGTCTTACACGTAATCTCTATTCGATGCCAATGTCCCAGACATGGTCTTACACGATATCACATCTCGAAATCCTAATGTCATGACATTAGTATCCTATACTATTCCTATGGTTCATACGGGGCTTTCGAACATCACATCATTGTCAATATTTTCTCGTATTCATATATTCTACTTCTAAAACAATTCAATATCATAATAACATATATAACTCAATCATAATACTTTTATTTGCATAACCATTTAGCATTGAATTCAATCACATAAATAATAAGCATTTATAATATAGTTTCATAACGTTTATTAACTTACAAACTTACCTCGTTCGCTGAAATGACAAATTATGTCGACTAATCTGAACTTTAATTTTCTCCTTGATCTAGATTCGAATTCTACTTTTCTTGATCTAGATATATTAAAAATCAACTTATTTGTTCAACCATTCATTCAATTCAACTCACAAACACACATTTAAGCACTTGTACACTTTAGCCCTTAAAGTTTCACATTTATGCACTTTAGTCCTTATTGCATAAAACACAAATTACAATAATTTTAATTAAATCCAAGCTTAACCGAATTCCACATACATCAATAGCAGCCCATATTTTCACTTAATCACACATTTAACCACATAATTTTCATTTTTGTCAATTTAATCCCATTTTGATATTTTTATCAAAAAATTCTTAATAAAACTTGTTTAAACAACGTCAAAAATTAATAATCTATCCTCAATAATTAAAATACACATATAATCATTAATAGCAACATTCATAAACTTAAGCAGTTTTGAAATCAAAGGTACGAGATAGCTAGTACTCGATGTAACAATCTCAAAAACGTAGAAATTAAAAATCGAGTAAAAATGGGCTTACAAATAAATCATGAAGCTTGGCTGAACCTACACTTCTCCCATGGCTTTTCTGTTATTCATTTTCGGTGGAAAGAATTGAAGGAGAAAGATAATACAATGTTGTTTCTTTTAATTTAATGATAAAAATCATTAATTTACCTTTTTAACCTTAACATTAAAACCTTTAAAACGCTTAATTAATGGCCATATAAGTCCACTAATATTAACAATGGATTAATAACAACATAAGGACTCCCCCTTTTTAATTCTATAGCCAATTAGTGCTTTTAACTAACAGAACGCTACTTTCGCTTTTTACATGATTTAGTCTTTATTAACAAATTGAGCACTCAAACGATCAAATTATTTTACGAAATTTTCTCACATACAAATTCACATATTGTAAACTTATAAAATAATATAAAAATAATTTTTTGGTCTCAGATTTGTGGTCCCGAAACCACTGTTCCGATTAACCCTAAAAACGGGCTGTTACAGCTAGATCCCGAGCGGTTGCATACACATTCTAGGGATAGTTCTTATCATCCGAAGTTGCGGGTCAATGACTATTTCTCGGGCTCGTCAGGACACATATATCATTCAAGGTTTGATATCTGCAGTCCAATACCACCGCAGTACAACACTCCTCCCGGCTCGTATCTATCGCATTACTCTACTCCTCTCTGGTCGTATCCACCGCAGTACAACACTCCTCTCGGCTCAAGTTCATCGATGACGTTCGAGGCATATGATTTTTCTTCTGTGTTTTGTACACCCCCACCTACAACTGAAGAGAATGTTGGTCGCCGCAATCACCCACAACATGAACGTCGACCCCCATAGAAATATACCCTTAGGAGACCACACCATTAAACCATCAATTTTAGGGGTTTCTTGCAATTTAAATATTACAAAGTTTGTACTTTTTTATTCTAATAAAATATAAATCAAGAAAAAGAAAATCTTTATATTTATTTAATTAGATTAATTGCAACACTAAAACTTGGAACAAACTTTGTGGTCATAAATTAAATACATTACAACATTAAAATTGGAACAAACTTTGTAATATAAATTAAATACATTACAACATTAAAACTTAGAACAAACTTTGTAATATAAATTAGGTACATTGGATTACATAAGCTCAATTCCTACCCTATCGTGACGATTGTCCAATGTAGTAGTTTCGCTGCGGGCATTTACTCTAATTATGACCAGCTAATATGCATAATCCACAATGCTTACCTTTGGATTTCTCCCTAATGTCCACTTCATTATAGATTCTGGATGATTGCGGATGACCTTTCAGATTCCTACGCAACCCTTTTGTCTAGGACAAGCTCGAAAGTCGTCGGAGGCACCTCCCATGTAGACAGGTCAGGCACGACAGGGAACATGTTCTCTCAAACACGCAATGTGCACTCGAGGGTGTACACATCATCAATAAATTATTCAACATCGAGCGAGACTTTAGCACACAGTGCCACAATATGCGCACATGGATAATGAAGTGTTTGGAAGCTCTTGCAATCGCACCGCCTGTTTCGGAGATGAACTCCATAGGACCTAAGTGGCATACCAGGTTGACGACCGATTGTCTCTTTAATTCAAAATGTTTCAAGACGTCGTGAATATACTTATACATTCATAAACCTCATTATTCGACAGTTTGCAACCATTTCATTCCTGACATTTTCAACAAACATGTGTCCCGTCTCCATCTGGTTGACTTGTTACTGACCCATTCTTGGCATCAAGGTAGCCAACCTGTAGAATGTAACCGAAAAGACAGATGAAATCGAAAGATGTTGTGTTTTCAATAACACAGAGTTGATTCCCTTCGTCAAGTTTGTGTTCATATGACCATAACGAAAGCGCTCGTGGAAACTTTGAGCCCATTGCCACGGCTACATGGTACCCAACCACTGTCTGAAAGATGTGTTCATTTGACCCTCCATGTCACTCTCAAGTCGATTCATCCTTTGGCGAAAAATGTGTGGCTTTAGCTCGTGTGCTGTGTATCTATTAAGAAAAGATAAACTACAGTATTGCCCTAAAACATTAAAACTTATATTGAAAAGATAAGGTTATCCTTTACCTATTCTCACAACTTGTCTCCGCCAGTCTGCATTCTTATAATCTCGACGGAAGTTAGCCACGATGTGCCAGATGCAGTAAATAGATCTTCATGGCATACTGGAATGTCTAATGGCGATAATTATCCTTTCTCTTTATCAGAGATGATGCAAATATTATCGTTGCTAATAACATACCTCTGTAGGTTCGTAAGGAAGAATTCTCACGATTCCATGTTCTCCTTATCTACGATGGCAAATGCTATCGGAAGCACGCTCATGTTCTCGTCCTGAGCAACAACAAGAAGTAAGATCTGTGTATATTTTCTGTATAGCCAGGTCCCATTTACTTGCACAAACAGCTTGCAATGGAGAAATGCACGTACACATGGATCAAACATCCAGAACATCTGATGGAAAATTCTTTTTCCCAATTGTAATTGGTCATCCGGGTCGTAATAAGGTCGTGTCTGTAACTCAATGACAGTCCCCAGTACGTACTCCCGTATAGTGACTATCCATCCCTGTAGCTCATTGTACGACGCATTGAAATTCCTGTACAATTGCTCCATTGCCATCTGTTTAACTATCCACGCCTTTCGGTATGATACTCGATACTGGAATCATGCTTGTATTTCGGCAATTAGTATTGAAACTTTAATGGTCGGCATGTCCTTCACCATTGGCATGATACACTTACAGATAGTTTTGGAATCAATTTTTCGATGATCTTCTGTCATACGTGTTGACGTGCATTTTTAAGGTCCAACAAATTTTTGTATCTCCTACATCTGCGACTTTTGAATAAATGCGACTCGTACCTGCCAATTGCAGCCTTCCATCGACTTCCAACATTCCCTAATATATAATGTCGGTTTAGACACTATGACTTTGTAGTCCACTTATATATTCATTGATGCGATCCCGACCGCCTCATATTACGACACAACTCAACGCCATCGAGATTGGCCTAAACAAGAGGGGCCTAAGTGCAAAATGAAGCTTAATTTTAGTTTGTTCATTTGTGTGTAGGCCTTAATTAAGCAAGATGGGGTTGGAAACCATTGCTGGAATAATCAAACAATAAAAGATGTCCAATTCAAGTGTTCCATGTAATTTTCTACAAGCTCATTCAGTTCATTCATAGCTTATCAAAGCTCATTAAGCTCAACATTAATTGGTTTTAGCTTGTGCATCAATTTGTTGGAAAATCCAATTCGATTTCAGCTAAAATTTAGCTTTATTTAATTTATGCATTTTGAGCTACTTAGTTGCCAGAATAAACTTAAATACTATTTAGTTTAAGTATTAAATGTGTCTTTAGTTATTTAATATGTCTAAGTATTTTCGGCATTAAATTTTTCTTAATTAATTAATTTGTATTAATTTGCACAACCATTTAATTTCTCTGAAATTTATTTAATTTGTCTTAGCTCAAACAGCTTTTTAAAGTGTCTTAGACTTAGATAACTTAATTGAGCTAGTTAATGTGTCCTTACCAAATTTTAATTGATGTTTTTAGGTGACCATTGGAAACACGAAAATTTGTGTTTCTACATGCCCTTTTTAACTTAAAATCATGCTATTTCGGTTAAATTCTTGTCGAAAAAAATTAAATATTATAAAATAATAAAATTATGTTAAAAATATGAACATGATGAATTTTAATTAATTTTATAGTTAATTTTGATTAATTTTGACTATTTTTGACAGATTCGCACAAAGGGCGAAAATTGGCTCGGCAGACAATGCTCAAAGAATAAAATCGAGAAGCAATTTGAAGCATCGAGGAAAATTTATTTCCAGCCTAAGATGGTCCAAAAATGTGTGTTAATTCATAATATAATTAATTTTGATTTATTCCCAATTTAATTTGGCCCAAATAAATTATTATTAATTAATTATGGAAAAAAGGGTCTAATTGAACTGCATTGGTTGAACCGAATCTACTGAACCAAACTAGCCACCAATTGGGCTGCCCAGAACCATCCATATGCTGACCCAAATCAGCATTTTAGTTGACTAAATAAGCTTGCAAAGAAGCCCTTGAAGAACTTTCAACCTTGCATTCAAACCCCACCAAAAAATATGGCTTTATGGATTTGCCCCAGGCTATTTTTAGCAAAATTGAATCTCTCAACTTTGCCATGTGTGTGGCCAGCCAAGGGGGGTCTCTTTGGCTGATGGAATTTTCTATTTTTAGCAGCCACAATCAGTTATAAAAGCCACCCCTTTCTGATCATTCAACTCATCCCTCACACTCTCATTCTCTCTTCTCCTCTCTCACTTTCTCTCAACTTTTCCTTCCCATTTTCCCTTTTGTTCAAGTGCCGATTTCTTCTCTTGGGAAAGAGGTCCTCATCAGCCATTTTTGAGCAGAAATTAAAGTGTTCATAAGCTACCTTTATAGCTGAGGACAACGAAGAATGAAGAACAGAGAAATCAGTCAAGCCACAGAGAAACACCGGATTTGCTTCTTGTTCCCTATCTCTTTAAATTTCGTTATTTTTTTTGAAAACATGTTTATGAATATTTATGCTATTGAAATGGTTATTTTAATCAATCTAGCTTGAATTTAATCCGTGTTAGGTTGATTATATTTTGCCTACTTGAATTATTGAAATTGTGCTTGTGCTGTTATAGGCCTCGGTAAGATGTTTGATTAAGTAAAATCATGCCTAAGTTATTCTTGCAATATTAACTGTTAGATAACTAATGAATTAATTATTAAATCGTATTGAAATTTTAATTAGTAGACACAATACTTAATCAGTGCATGTTTATTCTTCTATGGTAGCTGAAGTTAATTTAGCATTGTATTTGGCGATACATATGTCTTGCATAACTTGCAAGATTATTCTGATTAAACTATTTCAAGGAAGAAATACTCTGTTACCTCACTTGATCTTTTATATGTTTATGAAGATTGATTAATCGCTTGGATTGACATTGAAAAATGTTCAAGAGATTGATTAATTTAATAAGTATGTATGAGCAGTAGTTAGCAAATTACTGAGCTGCCGTGAATTTGTTCGTAGCAGTATAAACATAAGTTTAATAATTCTAAGTTAAAGGAATGTAATTAATCCAACACAATTATATAATCTTGATTAAATCTTATTTGAAATCGTGCATTAGGACCTTTTTATTTTTAATTTTTTTTACTTAGTTTTTAACCCTTAGTTTTTAATCATCTTTAAACCAAAATATTTTCCATCACCAAAGTGTTTTAACTTTAATTTCATAAATATTCTTTTTCTACAGTCCCTGTGGGTACGATAACTCGACATTTACTTATCACTTTATTACTTGTTGCGATTGTGTACACTTACACATTTTCGTCGTTCCAACCATTCAGCTGAATCCAGCTGGTACATTGATTGGCATTAAAGAGAGGAATGAATTTAAGACCATCAGCTGTTATGAGCTTCTCCAAGTGACTGTTTAAGGAGTTCAATAGACAATGAGCTGTTCACACAAGCCCATTTAGTTTCCAAACATTTTCACATGATGGTGGTTGTTCCAATTCGTCCATTCACACCTTTTGACCATTTATATTCAAGCATTCACACAAAGGGGGTTGTTCGTGTGCCAAATGACATTAATTTTTGGCTACTGTTCATTTGATTGTTTAAGGAGAAATTAAAAGGCTATTATGACTCTTTAGCTGATCAAGCATTGAATCAAGTTTATTCAGCTCATTAGAGTTAATTATTAGCTAAATAGGAAGACCAAACATGTTGTCCATTGTCGTTTATTATGTTAGAGTTCATCAAAGGTCTTGTAGTTTTTAATTAGCTCAATTAAGTTCATTAATAGCTCAATTAAGCTGAGTGTGTGTGTCTATTCGACTAGGGCTTGTCTCATGCCTATAAACACTTTGTTTTCAGCTAGTTGTAGGAACCTTTTGATAAAATTTATGAAATATTTTAGACTTTGTGAGTTTTTCACTCTTATTGTTCTTAGTGATTTGATCTGACTTATCTAGCATTGCTAGTGGTGTCATCTTATCTCCATTCTTGAACTTATCACTTTCAAGTATGGTGTTCACCTATATCGTAGGTTCCTATCTCCATAGATAACGCGTCTCGGTCCTATCCAGCTATCCATTCTCCATCTTAAGACTTATACGAATTGGGTCCTAATCACTATTACGGGTTCGTTCGTGTTTCAAGAACATTATACCCATCTTCCATCATTTTTTTAACTTTGTTTATCTGCTACCAAACAACTATCTTTTTATAACTTAGCTATTTTGTTAATCCGAAAACAAGAACTACTTAATTTGACGATCAGGCAATCAATGACTCAATTACTCCCGTAAGCGAGTTCGTATCATTTGGTATCAGAGCTAGCCAAATTGAATAAGTAACTTCGTTTTTAAAGCCCCGAGATTAAGTAAAAAATAAAAAAAATCAAAATTAAAAAAAATTGTAATTACAAATTCAGAAATACATCAAGGTAGACGTTACTAGTGTTTTTCCCGAAAACAAAGTTTTTCTCCTAAAACCTATTTAGCCACACTTTTTATTGTTCTTTCTAGCCCACCTTTATCTCATCTTTTGAAGCCGACCCACTCAGATTGTGCTATTAAGACAAAATTAGTCCCTTACAAACTTTGGGAGGCAAAATTGAGCGGTAAAAGGAAAGAGTGGGTGTAAGTGCAATAGAGTGACGAAAAAGCCTAAGATTGAGTGCAAACACGAGTGGTGTGTCATCTATTTTTTTCTTTGCGAGAGATATTCGTGAGGTTTGTGGTGAGGATCATTTACTATTAACTGTCTTTTGTTTACTATCATTTGCTGAAATCATGTTCTAAGGATTTTCTAAGTTTGAATTATAGCAAGCTTCCAAAGATGAAGGCTTTGTCATCAAAAGGAGTTTAAACCTTCAAAATTTAGAGAACGAGCAGCAACGAGAACATCTCGTCCATACCCGCTACCATGTACAAGGTAAGATTTGTAGAGTCATTATTGACTGTGAGAGTTGCACTAATGTGGCCAGCACAACGATGGTGGAAAAACTTGGCCTAACAACTACCAAACATCCACGCCCTTATAAGCTATATGGGTTCAACGACGGAGGCGAGTTCAAGGTTAACAAACAAGTGATCGTTGCCTTTTCAATCGGTAAGTATCAAGATGAAGTTCTATGCGATGTGATGCCTATGCACGCCTGCAATTTGCTATTAGGAAGGCTGTGGCAATTGGATCGAAGAGCTACTCATGACAACTATACCAATAGGTACACATTTAAGCATCAAGGGAGGAAAATAACTTTAGTCCCACTCACTCCGACGCAAGTCTACGAGGATAAACTCAAACTGAAAAACTATGTTGTAAAAACAAGTGAGGAAAAAGAAAAATGAGAAGAGAAAAATGAAAGTGAAAAAGAAATTGAAAGAAAAGAAAAATAAAATGAAAAAGAAGAAGAGGAAAGCGAGAGAGAAACAAAAGAAAATGTGAATGCAATGAGTAACGAGCTTGAAAAAAAATCAAGTGAAAAAGAAAGAGAGTTTGCAAAAGAAACGAGTAAAGAGAGTAATCAACAAAATGTGATGATTACTTTTGCTAACTCCTGTTTGAGTTTGCTTTGTAATTTCACTTCATTCCAGGTTTGTAAAATTCCATCTAAAGACAAGTTCCAACTTCACTACCTTTCCGAAAAATGACGTTTCTAATTAATTGAAAAATATGTCCTTCTTCCAATCTTTCAAGGTAAGCAAGGTAAGGTATCTTTTGAGATTCCATCCGATTGGAACTTATTGATTTCCGTTGATAAAAGTGTTCATGTTATTAATCTTAATGAAATTCCTTATAATGTTTTGCCTGGTTGCTATAAGTTGAATCGATTTGTTGATTTTAATCTGATTAGTGTCTTGGAATGTTCTTTTCATCATTTGTTCCATATTGATTCAAATAATCTCGAGTTGCAAGTTGATTTGGTTGTTGACTACAATGCTTCGACTTTAAGTTAGCAAAACATGATTATTGTATGTGATAAAAAGTATTCATGTAAAATGCTTAATCTGATTGGTTTTGACTGATACATGAATTCTTTCAATCAATGCGATGAAATTTTGTGGATATTTTTGTATGTTTGAAGGTATTTTGAAATTATTTGTACATACATGCGATTAAATCCTATTTGTCTAGCATGATTGCGTTGTTTATGGACTATGTCTTTGCATTGTTTTTGAACATAAGTGACCCAAATCATGTGTTTAAACCTAGAGCATATTTTTATAAGTTGTTGGTGAGAGAAAGTGAGCACCATCATTTTAATTTGTATAGATATGTTGGCACTTTGTATTTATTTCATGTTTTATCATTAGTTTCGAAAACAAAGTATGTAAACTTTACTAGTGTACAAAGACAAAATCAATTCTTTGTTTGCAGAAATCATTGCTTTACATTGTGGTCGACAGCATTGCAGTTTCTCTTGCATGTTTATAATTTTCGATTACTTCAAATTCCTTTTTTGTTACCAACCATGAAATCTTCATGTTAGATTGAGAATGTAAGAGAAAACTTTATTTTTGATCCCGGAGATTATTGTTCTATTTTTTGTTCAAGGGATTTGAACGGAGAAATTTTCTTTTCCAAGATTATAATTTGTGAATGTCTTGCAATTTTGGTTTGTTACCATCGATAAAGTTTGTGATTCATTTTGAAAAGATAAGACCAACTAGTAACCTTTATTTTGGCATTGGTTCATGCGTTCCATTCTTGAGTTGGATACCGACAAGTTGTTTTGTGCCCATAACTTATAATGTCACTAATTTGTTTCACTTTTGTGAATTGTTGGTGATTAAGAAATTCGTGCCACATTTTGGGATGAGCAAACAATTTCGTGTGTTCAAACCGGGAGTTTACCATTCTGGTTCGACATTGAGAGAGATCAAGCCTTACAAATTTTGTGAAGATAAGTGTGAGCACAATGTGTGCTTAATTGTTGATTGGACATTAAATAAGAAAATGAAACTTGTACATCCTGATTACAACTTTGAATTGATTCCTGTTTCTTCTATGTGGTTGTACATGAAATTCTTGATTCATCTTGAAAAGGTAACGCCAACTTATGTTTTTTATCCTTGCATAGGAACATATGTTCAATCTGTGCATAACATTTCAGAAAGTTCCTTCAAGTTCATCATCCATGTCGTCACTAACCTCTTTCATTTTTGTGAAGGTGACACTTTGAAATGGATTCCTCCTAAAGAGGGAGGGCAAGCAATTAATCTGTTTCCTTCTCGAGTCTTGTGTAGTTTCCAGGTTTGTGACGATGAAAATTTTTTTTCGAGCAATTGGTCCGATTTGAGGACAAATCATCTTCAAGAGGGAGGGTATGATGCGATCCCGACCGCCTCATGTTACGACACAACTCGACGCCATCAAGATTAGCCTAAACAAGAGGCGTCCAAGTACAAAATAAAGCTTAATTTTAGTTTGTTCATTTGTGTGCAGGCCTTAATTAAGCAAGATGGGGTTGGAAACCATTGCTGGAATAATCGAACAATCAAATATGTCCAATTCAAGTGTTCCATACAATTTGCTACAAGCTCATTCAGTTCGTTCATAGCTCATCAAAGCTCATTAAGCTCAACATTAATTGGTTTTAGCTTGTGCATCAATTTGCTGCAAAATCCAATTCGGTTTCAACTGAAATTTAGCTTTATTTAATTTATACGTTTTGAGCTACTTAGTAGCTGGAATAAACTTAAATACTATTTAGTTTAAGTATTAAATGTGCCTTTAGTTATTTAATATGTCTAAGTATTTTCGGCATTAAATTTGTCTTAGTTAATTAATTTGTATTAATTTGCACAGCCATTTAATTTGTCTGAAATCTATTTAATTTGTCTTAGCTCAAACAGATCTTTAAAGTGACTTAGACTTAGACAACTTAATTGAGCTAGTTAATGTGTCCTTACCAAATTTTAATTGATGTTTTTAGGTGACCATTCACCTGAATCCAGCTGGTGCATTGATTGGCATTAAAGAGATGAATGAATTTAAGACCATTAGTTGTTATAAGCTTCTCCAAGTGATTATTTGAGGAGTTCAATGGACAAGGAGCTGTTCACACAAGCCCATTCAGTTTCCAAACATTTTCACATGATGGTGGCTGTTCCAATTCGTCCATTCACACCTTTTGACCATTTATATTCAAGCATTCACACAAAGGGGGCTGTTCGTGTGCCAAATGACATTAATTTTTGGCTGCTATTCATTTGGCTGTCCAAGGAGAAATTAAAAGGCTGTTATGACTCTGTAGCTGATCAAGAATTGAATCAAGTTTATTCAACTCATTAGAGTTAATTATTAGTTGAATAGGAAGACCAAACATGCTGTCCATTTCCGTTTCTTATGTTAGAGTTAATCAAAGGTCTTGCAGTTTTTAATTAGTTCAATTAAGTTCATTAATAGCTCAATTAAGCTGCGTGTGTGTGTCTATTCAGCTGGGGCTTGTCTCATGCCTATAAATACTTTGTTTTCAGCTAGTTGTAGGAACATTTTGATAAAATTTATGCAATATTTCAGACTTTGTGAGTTTTTCACTCTTATTGTTCTTGGTGATTTAATCTGACTTATCTAGCATTGCTAGTGGCGTCATCTTATCTCTGTTCTTGAACTTATCACTTTCGAGTGTGGCTTTCACCTATATCATAGGTTCCTATCTCCATAGACAGCGGGTCTCAGTCTTTTCCAGCTATCCATTCTCCACCTTAAGACTTATACCAATTGGGTCCTAATCACTATTATGGGTTCGTTCGTGTTTTAAGAACATTATACCCATCTTCTATATTTTTTTAACTTTGTTTATCCGCTGCCAAACAACTATCTTTTTATAACTTAGCCATTTTGTTAATCCAAAAACGAGAACTACTTAATTTGACGATCGGGTAATCAATGACTCAATTACTCCCGTAAGAAAGTTTGTATCATTCATGCTATACCGCTTAATAGCAAATACGCACTATTCCTTACTTTCAAATCTCTAGCCCACGAGCAACTCCTCAAGATCAGAATCTACGGCCAGCCGGTGAGCAGGTAGTATTTCAGGGTACTCTGGGAACTCGGCTACGTGTTCCGCGTCGGGGTCTATGAGCGACATGTGTGCCATAGGATTATTGTGTATCACAATATGTCAAATATGGTTCCCGACTGAAGACCCGTTAATGTTTCCATCATCATTCATGTCTTCGTCGTCAATATCATCGAGGACCTCATCCACATCGGGATCACTATCACTATTGACCTTGTGATCACAAGGATCACTACTATCGTATCCATCATCACCAACCACATCAATATAGGGTGAAATATTAAGATCGATATCGATCCCGCATATAGTCGATTGACTATCATCGTATGATATTGGAGCCACCATACACGGTTCTTGAGCTCCATGTTCTTCACCTAACGCAGTGAGATCTTCAGTTGGCTCCACACTAACTAACTCAGTAAATAACTGAATCGGTGCATTTTGGTCACTCTAATTCCCACAATAAAGAACGATCATTGTCTCCACGTCTTCATCGTCTACAAGTTTCATTTCGGTGAATTTGATGGGATCTGTCGAAATTAGAAAATTGTAGAAAAGTTTAGAGATCCTTCTCCCAAAACGTCTAAGAATTTTTGCTCTAATTCTTTCCTTCATATCATCGAACGAGACATTTCTATTAAATCTCATTGCTATTTGTTGGCAACATTCAGATATACATCCAACGGTTGTTGTCAAGATTCTTCCATCGAAATAAACGCATACGAAAAACTGATTATCCATCTTTAATACTCAATCTATTAAAAAATAAACAAAAATTCTCAAAACAATTTCGAACAACAAAAAAATACTTATTTTAATAAATAAAAAGAGACCAAAATTATATCAATATGCAATTTTTTTCATTCATAAGCTCAGACTTTTTCATTCCTCATTTTGTATATGAACAACATTTATCTTTACATTTAACCACTTAAATTCATTTCTATATTTTCTTCCATCTCCGATCTTGTATCTTCCTCTGGGAAATTCTCTATATTAAATTCTGAGTTCTCTTCAAATTCATCTTCAACAATCCAATTTGGAAATTCCTCAAGATCTTCTTCCTCTTCAATCTTTATAACGGGTATTGAATTTAGAAATTCTCTTAGTAATTTTCTAACAACTAATTTATCCATCCATAGTATATCAAACACATTTTGCTTCCCAGTGAACTTTGGTGAACCTACACTTTGTCTCGCTATTTTCCTTTCTCGTTAAGAGATTATAAACTTCACGAAGTATATAACTAGATTCCAATAGGTTCGTGGTACCAATGTCTTCCAAAGTTGGTCTAAAATGATTTGATGCTCCCGTTCTATTAATGCCCCTCTAGGGTTAAGTATTGCACTTTATTTTTTCTAATCAGTTCAACCATTCCATAATACTTCTTGCATCTTTTGATTTACGGTAATAAGGTGTTGAACGATGTCTTCTTCAGGTTTCATTCTATAATCTTGCAATTCTCTCATCATCTTATCAACTTTCTCCATTTGTGCTGAAGTTATTATCTCATCAGGCAATATCAAATTTATTGCCATTTCTAACAATATTTATGACAAAATATTTTTATTTCGATTTTCAGTATTTATCTATTTGTTGCTATCACTAACTAACAATTATTTTATAATAGTTACTAACAAAATAACTTTCAAATATATTAAAATTTTTAAAACATAACATTCATAACCTAACAAATCACAATAAACCTTAAACAAATAATTAATCTAAACACAAAACTTACTAACAAAATAACTTAAAAATTAATATAAATTTACATTTATAATCTAACAAATCACAATAAACAAAATAACTTTAAAACAAAGCTTAAAAATAACACTAAACAAACTATATAATACTAACAAAATAATTTTTTCTTATCATAATCTATTCTATTTGAAAATAACAATAAAAATAAAAATACATTTTCTTTCTTTCTTTCTTTCTTTCTTTCTTCTCATTCTTTTCTTCCTTATGTTCTACTATTTTTTTAATAGATATTTAGTATTGAGCTGGATGGGGGGAAAATTGGAACTGGTGTCGCCTATCAGATAGGCACCATACCCCTGCACTTATATTATTCCAGTACAAATGTGGTGCCGCCTATCAAGTAGGCTGATAATATACAGATAAAAAAGCCTGATAACACCTTTCACAGATTTTTTACACATTAAAAAATGAGAAAAAAAGTATGATATATACAAAAATTTCTAAATGTTTTTTTTTCATAAAAAATATTCATAAAAAATCTTTAAAAAATATTAAAATTTAAAAAATAAAAATATTTTAATTATATAAAAATTTCAAAATTCAATGTTATCCATACCAAACTAGAGTGGCCAGTCGAACTAGGAACTAGTTGGGATATCAGTCCGGCGAGAGGTAAAAAATGGTTGACCCATGGCAGTTCAGACTACTTGAACCGAGCTAAAACATTTGTTGAATTGGTTTTGAACCGATCTAACCAATTGGCTCCCAGAATGACCGGTTCAACTAGTTCAAAGTAAATAAATTATTAAAAATAAAAACTATTTAAAGATATATAGAAATTGGTTCAACTGCTAGGTCAACTGGTTTTTTAGCTCGATTCAATTAGTCTATACCGGTTTGCGGGTCAACCAAATTTTTACCTTTGTTGGACTGATACCCTAGCTAGTTCTTAATCCAAACTATCCAGATCCAGTTTTAATAACATTGAATTTTAGAATTTTTATATTTTTTTAAAAAAATTATTTTTTATTTTTAAATTTGAAAGAATTTTTCTTTTTCATTTTATAATTTTTTTAAATTATAATTTTAAATTATTATGTTTTTTTTAAATTGACAAAAAAAACTATAAATTGTGCACAAAAAATGACCCACCTCTCAACTATAACCGCCTAAGAACTCAAAAAAAATCAGCTAATCATTAATCTCTCTAATCTTGCCCACCAAAAAAGTCTCCTTCCTTAGTTTTAGGGTAGAAATTTGGGGGAAAAAACGTGAAAAATGGTTAAATGGGTTGGATTACTTCTTCTTTTATGTTGTGTTATTTTATTTTACTTATTTTAGTATTTTTTTCCATTTCCTATGGTTGTAGTTAGATCTAAGAGGCCCTGTCGTCTCTGACAAAAAGATCCTGAAAAAAAAAACAATTTAAAAAGTGAAAGATCTGCGGCTCACAACAGGCATCTGACCCCCCAAAAGGAAAACACTGGCAGCATGTTTGGTTGGCTGTAATACCAATGCATTACAGCTCAATTCAGTGGGCCCCGCATTAAAACTTTGTTTGGTTGGTTGTAATGGGCTATTACAGCCTCATTTAATATGGCTTTATTCAGGGCAAAAATGTCGTTTACAATTCGGCACTCTCCCCGCGGAATAGGGATTCAACGAATGGTTGGGTGAAAAATTAGGCTAGACTTTCAAATTTACCCTTCTCTTTCTCACCGTATGAAGCAATCTCTTCTTATTTCATTCTTCTTCCCATTTTCTTCCATCCTTGTCTCCCTCTTTTTCATGCTTCTATCCTCACCAACTCTATCTCCCTTCGACAAACCCTAACAAGGCCTTTAATTAAGAATCGTTTTTCTAACTCCAACCCTCAACAAGGCTTTCGATTGAGGTGAAAACTTGAGAAGAGAAACAATCGGCAGTCCTCCCTCAGGTAACTCTTCTCCCATTTTGATTTCCTTTTTTTTCTAGTTTTTTTGTTAAATTAGTAGAAATAATAGGTTTCTTTTCAGTTTTGAAGATTGTTACTGGTTTTATATGATACGTACCAGAAATCTAAGAGATGAAAAGAGGATGAACGGAGAAGAAGAAGAAGAAGAAGAAGAAGAAGAATAGAGAAAATAGAGAGTATTGGAATATTATTCTTTCATTCGATACTGTTACCTCATGTATTGCATGCAGTTTTAAAGGAAAACTAACAAGGTGACGTGGACAATTTCTGTTGTAATTAAAACGCACCGTAAAGCTACTCTCTCAAAACTCTCCGTTTCAATTAAACTTAAAAACTCTCTCCCCCAAAACTCCCCGTTCTTTACGATCCCATAATTTCTTTTCTACTAATTCTTCAGTTCATAACAATACTCCTTCCCAAGAAAACATTCTTGACCTCAAGAATGAAAGTGAGGAAATTTAGACCGAATTGCCGCAAGAGACTCCCACGTGGCATCTTCAGGGAAAGAATCAGCCCATTCGATTAAAACTTCCGTCACGGCCTGATTTTCTTTTTTGACTATCCTCCTGTCCAAAGTGCGGATTGGTTCTTTTGGCAAAACACTATGAGCATCCACCAATGGTAACTGCTGTTGAGTAGGAGCTGATCCCACATGCCTTTTTAATTGGGACACATGAAATGTGGGATGAATTCAAGAATGTGGAGGTACTTGAAGAGTGTAGGCCACTTGACCCACTTTTTGAAGCACCGAAAAAGGTCCATAGTACTTTGGAGACAGCTTATGGTTAGCATGTTTCCTAATCGAAAGCTGTCTGTAAGGTTGTAACCGTAGATAGACCAGGTCACCAACCTGAAAGATTCGCTCTGAGCTGTGCTTGTTAGCCAATTGCTTCATACGGCTCTGTGCTCTTTGAAGGCAAAACTGTAACAACTTCTTAGTAGCTTCCCTAGCTTGTAAGCTGCGGTCCACCACTGCCATAGTAGAAGCACCAGCCAAGTATGGCATATGGGTGGGTGAGGGTTGTCCATACTAGGCCTCGTAGGGAGTGAGTTGAATGGAAGAGTGAAATGAAGAGTTGTACCACCATTCCGCAAGGGGCAGCCATTTAAACCAATAGGCTGGTGTCTCCCCTGTCATACACCTCAAATAGTTCTCAAGACACCGATTTAGAACTTCAGTCTGGCCGTCCGTTTGAGGATGGTAGGCTGTGGATAGCAGAAGTCTAGTACCAGATTTCCTAAAAAGCTCTTGCCAAAACCCACTCACAAAGATTTTATCACGGTCTGAAACAATAGAGTCGGGCATACCATGCAGTTTGTAGACATTAGTCAAATACTCCTGAGCCACTTCTTTAGCTGTAAATGGATGAATCAAAGCCAGAAAATGGCCATATTTCGTAAGGTGATCAACCACTACTAGAATCGAGTTTTTCTTGTCTGAAACTGGCAACCCTTCAATGAAATCCATACTGATGACAGACCATGCCCGGTCAGGTATTGGCAAGGGCTGTAAAAGACCAGGAGAAGCCACATTCTCCTATTTGCATCTCTGACAAACAACACATTCTCTGACCCATCGCTTAACGTCTGTCGTAAGTCCCTTCCAGTACACTAGGCTCGACATTCTCTTCTTGGTGACATGTATCCCAGAATGGCCCCCAACGGCACTTGCGTGAAAATGAAGAAATAATTCTTGACGCAACTGTAAATCCTTCCCTACTATAATCTTCCCTTTGCGAAACAGGAAACGACCATCCCACAAATATTTTTTATCAGGGGCTTGTAACTGCAAAATAGTTTGGATTCTCCTTTGGAGTTGATTGTCAAGAGTATAGGATTGTTTCACCTGTTCTAATAGGCCAAAAATAACCAAACTAGCTGACAGTTGGTAGTACTGTTGTCGAGAGAGGGCATCAGCAACCCTATTATTAATCCCCTTTCAATAAGAAACTTCAAAATCATATCCAAGCATTTTCGCTATCCACCGTTGCTGAAAATGGGTAACAGCCACTTGCTCTGATAAAAATCGCAAACTTTGGTGGCCTGTACGAATTCGGAAGTGTCGACCCACCAAGTAGGTGTGCCATTTTCGAACTGCTAGTAGAGCCGCGAGCATTTCTTTTTCATAGATCGACAAAGCTTGATGGCGCACCCCAAGTACCTTGCTATAAAAGGCTACCGGTTGCTCTTGTTGCTGTAAAACAGCTCCAATGCCAAACCCGCTGGTGGCAGTGTCCACTGTAAATTCCAACTGGAAATTTGGAAGCACTAAGACAAGAGCTGTACATACAGCCTGCTTCAATTTCTCAAAAAGCTTCAGTGGCTTGAGCAAACCATTCCCACCTATTTTTCTTTAACAGATTCGTTAGAGGACGAGCGATAACACCATAGTTACGTATAAACCTCCTGTAGTAGCCAGTGAGGCCGAAGAAACTGTGCAACTCCTTCACTGATTGAGGGATCGACCATGATAATACACACTCAATCTTAGACGTGTCTATAGAGACTGTTACTTCATGCAAAACATGTCCCAAATATTGAATGCGAGAAGAACCAAAACAACATTTGAATTTTTTTTCGTATAATTGTTGTTCTCGTAATATAAGAAGAACAGACCTCAAATGGTGCATGTGCTCCTCCTACGAATTGGAATAGACCAGGATATCGTCGAAGAAAACAAGCACAATCTTACGCAGTAGCGGTTTGAAGACAGAGTTCATGAGGGCCTGAAAACTAGATGGGGCATTTGTGAGGCCGAAAGGGATGACAAGAAATTCATAATGCCCATCATGAGTGCGAAATGCCATTTTGTGAACGTCCGGCTCCCACATGCAGATTTGGTGATATCCCGACCTGAGATCCAATTTAGGGAAGACGCGAGCTTCTCCAAGCTCATCCAATAATTCCTCAATAATCCATCTTTTTTTTACCATGACAATAGGAGAAGCAAACAAGCTGGTGCTATCACGTATGATACCAGCAGCAAGCATTTCTTGAATAAGTCGTTCCATTTCATTTTTTTGAAATGCTGGATATCGATAAGGCCACATTTTAATCACTGTCCCTTCATCCCTTAGAGGAATTTTATGATCATGTAACCTTCGAGGTGGCAACCCTTTTGGAACCTGAAAAATGTCCTCAAACTCACTCAACAGTTCATGAAGTTGGTCCTCGGAGTCTTTGTCCTTCTTGGTTGACAATGTCACTTGCTCAATTGAGCTCAAAAGTGTAGTAAAAGGTCCCATCGTTTGCCCCATTGCTGCAAAGCATTTTGGATTAAGCTCACCATTTCCAACCGCTAGTGAGCTAGGAGTAATGCCTTGAATGACACACGACTGCCCTGCTAAATTGAACTGTATGGTCAGAGAACTGAAATTCCAAATGATGTCCCCTAGACCTAATAACCACTGTACACCTAACACCATATCACAGCCCTTTAATGACAAAACCATGAAATCTATCTCAAATTTATGGTCCTGTACCTCCCAAGTAACCCCTTTGCAAAGTCCTCTAGTAAAAAGACAGATGCCATTAGCTACAAAGACCCTTAGTTGCTCTTGATGCCATACTAGTAGAGATAACCTATTGACCAGCCTTGTATCTATAAAATTGTGGGTGCTGCTTGAGTCAACTAGAATAATAGCCCACAATACTCCTACACGTGCGGCCACCCTCATCCTGTTATGCCCCTGCAAGCCAGTAAGGGCATGCAGTGAAATTATTGGTGACTTAAGACCCTGACTTGTTAGATGATGCATTGCTAATAGATGGAGGACTCACTACCGTTTTTGTAGGAGAAGATGAGTACTTGGAGTTGATCGATGTGTTGGTCAAAGGTCGAGGTGAACTAATCCCCCATGTCGTCAATCCTTTTCCCGAATAAGAAATGAGCACTTCGATCTTTCTAGCTATCTAGATAGTGACCAATCTCGGCCTTCAAGTTACTAAGAAAAATACTGAGAGCGTAAGACTCCGGTAGATGCACTTGGTTCAGTAACCCAACAAACAAATCCCGGTACTGTTCAATAGTACCATGTTGTTTCAAGTTAACCAATTCTCTCATTGGATTACCAAACTGTCCATAGCCAAAACGAGCCTGAAGGTTTTTAATGTACTCTGACCAAGACAACATTTGCAGACCGCCATTCCTCTGGGAGTAAAAATGGTGCCACTCCAAGGCTCGGCCTTCTAAATTCAACATTACCGTGCGAACCTTACTAGCCTCCGGCGTACCTTCAGCCTCGAAATACTGTTCTAATTTGGTCTACCACCCCCTAAAATCCGTGCCATCAAACTTAGGACAATCCAATCTGCTTCAGTTAACAGCCACTCCCGGCACAAAAACGTGATCCTTCCAGTAGACACCCCCTTATCCGTAACCACTGGTTCTGCTGAAGCTAGGGGTAATTCTGTTTCCTTGGGAAAAAACCCCGGAGGAGCTCCCAAAACCCCTTTTCCTTTATCTGTCACAACATTTGCCGATGTAGGTGGAGGTCCAAAATATTGGCTTAGCAGTGCTTGTATATCCCCTCGAAACTCAGTCTTAAAGTCCTGCAACCGCGTCTCCATTTTAGTCTCCAAACGGGTCATTTTTTCTTGGATTTTTGAAATGTCCTGTTGCAGACTACTAACCTCCTTCTGTAAATGAGTCGACATACTATCACCAGCCATGTAGAGATCATGTTTGCTCTGATACCTTTTGATAAGTACCAGAAATCTAAGAGATGAAAAGAGGATGAACGGAAAAGAAGAAGAAGAAGAAGAATAGAGAAAATAGAGAGTACTGGAATATTATTCTTTCATTCGATACTGTTATCTCATGTATTGCATGCAGTTTTAAAGGAAAACTAACAAGGTGACGTGGACAATTTCTGTTGTAATTAAAACGTACCGTAAAGCTACTCTCTCAAAACTCTCCGTTTCAATTAAACTTAAAAACTCCCTCCCCAAAACTCTCAGTTCTTTACGATCCCATAATTTCTTTTCTACTAATTCTTCAGTTCATAACATTATATTGCTAAACTTTAATGTCCCTTTCATGGTGGTTCTTCTTTTCATGGTGTTTTTATATGTATTTTGTTTTTTATATGTATAAGAATGGTTTTTTTGGGGGGGAATCAATTAAGCATTATTGCATGCTGAAGCAAAAGGGAGGGTAAGCCCTTTTTTTATTGTGATGAGTGGTGCAGTTTACAGAAAGGCTTGCTTCAATGCTGCCAAAAAGTTATTCCCAATTCCCAGCTTAGGTAAGTCTCTGTTTTATGCTTGTATGTCATACAAAGAAGAGTCACTTTGTGTAAATGATATGACAAATCTTTAAAGGATAGCTGTTAGCCAAAGGATATAAGTGCCTTTAATTTTTCACTTTGTGCTCTTCTTTTTTTCAATCTCTTGTTTGTAATGTTTGAGTATAAAATGAGATGCAGAAGGGGGAAAATATACAACCTTTTTCTTTATCACAAAATGGAGTATAAAGTGAGAAAATATACAATCTCTTGTTTGTAATGTTTGAGTATAAAGTGAGATGCAGAAGTGGGAAAATATAGGACTCAGGTGCTAGTGTAAAGGAGTATGTGCACATTCGTATTCAGTAATGTAACGGTAGGAAAAGCTTGACAACTGTCCAAGGGTTGAAGAAAGATTTCAGCTACAACAAGATACTCAAAGACCTCAAAAAGGAGTTTTGCTGCAATGGTACTGTGGTCCAGGACCCTGAATTAGGGCAGGTGTGTTTATAATCCTGTAGATATTGTTAACCTTGTTGATATCCATTATCGGTGATTGGTGGTTAAGATTGTTATGTTGCTCTTTATATCCAGGTTATTCAACTTCAAGGTGACCAGCGCAAGAATGTGTTAACCTTCCTTGTTCAGGTAATTGTTAGTGCTTTTTAATGAACATCTAATCTATTTTATTGTTCGAGATCCTAATCTTTGTTGCCTTTGTTTTCCCGACCAGGCTGGCATTGTGAAGAAGGAAAACATCAAAATCCATGGTTTCTAAATTGCATCTGCTTATGGTTTTCTGCTAAGTCACCTGTGCCTCGTGTCGAAGTAGGAAACAAAACTTGATTACAACTTGATTAGAGTATAATCTATATAGTGTTATGTCTTCTTTATATTGGTTTGATAAAAAAACAAATGCAACTCTTATTTATTGTGTTTTTCAGTTCATTGGATGTTGTATTGTTGGATGATTATGAAATTTATGGAAGTTTGGTTCTTTATAATTCAAAGTTAAAACAAGTGTTGTTTTAGACATTGAATTATTTTTTTCCATTTAGTTTACAGTTAATTTGATTACATATGAAGAAGCTTCAAGATTATTTGAGTACTTGGTGGTATGGATGTTTGAGAGAATGATTTCTTTTCTTCTATTATTGTTGAATATTGGCAATATCCCACATTGTGAAAAGATAGAAAGGGAGGGGGTTTGGTTTGTTATATATAGAACCCCTCCCCCTTAGGTTTCATCATCCCAAAATCTCATTTTAAAAATCCAAGTAGCTAATTGTAACTTGGTGTTGATCTTCTCTTTTGTAATATTTCTAGCGGAAATATTAATTTGGTAGTGTCTGAGGACGTAAGCTAAATTGGCCGAACCTCGTTAAAATTCTGGTGTTTTATTTCTCATTTGTTTGCTTATATTTAATAGCTTTATGTTGGTTATATTTATTTAGTTATTATTGCTATAAATAACTAAGTGAGTTCTGTCTAGTTGTTGGGTTTTAAGTGGGACTATTTGTGACCCATCCAATTTAGCTGGGAATTTTCTTAGTATAATTGTTGGCATAATAATTATCTAAATATTTTTGATAATATTGTTATTAATATTATCGACGCTTCCGCAACAATTGGTATCCGAGCCAAGGTTTTGTAGTATGCTCTGTGTTTGCAGCTTAGTCTGATCTTACACATCAGAAACATTTCCTAAAGCTTGTGGGTATTCCGTATTTGGTGGCTATTAAATAGAAGCTGTGGCAAAAATGACAGAAGAAAAACCATCCACTTCAACAACTTCTACCTCGTACATTTTGTCGAGGGTTGGAACTGCAAATACGAGATTTACAGTGGAAAGTTTTTATGGAACAGGTCATTTCGGCATGTGGCAAAGTGAGCTTCTAGATGCCCTCTTTCAACAAGGTATAGATATTGCCATTGAGGAAGAAAAACCAGAAGGGGTTGATGATAAAGAATGGAAGACCATCAACCGATTGGCATGTGGTACAATTCGATCATGTCTTTCCAGAGAGCAGAAGTATACATTCAGTAAAGAGACTTCTGTAAGTAAGTTGTGGAAAGCATTGGAGGAGAAATTCCTAAAGAAGAACAGTCAAAATAAGTTGCATATGAAGAAAAGACTGTTTCGTTTCAGTTATGTTCCTAGTACCACGATGAACGAGCACATTACCAATTTTAGTCAGCTGGTGGCTGATTTGTTGAATTTGGATGTGACTTTTGAAGACGAAGACTTGGTATTAATGTTGTTGGGATCGCTTCCTGAGGAGTTTGAGTACCTCGAAACTACTCTACTTCATGGAAAGTCGGAAGTAACTTTCAATGAAGTAACTGCTGCATTGTATAGCTATGAACTACGCCGAAAAGATAAGTTGAAAGGTTCAGGTGAAGCAGCAGTGGAAGCATTGGTAACAAGAGGTCGTCAGCAAAGTCAGTCTAAGGGGAAGAGAAGAAAGTCCAAAGGTCGAGCTGTTGCTAAAGATGAATGTTCATTTTGCAAAGAAAAAGGACATTGGAAGAAAGATTGTCCAAAATTGAAGAAAAAAGGTAAGACTCCGCAAGATGCAAATGTTGCAGAATGCAACAGTGAAGCAGAGTCAGACTTTTCTCTTAGTATGTCATCTTCAACATCACATGCAGATGAGTGGATCTTGGATTCTGGTTGTTCCTATCATATGTGTCCCATTTGGGAATGGTTCTTTGAATTTCACAAACTAGATGGAGGGGTTGTTTACATGGGTAATGATAACACATGTAAAACAGCCGGGATAGGTTCAATTAAACTGAGGAATCATGATGGATCTACTAGAATTTTGCGGGATGTACGATATGTCCCAAAGTTGAAGAAGAATCTCATCTCTTTGGGGTTGTTAGAATCTAAAGGCCTAGTTGTGACAATACGAGATGGAGTTCTTAAAGCAACTTCAGGAGCATTGGTGATGTTGAAAGGCATAAGAAAGAACAATCTTAATTACTACCAAGGTAGTACAGTGGTGGGGACAACAACAGCAGCAATTTCGAGTACCAAGAAGGACGCTGAGGCAACACAGCTGTGGCATATGCGTTTGGGCCATGCTGGTGAAAAATCCTTGCAAACTCTAGCCAAGCAAGGATTATTGGAAGGTACAAAGACTTGCAAACTTGAATTTTGCGAGCATTGTGTTCTGGGAAAACAACGGAGGGTGAAATTTGGCACTGGGATTCACAATACTAAAGGTATTCTGGATTATGTGCATTCTGATGTATGGGGACCGTCCAAGACTCCATCACTTGGAGGAAGACGTTATTTTGTCACCTTTATTGATGATTTTTCCAGAAGAGTTTGGGTGTTTCCTATGAAGAACAAAGATGAGGTGCTTGAAGTTTTCCTTAAGTGGAAAATCAGACAGGAAGGAAGATTAAGGTTCTCTGATCAGACAACGGTGGAGAATATAAAAGCGATCCATTCCTGAAGATATGCCAAGATTATGGCATAGTAAGGCACTTCACCGTAGGTGGAACACATAACGAGAATGGGGTGGCAGGCGTATGAATCGAACGCTTATGGAGAAAGTTCGATGTATGTTATCTAATCTTGGATTAGATAGAAAGTTTTGAATGAGGTCATGACGTCGCTCAACATCTCATCAATCATTTGCCATCATCTGCTATAAATGGCAAGACTCCTTTGGAGGAATGGTATGGAAAACCTGCTACTGATTATGACACCTTGCGTATTTTTGGTTCTATTGCATATTATCATGTGAAAGAATCAAAGTTAGATCCAAGAGCAAAGAAGGCTCTATTCATGGGCTTCAATGCTAGTGTTAAGGGATATCGTTTGTGGTGTCTAGAGGCAAAGAAGACGATAATCAGTAGGGATGTTACCTTTGATGAATTTGCCATGTTGAATAAGGTAAATCCAGAAGGAGTGAGTAGTACTTCGCAGCAGGTGGAGTGTACTCCGCAGCAGGTGGAGTTTGAGCAGAGTGTGGTAATTCCAGCAGAAGGTACCACTAGTGATTCTTCATTGGCAGATGCAGAGTCAGATGAGGAAGAGGTTCCCACCCAAGAACCTCAACAGCAATCAGAGCCAATTGCAGTCAGAAGGCAGAGACGAGAAATTCAGAAACCTACTCATTTCACTGACATGGTAACTTATGCACTTCCAGTTGTTGATAATATTCCATCCACTTACACCGAAGCCATTTAAAGTTTAGAGAATGATAGATGGTTAGGTGCAATGGAAGAGGAAATGCAATCTCTAGAGAAAAACAAGACGTGGAAGCTGGCACAACTACCAAAAGGGAAGAAGGCGATTGGTTGCAAATGGGTATTTGCAAAGAAAGAAGGATTTCCTGACAAAGAAGATGTTCGTTACAAGGCAAGGTTGGTGGCTAAAGGCTACGCTCAGAAGGAGGGAATTGACTATAATGAGGTGTTTTCTCCAGTTGTTAAACATTCCTCCATTAGAATTTTGTTGGTCATGGTAGCGCAGTTGAATTTGGAGCTAGCTCAACTTGATGTGAAGACCGCGTTTCTACACGGTGATTTGAAGGAGGAAATCTATATGACTCAGCCAGATGGATACAGGGTTGCTGGTAAAGAAAATTGGGTTTGTAAACTTAGCAAATCGTTGTACGGATTGAAACAATCTCCGAGACAATGGTACAAACGATTTGACAGGTTCATGAAGGACCAGAAGTACAAAAGAAGCAAATACGATCATTGTGTGTATTTGCGCAAGCTTCAAGATAGTTCCTACATTTACTTACTCTTGTATGTTGATGATATGCTGATTGCAGCAAAGAGCCAAATGGAGATTGATAGACTGAAGGCTCAGTTGAGTAAAGAGTTTGAGATGAAGGATTTAGGGGAAGCCAAGAAGATTCTCGGCATGGAAATAACTCGGGATAGAAAGAGGGGCAAACTTTGGTCATCACAAAACAGATTTGGAGAAGGTACTACAACGTTTGGTATGTCGAAGGTACAAAACACTAAGTACCCCACTTGCTCCTCATTTTAAACTGAGTAACCAGTTATCTCCAACGACTAAGGAAGAACGAGAGTACATGGCAAAAGTCTCATATGCAAATGCAGTTGGAAGCTTGATGTATGCAATGGTATGTACGAGACCAGATATTTCACAGGCTGTTAGTGTTGTTAGCAGGTACATGCATGATCCGGGCAAGGGTCATTGGCAAGCTGTGAAATGGATTCTGCGGTATCTCCAAAATACCATAGATGTCGGATTGACATTCGAGCGGGATGAATCACTTGGTCAATGCATAGTTGGATATTGTGATTCTAATTATGCAGGTGATTTGGATAAGCGACGGTCTACAACTGGCTATTTGTTTACTTTAGCAAAAGTGCCAGTTAGTTGGAAATCTACCTTACAGTCCATGGTGGCTTTGTCTACAACAGAGGCAGAGTATATGGCAATTACAGAGGCTGTGAAGGAAGCAATTTGGCTTCACGGATTGCTTAAAGACTTGAAAGTTGGTCAGAAACAACTTAAGGTATATTCTGACAGTCAGAGTGCTATTCATTTAGCAAAGAATCAAGTTTTTCATGCACGAACGAAGCACATAGTCGTTCGCTATCACTTTGTGCGGGAAATTCTCGAAGAAGAGGAGATACTTCTCCAAAAGATTCACACTACGGAGAATCCTGCAGATATGCTGACTAAGGTGGTTACAAGGGCCAAGTTTGAACATTGTTTAGACTTGATCAATGTCTGACACATTTGATATGGCGTCGTTGGCGCAAATTTGAAGACACTATTGAAGTTTGCGTTATGAGAAGATGTTTGAAAATGTGGAATATCGCCAAGGTGGAGATTTGTTGAATATTGGCAATATCCCACATTGTGAAAAGATAGAAAGGGAGGGGGTTTGGTTTGTTATATATAGAACCCTTCCCCCTTAGGTTTCATCATCCTAAAATCTCATTTTGAAAATCCAAGTAGCTAATTGTAACTTGGTGTTGATATTCTCTTTTGTAATATTTCTAGCTGAAATATTAATTTGGTAGTGTCTGAGGACGTAAGCTAAATTGGCCGAACCTCGTTAAAATTCTGGTGTTTTATTTCTCATTTGTTTACTTATATTTAATAGCTTTATGTTGGTTATATTTATTTAGTTATTATTGCTATAAATAACTAAGTGAGTTCTGTCTAGTTGTTGGGTTTTAAGTGGGACCATTTGTGACCCCTCCAATTTAACTGGGAATTTTCTTAGTATAATTGTTGGCATAATAATTATCTAAATATTTCTGATAATATTGTTATTAATATTATCGACGCTTCCGCAACAATTATTACATAAAAAATTAGCTTCAAACTATTTACCATTTTGGTTTTCCATGGCTACTATTCTTTTGCCTTTCACTGGAAGATACTGACGGTTTCCATGTAACATTACATATCCCTTCGTATTGTTGTATTGGAGCTTTTACATGTGATGCATGGTGCATTCTATTACTACTGCAAGATACACATAGATGCACTTGTTCTTTCTCACTTTCCTTTTTCTGTTCACTGTCTATTACATTGTATTTCTAAGCATTTGTCTCGTCGATTTGTTATTTTCTACTGGCTTCTATTGATTTTTGAGTTTTTTTTATAAGATCAACAAAAATAAGATTAAACTTTTTGTGTTTGTAATATTTGGATGGTATAATGACATGATAGAATGTCATTATAATGTTGTAAATTTTGGATGTTGTAAAATTTTATAACATATGAATTATGTCATATAAACTAATGAAATCATGTAACTTTTTGTTAATATATGAATATTATGTTTGGATGTGAAATATAATTCTCAAGTTATTGTAAAATAATTAAATTATTTGTTTCACTAATAATATTTTAGCACATTAAATATGTATTGTAGTTTAAAAATAATAAAGTAGATTATATATTATTTTATAGTATTATATATTATGATTTTAATTCATATAATAATAATTTTATTAAGAATTTTATTAAATTATATATTATTTTATTAAATTATGTTTAATAATAATTATGTTAATATATGGTTAAATTATTTTTATTAAATTATTTTAATAATAATCTTATTAAAATTTAATAACAATAACAATAATCATCTACCTAAAAAATTTTGCTAAGGGTATTCTAGTCATTTTAATTTTTTTCCTTATATTATTACAACATTATTCCATTCAACCAAACACAAGAATAATATTACAGCTCTATTCCATTCCATTTCATTCAACCAAACAATTGAATTACTTATTACAGCTCTATTCCATTACAGTGAACCAAACGTTTCCAAAAGTTTCCAAAAGTTTTAAGCGGGTGGAGCTGGGAGGAGAACAAGCTGTTTGAGGTGGCTCTGGCGGTGGTGGATGAGCAACAGCCGGATCGTTGGGAAGTGACTTGACCATAAACTTGGTGGTGAACCTCAGCCAGTATGCTGGACTGATGGAGATAATAAGTATGCATATATAATCTCTTTCTTTTCTGATCATAGCTTCTTAATGTTTTGATTCTCTTCTCCCAATTCTTTTTGTTGATATTTATGATGTTTGTAGTATTTTGGGTTCGATTGGACATAAACTGATCCATCTCCACAGCTTAGACACTGCTGGTTACTGATGCTGACCGCCACAGCTTGTGTTCCATAAGAATGCAGAGCATTTCAACAAGCCTGGATGTTGTTTTAATGTTTCATTTCTAAAGGTGTATCTTTTTTTTCCTAGATGTAATTAATCTTTTTATTGTCTAAAACTGAATTTGTGAATTTGTTTGAAATTCTTTTTAACTCTTTGATTTGTAGGTATATTTAGACATGAATATAACCTCTCTTTTTTCCATTATAACTTGAAAAAGGAAACTTTGCAATGTGAGTAAAAAAAAAAGTAATACCCGCGAAAATTAATAATATTTATAGTTATGGCAGTTTTTATCCAGTGGGATTAACTAAGCTTTTATTCACGCAATGATTTTTGGCATTACTGCCTGGAAATGAACAATGACACGCAGGATCAATGCAGAGATGGTTTTTTATATTTGGTTTTCTCTATTGCTTGAACGTCAAACCTCAAAATGATACGCAAACTTCCCTTTCAAGCATGTAAAGATTCAACAGTAATTTACATATTTAATTCATATACAGAAGAAAAAATACTGATAAGGAAACATCTACTAATGTCAGTTGTTTGGGTCAATATTTGCAGAAGAATGAGATGGTTTTCATGGCTAATAACACTCATGAACATGAACCAGGATCTAAATATAATCAGTTGGCTATGATAATGAAAACTAGAAAATAATGGCAGAAAAGATGAAAACAGGAGGAGAGCGCATGGGCGGATAAACAACAGGAGAAAGCTGTTGGTTAGAGCCTGCTCCCTGCCTTTCCCATCTTTCTCAGCTCACTCAAACTAGTCTCAATGCATCTTTCAAAGCCCAAGTCAAGCCTGGCATTTGGACAATCACCTCATGCCTCAATCCTTCTTTTATGACCAACTCATGAGCCATTATGGCGGTTTTAGCAAACCAGGGAAGTGGGTTTGAGTCTACGTTGTCATCTCAGATATTTATGCTACAAAACCTAAAGTTCGGAGGATTACAGTACAATATTACTAAACTGAAACTGTACTAGCAATTTTGAGTGCCCGTTGAAAATACAAGGTTTTTGAGTACTTTTCATTGGACGAATATGTAATATATCTGCTAGCAAGATTCAAGATTTCGGTTTGCATCAGTTTTGGAAAAAAAAATATGCTTACTGTGCTGTCCTCTGATTTTCAAGTCCAATTGTAATCTCATTGAATATCAATGCTAACTGAACCCAACTATTTTCTTTTGATCGTTTTTTGGTGACATCAAATCTCAGATTAGAACACCGACAACCCTTTCCCTCTACCTGAAAAAAAAGTATAGCTTCTTCTCAACTGCAGAAAGATATTGACTCGGCGGTGCATCCCTATCCCAACTCTGTCATACGCCCCTGTTACCTTGTGTTTCAGGGTTTAATCTGCCCCATTTACAACAAATTAGAACACTAGATTAGTTTTGTCATAAAAAAAGAACACTAGGTTAGTTTAAATCAAAATTAAAAGTGTTATACTTACACGAGCTCCCCTCATCTCCTGCCAACCTCGTTGCTCAACGCCGTAGACTAGAATCTTTTTGTGACCTAAGAACGAGATCAAAACCCTACGAGCACGTAACTTTGCGAACCCAAAACTTCACAGACTCACACAGTAAGGACTAAGGACCACACTCTTGACGTGGAAAGAATCTGCCACCTGGACATCACATATATCTATTGTTTTGATATGACAACTCATACCTACAGGATCAGGACATCAATCAACTGGGTTCCAAGATGTATGAAACTAATACGGGACAACATGTGGCATCTTGAGAATGACTGAGATGCCCCTTCAAAAATCTACAGACAATTCTCTTCCTTATAGTCTTTGCTATCTCTCTTTTTATTCTCAAATTCCAATCTCCTCAAGAAATCCAAATTCTGATCACCTTCCCTCGCAAACAACTTCAAGTATAAAGAAAATGAATACTAAACAACAGTCGCCAGCAATAGGAATCATATTCTTTAGCTAGTTCCAAAGAAAAAAGAACAAAACTCATTAACAAGTCAATTACTGCACCTTGCATGTGTGAGTCTGTTTATTTTGGTTCTTTTTAGTTATTCTTGTACTTGAAATACCAAAACAAACAGCAGCCCTGGGATTTCCCATGCCAGGATCTTCACTGGCTGCTTCATTGCAAAAGTTCCAAGTTTTAAACTTCAAAGACCACTCTCAATCCTCAACCCATCTCTTTACATATATATTTTCTGGACAAGTGGTTATTTATCTGCAGCTAATTCAAAGAAAGAAAGGGTAAAAGGGAAACATCATTTAGAAATATATCTACTTTCCATTGTATTCCATTGTCTGGATAATGAATACATTGACAACAAAGATTTACAATTCAGATTTCAGACCCTAATGATATCAGAAGCATCTTGTTGCCCATTCTATCTTTCTGCTAATTCCATTTTCTTTTTCACATCACAGCGGCTTGAGAAACGTATAGAATTGAGTTCTTCTAGCTTGAATGTGCATAAAATTTCCCATTCAATGCTCATCCAAGAATGAAATGATAACCTCTAGAATCTCTAGCCAAAAGAATATAAGTTATAAATTAAGCTTATCTGAAGAATAATATCACAAGCGATTTTCTAAGAGCTGTGGAAGAGTTAGTTTCCCAGAGTTATTTGTGTCCAGCTTGCTGAACTGATCACATATCTGCAATATATCTTTCTCCCCAATCTTCCCCATCTCTTTCAGCTTGTAAATGACATACTCCGATTTACTGCAACCACAATTTTCAAGAAAAAATAGAGATTAATTGTCATATATTCATAGAAAAATAGCTAAAAAGGATTGAAACCCAACCTGATGAAGCCATCGTTATTGATGTCAGCAGCTAGTAAATCCTGAATAGTGATATCTCTATGCAACACCCACTTGGCAATCCTCCTATGCCGCTTATCGACCCTAGCTTCAGCCAAATACAAAAAGGCTCTAGCCACAGCCAGCGTTGAAATCAATAGCCAAACACCCGCAAACAACCTTCCAGGCAGGGTCTTAAATGCCCTATCTCCGTACCCAACCGTAGTAACAGACATAACCGACAAGTAAACCGAGTCGATCCAGTCCAAGTTCTCCAAGAAATACAACATCAAGGTTCCAATTCCAACGCACAGCACCACGACCCCAAGTGCTAACCCAACTTTAAGCCTTATCCTCATCCTTCCTTTATCTACATCAACGATGTAGTTCCTAGCTGAAAACCCTTGTTGCGATTTCTTGATGTGGATACCAGTCAAAATCATGTTCTCTTGCAATTCCAGGACATAACTTACAACCCCACTCAACAATATGTCTATGAAACCAAAACCAACCAACACAAAAACACAAGCGAAGATCTTGGTAGCTGGGGTTAAAGGGGTTATATCACCGTAGCCGATGGTACACATGGTGACTATACAGAAGTAAAAAGCATCAACAACTGGGTGAGTCTCGATACCCGAGAATTCATCTCTGTTGAAAGAGTAAATAGCCACACCGAGCAACAAGTAAAGGGATAGCAAGAAAAAAGCTTGCCTGATAATGGTGCTGGACTCGGATTTTGGTTTAGGCAGTTGGGGTGTTTTAGGCTTCCGGTCACGCATGACAGCCATGGCTGGAGCCGTTTTACATCGATGGAGATAACCATGCTTCTTTGAAGGGGGTTGAATTTGTGAGTTGTCTTGGATTTCTGATGGTGTGCCATGATGGTCGTCTTCAACAGTGGGTCGAAGTTGAGGTTTTGATTGGAGGGAGAGAAAAGGCTCATTTTCCATCTCAGAGACAGTGGTCTGAGATTGTGGGGGTGGTTGAGGGACAGTTGATTTCTAAGTGCTGTGGGGTAGTTTTGTTTGAAGGTCGTCCAATCTTTTAGCTTAATGGGACCAATGTTTGCCATTTGTGACGATTAGGTTGAACAAGCATGAACCAGCATGTTCCTTCTCTTTCCAACCAATCATTGCATGTCCATAGCTAACGCTGCTTAAAAAAAATATTACTTTTATACCAACAAAATTACTTTACTACTAATCATATAAACTATGCACGTCCCCTATAATTAGGATCATCATTGTTCATACTAAAATAATTGGTTACCTCACATCAGTTGATTTGTTTTTTATTCCGATTGGTTATTTTTTAATTTAAATATTAATATTTAGATTCAATGATATTGAAGTTTTGAAAATCGAAATTTTAAGACTTGAGTTACTTTCATATAAATTATATATAAGTTATTTGGGAAATGTTTTGATCCAGCATGAATAGTTGCCACGAAGCACTTCAGTTTGATTACGACTTCAACACAGGCCATGTGTTTCAAGTTGCAGTTGTGCTTCATTCCTACTAGAAGCTTGCTTAGCTCAATGTCATTTTGAACGTAGAGGTTGACTAGGACTTCGTGCTTCTAATTTGCTGCTAAAAAAATAAGAGCTTCCCATAGGATATGAAGTTTACAGAACCTCCTGTGGATGCACCCCATGGCATTGTAGAATGGCTCCATATAATTAGGTTAACCTGCACTATCTGTAACAAAGATGGCATTTCAAGCAATGGAGATGCTGTGCTGACCTGATTACTGATGCCTATATTCCTCTCTTGCATTACCATAGCTTGTAGGAGTTGGTTATCTAGAAAAGCTTGGGTGTATAGTTTACTCATGATTTAGTCACTAATAATATAGTTTATTTTAATCCTATTATTTAAAAAAAATTAATGAATGTATGTACCAAAAAAGCCAACTCACATATAGAATAATAATCCATAATATATCATAAACGCAACTTCCATTGGGCAAACTTCTTCCAATTTGAACTTCAAAGCCATTAATAAAGTTTGGTGTAGTATTTAAATGTAATTTTTATTCTACAAACAACTTTCAAAAATTGTTATGTGTTTTTTAATATTTTATTCTGCACCTATAAAACATTTGTCTATCTCGATCTTACTTATGAAGTATAAAAACTCTACTAATAGTGTATCAAATATTATTCTTATAAAAATATGTTGTGTTACGAAATACAAAGGTTAATATAATTAAAACCTTGATGATATGCATTTTCTAATTTATACTAATTTTTATTTCTCTTAAAATTTTTAAGATCCATTAAACCAAATACTCTTAAACTATTACCTAGATTTTAAATTAGTCTCTAAATTTCAAGATGCTCTAATTAAACTTTCAAAATATTAATATTATAGCAACCAATACATTACATTAGCCTTTTTGAGGGGAGGTCAACTCCATATGGAGAATTCTGTAATGTGTTGTTCGTCGAGAGTTGGCAAACCCCTCAACAAATCAGTGTTGTCCCTGATGATGATTTTGTCTCTTGACTTTAATAAGAGCTTGAGTACTTGAAGAGACAGTCCGAGGAGACATGGTTTCAAATCCCCACCAAGTTTTAAATATTGAGATTTTTTTAGTGGGTGACCATGTAGGCTCTTCTCAAACACCTGACAAGTCATTTTTACTCTATTGACCTCGCCGCCTTTTCAAGTAGCCTTTTTAGACACTTAGGCTCTCTATCCCCCCACCAACAAAGACAATATTGACCGTTGAAGAATTTGTCGGCTTTCGGCTAACAACACTTCGTAAATTTCTCCCAAGGAATTGACTTCTCCTCAACAAGCCTAGCTATCAATTTAGACAATGTAAACAAAATTTAAGAAGATTACATTTTTTTTTAACTTGTTAGAAACCTATTGTTCATTTAGCAGGTGTATAGGTATTCACAATTTGATACACATGTTTTAAATATGTATCAAATTGTCATATTGTATTTGAGTTAACATTTAATGCCCAAGTTAATAATTAAACTACCAAATAACCTGATAAAAATACTATTAGTACTTTGAGAAGTCAATTTAAGACATAAAGTCTGCCTTTTCTATAACAGTCATCCTTTATAAGAATTATAATAACTTTTTATCTATAACTGTAACACCCCTAACCCGTATCTATCGCCAACCAATCAAAATCAAAACATTAATGAGCTAACGTTAACCAATTTCACTTTTACATGCCATTATAACCAGAATCAAATCATCCAAAATTATCGATAGAACCAATGAATAATGTGATATATCTCCAACAAGCTTCCAACTCAATCGAGCTTACGATAATAATTTCAATGCATCAAATAATTATACATATTACCAATAATAATTCAATTCCAATAATAAAACACACACATATATATATATTCATTACCAAATAGCATTCACTTCAATTAAAATTATACAGAATATAGTTCATACGAACTTACCAAAGCTAAATTGCGTAAATACCAAAATTTAGGGACATTTTGGAAATTTTCTATTTTTTCAAATTTCCACCCAATCTTGATCTAAATTAATATTTCATTCACTTTACTAATTTAAATAATAAAAAATTCATTTCATACAATTTGGTCACTTTTTGACATTTTTACAAATTTACCCTTAAAGTTTTACTTTTATTCAATTTAGTCCCTGAGCCTAAAACGTGCAAATTATCCATGCTAGCTGAATATTCATATATATATATATATATATCCTCCTCCTCTCCATTCCACATCCTTAATTTATATAATATGCTTATAAGTAGCATTATCTATGATTTTACTATTTACTTGTAAATTTATTCAAAACTGTCCATTCGAGTCATAGCCACTAAATTATTTTTATCTTGAGCTACAGAACTTCAAATTAGGATCCACTAATTTTTCCTGAAACTAGACTCACATATATTCTTACCATAAAATTTTCAGAATTATTGGTTCAGCCAATAAGTACAGTTTATTCTTTCAAGTCACCTCTATTCTACTTCTGACAGTTCCGACCCTTCTTCACTAAAACTTAATTATCTCCTTGTACAGAATTCAGATGATATCCCTGTTTGTTTCTATTGAAAATAGAATCTTTAAGGATTTTAAACATATAAATTATAACTCATAATTATTTTTGTACAATTTTTTATGATTTTACAAAGTCAGAACAGGGGAACCCGAAATCATTTTGACATTGTCTCACAAAATATATTATATCTCATGATTTACAATTCCATTACTTACACCGTTTCTTTTATGAAAAACTAGACTCAGAAAGATTTAATTCCATTTTTTTTTCATCCTCTAATTTCATTTCCACAATTTATGGTGATTTTTCAAAGTTAACCTACTGCTGCTGTCCAAAATTGTTTTAGTGCAAAATGTTAATTACTAAGTTTATAACTTCCTTATTCCCTTTCTCTATAATATTTCTCATCACTTTCACTTATTTCTCTTCACTAATATATCAATAACATAAGAATTTATATACTGAAAACTCTACTATAACATCTTTTCCATGCTATTTCAATAATATCAAACTTAAAAATATATTGAAATCTCAATGTTCTTACCTTGTCCTATTGATTTCAACCTTTAACTTGATTTTCTCTCTCCTCCAGCATCAATTTCTTGAATCCAACTTGATATTTTAGCTCCACATAGTCTCCTTGTTATCTTTCTCTCTTGATGGCTATGGAAATTATTTTGATTTCTAAGTGAAAATGGTGATTTTTTTTGGTGGAAGGACCAAATTGTAAAGAAAGCAAAACTTTCTTCCTTCTCTTCTCTTCTAACGTGAATTGCATGGAAAAGATGGTGGGTTGGTTCCTTTCCATCTTTCTTTCCACTTATATATACTAAATAATAAAATAATAAAATATCATTTAAAAATCAAATTAAAATATTAATAAACTAATATTTATTTATTTAATTAATCTAAAATATCTCCAACATATCATTATCTTCTCGATTTCTCTCTCTTCTAAATGATCATTTTTCCCTTTATGATCTTTTAAAATTCCATCCTTGAGTCATTACTTAATTTGGTAAAATTACTATTTAGTCCCTCATAATTCTTCACCTATTCAATTTGGTCCTAATTCATCCATTTTCCTTAGTTTCTAGATTATTCCAACCTTAAAATATTTTCACTATTAGTCCTTCAACTTTTTCTTATTTTCACTTTAACCCTCTAATTTTGAGTATTTACCTTGGGCAACAAAACTTTTCTCACTTTTGCGATTTAATCCTTTCTTGAATTAATATGTCATAATTTACTTCTTAATGTTGACATAACTCAAAATTACCCTTTTATCACTTTATTTCCTTATTTTACTATATCGGAATATTATCTTACTTTCTTCTTGTAGTAATTTTCGGGTATTACAATAACAAGAATAAATATGAAATATGAAGTACATTCTTTACTAAAATAATTTTCTATAACAATATTTTCTTTAAAATTTTTTTTTTGATAAAATGATTGGGAACTTTATTTATTAAAAACAAAAGCAAACAAAGCCCAAAATTTTTAGGCCCAATCTCAAACAAAATGAAAAAGATGAAAAATCTCAAACAAAATGAAAAAGATGAAAAAAAATTCGGCTTCATTAATAACCTCCTAAAAATTAAAAGGAAACAAAGCATTAAATGAAAAGTAAACAGAAATCTTCCCCAATCAAATCCTAAAACAGCTGGCATCCATTTCTTCCGTATAGTCAAATCGTTATCCAACCTTCTGACGATAGCAATTCCCCCAAAAAAGATATTAACTTTTGCTATCTGTTTTTAAAACATTTCTTCCATACTCTCCTTCAATCCGAGTTTCTTGATTTTCTCATTTTTCAAGCAAGAACATATCAATCCAGATCTGCTCCCATCAGGTAAACATTTTCCTCTCTGTCTAGGGCTCTTTTTGCCAGCTTGTGCGCATTTGAGTTTTCTGATCTATGAATGTGTTGAAAATTTAGTTCTTGAAAACACGATTTCTAGTTGTGGATATCGTTGATAATAGCCTCAATCACTGATTTATCTATTAAATTTTTTCGACATTTTTTGATGACTGTTTTGGAGTCCCCCATGATTTTGATTGATGGCATTCGTAGAGAGATTCCTAGATTAATACTTTCCAAACATGCGTACGCCTCTGCTGCAAACGAGGAAGAGACCTTCTTATGAATCACCGTCTTAAGCACCAACAAATCCCCGTTTGGTCCCACCCTACCAGTCCTGTTGCTGACTTGAAGCTTCTTCTGTCGATCGACCATAAAGCATAACAAAAAAGTCGACACTGAGCATTATTTCCTTTCTTAAAAACCTAGGTCAGCCACTCCCAAAGACTCTGACTTATGTTATCCATGACCCAGGACATATCTAACATATCCAAATTTATTTTGTTATAAGGCACTCTCGGGACACATGGAGACTTTCTTCAGGCCAGGATCGGCATCGGGTGCATTCCTCATTAGTAATAACTTTCCTACATCTGAGATTAACAAAATTGGGAATATAATCCCAGGAGATTCTCCAAATAGTCATTGTAATTTTTGGGGGAATCTGTAATCCCCATAATTTCCTGTAAAATTCCTTAGTTTCGGTCTGTAATAAATAATCAGTAGGATTAAGAGTAGCCTCTTGTAATAGTTTATAGGCGCTACGTACAGAAAATTCGCCGGATAATTCTCCCTTCCATACTTGGATGTCTTCGTGCTCTGTCTCAGCTAACGGCATCTGTAAAATTTTCTGAGCTGTTTCACCCGGAAAGGTATTATTAATCAGATCCTCCCTCCATTTCCTATTTGAATTATCAATGAGATCCGAAACTAATTGTATTTCCCCATTGTGTGATCTGCTTTGTCTTTCTACTCTGTCGATTCCCTGAATCCAACTATCCTCCCAAATAGATATATTGTCTCCCCTGCCCACTCTCCAGCACAATCCTTTTTGGAGTAGACCTTTTGCTGCCCAAATGCTCCGCCGGGTGAGTGAAGGTAAATTCCCCAACTCTGCCTTAAGAAAACATGAACGTGGATAATATTTAGCTTTTATAACTCTGGCTAATAAAGAATTTGGATTATTAATAAGTCGCCATCCTTATTTTTCCAGTAACGAAACATTAAATTGAGAAAGATTTCTAAAACCTAATCCACCGTTTTCTTTTAAGGAACAAAGATTTTTCCAAGTGCACCAATGGATTCCCCTTTTCCCATGTCCTTTCTGCCACCAGAACTTGGCTATGATACCCTCCATATCGTCACATAGTGCTTTAGGTAATAAAAAACATGTCATTGTATAAGTCGGAATAGCCTTAAGAATAGCCTTTATGAATACTTCTTTCCCTCCCTGCGATAATAACCTAATGCTCCAGTTATCGATACATTTTTTGAGTTTGTCTTTCAAATTCTGAAAAGATTCTTTTTCCTTCCAACCCACCATTATAGGAAATCCTAAATAACATTCTGGTTTATTAGAGCTTTGTACCCCCAAAAGATTGACAACTTGTCTCTTATCCTCCTCCATCGTATTCTTACTGAAAAAAACATTTGATTTTTCAAAATTTACACACTGTCCTGAACATGCTTGTATTCGCATAGAATGTCCTTGAAAAGGTTGGCTCCCCTACTTGTTGCTTCTCCAAAAAAATGCAATCATCAACAAAAAATAAATGGGATATCTGCAGACCATTTCTGCTGATCTTTACTCCTTTTAGAAAACCCTTGGTTGTTGCTAGTCTCAGCAGGCTAGACAGCCCTTCTCCACATAAGAAGGAAAAAAAATGGGCTAAGTGGATCCCCTTGCCTAAGACCTCTAGCTGGGCAGAATTTTTCTCCAATATGTCCATTGATAATTACTGAATAAGAAACCGAAGTAACACAATGCATAATAGTATTTACCCAACTTTGATCAAACCCCATCTGTAGCATTATCTTGTTTAAGAAGTCCCACTCCACTCTGTCATATGCTTTACTCATATCAAGTTTAACAGCCATGTACCCTTTTTTCCCCAATCTCTTCTGTTTCAACTTGTGCAATATTTCATAGGCTAATAACACATTATCTGAAATCAGCCGACCTGGCACAAAGGCACTTTGCGTCTCATCAACACATTTTCCAATAACTTCACTCAATCGATTTGCAATAGCCTTTGCAATGATTTTATAGAGAACATTACATAGGCTAATTGGCCTGAATTGTGACATATTAGATGGACTAGGAATTTTTGGGATAAGTACTATATTTGTTGAATTAATTGAACTTACCTCCCTACCGTCGTTTAATATTTGTAAGCAAAAAGTGGTAACATCATCTTCGACTGTTTGCCAACACTTCTGATAAAAGAGGGCTGGGAAACCATCTTCTCCTGGTGCCTTTGCTGGTCCCATGGCAAAAACTGCTTCCATAATTTCCTCTTTGGTATATACTGCTGTCAACTTTCGATTGTCTTCCTCATGAATACACCGTTCAATCCCTTCTAATATGCGATCATACTCCACCTTCCTTCTGTTGAAAATAGCTTCTTGAAGTAAGACCGTGCTATACCTTCCATGTCTTGCAAGTCCCCCATCTCTCTTCCATCTTCGTTTTTTAGCTTACGAATAAGGTTCTTGCTCCTTCCCTGTGACGCTCTGCCATGAAAAAAAGATGTGTTCCTATCCCCATATCTTATCCAATCGATTCGGGCCCTTTGTTCCCAGTAGCATTCTTCTTTTTCAAGCTCGAAATTTAAATTGATTTTCGTATCAACCAATTACTCCAAAATCTTATCGTCTCTTTCTTCCTCAGCCAACTCCTTTAGTTTCCTTATGAGAACCTGTTTTGTCTTCTTTCTTTCATTTTGGATTTGCTCAACCCACCTTTGTAATCCTTTTTTCAAAAAATTCAGTTTCTGTACCAGCTCTCCTGATGCGTTCTCCTACAAACTCTTAACTTCATTGTCAAAAGACTCTTCCAAGGACCACCAAGCTTCAAATTTAAAATTGTAGCTCCTTCTTCTTTCTTCATGCCTCCTTATGTTAATAAGAAGTGGACAATGATCTGAAAACGAGTGCGCTAAATGCTGAACTCTTACCTCTTGAAACATATTAATCCATTCCGTGTTTGCAACTCCTCTATCTAATCTTTCTTGTATGTTGGTCTCCAGTAAGTTTCCTCTTTCCCAAGTAAACCAGCTGCCTTCATAGCCCACATCGTACAATTGACATTCCTCGAGTATTCTTCGAAACAATTCCATTCTCCTCTCATCTCTAGGCAGTCCTCCTTTCTTTTCGGATCCATACATAATTTCATTGAAATCACCAACAACAAACCATGGGAAATCCTTATTAGTAGCCAGGCTTTTTAGAACAGCCCATGATTCATTCCGATCCTGTATATATGGGGATCCATAGAAACCTGTAAATCTCCACTTGCATTCTTTTTCATTATCATCAATGAATACATCAATGTGTCTTTTAGAGAAACTGCTTAGCGTTATATCAACCTCATTCCTCCATGCTAAACACAATCCTCCTCTCATACCTTCTGGATCAACTTCAATACCATTCATATAACCACATCTTCTACGAACTCGTTCCATCTGCTGTCTTCCTAGTTTTGTCTCCACAAAGAAGACCATTTGGGGATTATGTAACTTCAGCATCTGTCGAAGTCTTTTAACCGTCCGTAGTCTCCCCAAACCACGGACGTTCCAGCTTATTATTTTCATTGTGTCCAGTCGACTTGCCTCTTGGCAGCCGCCGATGATAAAAGGTTGAATTCCACCATTTTCCTATTTCTTGTACTTGTATTATCCCTTTCTGCATTGCTGAAAAGATCTTCCATCTCCCCCTATTTCGCTTTTTTGCCTCCTCCCCTACTAAGGTCTCATCTTCTAAATCATGTTCCATTGCCATATTTATCTTACTCGAACCAAATTTGCTCTCTCGCCATTCTACAGACGGCACCCCTCCTTCAATACTAAACCCCTGAATTGGGTCAATAATTTTTCCCCCTCGTTCTTTTGAACTTCCATCCATATGTCTTGATTCTCCAGATCGATTCTCCCCCCATCTTCCCTTCCCTTTTCTTTCTTTCTCTTCTCGTAGCCATATACTATTCATTGAAAGGGCTCTTCGAGATTGCGCTCGCAATGATAAATCCCAGCCTAATTCTTCTGTATCTGCCCCTGTCATCATTTTTATCTCACAGAATGAATCATTATGCCCCAATCTTCCACAGTAGAAACAAAAAAGCGATAATCGTTCATACTTAAACTTGACATATGACCTAACCCCATTGTATAAAACCTGCTTCTTCCTTTTCAGAGGCTTCCTAACATCAATCTGTACTCTTACCCTCATATAATTACGATTTTCCTTTTCTAGATTTGAAGTATCATATTCCAGGAAAACACCTAAAAAATTACCCAGTTGGATTGCTAACTTTTTAGAGAATAATCCAATTGGGACATCATGGATTTGAACCCAGAAATGAGTAAATATTAGCGGCACTTTTAATGGATCTTCACCTCTCCCCAACTTATTCAATAATAGCAGGTGATTATTAAAAGTCCATGGTAGACCTTTTAGAACCCTTTCCATATCCATATTATGATAAAATTGGAACAAATACCTTTTTTCACCCAGATCTCTAATTTGGACCCCATAAATAGGGTGCCACAAATTTGCCATAGTGCTTTTCATGGTTGGAAAATGAATAACACTTGCTGTTAAGAAACATCCCACAAGCTGGAACTCCCCCACTTCACTTTGATTACCCGGATCTGCTTGAATCTGTAATATTTCTTCTTCCTCCTCATTAATCGATAATTGTACTAATTCATTCTCCATGGCTGCAGGTTTATTACCAGAATAACACAAACACCCTTTTTCAGATTTCAGGAAAAAAGATCAGAAGTGAAGAAGGCAATTGGTAAAACATAACACAAACGAATTAAAGAAAAACAAAAACGTGCCAGCAGCGGCAGACCTAAGCGTGCTAGGGCAGCAGACTCAGATTGTTAACTTTTTAAGATCAAATTAAGTTGAGTCTTGTTTTTTCTTTTAAATTTTAATAAAGTTAGTTTTATTCCTAATGAAATAAAAATAATAAATTTTAGTTAAAATATTTTTTCCGTAAACTATTAAGATTTTATATAAAAATATTTTAATTATGTTTTATTAAATGAAAATCAAATTACATTAGTAAATTTTAGGTTTAAAAGTGTAAAAAGCTCTCAAATTTTTTAAAAAAAAAAGCAATTAAGCCCCTTTTTTTTGCATTCAATTTGGTACTTGAACTTTTAAAATGCATAAAAAAAAGGCCCTCAGACGTTTTCAAAAAAAAGTAATTAAGCTCCTGCTTTTTTTTTCACTCAATTAGGTACTTGAACTGCCAAAATGCATCAAAAAAACTCTCAAACTTTAAAAAAAAAAGCAATTAAGCACCTGCTTGTTTTTTTGCACTCAATTGGGTACTTAAACTGCTAAAATGTATTAAAAAAGGCTAGGGGCAGATCTAGGGGGTTGGCAGTTCAAGCACCCAATTGAGTGCAAAAAAAAGGACTTAATTATTTTTTTTAAAAGTTTAAGGGTGTTTTTTATTCATTTTGGCAGTTCAAGTATCCAATTGAGTGAAGAAAATGTAAGGGCTTAATCATTTTTTTGAAAAAGTCTGAGGGCTTTTTTTTATGCATTTTGAAAGTTTAAGTACCCAATTGAGCGCAAAAAAAAGGGACCTAATTGTTTTTTTTTTTTAAGTTTGAGGACTTTTTACATCCTTAAGCCTAAATGTTATTAAAGATATCATTTAAATCTTGCTAATTAATATTATACTAATTTATTATAATTTTTTTAAATATGAAACTTAAAAAATTCAAATATGAGTTGAATCTAAATTTGGTGTAATTACTTTTTTTTTTTTGTATTTACCCTCTTTCCCTACATTTATTGCAACCTCCGGTTCTTTTACCATGTTAGGAATTGCAGATCTGCGGTGTTGTGTGGATGATATATGTAAAAGCCATTTGGATATTGGGATAATCGAGATTTGAGTAAAAAGAAAAGGCCCATCCCATAGTTTAATACTATGAAAAATGCTCAAAAACCCAAGCGAAGCACATAGAATAAGCCCAAAATCAAAGATGGCATAATGGGGGTGATGTAGTAGGGTCGGAAACCAACTTTCCAGCCTTGAAGCACTGGCCTTAGCTCCACAGTACTTCCACTACATATAAAATCAAATATCTTTGTGAAATTCTTTACCTAACTTTCAAGTTCTGTTGCTGTTGGAAGAAAAAGACAATGCTTTACACTATAATTTGCCCTAGGATAAGCATAATGATTGCGATGCGACTCTTTTTTTTAACTTATATTATGGCCCCATTTTCAAGCATCAACTGTCATTGGCTTCCTATCCAAAATACAAAAACCCCTTTGTCATTGGCTACATCAGCCTGACTCAATGCACGCGTATTCTAGGGGTGGGTTACTACCTTTCTATTATTGTAGAGGATGCCTAGGAAATAGATTGGTTTATGTTAGTTTGAATTACTGATCAATAATTAGTACTAGAAAAATAAAATTTTATGAATATACCAATTGATTATGTAATTTAAATCTTTTTATGTTTGCATATTTTATTCATATTAATTTAATAATACAGGATGTTATTTAATTTCCAACTCAATCATGCTTCACTTTTATGTAATTATTTAAATTCACTCTCTAGCTAAGCCTTTTTTTCCTTTACAAATACAACATATTTTGCACTCAAAACAAGTTTTTTAATCATCAAATTAGTGCTCTCTCTAACTCATCTATAAATCCATGTTTTTTTAAGCTCCTAAACACGGCTTAGACGTTATGGTTAGATTGAGAAGGCTACATTAGCCACTGAAATGGCTAATCTAACTTACGTTACTTTTTAAAACTTTAAATAAACTCATTTTAGAGAAAATCGTAGTTGTACTTTGAGTTAGCTTAAAAGCATTCATTCATTAAGTCGTATATGCTTAGGATTCATTTTATTGTTGACAATGTTGTTTCACAAAAACTATTTGCTTGTCACTCTTCTTTAAAAAAAAAATCGAAGTTAAATTAATACAACGAAAAAACCATTTTTCAAGTCATTTTAGAAAATTAGTTTCTTTATCGATTTGTTTTTCAAAAAAGTTCCTTTGCAATGTAGTGGAAACTAGGGAACAATATCAAATTTTACTTAAGCCCGATATCATGCATTATCCGGTTATTATGCTTGAGTAATTCATGCATGCAAAAATCCCAAAAAGAAAAGTTACCAAGACACATACCAGAAATAATTAAAAATTACAAGCAAAAACCAATAAAGAATTAATAATACTTAATTAGAAAATAATAATCTGAGGCCCAAATTGATTCTCTGAATCCCGAGTCTGATCTTAATTTTCAGGTTTACGTAAAAAGTTGAACACTATTGGGGGGTGAGCTTATGAAAAGCTCAGTGTGAGTTGAACAATTATTTAAACAAACATAAATATCGAATACAGTGAAACAGATTAGCTTTAACAGAAGAAAACAGAACCATCAGAGGAATTTCATATCGTTACATAGCCATTATCAAATTGTTGTCAAACGGTGTATGAGCATAGGTCATCATTCATTTGAGTAACAATCATTAATTTTGATACCATTCAATACAACAAAATACAATACATAGCATAAATCAATAACATTCAAATATGTCGTGCACATGATGCAATGCAAAAAGGTTCCTACCCATACCATCCGCTACACACCACGAGTTCCCCAGAACCTGTCTACCAAACTCCAAAAAATTATGAGCATAGCTCGATGTGGTAAAACCACCGAGTAATCAATAATGCAGAAAATCTACTAGATATCAAATAGTGCGATACAATCGCCAATAACATATAATATGCGATAAAATCGCCTATCCCCTCGGTACTCTAGGTGTGGTGCATTGACTACGAATAATGCGGACTTAATATGCCACTGTTACTCCACGGAACTCTTCCGTCAACCATAAAATCCCAACCCAATGCATATGTAATATGTCACACAATCTCATACATAATCATATCTCAATACTTTTCACATTCATTTGACATGCTCAGCATGTCCTCAATAATTGCATACTTTCAATAAATGGAAATAGTGTTCCAATCTTTCAAATTACCACTGTGTTGGTATCAATCAATATCGTTCAATTTCACATACTTTACGGATTTTCATTGTGCATAAATAGCACCCTTTTCAGTACATAATATAACAAATATCTCATGCGTTTAAATCATACATAAGCTTAATATCTCAACACATTATATCATTCAGTCAAACATTCTCATATCTCATAACTCAAATATACAATTACAAACTCAATCAAACATCCATACTATCAAACTAGCAATTTTGCCAACATGTCAATCTTTTAAGGCTCGAAACATACCTGGTTTGGCCACTCACAAAATCAATAATTTGGCAATTAAGTCAATCCAATCAGCAAGCTAATTTATCAAATATAATATAATATTTAACATTTTCAAATAATTTTATGAGTTTAGGACCCACACCTTATTTTTCGCTTCCTTGCAGCACACTAGCGGATCTTCCAATTTTCCTTAATAATTCCTTAAACGAACCAAAACCAAAATTTAGTATAAATTCAGTAAATTTACCAATAAAAACATCCCTTAAACACCCGCTTATGAGTTCAAACCAATTGTTGAAATTATAACTATTTTATGAATCCAAACTAGTTAGATTCCTTACACTGTATCGAAGCGAACTATACGTACAATCGTTCTTCGCCTTTACGGATGATTTGGGGCGTTTGGGTCAGCACCTAATTCAATAATATATTGGAAAATCAGTAGCTAATTAATGATTAAATTCATTCGTTTAATCAATTCATAGCCTTTACCCAACAACTATGTCGAAATAACAAAAACTAGTTACCCTTAATTTCACTTACGCTTCACGATTTGTGGGATCCGAATGGTCAATCGATCAAGAACATTTTTCCCTAATTGAAATGGGTTTAACAGCTGATTGGGAGGGTTCAAGAACTCAAATTAATACTAGAAAAATATAGGCAAGAACCAAGAAACAAAACAGCCCCCTTTCTTGCACATAGGCGCACGCACAACCACCCATAGTAGCCAAAATTGGAGCTGAATTTTAAAATGGTTTGAGATCTCATTAAATTCTAGAAAAATACCTTTGAAATCATTTAAAATCCTCCAAATTATAGATCTAAAAATTTAGGTTTTTAATGGACAAGATTAATTACGAAATTGAAGAGAGAAGAGACCTTACCCAAGCTAGTCGAGATAAACGACAATGGCACTTTCTTGGCAATGTTCGGGATCGATCTTGGAGTTCAAGATTTCAAATTTGAGGTTGATTTTAATGAGGAAAAATGAAAGAAATATTGTGGAGAACATGATAACAAATCTTGTGGCAAAAAGAAAAAGAAAGAGATGGTAAAACTAGGTGTAGGCGACGACAACAATGGAGGAAAGGAAAAAAATTAAAATCAAAGAGAATGGGAGGAGGAGATGAACAGCTAGGGCAATGAGGAGGAGGACTAAAGGCTGATTATTAGTGAAAAATTAATATTTATACCTAGGCTAACTAGGCTTGGATGGCCCACACATTAAAACAAGGGTTTTTTGTCAAAAAAAATTAAATTATTAGCATGGGAAGAGAATTAAAGTTAGGACCTCAAAGATAAATTCACTAATATTTAACCATCAAACCAATAACTCATTCTTGATATAATTTGAAATATTTATTTTAAAAAACAAGGCATGTCACATACTAGGGTTTAAGGCAAAATTTGCAAAATAATAAAAATGATGCGAAAGAAAGGATTTGAACTTAGGTTTCAAGAAACGTTACACTAACACTTAACCAACAAATCAATACCTAATTTATTTCCTAAAAATGTATAGATAATTTAAAAAATTAAGACATGATCACTCTCTCTTGATTTACAAACTAAATTCTACTAACCCCTGATTTTCGGGATGTTACATTTTTACTTAATAATTGTATTTTCTTCATTTATTATTTATTAGGTAAAAAAATCTCTCCAATCTCTCTCCATTTCGATATTGAGCAAATTGATCCCTCTAAAAAATTTGGGCAAATAACCCCTGTTAATTTCAAAAGTGAGCAACTAAGGACAATTAATCACAACGTTAATGTTTTTCATCAATTTTACATAAATTTGACTGGTATAATAACAAATTTAACTCTCCTATTTTACACATTCTATCAATTTGGTCATGATTTAACAAAATTAGCCTATAATATTTTTGTAAATGTGTAAATGTTGAGGCTAATTTTGTTTAGTTTTTTAGAATCAAGATCAAATTAACAAAATATGTAAACATGGAGGGTTAAATTTGTTATTATACCAATCAAAATTGTGCACAATTGACGAAAGATATTAACGTCGTGATTAATTGTCCTTAATTGCTCACTTTCAAAATTGATAGGGATTAAATTGCTCTAATTTTTTAGAGGGACTAATTTTCTCAATTTTATAATTGAAAGGGATTAGACAGGCCTTTTTACCTATTTATTATAATATATATTCCCAAAATTTATTTCTCAAATAGGTTCTTTTCTAGGGTGCTGCCATTCTATGATGTCAAAACAAATTATGGAAACACACACCTGGAATAATGCATACTACTCAAAAGTTGTCTCGAGTATGATGACAAACATCGCATTTTCTAGGTACAACATCCACAGTAAAGACAAATATATACAAATACAATTATATTCATTAATTGAAATAATGAATTGTATTCAGTGCGAATAACAGCATACCTTTTCATTGTCTGATTAATCAATTTCTTATTACATCCACGTCAAGTACCTTTTATAACATTTATGATCCAAGTAACCCTTAAATCTATTCAAATATTTAGTGTAAGAGGAGATTATAAATATTGGTAATTGAATACATTTTAAGACATCATGCAAGATTATAGTTTTACCTTCTATTGAGAGGAATCTTCTATGGTTTGTGAAGGACTAAGTCCTAACTATGGTATTTGTATCTATACCCATGTTTACAAAAGCATGCAACAACTGTTTATTTCATCAATCGACTCTTGAGTTACCCTATAAAAAATTCTATATAGATATTCCAAAATTTTTGAACCCCAACTAAACGTACCAATTGTCTCAAAAGACTCCAATAGAGGAAGATACATGGTATGGATCTTATTGCTAGACTCATTTAGAAATTGGCAACAATATTCTTCTTACTATCCATAGCATCCAAAGCTTTAGCATATTGGTTAATCTTCTCCATACTTGTATGTGATAGAGGGATTGGTTTGACAAGCCTCACCAACTATATGGATTTCAATTGATTCTCATCTAATTCATCCTTCTCATTATCCTTAGATGACATGGCATCCAACAACCGATCACACTCGTACTCCATGTTGATACTACTCGCTTTGATTACCACCTGTCCATCGATTGAAATGGCAATTATTAAAATGGCATATTCCAGCATTATAATCATTTTTCCTGTATGGAAAATTAAATGTATATGTTTCTAGTCTCTATAGTTTCAATTTCCAATAAGGTAGAAAGCAACTCCGGTATCATAATAAACTATCATTATAGATGCCACATATAAACCAACACTCTTTAAACGGTCTACGATGAGTCCATCGTGCTTCGAGAATTTTAGATCATGTTAAGAACAAACAACTTGATCTTTATGCTCTTCAAAATATCACAAAAATAATATTTAAATCCATAAATTCTTAAAAATGTTTTTGTAAATATAGCAAAAACTTTTTAAAATGTAAGTTGAAAATTTTACCATAGTATGGTTTGCTGTGTGTTCTTCTTGAAACCTCAAAACGATAAATTTTTTTCCCTAAAAAGTAGCAAATAACAAGTTTTTTTGGAAAGTTTAAGAAGATTTTCGGTGGGAAGAGAAAAGAAATAGGTCAGCCGACCATGTATATATATATATATATAGGAGAGAAAGCTAACTTCTATGGTTGTCAACTTTTGTATATTAAATGGGTTAGTTAAGCCGACGGGTAAATAAAATTTCCTTGTCAAACTTTACAACCCTAAAATTGACACTCATGGAGTCAAGGTTCAGTTGATTGTACCTTGCAGTCATTCACTTCTAACATGCACGCACTCTTGTGATGATCTAACATTACCTTGAACTTAATACTCATAGGTTTCAAGACAACCCTAAAAAAATATAATATAAAAATAGCTTTTAAAAATACATATATTATAATAAATAACAAACAAAAACACAATAATCAAGTAAAAAAAACTCCAAGTCTTTAATATATAGGAAGTTGCAGACTTATGAATCCAAGCTACTATTATCAAATTACAACACTAAAAATTTGTTCAATTTAAGCAATTAATATGGCATGAAAGAAAAGAGAGTTTCATCAAATAAACTTCCATCTATTGTAAGTTTCTTTAAATAAGGAAATCATAACACCTTTTTGAAATAACTTTTCTTGAACAAATTTTTTATTAAGGGTAAATTATACAGATGGTCACTCAATTATAAAAAAATTTTCATTTTAGGCACCCAAAATAAAAAAATTACAATTTAATCACCCGCATTATAGTTTAGTCATTTTGGTCACTCTCGTTAAAATCACAAACGCCAAGTTGATGCGGTAGTTAAAAAATTGGTATAATAACAAATTTAGCCATAAACTTTTACATATTATATTGATTCAGGTCATAATTTTTTTAAAATAACCTTCAAAATTTACAAATGTTCTCAATTTGATTTAAATTTAATATTAATATTAATATTAATATTAAATAAAATAGTTATATTAGCTATATTATATTTTTAAAATATTTATTTATTTCTATATATTATTATTTCTTGTCAAGAATATTTTATTTTTATATAAAATTTAAATTTATTATTATATTTTTGAAAATATTTTATATATTTCTTTTAAATTTTCGAATTAGGGTCAAATTGAGAATATTTCTAAATTTTGAGGGTTAAATTTTTAAAATAATGACTAAATTGATATAATATGTCAAATTTGAGGGTTAAATTTGTTATTATATAGATTTTATTAATTGCCACATGAATTTGTTGTTTGTGAATTTAAGGGAGTGGCCCAAATGACTGAACTATGTAATATGGGTGCTTAAATTGCAAATATTTTATTTTGGATGCCTACAATAAAAAAATATAATTGAAGGACATTTTGTATAGTTTACCCTTTTATCAAGCCTTTGAAAATAGTCATGATAATAAGGGAAAATATGGCAACAAATTAAGCAAAACTTACAAAAATAAGTTTGAAAATAGTGATGATACTAACAGTTAATAATAATACAGATTGGAATTTAAAACTTATATATTTTATTAAATTAGAGTTGAAAGAGGGCGTTTTGAAATCGATGGAGAGAATGAAGGTTTATGAAATTGAATATTAAGAATTAATATATCTATTTCACTTTCCAAGTTATTGCCATAATTTCTCTAACACAGAATATCTATAACAAATGTGTACAAGGATATTGAAAATTACTTAAAATACAAAGCATTGAAAATACCTACCTAGTTTCAATTTTATTTAATTAAAATAGAAAGCCTTTAACTACCACCATTTTTTTCAACAATTTTTTAAGATTTTGGACTAAAATAGTAAGTTTTGGAAAATTAGATTAAAGTTTCTTCAAAATATTAATATATGATAGATGTAATAATTTAATGTTTAGATAAGTTAATATAGAGTTAAAATTAAATAAATTTACGATAAAATATGAGACACAACATAAATACTTGATAAAATAATCAAATCACGTTGAATATGAAATAACACGAATACCATAATGTATTGTTATACGTTAATAACCTGATACCTGAACCTTAAAAAAGATCCGAGCCTCTGACCCATGACCCGACCATGAGAGGACAACAAGGCAAACCCAATCGCAAGGCAACGCAATAGACCCAGCTCATAGGGCAAGATCGCAGGAACAACTAATGTTGTAGTCCTAGCTCGCGGGGACCTGAGGAAGGTCGCAGTCTCACCTCGCATGTACCCAAGGAACTTGTAGAAGGTATCATGTGCTCCAAAGGCCACCCAGGCATGCGTTTAGCAGGTACGGAGCTCGCCCTAAATGCCAATCCCAAGAGTAGAAAGGACTGCATGCTCTGTAGACACGTGCCCAGCAAACCTGGAGCACGTAGAGAATGTCAGTACTAGGGACAAATAATGTCAGTACTAGGGGCAATAGAGTCAAGACAAAATAGTGGGGTCCTATCATGAGTTGTCATAGTATCAGTAACAACATGTATAAATACCCAGATACTCATATTAATAAGACACGAGCAAAATATTACTCAACAATTGGTGCCATAGAAGAAGCGGTTCGAAATGGTGAACTCATTGAATTCGTCAATCAAAGTGGTTTGCAATAGGGCCAGAGATCGAGAGGAAACCCCAAAGGCAAATAGAATGTGCGAGGCACTATCCATGTGATCGTGGGTACTGACGACAATTGGGCAGGCTTGAACACAAAGAGACAGGTACACATGAGAAGTGTGATGTCAGTCACTGCCCCAAAGAGGCTGCAACGGCAAGAAAGGTGGAATGTTGAATTCGGTAGTGAGGACGAAGATTTGGTCCGCAATGAGGAGGGAAATGACCTGATGGTAGTCTTGGCAATGGTCGCTGGCTTTAAAGTTAAAAGAATACTGGTCGATAGCAAAAATACGGTGTAGGTCCTATCTTGGGAAGAGTACAAAAAGACAAGGCTCAAAGAGTGATCGTTATTCAAAGCTAGCCCGTTATACGATTTTGCAAACCATCTAGTTGAGGTAAAGGGCTCAATCACCCTGCTAATCATTTTAGGGGACGACGAGCACACGACCACAGAGTATGTCCAGTTTTATGTAGTGGACCACCTGATTACATACAACACTATCTTTGAAAGACCAATAATGAGAATGGCAAGGATGGTAGTGGCAACCTTTTGCATGAAAATCAAATTCCCAACAAAGACTAGGGTCGGTTTCTTACGAGCTGATCAGCGCACAGTGAGGCAATACCACATGCTGTCTGTCAAGTAAATAAGGGAACCCACAATTGATGGGCAGGGTTCGCAAGAGGTTGAATTAGCAAGCCAAATTCTAGACCTGGATAGTTTAGATGTGAGAGATGAGCACAGGAACAAAAAGCTTAAAGCTGCGAAGCACACTGAAACTCTGCAGCTCTTCGGCGATAATGAAGAGAGAACGGTCAAGATCTCATCAGTATTAAAAGAAGACGATAAAAACCCATTGATCAAGTGCCTGAGAAAAACCTTAGATGTCTTCGCTTGGTCTGCAGGGGACATGCTAAATGTAGACCCATAAATAATTGTGCACAAGTGGATGTGCTCCCCGAAACAAGGTAGAGTAGAAAAGAAGGAAATTCACGTCGCAAGTGGTTGAGGCAGCAAGGCAGGTGGTCGCCAAGTTGCTATCGGCAGGGTTTATTAAGGAGGTAGAATACACAGACTGGGTCTCAAATGTGGTAATGGTAAAGAAGGTGAGTAGTAAGTGGAGGATGTGCGTCGACTTTACAAACCTCAACAAGTTGTGCCCTAAGGATAGCTTTCTCTTACCCCCGATCGATCATCTAGTTGACACCTCCGCAGGCCACCGATTCATGAGTTTCATGGATGCTTTTTTGAGCTACAATCAGATCCTACTAGACCAGGACAACCAAGAAAAAACAACCTTCATCACTGAAGAGGGTCTTTTTTGCTATTGGGTCATGCCGTTTGGTCTCAAGAACGCGGGCGCGACCTACAAGAGGCTGGTGAATAGGATATTAAAAAATCAAATAGATTACAACCTAGAGGTCTATGTGGACGACATGCTTGTGAAAAGTGAGTCAATGGGGGAGAACGTGCAAAGCTTATCAGAAACGTTCACAGTACTGAAAGCTCACGGAATAAAGCTAAACCTAGAAAAGTGTGCTTTTGGTGTGCGAGTCAATAGTTTACTTGGATTTATAATCTCGAAAAGAGAAATATAGGTTAATCCAGAAAAAATTCAGGTTATAATGGAAATTCCTCCCCCACGAACCATAAAAGAAATTCATCGCCGAACAGGCAGAGTTGTGGCACTTAACATATTAATATCTAGAATGGCAGACAAATGTCTCCCTTTCTTCAAGGCTCTAAGAACATCCTTCTCATGGACCAAAGAATGTCAAACAGCCTTCGAGAAATTAAAATAGTATCTCACCTCCTTTTCACTATTGAAGTCACCTCAAAAAAGAGAAACACTCTACCTCTACTTGGCCACCTCGAAAAAGATGGTCACGGCAATATTGGTTAAATCAGTAAGTGCTTGGAAATTCCCCGTGTACTATGTTAGCAAGGTACTCCAAAATGGTGAGCTAAGGTACACAAAAATGGAAAAATTTATCTGTGTCTTGATTATTGTAGCTTGCAAATTACAACCGTACTTACAAGCCCATCCAGTCGTCGTAGTTACTAACCAGCCTATGAAAGAGGTACTATCCAAAGTAAATACCTCAAGAAGAGTAGCAAAGTGGAGCATTGAGCTCTCTCAATTCGGGGTAGACTTTGCCCCACGAACAACAATAAAAGGACAAGTACTAGCAGACTTCATAGTGGAATGCTCGTTTGAAAAGGCCAATGACACAACAGGTAATACGAGTTATAATCTGATATATCAAATAGTAAAATACCTTATAAAGATTATGTGATATATGAACATTGATGAAAGTTAATAGTTTAATCAGACATATTTTATGATGAGGCATAACATGCTAGCAACTCTTGAATTTTATGGTGAAGTATCATGTATCTCATATTTTGTATTAAAAATTATTTTTTATTGTTGAAAACTGTTGCTAGTAAATCCATCCCTAGAAAATACACATACAACTGACAATCCAAAAAGTTAACCAGTTTATGTTGACGGCTCCACCGCCAAAATAGGATTAGGGGTAGACGCACTCGTAATTGACTCCGATGGCAACAAATGACAATATAGATTATCATTCGGGTTCCAAATATCAAATAACATCGCCGAATATGAGGAATTGATCTCAGGATTGCAACTGGCATATCAGTTAGGAGCAAGGGATCTGATCATCTATACAGATTCCCAAATGGTGGCGAAGTAAATAAATGTTGAATATGATGTAAAAGAAGCAGTACTAAAAAAAATCATGTGATGGCAACCTAACTACTTGCAGGATTCAACAAAGCCGAGGTTAAATAGCTTCCAAGAAATAACAACACACGTGCCGATACTTTGTCAAAATTAGCATCCTCCATCACTATTGAAAAGAGAGGAAAAATCCTGCTCAAACATAGAGAAGCCCCGAGTTATGACAAAAACTCTACATGGCCCGAGAGGAGACATGGATGACGCTAATAATCTACACACTGTAAGTAGAACAAGAAAGCCAAGAACGGAAAGAGCTCAACGTAAGGCTGTGAGGTATGTCATTATTGCGAACTATGAATATTTACTAAACTCCTAATATATGAATTAGATATCTGGATATTACAAACTCATTATACGCTAAATTAAAACAACGTGTTTTATCTTACATTTAATAGATACACCCTATTTGAGGGTGTACTATATAGAAAAGGATTTTTACACCCATTGTTGCGGTGCCTATCGACGTCTGAAGCCAAATATATTATGAGAGAGATCCATGAAAGAATTTGTGGCGACCACTTAGGAGGTAGGTTGCTCGCACAAAAAATCCTCAAATAATGATACTGATGGGTGTATTGGCCTACCGTATAGGAGGACGCCCATCAGTTATTTCGCAAATGTGATTATTGCCAAAGGAACGCCCAAATCCAACGGCAACCAGTGAAACCCCTTCAGATCATGTCAAGTCCTTCACCTTTTACAACTTAAGTGGTCGATTTCATTGGTCTGTTTCATATAGCCACAACACAAAAGAAATTTATAGTGATAGCTATGGATTACTTCATCAAGTGGATCGAGGCCAAAGCTTTGGCAACCATCACAGAAAAGTAAATGGAGTCTTTCCTATGGAAGTCAATTGTCTGTAGATTTGGGATACCTTACACAATTATTATTGATAACAGAACACAGTTTCAAGGAAAATTTAAGAAGTTTTGCACTAACCTTCAAATAGCTCTAACTCAAAGTTCGCTAAAAACGCCACAGACCAACGGACATGTAGAAGATATGAACAAAAAAAATTTTATAGCCCTCAAGAAAATAGTGGGTAAGGTTAAAGGAGCTTGCTTGGAAGAACTACAAGGAATTTTATGAGCCTTGCAAACTACAAGGAATTTTATGAGCCTTGCGAACTACACCTCACTCTGCAACGGGGGAAAACTTATTCTCTCGTCTATAGTGTAGAAGTTATAATCCCTGCAGAGATTGGTTTGAGGTTGCATAGAATACAATACTTTGATGAAGAAGTTAATCAAGAAGCCCTCAGGCTCAAGCTCTATCTGATCGATGAACTCAGATAGACAACTAAAATTAGAAACGCAACACACACCTAACAAGTAGCCCGCTACTATAATTTCAAGGTCAAGAGCAAGACATTTCAAGTGGGCGATCTCGTTTTAAGAAACACCGAGGCCAGTCTACCTGTCTCCCAATGAGGAAAAAGGCTCTAAATTGAAAAATGTCATATAAAATGATAGAAAAGATAGGTTATGAAGCATATAAGCTAGCAAGAATAGAGGGTACAGTTATACCACAAACCTGGAATACCCGGCATCTCAAAAAATACTATATATGACTCCTTACCCTATGAATAAAACTCTTTTTTCGATAGCATTTTTTGTCATACTAAGGCTCATAGACGAAGAGCCACAGCTTTCAACACAATTAGCGAGAGCAAAACTCTCAGCTATCATACTAAAGCTTGCAGGCGAAGAGTCGCAGCCTCCAACATAGTTAGCAGGAGCAAAGCTCATAACTATCACACTAAGGCTTGTAGGGAAAAAGTTACAGCCTTCATCACGGTTAGCAAGAGCAAAGCTCCAACAGTCGTACTAAGGCTCAAAGGAAAAAAACCACAACATCGAACACAATTAGCGAAAATAAAGCTCCCAACTATCACACTAAGGTTTGCGGGCAAAGAGTCACAGCCTCCATCACAATTAGCGAGAGTACAGCTCCCAACTGTCATACTAAGGCTCACAGGCCCACAAGCTCACAGGCGAAGAACCGCAGCCTCCAACACAGTTAGCGAGAGTAAAGCTCTCAGCTGTCATACTAAAGCTTGCAAACGAAAAGCTGCAGCATCCAACACAGTTAACAAGAGTAAAGCTCCTAGCTGCCATATTAAAACTAGCAGGTGAAAAACCACAGCTTTAAGCACGATCACCCAGAGTTAAAATCTCATAGCCTTACAATCCTCTAAAATTTTTTAAGTATAAAAAAGTTCGCGGAGTCACATTCCCAACTTATTACTTTAGAAAATTTTCTAAGTATAAAAAAGTTTGCAGAGTCACTTTCCCAGCATATTATTTTAGAAAATTTTCCAAGTATAAAATAGCTCGCAGATCCACATTCGCAGTTGATGATTTTAGAATATTTTACTTAAAGCCCTTATAATCATGTAATTATGAGACGAAAAGATAGATTTTATTAAAATAAACTCTCGTTTCATTAAAAAAAAGAGAAAAACAAATTACAACACACTTAGAATGCATTGTCTTCCCCACTAGCACCTTGGTTTGCATTATCAACAGAGGCAGCTTCATTGTTCGCAGAAGGGGTCATGTTCGCATTATCCCATGTAATGCCTAAAGGGTATAACATATCGAAGCCTAGCTTGCTCATATCCACCTCTGCGAGAGTATCGATATCCACTTTGCGAACATTAAAGGGACCAGTAGCGACCTGGGCTTGGAGCAATGTATTCAGCTGTAGCTTCGAAATAGAACTTACAACATTCTCAATTGTCTTTTTTTTTCTAAATCCTTCAGGACACGATACTGTTCCCTAGTCGTGTTGTCCACTTGGTCGTGGAACTCCTGAATAATCCTATCTTTTTCGGCTGTATGCTCTTCAATAGTCCCATCTAGCTCAGCCTGTAGAGCTTTCTTGCTCTCCCTTTCAGTGATCAACTCCTACTCTAACCCTTCAGCTTTAACCTCCATAATAGACAAACAGTCCTTGAGATCCTCATTTTACTTATTAATAATCTCATTCTCCTCTATCATCTTACCACTTTGCTCAAGAGCCCTTGCCAACTCTACCTTAATCTCCACACCCTCCTTTTAACGAGCTTCTTTATACTTCGGTCCAACCATGTTGGCTTCAGATAGTAGGAATTGCAGAGACGAAGAAAGACTCATCATCGAGGGTGTTTGTGAGCTTAAGTCCCTATGCTATGGATATGAACCCCCACTAACCTCAATAGGTGCTTCCTTAGTAACAGGTACCTAATGAGGGCCTCGAGAGATAGTTAGAGGGGTATCTTCGTTGATGCGATCGGTGAGCTCATAGAGGGAATAGATGGCAGTTCGTCCGTGAAAAATTGAGAGGACTCGAAGTCCTAGCCACGGTGGCAATAACATCAATAGGATCTGACCTTCTTAACTCCAACGCTCCAACTCTGCGTTGCCCCTCTCCTCCTCACTTGCAGAGCTAATACGCACAGCCCTTGTGGTGGTCTTGCACTTTTTGCGTTCCCTAGTAACCAACGAATCAATGTCTATGAACTCGTTGAGCTCACGAAAAATGCTATCAATCTTACTCGAAGATCCTTAGAGCCCTGATCAACCCCTACACCAGCAACAACCCTGTGATCAATAAGAGTAGCTAAAATTAATATGTTGCCTACCACCTTCCACACACAAAGACTCCACAAGAGCAAATTGACACACCCACTTCTCATAATAATGATAGAAAAAAATTATCCGTTTCTCTGCGCGACCAGTCAATATTAGGCCTAACTCATCATAGGAGTAGTAAGGCCACGTACACTACTCAGACAATGTGCCAACAGAAAGGGCAACCTCCTCACTATCACTAGGTCTCTACTCGCTGGGGCTATAACCCTCCAAACAGTACAGGAAGATATACTTCGTCATGATCAGATCTTTCAAAACTAACAAGCGCCCAGCGTGAAGTCTTTGGAATTGAGCCACAGGTTCGTTTGAGGGGAGACTCTGCTGGAACGAGCACATACCTTGACTCGATGAAGACCACCTTATCGGGGACCTAAAGTTCTCACCGAGTTTACTGCAAGCTCAGATGTACTTCCCCAATTTAGATGAAAGTTTGATCAGTGGTTCACAATGATAGTCTTCACCTTCTTGCGATGAGAGAAATAATAGAAATTCGATGAATTCTCTCGATTATGGCCTTTCAATTGATATAAATGCTGAAAAACCACGAGGAGAGGAACCTCACCGTGCTGAGAGTAGTCGATAAAATATGTTGTGACTATCCACCAGGCGAAGCCCGAGAGCTGACTAGGGGATGCAACAGGAAGTGGAACCCAGCCTTAAGCGTATGGAAAGGGAGCAGGAAACTATCTTCAGTGGTCTCGCACAACTGATACGATCCTTCTAGAATGGAGAACTTGTATACGAAATTAGGAAGTTTTATTCCTTGGACAGCCAACACTCGTCCCAATTCCTCTGACTTGGTGGTGTAAGAGTAGATTTTATCCGTCACCAGAGCCGAAGATGATTGTTCTCACAACGAGTGGGGTTGAACTATTCGATTGTCGATGCCCTTTATCTTCACCATAACTCAAGTAAAAGAAGAAAAAGAAATTTAAAAGAAAAGTAAGATTTCTCAAAAAAGTACATTCGTCTTAATTGCAGAAAATGCTAAAGATGAAGGATTTAGGGTTTAGAGAGACATCCTTTTGAAGAAGAAGTTCCCTTCCTGCCTTTTAGACGATTTGTGTGACAGAAGAAAATCAACAACCCAGATACGAACAAACAAAAACAGTTTAATTTTCAACAATCAAATACGCACATGCGAGAACCGCTTGTAAACGAACCCAGTAAGCTGCATTTAATGCTGACATGATGAACCTAAGGAGCACCACTTTATGACACCCCTTAGGCTCATTTTAGGGGGAGTAGATTGTTATACATCAATAACCTGATACTCAAACACTAAAAAAGATCCGAGCCTCTGACCCATGACCCGACCACGAGAGGAAAACAAGGTGAATCAGATCGCAAGGCAAGGCAACAAACCCAACTCGTAAGAACCTTGTGCGAGCTCATAGGATAAGATTGCAGGAATAGCTCGCAAGATAAGGTTACAATCCTAGCTCGTGGGGACCTAAGGAAGGTCACAGTCTCACTTCGCATGTAGGTAAGGAACTTGCAGGAGGTGCCACATGCTCCATAGGCCACCCAAGCACGTGTCCAATAGGTACGGAGCTCGCTCTGAACGCCAATCCCAGGAGCAGAAAGGACTGCGTGCTCCGTAGACACGTGCCCAACAGACCTGGAGCTTGTAGAGAATGCTAGTACTATGGACAGAAAATGTTAGTACTAGAGGCAATAGAGTCAAGATAAAATACTCAAATACTCATATCAATAAGACACGAACAAAATATTACTCAACATGTATGTTATGAATGGAGACACTTTATGAATACATTTGTCTTTCTAAATTGAATCAGAAGATCAAACTATTAAAAAAATATATATGCTTTATGTTTAAAAAAAGAAAAACACACCCAAATATTTGAATTGAATGTACCCATGTAGTTGTAAGCGTAATCAATGACATAATTGAAAATTAAGGCACCCATTTTATAAAGGGCTTAGATATGTCAACGGTTGAAGATCCGACTTTCATTCATTTTCATATTCTTAATGAATAAGATTTCCCATGCAATAAAGAAAATGAATTCACAACTTTGAGATTTTATAAATAAATAAAGTCAAAAACATATGTGAAGGAAAACCGTTCACAACTTTGAGATCTCATACTTTTATTCCTTTGAGATTAGATGAGAAACATCCTTAATATTTATTTTAAAGACATTATATTCTGATATAATATCTTTTAAAGTTGCAAACACCGTCATACTTGATTTGAAAGAAATATAATATGAAGTTTGATCCAAAGAATATATTGAGATCTAAACTAGAATTAATTTATAAAATATTGCTACATTTGATTGAATTTCTAAGCAAAAATTACAACAATACATTGTTAAATGTTTGAATACTTTTATGGGAATTAATGCAACTTTTAACATAAAATGGAAAATTAAAAAAAACAATAAATTGTTTTATGAGTCAAAATGCTTGAATATTTTACACTAAGCTATGATTATAATTATTTAAAATCAAATAATCATGGATGATATCAAAAATAAACAGTCTCCATTTCCTCAATTTTTTATATTAAAAATCATGAAAAATAATTCAACAATCAATTGCAAACGTATTCAATCATTTAAGAAAACTTGAATCAAAAATATATTTTATAAATTATGAGACATTATAACCCTCTCTAATCTCAAAATATATATCAACTTTAGTCAAATGTGCAGTGTTATACATAAAATTTTCATTTGATTCAAATTTCACAAATCACTAACGAATTGCATCAATAAATAATTATGTTTATCTAATATACAAATAAATTGATGTATTTATTTCTTTAAATGTGTACAATTGAATCAAAATAAAAGTTCCATATGTATGGTTACACATTAAATCAAAATTCATGTGGTTTGATTTCTATCCCTATATTTATATATAAACCTTAAAAATACATAACAAACTTTAATTAAAAAACATTATTAAAATAATATAAAAATATTCATGGTTGGTTAATTAATATTTAACATTAAAATTCTGAAAATTAAATATTTATACTATTTTGTTTTTACGTTCTCCAATGTTGTAAATTTTGTAACAAAATTTCAAGGAATAAATATAATATATTTTAATTCATTAATACAATTAAACTCGTACATCACACATGATAAAATAATATAAAAAATATATTAAATTTGAGATAAATTCATTTTTCCTCTTTTATAATTGAGTCGATTTTTCATTAGAAACTTCTAAATAAAGGTAAGTAATTAATTCTCATAAAATAGAAGTAAACTAAATAGATGATAACAACAACATTAATAATGGTATAATTGTCTTTTCTTTTAAAAGAAATTTATGAGAAGTTCTTCAAACTTGAGAAAAGCCAATACTCTAAAGCTATAAATGGTAAATATATTTTATACTAAACCTGAGGAAATAAATGTCTTTTACCTAAATTAAAATCTATATACAATGTAATTAAATACAATCATCTTAACATTTATAATAAAATTAGTCGAATTCATTAACAGTAAGAGTTTTGTTTCATCATCCCATTTTTCCACTAAAAGAAAAACTCAAATTTAGTTCTAGGTTTTCTTTAAGTTTATAAGTATAATATAAATCATAAATAATATATGTTATAAGGAAGTTAATTCACTTATACAGAGAAAAAAGGAGTAAGGAGGTTGAGATAGAAGGCAAAAGATGTTGAGAGAATAAAATATCTTCTTCTCATCGTTCTATTAAGTATTTATAGCGGACAGTCATGTGTCTGATCTCAAGTTTGGTGCTGCCACATCACCAATAGTATGTGTGGTGACCCACTCGTGTGGTCGGCTAGTTGTCCTCAAGTGTGGTACTATTAAGATAGTATGAGGTTGTTATGCATCAATGGTAAGTGCATTTTTTGTTAAAAGCAGGTGGTTTGATTGAAGAAAGGAGATTGTTTGGGTCATCTTCAGGTGAGGAGTTAGCTAGGCGATGTGAGGTGAAGAGCCACTTATGAATGTGTTCGGGAAGTATAAGGGTATAAGAAAAATCAACTTAATATAAAACATAATACTTCATACCTAGATCAAAATAATCTAGTTATAACTAACAAATAATAAAACTTAAACCCAAAATAATTTAAAGCAACTTCCCCATTAATCTTTCTTTCTTTCTTTTTTTGATACAATGATGAATCAAATCCAGACTATTCATAAGCTACAACTTTGCTTAAATCTTATTTTTAATTTTATATTTATTATACATATATACAGCATAAAGTAAAAAAGTTTAACTAAATATTGAGGATTAAATTATGGTGGATGAATTTCACAGCACATATTATTTACTCTGTTAAGGACTTTTGGACCGAAAAAGAAAGTCTGTGTTTTTTTCTGTAATATAGTTTTAGTAAGATAAGATTACTTTTATAATTACAAACTCCTATGGTTTTCACTACCCTTCATGTTGGTTCATTTAATTATTTGGAATTAATTCTAGAATAAAAATTTAAACATCAAAATATATGTTAAGTTTTTATGCTTTTGTATATTTTAAATTTAGTTTTGAGAATATAATTTCTTTATTTTTAGATTTAAAATTTTAGGTCCCGTTATTAATAATATTAATTTTTTGTTAAATTTATTAATGTACCATGTTAAAATTTAAAAAAACACTCATCGTGCAACAAAAAAATGACAATATTGAACTTAACAGAGACTTTTAATAATGTTGGCAATTCTTAAAATTTTATATCAACATCTTAATTAGAATAAGGTATTTAGACTAACTAATGACATTAAAAAGTTGGAGAACCAAATTATGTCAAGATTTAAAGTATATAAATTAAATTTCAAATTTGAGCATAGCACACGGATAAAATTGAACATTGTTATATAATCTAAAAAGAGAGTAAAAGGCTATGTATTTAGACATGTGTACATTAACATTTTAATCGGAATGAAGTATCTAGAATAACAATGACATTATAAAAATTGAAATACTAAATTATGTCAAAATTAAAGTATAGAGATTAAATTTTAAATTTGAACATAATACAAGAATCAAAACTAAAATTTGACCATTATTACATAATCTTGAATGCGTATGTTAACATTTTAATCGAATGAAGTTTTTAGACTAACTATGATATTACAAAAGTTGAAGCACCAAATTATGTAAAAATTAAATTTAAAATTTTGAGTATATTATAGAGACCAAAATTGAAATTGGACCATTCTTTTAAAGACTTCAATTTTGCTTGTTTATTTGAACATGTGTCTATCTGCGTCGATGGAAGGAATTTATTGGACATTACTTTTTATTTTGTACTATTAGTGCTGGGTTGATTATTTATTTGTGTTAAATTATAAAGTAAAAATTGAATATTAAAATATACTCTAAACAAGATTTTAGAATGAACCGTGGTTGAACTAGCCACCGATTCATACGATTTTAATTAAATAAATCACTAAAAATCATATAAATGAAAATATTAAAAAAACGATTCTACTAATATCTACTACTTCATATGTAAACCAATTTGATGCCTCTTTCTAGATATATATCCCGATCTAGTTTGGTTCAAACAATTACGACTCTTAACTCTTTATACACTTCATACATTTAAAATTTAGCCCTCCTACTTTTATTTTCAAGAATCTAGTCTATCTACAATTTGGATTTAAAATTCACTTTCAAATTATTTATAATCATGTAACATTTTAATTAAAAAGTTGACAATATTAACTATTTGAACTAATTAATAACATTATAAAAATATTGAAACCAAATAATGTTAGAAAATAAAGTATAAGGATTAAATCTTAAATTTAAGCATAATAAAGAGATCAAAATTGAAATTTAACCATTTATCTATAATGAAGAAAAAAGAAAAAGAAATAGCTTGTTGACAATCGTGTCAATGCATGAAGGTACTTTTATTTAGAGTGGTATATGTTTAGTCATATTTTTAATTTAAAATTTGTTTTCAAATTATATAATCTTGCAATACTTTAATTGAAAAGTTAACGTTATTAATTATTTAACTAATTAATAATATTATAAAAGTGTAGAGATCAAATTATTTTAGAAAATAAATTATAAAGATTAAATCTCAAAACATAATAGAGGGACCAAATTTGAAATTTAACCATTTATCTATAATGCAGAAAATAAAGAAGAAAATAACATGTTGACTCTAAAACTATGTCAGCTTTAATTTTCGAGGGGAAAGAAAAGTAAAAGAGGAGAGGGAAAAACTAGATTGGTTTGTGATGGTTGCTAGCAAAAAATAAAAGGTCAAAGTTGTTGAAGTAGGAGTAGACTATGTTTTGTTCTCTTTACTCAATAAATAAGTTTAGTCTCTTTATATTAGATTAAAGACTAAATTTGTAATTATATTAAAATTTTCATCTATTTTTATTCTTAAAAATAAGACTCTGTAGTCTGTACGTTAAAATGCGGTATATTTGGCACACCATCAATAACTATTTAGTTATTCTGTCAACCACGTAAATTTTTAACAATAGAAATAGATAAAATTTTTCATAAAAATAATTAGTTTACTTTTACAAAAAAGAAAAAGAAAAGAAGGCGAAATGGTGATCACATAAATGGCATTCACATAAAGTAGGGCAGTGTCATGGGTCCTATTTCTAGATGGAGACTTGTAAATAAAGTCAGACATCAAATTTGACTAAAATATGCCTGCTCCAATGATGATATATTTTATGATTAAATTTATTTTTGGAGGAAAGGATATTATTAGGGCTTCAACTTTTTTAAAGTTCTTTAACCACTAGCTTGCTTAAATTATATAAAAAAGATGATTCCATTTATTTTTCTATGCCCTTTAGTTTCACAAACTAATACCCGTAAAACAAAATTGTAAGTACCAAAATGAGTATTTTTCCCAAAAACAAAAACAAAGATGAAATCAACTAAAAACCTTCATTGCAGACTTCAACTTTTCAATGAAGGAAAAACATGCCTTTTCCCCTTTTTGGTACGGTAAGGAGGGCAGTAGTCAGATTCACTAAAAACTAAACCTGTTGAGCACCATCTAGCGAGGTCACTCTTGGTTCTTCCATTCTTACAAAACATATATCAAAAAAACTTTCAATGGATAAAACAAACATGAGACAGATGTGAAAATGAAACATGAAAGGATTAAACTCAGATCAAACGAGACGTCAAGTAATTTATCTTGGGAGTATTTAGGTATTTATACATATTATTACAGCTGATGATAGAATCTCACTGTTTTGTCTTGACTCTACCGTTCCTAGCACTGACATTCGATGCGGGCTTCAGGCCTGCTGAACACGTGTTTCGCTCTGGGTTGTCTGCAGAACATGCAGTCCCCCTTCTACGAGCTCTTTGGACGCATGCAAATTGAGACCGCGGCCTTCCCTTGATTCGTGCGAGCTAGATCCGCGAGCCTGCCATGCGAGCTGGGTTCACGAACACCCTTCACTGTCCTCTCGTGATTCGCTTCTCATTCGGTCATCTGGTGGGACCTATCCAGGTCATGGGTAGGTGACCCAGATCCTATTTAGGACTCGAGTTGATAGTCACTTATCTATAACATATTTTTAAAATTATGATAAATCTAATTAGTTGAGTGAAAAAAAAAAGGTGTAATTTACATCATAAAACAACCCATACTTTAGGTTAATTCAAACATAATTATCTGTCCCTAGAAAAGTTGGCCAATGGGTGCTTTCATTTCTCTCTCTCTGTCTCCCTGTCCATATCTTTTCGAAATCATCTTTCATCAAATGTACACACGAACACCTCTTTTGAACATATTTCTTTCAAATTATTTAAAAGCAACAATGATTCGAAGCAAAGATAAGGTGGATCAACTCTAATTTACCCTTCTTTTCATAATTATTTCAATAAATTGAGACTCAAAACTTTACTATAATAATAATTAAATTGGTTACAATTATGACTGAACATGGTTTGTATAATTTTGACGAAGAAGCATATCAACAGCTAAAATCTTGTATATTGTCGGAAAAAGTATATAATATAATATAATATTTGCTTGGAGAGGAGGAAAAATAAATTGGATCCGTGGAGACCATGGTTGGCAAAGTGGAAAAACTCGAAATTCGCAATTGAATAATGGTGAAGACTACCTACCTATCCCAAAATAAAAGTAGTGAAGACTAATCGACAAGGCAAAATACGTGCTGTTCAAGGAAAGCCTCTCACCAAAGATTTAATATAAATATGTTTTTAAACAGCTGAAACATAAAACAGAAGGCTATTTGGCCACAAAGTTGGAATAACTGGACAAATTTCCAACTACCCTTTTGAAATTTTGGTAGGTCTGTTCTTCTTAATGTCTCTTTTCATTTGTTTTCCCCTTTAATCGTTGCAGAGTTGGGACTTAGGAAGGCATCTGGGTTCTGGGATTTTGGGTTATGTTCAAATGGTGGGTTTTGCTGATAGTTTATTCTTCACTTAGGAGTAAACCAATGATGATCGGTCGTCATTTTATGTCGTCTCTTCTAACCAAACGAATCATGAAACCGGGTTTCCCTTTTAGTTGTACTTCAATGACAGAGAAACCACCTTTTCTCTCTCTTTCTTCTGTTCATCTTCTCTAGGATCTTTATCCTTCGTTTTTTTTCCTTTTCTGCTGATGGTACACTCTTTAGAGGTACTAAGTTTCTTTATAGTGTAATTGATTTTATTGCAACCGTATTTCCAAATTCCAAGATGGATGCTTTTCTGGGTTTGAAACAGACTAGAAAAAGTCTTTTATTTTTTATGTTTAAGCTGCTTATAGATTGAGAAACCCTTTGAATCCTGTTTCAGATCCTTAGCTAGTAGTACTGTACAAGCAAACAGTAGATTTTTTGTTCTTAATCTGGCTTTCTTGACCAATGCTTTCAATTGTTTTCCTGCTTGCGTAATACAATAAATAAACCTCATAGATTCTGAAGTTTTGGTGTTAAAAATCAAGGTAACAGTTTGGGAGGCCCCACCCCCACGATGGACTCTGAGAATGGATTTAGTGATCCTACTGACCTGCATGAGGCCAGCACATCGAAAATCCAGGAAGAGCCTGACAAAGTCTCCGGTTCCAACGGAGACAATCTAGAAAGTAAGAAGGTTGATGATGAGAAAACTAACACGGTTCCGTTTTACAAGCTGTTTGCATTTGCCGATTCAAGGGATACCTTGTTGATGATCGTCGGCACAATAGGCGCGGTCGGTAACGGTATATGTATGCCCCTTATGACTATCCTGTTTGGGGATCTCATTGATGCTTTTGGTGAAAATCAAAATGACGACAGAGTGGTTGATGTTGTCTCCAGGGTACTATAACATGTAACATGAACTTGTATCAACACAATACGTGTGTGTGTGTTTGTGTGCCTTTTCTTTTTAAAAGATTCCATTATTTTGTTGAATTTTTTAAATGACTTGGTTCTTGAAACATCATAGGTTGCTTTGAGATTCGTCTACCTGGCTGTAGGTGCAGGGGTGGCAGCGTTCCTTCGTAAGTAAATCTCTCATTTAAACCATGCATCTAATGTTTTATCCCATACTGATGTATTTAACGTGGTATGTTGTTTGCAGAGGTGACCTGTTGGATGGTCACAGGTGAGCGACAAGCAGCTCGAATAAGGGGATTGTACTTGAAAACCATATTGAGGCAAGATGTTGCTTTCTTTGATGTGGAAACCAACACGGGAGAGGTTGTTGGAAGAATGTCTGGGGACACAGTTCTCATACAGGATGCCATGGGTGAGAAGGTAATGTATATCTTGATTCTGCAATCGAAATCATCCTATATATACATGTTATCATGGAAATGTTTGCTTGTGGTTTGCAGGTTGGGAAGTTTATACAGTTGGTATCCACATTTATTGGAGGTTTTGTTATAGCCTTTGTGCAAGGATGGCTTCTTACCCTTGTCATGTTGTCTTCTATCCCTCCCATTGTAATATCTGGTGGAGTCATGGCCCTTATAGTATCCAAGATGGCATCCCGTGGACAAAGTGCTTATGCTAAAGCTGCCTCTGTAGTCGAACAGACAATTGGTTCCATCAGAACTGTATGTTCTATGCGAAGAATAGTTGTATTTTTTGTTTTCAATGAAAAAATATGACTAATTGTTCAATCTGATTCCAGGTTGCATCATTTACTGGTGAGAAGCAAGCCATTAGCAATTACAACAAGTTTCTCGGGGCTGCTTATACATCGGGAGTTCATGAAGGCTTTGCCGCCGGACTAGGCCTTGGCGTGCTTTTTCTAGTCATATTCTGCAGTTATTCTTTGGCTATATGGTTCGGTGCAAGGATGGTTTTGGACAGAGGGTACAGCGGTGGTGATGTAATTAATGTGATTTTTGCTGTATTGACCGGTTCCATGTGAGTTAAACTATAAAATTTTTCCATCTTTACTTATTATATGCATGCTTCATAAGCTAAAGTCATTGTACTTATGGATGTTTCAGGTCCCTGGGGCAGGCATCCCCATGTGTGACCGCATTTGCAGCTGGTCAAGCAGCAGCGTTTAAGATGTTTGAGACCATCAAAAGGAAGCCAGAGATCGACTCTTATGACACAAGGGGCAAAGTATTGGAGGACATTCGTGGGGATATAGAACTAAGGGATGTTTATTTCACTTACCCTGCTAGACCAGATGAGCAAATTTTCAGTGGCTTCTCTCTTTCTATTCAAAACGGCACAACAGTGGCTTTGGTCGGACAAAGTGGAAGTGGGAAATCGACCGTGATAAGTCTCATTGAGAGATTTTATGATCCACATGCTGGTGAAGTTCTTATCGATGGCATTAACCTCAAGGAGTTTCAACTTAGATGGATCAGGGGAAAGATTGGTCTTGTTAGCCAGGAGCCTGTATTGTTCACATCAAGCATTAGGGATAACATTGCCTATGGAAAGGAAGGTGCCACCACTGAAGAGATACGAGCTGCAGCTGAGCTTGCAAATGCCTCTAAGTTCATCGATAAGCTGCCTCAGGTTTTAGTTTCTCGTCCATGTGGTATGATAACTTCTATAACCATATATGAATTGAGTTGTAAACTTACTTTGGAAGACCTTGAACTCCATATGCAGGGACTAGATACCATGGTTGGAGAGCATGGAACTCAGCTTTCTGGTGGACAAAAGCAAAGAGTGGCAATAGCAAGAGCAATTCTGAAGGACCCTCGGATTTTACTTCTAGACGAAGCCACGAGTGCACTAGATGCAGAATCTGAAAGAGTAGTTCAAGAAGCATTGGATAGGATAATGGGCAATAGGACAACTGTCATTGTTGCTCATCGTTTGAGTACCGTGAGAAATGCAGATATGATTGCTGTAATTCACCGAGGAAAGATGGTCGAAAAAGGTGTGTTAAAAGCATATCATTGCTGAACTCTATCTCAGTTTGGTAATCATTATCATCTTCCATAATTTTGCCAAGCTGTAAAACAGCAATGCATATAATATATAGCATGGAACAAGTTTGTAATGCTCTAAAGTTTGTTGGTAACATATAATTCATTCGAGCAGTTTCTCAATGTTAATAACGGTTTTGCAAATTGAGCAGGTTCACATTCAGAACTACTCCAGGATCATGAGGGAGCTTACTCTCAGCTTATCCGATTACAAGAAGTAAATAAAGAGTCGGAACAGGCAACGGAGTCATCTGACATTGCTTCAGAATCATTTAGACGTTCAAGCCTAAAAAAGTCATTGAAGCGCTCAATCAGTAGGGGATCATCTATGGGAAATAGCAATCGCCATTCGTTCTCAGCATCTTTTGGTTTACCTACTGGAATGAATGCCGCCGATCTTGCAATGGCAGACGCAGAAAACCCTGCTGAACTACCATCAGAAAAAGCTCCAAAGGTTTCCGTCCGCCGACTTGCTTACCTCAACAAGCCAGAGATTCCTGTTATCCTACTCGGAACTATAGCTGCAGCAGCCAACGGTGTAATATTTCCAATTTTTGGTATCCTAATTTCCAGTGTAATCGACACATTCTTTAAACCACCTCATGAATTGAGAGAAGATTCAAGGTTCTGGGCACTGATATTCTTGGCCCTTGGCGCGGCAGCATTTGTGGTATGTCCAGCACAAAATTACTTCTTTTCAATCGCTGGAAGTAAATTAATCCAACGAATCAGATCGATGTGTTTTGAGAAAGTGGTCCGCATGGAAGTTGGGTGGTTTGACGAACCAGAAAATTCAAGTGGTGCAATCGGTGCAAGGCTATCAGCAGATGCAGCCTCAATACGCGCCTTGGTTGGAGATGCACTAGCTCAGCTGGTTCAAAATACTTCATCTGCAATTTCTGGTTTAGTCATTGCTTTTGTTGCATGTTGGCAGTTGGCATTTATTGTCCTAGTACTACTCCCGCTTATTGCAATCAACGGATATATTCAAGTAAAATTCATGAAAGGATTTAGTGCAGATGCAAAGGTATGCTCAAAACCAAGGAATCGAATTTTACATTTCGTGTTTAAGCATGTTATTGATTTAGCTGTTAATATAAACTGCTGCAGTTGATGTATGAGGAGGCAAGCCAAGTTGCTAATGATGCAGTAGGGAGTATAAGAACTGTTGCATCCTTTTGCGCAGAGGAAAAGGTGATGCAGCTTTATAAGAAGAAATGTGAAGGCCCTATGAAAACCGGGATAAAGCAGGGTTTAATCAGTGGAACAGGATTCGGAGTTTCCTTCTTCTTTCTGTTTTCTGTTTATGCAACCAGTTTTTATGCAGGGGCTCAACTTGTTGAGCATGGTTATACAACATTCAGAGATGTTTTCCAAGTGAGTTTAACTGGAAACTGTGTACTGAGTTAATGATTATGCCCCTATGATGCTGAGATTAACATCTACTTTGCAGGTTTTCTTTGCTTTGACCATGGCAGCTATAGGAATTTCTCAATCGAGCTCCTTTGCTCCTGATTCTGGCAAAGCCAAGAGCGCTGCCGCTTCCATATTTGCGATTATTGATCGCGAGTCTAAGATAGACCCCAGCGATGAGTCCGGAATGAAACTAGAAAACGTGAAGGGAGACATCGAACTTCATCATGTCAGCTTTAAGTATCCATCGAGGCCGGATATTCAAATTCTTCGAGACTTGAGCTTGTCTATTCGTTCCGGCAAGGTAACTGGTCCAAAAGCCATCCTCGTATTGGATGTTTTATCAACCTAATTCTCGGAAAAACTGAAATTAATGTAAATATTTGTTTTCAGACTGTTGCATTGGTTGGAGAAAGTGGGAGCGGGAAATCCACAGTAATCTCATTACTGCAGAGATTTTATGATCCCGATTCGGGACGTATCAGTCTCGATGGTGTCGACATCCAAAAGCTCCAATTGAAATGGCTGAGGCAACAAATGGGACTTGTGAGCCAAGAACCTGTATTATTCAATGATACAATCCGTGCCAACATTGCATATGGAAAAGGAGGAAATGCAACCGAGGCAGAAATTTTAGCTGCATCAGAGCTGGCCAATGCTCACAAGTTCATTAGTTCACTACAACAGGTAAACCATCACAAAAAAGCTTGTCTGACGTTACCAAATATGCCTGATTGGTTACTGATATAATTTTTTCCCCTTCCAGGGTTACGATACAGTGGTAGGGGAGCGAGGAGTTCAGATGTCAGGAGGACAGAAGCAACGCATAGCCATCGCACGTGCCATCGTTAAAAGCCCGCAGATACTGCTATTAGACGAGGCGACGAGTGCATTGGATGCTGAATCGGAGAGGGTGGTTCAGGCTGCACTAGATAGAGTGGTGGTGAACCGAACAACGGTGGTGGTGGCTCATAGGCTATCCACAATCAAGAACGCGGACGTTATAGCCGTGGTTAAAAATGGGGTTGTTGTAGAGAAAGGAAAGCATGATACCTTGATCAACATCAAAGATGGTTTCTATGCTTCCTTAGTTGCACTTCATATGAGTGCTTCCACTGCATAAAACTTCTTTAATTATATAAATATATATAATTTTTTTTAGTTTTTGATATTACCATAAATTTCAGTAAATTTGTATTATTTTTTCTGTAACTCATCTAATGATATGCAATTATAATCTATATTTCTATTTTCAATTACATGTCTTGTATATTTTATCTTAATCTATACATTATAAAAACCAGCTGGAGCCTTTAGGAGTTAATGGCTATTTTAGGTAATATAAAATATTAATAGGGATATTTTAAGCATTAGAACATAATAAAAGAAATTTATGTATATTGTAAAAACGATAATTAATTTGCTTCTAAATTTTAAAAATTATTATTTTATTTAATGTATATCTATATATTTTCACCTACTTTGGAGTCTTTGAAATAAACACGGTGTTGTTGATATTTCAAGAATATATTAAACTAAATGACGTTCAATCAAATTGAATGAAAATTATTGGTATTGAAATGTTTTTCCATGAATTAATAGAATAAAAATAATATATTTTTAGATTTTAAAAATAAAATTAGTAAAGTATATAACTTTATAATTTAAAATAAGCATATTTCTCCTCCTAACTAGATAATAGGGTAAATTATAGTGCCAAATAAATTAATATATATATATATATATATCTATTAAATATTTGTTTTGAGTAAATAGAGAAAATTTGAATAACTTGAAAAAGGAAATGTTGAAACAAATATTTAATTCATTTAGTAATTTGACCATATAATTCGGGGAAATAACAAATACCTGTCATAGGCGGTGAATGACAAGTTCCATCAACACAATAAAAGCTTTAGCCTCAGCATAAATAGAACATTATGGCACGTTGACAATTGGTAGACTTTAGACTTAGCATAAATAAAACATTATGACATGTTGACAATTAACACTATCACAACTCAAGTACAATATTTCTGGAGTGATTGAAAGTACTTAATACAATAAGAAAATTAGCCCTGGATGGTCCAAAGCAATAGACAAAAATGGGCGAAAGAATCGAGCATCCACCAAATTAGAGATGATGGCGACAAAAGCATTTCTAAAATCACTTATAAAAGCAAGACTAAAAATACTTGTTATAAGAGCAGTCACAAATTTTTAAAAGTGAAGACTTATTAAATAATGAAAAAACAAAAAATATATATATAACTTAAAACAATATGGGTTCAAACCGACTCAAGAAATCATTTATTATTCTAAAATACTCTCAAAACAAAAATAGATTAAGAAACCAACGAAGAGTCACCCATTTTCTAAGAGAAACTGCTGGTAGCCGGTGGAGTTTCAGTGACAATAGACATTATCATTTGTCCATCAAAACTTATGAAAACAACAAATATACTTACAAAATAAAAAGACTTATTTATTAGAATTGCAAGAATCCTTTTTTGAAGACTATGGTCAATGTTTGGTGTGGTTGGTACCATCAATTAAATTCATCTTAATTCATAAAAATAAATTTAAGTCATTAAAAAGTGAATTTTTAATCTAAATAATTATATATTAAATGCAACTATATCAAATGATTTATCTTTTTTTTTTGAATTAGTGATCTCTTTTCTTTTTTCCTTTTATGTTTTCAAATTGTTAGTTTTATTTTTTTAAACTTCTAAAATCAAGTTTATCTATTTCATGAAAATATTAATTTTAATGAAAATATGATTAAAATATTTCATTGCAATAAAATATATTTAATATATGATAAACTAGTAATTTATCATTGAGATCAATGTTTTTGGAATTAAACTGATAGTCAAGTTGGCAATACTAACAATGTTCGAAATTTGCCCTCCAAAAGTTAAGAGACTGATGATTAATTCTATTTTTGAGCATCACCACGTAATTGCTCTACCTAATGAGATTGAAAAAGTTATTTAATCGATCAAAATTAGACCTAGAATTGGTTGGGGTCTTGAGCCAAAGATAGGAGTTGAATCAATTCACGTGCGAACAAATACAAATCGGTTGAGCCAAGCTAAAAAAACCAATTGAACTAATTTTCTCTAATTGATTTTTTTTTATGAAATTTTAATAATTTATTTGATTGAATTAGACAAGGTGATCAAATTGAGAACTGGTGGTTTGAATGGTTCGACAATTGGCCTAGTTCTAAAGAATGAAATATATATATATATATATATATATATATATATATATAAAAGAAAATAATATTTGTGTCTTTTTAACATAGGCAAATTTTTAATTATATTTTTAAATAGGCTTAACCATTCAACTAAGGATTGAAGTAATAAAATACCAAACTGAAAAATAATTTATAGGAGGTTGTCTATTGTAGTATAGATTTTAGAGGATTTATTCCTTTATTAAAATTTGATTATTGAAATAATTTGAAGTGAGTAATTCTTTTGAAACCTGGTCTTTTACATATTTAAATAAAGACCAAAAAGAAAATTATTTGATGGAATTAATAAAAGATTTGCAAAATTCATATTTCGAAAAAGTAAATCAACAAAATATTAGAGTGAATAAGTCATAAAAACACATAATTCAAAGTAAATTTAATCCCTTAAACTTTTAATCGGATCCACACTCTACATTAATCTTAAATTTAATAAATTTCTCGGATTCTAATGACATGTCATTTTGATATTACGCTATCACCTTCTACAAATGTAATATTTTAGAAAATAGATGATGATGTAATATAATTTTAAAATATCATGTTATCTCATAGATCCAATGTGAAGAAATTAATGTGATAAAAAATAATTCAAGAACGTAGTTACCAAATTGGAAATAAAATAATGTGCTGGAAGGAGTAGACGTCATGGGTGACGAACCAATGTCTTCTCTAATATTTTTTATTTTATTTATCAAGGATGCTTTCTTGATTTGATTGTGTTATTTAAGTCAACTTGAATAAGCAATTTAAGTTTTAAGTCTGAATCGAGTTGAATTTCAGGATTCGAGTAACTCAAATAATTCAAATAACAGATTGATATAAATATTTTTTTGATCTCTGTCAAGTTTGAAAATGAGCAAATTGGTCTATCTCTCAACAAAAATTATAAAAAATTTCAAAAAAATAAAGAAAGATAAAAGTAAAATTTTCTAGAAAAATAATTTTGGAGACCTAAATAAGTTAATTAATGATTCAAGTTTATCATACTAATTTTTTTTTGCTTTAAAAAGTTTTCAAATATATATATGATTTTAAATTTATGTGCTCTAATATGAAATTAGTTATATTGTAACAAGATTTTAATTTGACATATTTAAGTTTTTAATTTCACTCGAACAATTTCACTCGAATTCGAAAAAATTCAAATCGAGTTAGGATAATAAAATAAGACTCGTCAACTCCAAATTTTTTCACTGGATTTGATCGAATACTCATCCCTAAATTTTAGGGGTTGTTGATAAAATGCTTTGAGTAATGGTTAGTTTTAGAGGTTTTTTATTTTAAGAAAATTCTAATAACATTTTAATAAATGGTTTTATGTTGTGTTGTTATATTTAAAATGTTTCGTTGAACCTATAATCTCTTTGTTTGAAATTAGATGCTAATTTTTGAAAGGTGTGAAACGTTTATTATGAATTTTGATATCAATACATGTTTCTGTGTGTATATCTATTTATAAATTAATTAAAATTGGGTTAATATATATTTTTATTTCATAAGTAATTTTAGAAAATTTTTATGTGTCTCTTTTTTAATATTTCACTATATCTATATAGGACACTTATCAACCATTGATTTTACTTGTAGAGTTTAAAATTTCATCGATAGTGTACCAAATATTTTCTCATTAAAATTTGGTTAAGATAGTCATGGATAATAAAAATAATTATAATGTTTTGGAAATTGAAATTAAATTATTTTAAATTTAAGATTTCTTTCATGAAAAATTAAAATAAAATTTTATAATTTTAAAATAATTTTCTATAATTACCATCAAATGATGGAAATGATTTTATTTTTAATGTATAAAATAATTAACAATGTAATAATTAAAATTAATTTTTTGGGGAAAAGTAAAATATTTTGAGAATTTGATTAGTTAATCTAATATTATCTTAAATTTAATATATTATATATTCACACTCCATTATAATTTGTTTATTTAAATAATTCTTTAGAAAAGTATTATGAAATGCTATTTACACTTTCATAATTTTTATACATTACATATTTAAAAAGAAAAGTCACCAAATTATTTGATGGAATTAATGGAAAAATTGACTTCAAAATTAAAAACCACATTTTAAAAAAGGTAAATCAATAAGAAATAATCAAAATATATTAAAGTGAATAAATCATCAAAATGTATAACTCGTATAATTTGATGAAAGAATATTTAACGAAGAATAAGAGCAACATTTAATCCCAATTTAGTACCCTAAGCACATTAGATCTAATCTGAACTTAATAATTTTTCTAATTTTGGTTCATGTAATGATGTGTCATTATGATATTATACCACATCATTACCTAAAAATATAGTTTTTCTTTTATAAAATGGGTAAAGTACAAACATGGTCTCTAAACTATTAGCTTTGTTTTATTTTGGTCACTCAACTATTATTTTTTTTCAATTTAGCCAATCTTCCGGTAATTGTGTTAGATGAGTGAAGGGAATTTATTGTGAATTTTTTATTGATGTAATAACAAGTTTGTTTATAAAATTTAACGACATTTTTTAACATTTGTGACGATAAAATTAAGGAGAAGTTAAAAAGAGAGATAGGGGTTGGAGAGAGGGGAAATAAAATACAGTGGTGAATGAGATGGCGCAGGGAGTAGACGTCATGGGTGACGAATGTCCCATTCTTCTAGGATTTTTGGAATCTAATGCATGATTGATGATATCCTTAGTTGCATTCCACCTGTATTCAAAGAAAGATCACATATTCCGCAAATGCATGAACTCATCGTACAAATTGTTACTTTAACGATGTCAATTCAGATTGAAATTTTTTTTTAAGTCCAATCATGTTTTCTCATTTTTTGGGTTATTTCCAATTATTTTTTAAATCCAATAACTCCAAAAACTAAGTGCCTGTCAAATCCAAAAACACAATTTGAGGCTTTGACTTGATACATTTTTAGGAATTTGAAATTATATTAGACAATTTTTTTTCGAATATTAAATTAATTGAATTTGATTATTCTAATTTTTAATCAATTAAAATAAGTAATTTGTGAGTTTGATAGGATTTACTTAAATAATTTAAATTAACTTAGATATTGTAACACCTCAAACTTGACCTAGACGTTATGGCCGAATCTGGCGATGTCACATGGAAAGGGATTTGAAGACAAGATTGTCAAGTTTAAAAACTGTTACAGTAAGTTAGCTTTTATTTAATTCGAAAAAAAAATTAGTTGGTTTGCTTTTAAACTTGTCTCTTAGCGGAAGCTTTTGTAGCTAATTAATTTAGGGAAAATCGTTTCTATTTATGAAAAACCTTAGTTTTTAGAAAAAATCGTGTTTTGTGGAGTTTCAGTTTTAAAAAAATCCATAGTCCAGAAAATACATCAAATACCCCCAACTAAGTAATAAATTCTAGGCATTAACGGAAAACAGTCTAAAATTTACGTGTGGCCACCGTCGAGTCCTCCACTGCATCGACCCATCAAGTCTGAGGATTACCTGTACAGATTAAATAGAGAAAGGGTGAATTTTCGCAAACTCAGTGTGTAATCCCCACAGAAAACATGCATACAGATAATCAACAAAATTCAGTTAGATACAGTCTAGGGCCTGTGCCCATCACAGAATCAGTTTGGGCCTTAGCCCATTCAGATACAGTCTTAGAAATATATTAGGGCCTTGGCCCATATAAAATGCAGAATGCAGATACAGTAAATCAGAATCCTACCCACCAGCCTCTACACACCATCTCCGTCCAATCCTACACACCATGTAGGGATTAAATCAACCTACCCATCCCTACACACCATGCAAGATGCAAAATGCGGTACATAATCGAAAGGTTCTTGGTGAAATGCCAGATATGAGCTTAATAGCCTTTCAGGCACTTCCTCCAAATATCATCAATCCACCCCAATGCAATGCAGCATACAAAATATGTCATGCCATTATGCAATTAATAGTACATACATTCAGATATCATAAGTCATACTCGGTATAGAAATCAGACAGATAGATCACACATATAGGGGTCTAAGTAAAGCTTACCGACCCTACAGTAGGTCCACAGTCGACTTGGACGACCCGTGCAACCTTACAAAACTTTTCAGAAAAATGGGCTCACATGCCCATGTGGCCCACTAGGCCCAAATTGGTCTTGACCACGTGATCCATTTTTTAATGTAACTCGTGCTAGTTAATTATTCATAAATGTTTTCACTATTTACTTATATGTTCCTTCAAAGTTGTCTACTTGAGTCACTGTTACTAAATTATTTATATCTTGAGCTACAAAATTTCGAATTAAGATCCGCTTGATGTCTTTGAAACTAGACTCAAATACCTTTCTACCATAAAATTTTTAGAATTTTTGGTTCAGCAAATAAGTACAGTAAAATCTTCAAATCTACCCCTATTCTGCTGTCTGATAGTTTTGTCTCTTCTTTGCTAAAAATTAATTATCTCTTAGTACAATATTTGGATGATGTTTCCATTTGTTTCTATTGAAAATAGGCTCATTAATAATTTAAACATGTAAATTTTAACCCCTAATTATTTTTCTCCAATTTTTGATGATTTTCCAAAGTCAAAACAGGGGAACTCAAATTCATTTTGATATTGTCTCACAAAGTTTATTATACCTCACGATTTACAATTCCATTACTTACACCGTTTCTTCTAAAAGAAACTAGACTCAATAAGATTTAATTTCATATTTTTTTCATCCTCTAATTTAATTTCCACAATTTATGGAGATTTTTCAAAGTTAGCCTACTGTTGCTATCCAAACAACAAGCAATTTCAGCTTTTCGCCGAATTCCTTTCTTTTTTTTTGCGTTTCGGGTACACACCTGGTTTTGTTTGATGCTAAAATAGTCCCCGAGCACTTCAAATCCTATAATCAAGATAATCAACATCAATTTAATAGATTTACAAGCGAATTGACAATCAAGAACGAACAGAAACCTAACTTACCACCAACGATAACCCTCCGTTGAACTATTGTTAAGACGAGAACATTGAATTCACTCGTCTAAGCCTCCCCCTACGCCCAAATCGAATTCACTCGTCTAAGCCTCCCCCTACGCCCAAATCGCAGAGGAAAAACATTACCACTTTAGTCACTAAGAGATTCATGACAGAAACAAAGAGAAACACTTACCGAAACTAAGCGAGCACTAACAGCATGCGAAAGTGAAGGAAAATAAATGAATTGGGGAAAAATCAAGAAGAAGAAAAGGAAGAGAAAGATGGAAAAACTCAAAAAATTTTGGCAAGAAGAGAGGGAGAAGAATAGACAACAGATTTTTTTTTTAAAAAGAGAGTCAAAATTCTGTTATGGGAAATAAATAAAATAAAATCCTGATAACCCCCAAAATCTTTTAATCTTCTCCCCTAATTCCCACTACACATCCACTACTCAGAATCCTCCTATTACACAACTCTATCCCTAAATCTGAGTAAAAAAACTAATACCCTTGCCTGCATAGGGATTCAAACACAAGACCTCTGTAATAGGCCCAATTTGCCCGGGCCCAAAAGCACAAACAAAAAATATACCAAATATAAAAACAAATAAAATTAAAATGCCATTATTAAACAGTCCAGTTTTTACAAACCCAAAACCAACATAGCCCAGTAAACTAAACCCTATTGCCCTAAACCATACCCAAAACCCCAGACCCAATACACTATGGCCCGATTTGAATAATTTTGAAACCCCTAGGGTTTCGAGAATGCCTCAGCCAACAGCCCACTGTGGCTTTCCTCGGCCCCACGAGCCATGCCTCTGAGCCGCTCCACGCCAGCCTCTGTCTTCGTACGCGCCGAGCCACGTCACGTGTCTCCGTATTCGTACCTGTAATGCAACAAACACCTGCAACACACAAAGCAACAGAGGACGAACAAACGAAAAGGAGGGCAGAAATCGGCAGCAAAAAAAGAAAAAAAGAAAAAGAAAAATACATCTTTTGTAATTTTTCATTTTTACTTTCGACTATAAAGCCATTTTTTCAGAATTTGTAAAGGTAACGCACACACATACTGAATACAAAAAGAAATCAGATTTGAGAAGGTGATTCACCATTTTTGGCTTATTTATTTATTTATTTTTCCGCGTTTCTCTATTATTTTTCTTTGCTTCTTTCTATTTTCTATACTAAAAGAGAAAAGAAAAGGGATTACCTTCATATTTCGTCGTGGAATCCTTGTCTGCTTCGCCGTGATCGGAGTTTGGCAAGGGTTTCTGGGCTAAAAAACGGCGGATAAGAAGGGATGGGGCATAGGGTTGATGTTTGTTTTGAAAGGAAAAGTAAAGTACCTTGGTTTTTCTGATTTAGGGTTTAGAAGGATATTTGGAGGAACTCGAAACGACATCGTTTGGGGTCAAACTCAGTGGCTCCAAAACGGTACCGTATTGGTGTTGACCCGATGACCCAACCCGAGCACGGCCAGATCCGCGCGTTTTGGTCTAGGAGGGAATATTTTCGCTATTGGTCCTCCCGATTTGTTTCATTGATTTAATTCGGTTTTTCCTTTATTTTCTAAATTTTCCCCGCATATTTCGTTGTTGTTTCATTTTGGTCCCTTTTCCCACTGAGCGTTTTGGGTTTGGGGATATTTTCCTCTTTAGTCCGCATGTTATTCGCGCATGCCTTTTTGATCCTCAATTCTGCTCTATTTTCATTTTATTTCGAATTTGATATAATTTGGTCCATATTTATTTAATTTAATGTATTTGATTTTTATTCTGTTTCAAATTTATTTTTCTGCTATTTTTGGATATTTGTTTTAAATTTGACATTATTTTATGTTTAAACTTAATATATATTTTTTAACTTATCGTCAATATTATTTTAATTTACAACATATTATTATTTTAAAATTTATAACATTATTTCACAAACATAGGTATACACAATTTATATTAAATTATTTTTATTATATACATACGCAATATATTTGATTTCATATTATTATACATATGTATATATATTTTTTACCTATTTTATATAATATGAATTTCTTGTAAAATACTTTATTATATATTTTTGCTTATTTCAACTTTTTATTGCTACATATACTATTATATGAAGTTTTATTTTTCGTTGTATTATTTATTTAAATTAACTTATATACATTCTTTTATATATTTTATAATATTGACTTTAAAGTTCATACACTTATTATTTTTTTATTGATTTTTATATCTCAAACCTTTGTGTATTTTATTTAAATTCATTATCCATACAATTTCCAATTCTTGTCTTTGTTATGTTTTTGCATCGGTTTGCATGATGTTTCATTCGAGATTAATTTTCCAACTCATTTAGCCTTTAATTGTTAATATTAGTATGGACATATTATATGTGAGATTATGACTCTTATGTGCATTGTATTAATCATTTATATTGATTGATTATTTGTGTCCATTAGTGTATATTTCAACTTACGAATTATCACTCCGTATTGTACATTATTATTTCATCGCGTTTTATACGTATTAAAGATTAAGTTCAATATCATTCGAGTATCGAGAGCATTTTTATTCAAAAAGTTTTTTTTCAAAATAACTCGACACTCGGAATTTGGAATCTTTGAAAAGATTGTGTCCTAACTTACTACATTCCAATATTCCTCGTTGAATCTAAAAAACGAGTATCCTTTTAATTAAGGCATAAATAAAAAGCTCATTCTCGGGAATTTGATACGTTATATCCAACGCATTGGATATAACATGTTGTTTTCTCAAAACGAGGATTTTTCTAACAAATAAAAATAAATGCAATATTCGATATTTAGGAATTTTGTTAAATCGAACCCTAACTTACTAGGTTTTGATTTCTCGTTTGACCCAGATAATCGGAAATCCTTCTCAAAATGCATAGGTTTTAAAAGTCAAGAGATAAATTTAATTTTGAGGATTTAAAATGTTGCACTCTAACTCACTGAGTGTGACGATTTATTTTTTGAAATAAGTGAATCTCATCGTCTAATTCATTTTACTCAAAATTTCTTTTCAAAGGATCGTATTTTAAAATCTTTTCAAATTTGAATTTAAGACATTAAACAATCGATTCGGTACCAATTTTGGGCGTTATGAGGGTGCTAACCCTTCCTCGTGCGTAACCGACTCCCGAACCTATTTTCTCAAATCTCGCAGACCTAAAATTTATTTTTAATGGTGAACCGATCACACCTTAATAAAAGATCGGTGTCAACTCTCACTTTATTTTCTGAAGTCGATCCCATTTTTTTTAAATGGTTTCGACAACTTGGCGACTCCGCTGGAGACTTTAGAGAGTCAAGCCGTAAAATTGATTATTTTTTGTCTTATTATTGAAAATTGAAAATTTGATTTGAAAAATTACGATCCTCTCATTGCATTGTTTGTGATTGATTACTATGGATTGAGTTCTATATTTTGGCATCATATTGCGTAAAGACTGTTTAGTCTCACCTTTTTAAGTGAGAGAGAGAAGCTACTCCTTCGTGAGGTTTTCACCTCCGTGCAGGATAGTGAATCACTTTCGGGGTACATCCGTACCTATGTCTTCGTGAGATTTTCATCTCCGTGCAGCCATAGGGAAATGTATTCCCCTGATCCAAACTCGGTCTGTATGAGCCTATAATGGGTGAAGATCGAGGAATCTGCTGGTTCGGGTACCTCGACTTTAGAGCCAAACCGCATGTAGAAGACCTTAGGAACCCATCCTAGGTAGAGCCATTCCAAATCCTTAGTGGTTACCTGACTAGGTACTTTTGTTTTCCTGGCTTGCTTATGTTTTCTACTAACCCCTCTTGTCGTGTTTTGATTGTAATTGCATTACATTTGCATCTTAGGAAGGAGATATTGATTCAAGTTTGATTACTAACTTAGAAAGCTTGTCATGGAATACGGATTCCTTGATAAAGTGGAAAACAATATGGCTGCCTGAATATATTCTGAGAAACACAAGAAGAGCGATGGAAGAGTTCGTGACCTTGCTTCATGGCTTAAGGATTCAAGGCGATTGTTTAAGATCCTTCAACGTTCCAACTCCCTTAAAGAAGCTGACGAGCCTTATGATGATGGGCAGATGATGGATCGCGACCAAGATCAAGAAAAGGAACTAGTAGTGGCATCTATCAGTGAGATTATTTCAAGCATGCGGATGAAGAAAAAGATCGATGTTGTCTCTTGGAATATAAGGGAGAGGCCGTACATGCATCTGCTTTTTGTAAAGGAATTTGCTTTCTAATAAGGTTTTCTAAATGTAATTGAATCAAAATTAACATCTCTTTAGGCATTCATTTCATGCATCTGCATTACATGACATCATTAAAATCCATTAAAAGAGTCTAATTGAGTAAATTTATTTCAGCTAGTCAACCTAACACCCTTACGGTATCCAAGCAAAGACTAGAGAAGTGGAACAAAGGTTGGAAAAATTAGAGCGAATGCAAATATAGATGCAGGAGCAATTGACCAAATTTCAACAAGAAATGAGAGATCAGATGCTAGAATTACAGAGCATTATGATGAGCCAGTTCAACCGACAGCTAGCTGGAGAGTTAGAAAAAAGGAAAGACCCGGTGGTCCAATATGGGGTTGATAATGAGGATCCTGCCTATTCCCTAGATTGTACTCCGATAAGTGCACAGATCCAGCCAGATGGGCTACCACAAGGGGCAATCTTTACCATCAGATCTCAATGATATCAAACTGGTACAACAACACCAGTGAGTTGCTTGGCGAGCCTAAGATCCAATTTCAGGAACAATTTTCCTGTTGCTCTTGATAACCCAGCAGAAATAAAGTAATCGAGGGTGGAGCACCCAGGTATTACAAAGGCCTGAAGGAAGAAGAGGAATAAGGAGGATAATAGAAGGTCAGTCCCAAAGAAAAAGGAGAATGAAGTGAACCATGTGAGTACATACAACAAGTCAATTACAGCGAACCAACCAAGAAAGGTAGTTGCTAATCAACAAGGACAAGAATCTGGAGTGAAACCAGGTACTGAGAAGCTCCAGTTCATACCAATTCCGATGTCATATAAGAAGCTATATCAAAGCCTATTTAATGCACGTGTGGTGTCCCCCTTCTACTTAAAACCCATACAACCTCCGTATCCCAAATGGTATGACGCGAACGCACAATGCGACTACCATGCGGGAATTACGGAGCATTCAATAGAGAATTGCATTGCCTTCAAGAAACTGGTTGAAAAACTCAATAACATGGGTGTTGTTAGATTTGATGACTCGTTTAGCGCAGAAAATCCATTACCCGATCATGATGATAATGGGGTAGACGTGAGAGTAGGAAGGGGATTAGTTATTTCTGATTCAGGAGGAAACCATGGAAAGACAAGGAACCGTTGTGAGTTCCATCACGAGAAGGGGTACGAGACCTAAGAGAGTGTGAAATTGAAGGCATTGGTTTCGGGCATAATGGACAACAAGGAGATGAAGCTCTGTGAGGAAATTAATGAGGAGAAAAACATACATACAATGTTGGGAAGTGTTCACATTAATGACATATTTGAAGACACAAATGAAAAGGGACCTTGTTAGATATCTGCCCTTATAAATCTGGAGTGTTCTAAGCAATTAAACTATAGAAGAAATCCTTGTAGTTTTTGTTGCTTATTTAAAGTAATGTTCAGAACATTTTTGTTGCTTTTAGCCTAAAAGTGATAGAAATTTCTTTGTGAAATAAGCTAATGTCTGAACGTCATTATTCTAATAAAATACATCTTTGCATTCATTTTTGAACCAATATTCTTTCATTATTTTTGAATAATTACTGATTTATTCTTTTAAATGGTCTACCACATCATTCTTTCATAATTATATTGTACAAATAATTATTCACAAATTCTTTTGTATATTATTTGGTACCTACTATGGGTCCCCAGATATCAATGACATGAGTGACACTGCTACAGACTCAGATTTTCCTTTTGAGCGGACATGTTTTAGAGGGATCTCATGACTTTGAAAATGACATAGATCGTAACTTATCGCCGTACTTGTTGATGATGGTAGAATAAGAGGACGGGTAGATCCTACCTCACGAGGAACCATTAGAAATTGTGAGCTGGATGAAGATTTGAATTGACATGACCACAAAGATGAAGTGAGACCTCATTAAGTTATTCTAGAGTTCAAAGATGTCTTTGTATGGTCCTACCAGGATATACCCTGGTTAACCGCTGATAATGAAATCTGCACAATAGCGCAATGTCAGAAATTGACAGTATGAAGGATGCAATTCTTTGTCGGGGCAATGCCTCTCTCGTTGACTCAGCATAGCTTTGCCCATTTGAACTCGAGTTTCCATCCCTTCAAGATGTTGTTAGATTTTACTTTGATTAAAGAGGAAGATCCAAACTTTTCTGTCGTAGTTGCACCCTAAAAGGCTCTATGAAAGAAATCTGATACCAAAGAAGGTTTTTCGCATACAAGATAAAAGTAAGAGATCTTAAGGTTTTTCGCATACAAGATAAAAGTAAGAGATCTTATGTGGGAAACTTTATCAAGAAAAATTGGTTCTGGTCAAAAGGGATAACAAGGACTTGCCTAATCCTATGGGTTCAGATCCAATCCAAAAAAATCAAAATCCAAAAAATCAAAATAAAAAAATGAGAGAAAAAGAAGGAAGAAAAGAAGAAAAAAGAAAACTCTAGATGAAAAAAATCAAAATAAAAAATGACAAAAAAAGTAAAGGAGAGGCCAAAGTGAAAACCCGCAAAGGGCGCTTTGTGACCAAAGGTGGTTTTGAGTTGAAAACTCAAAAAGGGCGACTCAAGTTTTGAGCAAAATGGGGCATGGCCGTCATCATCATCGAAGGTTTCTAATGGGAATTGCTTCATGTTTGAGATCATTAGTTACTTTGTCAAACGGGTAGAGACTGCATCCGTCAATGTCATCATATGCTGATGGTATTGGAAAATGCATTAAACTTGAATGATAACGTGATAGCTGAGAGCTGTAATCAATTCAAAATCAGACACCACGGTTTGTCACTATATTGCAAGACAATGAATTGCAAAAATGATTGAGACTTACAAGGACTGGCATGAGAAATCACCATTTGCCCTCCTTGCTTGCCGAACATATATCAAGATTTCTATCAGAGCAACATTGTTCTCTTTGGTTTACAGGATTGAGGTAGTTTTACCTATTGAAATCCCCTCTCTCCGGGTATTAGAGTTGGAAGGATCTAATCGTGATGTGATCAGTTGGACCTAGGAAAAGGGTTAAAAGCTATTCATCAGGGTCGGATGTACCAGAAACAAATGATACGAGCCCATAATAAACAGGGTCGTCTTAGAGAATTCCACGAGAGGGCTGGATGTTGAAAAAGATCCTTCCTCAACGAAAGAATTCTAGAGGGAAATGAATGTCAAACCGGGAATGTCCTTATATTGTAAAGAAGACCTTTTTCAGAGGAGCACTGATCTTGAGTAAGATTGCTAATCCTATAAACTCGAATCCAGTCAAGAAATACTTCGTTTAAAGAAGAAGAAGAAAGGGGACTTTGAGTCAAAAAATGAAAAATGAAAATGAAAAATGAAAAAATGAAAAAAATTAAAAATGGAGAGGTTAAGGGGAAAACCCGCAAAGGGCACCTTAGGCCAAAGGGGATTTGAGTTGAAAACCCGAAAAGGGCGGCTCAAATATTGATCAGAATGGGGCATGAAGTGATCAGAGCAACTCGAATATTGATCAGATTGGGGCATGTGGTGATCTTATTATACCTGAATCAACAGGAAAGGGTAGACGACATCTTGGGGCATCGACAAAAAACTGTAGATCTCCTAAACACATGTCGAACTCAAAATGGTCTTCAGAAAGTTTGTACAGAGAAGTTCAAGCTGCTATATCTGGGGCACCCAATTTTCATATTATTTATATTGAATTTGTTGTTCTTGGAATACTTCATTCTTTTCCAAGATATACATTCCCAATCAATTTCTTTATTATCCTTCTTTACTATTTTTGATAATTTATTCATTTTGAGCTATGCTCAGAACCAACTTTATTCTTATCCATTGATATGACCCTTTTTGCAAACATGTTGCATTGGAATAATGATTAATGGACTAATAAAACTTTCACAAAGGAAGCTTTGTATATTACTCTAAAAAGTTTCTAAATAATATAGGGACCTGAAACAGGACTATTGTTTAAAACACACAAAATTTAAAGGTTGGAAATTTGAGAAGGAAGAGTTTAAATTTGGACTTTCTCTTTGGATTTTGTTGTCAAATGCATTGATTGAACAAAATGACAAGAATGTCATGTTGATGTCAAAGCTTAAATAAACGAGAAAGCAATAATCATCAGGCAATAGAAAGAGGTTACCTCGGAGGAGAGAGCCTTCATTTGCACATGAGTTTTCGGTACGACACCTTGGGAATGGTGTAAGGGACCAGAAAGATTTAGATCTTGTATCCTTGAGTTGTGATAGGAAAGGATTGAGGAAAACCCATATATTTCTACCCCTAGGTTACAATGGGAGAACGATGGTACAAATTTTGCGTCCTAGTGGATTGAACTTTGAAGTTTACAGTGGGGGCAATCTGACTAAGCGATTATTTAAAAAAGCCGGTTAAGCGAGAAAGTGTTGTAGCACGTCAGTGTTAAAGCCTTAATAAGCTTCGAGTAATGACAACCTAAGCGGGATTATTCTCGAAAAAATAAAATTCTGCATTCTATGCGAACACCATTCACATATGCCTAGTTAGGAGCATTTGATTCATTTTAATCATGCCATCCTAATCATTAGGCATAATTAGGTTCATTATACATGTCATGTCCCCCAGAGAACAGATCAGTGAAGATAGCAGATCTTTTCTCCCTAAGCAGTAGCGGAGCAGATCGAAGACGGTGAATCTTATCTTCAAGTGTAAGGAAGCAGATTTAAGCCACAAGTCTTATATCCCTGGTCAGCAGTGGAATAGGTTGGGAAATTACAGATCTTATCTCCCTAAGCAGTAGTGGAGCAGATCGAAGACGGAGAATCTTATCTTCAAGTTTAAGGAAGCAGATTTAAACCACAAGTCCTATATCCCTGGTCAGCAGTGGAATAGGTTGGGAAATTACAGATCTTGTCTCCCTAAGCAGTAGCGGAGCAGATCGAAGACGACGAATCTTATCTTCAAGTGTAAGGAAGCAGATTTAAGCCACAAGTCCTATATCCCTCGTCAGTTGTGGAATAGGTTAGGAAATTACAGATCTTGTCTCCCTAAGCAGTAGTGGAGCAGATCGAAGACGGTGAATCTTATCTTCAAGTGTAAGGAAGCAGATTTAAGCCACAAATCCTATCTCCCTAAAGTTGTAGTGGAACGGATTAAAGTAATAGATCTTATCTCTCTGAAGTTGCAGTAGAGTGAATCGCATCAGGTCATATCTCCCTAAGGTTGCAGCGGAGCAGACTGAATAAGCAGGTCTTATCCCCTTGAAGTTGCAATGGTACAGATCGAAGATGGCAAATCTTATCTCCCTGAGGTTGCAGTGGAGCAAATTGAAGCCGATAATCTTTTCTCCCTGAAGTTGTAGTGGAGCGGATTAAAGTAATAGATCTTATCTCTCTGAAGTTGCAGTAAAGTGGATTGCATTAAATCTTATCTCCCTGAGGTTGCAGTGGAGCAGATTGAAGCCGGTAATCCTATCTCCCTAAAGTTGTAGTGGAGCAGATTAAAGTAATAGATTTTATCTCTCTAAAGTTGCAGTAGAGTGGATCGCATTAAATCTTATCTCCCTGAGGTTGCAGTGGAGCAGATTGAAGTCGATAATCCTATCTCCCTGAAGTTGTAGTGAAGCGGATTAAAGTAATAGATCTTATCTCTCTGAAGTTGCAGTAGAGTGGATCGCATCAGGTTTTATCTCCCTGAGGTTGCAGTGGAGCAGACTGAGAAGACAAGTCTTATCCCCTTGAAGTTACAGTGGGGGCAGACTGAGAATAGCAATTCTTACTTCCCAATAGGTGCCGTGGAACATATTAAAGCCACAATGACAAATCTTGCTTCCCCGACATTGCAGTTAAAAGGATTGAAGCTACCATGGCAAATCTTATTTTCTAAAAGTTACGAGTTACAAATCCCATCTCCTTGATATTACAGTGGAGTGAATCGAAGTACCAATTCCTATACCTATGAAGATACAGTAGGATGGAATGGGGCAACTCTAAAAAGAAGAGCACCGAGTTCCAAGCACGACCGGGCAAAATTGGTCCTCTTTAGTCTATGCTCTATTCTCGTTACACAATAATGAGCAAAGAGGGGCAGCTGTAATAGGCCCAATTTGCCCGGGCCCAAAAGCACAAACAAAAAACATACCAAATATAAAAACAAATAAAATTAAAATGTCATTATTGAACAATCCAGTTTTTACAAACCCAAAACCAACATAGCCCAGTAAACTAAACCCTATTGGCCTAAACCATACCCAAAACCCCAGACCCAATACACTATGGCCCGATTTGAATAATTTTCAGAAACCCCTAGGGTTTCCAGAATGCCTCTAGCGCCGCAGCCACCCGGGCCTTCCCTCGGCCCCACGAACTACGCCTCCGAGCCGCTCCACGCCAGCCTCTGCCTTCGTACGCGCCGAGCCACGTCACGCGTCTCCGTACCCGTACATACAATGCAACAAACACCTGCAACATACAAAGCAACAGAGGGCGAACAAACGAAAAGGGGAGCAGAAATAGGCAGCAGAAAAAGAAAAGAAGAAAAAGAAAAATACATCTTTTGTAATTTTTCATTTTTACTTTCGGCTATAAAACAATTTTTTTCAGAATTTGTAAAGGTAACGCACACACATACTGAATACAAAAAGAAATCAGATTTGAGAAGGTGATTCACCATTTTTGGCTTATTTATTTATTTATTTTTCTGCATTTTTCTATTATTTTTCTTTTCTTCTTTCTATTTTCTATACTAAAAGAGAAAAGAAAAGGGATTACCTTCATATTTTGTCGTGGAATCCTTGTCTGCTTCGCCGTGATCGGAGTTTGGCAAGGGTTTCTGGGCTAAAAAGCGGAGGATAAAAAGGGATTGGGGCATAGGGTTGATGTTTGTTTTGAAAGGAAAAGTAAAGTACCTTGGTTTTTCTGATTTAGGGTTTAGAAGGATATTTGGAGGAACTCGAAACAGCACCGTTTGGGATCAGACTCAGTGGCTCCAAAACGGTGCCGTATTGGCGTTGACCTGATGACCCGACCCGAGCATGGCCAGATCCACGCGTTTTGGTCTAGGAGGGAATATTTTCACTATTGGTCCTCTCGATTTGTTTCATTGATTTAATTTAGTTTTTCCTTTATTTTCTAAATTTTCCCCACATATTTCATTGTTGTTTCATTTTGGTCCCTTTTCCCACTGAGCGTTTTGGGTCTGGGGATATTTTCCTCTTTAGTCCGCATGTTATTCGCGCATGCCTTTTTGATCCTCAATTCTGCTCTATTTTCATTTTATTTCGAATTTGATATAATTTGGTCCATATTTATTTAATTTAATGTATTTGGTTTTATTCATTTCAAATTTATTTTTCGCTATTTTTGGATATTTGTTTTAAATTTGACATTATTTTATGTTTAAACTTAATATATATTTTTAACTTATCGTCAATATTATTTTAACTTACAACATATTATTATTTTAAAATTTATAACATTATTTCACAAACATAGGTATACACAATTTATATTAAATTATTTTTATTATATACATACATAATATATTTGATTTCATATTGTTATACATATGTATATATATATTTCTTACCTATTTTATATAATATGAATTTCTTTTAAAATACTTTATTATTTATTTTTGCTTATTTCAACTTTTTTATTGCTACATATACTATTATATGAAGTTTTATTTTCGTTCTATTATTTATTTAAATTAACTTATATACATTCTTTTATATATTTTTATAATATTGACTTTAAAGTTCATACACATATTATTTTCGTTTATTGATTTTTATATCTCAAACCTTTGTGTATTTTATTTAAATTTTGTTATCCATACAATTTCCAATTCTTGTCTTTGTTATGTTTTTGCATCGGTTTGCATGATGTTTCATTCAAGATTAATTTTCCAACTCATTTAGCCTTTAATTGTTTATATTAGTATGGACATATTATATGTGAGATTATGGCTCTTATTTGCATTGTATTAATCATTTATATTGATTGATTATTTGTGTCCATTAGTGTATATTTCAACTTACGAATTATCACTCCGTATTGTACATTGTTATTCCATCGCGTTTTATACGCATTAAAGATTAAGTTCAATATCATTCGAGTATCGAGAGCATTTTTATTCAAAAAGTTTTTTTTCAAAATAACGCGACACTCGGAATTTGGGATCTTCGAAAAGATTGTGTCCTAACTTACTGGATTCCAATATTCCTCGTTGAATCTAAAAAACGAGTATCCTTTTAATTAAGGCATAAATAAAAAGCTCATTCTTGGGAATTCGATACGTTATATCCTAACGCATTGATATAACATGTTTTCTCGAAACGAGGATTTTTCTAACAAATGAAAATAAAGGCAATATTCGATATTTAGGAATTTTGTTAAATCAAACCCTAACTTACTGGGTTTTGATTTCTCGTTTGACCCAGATAATCGGAAATCCTTCTCAAAAAGCATAGGTTTTAAAAGTCAAGAGATAAATTTAATTTTGAGGATTTAAAATGTTGCACTCTAACTTACTGAGTGTGACGATTTATTTCTTTGAAATAAGTGAATCTCATCATCCAATTCATTTTACTCAAAATTTCTTTTCAAAGGATCGTATTTTAAAATCTTTTCAAATTTGACATTAAGACATTAAACAATCGATTCGGTACCAATTTTGGGCGTTACGAGGGTGCTAACCCTTCCTCGTGCGTAACCGACTTCCGAACCTATTTTGTCAAATCTCGCAGACCTAAAATTTATTTTTAATGGTGAACCGATCACACCTTAATAAAAGATCGGTGGTGACTCCCACTCTATTTTCCAAAGTTGAACCCATTTTTTTTAAATGGTTTTGACAACCTCCACCATAATAACACACAATTTAACCACCAGACTAGCAGACTCATTCTGATTTAATTTACCCAACAATCAAATAAAAGCCTACTGAACAAGAGCAAGGCCTAATTAATTCAAAATGCCAAAATTTTCCCAAGCGAAGGCTCGAACTTGGGACCTCCCAAACACTCCCAAAACACATAGCCACTAAAGGTGACATATATTTGTGTCATATTTTCATAATAACGAAATTAGAAATTTTGGGGTGTTACAGATATTTTTGTCAATTTTAATAGAGTAGAAGCAGAAACGACATGGCAACGTGGCGACGTATCATGTGATTCTCTCGATTTTTTCTTCTATTCATATTCTTATTATTTGTCCGAGTCTAACTCTGATTAGTGTAGGTTATGTTAAGATTATTTGCCCTACGGATTTAACCTATAAATAGGCTTTTTTCTACCCTAGAAAGATTAACCAATAATACATTTTAAGTATTAGCTTTTACAAGCTTTCAAGGAATTTTGTGTTTAAGTTTTGAGAGTTCTTATTTTCAAGTTTCAGGGTTTAGTTTTTATCTCCATCTTTGTATTCTCCGTTATTGCCGATTTAGTGAAATTATCTTTTCCCATGGTTTTTATCCTCTTCAAAAAAGTTTTCCATGTAAAATTTGTATGTTCGATCTTTACAAATTCTTTATTACTTTTCTTATTTGTTGCTTACATAGATTTATCTCCAACAAATTGGTATTAGGGCTTGACTCAATTTTCACTTTCAACCCGTTCAATGATGGCAGTAACAAGGTTTGACATTGAGAAGCTCGATGAAATCACAAATTTCAATCGGTGGTAAGTTCGGATGATGACAATTCTAGTTCCGGTCGGACTAAAATAGGTCGTTACCGTGAAAAAGCCCAATAATCTACATCAGTTAGAATGTGAAGAGTTTGATGAAAAGACTCTTTTTTGTAATTCAGTTGTGACCCACAAATAGTGTATTGCAAGAGGTGTTGGTGGAGAAAACAACATCCGCCTTGTGGAAAAGGTTAGAAACCCTTTAAGCAACAAAGTCTTTGGCTAACCAATTGGTGTTAAAATAGAGTCTATACATGTTTCGTATAGACGAATGTGAGCACCTTAGAGGTCATATCAGTTAACTTATTACTCTTTTGAATAATTTAAAGAATGTTGAGGTTCAGATTAATAATGAAGATCAGAGTATGTTATTATTTTGCTCTTTACCCCCTTCATATAAGTCTTTCAGGAAGACCTTGATTTATGGTAAAGATAAACTCTCTTGTTTTTTTTTTTACAAAAAAAGAGTCAAAGGTCACTACCTCATATTAAATTGCATCCGAAATAATAATGTTATAGATATAGCTAGGATAATCCATGTCGAAGTTCAAGTTACAACACTTAGAAAGAAACTAATTATAAAGAAAATCAGCTAATTTGACCCATTTGACCTCGGCAGAAACAAAAGAGTCAAACAACTTGTGAGCTTCCTTGATACGGTACCCAAGGATCGTGATGTCCGCCTTGTGATCACTAAAGCGATTAACAATGCTTGCACAATCTGATTCAAAAATGACCTTATCAACATTAAGAAGGTGAGCAAGTCGAAAACCATCGATGAGGGCATCCAACTCTGCCCACTCAGGGTTAACCACCTTATTGATGAAGAAAACTTTACCGCTCAAAACAAAACTGTTAGAATCTCTAGTGATATGCCCAAGCTTGTGCCACAAGAATTCACGATAGCATCAACATTAACTTTGATCCCCCATTCTAGAGGCTTTTTCCATTGGCAGTATCTAGGGACCCGAGGTAAGATTAGTTGAGAAGAAAAATTGTTAATCGTGAAATCATCATTGGGCTTACGAGCATTCTCCCAAATCACATTCACCTCCTCCCCCTTACTTCTAAAGATGACATTGTTTCTACTATTCTATATATTCCACAAGGTAGAGATAAAACCTTCAAATACTTTTTTGTCCAAAATCTTCATAGAATCTTCAATCTAATTGATGCAAAAATCATATGAGGTAGTCAACAACCGATTATTAAAACCACCCGTAATGAGAACCTCACGAGCTTTGGGACAGTTTCCTAAGGCATAAAAAAGCATCTCATCCTCACTCTTACATCTCGAGCAAATCGGGTCCACATGACTGTTGATAGTCGGTAGATTAGCATTAGTAGGGAGCAAATCATGGCCAATGTGCAAGAAAAAACCTGAGTTTTAGGGAGGATTTTAAACTTTTAAAAGAAGTGTTGCTGCCCGTAGCCAACTCTGTTAAGAAGCATCCAAGAATAATCTGATTTAGTCATGTAGGATCCATGAGTATTATGAAACCAAACAATTCTGTCATTCAGGCCGTTTGGAAAAATTGAGACGTCACAAATATGGCTCGCCAAGTAGTCCCTAAAAAGATCACAAACACGACCCACATTCTATCCTTTATGATTCGACAACCAAAGATCACGAATGTACATCTCCTTGGGAGCCTCGTAAGGGAGCTGCAATGCCTTGCCATTAAGACCCTCAAATCCCCAAGTTTCCCTACCAATCTGAATGCTGCACCTATCCACCACTTGCCACCCAAAACCTTTATTAATGTCTTTGGCTGCCGTCGAAATATTAGACCAAATGAAGGAAGGCTTTTCGACCTTCTTTGGATGAAAAAGATTCCCATCCGGAAAGTATTTCGAGCTAAGGACTTTGAAGTACAAGGTCTCCTTCTACGAAATAAGCCTCCAAACTTGTTGACCGTTCAGAGCTAAATTAAAGAGCTGTAAGTCTTTGAAGCCTATACCGCCTATACCTTTTGGAAGACAGAGGCTATCCCACGCGAGCATGGCTCATCCACGACCCTTCTTTTTACTAGCCCACCACCATCGATAGATTTTAGATGTCATCTTTGCAATCGTACCTCCAGGAACAAGAAAAAATAGATAGTGCATAAGTAGGTAACGATTGTAAGATAGATTTTATAAATACCTCTTTACCACCATAAGAGAGCAAGAGTTTGAACCAATTATTGATTCTATTAGAAAAGCCCTAGTCTTTTTTTTTCCAATAAATAGAAGAAGCTCGAGGCAATAATCTAGCTTTTTGACAACCCGCATCCCAAGCAAGTTACCAAACAAGATCATCTGATTCTCCGGCGTTTTGGGGCTAAACCTGATGCGGTCGTTAAAAGCACTAAAAATATCCTATCCCTAATAAAAAATGAAAAATAATAGTAAAAGGGAAGTAGGGTCAAATCCTCAATGACTGGATTTGCACAATATCTAGTTCCGTGAAATCCAGGCAGAATCTTGCCAAAGAAAACCTTCGTGCCTGGAAAAAAATAAAAATAACAGAATTAAAGGTTTGAATCTGGAAATGGAAAATAAAATAAAAACAGAATTAAGAATATTAAATCAAAAATTCGAGAAATTAAAAATAGAGTTAAGAGAAAGGAAATTCTTAAGGGAGATTACAGCCTCTAGTTGTCTCGTCCCGCCTTGGGTTCAATCCTCGGCTTTTAGATGATCCTTCCCAAAATGAATAAGCCAGTTATAGTGGAAGAGGATGCCTACGACCACCAGCTCCAAGGATTTAAACTTATGATTTAGTAGAACCTGACTCTAGCCAACAATCGCTTCTGTGGGATCGTCTTACGCTAGATCAGCGCTTCTCAATGGTGAATCTCATGCCATTTTGTCTCTTGGACTCACCAACCTCTAACGCAGTAAGCTAACGAACCGACTGTGCAACCTTCCCAAAACATACAAAGCGGCCGCCTTTGCATACGTTGAAAAGCTTACTTCTTAAGGGACATGGACGGAAGCATCAGCCCCGTAGTGCGGAGAAACGATGAATACTTAGCGAGGAGGCTAAGTATGGACTCTAAGCCTCAAGAACCCTTTTTGGGGAATATTGACAACCTTCGGCTAGATGGGTTTAGTGGCTCATGGTTGTGGTGGAAAAGAAAATAAATAAAACAAAAATGAAAATTTTATTGAAAGGAAATATGAGAAGAACAAAAGCCTAAACTTTTGGGGAGAGAGTGTTTACAGAAAAAGATGGATCTCTTTTGAGTCACTTCACCCCCTATTTATAGTGCTAGTGGAGATAGTCTAATCCTACTTAAATTCCCAAAAGATAAATACATTTAATTGAAGATAAATAAAGATAAATAAAATAAAATCCTAAAATTAAATAATCCTTAATAATTATCTTAATATTAATTATCCTAATATAATTAAAATAGAGTCTGATAGAATAAAATCTCTTCTTTTTGCATTTCAACCCTTGTGTCTTCCATGCTTGCACTTTTGGCACCAACTTTTCCTTATGCCGCACATTGGCCCATTTTATCTCTAAATTCACGCTTTTGGCCCTTAATTTTGATTTTGCCTCAAATTTAGTCCCTATAAGATAAAAGATCATAAATAGCTTAAATTAGCAGGATCATACTTAGAATAAATACATAATTAATACATAAAAATACGTTATTATAGAGTGTTATCAAAACCATATCATCGATTTTGAGGGATTTATTTTTTGCCTCGAGACACGCTCAAATTGCCTAAAGATATTGCGAACCGCGTGGACTTCCCTCTATTTATTCTTGATGAAAAGAAGCGTATCATCTACAAAAAAATAGATAGTTAATCCTAGGACCATTCATGCTAGCCCCAATGCCACAAGTGTCTCTGCATGCTTTAGCATCATTAAGCAAACATGAAAAAACTTCCATACAAAAGAGAAAAAGATAAGGTGAGAAAGGATCTCATTGGCGAAGGCTACGCTTCGGAATAATTTCCTATGAGAGAGTCATATTGCATTTGATAACGTACTTAATCGATCGGACACATTGCATAATCAAAGTCACCCAACCATCCGCAAAACCCATACAAGTCATGACGTCTTCAAGAAAGTCTCACTCGACCCTATTATAGGCTTTACTCATATCAAGTTTAATCAACAACCCCTTATTAGGACCGTTTTTAAAACTCTGTAAATAGTGCACAAGTTTATGAGCAATTAAGACATTGTCATGAATCATACGACCCGAAAAAAAACGCTTTAATTAGGGCTAAGGTAAGAATAGAGTACCAATTTGAGCTTATTAGCCAAGACCTTAGAGATGATTTTAAAGATAACCCTACAAAGACTAATGGGCAGAAAGTTCACCATGTCTTTAGGGTCCTTAACATTAAGGAGAAACATAATCATCGTATCATTAATCTCTTCGATGTTTCTCCTACCATCCAACACATCATGACAGAAGTGATGAGTTTGGTTCGGATAACAAGCCAGATAGGTAAGCTTCAATTTTGGTAACATCAAGGAATCGAGACAAGAGATGTCGCTATTGCAAGAAGTTAGGTCATGTTAAGGTAGATTGTTACAAACTACGAAATAAGAGGGTTTTATAGCAATAAGGAAGAATTAGATGATGCTAATTTACCCAATGACAAGGGTGATGATTGGTTGGTGTCTACAACCAAAAGGTCTAAGTTTATGTCCGAATGGGTCCTGGATTCTAGTTGTTCTTTCCACATGTGTCCCAACAAGGACTGATTCTCCACATATAGTTCAGTTGAAGGTGGAGTTGTACGTATGGAGAATGGTTCATCTAATAAGACAATCGGTGTAGGTACTGTTCAGATCAGGATGCATGATTGGACAATTATGACACTGTCAGATGTTAGGCATATACTTGATTTAAGGAAGAATCTCATCTCCTTGAGTATGCTTGACTCAAAGGGTTATAAGATTAACATCGAGTGAAGCGACATTAAAGTGTCTTGTGAGGCTCTCATTCTGAAAAAAAGTCGAAAGACTGTGTAATTGCCCATTTTTAGTAGTGTCAAAAACAGAGGTTACGGGACCACGATTCTGACGAGTGAGAAAATATTTTAGTGTTAATATTATTATATTGGGGTCGTACTAAATTTTAGTTAAGAAATTTTAAAGTTTAAATGGTTAATTAAGTAAACAGGACTAATTTGTAAAAGTTGCAAAGGTTGGGTTCTATTAGTTAATTGAACTAAATAGCTTTAAAAAAGTAAATTCATGGACTTAGATGGTAATTATACCATAGTGTAAATTAGTGGATGGTGTTGGATTGGTTATGGTGTAATTTATTAGTTTTTAAAAGGTTAAATTGGTAAATGAATTATAATGTTAAAAGATTAAATAAAACAAAAGAAAATTTTGTGTCGTCTTCTCTAAAGAACCTAGCTAAAATCGATTCATCTATTGTTAAGGAGAAAAACATTCGACCAAGTATTACTTGTGTGCATGATCAAGATAAACAACAACCAGACTTAAATTGGTGAAAAGCTAAAGCTTTGGACTAGTATTTGACTCTGTTTTTGCAACCACAGTTATTAAGGTAAGCTCGTATTATACAAATTTTTATATTCAATTCTTAGCTAATTTTTTTTATTTAATTAGTTGTGGTGGTTTTGGTTACAATTTTGTTGATTGATGGAAATTGAGCTATATTGGAAACATGTATCGGATTTTGAGCCTAGCAGGCTTCGTGTGCATGACATCAGGCCTTGAGCCTAGCAGGCTTCGTGCCGGTGTTTGGAATTAGGCCTTGAGCCTAGCAAGCTTTGTGCTAGTGTTGTGAATCAAATAACCGTTGTGATTCTATTAAGCTCAACGGGTAAGTAAAAGTTGAAGAAAGGCCTGTTTACAATTAATTGTTATTCATGACTTTATAAAAAATGAATGGTGAGTTTTTATCATGTGATGGAAAAGATGAATTATGGAAATTCACTTCCTAGCATATGCTATATCACATAGATGTTATGTTTATATGTTGGTTATTAACCATGTGGAATATGGTGGATAGGAAGGTATAATATTGAAATGTTGTAATGAACTTGGTTGAATGGTTTATCAATTGATGTTCAGTAAGTTGAAGTTAATCTTATACGAGCTTACTAAGCAATTAATGCTTACGTAGTTGTATTTCTTTTGTTTTGTAGTCTATCGGAAACTCGATCAGTTGAAACCTTATTAGAGTCTTATCACACTATCTAGAAATCACCTTGGTAGTTTTTGAATATTTTGGCTTTGGTTATAAATGGCATGTATAAGACTTAATGTATAGGGTTTAATGTCATTTATACTTTTGTTGTGTTTTGGTTACTTTTGTAAATGGTTGTATGTTTATATAGTATAGTTGGCTTGTTTATGTTAAAGGCTATATGCAAATGGTCATTTTGATGTGAATATTTTGAATGATGAAATGACTTGAAAATTGTAACAGCCTATTATCAGTGAAATCGAAATAGTAGTTTTGGGACCACAAATTCGATGTTAAAAAATTTATTGTATTATTATTTTAATTTCTACAACATGTTAGTAGTGTCGTATAAAAGTTTCGCGAAGAAATCTTATTGTTTTCATGTTTAATTTGATAAAAATGATTAAATTGCATAAAGTGCAAAACTTGTGTTCTATTAGAGAAGGTGTCAATTTACTATGAAGTTGGAATATGAGTGACATTAAATGGTAATTAGACCATTAAGATTAATAGTGGACAAAGATGGACATCTTTTTAATGGGTTTAAAGGTTATTACTTAAGGTTAATTTAGTAAATAATAAAACAACTTAAAATAAAAATGAATAATTTCTTCTTCTCCAACCAAAAAATGCTAGGGCAAGACACCATTTTGAGCATTCAACATTTGACCAACATTCCTAGTGCATGTAAGTGCATTTTTGCTCGATTTTTAATGATTTCTATGTTTTTGGAGTCGTTGTAGCTTAATCTAGCTAGCCCGAGGACTAATTTGCAAAACTGTTAAGAGTCTAGGGTTTTACCATGAATTTTATCGAAACCATTTTTTTATTTTAAAAAACGGGGATCGACTTTGAAAACGAAAATGAGACTCGCCACCGATCTTTTATTGAGGTGTGATCGGTTCACCATTAAAAATGATTTTGGTCTGCGAATTTGATAAAACAAGTTCGGGAGTCGTTTACGCACGAGGAAGAGTTAGCACCCTCGTATCGCCCAAAATTGGTACCAAATTGATTGTTTAATGTCTTAGGGTTGAAATTTTGAAAAGATTTAAAATATGATCCCATGAAATGAAAACCTAAATAATTGAATTCGATAATGGGACTTACCCACTTTAAAGAAATAAATCGTCACACTTAGTGAGTTAGAGTGCAACAATTCAACCTTCGAAGTTAGATTCATCTTTTAAAAAAAAAAGAATTATACGTTTTGAGAAGGATATTCGGTTATTTGGGTCAATCGAGAAATCAAAACCCAGTAAGTTAGGGTTCAATTCCTTAAAATTCCTAAACACCAAATATTGCCTTTATTTTAAAATCAAGATAACAAAATGTCATATCCAGTAGGTTAGGATCCAACATCTTCAAATCTTAAATGCTTTATTTTAAAATTGTATGGTCTAAATAAAATGGATACTTGATGATATAAATTCATCGAGAAGAATTGAAACCCAGTAAGTTAGGGTACAGTTCTCTCGAGAATTATAAAACACCAAGCCTTGTTTTTTAGGAATTTTGAAATAAAACGATTATAATGTCTTAATGAACTGCAATTCTTACAAACAATATGATTGAATAACAATATACAAAGCAAATGATGAATAGCAAACTAATTCTACAATTTGGAGCACCCAAACATATAATGCATTAACATTTATAATCAAATAAACTAATAATCAATCTTACAAATAACAAAATGAGAATAATTAATACAAAAATAATTTAATCACAAATAAATCAACCAAAATAATCTAAATAAATAAAATTTTAAAACGTAGAATAAAAATTTATGAGTCACAAATTATAATATATTTTACAAACACATATATATATATATATTAAAAATAATGTCATACATAATAATATATCAATTAACAAAAAAATATAGGTAAAAAGAATTTAAAATAATGTTGATAAATTTAAATCATGTGGATAATATTTTAGAAGAATAGTGTATCATATCTTAGAAGTTATTCTAATAGTTAGTTTAAAAATTATATTAAGCCAATATTAAAATAATATTAAAATAATGAATTAATAAAATTGATTTATTTAAAAGAGTTTAAAAACAAAATTAAATACATAAACATTTTTAAAATCAAGAACCATGATCAACAAAACTCAAATCCAATCTTAAACAAAATTAAAATAACAATATAAAAAATTAAAATATATATACAATAGACTCAAAATATTGGTGTATAATGAATTTAAAATACAAAGTACAAACTAAAATAATATTTTTATTACATTTTAAAATATAAATTAAAATACTATCAAAGTAAATATTATAAAGAATATTAAATACTATAATATATAAAAATAGAATTGGTTATAATTAAAACACATTGAATTTTAAGAAAGAAAAATAAATTAGTATTGAGTTAAAAAAAACTGCTTCAAAATTGAAGGACTAAATCAGTAATTATACGCAAACATCATGATAATTCGAATCAATCACAGAAACGACGTCGCTTAAAATCGGATCTAAATGAATACAGAATTAAATTCAGAGTACAAATTACAAGTAAAAAAAACAGAAACCAAACCATAAATTTATTAAACACGGAGGGTCCTATTGAATAAATAAACCAAACAATCCATGATGCGCGGATCCTTCCCAAGTAGGGTCACCGCTCGGTTCGGGTCTTCAAAACGACACCGCTTCAGAGCCATCACATTGACTCCAAACGGCCGCGTTTCATCACCGTATTTAAAGGCCAAAACCCTAAAAATCTATTTCATTTCTAAAAACCTAAAGAGAACAGATATTCTCTGCGCCGTTCGGCGTACTGGGGCTCTTGGATGGTCTCCGATCCAAACATACTCTCCGATGATGACGGAGAAGGCCCGAATCTCATCGCAAGGTACCTTCCTACCCCCTCTCAGGTACGTCTTTTTCTTTCCTCTCTATTGCTTCCCCCTTTTTTAACTAATGATTGTATAATACGAAAAAAAATAAAAAATGAATCTGATACTGGCAAAATAAAAAGGAAAAAGAAACTCTGAAATCACTTCTTGATATTTTTCTTTTGTATTCTCAATGTGTGTATTGAATACGTAAATTTTTTACGGGCGTTTTTCGGTTCTTATATCTGTATTCGACAAAGAACCCGAAAAATTGAATCAAAAAAATAAAAACAAAAATAAAATAGAAAAACCCCCATTGGTTTGCACTTTGCTGCGTTGTTTTCATTCTGTTTGCAGACCTGGCATACGGCGAGGGACGTGGCGTGTACGGAGACAAGGGCGCATGCGTACGGAGTCTCGTCACGTACGGAGGGAGCGTGAAGAGGTGCTTCTGCTGCGGCACTGGGAACCGAAAGTTGCTAGGGTTCCTTGCTCATGTTTTGCGTTTTGGGCTCAGTGGGCTAAAGTTTTTTTTAGGCTAGTGGGTTAATTAGGTTTGGTGGGTAGGACCAGGTTAGGGTCTGTAATCAGGTTTAGTGATTGGGCTTTAACCCGAATTTGGCCCATTGTAATTGGACTATTTATTGGACTTTTAAATTTTATTTTTTCATTTGGTTTTATTTTACTAACGGGCCGGGCAAATTGGGCCTATTACAAATTTATGTTAGTTTTTTTTTATGTTTGAAGGATGAAAATGAATATTTAATGATAGTTGAGCAACTTTTGTAAATAAAATTTTGATGAAATTGTCATTTAAGGATTTTATTAAAAATAGAAAAATGTTCATGGTGAAAATGTGAAATAAATGAAATGTAGGGCTTTCTAAGGGCTTAAATAATATTCAGCTAGCATAGGTGTGGACTAAATTGCATGAATTTGCATTTTTATGAGCTAGGGACTAAATTGTATTGAATTCAAAATTTTAGGGGCAAAAGCATAATTTTTCCAAAAATATGATTTTTGGATTAAATTTAATAGAATGAAATTGAATGAGCTAAATTTGATTATATAGATCAAGAAAAGCAACGCACGGATTTAGATGGGGAAAAGAAAAAGTATTGGATTAATCAATCATATTTCTCCGTTCGTGTTTGAGGTAAGTTCTTATATTTAATTAGCATTAAGTTATGATTGATTTAAATGGGTTTATGTTATAGTCTTGGTATTACAACTCTACGAAAATATCCAACGAAGCTTCGATGACTTTTGGATCCTGTTTGAACCTTAGGATTATATAGGATACAAATGACATGTCATTAGGGGTTCTGATGTTTGGTCTTTGGTTTTGTATGTCCTACCAAAGGGTGAGTTTTGACATGTGTTGCGCTTACTTGACGACTTGTGTGAGCGATCTGACTGTAACTATGTCCTGATTGTCAGCTTCTGTGAGCAGACCCATTTATGGCTCAAAAGATAGCTTTGATACGAGATATGAGATAGTAGTAGTTTTAACCACTTAATGGCACATATTGTGCGAGATTCCTGCATATCCAATATTATTCTAGTTGTTCAAAGGGTATGAAAAAGAGAAGGCTCGACAAATGCTTCAATAAGTGTTGCTATGGAAGTATGAAAAGGTATGAGTTGATGATGCTTGAAATATGCTTAGCTATATGCTTGAAAATATGAATGCTTATAAGTAGTGTGTACAAAAGCTATGATGTTTTCAGATGATTTGCTAAGCTATGTGATTATCTAACTTGAAAGGTTGTTGTTGCTTAGGCTAATGCCAAGTCATGTTGGATTGTCTCAAATTATTTTATGCATATAAATTGAAATGGTAAGCTTTGTTTATGAATTATGAACTTACTAAGCATTGTATGCTTACTTCGTGTTATTTTCCTTTGTGTTTTTAGATAATCGAAAGCTCGTTCGGGTTAGAAGTTGCCGGAGATTTCATCACGCTATCCATCTATGTTGGTATATTTTGAAGATTTTAAGTCATGGTTATAATGGCATGTATAGGTGTTTTGCTTAATGAATTTAGCCAATATGAATGGCTTGTATATATGTTAGTTTGGTTGATGAGCTAATTGGTAAGATATTATGATTATATGGTATTTAGTGTGGTTGATAATTTGACATTGTGTTGGTTAAAATGGTGATAAGGAAATGTTGATGGAAATGGTATGGTAGCAATTAGTGGTTGGTGTGGAATGAATGTAGTATGATGTTGATAATGGCTAGTTATGGTAATTGGATGTGAATATCTTTTGGTCAAATTGGTGTGGTACATGTTAGTTGTGAAAATGGTCATTTGGTATTGGTTGTGCATGAAATTTTGGGTATATGAATATATGGATATATGTGGCTTGTAATAGTTCAATTGGTATATTAAATAGTGAATGAATTGGTTAGGTGTTTAGATAAGTTTGATTGTTGAAATTGAGGTGCCATTTTGGCATATTGGTTGAATGGATAGCTTCTATGTTGTGTACGCTTGAATATGCATATGTAAAGCGTGTCTTAAATGCTTGATTATAGGTTCAAATGGCTTGTGCATGGAGTGTGAGTTTGGGTAAGAAAAATGGCTTGGAAATAGCCTATTTTTCGTCCAAATGGGCAGAGACACGGACATGTGTCTCAACCGTGTGTGATACACGGCCAGGCGACACGGTTGTGTGTCCATTGTAGCTTTCAAAAGGATTACAAGTCAGGCTGTTACACGGCCTAGCACACGGCCTGGTACATGGGCGTGTGAGGTTATTTTGAATGGTACACGGCCTAGCATACGGGCGTGTGGTTTGGCCGTGTGGCCAAGTCAGTGAGTTACATGGGTTCTGACACGGGCTGAGACACTACCATGTGTCCCTATTTCGAATGCCGACACGATTAAGGCACAGGCGTGTCTCTTGGCTGTGTGAGTTACATGGCCACTTGCAATTTGAAAAATTTTAACTTTTTTCAAAAAATTTCATATGTTTTCGATTTAGTCCCGGTTCGTTTCCAATGTCTTTTTAAGGCCTAGAGGGCTCGTATAAGGGACTGTATGAATGTTTTTGGTTGATGTTGCCATGATTTAACTTGTGATTTGTTTATGGTTATAAATTGTTCATTGTATGACGTTATGCTTCGAAAATGCTTCGTAGCCTTAATCTGACGACATATATGGGCTAGGGGTGTTACAATAATGGTTGATAATAGGTAGCTTACTTATCTTTGTTTTATGATTGAGAAGTGGCATTATAGCTTTGTTTTGATTGATGTTGTTTTGGTAACTGAGGTGCTTTTCAATGGAATTTTGGTTAGGAGAATTAGGTTGATTGAATTGGTATGTTTAAGAGTGTTTGAAATGTGTTTGGGTCCATTGAGTGTATACACAAATGAAGTAGCTTGTTGGGCAAGGTTTGGCCTTGAAATAACTTGTTTTAGGGGCTAATTATGGAGCACACGGCCTGGGACATGGTTGTCACACGGCTGTGTGTTACTTTTTATTTTAAGTGCAAGTTTCACACAGTCTGAGACACGACCGTGCGTACCAAGTCAGTGAGTTACACGGTTTGGCACATGGCCAGTGACACGGCTGTGTGACCCAATATCGAATATACATACGGGCGAACACACGGGTTGGGACATAGCCGTGTGACCCTACTTCGATTATCCACACAGTCTGGGCTATGTCACACGGCCTGGCCACATGGCCGTGTGACCCCCTATTTTCAAAATTTTCATGTTTTCCCATAATTTTCTGATTTGTTTTAAATTGATCCCTAATTGTTTCCAAATTGTTTTTGGGATCTCGAATGCTTGATTTAAGGCCCAAACGTGTATTATTGCCATGATTAAATTGAGTAATTAGAAATTAATTTGTAAGTTTAATTATTATTCTATTTTGAAGTTAAACATTATGTTTGTTCGGTAACGTTTTGTAACCCTAATTTGGCGACGGAGACGAGTTAAGGGTGTTACATTTAGATCTAAAATTTCTAATTTATTTTGAATTAGTCTCTAAGTGTTTTCAAACTATGTTTAGGGTCTCTTAGGCTAGATTTAAGGCCCATAAAATTATTTATGCTATAATTAAATTATGTTATCAAATGTTAACATGTAAATTATTTATTAATTTCTATTTCAATGTTAAATGTTTTGAATTGTACAGTAATGCTTTGTAACCCTAATCTAGTGATGGTGACGGGTTAGGGGTGTTACAAACTGGCAGTTTTTATGTTCTACAATGGTGACTGGTAAAACATCAAGTCTCTCATCTATTAAGGAGCCGGAGTCTGCTCTTTTGAAGTAAAGGCAATTTGGTCATAAGAGGGAAAAAAGTATGACCGTTTTGAATAAGAGAAGTTCTGTTTTTGGTGTAGGATTTGGAAAGTCAAAGCACTGCATCTGTGAAAAGCAGACCGAGTCAATTTTGATTTGGCAATGCACAAGTCGAAGACTAGAAGTCTTTCGGTTTCAAAGTTCAAGTAAGACTTGGACTCAGTTAATATCCTGCAAAGTTCAAGATAGGCCTATAGCGAGTTTGAAAAAGAAGGCAATGTGGAAATACGAGTCAAGGTGGGAAGTTGTGGAGTATGTCTCGCATTTCGGTCAAATTAAGACACAAACAAATAGCGGCGTCGCGAAGAGGAGTCATGCGACGACAAAACAAGAGAGAAGCAAAAGCGACGTGGCAACATGCCAGGTAATTTCCTCGGTTTTTTTTCCAGTTAAATTCTAATTATTTGTCCTAGTCAAACTCTGATTAGTATAGATTATTTTAAGATTATTTGACCTATGAATTTAGCCTAGAAATAGGCCTTTTCTACCCTGGAAAGATTACAAGCTTTCAGGAAATTTTGTGTTTAAGTTTTGAGGGTTCTTATTTTCGGGGTTTAGTTTTTATCTCCATCTTTATACTATTCATTTTTGTCGATTTAGTGAAAGTATTTTTGCCCATGGTTTTTATCCTATTCAGAAGAGTTTTTCACGTAAAATTTGTGTGTTTGATCTTACAATTTATTCATTAATTTTCTTGTTTGTTGCTTAAACGGGTTTATCCCCAACGAATTTTAAAAATTATAAAAAATGTTAAATTATAATTTTTTAAAAAATACAAAATGATAAATTTGATTTCTTAAACAAGTAAATTGCCAATCATGTTTTCATATTAAATTATCTATTCTTTTTCTTTTATTTTGTTTTAAAAGAGTTTTAAATATATATAATATCTAATTTATGTGCTGAAATTAGGGGTGGTATATGTTAAATAAAGTAAAAACATTTTAAATAAGTGTGAAGATGAAATTGTTTATAGTTTACCGAAGAGGATGCAAAAAAGCATCCATGGGCCATGAGTATTATTAATATTCAGTGGGTTCCCTTATGTTTTGACAAGGAGTAACCGGGCAGATCATTGAGCAATCTCCCATTGGACTTAAAGCAGTGCTACTTGATTCATTTCATCACTGTAAAAAATTTCTTCAGTTATTTTTGTTATAAGTTCCTCGTTGATCTAGATTTTGCCACCATAAGATTGTCATGTAGTAACGTTGAACACTTACACTCATTTAAGTGTAGCTATCAAATTTCATAAAATTACGTATGTGTATTGCGTGGGGTTCTTTTAGTCTATCTCGTAAGGATTAAGTATTAATTCCTCATTGCATAGCTTACACATAGAATTTTGCCTAGCTCGTCTCCATCGCATCACTGCCAGCTAAGAAGCTACTATGACTCCTAAATAACCAATCATAACGGACATATGTCGTACATGTGCCAAAACCTCAAATTAAGAGATGTTCACCCTCACCTATAAATATCTCTCTTTTAAGAGTAAACTTCTTTCCTTTCTTCCTTTCCTCCTACATAACCACTTGAACCAAATGCATCCTAACCTTTTACAGTTCTCCGTACATCATTGTGTGAACAGTCACCTAAGCCTCCAACCTCCTCTTATCCTCATCAATTTTGATATGATAAAATTTCGTAAAGCCTACATTTCAAAACCATGGAAGAAGACCATTTGCATGCCCGAAAACCCAACATTTACTCCATTTTGAATTGCTAAGTGGAAGAACTGTTATGCATCTACTCGTAGCTAAGAACAGTAGCTGGAGTTGGAAGAAGCTGATGGGATTGAAAACTGAAGCTTCCCAAAATTTTCAAAGTAAAACGTTGGCCTGTACAGGGAGAGAGAGATGTTGTGAGCAAAGTTCGACAGGAAATAAGGCCAAAAGCTAGTAAAGTGGGTTGGGGCAAGGTTATTTGGTGTTTTCTTTATGTTCCTAAGCATTCTTCCATTTCCTAGGATTGGGGGATAATTATAGTTGGTTCATTTGCTTGTAGGATGTTCTTATTCAAACAGACTATGGGAAGAGGTGGTGCAGCTTTGCAATTTACAATGGGAGCCAAGGGTGGGTTGGAATGATGTTGTATATTGGATTTGAAGAGAGCGAAAATAGGCAATTCAGATGTCAACAAACAAAGATCAGAACTGGAGCTGTTTGAATTGATGAAGGGAAGTGTGAGGGTGAAACTGTGTGTGATACAGAAGTTAATAGAAATGATAACGTAAATAAGTGATTTTTTTTTAGTAGATCTAAAATCTCACACCAGAAAAATAGGATGAGAAACATGAAAAATCCAAGATTAAAAGTTAGCAATTACCATATTTCAATGTAAAGCTAAATCCAAATCGGTTGCAACTATAATTGATAAAAGAGATGATGAAAACCAAGGAAAAAGAAAAATCTTTTTGCTTATATGTTGATTCAGGCCTGCAACTTTAGTTGCCGACAAGGTTGCTCTTTTATTCTTTCCCATCAAAAAACATGTATGCTACAACTTAGAATCATGTAAAAATTTCGTAATATTTGAAGACAAAGAGTCATTAAAAATATGTTTTTGCCTTCTTTTGCATCATCTTTTCTACCATGATTCAGGGAAAAAGACTTGTATCTAATTTCACATAAAATAATTAAATACATCTATTGCTGAGGTGGTAGGAAACACTTTTTCAGAAATGGTCCCAATGTAAGTAGGAATAAGCCCAAACGGTGGTATACATGGGCCTAGAATTACCTCATTTATTTACACCTACATCTAAGCTTATAACATATGAGCGCTTGAATTTCACACCTATTTTCAGATTAGGTTGGGTCCAAATTATATTCTGAATTTGGTAATTGTTTAGGTTATTGTTTCGGCATTAGTGTTTTAATTTTTTTATCCAAATTGATCTTTAAACCTGATAATTATTCTCGTATTGAGACTTGAACTTGACAATAGTTATCGAAACCCCTAACTTTTTTTTTTTTTACAAAAGAAATCTAATAATTGGAAGGAAAAAGATGGTGTATGATCAAATAAAGGAGTAAAGCAACAGGCAATTTTTGTACGGAAAAAAATTGAGGGTCCATTAATTAAGAAGATAGGTCCCATATAGTTAGGAAGTGGAATGATTGGAATAGGTCTCCAAAAGAGTAAGAATGCAAATTAGTATGATTAATGAAAAGCAAGCAAAGAGCAACATAACTAATAATCCTTGATATTCAGGAGTGAAATGGTACACAAATTAGGGATGGTGACCACCGCCCTTAATCAAATGTTCAGCCATGTATCATTACTCTTTTTAATCAATCATTGTTGTGGGAATGGGACCGATATGTGAGAGAAGTCAAAATTTATATAAATATGATATTAATTTTGATTGAGTTAAAAAAGACAAGGGGAATTATTATTGATTTATAGTATAGAAATGGTCTCAGCTTCACATGAAAACCTATCATTTTGTCTTTACAGATTCTCTATTTACTTCAATGAAAACACACACTCTTTGGGTCAAAAGCAAAGAAGCTTGAACCTCAAGCTTACTTACTATATCTCCACCTCACCTGAAAGGTTTAAGAGCTGTAATCCTTGAGTGTGTATAAACTTTATCCATATAAATGATCCAATGGCTGAAGGTGAGTTTGTGCTATGAAAATCAGTGTAGTGTTGGTCTGAGATTTAAATTTTGGTTGTTCCTTTTAATGAAGATTCCTCTATTTATTAGGTACAGTATATTTCCCAGGTTCTCAATTACAGCCTGACAGCATCAAATGTTTTCTTTTTCCAGATGAAATTACACTAAAAAGAAGATTAAAGCATAAAGAAACCTTCAAATCTCATCATTCCCACAAAAAGCTTCCTCCAAATCATTTTACCCTTTTATTCTCCTACTAATACATTTACATTTACATCGTATTTTGTTTAATCTTGAATTAATCTTGGATTGATTTTTTTTGGATTAAAACACATTTAGTCTCAAGTTCAGTGAAAAATATGTTTATTCCTATGATTTATTTGAAAACTTATTTCATGAATCCTTGGGATCTTAGTTGTAAAATAATAACAGTTTTTAAATCGCAAAATCAACAACATTTATATATTTTTTCAATTTATTCCTTATTATTTTAGTTGACTTTCAAAAGAGTGAAATCACTTTTCTTTAACGAAAACATTAATTAAACCATTCATTTATTAACAATGTTAGCATAGCAACTTATATAACAATCTACATGTACTTCATATTGACATGACACTATTTATTTTATATGTCGGGTTAAAATTAATTTAAAATAATAAAAATATAAAAATTAGCATAAAGTATATGTGTATTGTCATGTGGGTTGCCATGTTTAAAACTTTAACATTTTAGGCAATTTTTTTTTTGTGAAAAAAATTCATTCGTCTCTTTTTGAAATATTGATGGTCAAATTCGACTCTCTGTAAAAGATTGAGAGTCAAATTTAGCTCAAAAAAAGAATAACAACCAATTTAACAAAAGATTATAAACATTAAGAGATAAATTTATCATTATACCCTTTTAAAAATAAATTTACAACCAATGAGGCATTGACTTAATGGTATGGTTAAGCTCATGAGAACTTTAAGGTCTCAGGTTTGAGTCTTACACCGTGTAAATTTAAAATAATATCACTATAGAAATATGAAGTGAAAAAAAGAATAAAATATATAATTATGTTTCATATTACCATTTTCGGACATATGGCACTTTCCACTTGAAGCACTTATTTACAATTTGAGTAAATTACTCTTTCCTTGCCTTTTAATTTCTTGAAGTTTTTTGTCTTTTGTTTAAAATTTTGGTCATAATTTTTTATATGTTAAATATAAAGTTGATTTTAAATAAATTATCTCTTTAATATTTTAGTATCTTACTTAATTGAATTAACTTTTAATGTTTTAATATTAAACTTAATGAATATTAAATTTTAAAATATAGTTTTAAAAAATATTAATAATAATTATCAAACTAAATATATATATTCAAATATAATAAGAGTTACTTGCATTTAAGGAATAAAATATAAAATTAAAAAAATTAACAATTTTAACATTAAAAAAATTAATTTAACGATATATATAAATTAACATGTTAGGAGTTACTAATACTATTATTTAAATTATAATATATTAATATTAATATTCAAACCAATTTTGTATTATTTTAATATAAAATACTTTTAAAATGAAATAATATTAATATAATTAATTCTAAATTATTTAAATACTTTTTAAAAACTATTTTGTAATTATGACATTTTCAATTTATTAATGATATTTTGAAAAATTCATTAAAATTTTAAACAAAATCTAATATTATAAATTGAATGCACATAACTGATCCATGCATTACAGAAAATACAAACTAGTTTACAACTAACGAGATCTTAGCATGATGGCCCAAGTTTTTCAATTCATATTTATTCGGCATATGTACTATCATATGTGGGCGTTGCATATATTTATCCTGGTTTAAGTTTGACAATATTTTAGTTATCAAGGAAATCGTGATTTATTGTAACAGCCTGGTTTTCAGTGATGTCAAAAATAATGGTTCGAGGTCATTAAATCCGGCGAGTAAGCTCGTAAATTTTATTATTTAATATTTGCAAGTCAAATATGATTTAAAAAAATTGAATTAGTAATTTATGTCTTACAATGAATTATTAGATTCGAGTGATAAAACCCTAGTTCAAGTGGTTTTAGAAAATGAGGTATCGAGACCTCATTTCTATAAACCGAGCCGTAAATATTTTTATAAATATTTACGAGTGTCATTATGGTAGTATTAAAGTTTTGTTAAAAATTTTAATGTTTGACAGTTAATTAATTAAAAGGACTGAATGAAAAAGGTACAAAATTTGCTAATTATAATAATAAAGTGACTAAATGGCTTGATTAATAAATAAATAAGGACCTAAATAGAAATTATGCCTAAATGAAAAGATGAGGCCGCATAACATGGAAAAAAATAATAAAATAAAGTCATTAATGGCAAAATTGTAATTGAATTGAAATTAAAATAAAATAAAAGTGAAATTAGAAAGTTTCTAGGTAATTCTTTATTCTTCTCCCAATTTTCGGTTCAAAAACAGAGATGGGAGAGCTCCTTGAGCTGGTTCTTCAATTTTGATGAATTTTTCGATTAGGGAATAATTTGTTGAAATAGTAAAAATACAAGGGTTTGTTGTGAAATTATTGCAAAATTGGGCTGTATTGAATGCCATGAATATTTTTGCTAGCATGGGTTTGCATTAAAAATGGTTAATTTGCATGATTTGGGCTTAGGGACTAAATTGAATAAAAGTAAAATTTTAGGGGAAATTTTATTAAAATTTCAAAAATGACTAAATTGCATGAAATGAGTTGTTTATTATTTAAATTAATAAATTGAATGAAATTATTAATTTACATCAAGATCGGGTGGAAAATCGAGGGAAATGAAAAATTATCAAAATGCCCATGAATCTTGATATTTCTGCAATTTAGCCAAGTAAGTTCGTATGGTTAAACTTTCATAATTATTTTTTAATTTAGGAATGGTATAATATATTTATTCATATTTTATTGTTGAAATTAAGATTTTTGTAAAAGTATAAAAATTGAATTGAATGTTTAAAACGAGTAGAACGCATGATTGAGTACGATTGTTCTGTGGCAAAGAATGAATTGACGGATAAGATCATGGTTATACCATGGCAATGTTTAAATGTAAGACCATAGCTGGGCTATGACATTTTAATGAAAAGACCATAACTGAGTTATGGCACTACAAATGTAAGACCATGGCAGGGTCATGACAATGCATGTGCAAGACCATAGTTGAACTATGGCACAAAAAGAACGATGTACTCATGTCCGTAAGTCGTTCTTCGATTCAATAAGAAATGGTAAGAGACTTATGTGATTGAATTGAAAGATTTAAAGATTATTATTGATATTGACATGAAGGAAGTGTATTTATTGATTATATTGTATTTGACAAGGAAATTATGTATGTTGAGACGAGTAATAAACTCAAGTGTGACATGTCGAGAAAATAAGTTTATCAAAGTTGAATTTATATGTAATATGTGCAAGTACGCTAACCAGTGTTGTTGCTTGATGCTTAGGCAAGTGCCAAGCTATTGGTTGAATGGCAATATGATTATTTATATGATGCATTGAATTGGTAAGTATTTAAGTGAAAATATGCTAGTGCTCACGAAAAAGTGGTAAGGTTTAAATTATGCAATTTATTATGAAATGGCTTATAATGTGATCAATTCGAAAAAGGCTTTGGTTAAATGCACTAGCTTGTGACCATGGTTGAATGATATGTTTATGACTTGTGTGTCATGTATATGGAATAAGCGTGGAAAATAAAGAAATGCAAATGAAAATAAAGAAATTTGGAAGAGTTAAAGTTATATAAAATCCTACTAAGCTTGGGATAATATGTATAAGTGATACTGTGGATTTATTCACCTTGTGAATTAATGAATATAGCTTCAAGAGTATTGTGGTATCAATATTGGGTTATCTTTTATATGTATAGATTTCATAATTGAAATGAACTAATATGATTAAAGACTACACGAGCTTACTAAGCATTCATTGCTTACATATTTGTTTTTATTTACCCTACAAATTATCGGAAGCTCGAACGGGCTAGAAGCTTATCGAAGTTTTATCACATTATCCATTGGTTCTATCAGTAATTTTGGATGATTTGGTTCTGGTTATAATGGCATGTATAAGTTAATTTGGCCAACGTTGGCTCATTAATGTTTTGTTATATCTAGCCATAGGAATGGCTTGCGATGAACATGTTTTGATGTGCATATAAGAGTCTATATCATGTTAGATGTGAGTGTTTGGTATAGTTGAATGGTGATAATCTTATAGATATGTTAATACTTATTACAAGTATGCATATATGTGAAGTTGGTCAATTTGATAAGTTTGAATGCTAGAGTATATGTGATGATAATATATGCATAAAACTTGGATTTAGTTTGATTAGAATGCTACGATATAGGTTGTTGATGTATAAAAGTGTTAAGTTAGGTTGATGACAAATGGGGTGAAAAATGTGGCTTGAAAATGACCTATTTTCGTCCACACGGGCAGAGACACGAGCGTGTGTCTCAGCCGTGTGCCGTGTATCTTGGCCATGTGTCCCCTACATCTTTAAAATTTAAAACAGAATACTCAGGACTTTTCACACGGCCTGGCATACGAGCGTGTGACATGGTCGTGTGACCCTTGCACCTACACACGACCTAGTACACGAGCGTGTGAGTTGCCCGTGTGACCCAAGTCAGAGAGTTACACGGGTACGGACACGGGCTAGGACACGGCTTTTTGCCCTATTTCGAATTCCCACATGGCCTGTGACACGGGCATGTGTCCCCTGCACCTAGGAAAAAATTTAAAATTTCGTAAAAAATTCTCTGAGTACCCGGTTTAGTCTCGACTTATTTCTAATACATGTTTTGGGTCTCGAGGACTCATATAAGGGACTTTATGAATAATATGAAATGTCTGTATTTAATCTGTTTATTCCGGTAATGCTCCGTAACCCTATTCCGACGATAGATACGGGTTAAGGGTGTTATATTTATAATGATTAATTTAATTATAATTATTAAGACGTATTATTTGTGATTGTACTTGTAATTTCAAAAAACAAATACTTATATGTATTAATTGAAAAACATATTATCTTAAACATGTGAATATGTTATAATATAATACAATTTATAGTTTAACTTAATAAGAATTAAAATGTTTTTATAACTTATTTTGATATATTTTACCCTCAACCAAAAATTTATTTTGATATATTTTGTACATTTTTATTTTAATATGTACAATTTATTATTTCCATAAGTTGTATATATATTAATAAGGGTAAGCTACCTAGTTGGTCACCCAACTTTTTTGACGCTTTCATTTTGGTCACCCAAGTGTTAAATCTCTAACAATGGTTAACTGTATACGCCACATCATATTTGCACTTTCATTTTGGCCACTGAAAAAATATTTTTTTAACTATTGATTGGGGGGGTAAAAAAATCAAGGATTAAAGTGAAAAAGAGGTATAAACTAAAATAATACACAAAAATTATCAAATCGTACTTGTTTATCCCATTGTTGAAAACTCTAAAATTGAGTTTTGAAATATAAATTTTTAAATATTAAGATTCAAAATTATAATAACAAATTGGTTGACATTATTGTTGGGAATCAACCCGGTTAAGCAACGAACAAGTAAAAATAGCAAAAGAAATTGAGAAATTGAACACACGAATTTAACGTGGAAAAATCCCTCCAAAGAGGATAAAAAACCATAGGCAAAGATAATTTTATAATAATGGCAAAAGAACGAAGAGTACAAAAGCTGGAGATAAAAACTAAACCCCGAAAACCTGAAAACAAATAACCCTCAAAATGTAAACACAAAATTCTCTAAATGTGTTATGAGTTCTAATCTCTAATGGGTGTATTTTCTAAAGTTGTAAAAGAACATATTTATAAGCTAAATTCATAGGTCAAATAATAATAAAATAATCTAAATTAATCGAGTTTGATTGAAACAAATAAACAGAGTTTAACTAGAAGATTATTTCTCAAATTTGACTGAAATATGAGTCATACTTAACAATTATCAATGGGTAAAACTTTTCAACAATTTATTTAATTTGTTTTGAAATTATTTTAAAATATTATCAATGAAAATTATTGTCTTTAATAGTTGTCTACATAACCCAAATTTCTTTTAATTATTTGATCTTGAATCTCCCATTCTAAACTAAAATAAAGAAAAATAATTGCAATTAATTAATTTTTTCTTCCATTCCTAACAAAACTCTTAATTTTTCATCACTTTTTTACCGAAATGAAGAACAAGTAATTAATTAAATTTAATATTATAGTAACAAAACGGTTGTGTTAACTCGATTAATCAACTCGAAATAGCCAAGAAAGGTTGAATTGGCCTGTTAAAAATTTTTGGTAGCTAAGAGAATAAATAGAGACAATGAACACGACGATATATAATGGTTCGACTCCAATTTCCTACTCCACTATCTTAGCTTTTCACAACTAAGAATTTTTCCAAATTCACTAATTTGACAACCTTTGAAGACAATGTTTAACCTTACAAACTCCCTTAAGGTTTCTACCTAAACATTAAGACAAAACCCTCTCAAAGAGTGAATACAAATAGCAAACTAAGAAGTAATCCTCACAAGATAAGAGTGTTTGTAGCACTAATACAAAAAGAAACACTTGAGTTAAATGAATACAGTGAAAGCTCACAAGTGTGTATAAAGAAAATTGTTGAGAACTAAAAGCACAATGTTGTTTTTTATTGATCTTTAAGTTTGATAATCTCTCTTGTTATTGTAGGGACTTTGAAAGATGGTATTTATATCACTTAATTGATTTCTAACCGTTGTGGTTGTTGGAGAAATGAATAAAGCCGCTTAGAATGAAATAACCAATGCATTTAATTTACTTGTAACCATGAGTATTTGTAAATACCCAATTTTTCAGTGGTGTCGAAAACAGTGGTTCGAGGCCACCAAATCTGGTGAATAAGTTCGTAAATATTATTATTTAATATTTACAAGTCAAATATGATTTTAAAAAGGTTTTTGAATTGGTAATTTATATTTTATAATGATTTATTAGGTTCGAGTGGTAAGACCCTAAACCAATTGGTTTTAGAAAGTGAGGTATTAGGACCGATTTTTATAAACCGAGTCATAAATATTTTTATAAATATTTACGAGTGTCATTAAGGTGATATTAAATTTTCGTTGAAAAATTTTAATGTTTCGATAGTTAATTAATTTAAAAGGACTAAATTGAAAAATGTGCAAAACTTGCTAATTATAATAATTAAGTGAATAAATGGCTTGATTAACAAATAAAGAAGGACTTAAGTAATAAATATACCTAAATTAAAGTGATGACGCGGCATATGAAGAGAAAATAATAAAATAAAGTGATGGAATGACAAAATGGTAATTTTGATGAAATTAAAATAAACAAATTGAATTCTAAAGTTTTCTATGCAATTCATCTTTAATTTCGGCTTAAACCGCCATAGGAGAGAGAGCTATAAGCTGGTTCTTCATTTTTTTTGTTTCATTTGAGTTGAATTCTTACCTGTTTCTTGTAATTTTTATGTTTTTGAGATCGTTACAATTAAGTTCAACTAAACCGTACCTTCGTTTTCGATTTTATTAAAATTTTGGAAATTTCCATTGATAAATATTATATGTTTTTGATGAATAAAATGGATTTAGAGCTTTGATTGTGTTGTGTGATGATTTTGTGAAGTGATTTTTTAAATATTGGTTTTAGGATTAAATTGTGAAAAGGTTAAAATATTAGGGTTTGATAGTGAATTTTGGGTTTATAAGGGCAGTATGAGGGCTTAGAATATTTGTATAGATTATTGATTGAGAAAATAAGTTAATTTGATAGATTAATAAATTAAAGGATAAAATTGTAAAAATTGTAAAAGTTTGGGGGAATTGTATAAATTTAAAAAATAAAAGGGTATTAATTGTAAAAATGAATTGGAAATGAAATATATGCTAGTAAATGAGTAATTTTGTATTCTAGATCACGATCCCGTAGATACTCGTGAAAAAAAATAGCGGAATAGCCCCTGGACTTCTGCAATTACTACAATTTAGTCCAGGTAAGTTCGTACGGTTAAAATTTAATATTTTGTATAAATAAATGAATGGTATTATACATTTATTCTATTGTTAGAAATGAATTATTGTTGGAATTATAATATTAAATTAGATATTCGGTTTGAATTGAACACGGGATTTGAGTACATTCGTAATTGGTGTATATAATGGTATTGGAGGGAGACAACGGCATTATTTCCAATTAAATTGGGGTTCAGCATTTGTTGCAAATTCTCGTGTTTTACTTTCTATTTGGCGAAATTGGGTGGATTAGCTCTTACGAGCTTCTCTTCAGCTCCTACGAGCTTCTGTTCAACTTTCGAGCTTCTATTGGCATATTCAGATGGACCAGCTCTTATGAGCTTCTGTTGACGATGTACTCTTATCCGTAAGTCGTTCTTTGAATGCAGAAATCTCAGTAAGGTGATTTATTTATTAAATTTGAAAGACATGTTATTTATTTTTGTATTGATTTGAATACGGATGTATTTATCGATTGAAGTTGTAAATGACAGGGAATTGTCATTTGAGTTGTCATTTGAGGTGCTTAAAGGCATATTGGTTGTATGTAGTGATAATACATGTTTAAGACTTGATTTTAGCTTGTGTTGAATCCTTTGTTATGGCTTATTGATGTGCCATTTGTTGAAGTTAGGTTGATGTCAATTTGGGTGAGAAATGTGGCTTAGAAAATGGTCTATTTTCGTCCACATGGGTAGAGACACGGACGTGTGTCTCAGTTGTGTGTAACGCATGGCCAAGTGAAATGGTCGTGTGTCCCTTGTACTTTTTAAGAATGCAAGTCAGTATGCTCACACGGCCTAGCACACAAGCATGTGTGACTTGGCCATGTGACTCAAGTTAGAGAGTTACACGAGCACAGACACGGGCTGAGACACGACAGTGTGTCCCTATTTCAAATACCCACAAGGCCTGAGACACGGGCATGTCTCTTGACTGTGTGAGTCACACGGCCTGGCCACACGGCCGTGTGACCCCTGCAGTGTTGAAAATTTTAAATATTTCTGAAAAATTCTCTGAGTTTCTGATTGAGTTCCAACTTGTTTCTAATATGTATTTTGAGTCTTAAGGGCTCGTTTAAGGGACAATATATATGATTTTTGATTGGTTTTGTTTTGAATATTAATATGTAATGCAATGTTTGAAATTTCTGTCTGATTGATCCGTAAACCCCAGTAATGCTTCGTAACCCTATTTTGGCGACGGATAAGGGTTAAGGGTGTTATATTTAGTGGTATTAGAGCCACGATTTAGTCAATTCTTGGATTGAATGTAGCGTGTGAAATGTCTAGAATTACATGCCATATAAATATGTGATAGTGTGATGAGTATGATCCGATCTAACCTTTGCTTTCTTATAGATTGTAAAGATGTCAAATGACTTTGATCGTCCTAATAATGATAAGGTTAACAGTAAAGTATCGACTTCTATACATGGGACGAGTAGTAATGTCTCGGTTCTTCTAGCTCAGGAACATGAACTTAAAAAAATGTTCTTTGGATATATGAACCAATGGTTCAGTGAGTTTATGCAAGAAAAAAAATCTGGCTCAGCAACCTCCACCCCCTACTATACAACCTGTTCTGCCTCCGGTTGCACCTCCACCTCCTCCAGTGGTTGACCCTAATAAAAGTACTCCGATTGAGAAACTTAGAAAGTGTGGTGCTGAAGAATTTTGAGGCAGGTTAGAGGATGATCCGATTAAAGTTGAGTACTGGCTTCAAAATATATTACGGGTTTTCGAAGAAATGGCTTGCTCTCTTGATGACTTTCTTAGATGTGTTATTTCGTTATTAAAAGAGGAAGCGTATAGTTGGTGGTCGACGATAGTAGCTGTGGTATCGAAGGAGAAAATTTCCTGAGAATTTTTCTAGACTGAGTTTAAATAGAAATATGTCAGAAAAAGGTATTTGGACAAGAAAAAGAGAGAATTTCTTAATTTACATAATGGAAATAGATCGGTAGCTGAAAATGAAAGAGAATTTGTATATCTCAGTAAATATGCTCGAGAAATTGTGCCTAGTGAAGAAGAAATGTGTATTCGGTTTGAAGATAGTCTGAATGATGAAATTAGAAAATGGAAGAAGTGTATAATTGTAAGATACAACGTGATAGACGGATTCGAGAATTTCACAAGAGAGGTTCTTCCAAGTCATTTTCGGCATCACCGGTGAAAAAGAATAAAGATGATTTTAGGCAAGCTACTTCAGTGTCTAAACATTCGAATAAAAATAACGATTCAACATGATTTCAGAGTATCTACTAGACCAACTGATAGTGTGGGTAGTGTACAAAATACTCCGAAGCCTAAATGTAGATATTGGAGAAAATATTACATTGGTGAGTGTAGAAGTAAAACGGGAGCCTATTATAGATGTGGATCAATTGATCATTTTATTCATAATTGTCCTAAATTACCAAAAGATGATGAAGATCAGAAAGAAAAACAAATGTCTACCTCTAAGAAAAGTAGACGTTCGGGTAAGAATAGTGCTACTAGGACTACTCATTTGGGAATGAAAGACACTGTTGTTTAGACAGAGGCTAAAGCACTTGCTCGTACCTACGCCATTCGAGCTAGAGAGGAAGCTACTGCTCCAGATGTGATTGTCGATGTATTCTATCTCTTTAATGTTACTGTGTATGTATTGATTGACTCTGGGTCCACTCATTTTTATATTTGCACTGCATTAATAACGGAAAAGAAGTAGCATGTTGAATCTACTGATTATGATATTCCAGTTACTAATCCACTAGGTTAGAGTGTGATAGTTAATTTAGTTTGTCATAATTGTCCACTGAAAGTTAGGAGCTGTGAATTCCTTGCTGATTTGATGTTGTTACCATTTTGGGAATTTGATAATATCTTGGGTATGGATTGGTTATCTTTGTATGATGCTGTAGTAAACTGTAGACAGAAACGGGTCAATTTGAAATGTTAGACAAGAGAGATGATTTCAGTCAAGTCTGAGAATCTGAAAGATGTCGTTAGAATTATTTCAGCTTTTTCTGCTAAAAATTTGATACGAAAAGGTAGCGAAGCATTTCTAGCATATATCCTTGATACCGAGATTCAAAATCAAAGCTAGATCGATTACCAGTTGTTAGTGAGTTCGTTGATGTATTTCCTGAAGAGTTGTCGGGTTTACCTCTTGATCGTGAAGTTGAGTTTGTGATTTATTTGATTCTTAGAACTACACCAATATCAATATCACCGTACCATATGGCACCAGCTGAACTAAAAGGATTGAAACCACAATTGTAAGAGTTATTAGATCGAGGGTTTATTCGACCGAGCATGTCTCTCTGGGGGTGCACTTGTTTTGTTTGTGAAAAAAATACGGTTATTTAAGATTGTGTATAGACTATAGACAGTTGAACAGAGTCATAATAAAAAATAAATACCCTTTGTCACGTATTGACGATTTGTTTGATCAATTGAAAGGTGTCGCAGTGTTCTCGAAGATAGACCTTAGATTCGGGTATTATCAATTGAAGCTTAAAGGCTGTGATGTGATGTGCCAAAGGCTACTTTCAAAACTTGTTACAGTCATTATGAGCTTTTGGTAATGTCATTTAGTTTAACTAATGCCCCTATTGCTTTTATAGATTTAATGGATCGGATTTTTCAACCTCATTTGGATAGATTCGTTGTTGTGTTTATTAACGATATATTAATCTATTCCAAGACAGAATTCGAGCATGCACAATATTTGAGGATCGTACTACAGAATTTGAGAGAAAAGCAGTTGTACGCAAAATTTAGTAAATGTGAATTTTGACTTCGCGAGGTTGGATTTTTGGGTCACATAATATCAGCTGAAGGGATTCAAGTTGATCCGAGTAAAGTTTTTGCTGTGATAAATTGGAAAATTCGAAAAAATGTTTCAGAAGTGGGAAGTTTTCTGGGTTTAGTAGGTTACTATCGACATTTGGTTAAAAACTTTTCGATTATTACTTCGCCAATGACCAAATTATTACAGAAAAATGTTGATTTTGTTTGGTCCGATAAGTGGCAACAGAGTTTTGATTAGTTGAAAAAAATATTGACGGAAGCCCCTGTCTTAACTCAATCTGATTCAGGAGTAGCGTATGTTGTTTATAATGATGTGCCTCTCAATAGGTTGGGTTGTGTATTGATGCAATTAGGAAATGTAGTAGCTTATGCTTCTTGACAATTAAAGTTGCATGAGAAGAATTATCCTACACATGATCTCGAGTTGGCTACGATTGTATTCACTTTGAATATTTGGAAACATTATTTATACGGCGAGAAATGTTAAGTGTTTGAGACAGAAAGAATTAAATTTGAGACAGAGACGGTGGTTAGAATTACTGAAAAATTACATGGAGTTTCGACATCCATTATTTCAAATTGAGATCCGAGATTTACATCAAAATTTGGAGCAAACTTCATGAGGCTCTAGGCACTAAGCTTAATTTCAGCACAACATTTCCTCCTCAGACTGACGGGCATTCAGAACGAGTGATTCAGATCTGGAAGATATATTGAAATGTTGTATACTCGAATTTGAAGGTAGCTGGGAAAAGTATCTACCGTTAGCTGAATTTGCATATAATAACAGTTCTCAATCCAGTATAAAAATGGCTCCATTTGAAGCTCTTTACAGGAGAAAATGTAAAACACCGTTGTTTTAGTCTGAGATGTGTGAATCCAAAATGGTGGGACTGGATTTGATCCGAGAAACTGAGGATAAAGTTTAGATTATCCGAGATAGTTTGAAAGCTGCATCTGATTGTCAGAAATTGTATGCGGATCTGAAGAGAAAAGATATAAAATTTGCTGTTGGTGATCGGGTATTCTTAAAAGTCTCTCGATGGAAGAAAGTGTTACGGTTCGGTAGGAAGAGAAAGTTGAGTCTGAGATTTATCGGACTGTATAAAATTGTTGAAAGAATTAGCCCTGTAGTTTATAGATTAGTTTTGCCCTCGGAACTCGAGAAAATTCATAATGTGTTACAGGTATCGATGCTGAGACGGAACATATTTGATCCTTCACATGTGATTCCTTATAGTAAAATTGAGCTGCAGTCAAATTTGATGTATTTGGAGTTACCAGTGAGAATTTTAGCCTGAGAAGTCAAAAAATTACGAAATAAACGAGTTTCGTTAGGAAAAGTATTTTGGCATCGTCATGGTTCGGAAGAAGCTACCTGGGAAACAGAAGACTCAATGAGATTCCAATATCCGAATCTATTTTCGGGTAACAATTTTGAGGACGAAATTTCCTAAAGGGGAGAGTTGTAACAGCCAGATTTTTCAGTGGCATCGGAAATAATGGTTCGAGGCCACCAAATTAGGTGAATAAGTTTGTAAATATTATTATTTAATATTTACAAGTCAAATATAGTTTTAAAAAGGTTTTTGAATTGGTAATTTATATTTTATAATGGTTTATTAGGTTTAAGTGGTAAGACCCTAGGTTAAGTGATTTTAGAAAGTGAGGTATCGAGGCCTCGTTTCTATAAACCGAGTCGTAAATATTTATTTTTGTAAACATTTACAGAGTGTCATTAAGGTGGTGTTAAAGTTTTATTGAAAAATTTTAACGTTTCGATAGTTAATTAATTAAAAATGACTAAATTGAAAAAGATGTAAAACTTGCTAATTATAATAATTAAGTAATTCTGGCCTGATTAATAAATAAAGAAGGACTTAAGTAATAAATATACCTAAATTAAAGTGATGACGCGGCATATGAAGAGAAAATAATAAAATAAAGTGATGGAATGGCAAAATGGTAATTTTGATGAAATTAAAACAAAAAAATTGAATTTTAAAGTTTTCTATGCAATTCCTCTTCAATTTCGGCTTAAACCACCATAGGAGAGAGAGATTTAAGCCGGCTCTTCATTTTTTTGTTTCATGTGAGTTCAATTCTTACACGTTTCTTGTAATTTTTATGTTTTTGAGATCGTTACAATTAGGTCCAACTAAACCGTGCCTTCGTTTTTTATTTTATTAAAATTTTTGGAAGTTGCAATTGATAAATATTAGATTTTTTTATGAATAACATGGATTTAGAGCTTTGATTGTGTTATATTATGATTTTGTAAAGTGATTTTGTTAAAATTGTTTTATGATTAAATTACGAAAAGGTTAAAATATTAGGGTTTGATAGTGAATTTTGGGTTTATTAGGGCTGTATAAGGGCTTAGAATATTCAGATAGATTATTTATTGATAAAATAAGTTAATTTGATAGATAATAAATTAAAGGATTAAATTGCAAAATTGTAAAATTTTAGGGTAATTACATAATTTTAAAAATAAAAGGGTATTAATTGTAAAAATAAATTGGAAATGAAATATATGCTAATAAATGAGTAATTTTATATTCTAGATCAAGATCCCATAGATACTGTGAAAAGGAAAAATAATGAGTAGTCCCTAAACTTCGCAATTACTACAATTTAGTTCGTAAGTTCGTATGGTTAAAATTTAATATTTTGTATAAATTAATGAATGGTATTATGCATTTTTTCTATTGTTAGAAATGAATTATTGTTGGAATTATAATATTGAATTAGATATTTGGTTTGAATTGAACGCAAGATTTGAGTACATTCGTAATTGGTGTATGATGATATTGGAGGGAGACACCGACATTATTTCCAAGTAAATCGGGGTTCAACATTTGTTGTAAATTCTCGTGTTTTACTTTCTGTTTGGCGTAATTGGTGGATTAGCTCTTATGAGCTTCTGTTCAGCTCTTACAAGCTTCTGTTCAGCTCTTACAAGCTTCCGTTCAGCTCTTATGAGCTTCTGTTCAACTTTCGAGCTTCTATTGGCATATTCAGATGGACCAGCTCTTATGAGCTTCTGTTGACGATGTACTCTTATCCGTAAGTTGTTCTTCGAATGGAGAAATCTCAGTAAGGTGATTTATTTATTAAATTTGAAAGACATGTTATTTATTTTTATATTGATTTGAATACGGATGTATTTATCGATTGAAGTTGTAAATGACAGGGAATTGTCATGGATGATTTTTTTAATACCTAAATTATTATAGTTAGTTCGGTAAGATTTTTTTTGTTTAACCTGTCGCACTTACTAAGCTTCATTAAGGTTAATTGTATTGTTTAATGTCTTTGTAGATTTTGGGAAGGTTGGGTGATTGGATTAGCACTCAAGTCACACTATTCAGCTTATCTTGGTAGTTTTTGAAATGTTAAATATGGTTTATATGGCATGTATAGGCTTTTGCACGGTCTTGGTCAAAGTTTAACTTATGTAAATATTATGATTAATACTTTGTTTATATAACCAACTTACATATTGGTATGAGGATTAGGTATAATTGTGATGTTAGTATAAGTGATATATGTATGTATGTATTTGAATTATAGTGAACTTTGGTAACCGGGTTAGATAAATTAATTAGGTAAGTTTGGATACTTGGTTATCATATTTTTAAGTTGTCATTTGAGGTGCTTAAAGGCATATTGGTTTTATGTAGTGATAATACATGTTTAAGACTTGATTTTAGCTTTTGTTGAATCTTTTGTTATGGCTTGTTGATGTGCCATTTGTTGAAGTTAGGTTGGTGTCAATTTGGGTGAGAAATGTGGCTTAGAAAATGGTTTACATGGGTGGAGACATGGGCGTGTGTCTCAGCCGTGTGTAACGCACGGCCAAGTGAAAAGCCATGTGTAACGCATGGCCAAGTGAAACAGCCCTGTGTCCCCTATATCTTTTTAAGAATGCAAGTCAGTATGCTCACACGGCCTAGCACAGGGGCGTGTGACTTGGCCGTGTGACCCAAGTTAGAGAGTTACACGAGCACGGACACGGGCTGAGACATGGTCGTGTGTCCCTATTTCGAATGCCCACACGGCCTGAGACACGGATATGATTCCTGAATTTGTGAGTTACACGGCCTAGCCGCACGGCCATGTGACCCCTACAGTGTTGAAAATTTTAAATATTTCTGAAAAATTCTCTGAGTTTCCGGTTTAGTCTCGACTTGTTTCTAATATGTATTTCAGTTCTTGATGGCTCGTTTAAGGGACAATATATATGATTTTTGATTGGTTTTATTATGGATATTGATATGTAATGAAACGTTTGAAATTTCTGTCTGATTGATCTGTAAACCCCAGTAATGCTCTGTAACCCTATTTCGACGATGGACTTAGGTTAGAGGTGTTACAGTATTGATGCTTGCTAACAAAGTATCGATATTTTTAGCATTCAATGCAAAATTCAGTGATCGTTGGAGCTAGAAAATTTGATACTAGTAAACTTTTATTCATACCACATGAAAAATATAGATACTGGATCGGTACTTGGCTAAAATGCTTGAGAACTATAATGTCAATTTGGTATGGATTTTTGAAGAGATATCGATATTTTAGAAACTATCAATATAGGCCATAAAGTATACTTTTTCAAAACAATTTTAATTTGATTGAAAATGTTTAACTCGATTGAAATCATTTTAACTTGATTAAAAGTTGATTCAAAGAGTTTTCTAAGAGTTCAAAATAGTAGATTCAAAATTATATCTCTTAGACATCATTTGAAAATACAATTTTGCCAATTTTGTCAACTTTACCTTTTATTCAAGAACATTTTAATTTATTATATCAAAACACATTATCAAATAATGCTTGGTATAACAGTTGACATTATCAATGGTTAAAATTTTTCAACAATTTATTCAATTTATTTTGATGATTTGAAATTTAAAATATTAACATTAAAAAAGAGAAATTTAGAATTTCAAAGAATGGGATAAATAAGTACAATTTAACAATTTTTGTTTATTCTTTTAGTTTCTATCGCTTTTTCACTTTAATTCTTGATTTTTTTTACTCCAATCAATACTTAAAAAATATTTTTTGGGTGACCAAAATGAAAGTGACTTAAAAGTTAGGTGACCAAAATGAAAGTATAAACATGATGTGGCGTGTTCAATTAACTTACGTTAGAGATTTAATGCTTATGTGACTAAAATGAAAGCACCCTAAAAGTTAGGTGACCAAAATGAAAGCACCTTATTTTGGGTGACCAAAATGAAAACACCCTAAAAGTTGGGTGATCAACTAGGTAGTTTACCCTATTAATTATGTTGTTAATTGAGTTTGTGTCACAAGTCAACCGACACTAACTCACGATTGAGGCAACACCGTGATAAACAATTGTAATGCATTTGGTATTGTTAATACGATGTATTTATATGCTTAAATTTTGTTTTACTCACAATTTAATCTAATTTTTTTATTTTAATATTGTACATATTTCATGTGTCATCACAATTAATTAGTTTTAAAGTATACGTTTCATTATTTATTGCATGTTAGTTTTAAACACATATTTGTGTTCTAAATTTGTGGTTTCCACATGCATACGCATGTGATAAGATTTCTAGTATCTATTCTATTATTTAAGCCCCTTATTGAGTTGGTGTCACAAGTCAATCTGGCACCAACTTGATTAGAGAAATTACAAAAATATCCTTTTGTAATTAAAATAAGTTATATTATTTGAGGGTAATTTAGTTTTTTTTAACAACCAATGAAAATAAAAAAATTTGCATGTAGTAGGATTTGAACCCACCAATTGGATTGGTAAAATTTTAAATTTATTGCTCAACCAAAGCTTCATTTTTATGTGTTTTATACATTTTCATTTTAACATGTATAATTTATTATCTCCATAAGTTGTATATATATATATTAATAATGTTGTTAATTAAATTGGTACCACAAGTCAACTCGACACTAACTCATGAATAATGACAACATTTAATGAACAATTGTAGTGCATTTAGTATTGTTAATCAAAGTATTTATGTTTTTAAATTTTGTTTTACTTACAATTTAATCTATTTTATTTAAATGTCATACATATTTCATGTGCTATTATGATTAATAATTTCAAACTATATGTTTCATTATTTATTACATGTTATTTTAAACATACATCTATGTTCTAAATCTATAATTTTCATACGTATACGCCCACAATAAAATTTATCCTCTAATTAAAATTCATTTAATAAATAAATTTTAGGGTTAATATATTTTCATCAAATTTTAGAGGACTAAGTGAATATTTGTTTTATCAAAGCTAGGAAAATCCGGTGAAGGACATAATGAATTGTGAATATTTTAAAAAATAAATCATGATGTATTTTTGGCACCAAAAACATCATGCTCTTGAATGTACATCAAGTATGTTAAGCAATGGAGTTAATTGCATGTTTTGTTGTTTTGGAAAGAAAAATAACCCAAATTCATTATTGCTAACAACTATGATTATGGTAAAGTTACATCCTGAAACACCAAGTAGTGATGAATGATGCGTAATCAAATTCATTGGTGAATGGCAAGCTACAAGTTTTTTTTTTTTTTTATCACCATCAATATCTTTGTTTTAATACCATTCTAATTCTACTTAATATCTTACAAATGTTTTGGTCGGTCTTACGATTTCAATCTAAATTGGGTAAACAAATTGCAACCACTAAATAAATATATTCTTCGACTCCATATTTATATCTTACATTACAATTGTACAAATTCAGATGCAACGCGAGGAGGCTGCATGTTCACACTGACACTGGAAATAAAAAAGCTTAATTTCTTATTTTACTCCTTATACTATATTCAAATTTGAGATTTAATTTCTATATTTTAATTTGATATAACCAAGTCTTTCTATTTTTATTCACGTTACTCATTAGCTTAGTCCAAATAGCCAACATTGAATGCTAACTCAAAATTATTTTTAAACCACCGTTCCAATTTATCACAATAACACAAGTCTTTTTTATGGAAAGAGATATTGATTAGAATAGATAACATCTTCATTTGGGATAAATAATGACATTATTAGAGAGAGTAAGTTTTGTGAAATTAAAAGTAAAGGATTAAATTCCTAATTTAAACATAGGACAAGGACCAAATCCAAATTAACCAAAAATTGAAAACAGATCAAGAGTTTTGGTTGAGATGGTCATTGGATACCTGACTTTGTGAACTTTATTTTCCTTATTACATTGTTACACTGTGATTAAGACTTTCCTTTGTTCTCTCTCTTCTTGTCCTTCCCTGTGACTTTGTCCCCTTCTTTAAGGACAATTTTTCTTATTTTTTTTTCCCTCAAATCACTGTTAGTATTTAGTACCTATTACCTTCTTCAAACCCATGAGAAGATTAGCAATAGAAATGCTTATAAAATCATTTTATTAATTAAGTAGTCTCATATGGACACTGGTCTGCTCACTCACTTTAAAACTGTTGTCCTCTATTTCTTTTTCTTGAATTACAATAATAGGATAAAGTTCAAGCAATAAATACGATTAACGTGACTCGAATTTATATCATACTTGGAACGTGATAAACACCCTTAACCATCGTGTCATCACTCTAATTTTTTATGGTTGTTTTGTTGAAGCTAAAGTACAAAAATCAGGACCGGGATTCTTGTCTTCTGTTTTTCTTAATATATTAGAAAAATAAAGGAAAATTTAATGTAATAATCATGATGTTTGATGAGGGTTTTAGTAATTACGTGTCTGTAAATTAAGTAAATTAGAAAGCAAGGAAAAAAAAAAGAAATAATTCAGACATTGAGGAAATGTTTCCCATGAAAAATTGTCCTAAAAAGAAAAAAGAAAATAAAAGAAGCCATGAGATGGGGGGGGTTTAGGGCATAATAATGGCCATTCAAATGGAGTTGGTTTAAGGTTTCCCTTTAGGGGTCAAACGATCAAACCCTGACTCATGCAAGAGGAGGGGTGGTCCCTACTTCCAAAGCCAGTGGCAGTAACCGGCCCTCACCAAGCAACCGCCCACTGGTTTGAAACCGCTCGCCTACTATAGAACTTGTAGGTTCCACACTCATAGCCTATTTGGGTCAATCTAGCAAAGCCAAGTGTTAAAATTAAAGAAAATTTTGACCCACCTCCCCCTTTTTTATGTTTTGTTTATTTAACAATGAACTTGGGATTAGTGATTCCAAGGACCATGTTCTGTCAGTGACCAAAAAAATAAAAAAGCTAACATAAACACAAACAATTTGGACAAAGCAAACGACACCCTTGCTTTTGTAATTTGATTGCTAATTTCCCAGGAATTAACGAATATATCCCTTCCCACAGTCACATTTAGAATCTTTATTGATGGAACATAAAAGAGACATTTTATTTTAAGGATAGGTCAGTATCTGTGTTCTAACAGGAAACGACTTTCTTTCATGTGTTTTAAAACAGAAACCATTTTCTGGATAATGCTTTGTGTTTACAGCAAGAAAGATACACAGAGAGACAAGTATTGGAGCAAGTGAAGAGATTAGAGGACCCTACTGCTTAATTTTTGGCGGGCAGCAACGGTCACTTTCAATGATTTCTCTTTGGTGATGTTTTTTTTTTTTTTCTCTCAATGACCCAACTAAGCCTTATTGCTAGATAGCATAGCTAGAGAAAGAGGACCTTATTCTCCTTCCATAGAGAGAAAAAGAAAAAGTCTTTCCTCTTCTTCCAATTGTCTACCTTGGGGTGTCTTCTTAGGTGGTTGGGCTGAAAGGGAAATTTGCAGATCTCATTCATATGAAGAGATCTTTCAGTGTAAGTTGTTTGATCGTTGCCTTTTCCTTTCTTTCTATTTTGTTGTTTTGGGATTTTTTTCTTTTACTTTTGTCTTGTCTGAATGAGTCTTAAACCATTAATATATTCCTAGTCTTTCTGGTACAACACAAAGTTGTTGGTGTTTGAACAAGATCTGAAGAAATTGTTCAAAATGTGTTATGGCAGGACAGTGTGATTCATCTACATTCTTTTGTACACGTTACAAAATTTTATTTAAGGCAATGGCTGGGATCTAAACGAGCAAAATTGTTCTTGTTTTTTAGCTTTAATGGAGTGTTGTAGGCAACTAGTTGTGGTGAGCAAATGCAATTTGCTTCTTCCCTTTTTTATTGGCTGTGGTTTCTCTTAGCCAAGTTAGCCCTTTTTTTTAGTAAAATGAAGTTCAATTGCTTACTTTGATGTCAATCTGCTAGTTTTATGCCATAAAATGTGTGACTCACTTGTTGTCCATGACTCGACTGATAAAGTTATTGCATGTTTCTTATTTCCTATTTTCAGGCTTCTTTTGGTTCTCTTTGATGTTAATATGCCTTTCATTTTCTTTTGTTACTTATTAGCTAATTTGCTCATTCATGATCAATTCTGAAAATCTTTCATTTCAGCTGGTGGATGTGCTACTGGTACTTGCATTTTGCGGTCATATTGCATGGACTGTCAAGGCCAGCTCACAATGCAAACAGGCTCTCTCACGGGAGATTCGGCCCCACAGTGTCGCTATTACCGAATTTGGTGCAGTCGGAGATGGTGTCACTCTCAATACCAAAGCATTTCAGAATGCCATCTTCTACCTCAATTCATTTTCTGACAAAGGTGGGGCCAAACTTTTTGTCCCAGCTGGCCGGTGGTTGACAGGAAGCTTTGATCTCATCAGTCACCTAACTTTGTGGTTAGATAAGGATGCAGTGATTCTTGGATCAGATGTAAGTCATTACCAACTTACTTCAAAGAGAACATTTACTCATAAGAAGTGATAAAATGGACATCGCATCTAGAAATGTTGTTGCGTATGGGATTTAATCTGTTGTCACAATGATTGATGATGGAGAATACGCATTCTAGCTATTTATAAGCAAATCAATGTTTATATGTGAACATACTAATTCAATACTGCGAGAATGGCATCTCATTTTTTATCATTGATGCTTCGTTGCTTGTCTATGCCCCAAATTCAACTGAGCATACCACCCTAGATGCTTTCTCATCACATAGTATATTGTTTCAGAATCCTGATGATTGGCCAGTTGTTGATCCTCTGCCTTCCTATGGCCGAGGTGTGGAGTTACCTGGTGGAAGGCATCGAAGCCTTATATATGGTCGCAATTTGACTGATGTAATCATAACAGGTTAGTAACATGGATGAAAAATCATGTTCCATGAGCATTTGGTTTTCTTTCATTGATGCCATGGGTTCTTCATGCAGGAGATAATGGAACTATTGATGGACAAGGCAGTGTTTGGTGGAACTGGTTTAAGCGTAAAACTCTGGACTATACTCGGCCCCATCTGGTGGAGTTGATGAACTCAACTGGGGTTGTCATCTCAAACTTGACTTTCTCGAACTCTCCCTTTTGGACCATCCACCCAGTCTACTGCAGGTTTGTGGCCTCCTACAATATTAGCAATGCCCTTTCTTGAATGTTGCTGTTAAATTGTTTAGGTTACCATTTTTTGTAGCAGAACTTTCATGAGTGAAAGCATTTTATCAATTAAATTGAGATTCTTTTCTTTCTTGATGAACAGCCATGTTATAGTCCAGAATGTCACAATCCTGGCTCCTCTGGATTCACCAAACACTGATGGAATCAATCCAGGTGAGTTTTATATCTGGATTCACCAACATTCTTATTTCTATTTTTTCCATGTTTTAAAGTCAAGCTCTTGCCTTGTTTGAATGCATTCAGATTCTTCGAATGATGTTTGCATAGAAGACTGTTATATTAGCACCGGTGATGATCTAATTGCCATCAAAAGTGGGTGGGATGAGTATGGCATTTCATTTGCTCGCCCCAGCACAAATATTATAATCCGCCGGCTTATTGGACACAATCGAAATGGCTCTGGGATAGCAATTGGAAGTGAAATGTCAGGAGGTGTTTCAGAAGTTTATGCAGAAAACCTGTATTTTTTTGATTCAAGCACGGCTATCACTATAAAGACTGCTCGTGGAAGGGGTGGATACGTGAGAAATATCTATATATTAAATGTTACCTTGGTTGGTGTAGACACAGCTATAAGGTTCGATAGTACTTTCTCTCCGCATCCGGATGACTTTTACGATCCAAATGCTCTCCCTGTGATAGAAAGGATTACAATTAAAGATGTCATCGGAAATAACATAAAAGTTGCAGGCCTCCTCGAAGGCATAGAAGGGGACACTTTTCATCATGTTTGCTTATTAAACATTGCTTTGACTGTAACGTCAGGGTCTCCATGGAACTGCTCATATATTCAAGGATACTCTGCCATGGTTTCCCCAGAAACTTGTGAACCTCTCAAGGAAAGTATCTACCCCAACCATTCTTCAGATTGTTACCATCTATCCAATCATTTGCGGAGTTCAGGTAATCAAAACAAAGGTTCTTGGTTACATTCTTGGTAAATAGCGGGTAACATATCATTCGTTTTACCCTGAAATCCACCCTTTGTCATGATTTTTTTTTCCAAGTGGGAATTTTGATTCTTGCCATTTCCCAAGCACAACAGCAGCCTCATCACCAATGATGCCTGGCATTAAGGAGTTGATTTGAGTAGCGGTATATGTGGTTGTTGACTTGTGAGAAGATGTTTTTGAGAGTTTTATTTTATTTTATTTTTTGTAATTTTGTGTGCAGTAACAAATAATTGAGTGATTTGTCAGAAAAATGAAAATAGAGGAGTTTGTATTTGAACGGCTTTCTTTTTTCTTTCTTTTTTATGGTTTGTTATAGTCGGAAATGCCAACAGATTAAATCTGGGCATGTTACCTAGAGAAAATGTTATTTGAAAGCTAAATGAAAAATAGACACACACACAAGTTTTACCTATGCGGCCTAATGCTTGAGTTGCCTTAATGTGACTGATATATTCCATCCAGGCTGTTTCCCGAAGAGTTGTAATTTTTGTTTGAAGTTGATGCCTCTCTATAGCTTGGTGGATCAGAAGTGGGGTCGGCCTTGGAGTCTGGTTTTTTTGCAAAACAATGGTGAACTTAGAGCTGCTGTAGACGCTCTCCAATAATTAAATCAGTGTTTGATCAAATAGTGGTGACAAATGAGAGATCATACGCTGAGTTTTAGTATATATGTTCAAACTTCAGCCTGTCCGTTGATTGTTAAGATCTAATAATTGGCCAGTGATTGGCAGATGCAATGTGTCCTATTTGCTAAAATCGTTAGCAGCTCATGTGCATAGTTTCATGAGCTATGTAGAAGCTTCTTCGCTTATTAGGAGAATGCTCCATGTGGTGTTATCATTTTAGCAGATAGGATTTTTAGTTGATTGAAGGATATCTATGGCAACTTCCCAAGGGAGATCCTACATCAATGACTTGATAGTTCCAATTTGCAAGATTCTTTTCATCGATGCATATGCAAAGAGTTATATGCAAGTTCTTCAACTGTATTTGTATTTATCAAGTCTGTCTTTGTTTGTGTTGGACAACGTACTAGGATTCATTCTACCAAACATGACATAAATTTTATTCACCAACCATTTCTTTTCCAGGTAACAATTAGCACCAACAATGCCGATATCGAGCCAACAGACCCTGAGCCACAAAACAAGGATTCAGCAGTAAAGGACATCAAATCTTACGTAGCACTACATAGTTTGTTTGTTGAGGATTAAAATGAGCAGTAACACGAAAAAGGACCATAACTAACTTCACAATATCTTTCACTTCAAGATGATATGACGATGGCGGCATGGATGCTTCCTGGCACAACTGCCACGGACGAGAGCAATATATTTACCCAGAATTTGGCCTGTAATTCACACACAACCACCAAATGGAGAGTCAGCTCTTAATTACTCTCCCCGACCATCTCTGTCCTAACTCAACATACTTAAACACAAAGCGCGTAAAATAGAAAGGAGAGACGACTCACCGTGCAACCTTTTTCCTTTTTATATATCGCAACTGGGGGCAGAAAGATTGCGAGCATAACGTCGAGAAAGCCGGTTTCTTGATTCTCAGCATCGGCTTTTGCGGGGGTTTCATGTTTGCAGCTAAAGCATCCGCATTTGACACAGATACACATGTTTGATTGATGTTAAATATGTTGCTAAAGGCTGGGGTGGTTTGATAAGGATGATGGAGTCTACCTCCACTTATATAGAACCCTACACATTTGTATACTTATATGGAAACAGTTTACATTTCAATCAAAAATGATAAAGAGAGAATCAAATTAGTGGGTGATTGCTATTTACAACATAAGCTTGTATCACGTGAATGGAATGAGTTCATAAGTGACATTGGCAAAGCTCTTCTCACCTTGCTGCTTTCATATATTCATTGCTACTTTATACTATACCAAGTCTTTTATCTCTTTAAAATATTTGTTTTTAATACTTATCTCCCAAGTATACATATAGAGATATAATTATTTACATAAATAAAAAGAATAATATTACTAATTGGTTAGTATTGTTATTGTAATTCGTGCTGCACAAGACGCATTCAAGCGTATTTTATTCTTTTATTTATAAGTTAAGAAATAATTATAAGTAATTTTATGTATTGTATAAAAAATATAAATATAAGTTTAATTTTTTTAATCATATTATGGGAATACATTAAGCAAATTGGTTATGATCGATTAAATGTTGCCTAGAACACTTGAAAATAGATAATAGTATAATATTATAAAACTCTTGGTCTAGAGTTTAGGGGTGAACGTCCGATTGAATCGAGTCAAATCAAGTGAAATTTTTTTAACTTAATCGAGTTCATGAGTCCTATTTTATCATCCTAACTCAAATTAAATTCTTTTCGAATCGAGTCGAATCAAGTGAAATTGTTTGAATTAAATTTAAAATATTAAACATGTCAAATAAAAATATTGTTACAATATAACTAATTTCATGTTAAAGCACGTAAATTTGAAACCATGTATATTTGAAAAACTTTTCAAATCGAATAATTAAAATATATATATACTTAAGTATGATAAGTTTGAATCATTAATTAGATCCCAAAATTATTATTTTAGAAAATTTTAAAATATAAATTTTGAATTTTTTTTTTAAATTTGATTGAGAGAGAGACCAATTTGCTTGTTTTCAAAGTTAACAGGGACTAAAAGAGTATTTACACCAATATGCTATTTGAATGGACTCAAACTCGATACTCGACTCGAAATTCAAAATTATTTTCTAAATTATGGAGATATATGGGAATTGGAATAAAAATGAGGAATAAAGATGAGATAGCACTTGCGGTTTAAAAATTATTTGATGTAGTGACCAAGAATAAGGAATAGTTTTGCCCTCCATCTACAATTATATTGTGGAAGACTGAAATGGAGAAAGGAATTCGATACTGCCACATTTCTCTATCCCTTTCTTTATGATTAAATTATTAAATACAATTTCGAAGTTAAAATATATTCCTACTTTTCGTCCATTCCAAATTTACTTCTTTTATTTTTTAATATTCTTTTTACGGACATTACAACGGACGTGAATTTAATAGATAATTTTAATGGTGTTAACAACTTTTAAAAATTACATCTATCATTTTAATAAAATAAAATATTTGGATTAATCATTGACATTGTAAAAGTCGAGGTACCAAATTATGTTAAGAATTTGAAGTATAAAGATTAAATAATAAATTTGAGCATAGTGACCAAAATTGAAATTTGACCATTGTTATATAATCTATAGAAAAATATCACTTTGCCATGTTTATAGCTTCTCTCTCCTTTTCTTTTTTTGCCAACACGATTATACATACTTTAAAAAAATCAGTTTTAACCTTTCAACTATGAATAATCTTTCTTAATTTTGACACTTGTTAGCCTACAAAGGATATGATGGTAAACTAATAAGATAACTATTACATATAATATGTAAATTATTTGAACTAATTAATGTCACTGTAAAAATAAATGACTAAATTATATAAAATTAAAATAAAAGATTAAATATAAAATGCAAGCATAGTAAAGAAATTGAAACTACAATTTTACCATTACCTTGTAATAATTAGCACAGTGAATAATTTTGTGCCTAATGTGGATTTAAAGAAAAAAATTCTAACTCATCAAGTCAAAATAAATATTTTTTGTTAGAATAGTATTTTTTAATTCACGTAAAAACTTTTACCAGAGTAATCAATATTATTAAGTATTTGGACTAAGCATTATAAAAATAGGGATCGAATTATTGTAGAAATTTAAGTATAAAAATTGAAACTACAATTTTACTATTATTTTATATTGACTAAAAAGGATTAAAAAATTAACATTGTCTTGATGTGGATTAAAAAAAGATTTATTTCAACTTTTAATGCCAAAATACATTTTTTTGTCAGAATAGTTTTTAAAACTTCCACGTAAAACATTTTATCAGATTAATTAACAACATTAAGCATTTGGACTACACATATAAAAAGTTGGGACCAAATTATTGTAGAAATTCAAGTATAAGGATTAAATCTTAACTTTAAGCCTAATAAAGGGATCAAAAGTGATATTTGACCAATTTTCCATAAAATGCAACAACAAAAAAAACTGAACATGCGTCATGTAGGAAGGTCAAAATATATAGGTTATAGATTTGCACGATAATTTGTGTATTTATTCCATAAATCAGCAAAGCTGTTATTGAGTTATTATAATAGGAAAATTAAAATGAAGGTAGGATGTGTGTTTGAATTTAATTGTAATGGATGATATTAAAAAATAATTATATATGAAAAAGTAAATAACCATATTTCATATTATGTTAAAAAATATAAGATTGGATGGAGGAATGGAACTGAGGGGCCAAAAAATACCCTAGACGTCTTTACCACTCATGTGATAGTCCTCTTAGTCTTCGGACCCAAGGTGGCTGTTTCGTCTGTTTGACCTTTCATTTTATTATTGGGTTTTATAGATATGGTATAATTTTATTAAAATCAAATATGATAAAACTAATCAAAAGGTGTGCAACAAAAACACCTCACTCTAAAGGACATTGATATCTTAAACAACAAAAGAAAAAGAAAACGCAAGATCACTGCTCAATATAGCCAACCTAAAATCTCTTGAAACCAACAAAATATTGTAGCAAGAATACTTCATAAAAGCAACTAGTTCTGTGATAATTAAATTTATATATTCACTAAATTATTATAAAACTCAAGTTTTTATATTTTATATGTAATGACAGTATTAAAAATTATTGTTTTAGGACTTCAATTTTGTAAATATTAAATAGGAATATTTATGAAATTATTATATAAATAAATTAAAATTCAGTTAAATAATTTAACCCAAATTATGATTAATGCAGGTCAGACCAAGCTTGAATGGGGAAAAAGGGAAAGATGTTGAGCCCAAAAGACAAAACTGATGCTTCTTGTTACTCTTCTCATTTCAATATTGGAGAATATACATTCAAAATCCTAAACCCATCCCACCCTGTATTTTCTGACTACCTATTCTTTTTCTTAAACAACAACACTTGTCTAGAAAAAAATTTGTATCAAAATTTCAGCACTTGCTGATCTTCAATCTCCTTACAGCTGACAAGAACATCCTGTTCCAAACATGCAAAAAAAAAATATATATATATATATCAAATTCAGCTGTGGTGCTATATGGGGAAAATTTTGAATTTTAATGTAATAAATTGATGTGTTAACTTACTCCCAAGGAACATCACCAACCATCATCCAATCCCCTTCCTTGTCTTCATACGTTAACACATGATATTTCTCATAATGATCTCTATCCATCTCTGCTTCTGCCCCTGCATTCCCACCCATCAAAACCCTCGACTATGGAATTTTCAAATGAAAGAAATTAAACAGCCAAAGACAGAAACTTAACAGATGATGTTTGTGTGGAACATGTGTTCCAGAGTCCTTATCAGATCATAGTAACTCTCGTGTGCCAACAGGTCTAGTTTTCTCCCTATAGGAATCCCTTCCATGTAAACCTTCACATAAAATGTTGAGCTGTTGCACTCGTGCTCTTCTTCTGCAACCGCCGCCTTCATCGGTGGCCACTGCTCCCTGAATATATATATTGGTTATGGACTGTAATAGCATTTGTTCCGTACGCAATCGGAAAAAATAAATACCTGACATAAGGAGGAGCGATTGAAATGCTAAGGCCAAGGCGAAGATCGGTGGTAAGGTCCCTTTGGGAGGAAGCAGTGCTTGAGAAAGCAAAGTGGTTGGGGCTGTCGATGGAAGATGAAGAACTGGTTGGTCGACCCATTTTCTGTGACCGAATTCAAGAGTGATGACAAATGAGCCGCCACATTGGGTTTAAATAAAAATGACCAGAAATGAAATATTAAATAATATTGGGAAAAAGAAAATACACAGAGTACTAAATTTTTGTTGGAGAATCGAAGGGGGGACAATTCTTTCATATTACTGGCTCTGCTAGGGCATATATGTTGTGAAGGAAGCCGACATCTGTGCACACGTGTCACCACCATTATGTTACTCATTTCTTTCTTGGAAGCTTCATGTCGAATTAGGATTTAAGATGATTCAACTTTTGTTATTAGTTTAACTGGATTATTTTAATTCATAATTAAAATTTTAAATTTCAGTTAAAATCCACTTTTTAGTTATTTAAAGAAAAAAACTGAATGAAGCATTTGCAGCTTTATTTTTATGTTTGTTTACCTCTTCACTTTCTCTTCTTTTCAAGGATTCATGAGTATTTCATAGCTGTTACAGGCGGCATCCATTGATGAAAAAGTGTGAACCAAATAGTTGATGATTATTGTCTCCTTTTGTGGGGAAAATATTATTTCATGCAACTTATCAATTTATAAATATAACTCAATTATATGGACTCCCAACCTTATATACAAAAAGAAACCACCTAAAAGGAGTACACTTGCTACGTACCTAATTGCGCCCACGTGTTAACTTAAAATTTCACTTTCACTCTTTTCTATTCATTATCAATATTTTAGTTTACTTCTTTTATCTAAATCATAATTCATGTCACCAACTATTGATTAATATTTAAGAAAAATGAATGTAAATCATTGTAATAACCCACATATTAAAATTTAATATATAATCGATAAATATTAGGTTCATTGGTAGCCTACATTATATTCTAAAAAATTAAAAGTTATCAAAAAAATGTTAATTATAAATATATATATATATATATATATATATATATATATGTATGGTAAAACACTCTCTCTATAGGTGTAGTAATAAATAGAGAGTTGAGGCAATGAATGTAGACAAGCGATGGGAATACAAAAGCTTCAGATTTAGAAACATCCTGGAAAATTATGTCCTAAATCAATGTTCAATGGATTCAATTAATGTTCTGTCTGGGTAACCCTATAAGTAAATCAAGGGAGGTATTGATAATGATGACATTAAACTTTTATATGTTGTTGCTATGCAAAGTAATACTTAAACATGTTTTACTTTATGTCAAAAGAAACGTGTTCTAATTAGACTTTCAAAACATTGCATTTAGAATATTACCAACCCCCCAAAAAAATCCTTTTCTTTTGTTTAATTTGATTTTCTACTCTTTTTTTTTTGCTCAACCCTGTTTTTAAGTTGCTAAAACATCAACGATGCCAATTAAGTTAATACTAAGTTGATATAATGTGATTATTTAATCTAAATAGCTAATGATTAACATGAATTTTGCTTCTTTTGCCTAGAATGTTTTTTTAATTTTTTTTTTTAAAACTACAACAATATTCTAGTAAAAATAATTAGTGGTGTTAATTATTTAGCTTAATTAACAAAATAAAAGATGGAATACCAAATAAAATCAAAATAGAAGAGGAGCGGAGAGAGAGACAGATGTTGTTTATCTCCAACGTTAATTTAAAACACAAGAAAAGGGGGGAACAAGAAACTTTGGTTGCACCAATTTGCAAGAGAGACAAAGGCAAAGAAAGCAAGAAACTAAAATAAGAAAGGGAGATATGCAATAAACAAACAAACAAACAAACAAGGAGGAGAAAAGCAAAAGGCGATGTTCCCCACCACCCCTACCGTTATGTTGCTTCTAATGCTCATCACGGGAAGCTCTTTCTTTTCTTTTACTGCTCCACACACCTTTTGGTCTCTATTAACCTTCCATTTATTTTAAAAAGGGTTAACTTCACCCAACCTCTTCTGTTTTGCCCTACATTTTAAATCATCCCTCAACTTTAAATATTTTATTAAGCCCCTCAGTTTAGTTGTCAATTTCAAGGTTGCTGGAACCATATTAAATTGGTCGATTGGACTGAAAATTAACTAATATATTGGTTTAGAGAACAAAGTTGATCTGGTTAACCCACGAATCAGTACAGATAAATTGCATTGTTTTTTTTTCATTTTTTAATAATTTATTTCATCAAATTGGACCAAGATACCAAGTTGGTCAAATGGAAAACTGGTGGCCTAACCGGTCCAACTACAAAAACATTGGTCAATTTAGGCAATAAATGCAAGTTCCAATCTTGTATGGAGTATATTTAAAATGAAAGGATCAAATTGTAAACACATGTTTACCATTGCACGAACGACTTAGCTTGAATGTGCTAAAAAATAAATTGTGTCAATAAAATTAAAGAGTGTTGTTTATTTCAACATGTCAAATCTAATCTATCTATGCAATAGGCACACATGTGTTTACAATTAATCCACGTGTTTTGATTTATGGAATATAAGATTTCCTCTAGTATTAAGATTATTGGTGCATTACCAAATATGTTATGTTACATTATTTAATTAAAATGTAAGATTTTATTATTTAATTAATAAAATCTAAAATTACCTAAAATTGCAATTTACCTTTCTTTTGATTTTTACAACACAAACGTTGTATATGATTGTTTTCTTTAGTATTTAATTTCATGTCTCCTAAGCTAAAATTGAGGAGGACCGATATACAATTAGGGCTTCTCTTTTAATGGGTAGAAATAATAAAAGAAACATATATTTTCAATTATTAAAACATGCAATTTATTATGGTTCAAGAAAAACTTGACCAAAATTATATAAAAAAATGGATGGTAAACTTGTGATGAAAGAAATATTCTAGGTATATTTTAAGAAATAAAATGTAATAGAATAGATAAATGTTAATTTTCTTAACATATAATAGAGATATGTATATAATTGAAAGTTAGTTTGAAAAATATACAAAACACGAGAATTATTGATTTATTAATTATTATTATTATTTCATTGTAGTTTAACTTAAGTAATATGAATCAAAGGTATTGAAAACGAAATAGAATTGTTAAAAATATCATATTATCTAAGGTAAGATTACTTAAGCTAAGACTTGTTTAGAATAATGATTAAAGTCCTTTTCAAACACGTAAATAATATAATTCAAATTATGTCATCCTTCCGCTCCCCATACAATATTGTAGTGATGAAAAAAAAAAGAGTACTTAAAAGAAAATATGATGTTGAGATTATATTATGATTAGTAATTTATCCAAACAAAGAAAATGATTTGGAAATGTAAAATTACCCCCAATACTCTCACATTCCTTGAACCAAGCATGGTACTAATAACTCGCAAGAACTACATTAAAACTTGTTGGTGCAATAAGTAATGTTGTATGAATAGAAAAGGAAGAATGGGCCACACGTATTTAGAGAAGACTTAAATATTCCTTGAATTCTTTTTGTCAAATTCGTTATCTCCCTTCCATGATAATCTCCATCATCCTGTCTAACTCCACGTTTTCCTTCTTTTTTTATGCTTACTGTTTTTGTCAGTCAAACATTGGATTTTGTTGCTTTATTTATTTCCGTATACAGAAATGTGTGGAGGGCGGAGTTGAGCATGATCCCTCTTTCGCCCTTTGCTTTATCAACTTTTTGTTCCCTACCTGTTGGCTTTGCCCATCATTTCCATCAATGCCTTTTGCTTTGTAATCTCTTGGTTTTTTCTTTTTTCACATGTCAATAAACCTAGGCGCCTTTGGTTAAGCACAAGTTAACTCACAACTCGGGCTATGCAGCACACACCTAAAACATGATGCTCCCTATTCCCCACACCTATGTCCAAAGCTGATCAACTCTTTTGTCTACGTCCTTTTTCTTTCGGTTGTTACTTTTAATTCTAGAATAGTATCTGTTAATGGCAAATGAGGTTTATTGATGGTGCACCTTTTTATACCTGGACAAGATTTAAGACCCAAATTTTGTGTTCATTAGTGGGATTGTATGAACAAACCGTACAGAGAATTCATTAAGACTAAAGCCAGCAAAATCATGTTTGGTCGTTGACAGACGAACATACTGAAAAATGATTACTGTGTGTTCCTGGACTCCTTTAAATGAAAATAAAGAGAGAAGAGAAGAATTGGCACAAGTTGCTGGAGAAAACGAAATAAATAGCAGAAGCCGAAGAATTAATGGAGCAGAGTAGCGGCATCAAATTGAATGCATAAATGAAATAACAAAGCATTTATGTCCCGTTTATAACTAAAAGGTGGGATGTCCATTACTGCCTGCTAATTAGAGTACTGCAAGTTGAAATGACGACGACTTTGTCTGGTTTGTTTTTATCTAGAAGGGGAAATACTTTAGTCCCACTTGGTTTGACCATTCAGTCAAAATTACTCGTAATCTGAAGTTGCAGCTGGAATTGGAGAGAGCTTATTCAGTTTAGGTATACGATATTAAAAGTGAGTCAAAGTCCTATTATTGTATTCAACTTCGAATGAACTCCCAAACTCAATTCCTAATGTGTAGAGGGTTTGGCCCATTTTGGTTAAGTGGCACAAATCCAACAATAATCTCTCTTCATAAACCAATTTATTTCTTTATACCCACTTTATTAAATGGATAAACTATATTCGAAAATGTCTTAATTCAAACAGGTAATCTCGAGATTGTTATTGCCATTTAGGAGGATGCCTTTAGAATCTCAAACTCAACTCTACTCAGAAGAATTTATCAGATCCTGACAAAAGTAAAACAATGATGGATTCAACATATCCCTCGAGAAGAAAACGCAGTCGCAGATAATTTAGTTAAGATAATTTACGATAAAAGACCTAGTTTAAAATTGTTTGAGGATCCTCCTCTAAGTTTGTATCTTTTAATTTTCACCCAAAAAAATCATTATGATTCGAAATTTTAGCTTTCATCGCTTTTTTTTTTTTTTACAAAAAATTCCTATTTCTTGTCTTGGCTGGATTTATTAGTTGATGAGATAAGCCCGAGTATGCAAAGCGGAAAAGGGAGACCAGAGATGATCTGTATTTAAGAATTTAGCTTCACCAAGCAGATATGGCAGCCTGTATTGGATAAATATCGGAATGGGAAAGAATTTGTGGAACTTAAAAAAGATGGAAACAAACCAATAAAATATAAGTGTTATGGGGGTTGCTTATTGGGTCAAAAGGCCACAAATAAACTCACCTGTCCAATAAGTATGATCCAAGAGAAAAAAAAAGAAAGAAACAATAAATCACAAGGCAACACGTAGACCTCAAATAATAAAAATTGATTTCTTTTCTTCGTCCTTTTCCTTCACATAGATTCCTCACTTTCTCTTTTGTCATTTTCAGTGCTAAGGGCCCTTTTTAAGAGGTGACCACCACTAATTTGAAGGGATCATGCATCTCATTAAATGCCTTAGCCATTCACTCAATGTTTCCATAGGATTAGGACCATGTTTAATTAGTCCAAAAATCAAAATGTGGGATCAATTTCATTAAAACGGTAACAATAAGGTCGATTGGTGTAGAGTTAAGGTGAAACCCCCCGTCTCAGTCGAGTGTTTGAAGACAAAATGCATGTGCTTATGTTGCCTCTAATGTTAATGGGCCTGATTTAGTGGGATACATTATTGGTTATCCTAATTACACTTTTAGGCACCTATGGTGGAAGGCGACGTGCTTCCTCCAACTGAAGAAAAGATAAGAGAAAAAAAGGGCACATTATTGTCTAGATTGTACCAAGTTCGTGGGAGCCTCCCTCGAGATTTAGCCCATGTCTTATCCCATCACCCCACACCCACTCTCATTCTTGATCTTTCATCACCATTAATTGACATCCGTTAAATAGATAATGAAAATGTGATGCAACATCAATTAAAAGATTTAATTTATTATTCATTATATTAATTAGTTTAACTGTAAGAGGTTTGATCTATTTTAAGTAAAGTTTTGAGTTCAAGTTTTATTTATAAATAAAATAATGAAGAGAATTTTATTCTATTTTAAAAGTTTGATGGCACTCAATTTCAGATTTAATTAAAGATTTTACATAATTATGTGTAATATTTATTAATTATAAAAGTTATAGATAATGTCCATGAGGTGAGGACCTTTCTTTTGTACAAAGACAAATAGATTATGTCCATTTCTTGTTTGAAACAACTTGTTCATTAGAATCATCAATATCATGGTCCTCAGTGAATATCTTTAGCTGATATCACATCAGCTACTAAGATTTTTATTTATTTTAAATTATTGATTTATTAATTTTATGCTTGAAATAATGGTTGATAGTTATTTTGCCAGACTAAAATTACTTTAACATGAATCATAACGTTTGGATTATGAAAAAAGAAAGAAAGAATGTTAAACTATAAAAATATTGTGCTTCTACTATATCTAAATCATCGGCATTTCTCATTAATCTTAAATAAAACAACTTAATCAAACATTAAAGTATTTAATTAAAAGTTATTCATTCATAGTTGTAATTAAACGTAATATTTTGTTTTCTTAAACTTGTAAAATGGAGATTGATGGCGGAAGTGATAAAATTGGTGAACGCCCAACAAAGGTGGTGGCTAATCAGGCCACTAAAAAGGTTCGTTTAAAGGAAGTCGAGATGGAGTTTGATGCTGAATCTGATGGAGGCCCACAACATGGCAACCTGATATCATTCACGGATAAATTGTTAATGGGGGAATAGGGATACATTGGATCATGGTAATGTGTGGCATGAGGAGGAATTGAACTATTAGATTTTGAAGTGATGAAGGAAACTAAGGATGGCCCAATTTGTGGTTCTAAGACTTTTGAGCAAGAAGATTGGTTATAATGTTCTTTTGAATAGACTTTAAGCCCTATGGAAACCGACTCAATCCTTGCAGGTGTTGGACTTGGAAAATGATACTTCATGGAGAAACTTAAGGGAATGGTGGATTATATGAAAGCACTCTCTGAAGGGCTATGGGTGATCTATGGTCATTATTTAACTGTTCATCCATGGAGTATCTCTTTTTGTACAAGCTTGCCCTATTCGAAGAGTGTGGTAACTTGGAAACACTTGCCGAGATTACTAAGTGAGATGCACAAGCGAAATATTCAACAATTGGTGGTATTGTTGGTAAAGTAATCAAGATTGACTACAACATTAATCAAGGGACAAGAGGATGGCTTGCATGAATGGTTGTTTATGTGGACTTGAATGAACCATCAGTAGCAAAGATTTGGGTTGATGGAAGGCTCTAGAAGGATGAATACAAATCTCACCCAAATATCTACTTTAAGAGTGGTTGTTATGAGCATCTTAGGAAAAATTATGGCCTTATTAAAACTATGGAAAAGAAACAAGAGACATCAGTCGTAAGTGATGTGTTGGAGGAACCACATGAGGTAAATTGTAACACCCCTAATCTGTCTTCGTCGTCGGATTAGGGTTACGAAACATTACTGTACAAACAAAAACATTTAAACATTATATCATTTAATAATTTAATCACATTATAAATCATTCATACACATGCATACTGTTCCTAAATCGAGCCATCGAGGCCATAAAAATAGCTTAGAAATGATTTGGGACCAATTTGAAATAAATCAAAAAGTCTAGGAAAAAATGTAAAATTTACAAAATAGGGGTCACACAGCCGTGTGGCCAGGTTGTGTGACATAGCCCTAGGCCGTGTAACTTTCAAACAAGGGACACATGCCCGTGTCCCAGCCCGTGTCCTCACTCGTGTAATATATTGAGTAGGGTCACACAGCCATGTAACTCTCTGAGTTGCCCCACACGTCCGTGTGCTAGGCTGTGTGCTAGGTCATGTAACTCACTGACTTGAACCTTAAGAAATCTTTAGATGACACACGACCATGTCACCGGGCCATGTGCCTCACACGGTTGTGTCACACACCTATGTTCTAAGCCACGAGAACCCAAAACTTACCTATAAATAAGCCATTTCACAACCGTTTCATGCATAACTCACCATACCATTTATGGAAACTTTCAAGAGACTTAAACATCATTCAAAAGCACATAATCTTGCAAATTCAAACAAACTAAATCACCTAACCAATATGCCATTCAAAGGCACCACAATTAAATTTAAACACCATTTACCAAAAACATGTTAACATTACCTAATTCCATGCATAAAGAATAATTCAAGCATCATCAAGCTCACATGTTAGTAGATTTATTGACAATCATATAAAGTCATTTATAACATAATAGATTTCATAAGATACATTACATATGCATCAAGCCTTTCATAAAGTCATGAACCTTTCCGTTGAGTCACTTACCATTCCGTTTCTTTTCTTACCCGTTGAACCATTTAGAATTACATCGGATACTTGGGAAAGCTCACACAAAGTGTGCCTTTACAAATAATTGTAACCTTTCTTTTACATCATTGTTCACACGAGCTGTGAAATGGGCCTACTCACACGAGCTGTGGGTCGAAATGAAAGCTACACGATGCTACTTGCATGAGCTGTGGAGAATCCGCAACAAATGCAAGACCTTAGCCATCTATAGGACATTCAAGACCAGCACCCAAAATATGAAATCCCTAATGACATGTCATTTGTATCCTAAGAATTCTTAAGGTTTAATCGAAACTTGTTAATTCGTCAATTCGTCATAATATGGATACATTCTCATATATTTTGATTCATTTACATTAAAAACAACATTGTAAACATTTAATTTAAATAACATTATAACGATTACAGTTCATACGAACTTACCAGACCAAATTGCAGCAATGACTAAGTACATAGACTATTTGGTAATTTTATCTTCTCCTAGATTTTCCACTCGTTCTTGATATAAAATAATAATTCCATTCAATTCACTAATTCTAATAGAAAAATCAATTCATTTTATGCAATTAAGTCATTTTTGACATTTTTACAAAATTTCCCTCAACATTTTACTTTTATACAATTTAGTCCCTAAGCATAAAATGTAACGCCCTGAATAATTTAAGTATGCTTTTGGCGAAATTTGACGCAACTGTGTATCTGTTGCGGTGGTTAAGTGTTTTTGGTGTGTATGAGAGGTCTTGGGTTCAAGTCTCACTTTTGGCAATTTTGTCATTTTTTATCCAAGCCTTATCCCTGTTAGGTTGGGTTATCTTTTCTTGTTAGTAAACTTATATTAGAATGAGCTTGCTAGTTTAGGTGGTAAGGTGTTAGCTTGTTCTGAGGTCTCGTGTTCGATTCCCCATGAGCGCGTAGATGATATTTTTATTTTAGTAAAATTTTGGTGGAGTTAGGAGTCTAAGGTAGTTGGATGTGAGTAGTGTGTCGGATTTGGTGGGATAGGGGTGTTAGTGGTTAGTGGGGATGTTGGGATAATATTTGATAATATTTTTTTATTTTATTTTACCTTTTCTGTTTCACATTCTGATTTTACTTTTCCTTATTCTTCTTTCTCTTTTTCTTTCTGCAACATTTTCTTTTCGTGTTATTCTTTCGTTATTTTGCTTAACGAATTGGTCGTCTTAATCATGGGAGATCAACGTTCCATCTACTCTTTGTTCATCGTGGTAAGTTTGTAAGTTGTTTTCGGTTGGATTTCTTTGTTAGTCTAGCGCGTGGGTGTTCTTATTAGGGGGTTTAATTTTTTGTAAAGGTTGTGTTAGAGAAGGTAGTGTAGCAGCTGATTTCACTCCAACTGCCTGATTATGCGTGCGGTCGTATTAGTTAGCGGTAAGTGTGTGCGCATTGTTCGATTTAGTATTGATGCATTTGTAATTTGTTTGCTCAAAAGGTGTTCGGTATTCTGCTTTTATGTTTTGATGGTCTTGGGAGTGGTTTCACATCAAAATTGTACCAGGTGTGTACCCTTAACTCGAGAAAATGAGGTTCGGTAAAATCTAAAATTTTGGTATGTCGACGCCACATGAGCGTGTGGCCACATATGACTGACAAAGGTGTGGTCGTGCACATGACACGACCGTGTGGCGGTGTGAGTATGGCCGTGTGGGCCACACGGGCTACGCCAAATTGGGCGTGTGGGCCCACACGAGCAAGGCCAATCTGGGCATGTGGGCCCAGGAATTTAAAATTTTCCCTAAGGTCGCACGAGTCGTTCCGGTCGACTATAGACCTATCGTAGGGTCAATAAGGACTAATCAAACCCTAATTCATATGATCCGATATTCTGATAGTCTGATCTAAGTAGGACACGGATAGGTATGTCTAACTGCTTTGTTTAAGTTTATATGTTATCTGTATATGAGCATGTTAAGCATGTTAATTATGTTAATTCTATATTCTGTATCTGTGTTTGGGGTGGGATTTGAATATTTGGAGGAAGTGATCAGTACGATGACCTTTCGCCTATATTCTGGCAGTTTGACTGGATATTATTTTGTTATGTGTCACATTGACACTATATGGTGTGTTGGGATGGGTGGATGTATTTAACCCCACATGGTGTGATGAGATGGTCGGCGATGGTGTGTAGAGGATGGGGGTAGGATTCTGTATATCTGTTCAGTTTATCTGATTCTGATATCTGTATCTATTATGGAATTTGGACCGAATCTATATCTGACCATATATGAAATTCTGTGTATGTTGCATGACTATTTTTGTTGGGTTACACACTGAGTTTACGAAACTCACATCTATTTCTCTGTTCTGTTCAGGTAACCCACAGATTTAGGCGGGTCGGTACGACAGAGGCTCAGCGGTGACCACTCGACAAAGAACTATTTTTATTTTAGTAATAATGGTTTTATTTTAAAATATGGTTTTTTTAGAGGTTGTAATTTTTGGGACTTTCTAGACTATATGGTTTTAACTTTTGGATTTGGATTTTGTTTGGCTTTCTTTTCTGCAACGTTAGAAAAAATACTTTACGTAAACAAATGGTTTTTAACAAATGAGTTTTTAGAAACACGAGTTTGGTTTTGATTTTAAAAGAATTTCAAACTTTCGCTGCGAAATAAATGATTAACTTTAAAGAACATCATATAACGGTTTCAAAAATATATATGTAAAAATGGATATGTTTTGTAATACTTGGACATTTTATCAAATAACTAAACATGGTTTTATCGAAGTATCATCAATTTCAAACCCTTCTTCGTAACACTCCCGGTTCGGCCATAATATCTAAGCCGTATTTAGAGTGTTACATTTAGTGGTATCAGAGTCAGGTTTTAAAACTAAGGTTGTGAATTTTGGATTCTAAAATTTTGTTTTGAAAAAAGACTGGTTTTCAAATAATTTGGATTATTTTTAGTATGTGGTAAACCGATTCTCTAGCGCTGATCCTGTAAGTATCTCTGAATTTAGAAAACATTATAGTTAGTATTTTCTGAAACTGTACTAAGTTAGTTTGAGACTAAAACCTCTGAAATACTTCTAAACTTCTGATAATTCAAACATAAAATATCTGTTAATAAACACTGGAACTGATGCATAAAATTTTATAATGTAGATAAAACTGAAAATACGATGAACACTCATAAAACTCGCAGTCGTGGTATTCGTGGGCGTGGCAGACGCCGTAAGGGGGCTCGAGCTGAATCTTCCTCTCAGGGTAGTATACCAAATTTAGACACGAGTGAGACACTGGTTTCACCTGTTACTGAGACTAGGTCTCAAAGCCGATCGGGTAGGGACGACATGTTGAGGGTTTTGGAGAGGGTCGTTGGAACCCATTCTGGATCTGGGGGTCGTGGGTCAGTAACTGAACGACTTTGGTCCAATGGAGTTGAGTTGTTTAGGGGCGTCTCTGGAGTTGCCCCTAATATGGTCGAGTACTAGTTGGAGGCCACTGAGGGAATAATGAATGATATCGACTGCAATCCTGAGTAGAAATTGAAGGGTGTGGTTTCTTTACTTCGCAATGAGGCATATTAGTGGTGGTTGTTAGTTGAGGAGGGTACTCAATCGGATCGTCTGAACTGGGGTTACTTTAAGACTGCCTTCCAGGTAAAATATGTGGGTGCGAGTTATGTTGATACTCGTAGGCGTGAGTTCATGAATCTTACGCAAGGTCATAAGTCTGGGGCCGAGTTTCTAAGATTAAGTCGCTACGCTGAAGGCATGATGGCATCCGAATATGATAAATATGTCCATTTTGAGAACAGTTTGAGGGATAGTCTGAGGGTTTTGATTACTTCATAGAGGGAGCGTGAGTTTGCTGTTTTGGTAGATAAGGCAGAGATCGCCGAAGAGGTTAAACGTGTGGAGCGCCAGAACAAAGACCGAGAGAGAGGTAAGAGTAAGAAGGATTCGGAGCCCCTAGTTCTGTTCAGAGGCTTAAGAAACATGCTAGACATGATAGGTCTGTTAGAGTGGGAGTTCTTGTTGCTCCTGTTGGGATTCAGCCTTGGAGTGATTGTGGTAGGCACCATCCGGGTGAGTGTTGGAGGAGTTAAGGGCTTGTCTACAAAGTGGGTCATTGGAGCACCGTATTAAAGAGTGTCCACATCATTCTGTTCAGATGCAAGCTTCAAGATCGGGTTCTGTTCAGCCTCAGTGGGTAATGCAACGACCACTTAGGGGTCATGGACCGACTAGGGGTGGTAATGGTATAGGTCGAGGACAAAGAGCACCGGGCAGATGTGCTAATCAGACTGAGGCAAGGCAATCTGCATTGGTTTATGCTGCTCAACATCGAAAGGATAGAGACGCCCTTAATGTGATCATAGGTACGTTCTTTATTTTTGATGCTCCATATACTGCTTTGATAGACATAGATTCTACATACTCATATGTAGTTAGTACTGTTTCTGAAAACTTGGGGATCTCTGTTGAGTGTACTTCTGGTGAGATTACTTTACTGAGTCTGTTGGGGTAATCTCTTCGGGTTAGTAAACTATATAGGAATGTTATATTTGAGGTACAAGGGGTTGTGTTTCTAGTAAATTTGATGGAGCTACCGTTTGGGGAGTTTGACTTAATTCTGGGTATGGACTGGTTAGGTAAGCACCGAGTTGTTTGGACAATGTGACTTAGAGGGTCGTTCTAAGGACCGAGGATGATAAGGAGGTGGTTGTGACTGGTAAATGCTGAGATTACCTGTCTAATGTAATCTCTACTCTAGTGGCTGAGAAATTGGTTCGAAAAAGGTGTAAGGCATACTTGGCTTACGTCAGTGTTTCAGTTTCTGGTAACTCTTCTGTCGGGGATATTAGAACAGTGAGGGAAGTTTTAGATGTTTTTCTTGAGGAGTTACTGGGTTTACCTGCAAATCTGGAAGTTAAGTTTGGCATTAAGCTTATATCAGGTACATCTTTGGTGTCCATCACTCCATACTGTATGACACCGATAGAGCTTACAGAGTTTAAGGCTCAACTTCAAGAGCTTCCGGATCTTGGGTTCATTCGTCCTAGTGTGCCTCCATGGGGGTCACCAGTTCTGTTTGGGAAGAAAAATGATGGTACCATGAGGATGTGCATCGACTAGCGATAGTTGAATAAACTGATTGTGAAAAATAAGTACCCACATTCGAGGATCGATGATCTGTTTGATCAGTTTCGAAGGGCTTCAATATTCTTGAAAATAGATCTCTGTTTTAGGTATCATCAGCTTAGAGTTAAGGAAGCTGATATTCATAAGACGACTTTTAAGACTCGTTATGGGCACTATGAGTTTTTAGTTATGCCCTTTGGTTTGACAAATGATCCGATTGCATTCATGGATCTGATGAATTGAGTGTTTTAGCTGTATCCAGATCAGTTTGTCGTAGCCTTCATCAATGATATTCTGGTTTACTCTAAGACTGGGGATGATCATGATGAGCATCTTAGAGTAGTGCTTTAGGTACTTCGAGAGAAACAACTCTACGCTAAGTTGACCAAGTGTGAGTTCTGGTTACGAGAAGTAACTTTTCTAGGGCACGTGGTTTCTGTTGAGGGGATTTGAGTTGATCCTAGAAATATTGAGGCTGTGCTTGATTGGAAGCAGCCTAAGAACGTTTTTGAGATCCGCAATATTTTGGGTCTTGCGGGTTATTATCAGCGATTTGTTGAGGGGTTTTCACTGATTTCAGCTTCTTTGACTAAGCTTCTGTGCAAGAATGTTTATTTTGTCTAGACTGATGCATAACCAAACGAGCTTCGAGAAGCTTAAGTCTATCCTGACTCAAGCTCCTGTTCTGATACAGCCTAAATTTGGTAAGGAGTTTGTAGTGTATAGTGATATGTCGCATGTCGGTCTAGGGTGTGTTCTGATGTAAGATGGTAAGGTTGTGGCTTAGGCGTCCCGACAACTTAAGTCGCACGAGGGAAATTATCCGGCGCATGATCTCAAGTTAGCTATGGTGGTGTTTGCATTAAAGATCTGGAGACACTATCTGTATGGTGAGAGGTGTATTAACTACACCGGTTATAAGAACCTTAAATACCTCCTTACTCAAAAGGAGTTAAACCTTTAGACAGCGTCGATGGATTGAGCTGCTCAAAGATTATAACTGCACGATAAAGTATCATCTCGCTAAGGCCAATGTGGTGGCTAATGCTTTCAGTCGTAGAGTGGTGACTGATTTGAGGGCGATGTCCGCTCATCTCAGTTTATTTGATGATAGGGGTCTTTTAGCTGAGTTGCAAGTTAAGCCAACTTCGATTAGGCAAATTTGAGAAAAATAGTTAGGGGATAAGTCTCTGGGTTTGTGGTTTCGTCAGATTAAAAGTGGAAGTACTTCTGATTTTAGACTGAATAAGGATGGAATTCTGTGTTTCCAATGACAGGTTTGTGTACCGAATGATTCTGGTATGAGACAGTCGATTCTGAGGGAAGCGCATAATAGTCTTTATGCTATGCATCCCGATGGTAATAAAATGTATCGAGATCTTCGTGAGCTGTACTCGTTGTCAGGTTTAAAACTAGAGGTAACAAATTTTGTTGCTCGTTGTCTAACGTGCCAGCAAGTTAAGGCTGAGCACTAGTTGCCTTCGGGTTTGCTTCAACCTATTAAGACTCCCTTATGGAAATAGGAACTAGTAACAATGTACTTCTTTAATGGATTGCCCTTGACACCCAATAAGAAGGATTCTATTTAGGTCATCGTAGATCAATTAACCAAGTCCGCCCATTTTATTCCGGTTCGAACGGACTACTATCTACAAAAGTTACCGAAGCTCTATATTTATGAGATTGCGAGACTGCATGGGGTTTTGATTTTGATAGTCTCTGATAGGGATCCTCGCTTAACTTCTCGGTTTTAGAAGAAACTTCACGAAGCTCTAGATCCGAGATTGGACTTCAGTACTGCGTTCTATCCTCAAACTGATGGTCAATCTGAGAGGGTGATTCAGATATTGAAAGATATGCTTTAGAGTTGTATGATTGATTTTTGAGGTAATTGGGAGGATTTTCTGCCGTTAGCTGAGTACGCTTACAACAATAGTTTCCAGTCTAGCATCCAAATGACACATTACGAGGCTCTGTATGGTCGTAAGTGTCGTACTCTATTATGTTGGACTGAGTTGTGTGAGTGACAGATTTTGGGTCCTGAGTTGGTTTCCAAGACTGAAGATATGGTTAGACTAATTCGGGATCGTCTGAAGACGTCTTTTGATAGACAAAAGTCTTATGCAGATATAAAAATAAGAGATATCGAGTACTTTGTGAGGGACTTTGTATTTCTTAAGGTATCTTCATGGAAGAAAGTTTTGCGGTTTGGTCGTAAGAGCAAGTTGAGCCCTAGGTTTATTGGGCCGTATCAGATTCTGAAGCGTGCGGGATCGATTGCTTATCAGTTAGAGCTACCTCCAGAGTTAGATCGTATTCATGATGTGTTTAGATCTCGATGTTGAGGTATCGATTTGATCTATTTCACGTTGTCTCTGTTGAGGAGATCGAGGTTAGACCGGATTTGGCGTTTGAGGAGGAACCAGTTCAGATTTTGGATTGGGATATTATAGTTCTGTGGAGGAAGTCCATTTTGTTTGTAAAAGTTCTGTGGCGGAATCATGGCATTGAGGAAGCCATGTGGGAACCTAAAGACTCGATGCGTCAGCAGTAACCTCATCTGTTCGGATCAGGTAAATTTTAAGGCCAAAATTTCTTTTAAGGGGTAGAGTTGTAACGCCCTGAATATTTTAAGTCTGATTTTGGTGAATTTAACACAACTGTGTATCTGTTGCAGTAGTTTAGTGTTTTGGGTGTGTGTGTGAGGTCTTGGGTTCAAGTCCCACTTTTGGCAATGTTGTTATTTTTTATCCAACTCTTATCCCTATTGGGTTGGGTTATATTTTCTTGTTAGTAAACTTATATCAGAATGAGCCTACTGGTATAAGTGGTAAGGTGCTAGCTTGTTTTGAGGTCTCGTGTTCGATTCCCCGTGGGAGCGTAGATGATATTTTTATTTCAGTTGTCTAATAGTGTTTAGTGGAGTTAGGAGTTTGAGGTAGTTGGATGTGAGTAGTGTGTCGGATTTGGTGGGATAGGGGTGTTACTAGTTAGTGGGGTTGTTGAGATAATATGTGATATGATTTTTTATTTTTATTTCATTTTATTTTTTTCCCAAAATTCCCTTTCTGTTTCACATTCTACCGCTACTCTTCCTTCTTTTTCTTTCTCTTTTTCTTTCTATAACCTTTTCTTTTCATGTTATTCTCTCATTATTTTGCTTAACGAATTGGTCATTTTAATCGTTGGGGATCGACGTTCCATCTGCTCTTCGCTCGTCGTGGTAAGTTTGTAAGTTATTTTCGGTTGGATTTTTTTGTTAGTTTGGCGCGTGGGTGTTCTTATTATGGGGTTTAATTTTTTGTAAAGGTTGCGTTGGAGAAGGTGGTGTAGTACCGAATTTCGCTCCAACGGCCTAATTGTGCGTGCGGTAGTTAGCGGTAAGTGTGTGCGCCTTGTTCGATTTAGTATAGATGGATTTGTAATTTGTTTGCTAAAAAGGTGTTCGGTATTCTGGTTTTAGGTTCTGGTGGTCTTGGGAGTGGTTTCGCATCAACATCATACCAGATGTTACCGCTAACACGAGAAAACGACGTTCGACGAAAGCTAAAATTTGGGTTTGTCCGTGGGACTGACGAAAGTGTGGCCGTATGGGCCACACGGGATAGGCCAGATTGGGTGTGTTGGCCCACATGGGCATGCCACATGGGCATATGGGTTTTAGGCCAGGCCGTGTAGGCCACACGGGTAAGGCCAATCTAGGCGTGTGGTCCTACATTTGCATTTGGGCCCAAGATTCTGAAATCTTCCCTAAGGTCGCACGGGTCGTTTCAGTCGACTGTGGACCTACCGTAGGGTCGGTAAGGGCTAATCAAGCTCTGATTCATATGATCTGATATTTTGGTAGTCTATCTGAGTAGGACACTGATAGGTATGTCTAACTGTTCTGTTTGAGTATATACGTTATATGTATACGAGCATGTTAAGCATGTTAATTCTGTTAATTCTATATTCTATATCTGTGTTTGGGGTGGGATTTACATTTGTGGAGGAAGTAATCTGTACGATGACCTTTCGCCTATATTCTGACAGCTTGATTGCATATTATTCTGTTATGTGTCGCATCGACACTATATGGTCTGTTGGGATGGGTGGGTGTTTTTAACCTCACATGATGTGATGAGATGGTCGTCGATGGTGTGTAGAGGGTGGGGGTAGGATTCTGTATATCTGTTCAGTTTATTTGATTCTGATATCTATATCTGTTATGGACTTGGTCTGAATCTGTATCTGACCATATGTCCGTGTAACTGACGAAAGTGTGGCCGTATAGGCCACACGGGCTAGGCTAGATTAGGCGTGTTGGCCCACACGGGCATGCCACACGGGCATATGGGTTTTGGGCCAGGCCGTGTGGGCCACACGGGTAAGGCCAATCTAGGCGTCTGGTCTTACATTGGCATTTGGGCCTAAGATTCTGAAATTTTCCCTAGGGTTGCACGGGTCGTTTCGGTCGACTGTGGATCTACCGTAGGGTTGGTAAGGGCTAATCAAACTCTAATTCATATGATCTGATATTCTGGTAGTCTGATCTGAGTAGGACACTGATAGGTATGTCTGACTATTCTGTTTGAGTATATATGTTATATGTATATGAGCATGTTAAGCATGTTAATTCTGTTAATTCTATATTTTGTATCTGTGTTTGGGGTGGGATTTGCATATGTGGAGGAAGTGATCTGTACGATGACCTTTCGCCTATATTCTAGCAGCTTGACTGCATATTATTCTGTTATGTGTCGCATCGACACTGTATGGTCTGTTGGGATGGTCGTAGATGGTGTGTAGAGGGTGGGGGTAGGATTCTGTATATATGTTCAGTTTATTTGATTCTGATATCTATATTTGTTATGGACTTGGTCTGAATCTGTATCTGACTATATATGAAATTCTGTGTATGTTGTATGACTATTTCTGTTGGGTTACACACTGAGTTTACGAAACTCACATCTATTTGTCTGTTCTGTGCAGGTAACCCACAGACTTAGGCAAGTCAGTGCGATGGAGGCTCAGAGGTGAGCACTCAACAGGGAACTTTTTTTTATTTTAGTAATAATGGTTTTATTTTAAAATCTGGTTTTTCTTGAGAGTTTGTAATTTTTGGGACTTTCTGGACTATACGGCTTTAACTTTTGAAATTGGATATTTTTTTTGCTTTCTTTTCCTGAACATTAGGAAAAACACTTTACGCAAACAAATGGTTTTTAACAAATGGGTTTTTGGAAACACCAACTTGATTTTGGTTTTAAAAGAATTTCAAACTTCCGCTGCGAAATAAATGGTTAACTTTAAATAACATCATATAACGGTTTCATAAATGTATATGTATAAATGAATATGTTTTGTAATACTTGTACGTTTTATTAAATAACTAAACATGGTTTTGTTGGAGTATCGTCGGTTTCAAAACCCTCCTACATAACTATCCCGGATTCGGCCATAATTCTAGGTCGTGTTTGGGGTGTTACTCAAAACATGCAAATTAACCATTTTTATTCAATTTCAAGTTTAGCGGAATTGTTTGGAACCCTATGTTCATATTTGGCACGAATGTGGAACAAGTAGAAAACATAAAGAAATTATTATCAAGCAACTTTGCTATGAAGGATATGAGTGTAGCAGATGTTATTCTTGGGATTAAAATAACCTGAGAGGAAAGCACTATAGCTTTATCGCAATCACATTACATTAAAAAAATGCTTAAAAAGTTTGATCTTTTCAATTTTATACCAACACCTATACCTATGGATTCTCAAATAAAATTAATATCTAATGTTGGTAGGAAAATTGATCAATTGAAATATGCAAGTCTAACTGGTAGTCTTATGTACATAATGACTTGTACAATACCAGATATTGCATATGATGTTGGGAAAATGAGTAGGTGTACAAGTTATCCAAGCAGTTTGCATTAGAAAGCTTTGAATGAATACTTAGGTACTTAAAGAAAACTATTAATTATGGGTTGAATAATGGGTAAGCGTTCGATTGAATCGAGTGAAAATATTTCGAGCTAATTGAGTTGAGTTATATTTTATCATCCTAACTTGATTTGAATTTTTTTCAAATTGAGTCGAGTGAAATGAAATTCATGTTCAATCGAATCAGGTGAAATTGTTCGAGTTAAATTAAAAAAAATAAATATGTTAAATTAAAATCTTGTTACAGTTTAACTAATTCCATTTTAGAGCATATAAATGTGAAACTATATATATTTGAAAAAGAAATTCAAAGAGAAATAAGAAAAAAAGATACTTTAGTATGATAAACTTAAATCATTAGTTAACTAGTTTAGGTCCCAAAATTATTCTTTATATATTTTTTATTTTTAAAATATATAATTTTAGAATTTTATAAATATTTTAAATTTTAAAATTATTTTAATTTTGAAATTTATTTTGAATTATTTTAAATTTTTATTTAGAGTGACCAATTTGCTCATTTTTAAAATTGACAGGAACCAAAGGGGTATTTACACCAATCTGCTATTCGAATTATTCAAGTTATTCAAATTGTAAATTTCAACTCAACTCGAACTCAAAACTCAAATTACTTATTCAAGTTTACTCGAAAACTTGAATAACTCAAAATTCGATTTTTTTTTCTAATTTTTTTAATCGAATTGAGTTTTGCTCACCCCAAATGCTAAGGGACCCTTGTAAGAGGTGACCACCACTAATTTGAAAGGATTATGTATCTCATTAAATGACTTAGCCATTCACTCAATGTTTTCATAGGATTAGGACCATGTTTAATAAGTCCAAAAATTAAAATGTACCTACTCAATTTTAATATATGTTAGAGTGTTATAATTAGACTTGCCAATTACTAGAAAAATTTAGATGGAATCTACCTATATGAGTGTAAAGTTTGAAATGTGACCACTTCTAGGAGCTCAAAACCTTGGATTAACAACACTAATGAAAAGAAGACACAAACACATGGTCATAATAATGTCCCTAGATACTATGCATTGACCAAATTTGAAATCATTATGTAAGATGTGTTCGTTAATCGAATGAAATAATTGGCTCAAAGCTTAGTCAACCATGCAATTTTGATTAACTTTAACATGTTTTCACTAAGTGAATGTTCAATTGTAAGAAACCTCCATTTATGAAAATTGATTTCTAAAATTATCAAAATCTAAAATATTTTGAAAATGGGGGGAGATAGTTGGAACATTTTCGAATATTTATAGTGTTCCAATAAGTATAAATGAAATGTTGTAATTAATCAAAATTATATCTTTTGGTTATTGATCAAGAGTTATGACTATTCATAATAATAAGTTAAGTCTTGTAAATACGAAGAGTTATATCACTTGATTTTTAACAAAAATTATAACTATTCAAGCAATATTTCTTGAATAGTTATGTTTATTTAAGAGATGTTACCGGAACAATTGTATCTTTTACTTTAATATTTATATATTTTTAAGATATATTAGTTAAATAATATTCTCTATTTTAAAGAAGTGATTTTTGGAAAGGACACATATTAACAGTTATGTCTCTATGAAGAGACCTGATAATTCCTATAAATAGGAGTGAGATTTCATTTGGAAAATATACCAAAAAACTCTCAAAAGTTCCTTCTATTCTTCATCCATCTTCTACTATTCTTAGATTATTCTATAAAGAATTATTGCATAAATTCGCAATAGAAATTGATTTTCGTACTATACATTACTTAGTGCTTAGTGGACTATTTTCATCAGTGCAAAATGCAAATAATCACTGGGCATCATTATATCACTGTGGTTCATTTACTTGCAACTTATTTGCAAACCGAGTATAGGTGGAGGCGAATAGAACCTTAAAAATAGTGGCTTTGAAACACCCTTTTACCCGACCTGATCGTCGGATTCAAGCAACACGATGTCGCATTCATTGTCAGAGCAACTACAATCAATAATACAGTAAATGTAACACCCCCAAACTTGACCTAGATGTTATGGCCAGATCTAGAGATGTTACTACAGGTTCATTCGAAAACCTAGAATTTGTTGGTTTTGAAAAGGCGTCGTTAGCTTTTGTTATGTGAAGATTCGATTTATTCGAGAACATATCTTTCTTAACCGATTTGTGAAACTGTTTTCTGTTTACATTTTGTAAAATGTATGAGTTTGTAGCAAAAATTTTTAGCGCATTAAATTTTGGAAAAACACCCATTGTTGTTTGAAAATCCATTGTTTTATAGGGAAATCGAGTGTCGTCAATAAAAACGATTAATCAATTTTGAGCCGAAAAAAACGATATTAAAGTCCAAAAGCAAAAAAGTCTCAAGTGTCCAAACAGTCCAAAATTTAAATAAATCAAATGTACTGAAATATTATAACCGAGCTCTCGTCGCACCGATCTGCCTAAGTCTGAGGGTTACATGAAAGTGACAGACAAATAGAGAGTAAGTTTTCGAAACTCAATGTGTAGCTTATTAAGTCAGTATCACAGATTAAATTTCAGACATAACTCATAACAGAGCAAATATAGAACATATATCACATGCAGAAAAAAATAGATTCAAAATTACAATCCTACCCCATCTGCTACATACCATCTCCGACCATCCCTACACACCATATAGGGTATTAAATACACATCCAACCCTACACACTGCTTAGTGTCGGTATGATACTTTTTAGAATATTTGCAGCTTAGCTGCCAGATCATTAGGCGATTTATCACTATTTACAAAAATATGTGTGGTTGAGCCACCAAATACGACAGATTATTATAATGCCCACACTTCCTCCAAATACACAAATCACATCCCGGATGCACATACAGAAATTTCAAATGCTAGATATGTATATGTCATATATGCTCAATATCAAACTCAAGTCATGCTTACTGGATATCAGGACATACATAACATTTTTCAGTTCATACATAACATATTACAAATTTTAATTATATATTATATAATTTCAAACAAGCATATTTATATCTAATTTTAAGCTAACATATGGTCAGAATTCATGTTTTATAGCTTAATTCATAACATACCGACCCTATGGAAGGCCTACGATTGATCCAAACGATGTTTACAATCATAGAGAAAAATTCAAAAATTTGGACCCATACATTCGTGTGGCACACACGACCCAATTGGCCTAGATCGTGTGTCTCACATGGTTCAGCACATGGCCTGTCACACAGTAGTGTGTCACGTACGACCTACCACATAGCCTAGCACACGATTGTGTGGCGTCGACAATCCCCTTTTCTGGCTTTCGTCGTTCGTTGTTTTCTCAAGCTTCGTTACACAACTGATCCGATTTCAATGTAAGTGGAACCACAAGACTTCCAGAACCTAAAAATGTCATTTAACACGCTCAATCAATAATGACTTCACATAAACTAAATCAAATGATCGAAGAAGACACCTACAACTGGCTTCCAAGAATTATTAGAAACTTAAGCTACGAAACGACGACCACCTGATGCTTAAGTGGTTGGAACAGAACCAACGGCCTCACGATCCTCTACTGTCAATGTGCAAAAGAAAACAATTATAATTGTTACTAACACCTGATTCCCCATCAAGATTCAATAATACTCCCGAACCCGAACTACTAAAACAAAATCACGATGTTACCTGACAGAACAACTACGACAAACCACAACGCCGAAATCAATCAAACAGAAAGAGAATGGGAAGCAAAGTTGTGAATAGAGAATCAATTTAAGATCATAATGGCAACCAAAAATAAAATAGAAAAAATCATAAAAAGATCAAGAATCAAAAGAAGAATAGAAAGGAACAAAATAGAACCGGTTGTAAAGCAGGGTAGATGGCGGCGTGAAAATGGGAAATGGGGGAACAAACGTGGGAAAAGAAAGAAAATAAGGGCAAATTTATTTGAAAAATTAAAAATGAAATGAAAATAATAAAATCCGAGGAAGCCAAAAACATGACAAGAGGCTAGAAATAAATAAAAATAAATTAATAAATTTAAATTTTAAAAAGAATTCAAATATTATCCCACTTTTAACTAACCATATATTTTGAAGTTTAATAAAATCCAATTCATCCACAAAGACGACAATGAAACTGACATAAAAAATAATTTCACTTTGCTCTTGTAAGGATTCAAACACAAGACCAAAGGGTAAACTAAAATCTTACAGCCAAACTGACAAGCTTATTTTAACATAGATTGAACAAAAATAATATTTAAGTCACAATGACCAAGACATGATTAGGGACCAAAAATAACAAAATTTCTAAGAGCGAGATTCAAACCCAAGATCTCAAACACAAACCCAAAGCACTTAATCACTACAGTAAATACTTAGTTATGATGAAATTTATCAATTCAAATATTAGATTTTTGGGGCATTACAATAAAATAATCATTCAAACATACAAACATGTCATAAACACATTACAATATGATGCATTCAAACAACTAGCCTTAATTGAGCTTACTAATGCTCATTTGTTTACTTAAGCATAAAATAAGACCAAATTGCAATGTTTTCAAAGTTTTCATATCAAATATCGATACCCCATTTAGGTACCTATACTAATCCAAGCTTCGATGTTTCAGAAAAATTGATTTAAAACCAAAGGTATTGATACTACACTTGAAGTATCGATATTTCTTTCAAGGTATCGGTACCATTTTAAGATTTTATGTTTGAAAATTAGAAGAAAATCACTAATTATCTATACCCTTACTTAATGTACCAATACCTTTGAGCTAAAATGGTCAAAAAACACATTTGGTGCCTTTTTCACGCCAAACCAACTCTATTACTCAAATGGTGCTTAAAAGCACACTTAAACTTGCACAAAGCCAACGAAGACACATACCAAAACATCCATTTTACCATTTCGAAAATCAACCAAACCATTATACGTTGATTAGGTACTTAAACATAGGATTTTAACCTATGAATTCACAAACCATTCAAACATATATAACCATTCAATTCTATTATTAAACCAAATCATTTTACTTCCAAATTTTTAATTCAAATTCTTCATCTAAGCTTAACATAATACTAAGCATACTCACCGACCCATAGTTGAAGTAACCCGTACTTAATCTATCTTATGACTTGCCAATTATATCTGACTCTATTCGAACAATTAATAGGGGAATAACCATTCAATTTTCAATTATAGTCAATTCACCATTTATCATATTCAATTCATCAATAAAATAACCATTTCATTCATATAATAGAATGAATCATCTTAATTTCGTGTCAATTTCACTAAGTTACACTATTTTCAATTTTATTCAATTTAATCCTTTATCTCAAAAACTAATCAAATCCATACCAATATGATTCAATCAATCAGAATCAGCCATCAATTCATCTAATATCTCAAATTATAATTTTCATATTCAATTTATTAGTTCTTTACAATTTAGTCCACATCTCACCTTTTGTACCAAATTGTAAATATTTCCAACTACTACTAAACATACACAAATTCATAAATCAACTATACAAAAATTTAAATAAAATCATACCATATGAACTTACCTGGTCAAATCAATAAAATTTGAACTTTAAGGACTATTCAATAAATTTGTCTATTCCCAATTATTTCGATTTGATCGATTTTCGATATATATTAATAATTCAATTCAATTTATCATTTCCAAACATATTATATTATCCTATTTTAAGCATATATCAACTCATTTTCATTATTTGAATGCTCCTAAATTTTGCATTTTATTCAATTTAGTCTCTAAATTTTAATTTCAATATCTTTCAAATTTGAGCTTGATTTCGAAATCAATCTCATTTACATCCTTCTAAGACCCTATACTTTTCATAATTACAAAATTTCATACCAATTTTGAATTATTTACATTTTAGACCCTATGTTCAAAACTAACAATTTTCACTTTACAAATTAGTCCTTTTTCATATCTAAGCTTAAAATCTAATAATTTGACACCAAAAACTTCAAGAAATCAACAATGGAAACTTTTAGAAACTTTACCAATTTTGGAAATTGGCACACGAACTAGCTAAATCAAGCTCCCAAGACCTTAAAAACATAAAAATTACAAGAAAATGACTTATTTGCACATACCAATTTTACGTCGAAAGATTGAAGCTTTTGAAACCCTATTTTTCTTTTTGGATTCGAGGAAGAAGAGGATGAATAGAAAATTATTTATTTTCATTTTATTTTATTATTTACCTAGATTAGTAATTAACAAACCATGATTAACTTACCTAATATTTAATTAATTAAACTATAAACATATTTAACCAAGTTGGTGGATTCCATCTAACATACACCACCGTTTTTCTATTTGGGAATGACTCAATTTCTCATTTGGTACTCTAATTAATTAAAAATTCATAATGATTAAGTTTTACCATTTTAATAATTTAGTCATTGTACCTTAATTAACTATCCGATTGACAAAATTAAGGGGCAAACTTTGATTATTCTTTATACTAACCTCGTAAATATTATTATCTCAAACATTGGAAATGGGGACCGAAATTACATTTTTCAACACTACTGACTTTCGGTTTGTTATGAGCTTGATACACATATTATAGCCTTGTCTATATTTTCATTTTTCTGTTCGAGTTTCTTTTGTGTGTTCAAGATTTTCCTCACCGAAGTTTCGCACTAACATGTTAGAAACAATGATGAGTGGTAGTATTGCGAATAATGTCATTCACAAACTCAATTATGATTTCTCTCATAGAGTAGAGGCTATTGGTTATTCGGGTGGAATTTGGATTCTTTAGGGTGCCTCAATCTCTATTAAAGTGATTTTTAACACAATAAATTTGTTCAATTACGTAATATTATCGAAAGTGGGAGAAGGTTTTTTTTTTACTATTGTTTATGGCAGATCCTCAGTGTAAGAAAAGAAGACAACTCCAAGATTTATTGGATTGTGTCGTTACTTCCTTATCGGTACCTTGGTTGTTTATGAGTTACTTTTACGTCATTCTGTAACCTAACGAGAAGCAAGGGGATTCGACAAAAACTATGTCTAGTTGTAAACTCTTTTAGAGGTTTACTTTGGGTCATGTTATTAAAGACATTGGCTTTGTTGGACCTTGATGTTGGAAATTGTAGATTGCAAATTAATTATTCATAAGCTCTATTCAAATTAAAAAGTGATGATTTATCATCTAATGGATACATATCCATGGGACATGTTTCTTTTAAGAAGAATGTCCAACATGAAGGGTTGTGACTCTTCAAAATTGTATCCATTGAGTGCATATAAATAGAAGGACTATGGTTCTAACAATGTACATTACAATCAATCCAATTTTTGAAATTAGAGTAAGAGTTAGACAATTCTTCGATTTTTCTAATCAAAGGAAATTCAAAAGCTTCGTTGTATCCCGGGAAGACCTTTGTCTTTAACCCTTTATTAACTTTGTGTGAGGACAAATAGTTTTCTTTGGAAAGCGTCACCCACGCCTCGAAGTCTACTGTTTAATTCCATATAATCTTTGGATCTATCGTCTCCACTCAATATCTCCAACAATCAAAGAGAACTATTTTGGAGATGGCGACGGAGGCTACCACGTATTCAAAGTGATGAACCAATAGTTTGTGAAACTTGACCAAATTGATGGCTCAAACTTCAATCGCTGGAAAGACAAGATGTTGTTCCTTATTATCGTCTTAAACGTGGCATACATTCTAAATCTAAACCTACAACCCGTGGAGGATCCCGCCCCCAATGCAAACTCCGAGTCATTCAAACACATGTAAACATACCACTTCAAACATCCTATTTCATCTAACCAATATGTCATTCAAAGGCACCACATATATATATCAAAACATGATTAATCAACAAATCAATATTACCATACTTCAAGCACAAAACCTAGTTCATTTATCTACCAAATGATATCACCAATGACCATTTACATGCCATCACAACATACCAAAAAGAGTCTTATGAACAAGCACTTAAGAATGGCCAAAATGACCTAACTTGTCAAGGTTCCAAAGCTCATCAAACCAAGTATAAACTTGAAAAGCATATGCATACCAAATCAACCATTACACATTCAAGAACTACCATAATAAAAGGGTCCTATATATGCCATATATAACCTTGACTAAATTACTCAAAAACTACCAAAATGGTTGCTAGATAGTGTGATAGGTCTTCAACGAGCTTACAACCGATCGAGCTTCTGATTATCTATAAAACAAAAGAAAATAACTACGTAAGCAACTAGTTCTTAGTAAGCTCGTATAAACTCAAACATAACTTACCATTTTTTAAACACAAACTGTAGAATAAGCATAATGTCATTACCAAAACCATAAGCTTAGTAAAAATCTATAGTAGCACCATCGAACTCACAAGTTAGTAGGCTCATCCATGATACAAATGAATTCAATCATATAGCAAGTAAATTTCATATACTCATCCATGCCATTTCCTTTACTTACTTGTTGAACCATCTAGAATTGTATCGGATACTTGAGAATGCTCACACATAGTGTGTTTTTCCATATAACCGTAACCTTTCCTTTTTAATAGTGCTCACACGAGCTGTGAAATAGGCCTACTCACACGAGCCGTGGTTCGAAATATTAGCTATACGATGCTGCTCACATGAGTTGTGGAGAATCCGTAACAAATGTAGGACCTCAGCCATCAGTAGGACATTCAAGACCAGCACTCGAAACATGAAATCCCTAATGACATGTCATTCGTATCCTAAGAATTCTTAAGGTTCAAACGAGATTCATTGTCCATGAATTTTTCAAAACATCGATACATATGCATTTTCAACTCCACTTATATTAACACGATATAGTAAATAGTCAATTTAGCCATCATTAATACGATCATAATCCATACGAACTTACCTCGATAACTATGGTCGTAGAAGTAGAATTTGAAACTAATTTGAAGCTTTCGCCTTCCCTCGATTTAAGTCCGATTATGGTTTATTTTGATCTAAATAGATAATTCCATTCAATTAAGTACTTCAAGTATTCAATTCAATCCGTAATTCATATTTATATAAAATTACAAATTACCCCTAATATTTTAACTTTTCACAATTTAGTCATTAAGCTCATAACTTGAAATTTAACCTAAATCCAATTTATCCAATGCTAAAAGGGACCTTGTTACAAGCCATAATTACGAACATTTCACAATAAAACCCATAAATGTACACTTCCAACAATTTAATCCCTATTTCAAAATTCATCAAAAACCACTTAACAAAACAAATTTATTTAACAAACAAGATTAATAATCTATCAAATAACTTTAAAAACTATTCAAAAACAACCATGGAAAGTCCCTTAACCTTTAAAAATTTTGCAAATTAACCCCCAAGCTAGCTAGACTAAGCTAAAATGAACTTAAAAGCATAAAAATCATTAAGAAATGGACAAATTTACATACTATGCATGAAGGAATTCAAAACCAAACTCTTCTCCCCTGCAATGGAAAATTTTGGTTCAAAAATAAGAAAAGAAAGAAGATAATAGCTTGTTTTATCTTTTATTTACTTAAATCTTTTAACCTAATTATCAAATTACCATATTAACATTTTAAAACTATTAAAATTTCATTAAAACCTATTTGTAATCACTGAATTTTACCCGGTTAGAATTTTGGGCCGGGGTGGTCTCGTATGGGCCCAATGATCGGGCCCATTAGGATTTAATTTTGGAATTGTCTTAGTCCATTTTTAATTTTTGTTTTAAATATTAATAAAATAGTAGTAATAAAAAAATCTCGAAAAAAAATATAAAATGCAAAAAATAAAAATTACATTTTGACCCTTATACTTTTTGAAATTTGCATTTTGACCCTAAACTTTTCTAAAATTACATTTCAACCCCTAAACTTTCTCAAAATTTCACTTTGACCCCTAAACTTTTTAAAAATTACATCTTGGCCCTATATTTTCCTAAAATTACATTTTTACCCCAAATATTTTGTGCCTTCTACGTTTTGGTCCTTCTAGACTTGTCCAATCACCCAATCGGCATCCGAGCATGCTCCTGCCACCACCAGCTACTCCGGCAGCTCCCTAGGCCATGATTTCCTTCCCCTGTCACCAGAAAACAAAGAGGAAGAAGACAAATTTGAGAGATTAAAAAGAAAAATTGAGGGGAAAGAGGGGGGATGGTTTTTCAGCAACCAAAAAAAACTAGTAGAGAAAATTCAAACAGCAAAAATCTCTCAAATCAACCGATCCCACACTCATCGCCACCGCCACCGCACCCGCAGCCCTGTCGTAACACCACCACGATCGAAACCAACAATCATTCGCCATAATCCACAAGAAACCAAAAAACCAAAAAAAAAACAGTAAAAAAGAGCAGCAGCAAAATCAAAGTTAGCAAGGAATTTCGGCCCTCTTCGACGGTCACCTAGGGCGGAGGAAGATCGAACAACAAACGGTGGACTGGAGGGAGCGGTGACGCCTTTAGTTTTCGAGTTTTCAAAGGGAAAAAGAATAGAAAAAGAAAAAGAAAAAAAAAGAAAAAGAGGAAGAAGAGAAGGGAAAGAAAAAAGAGAGAAGAGGAAGAAGGGGGAGTACCGGCACCGTCGTACCACGGTCGGAAGAAGCGGCGGCGGCGCAATAGCGTGAATTTGGACTAGGGGGCGAACGAAGAAGGAAAAAGAAAGAAGAAAAAGAAGGAAGGAAAAAAGAGAGAAAAAAAGGGAAAGAAAAAAAAAGAAAAAATAATTTTTTTCGGGCCGGCCCGACCCGAATCCAACCCGCACCCGACCCAGAAACCAAAAAAAAGGGAAACAGGCCTTTTAAAAAAAAGGCAAAGTAGCCCAGAAAAATAAAGAAAAAAAAGGGAAAAACAGCAGGCCATATTCGGTGGACCAGCAGCAGCCCACTAGCAGCAGCCCACCCGTGCAGCTCCAGTCCAGCAGCAGGCCCAGTGCAGCAGTCCAGCAGATTCGGCCCATTCCAACAGCCAGCAAGCCCAGTCCCTTGGCAGCCCAATAACATCAGCCCAACAGCAGAAAAAAGGTCCAAACAACCCATAACTTTGGGTTTTGGTAAATTTTTGTTCTTTTAATTTTGCTTAAATATTTAAATATTGTATCGTTTTTAATATTATTGCATATTTTTAAGTATTTTTATTTTTCTATGTTTCTTAATTTTATTTTATTTTAACTTTTAGATTCGAATAATTTTGATGCATAAGGAAACGAACCGATTTAATATTATGTCATCGAATTCATCGCTATGTTGGGTGAATATTGATGGCTCGTGTTAAATATGAGACGCCCTTTTAAAAAAAACCAAAAACATTCGAAAATTCTCGTGTTTTTAAAAAAACGAACGAAATAAATAAAAACAAAAAATTCTCGTGTTTTAATAGGATCACGATTAAGTATTAAATTCCATCAGTTTGACACTAATTCTTCGATTTCATTGCCATGTCGGGGTGAATATCGTCGATTCGTGTTAAATACGATATTTTTTAGAAAAATTTCTCGTGTTTTAAAAAATTTTGAGTTAAAAATTTCAAATTTTCGTGTTTTCTAAAAATTTATGTGTTTCAAAAATTTTCGTGTTTTCTAAAATTTTCATATTTTCAAAAATTTTCGTGTTTTCAAAAATTTTCGTGTTTCCAAAATTTTCGTGTTTTTAAAAAAAAATTTGCGTTTTGAAAAAAATTCTCGTGTTTCAAAAATTGTCGCTTTTCAAAATTTTTGTGTTTTAAAAATTCTCGTGTTTGCAAAAATTTTCGTGTTTTTAAAAAACTTTTGCTTTTTTTAAAAAAAATTTCGTGTTTCAAAATTCTCGTGTTTAAAAAAATTCTCGTGTTTTAATCGGATCACGATTAAATATTAAATTGAACTCGTATTTTTGAAAATTAAGACAACGCTCATTTAACCAGATACCAATTTTGGGCGTCGCGAGGGTGTTAATACCTTCTCGCGCGTAACCGACTCCCGAACTCTAATTTTCTCTGGATTTTAACGTAGACCTAAAATCACCTCTTTTTTAGAAAAGTTTAAAAATGGATTTTTCTTCTAAAAGAGAATTTTGAAGGTGCCCGATCACACCTAGAAAAAATATCGGTGGCGACTCCCCTTTTTTTAAGTAAAATCGAAACTCCGTTTTGAAATTTTCAACAATCAATTCGATTAGCGCCCATCGCCAATTTTTTTAGGTCGCTACAGCTGGCGACTCCACTGGGGACGTTTTGAGAGTCGAGTCTGGTGTTAAATGCGTATTGTCAAAATTTTTAAAATTTCTTGTTCAATTTAATTTTTAATCGTGATCCTTGAATTTTGTTTTGAAAAATCATGCATCTGCATCCGGTTTTGAAATTAATATTTTTCTAACCTGTTTTATTTTCGTGTTTTTTTTTCAGCTTTAAGTTTTATGGTTTTAGTTTGTTTTTTTTAGTAAATAAAAATAAAAAGGTTTGTGAGTTTTTCCCCACACACCGTGCACTTGCATTCTTGCATAACATGAGCTCTCTACCTGGGCTCCGTCCGTTTAAGTGGAAGTAAACGCTACGCCTTCGTGAGTTAACTCGTCCCTCCGCACAGGCTAGTGAAATACTTCTGGGTTACATATGACTTATGCTTTCGTGAGTTAACTCGTCCCTCCGTATAGGCATAAGTAAATGTAATCCCTCGAATTGAGCTCGTGAGCCTGTGATGGGTGATGACTGAGGCTCCATACTAACCTTAGTAGGTGACAGTATGGACAGTTCGAGTACCTTTCTAGAACCAAAACCACATATAGTGAACCGTACGAGCCACCCAATTAGAGCCATGTCGAACATCTGTCCGTTTGATAGTTACCAAAATAAGTACACGGGAGAAACACCTCTTACCTTTTATTTCTTTTACATTTACACTTATTTACAAATGAATTGAATCTGTTTAATAAATTGGGCTGGATGGATCGTCTGATGGTATGTGGGGTAGGTTTCTTGTAAAGCATGTTGGGGCAAAAAAAATGTGGGTCTGTTCCACCAAATTGCATGATTGAATAGCTTAATTTGTTAAATTTTCCATAGTCTTTATTTTTCTTTTTTCCTTTGTTTATATCTGTTGTGATATCTAACCAAGGTTATTTGTTATTCATTTTATTTTTCATCATGCATTGTAGACATCTCATTAGGAAGGTGTTGATTAGAGATTGGTTGGCAAAAACGGGTTTCTGATGGAGGAGTCAATTACACGAGTAACTAAGAAAAATGCTGTAGTCCGAGATTGGTCTTTGAGGACTCAGAAAGCGAAAGGGGACAGTTTGAATGAAGGATACACCTCTGATCTTCCCGAACATGTAACCTCGAATGTGCGTCAGAATGATCTTGAAGACTTGACAAGGATTTGGAAATAGTGGGACTCAGATACTAGAGGCATCTTCACCGAGAAGTATGGGGATATAGCTCACTTGATAGCAATCGATGTGAACGAGCAGTTGATCCAAGCTATGGTTTGATTCTGGGACCCAGCCTATCAGTGTTTCACTTTCAATCAGGAAGATATGACTCCGACCATAGAAGAGTATGCCGCTTTACTTCGCATCAATAATGTGCAACTCAACAAGATATATGTGAAGGAGCCTAAACCAATGACCTTCAAGAAAAAGCTAATAAAGTTGACGGGGATGACTGATATATGGGCTGAAAAACAGATAAAGAAGAAGAATGAAGTCAGTTGTGTTCCGTGGTTTTCTCTGCGGGAGTTAGTTCAGAATCATCCAGATGTGTTGAAAAGAGTAGATCTGTTTGCCTTGGCCGTTTACGGACTGGTCATCTTCCCGAAGGTTCTTGGGCATATTGAAGTTGCGGTTGTGGATTTCTTCGAAAAGTTGAGGCAAAGAGTCAACCCGGTCCCAACCATCTTGGCTGAGACTTTTAGATCTCTAAATGCTTGTAGGAGAAAAGGGGAAGGACGTTCTGTCGGATGCGCTCAGTTACTGAATGTTTGGATATTTAGCCATTTTTGGAAGGTGGAGCGCACGCCTTTCCACATGTTTTCAAAGACATTCGCCCCGTTAGAAGCACACCTTGAAAAAGATTGGCCGAAGGATGTCACTGAACAACATTGGGTCTCGATTTTTCAGAACCTCCGTGCTGAAGATATAACTTGGAGAGCACCTTGGATTCGCCCCTCTGTCTTGTTATACAAGTGTGAGAACCAAGACTGGGTACCTTTGCTGGGATTATGGGGAGGAGTTGGATATGCTCCGTTGATGGTTCAGAGACAGTTAAACCCGACGGTTTGTACCGATTCTTGATGGATTGGCACAATCGGAGTTTGCCTTTACGGGTGAGGGTTACATGAAAAGGGTGCGAGATACCGGGAATTCTTGGAGGAAAATTTACCTAATGGAGTTGGCTCTATATGCTGATACTATCACTATAGATTATGACATATGGAGGCAATGACGAGTGAAGAGCCAACTAACCCTTCCGATTGACGTTGCTTGCCAGAATCCGTTCTCAGAGGAAATACCGTCCAAGCTAGAATTGGCAAGACATGAATTTGAACGTGAAAAAGGCAAACTGTTACGAGATATTAGTTCCCTTTAGGAGGAAAACTACCAGCTAAAGATTGAGGTTCAAATTAAAAAATCCAGAACCGAGAAAGTCCAAAAAGAAGTTGAGGTCACGAGAAAGGATTTAAGGGACTTTCATTTGGAAAACAAGAAATTAAGAGGCACTATAAGAAATAGTGGATTGGGCAAATCATCAGCAGAATGGAAAGAGGAACTAAGTAATATCAAAGGTGGGATGGAGTTCTGGAAAGCCAAAGTGAAGAAAGAAGAGGAAAGAGCTGCACGTGCTATGATAGAGTTGAGGAAGAAGAACGTTGAATACGAAACTGTGACTGTAGAACTAACGGCTAGTCAGTCTGAGCATCAAGAGCTAAAAGGAAAAATCCGAAGTCTAGAGAGTACACTGCAAGCACATCAGCAACATTTGGATGACCTCCTGAGAGCTTTAAAAGAGAAGAATGGTCAGCATGACAGAGACATTCGCGCCTATGAAAGAGCCCTCCAAGAAAAGGATATGCATCTCGGCAGTTTGATCAATGAAATTCGTAAGGCGGCTGCGCATGTAGTACAATTATCAGATGAAGTGGAAGTTCTCAGATGCCAATACCCTCCTAGCCAAAGATCAAGCATATCGGAGTTCCTGGAACGTATAAAAAAACAAGGCGATGTGGCTAAGAAGTTTGTGTAACTGTTAAAATTAATATGGCAAAACTTTTTGTAACGGACTCTTTTGATAAATGAAACGCCCAAGTATGGGGCCATTTTGGAATCAACACCTATTTTTGCATATTTACGCATGATTAACATTCATTAGCTATTCATTCATTTATTCATTGCATGCTCATATCACCCTAATCATTCGCTAAGGTTAAAACCATCTAATCCACAGTTACTACACTCCGAGTCTCGAATCACGTCACTCTTATAGGACGCGCTTAAGAGCTAGAGCTATGGATGCCGAACTCAATAAAAGGATGGAAAGAATGGAAAGAACCCAAAGAGAGTTTCAAGGGCAACTGGCCAAGTCGCAGCAAGAGGCGAGAGATTTGATGGTGAGATCTCGAGAGGAATCACTCAAGCAAAGGGATCAAATGGCCAAGATGATGGAAATGATGACGGCCTTGGTCAAAGGAAAAGGACCTATGCAGAGCCCTGATATCGTAGAACTGCCTCAGTCAAGAGCTACTCAAGATCCACTTTATCCCCCAGGATTCACTCCACCTCATATCCACGCAATGCAAAGAGGATACCCCCAAAGGGAACCTACAGTCCTGGAACAACCTCCTGTTCCATCTGCTTATCTAGGGCAAGGAATGTTTGTATTGAACCTTGGGGCTAATCCATCAGATCCAATTGTTCCAGACTTAGATGATCCTGTAGAAGTAGCAAGGCTGAGAATTGATGACAATAATGCTCAGGATAAGTATAGAATTTTGGAAGAGAGGATCAAAGCAGTAGAAGGTGCTGAAGTTTTCTCTGCTTTGAGTGCCAAAGAGCTCAGTTTGGTACCTGATCTGGTTCTACCCCCAAAATTCAAGGCGCCAGATTTTGAGAAGTATGATGGAACAAGATGTCCAAAGGCGCATCTTATCATGTTTTGCCAAAAGATGACTGGCTATGTGAACGATGACAAATTGCTGGTACACTGCTTTCAAGATAGTTTGGTTGGCTCGGCTCATATCATCCCATATCATTGTGTGTTGATTCCAATACCTCAATGCTCTTCTATAGCTTTTTCCATTCACCTTTCAGGTGCTCAGATATCAATGGCATGAATAATCCCGTTATGACTCCTGAAATCAATTTTGAGAAGGCTGTTTGTTTAGGAGAATTCGAAGCTGACGAAAATGTTGAAGATTGTGTCTCATCTCCTGACTTTCTGAGAATGGTAGAATAAGAAGAGAAACAGATCCTACCTCATCAAGAATCTGTTGAGGTAGTGAACTTGGGGAAGGAAGAAAAGAAACAAGAAGTAAAGATTGGGACTTCCATTTCAGAAAACACCAAGCTGGATTTGATCGCCTTGCTCCATGAGTACAAGGATGTGTTTTCTTGGTCTTATCAGGATATGCCAGGGTTGAACACAGATATTGTGGTCCATAAGCTCCCACTAAAACCCGAATGCAAGCCCGTTCAGCAGAAATTAAGAAGGATGAGACCCGAAATGCTGTTAAAGATAAAAGAATAAGTCAAGAAACAATTTGACGCTGGCTTCCTACAAGTCTCCAAGTATCCAGAATGGGTAGCTAATATAGTCCCAGTGCCGAAGAAAGATGGCAAGGTACGAATGTGCTTGGATTATCGTTATCTGAATCAAGCAAGCCCTAAGGATAACTTTCCTTTACCACACATCGACACTTTGGTGGATAATATGGCAAAGCATTCTCTATTTTCTTTCATGGATGGCTTCTCAGGTTATAATCAGATAAAGATGGCTCCCGAGGACATGGAGAAAACTACATTCATAACAATGTGGGGAACCTTCTGCTATAAGGTAATGCTATTCGGACTAAAGAATGCTGGGGCAACGTATCAGAGAGCCATGGTAACGTTGTTCCATGATATGATGCACAAAGAAATAGAAGTTTATGTCGATGATATGATTGCCAAATCTCGGGAAGAAAGAGAGCATGTTGGGGTCTTAGGAAGCTATTTGAAAGATTAAGAAAGTTTCAGTTGAAGCTTAACCCGGCCAAATGTACGTTTGGGGCTATCTCGGGAAAACTGCTAGGTTTCATTGTTAGTGAAAGAGGTATCGAGGTTGATCCAAATAAGATAAAAGCTATACAAGAATTGTCTCCCCCGTGCACACAAAAAGAAGTCAGAGGATTTCTAGTAAGGTTGAATTACATTGCTCGATTCATTGCCCAACTTACGAATCAGTGTGATCCAATTTTCGACTCCTTCGAAAGCATAACCCGAGAGAATGGAACGAGGAGTGCCAAGTGGCCTTCGATAAGATAAAACGGTATTTGTCTTATCCTCCTATGCTAGCACCGTCGACCCCTGGAAAACTCCTAATATTGTACCTGACCGTGTTTGAGAACTCAATGGGTTGCGTACTGGGGCAACATGATGAGTCAGGGAGAAGAGAGAAGGTAATTTACTACCTCAGCAAAAAGTTCACAGAATATGAGGCAAAGTACCCTTCAATTGAGAAGTTTTGTTGTGCATTGATTTGGACGGTTCGAAGGCTCAGGCAATACATGCTGTATCACACGACATGGTTAATTTTAAAACTGGACCCAATAAAGTACATGATGGAGTCACCTGCACTCTCAGGGAGAATGGCCCGATGGCAGATCCTATTGACTGAGTATGACATTGTATATGTGAGCCAAAAGTCGATAAAAGGAAGCGCAATAGCTGATTTCTTGGCAAGTCAAACAACAGAGGAATACGAGCCTTTGAGATTTGAGTTCCCAGATGAAGATTTGATGTGCAATTCAGAAAAAGAGGGCGAGTCATCAAAAGGAAAGTCATGGAAGATGAGCTTTGATGGTGCATCAAATGCATTGGGGCATGGGATAGGAGCAGTCTTAGTGTCACCTGGAGGGGACCATTACCCGCTTACTGCCAGATTGAATTTCTTCTGTACAAATAATATAGCAGAATATGAGGCTTGCATCATGGGACTTCGTGCAGCTATCAAGAGGAAAATCAAAATTTTAGAGGTACACGGGGACTCAGCATTAGTCATTTATCAAATTCGTGGAGATTGGGAAGTGAGGGATTCGAAATTAGTTAAATATTGCGATCTCGTTGCAGAATTGGTCAAAGAATTTAAAGAAGTGACTTTTAACTACTTTCCACAAGAAGAGAACCAATTGGCTGATGCTCTAGCCACCCTGGCCTCAATGTTCAAAGCAAATAGAGAAACTAAAATAATGCCTATCCAAATGAGCATATATGAGTCCCCTGCACATTGTTTTAGCATTGAGCAGGAGTCAGATGGACGACCATGGTTCCATGATATCCTAGAGTACATCAAGAATCAAAGGTACCCCGAGCAAGCAAACGAGAATGACAAAAGAACTCTCAGGAGAATGGCGATCGGATTTGTTCTTGACGGGGATATCCTATACAAAATAGGAAAAGATCAAGTGCTCCTAAGATGCGTGGATGCTGTTGAAGCTAGAAAGATACTTGAAGAAGTTCACGAAGGAATTTGTGGGACGCATGCCAGTGGTTTCACTATGGCCAGGCAAATTATAAGACTTGGTTATTTTTGGCTGACAATGGAAAGAGATTGCATTGGATACGTACAAAAGTGCCACAAATGTCAAATTTACGGTGATAAAATTCATGCAGCTCCATCGCCCCTTCATGTCATGACTTCTCCGTAGCCTTTTTCTATGTGGGGGATGGATGTTATAGGGCCAATTTCCCCGAAAGCTTCCAATGGGAATCGATTCATCTTTGTGGTTATAGACTACTTCACAAAATGGATAGAAGCCACTTCATTTGCTAATGTTACAAAGGCTGCAGTCTGTAGGTTCTTAAAAAAGGAGATCATATGTCGATATGGTCTGCCTGAAAGAATCATTTCAGATAATGCTTTAAATTTGAACAACAAGATGATGAAAGAAATATATGAGCAATTTCAGATAAAGCATCATAATTCTTCACCTTATCGCCCGAAGATGAACGGAGCGGTAGAAGCAGCTAATAAGAATATTAAGAGGATTATTAGGAAGATGAATGAGACATATAAAGATTGGCACGAGAAGTTACCATTCGCTTTGTACGCATATCGCACCTCTGTACGGACGTCTACAGGGGCAACTCCTTTTTCTCTGGTCTACGAGATGGATGCCGTTCTGCCTATCGAAGTAGAGATCTCATCCCTACGTGTATTGATGGAGACAAAGTTAGAAGAATCAGAGTGGGTCCGAGCTCGATATGATCAGCTAAACCTTATTGAATGGAAACGCTTGAAGGCAATTTGCCATGGACAGATGTACCAGAAAAGAATGATCACGGCCCATGATAAAAAGGTGCGGCAAAGAGAATTTCGCGAAGGGTAGCTGGTTTGAAGAAAGATCCTCCCGATACAAAAGGACTTTCGAGGAAAATGGTCACCAAATTGAGAAGGGCCATACGTTGTAAAAAAGGCATTCTCAGGAAGGGCTCTGATTCTCACTGAGATGGATGGGAAGACATTACCTAATCCAGTGAACTCAGATGCTATGAAGAAATATTATGCCTAAAAAAACAATAACAACAACACAAAGAAAAAGCAAAAAAAAACAAAAAAAGAAGAAAAATCAAGATGAAAACCCGAAAAGGGCGTCTTGATAAACAAGAAGGATTATGATGAAAACCTAGAAGGGCGTCCTAATGAAGTGGGCTCGGGTTTAAAGGAGCAAAGTGACTTGAACGGGGAGTTGAACGACAAAGTCGCAATATTTAAAGCATTTTCAGAAGCTCAAAATCTTCTACTCAAGAAATCGTGCTCGAATGGATCCAGGACGAAGAAACGTGGAAAAGGTCATGCATTGGATATCTAGAGCATTTCTGGCCATTGAATTCGCTTTCTTTTCCTTATGACGTTTTATTTGTTAAACTTTCCTTGTCAATTTCCTTTGTTTGTTGCTTTCTTTTAAAAATGAAGTGAATATGAGGTATTTCTTTCATGCCTACTTTGCTTTTTTTTTTATGCATCTCGTGTTTGATTCATTTAAATGATAAATAGTAAGATGACATACTCTAAACAAAATGAATGTTGAGCATTACCTGGATGAGAATTTGATAAGTACAAGGACCCTAGAGCAAGAACAAAGTTCAGCAGGGGGCACGAGGGTGAGTCAACTACTGATTCAGAGTTTCAGATTGGATCCGATGATTTTTTATTTTTTCGAGGTAGAGTTTGTGTGCCGAAAAATACAAAACTTATACAGAAAATTTTGCATGAAGATCACAGTGGAAGCTTGTATGTTCATCCGGGGAGTAATAAGATGTATAGTGATTTGAGATAAATGTACTGGTGGTCGAGTATGGAACTTGACATTTCTGAATTTGTATCCAGATGTTTCATTTGTCAGTAGGTCAAAGCTAAACATCAAGTGCCTTCAGGACTATTACAGCCAGTGATGATTCTAGAGTGGAAATGGGATAGGGTTACGATGGATTTCATATCGGGATTATCTCTATCTCCAAAAAAGAAAAATGCTATCTAGGTCATTGTTGATCGTTTGACGAAGTCCGCACATTTTATTCTGGTGCGTACAGAGTTCTCACTTGATAGGTTGGCTGAGTTGTATATTTCCAAAAACGTCAAATTACACGGAGTGCCAATCTCTATTATTTCGGATAGAGATCCGCGGTTTACATCACGATTTTGGAAGAAGTTACAAGAAGCTTTAGGTACGCGGTTGCATTTTAGCACTGTATTTCATCCTCAAACCGATGGTCACTCTAAGAGAGTAATTCAGATTCTCAAAGATATGCTTCATTTCTGTGTTTTACAGTTCAAAGGCAACTGTGAAAAATATTTATTGTTGGTTAAATTCGCGTATAATAATAGTTTTCAATCGAGCATAAAGATGACACCGTATAAAGCTTTATATGGTAGTAAATACCGAACTCTGTTATACTGGACCGAGCTTAGTGAGAAAAAGATACACGGGGCTGATTTGATCCGAGAGACCAAAAAGAAAGTGAAAGTGATTCGTGACAATTTGAAAGTAACTCCAGATCGACAGAAATCGTATGCAGATTTGAAACGTAAAGATATTGAATATCAGATTGGCAACAGAGTGTTTCTGAAAGTATCTGTAATAGCTCGTTTTTAGTGAAATAGAATAGTTGTTTCGAGACCACAAATCCGAGTTAGAAAGAAATTTTATTTTAATATTATTGTATGGTCTGTATTATGATAGGAATGACGTACGAAAATTTCGATAACAAAAATTTATTGATTTCATGTTTAATTATAGAAATGACCAAATTGCATGAAATGCAAAAGTTGAATTCCAGTAGCTAGAAGGATCAAATAGTTATGGAATTCAAAATTTGAGGTCCTTATATAGCAATTAGACCATTAAATGGAGTTAGTAGATATTTATGATGATTCATCCATGGAAAATTAGAAAAGAAAAGGAGTAAATTGAAATTGAATTAATTAAAGATGGAAATAAGCTAATATCATCTTATTTCATCATCTTCCCAAATTAAAATACATGGAAATCCTAGCTAAGAGAAAGTGAGTTCGGGCATCTTATTTTGGCTCAATTAGGTATGAATTCTTATCCATTTTTAGTAATTTTTATATTTCGATATCGTAATAACCTAATCTATCTATTTCGGGATCAATTTGCAAAGTTATCAAAGTATAAAATTTTTCCATGGATGAGTATGCTAAAATTTTGAAATTTATGGTAGAAAATGAAAGGTTGTTGATAGATAAACAACTTTTGTAAAGGAAATTTTCATGAAATTGTGATTTAGGGACTAAATTAGAAAGATCTAAAATTTATGGAAATTTTCTGATTTTTTTGAAGTACATGGATTGTTATTGTTATATGAAAAATTCGGTTAGGCTTGGAATAAAGATTAAATTACATGAATTTCATTTTCCGAACCCAGGGATGACATCGTCATTTATTAAAAGAATAGGAGCAAAATGGTAATTTTGCCTAGGATGTGAATTGGATGAAATTAAATGTGAATTGTATTAAAATAAGCTAAATTTACTCATATAGATCCGGATAGACCTAGTTCAGAATTGGATCGAGGAAAATAAAAAGTATTAGATTAGTAGCCTACGAACACGAACAATTATCGAGCAAAGTTTGTGTAACTAAAACGTATGTTTATATGTTAAATTGAATGTTATGATTGTGAAATATATGATTACCATGTATAAACATCAGTCACATATCCAATAATACCCGATAAATGTTAAATCTCGCTGGAATAAATGAAATTCAATGGATACAGAATTTTCCGTATTGGTTGTGGTCCTACATATGTTGTGGACACATCATAGCCTTACAAGCTTCCTGTTATAAGCCCTCTCGAGCTTCCCATTACAGGGTTCCTACAAGCATCTCATCGGTATTGACCCTACACCGCAGCTCTTTGTGAGTGTCCTGTTATATGATCGGTATGGATCCTGCATACAATGCGGACATACCGCAACTCTTTATGAGTGTCCTGATATAGGCTCTTTGTGAGCTTCCTAATATGGCTCACTTGAACTTCCTGTTATATGGCTATCCGGAGCTCCCTAATAGTAACTCTTCGGAGTTACCTGTTAAGCTCAATGAGCTTCCTGTTTTAAACTCTTATGAGTTTCCTGTTATAGCCCGGATAAGCTTCCTGTTATATGGCTCATATGAGCATCCTATTATATGGCTCGAGAGAGTGCTTCCTGATTATGTGTCCTAATGGGTACCCCTGAATATGAGTTGACGAATTACAGTTTTGTACACTCCGAGTTTACTATATGTGCATCCATCGATATTTCAAATAAATTTAAGAGGTAAAGTTTTGACATGGTTAAACTGAACTTAAGATAAATTGCTATAGAAATGCACATGTTATATGGAAATATGATATGAAAAGCATATGTTTATGAAAGTTATTATCTTAAATTTCTTTGGATAAATGTTATATGCTTATCTTAAATATATATGATTAGTAAGTTGATTTTTCGTTATACAAACTTACTAAGCATAATATGCTTACCCTGTTTTATTTCTTCTGTTTTATAGTACTCGAAAGCTCGTAAAGGTTGGAAGTGGGTCAGAGCAAGGTCACACTATCCTTCAGCTCATTTTGGTATAATTAGTAAAATTTCCCTTGGTTTAATGGCATGCATAGGTTAAATTGACCAAATGATGGCATATTAATATTTGGTCTGTAATTAGCCATTGGAATGACTAGTGATGGTATGTTTTGATGTATATGTGTATGAGACCATATTATGTTGATATGTGTTGTGTACTTGAATTGATATACATATTAGGTATAAATATGCTTAAATGAATATTTAACGAATTTCGTAAGTTGGTCACTTGAAAATATGTGATGATATGTCATGCATAAGAATTGGTTTTGGCTTGATTTAAATGTTTTGAATTGGATTGGGAATGTTTTAAAATGTTAATGTAGGTACAAGGGAAATTTGGGTGAGAAATAAGGCTTGGAAATGGCCTTATTTTGTCCATACAGGTAGAGACATGAGCGTGTGTCTCAGCCATGTGTGACACACGACCATGCGCACAGACGTGTGGTTTGGCCGTGCGTCCCCTGCTACTTAAAAATTTAAGAAACAGAATGCTTCGAATTGATTACATGGGCGTGTGTCTCAGTCGTGTATGTCTCACCGCCTAGCACATAGGGGTGTGACTTGGTCGTGTGACCCCTGCACCTAATTTTCACAAATTAAATTATCCACATGGCCTAGCATACGGGCGTTTGGCAGGCCGTGAGACCTAAGTCAGAGAGTTACACGGGTATGGACATGGGTTGGAACACGACCATGTGCTTCACATCGAATGCCCAGACGGCCTGGGACACGGGTGTGTCACTTGGCCGTGTAAGCCACACGCCCTGACCACACGGGCGTGTATCCTCTACACTTAAGAAAAATTTTGAGATTTTGCGAAAAATTCTCTGAGTTCCTGATTTATTCTCGACTTGTTTCTAAAGTATAAATTGGGTCTCGAGGGCCCATTCAAGGGACATTATGATTGAATATTTTTTATTTTGGTTATGAATAGTAAATTATATGTGTAAACTATTTTTAAATCTGTAAACTCTGGTAATGCTCTGTAACCCTGTTCTAGTGACGGATTAGGGGTGTTACAATATAGCCTTGGAAAAGAATTCTCCGTTTTGGTCGTGAAGAAAAGTTGAGTCTGTGATTTATCGGGCCGTACGAGATTATCGAGGGAATAGGGCCAGTGACATATAGACTTGATTTACCATCAAAACTTGAGAAGATTCATAATGTGTTCCATGTATCCATGTTACAATGGTACTGATCAGACCCTAAGCATGTCATTTCTCCAACAAAGGTTGAGATTCAACCCGACATGTCATATAACAAAGAACCGATCAGAATTTTGGCACGAGAGATCAAAGAATTAAGAAACAAAAGGATAGCTTTAGTGAATGTTATTTGGCAAAGTCACAGGATTGAGGAGGCTATTTGGGAACCTGACGAAGCTATGAGAAAACAATACCCTAACCTATTTTCTGGTAAGATTTTTAGGGACGAAAAGTCCTAACTGGGGAGAGTTGTAACAGTCGCTTTCAGTGAAATTGGAATAGTGGCTTTGGGACCACAAATCTGAAGTCAAAAAATTTATTTTAATATTATCTTAATATCTACAGGATTATAATATGATAGTATAAAAATTTCGTTAAAAAATTTTACCGTTTGTATGCTCAATTTGTGAAAAAGGACTAAATCGCGTAAAGTGTGAAAGTTGTGTTCTATTAGAAAAAAGTGTTAAATAGCTATAGAACATTAAAATGGAGGTCCTTATATGGTAATTAGACCATTAAAGGTGATAGTGGATGTGCATGGCTTAGTATTTTTGTTATTTTTAAAGTTATGTAAGGGTAAAATGGTAAATAAGTAATTAAAGATTAAATAAACAAAAGAAAAACTATCATATTCTCCCATTTTTCTCATGATAGAAGAAGAGAATAAATTTTTTCAAGCTTTTTCCTTGCTTGTAAGTGAATTTGGTGTTAGTTTTGTTGATTTTATGCTTTTGGAATTGTTGTAGCTTAATCTAGCTAAATAGAGGACTAAATTGCAATATGGTTGATAGTTTAGGGTTTTTCCATGAGATAATTTTAATTACTTTTTAAATTTAATGGAAGAAATCAATCTTTGTTGTTAATTAAACAAAATTTGTGAAGTGATTTTTAATGGAAATGTAGATTAGGGGTTAAATTGAGAAATATGAAGACTGTGTGGTAAATGTGTGAATTTGTGAAATGTATGGGCAGCTATGAGCATGTATTAAATTCGGCTAGGCTTGGTTAGGGGTGAAATTGCATGAATTTCATTTTACGAGCCTAGGGACTAAATTGTAAAAAAGTAAAAAGTATAGGGGCAAAATGGTACTTTTTCCATAACATGAATTTTGGATTGAATTGAATAGAATAAAGATTAATGAGTTAAACTTGATTATATAGATCAAGAAAAGCAACGTACGGAATTAGATCGGGGGAAAGATAAAGTTTTGGATTGAATGATCCTTTTTCTCCATAGAGTTTAAGGTAAGTTCGTGTAATTAAATTGCGTATTTATATGCTTTACTTGAAATATATGTATGTGAATGGTTTAATATTATGTATAATTATCGAACGCATAATCGACTATGCACGAAGAATACCGAGCCCCATTTGAATCTTAGGAATTTGTAGGATACAAATGACATGTCATTAGGGTTACCAATTCCAGTATGAGCTTACCGATACTCAGCTTGTATGAGCTTACCGCTATTTAGCTTGGAGGAGCTTATTTTTTATCACTCGTATGAGCATACATGTACAAGAATTGACGGATTACAGTTTAGTACAACTCGTGTGTACTACCCGCGTATCTAATGATATTCTAAGTGGTTCAATAGGCATAGTGTTATTACGAGATCATACAAGTTCGATATGAACTAGTACAGGTATTTACACGAAAATGTTTTATATATGATATACGGGTACTTGGTATAGATGTTATATGTACATCAACTTTTAATAATTGTTGAATTCATACATGATTCTCGGTTTTTATACGAATACATAGCTAACTTGATTATTGATTATGTGTTAGGCTTTAGCCAAATTGAATTGTGTTATGCTTTGACCTTCTTACCTAAATTGTGGTTATAAGAACTTACTAAGCTTAATCGCTTACTCTGTGTATTTTTTCGTGTTTTATAGTGTTTCGAAAGCTCGTTCGGATTGGAAGTCATCGGAGATCGCATCACCCTATCAAACGTTATTTTGGTACTTTTGACTTTACATTTTGGTTAAATGGCATGTACAGGTCTTTTTGGCTAATGGAAGCCTATATGTTTTGTGGTGTTTTCACCATTTAATTTGACTTGAATTTGGTCATGTAAATATGTAAATAGCCTCATAGTATATAATGTATGGTTCTTACGTGAATGACTTGGTTATGTATTGGTATTTTGGATGCCAAATGATTGAGATTTATAAGTGGCATGCATGTTAAGTTTTAGGCACAAAGATTACATATACGTGTTTTGACCAATTAGGTAAATGAGGAGACATAGTTTGCATGATTATTAGTGGCCATTTGAGATGCCTATACGTATCATGATGGTATGTGATATTATTACATGTTATAAACTTGATATTGGTTGGTTTTGAATGCCTATTTATGCCATGATTATATGCATATTGATGTGTGTAGGTTGGTACCAATTTGGGTGAGAAATATGGCTTGAAAATTGCCTATTTTTGTCCACACAGGTAGAGACACGAGCGTGTGTCTCAACCGTGTGTGACACACTGCCAGGTGACACAGCCGTGTGTCCTCTATAACTTCCTTAGAAATCAAGTCAGTAGCTTTACATAGCCTAGCACAGGGGCGTGTGGCTTGGCCGTGTGGCATAAGTCAATATACCCTTCAATTTTCACTTGGCCTAGCACACGTCCTGGCATATGGGCGTGTGAGGCCATTTCGAAGGGTACACGGCCTGATACACGAGCGTGTGGTCTGGCCATGTGACCCAAGTCAGTATACTCACTAGTTTAGATACGGGCTAGGACATGGGCAAGGACACGAGTGTGTGGCCCCATTTAAAATGCCCACACGGCCTGGCCAAATGGGCATGTGTCCCCTGTATCTTTGAAAATTTTACATATTTTCTAAAAAATTTATTGAGTACTCGGTTTAGTCCCAAACTGTTTCTAATGTCTATTTGGGGCCTCGAGTGTAACACCACAAACCCGGTCTAAACGTTATGACCGAATCTGGCGATATCACATTGTAACACCCCTTACCCGTATTCGACGCCGGAATAGGGTACGAGGCATTACTAGAAGACATACATTTGCATACGTATTAAACCGAGTTACAAAATTTCATCTGAATTAAAACTTTTAAATTATTAACGTTCTTTTATAATTCTTTACAACATATCCTCGAAATAGTATATTCATAACAAATAGGGCCTACGAGACTCGATATTTACACATGTAATTCAAAGCTTCATTTCCATTTCATTCAATTCACAATTTCTCATGTTCACAATTCAAATCAATTTCTCAATCCAATATATATATTTCAATCATCTAAGAATATAATTCAAGTTACACCAACTTACGGGCTAAATTACGAAATACCAAAATTCAAGGACATTTTGGTAATTTTCTATTTTCCTCAATTTCCACTCAATCTTGATATAAATTAATATTTCATTCAATTTATTAATTTAAATAATAAAACAATTCATTTCATGCAATTTGGTCACTTTTTGAAATTTTTACAAATTAACCCTTAAAATATTACTTTTATTCAATTTAGTCTCCGAACCTAAAACATGCAAATTAGTCATTTTAATGAAAACTCATGCTACTTGAATAATCATATATTTTCCTCCTCCTCCTTTCCATTCAACATCCTTAATGTATATAACATGCTTATATGTAACATTATCTATAATTTCACTGCTTTATTTATTTGTTCATTCAAAGCTGTCCACTTGTGTCATTGTCACAAAATTATTTATATATTGAGCTACATAACTCCAAATTAAGATTGGAAAATTTTCTCTGAAACTATACTCAAGTATATTCTTACCATAAAATTTTCAGAATTTTGGTTTAGCCAATAAGTAAATTTTATTCTTTAAATTCATCATTATTCTGTTATCGACAGTTTTGACCATTCTTCACTAAAATTAATTATCTCCTCGTACAAGATATGGATAATGTTCTTGTATATTTATATTGAAAATAGACTCATTCAATATTTTAAACATATAAATTTAAGCCCATAATCATTTTTCTCCAATTTTTATGATTTTTCAAAGTCAAAATAGGGAACCCAAAATCATTCTGACCTTATCTCACAAAATTTATTATAACTCATGATTTACAATTCCATTGCTTACACCGTTTCTTCTATGAGAAACTAGACTCAATAAGATTTAATTCCATATTTTTTCATCCTATAATTCAATTTTCACAATTTATGGTTATTTTTCAAAGTTAGACTACTGCTGCTGTCCAAAACTATTTTAGTGCAAAATGTTGATTACTAGGTGTATAACTCCCTCATTCCCTTTCTCTATAATATTTCCCATCACTTTCACTTATTTTTCTTCACTAATATATCAAGAACATAAGACCTTATATAAGAAAACTCTACTATAACATTATTTCAATGCTTTTCAATAATATCAAACTTAAAATATATTGAAATCTTGATGTTCTTACCTTGTGCTATTGATTTCAATCTTTAACTTGATTTTCTCTCCCCTCCAACTTCTATTTCTTAAATCTAACTTGATATTCTAGCTCCCCATTGTATCCTTGTTATTTTTCTCTCTTGGAAGCTATGGAAATTCTTTTGATTTCTAAGTGAAAATGGTAAATTTTTGGTGGAAGGACCAAATTGTAAAGAAAGCAAAATTTTCTTTCTTTTCCTCTCTTCTCACGTTGGTTGCATGGAAGAAGATGAAGATTCTTCATCTTTCCTTCCATATATATACTAAATAGAATAATAAAAAAATAATAAAATATCACTTAAAAATAAAAATAAAATATTAATAAACTAATATTTAATTAATTAATTAATCTAAAATATCACCAACATCATCATTGCCTTCTAGATTTCTCTCTCTTCTAATTGACCATTTTGACCTTCATAATCTTTAAAAATTTCATCCTTGAGTCATCACTTAATTTGGTAAAATTGTGATTTAGTCCCTCAGAATTCTTCACCTTTTCAATTTGGTCCTAATTCATCCATTTTCCTTAGTTTCTAGATTATTCCACCCTTAAAATATTTACACTATTGGTCCTTCAAATTTTTTGTATTTACACTTTAACCCCTCAAGTTTCGAGTATTTACTCTTGGGCAACAAAACTTTTCTCACTTTGGCGATTTAATCCTTTCTTGAATTAATATGTCATAATATAATTCCCAATGTTGCCATAACTCAAAATTTTCCTTTTTGTCACTTTATTTCCTTATTTTACTATCAAGGATACCTACTTTCTTACTGTAGTAATTTTCGGGGTATTATAGTAGTAATTTTCGGGATATTACATCTATGGCTCATATTAGGGAGTATATGAATGAATTTGAATGATTTTTGATTTGAATGATGAATGAATTTGAAATGTATGATTGTTTGATCTATAAGTCCGGTAATCCTCCATGACCTTGTTCTGGCGTCGGATACGGGTTAGGGGTATTACAATCTGAGCATGTTCAACATCTGAGAATCGTATTACAGACTTTGAGAAAAAATAGTTGTATGAAAAATTTAGTAAATGTGAATTCTGGCTTTACGAGGTTGGATTTTTGGGACATATGGTATCAACCAATGGAATCCGAGTTGATCCAAGTAAAATTTCTGCTTTGATGAATTGGAAAACTCCGAAGAATGTTTCAAAAGTGCAAACTTTTCTGGGTTTAGCAAGTTACTATTGACGTTTTATTAAAAAAAATTTGATTATTGCTTCACTGATAACCCGATTGTTACAGAAAAATGTTGAGTTTATTTGGTCCGATAAGTGCCAACAGAGTTTTGATCAGCTGAAGAACATGTTGACGAAAGCCCCCAGTATTGACTCAGCCTAAATCTGGAGTAGCGTATGTTGTTTATACTGATGTGTCTATCAACGGTTTGGGTTATGTGTTGATGCAGTCTAGAAAGGTAGTAGCCTATGCTTCTCGATAGTCAAAGTCACATGAAAAGAATTATCCTACTCATGATCTCAAGCTGGTCGTGATTATATTCGCTTTGAAGATTTGTAGACATTATTTATATGGCAAGAAATGTCACGTGTTCACATATCAAAAAAGTTTAAAGTATTTGATGACTCAAAAAGAATTGAATTTGAGACAAAGACTGTGGTTAAAGCTACTGAAATATTACGATCTGGTTATTGATTATCATCCGAGAAAGGCTAATGTAGTTGTGGATGCACTCAGTCAAAAGTTGTCATTGTTTGCACTTCGAGCGTTGAACGCTCATTTATTTCTGAATGAAGATGGTTCTGTGTTAGCAGAGTTGATAACGAAACCCCTATTTCTTCAATAAATTCGAGAATTGCAAAATGAAGATCCGAAGTTGGTGTTGAAACGACAGATGGTTCAAAATAATTTGAGTCTAGAGTATGGTGTTAATGATAATGGTACATTGCGTTATTGCGATAGAATTTGTGTTCCGAGTAATTTAGATTTGAAAAATGATATTATTTCTGAAGCTTACAATAGTACGTACTCTATTCATTTGGGTAGCACAAAGATGTATTGTGACTTCAGACATCTTGTTGGGGCGACCTTTCCTTAGTACTGCAAATACTAAGATTGACGTGCATAGCGGAACCTCACGATGGAGTTTGACGGGGAGTTTGTGAAGTTTAACATTTATGACGCTATTAGTCACCCATGTGAAATCTTGAACTTAAATCGTGCCGACATAAATGGCTCATTAGTAGGAGAAACTTTTGAGTCACCTTATGAAGATAAACTTGAAATGATATCTAATAATTTTGAATCTATTAATGAATTATTGTCTTCGATGAACACTAAGCTTCTACTTTTTTTTGTGCAGACACCAGATCTGGAATTAAAACCACTTCCCAAGCACCTCAAGTGCACATTTTTGGAGAATGATAAGACCATTGCCGACTTAAAAGGGATTAGCCCCTTGACAGGCACACATAAGATTTTCTTGGAGGAAAATACGAAACCAAAGCAAGAGACGCAAGGACGATTGAACCCAAATATGTTTGATGTGGTAAAAAAGGAGAATTTCCAAGCCCATATGATTGAAAGAATTTAGTTGGAACAGCCTCAATACTAGTTAGGGCGTCAAGCTAACAACGTTAAACAAGTGCTTGTTGAAAGACAACCCAATTTTTTTTTTATTTTCTATTTTCTATTTTCTTTAGTTTCTTTCATGTTAATAAATTTTATCTCTCTTCTTATATCTAGAAGAATCGAGGAATCGAAAAAATTAAATTTGAAAACGGGCGAAAACAGTAATGAAAACGGCATGAGGAGTGTTCTAAACCCTTTCTTTTTCATTATATTTGTTAATATTATTTTTCACATTGAGGGCAATGTGTTTTAAGTAGGGGAGGCATTCCTCATTATTTTTGACATTTTATTTACTGTTTTTTTGTGTTACTGTTGCTGCTGCCATGTGCTTGTTTTTGCCCACATTTTTTTAGTGTATCCTGCCCCTTTTCATTCCCAAGATTTTGACTAGGAATTACCCACTGTTTGACCTGCAAGCATAATTCTTGTCTATTGAGTTAGTTATGATTTTACTATATTGGTTTCATCTCCACTGTTTTATTTCTATTAGGCTAAAATAATTATGATTAATGAAGTTAATCCTATCTTGCTTATAGTAAAATCAATTAAGTCTAAATGCAAAGAGGACACTTTATACGAATGTATGCTAAATTTATTTTCATGACTAATAGGTAATTGGCAAAACTTATTTTTGACACTTGATTTTTTTTCCTAGTCCTCTAAAATTGATTTTTTGTTTTATTAAAAAATAAAATAAAATAAAATCTGATGATTCCTTGGTTATGAGCACAACTTATAACGTGATTAACTGAGTAACCGGGGTAGGGTGCTTGGGTTGTCATTCTACTTTGCATCAAAAGGTTGTGTGACATGTTACGTAAAACTCCGCTCATCGAAATTAAACAAAAAATTAAGAGTGTGTTAAGCTAAGTAATCGGGGTGAGGTGCTTGGGTTGTCATCCCTCTTTGCATCCAAAGGGTCAATACATTCTTAAGAAAAAATTAAAAAAAATAAGAAATAAAGAATTGCATTTGGGGACTAAGGGTGGAACAAATAGGGTGTCTTGGTAAGTTTAGTAAATTACCTAATTTTAATGAAATAATCCAAGTCAATTTAATTTTTATGTGTTTAAGTTGGAATACTTTGTCGGTTTTACTTAAAGCAAGCTAAAGGTTCTATTTGTTTTCATACGCATTATGCCTAATTTTTATAAAACTTTGGAGTGATACTTCTTTCATGGTGAAATCTAAATTACACAGTGGGTTAGGAACCATACTTGAGGGCAAGCATGGGCTAAGTAGGGGGAATATGATAATACTCTAAAATGACATACTTTTATGTGTTAATTGCATATATATTTTGAGTATGATCCTACTAATTTGGCCTTATTATGATTTTTTTATCTTGTAGGGACTAAATTGAAGACAAAAGGAAATTTGGGGGCAAAAAGCGTGAATTTAAAGACAAAATGGGTCAGCATGCGAAATAGGAAAGAAGTGGTGCCGAAAATACAAAGTGTGAAAGACTTAGGGGCAAAAATTCAAAGAAGAGATTTATGAACAGAAGACTCTTTTTAAATTCAAATTTTATTTTTAGGATTATTATCAGGATTATTATGGTATTATTTAGATTTATTTTCAGATCATATTCTTATTTATCTTTTAGAGTTTACATAGGAACAAACTAAGTTTTCTATGTACTATAAATAGGGGATGAAGTGACATCAATATTTACTCATCTTTTCTATAAAGCACTCCTTCCCTCTAAAGCTCTTAACTTTTTGCTCCTTTTCTTTTATTTTTTCAATAAAATTCCATCCCATTAAACTTATTTCTTTTTTCCTAAAAAGCATGAGCCACTAAACTCATCTAGCCAAAGGTTGTCGAGATTCCCCAAAAAAAGGTTCATGAGGCTTAGAACCTGCACTTAGCCTTCTCAACGAGTATTCATTGTTTCTCCGCATTACGGGACTAACTCTTCCGTCTATGTCCTTCCAAAAGTGATCTTTTCATCTTGTGCAAGGAACGGCCGCTTTGTATGTTTTGGGAAGGTTGCACAATCGGTTCACTAACTTACTGCGTCAGTGGTTGTCGAGCCCAAGAGACAAAATGGCATGGCATTTGCCATTGAGAAATTATGATCTAGTGTAAGATGGTCCTACAAAAGTGACGATCGGCTAGAGTCAGGTTCCTCTAAATCGTAAGGCTAAAATCTAAGTAGAGCTGGTGGTCGTAGACGTCCTCTTCCACTACAAATGGCTTATTCTATCATGAGAAGGATCACCTAAAAGCCTAGGATTGAACCCAAAGAGGGTTGAGATAACCAGAGACTGGAATCCCTTAAATTGAAGAATCTATTTCCTTAATTTTGTTTCTTTTTAAAATTTCAATTTCAAGTCATACAATTTAAATTCATCCATATTTTTAATTTTTTTATTTTTTCCAGGTACGCTGTTTTTCTTGGGCACGACTGTGCGAGGACTTCGAGGAATAATAAGTTGTAGCAATCTTGTCTCGGAGGATTTGACCCTACTTCCCTTATACTATTCTTTTCGTTATTTCATAAGATAAGTTATTTTTGGTGCTTTCAATGACACACCAATGTTTTAATGCTGAGACAGTACAGATCTGATCTTTCGTATGTGATTCCTCATGTGAGATTGAGCTACAGCCAGACTTGACATATTCGGAAGAACTAGTAAGAATTTTAGCTCTGGAAGTTAAAAAACTGCGGAATAAACGAGTGCCATTAATAAAAGTCTTGTGGCATCCTCATGGTTCAGAAGAAGCTACCAGGGAAATCGAAGAACCAATGAGATTACAATATCCGAATCTATTTTCAGGTAATAATTTCGAGGACGAAATTTCCTAAAGGGGGAGAGTTGTAACAACTCGATTTTTAGTGATGACGAAACAGTGATTTTAGGACCATAAATTTTCTTCGTATCGACTCGTAAATATTATTTTTAAAATATTTATAGAGTAATTATAGTCGTATTAAAATTTGGTTTAGAAATATTAGCGTTTAGATAATTAATTAAGAGAAAAGGACCAAATTGAAAAAGGTGTAAAACTTGTTAATTAATGCATTTAGGTGATTAAATGGTTAATTATTATTTGAAGAAGAACTTAAGGGATAATTAAGCCTTAATTTAAATAGTGGGATGGCTAATTAAAGGAAAATGACAAAATAAAAGGTTTTAATGGTAGTTTTGTAATTTATTCAAAATTAAAGAAACAAATTGAAACAAAATCTTTACTTTTCTCATTTTTCTCTTCTTCTTGGCCGAACCTCACCATTGATAACCTAGGAAGCTTTGTTCATCTTTTGTCTTTGCATGGTAAGGAAATTAAATCATTTTCTTGTAATATTTATGTTTTTTAGATCGTTGCAACTAGGTTCTGTTAAAAATTTTGGAAGTTACCATTGTTGAATATTGAATATTCTTGATGAATATCATGTATTTGAAGCTTTTATTATGCTATTTGATGAATTTGTAAAGTGATTTTATTAGATTTTAATTTTAGGATTAAATTGTAAAAATGTCAAAATTTTAGGGTTTAATAGTGAATTTGATGTTTATTAGAGGCTTTTTAAGGGCCTGGTATATTTGGATAAAATATTGACTTGAGAAAAATGGTTAATTTGATGAATTTCGGGTTAAAGGACTAAATTGCAAAAATGGTAAACATTTGGGGTAATTGTGTAATTTTAAAAAATAAAAGGGTATTAATTGTAAAATGGTTTGGAAATGAAATGTGTGCTAATAAATGAAGATTTTTATATTTTAGATCAGAATCCCGTAGATACTCGTGGAAAAGGAAAAATAGCGTAATAGTCCATGAACTTCTACAGCGACTACAATTTAGTCTAGGTAAGTTCGTACGGTTAAAATTTAACATTTGTATAAATTGATGATTGATATTATATATATGTTCTATTGTTGGAAATGGATTATTATTGGAATTATATTGTCGATTTTAATACTCAGTTTGGATTGAACGCGAGATTTGAGTACATTCATGTTTAATGTATGACGGGGGTTTAGAGTGGAGATGGTATTGGAGGGAGATATTGGCATATTAACCAAGTAAATCAAGGTTCAGCATTTTTTGCGAACTCTCATGTTATACTTTCTGTTTGGCGTGATTCGGGTGGATCAACTCTTACGAGCTTCTGTTGGCATGTTCGGGAGGACCAGCTCTTATGAGCTTCTATTGACGGTGTACTCTTACCGGTAAGTCATTCTTTAAATGGAAAATCTCGGTAAGGTAGTTCGTTTAATGAATTTGAAAGATATGTTTTTTTATTTCATATTAATTTGAATATGGATGAATTATTGATTGAAGTTGTAAATGACAGGTTTCTTTTGAATGGTTATTATTGTTTGAATTATTATAATTAGTTCGGTGAGATTTATTGTTTAATTCGTTAAACTTACTAAGCTCATTAGGCTTACTTGTGTTGTTTAATGTCATTGTAGATTTTCAGAAGGTTGGACGATCGAATCGGCACTCAAGTCACACTATCCAGCTTATCTCGGCAGTTTTTGAACGTTTAATTCGAATTATATGGCATGTATAGGCTTTTGTGCGGTTTTGGTCAATGTTTGGCTTATGTAAATATTATGAATGATATTTTGTGCAAATAACCAACTTGCATATTGTATGAGAATGAGGTATAGTTGTTATGCTAGTATGTGTGGTATATATATTTGAATTGTTGTGATTGTGGTAACTTTGTTAGGTATATTGATTTGGTATTACTTGAATGAGTTCAAAAATAGAATTAATGTTTATTTTGTTGTAAAATTGTATATACTTGTGGTACCAATGAGGGTATATTGTTTAGACACTTATTAGGTTGGTTTTGATGTGTTTTTGGCTCGATTAATGTCACTTTGAGTTGGTATTTAGGTTTCTTAAGGTCCACGCAACTTGAAATGGAAAACTTGTGTTTTAAGGTTCATTTTAGGGCCACACGGCCTGAGACATGGGCGTGTGTCTCAGCCGTGTATGACACACGGCCGTGTGTCCCTTGTAGGTTCAAGACTTACAAGTCAGGCAGTTACACAACCTAACACACGGACATGTGGCTTGGCCATGTGACCTAAGTCAGTGAGTTACACGAGCATAGACACGGGCTAAGACACGACCATATGTCTCTATTTTGAATGTCCACATGGCCTGAAACACGGGCGTGTGTCTTAGCCGTGTGAGTTACACAGCCATGTGACCCCTACAGTCCAAATTTTTCAACATTTTCCTAAAATTTCCAAATGTTTTTTATTTAGTCTTGAACTATTTCTATAGTATTTTTTAGGGTCTCGAGAGCTCTATTAAAGGACATTACGAATGTATTTGAATGGAATTTGATTATGTTTGTATTAATGTATGATTTGAATGGTTTACTATTCTATTTGTCCAGTAATGCCCCGTAATCCTGTTCCGGTGATGGATACGGCTTAAGGGTGTTACATTTATCATCCAATGGATACATTTCCATGGGATATGTTTCTTCTAAGAAGAATATCCAACATGAAGGATTGTGGCTTTTCAAAATAGATCCATTGAGTGGATATAAATAGAGGGACTATGGTGCTCACAATGTACATTACAATCAATCCAATTTCAGAAATTAGAGTAAGATTTAGAGAATTCCTCAATTTTGCTAATAAAAAAAATTCATAAGCTTCGTTGTATGTCGGGAGGACCTTTGTCTTAATCCTCTAGCAACTTTGTGTAGGGACAAATAGTTCTCTTTGGAAAGCGTCACCTGTACCTCGAAGTCTACTGTTTAATTCCATATAGTCTTCGTATCTATCGTCTCCACTCAATATCTCCAACACTCGATTCACTTGGAATAAGGGACATGTTAGGTAAAGATAAAGAAAATATTCATCTTATCATAAAACAAAAACATACATATTAGTTAGGTAAAGATAGAGCAAATAAAATGTTTTACATATTTTAATAATAAAATAAAATATTTCCTTTCCTGTTAGTATCTCTTGAATGGATATTCATTAATTCTGTTACTAAATACTTTTTGTTTTACGAATTGGGTCAGCTGGGTTATTTTTGTTTTTAGTTAATTTGGATTTGATCAATTTTGAGTTTTAAAATTTTCAAGTCATTTTGGTTGAGGTCATTTTAGGTTTGGATTGTTTTGGATCGAGGTTGTTTTAAAAACAAATCATTTTGACTTAAGACTCATATTTATTTAACTGATTCATTAGAAGTTCAGATCATTTAAGTTTTGAATAATTTTTTATATGGGGTGTTGATACAATTAAGTGCCATGGAGGAGGATGTGGTGGAGATTGAAGATTATTTACCCTATTTGGGTAAAGAGTCACACAATGCTGATGGAGAATTGGGTGAAAGTTCTAGAGAAAGACGAAAGAAAGTAGATAAATGGAGGATATGATTGATAAGATTAGAGAATGAGTATGGGAAGAAATGAATGAATGTGTCCCTCTTTGAGGTGAAAGGGGTTTATATAGGTGAGTTTGGTTAGACACATTGTAACCTTTGGTTGGTCAATTGGTTCCTTTCAAGATCCATATTAGGTGACAATGTGACATCACCTAAGTTGCAGGGTATGTAAGTGACAAGTGATTGTTATCTTATTGGAGTTGGCCTGCTGCCAAAAATGGTTATCTTACGTGTTCCCCAAGTCCTAGTGAAATAATGTTAATGGTGGAGTTGGACCATTAGAACTAGGTTGGAGGCAAAGCTAAGAGGTTGGTGAAGGTAGTCTCTGTTGGAACATTTTCAAAATATATATAGTGTTCTAATAGTTGAAAATGAAAAGTTATAAGTAACCAAAAGTTATGTCACTTGGTTATTAACCAAAAGTCGTCACTATTTATAGTGATGGGTTATGTCTTTTAAATTCAAAAGTTATGTCACTTGATTATTAACAAGTAGTCTTAATTATTCAAGTAAATATCTATTGAATAACTATATTTATCGCTAAAAATATGACTATCCATTTGGGTAGTTATGTTCTTATGAAAAGACATGAGACCTCCTATAAATAGGAGTGAAATTTCATTTGTATGACACACCCAAAAAAACATAGAAACAAAGTTTCTTTCTATTCTCACATCATCTTATATATTCCTAGATTGTTCTATAAAGAATTATTACAAAATTCTTTATAGAAATTAATATCCTTAGTATGCTCCGCTCAGTGCTTAATGGACTGTTTCTGTTAGTGCAAAATGTAGACAAACATTGAGTTTCATTATATCCTCGATGTTCATTTGTCAATAACTTTTTTGCATACCATAAAATGGGAGGGGGCGAATAGAATCTCAAAGAAAATGATATTGATATATGCCTTGAAACATTTGTTAATTTCTCATAAATTCATATTTATTTTCACACACCAGCAATCTAGTAAAGTTGAATATGGGTCATTTTAAAGTATAAGTCAATTCAAAGTCTAATTAAACAGGTTAATACTATTAATTTTTTATAATTAAATTGAGTTAGATAGAATTTAAATTAATTGGAGGAGGTTTTTAGATATTCTAAGGAAAAAGAAAAGGAAAGGCTCTAGTATGATAGGGTGAAATGTGAATGACAACAAAGGAGATGCGATATAGTAGGGAAAAGGAAACATGATTGGAAGCCAAGCCAGTCGTGTGGACAGCGATGCATGCAGCTAATAATGTTAAACGTATGGATTGGCGGTGGTGGTCGTCGTTTTCAAACAGCAGTCCCTGAATTTATTATACGTGGCTAATACTTGAGGAAAAGCCTGAATTGTGAGTGTCAGCCATCAAAGGTCAGCTCTATACTTAATCGTATCCCCCAAAGGTCCCAATTGAAGATTCAAACTCTTGTTACTACTCGCGCCGTACTTGCCTCTCTATCTATTGCTTCATTTTGGTCCCATATTTTATTTTTGTTCAAAACCCTCAATCATTGACGTCCCTTTCAACCTATGGATCGAAAAGTTTATAGTAATAAAATATGTGTTTTTTATGGAAAGTAATAAAATATTAAGCCAAGGATAAAAGTGTTCTAAAATGAACACTCAACGTGCCAAAAAAGTTGAATTCTTTAATGCACAAGGTGTTATTAATGAATTTCAAAGTACAAGTAAAATCATTATAATAAAACCAATATTCCTTAGTGTGTAGTAGCGAAATGAGTACCGGCGGGTTAATAAACAAGGATTTGCCGACAATCCTAATGTTAAAATGTTTCCACAACATTAGTGAGAAATAAAAATAACATATCCCTAAAACAAGATATAGCCTTCTTGGAAAACAATGGATGTAATCATTATTTAAAACAATGTGATAATATTCAGAATTTTGATTTAAAAATTAAATTAAATTGATAGTAAATATTCAAATTTGGTCGAAACTAGGATACCTATTTGTTGCGAGTGAATGGCTAGAATTACAAGGAAAGGGATTAAATTGAAAAAGTCTAAAGAGTACAGAGACCAAGAGTACAATTAGACCTTTTAAGTTGTGATCTTCATTTGTGATGATAATCAATCATTATTTCACATCTCAATGCACAATCCGCGTCATGTCAAAGTCTAGTGATTGAGAGAGGAAGGGGGAAGGGGTCGGCCCAATGATGTACGCCCGGATCTTGAGGCCTACATAAATATATATAACATACATATCCACATCTTTATTGAAGTTTGTGTAAATGAAATGGGTCCCAAAAGAGGAAAGAAGGGGGGGGTAGCCCCTAAGGCTAAGAGGAGGGGCTGCCATTTCCGTACATTCTGTTTTCCAATTTGGAAATGAATGGTTTTTAGATGCCTTTAGAGTTTCATAGTATTCTTGAATTATCCCACCTTACCTTTTTTGTGATACCTTTGGGCGTGTAGTTGATAAGAAGAATGCGACACATTCAATCAGTGATTAGGGACCTCCCTTTGGTGTCTCAAATCCTATATTTAGGGCTTTTCTTTTATTTGTAATCATCAAATCAATTATCTTGGAAACTTAAGTATAGGGTCGGTTGCTTTATTTAATTTCCATTCTAAGGCAAAGGAACAAAACAACTCTCTTCAAAATTAAGGTTATTTCAATGAATATTTAATCCGATTTCACCTTAAATTCAATTGAATATGAAGTGATAGTCAGACTTTGCAAATCTCTTTTTCTTGATTTCCATTTTGGGATTTTGTTTTGAACCTTAAATGGGAAGAATAATTAAAGATATGCTCCCTATAGGTTGGGTTTAATTGGACAATCGTTACATATTCTAGACCCTACTCAAGGCCGAAAACCTTGTCTATTTCACAATTTTTTTTTTCTTTTTCCCATTTTTCACTAAGAAGTGATGGATATATTTGGAGGTATAAATTATTGATAATTTCTTTAAATTTTTATAGTAAAAAATATTGTAGAATTTAAGTTTATGTCAATTCAACTAAAACAAAATATAAAGTTAAGTAGTGATCCGATTATTAGCATATTCATACAATTAGAAAAGTAGAGAAATTAAAAAAGATTTTGGCCACACCCTTGCTTTCATCCCAATCTAAATGCCATTCTTGATTCTACTCCTCCTACGCCACCGTCTAATATTGGGTCTCAACCCCTAACCTTAAATACCAATCTGAAATTATTTTTAATTTTTATATATTTTTAAATAATAAATTAGATTTTTGAAGTTGGAAAATTTGAATCCTATTAATATTATTATTTGGACGAGACCCAACCACTTCTCGACCATGATTTAAAAAAGCAAGTATACATGATGTACATGCAGTCAAATTAAAGCCTGCAAGATGTTTGTTTTCATCAATCCAAAACTGAAGAAACAAAATCCCCAGTTTGGAAAAGGATGGAACTCGGAAACTCAAGTCAACGATTTTGTGTAAAAGATAAGAAAATTTTTCTTATAAATACTTTCAGAATAAATTGATTCCTTAACACTTTAAAATTACTCTAAACAATCATCCTCTTATCTTTATTTCGACTTTCGACCCACTACCAATATCGCATTTCTCTTCCTTATAAACCTTCCTCATTGTATGTGTATCAGTATATATACATATATAGTTTTATGTTTAACGGTGACAGAAAATGGTTGACTATAGGAAACAGCTCATGTGCGTGCATATGATAAGCTCACGATTCAATGATGAGGCATGGACATACAATAATTGTAAGTATTTTTAAAAAAAATGGATTTTAATAAAATTATAAAACGATTTTGGTGTATATGCGCATTGGGACATTGCTAATGTCAAGAAGTGTTAGAATGTAGACAAAATTGGTGTAAAAGGAAAATTGGAAAATTCAAAGAAGAAGAAGATGAAGATGCTAAAGGGTTGATATATATGACACACATACATAAAATAAAGGAATCTTTCCATAGAAATTAATTGTCAGAAGAGACATAGTCTTTGTGTAATGTAAGAATATTTTTTTGTTTAATAATTACGTTCATTAAGGAATATTGATAGAGATTGAATTCTGTTATCTCCAAAAGAAACAAACAAACAAAAATAGTTGAATTAGGCTGTCAATTATATCATTAATTTATTTCACAATTTTTTTCCAATTATTTTATTACCATAATCAATATCTCCTTCAATTGTAAGTCAGTCTGCAAAAAATGTGCGGATAACAAACGACTCTAATTAATATAAAGTAAAAGTGTCCAGCATTTATTACAACTCTCATCAACTACCTAGCATTTCTTAAATATAAACTTCACACATTCATCACCCTATTACTTTTAATCTCAATCCGAATTTTTTTAGTAAATTACAATAACAAGACAAAATTTAAACAATAAATGTAATTAGTACGGCTTGAATTCAGGCCACATCTGAGACGGTGAATATCATTGACCGTCAGGCCATCACATGAGATTCTTATAAACATTGAATTTAATAAATGATTCAATTCTAATTTTAATATGAATAAGAACCAAAATAAATATGAGAGAAAACTCAAATATAAATTATACTCAAACCTAAATACTCTTCAAATTTGATATTACACGTAAGGTGTATGATACAATATGTAGAAATTAGGGTTGAGCAAAAAAAAAATGATCAAACCAAAAACCGACCTGAACTGAGGTATTTGAACAATTTATAGAATGCGAGTTCAAAAATCAACGTTACCCGAAATTGAATAGAATTTTGTTTTTTATTTAATATATAATTTAATTTTTATGATATAAAATAAATATTTTATATTTCAAAATAGTGAAAATAATTTAAACTTTTTGAAAAATTATTTATGGAAAAGATATTGAAATTTTGTCAAATAACGTCAAAAACCATAAAATAAAGCTTATTTTTATCAAAATATAGGAAAACCAAAACCGAATCAAATTAGGATGTATAATTCACAAAATTAAAAAATAAAACCTCTACAAGTAGAGAAATATTCATTATAACTCCAATCAATTACTTGATGGAAAACAAACTCAACTTTGCTAAAAACCACAAATATCTTCGTTTAAAAGGAAAAAAAAAACACTATATAATATTTTAAAACATTAAAAATGGGTTTCAATGATATTTTTGGCGATTGGAAAAATGGAAGAGAAAAAAAAGAATAGTTTGATTTTGTCGGTGGAGGAGTACGTATGACTATGAACATTACTTATGGCTATAACCTGCTGGCTACCGGTCCCGCACTTCTCCGATTATCTCTATGAGAGCTTCCTTTGCTTTTAGATTTATTCGCAGTCAAAAGAAATTAGATGAAATGCTTAACTAAAGTCAATTCCATGAGGTAAAATTTAACAATATACGTATTTATAAATTTATGTACACCTAATAAACTTTAAATTTAACATTATATTCATATTTTAAATTATTATAAAAAGGATATAAAATATTCCAAATTTTTTTAATTTTCAATTTATCATAAATATTTATGCTTCAACGATATGTAATAAAGTGGCCAATGAATAAAACTCGAGATAATACTCAACCAATGGTTGAATTGACTATAATGGAAAAAGAAAATTGAATGCCTGGTTAAAAGGCTCATGCACTAAATATTAGGGCAATACATATATGTATATTGTAAGGTTTAAAAAAAAGTGAGGATGGAATGATGATATTGGAGGAGAGTGTCCCTTGCATAATTTTGAGACATTTGGGACCCAGAAAGATGGCGTAGTGATCTGTTAATTTGTATAGCGTATCATAGCAGATGCAGTGTAGTGGTGTGTGTGTAAATGGGTCCATTCCTCTCTGGACAAATTTTGCATGCACACAAAATCCACTGATTCTCACCCCATCTCAGACCATCATCCTCTTCACACCCTTTCAATGTCTTTATCAGCCATTCATCCCAAGCTTCAGTTTCCTTTCAAATGATGGGTCCAACCCCAAGTTCCCATGAACTTCTTCACCTGTCTTCAAAAGAAAAATAAAGGATTTGGCATTATTGCTACATGAATTTATTTTAACGCTATGCTTGCGCAGACGCAATTATTAGTCCTTCGAATTGTGTAAATTTAGTATATCTGGATTATATTTAGAATTAAAAATAATCTCTTTCAAATTCAAATCCAGGAATAAAGAAAAAGAATTATGGGAATAAAAGCTGAATATGGATGAATATATTTAATTATATTTTTTTAAAAAATAATTGTCAAATTCGATTATTTATAAATGGGTCCAATGTATAATTGATGTTAAGGTACTGTATTGCCTCCTGTGATCAATACTTTGAAATCTTTTTTATCAAGATTCCCCCAGTGGGTTTCATATTTCAATGCGGGCCATGGCCAGGACAGCTAATGATTTGGAATAAAAATTTGAGGAATTCCTTGTTGATTTAATTAAAAACTAAAGGGAATTTTAGTTTAATCTATCTGTTCATGATTTTGATAATCTCTTACAAAAAAAACAATTGAATTTCGTTTTTGTCGTAAATGGCTAAAGAAAAGGGTGCAAACAGCAAGGATTAGGAAGGTTTAAATCTGGATTCATTCACTAAATTAAAATTTCTACATATAAACTGGTCCAGACTATTGATATTTTACTCTTCCTATGAATTAAAATATTGAGTTTCTGGGAATTATTCCGTCTGTCATGCACTCATGCTGTAAACTTCTAATCATTAAAGATAAATATAAAATTAACCTCCAAATCCAATCATTTTTTGTACTTAATTTTTTATGTTCATATTGATAGTTTAAATAAGTTTTCTTCCAGAAATTAACTTCATATAGTTTAATACCCTAATCAAATTTATGTATATTTAAATCTAACGTGGTGATTATATTTGAAGAAGCCTTTGTATATTTTGTGTGGAAGACGTAGGGGTAGGTTTAATGAAAGGAATGCCACGGAAACCAAGTTTAAGGCTGCATTAATTAGAAAAACTATGATAAACACGTAGCATTTGTGAAAAAGTTGTCCTATGATTTATCTGCTAAATGCTTTGAATCTTGAAAAGTCCAACCTTACGGCTGGATTTTGATTCATGAGTAGTTTGATATTGACAGTTTCTTTGGTCCCAGAAGTTTTTGTAGTGTGTGTACCTTCTGCATTCAAATGTAGCACCACTATTAGGCCACATACATATATGTGAAGTATGAAGTGAGAAACTAGGACAACATGGCAATATATAGCAAAATCTGTCAAAAACAGTAGTGATTGGAGAAAGGGTGATGCAGTATGGTCAGAAACATGTACAAAAGTGGTGGGGGTGGCCTGGAAATAGTGATTTTTTTAATTTTATTTACCAATGTCAGTAAAAAGAGTTGAATTGTAGTTATGAATTTGTAACAAAATTTGGGTGTTGCCTTTTCTTTTGGTCTAATATAGTTGCAGTTTGTGTTACTGGGAATGTGTTCGCAGATAAAATACAAACGTATGTATAAAATATAGATGAAAGACAGCATGCTTTTTTTCATCTGTTTCTGAATTGGGTCATTTCCGTGTCAAAGAAAACCATTAATGAGAGAGGATGAAAAAGGGAAACAAATGAGAACTAGTCTCAAATATCACAATCCGGAAAGAAGGTATTTGTGGAGTAAGTTTATAACACTTAGTGGGATTCATCAGTTTCAGGAAAGCCATTGTTAAATCTCAGAAAATGAACAAAATAATTTCTTTCTTTCCACGTAATGATGAAGCCTTTTCAATGCCATTATGATTCCAAAAGAAAAGAAAGCTAGTACGGTAAAAGAAAGCAGCTGATACCAGTATCAACTATCAACAATGTTTTTACTTTTGGGGGCCGGGGTTAAAACAGAATTTACAGTGATCAGTCTCCATTGACTTAAACTTCTACCATGTGGACTAGGGTTGAAGTTAAAAGCATGGGGTTATAAGTTCATGATTATAATCAGAACTTTCTGTTTTCATCTCAATATAATACAAGGAAAAATGCCCCCACCATCCCTTCACAAGACATTAATTCTCAGAGACATATGCAACCTTAAGTCTATTAACTTATGGTTGTTTTAGTTGAGATGAAATTCCAAGTTAAAGCTGCTTTTTTTAATAAAAAAAAAAAGGAAATTGAGTTACCTAGCCCTGGATCAACCAAGGTGGGGTTGTGAGAAAGTATAATACCATATTGAATACGACTTTTCCTTGGGGAGAGCTTTCTCTTTATATTAAATTCAACTCCTTTCACAGCTGCTACTTCATTTTCGAGCCCTTCTTTTATATCAAAATCCTCTCTCTGTCTGTTACATTTTCTTTTTTATTACCAAAGCATTCCAAAAACAACTGTTCATAGCTACCATTTTCACCTAGGATTCACCAAAGTTTTCTGTTTTGGGAAAGGCCTTTTGCTCTCCCTCCTTTACAATTAGTGTATGGTCTCAAAATGGGGAGGCACTCCTGCTGTTACAAGCAGAAGCTAAGGAAAGGTCTTTGGTCCCCTGAAGAAGATGAGAAGCTGTTGAGGCATATTACAAAGTACGGCCATGGTTGCTGGAGCTCTGTCCCTAAACAAGCTGGTAAACTCAACTTCTTTTTCTTTTTTCATGTTTGTGTTCTTCCTTAAATCATACATTCATGAATTGGCGCTTCCATGGCAGGCCTGCAGAGATGTGGAAAGAGCTGCAGATTAAGGTGGATTAATTACTTAAGGCCTGATTTAAAGAGAGGCACATTCTCACAAGAAGAAGAGAATCTCATAATCGAACTTCATGCAGTTTTGGGGAACCGGTATTTTCTTTCTTTCTCTCATTTGAATTAAATTTCTGTTGATTTTTTTTACAGAAATCAGTAAAACATTCTTTGCTTTATATGTTGGTTGGAATTGGATCCTCAGGTGGTCCCAGATAGCTGCGCAATTGCCAGGAAGAACCGACAATGAAATTAAAAACCTATGGAACTCTTGCTTGAAGAAGAAGCTTAGGCAGAGAGGCATTGACCCTGTCACTCACAAGCCACTCTCTGAGGTTGAAAATGGAGAAGACAACAACAAGAGTCAACACACAAACAGCCTGGACATGGTTTCCGGGCCATCTAGTGAATTGAAGCTCAACACCGACAACCTTAAACCTGGAACAGCTTTATATGAACAAAGACCAACATCATCAATTACTGCACCAGCACCAGGTTATCAGTTGGAAATGGAAGGCTGTTCCAGCTCCAACAATCTGATGACATCTACAACCCGCAAAGACTTGTTCCTCGATAGATTCGCAAGCACAGCCACCACTACCAACGGCCAGCCTTGTGATTTCATGCCTCATTTTCCGGTTCAGCAATTGAGCTACGCATCAACCAACCCAAGGCTCTCACCCTGGTTCTCCCAGTCTGAGTTTTCTTCAAGTTCCATGTCTACACTTCTCCCACCATTGACAACCTCACCATTCCTTTCCTCTCCTATAGGATTCAACCCTTCTGTCACACTTCCCTCTCACACTCCTTCAATGCCTTCCTTTACTGTTAACAACAGTTACGCTTGGGGAATGGCAGATTGCAGCACATCAGAGAAAGAAGAAGCTCCAATCCATCTAATGGAAACCCAACCCGACGAAATGAAATGGCCGGAATATCTCAATAACCCATTATTAATGGCGGCTGCTTTGCAAAATCAAGCACCACAATCCAGCTTATACAATATCGAGATAAAATCGGAAACACATTGCTCAACGAATACTAAGAGTTTATCAAACAGTATGTGGCCTCAAAATCAACAGCCGCAGCAGCAACAAGAAGGTTTACAAAATTCCGATATGTGTGCTAAGGATATCCAGAGACTTACGACAGCTTATGGACATATTTAGCTCTGCCTTTTTTTATATCAGGTGTGTACCATAGTTTTTCTTTTTCCTTCATATCTAGTGTATATAAGTATGATACACAAAATTCATCACCTCTGGTTTTGGACTATTTGTGAGCAAAAAAAAAAAAAAAATCATATTGTAAGCTTTTTCGTCCATTCTTTTGTGTGGGTGTGAGGTAGAACTGCAGAATAAGGCTTGTTTTAGTGTCTTTTTACTCTTCATTGCCTGGTTGCATATGGTCATATTTGTGTATTAGAATGTTGCAATTCTATATGTGAACGATTGTTTATAAAAGAACAAAAGTACATTTCTTATTCATCCATCCGTAAGTATCACTTTCAGCTTTGTATACTACTTAGTGCCATGCATCTGGTTTGTTTAGATAATAATTGAAAATTACATGAAACTTCTATCATCATGACCTTTGTTTTTCAGTTCCCAACACACTCCAAATTGGTTGCCTATCACTGTCGAGAGGACACAAAGAAATCGTAATCGCTTTTATAACAGCTTTATCAACTTTATATATGTATATATATATATATTTCTTTCCTGTTGGCTTCCCCTTTAAATTTAGGCGAGTTGGGAGCTGCTGCCTTTTGGCTTAAACAATCTTAACACCTTCAAATCACATTTTCATTTGCTTGACTTTCAAGTGTTATTAAAACCCTTCCCCACACCACTTCACTTCTCATTTTGGTTTGCCCCACGACGGTGATATAAATGTATAGGTAAGAAAATAAAAATTGGGGAGTTCATCAATTTCAAAGTAGTACATAGGAAAGTGACTGTGAATCTAATAAGGGCCATGTAAGTGGTGGTGCTATCTTGTAGCTCCTTTGGGACATTAAACATTATCTTAAGGAACACTTCATATAGCAAGAACAAATAAATAAAATAAAAATGTTCCAACCTTTGATATTTGACTGTGGAAACATTTTACCCTTTGTTAGTGGCTTTAGAGAACAGACCAATTATGGTCCTAATTTATGTTTGGGAAGTAAGGCTAAATGGGTTCTAAATCCAATGTGTTTTGGATAAGGCGTGATCAATGAAAGCGGGAATATTATATGTATAAAAGTCAATTTTGAGCTTAGCTAGCAAAACAAAATGTACTACCATTAAACAATTTCATTACTACAATTTTCCTATAATTACATGAGTGGACCAATCTATCTTAGAGGACCCACTGCAATAATTCTAGTTTGGTCATCATAGAAGGGCCAGCCCTATCGATAACAATTATCTAAAAAATTCAATTCGATTTTAATTTGATTAAAAGATAATATTTTCATACTTATTAGACTCGATTTAATCTAAACTAAGCGCAACTCAAAATTAATTTCAATTTAAAATAATATAAATTTGAACTAATCAAAATTTAAATAAAAGCCATCCAATTTAAAATAACCTATATATTAATTCAATCTAGATTGATCCGACCTTAAAATCATTTGGAGCTGCCTTTTTTTCTCTTTTCAAAAGTGGCTTAATTCATTTCGTTCTTAAATTATATTTATTTTTCTATTTTTGATTTTTAAATTTTTATTCTTTTATACTTAAACTATCAATTTATCTTAGATTACTCTAAAAAGCTCAACGCTAACCGATAAAAACATTGCAAATGATAAATAACATTATTCGTTATAATACTTTTTGGACTTAAGGAACAAAATAATAATTTAAGTATTAAATTAGATAAAAATATACATATAAAACTAAAAGGAGTAAAATTTAGAAACAAAACCTAAGTTTAATTTCACCATATTCACCAACATAGAAGTAAAAAAAAGTATGATGGGAGTTAGCTAGAGGAAAATACTCATATGCTGAACTTAAAATAGGGTTTGATATGATTGTGAGGCAGTAATCATCCTCCTCCAAGCTACTTCGAGGAACATGATTTTAAGCAGTTGGTGATCTTAGTTAAAAAGATGAATGAAAGGTAGGTAATGTGTAATCTTAAACCCCAAGCAAATGAACACGTCAAATCAAATTTCATTCATCTATATTAGAAATGATAGGGCCTCAGCACAACTCATAATTGCTGATCATTTTTCTTTTCTTTCTTCGTTTTACCTAATTCTGGGAATTGCAAAAATCAGAGACTTTGCTGAATTAACTGTCAAGGTTGAGTGTGAACACAAATCCAACTTTGCTTTAACCCAATAATGAAAGCAATTATTTTGCTCCTTGACTTTTCAACTTTTATTTTGAACTAAACTAAGCTAATATTAATATTCAATTATACATTAATCTGACTAAACTCCACCCCGCCGGGAACAATCCATGGGTACAGAAGCTACCGGGCCTTGCCTAACCAAAGTAAGGTTGTTGTAATGGGCCTCACCTAAGCCCTTCAACTTGGCTTTATCAAACTTCTTATGTCATTCCAAGCACGTAGAAAATAAATTGGAGTATTAAATGATCAGTATTATTCTCAAGTTTAACTTTCATCATATATAAGACTTTATTGATTTTATATAAAATCATAAAATAAAATAAGCAAAACACCTTCGTAATAATATAATTTTCTTTATATAAATAAGTTATTTTAATCATTTTTTAACTTAATTATCTATAAATAACTCGATCGTGAGATCAATATAGATTTTAAGTATAACACAAATATAAATGGACCTATCTTTTTCTTCCCAAACTGTCTACTTTATATAAAACTAGTTATCCATGCTGTTGACACCATTTTTTTTGGATGAAAACGGGGTCGACTTGGGTTTTGAAAACGAAACGGGAGTCGCCACCAATCCTTTTTATGAGGTGTGATTGGGTCACCTTGAAAAAGGGTTGTTTTTAATAAATAATTTGATTTTATTAAAACAACAATTTTGGTCCACGAAATTTAGAAAACGGGTTCGGGAGTCGGCTACGTACGAGGAAGGATTAGCACCCTCGTAACGCCCAGAAATTGGTACCTAGTTGATTAAATAATGTCTTGATGTCGAAAATTAAAAACTTGAAAAAAATTAAAAATACGATCCTTGTATTAAAATGCAAGAATTTTTTTTAAAAAAAAGGGATATATTCCACGTTAATCGAGAAAGAAAGCATCATATCCAGTAAGTTAGGACACAATGTCTCGAATTCCCGACACGTAAAAATGCCAAAATTTTACTCATTTAAAAGACATTTTAGCCATCTCGGGTTTAAAAATGAGATCACGAACGTATTTCCTTTTTTAAATCCCGAGATCATTTTGAAATTTTAGTTCGAAAAATTCGTGCATTTAGATTTATCGAGAAAGTCGAAACATTTTAGCCATCTCGGGTTTAAAAATGAGATCACGACCAGTAAGTTAGGACGTATTTCCTTTTTTAAATCCCGAGATCATTTTGAAATTTGAGTTCGAAAAATTCGTGCATTTAGATTTATCGAGAAAATCGAAACCCAGTAAGTTAGGGTACGATCCTCTCGAATCTAAACACGAAATATTATTTATTCAAAACAAGTTTTGATAAACACGAAGTCGTAGTAAAAAAATGTGAAAGCAAATTACATTTTTATGCATGGCAAAACCATAATGAATACGAGAGTATAAAAATGACACGAATAATGATAACAACAAAAAAGGCAAACCTACAACATACGAACAATAAAATATAAGATCGAAATATTCATTCAAAATAATAATGAAAATGAAATAAATAAATAGTAAATACAAAGTAAAACAATGGTAATGAATAAAATATAATATATATATGTTAGAATTGTAAAGTATAAAATTATGAAAAAATAAAGAAAAAATAAATAAAAAATCTATGTACATAAAAATGTGTAAGTATGTATGTATATATATATTTAAAATTATCAAATATAAAAAAATTATATAGGTATGTATATGCACATATATGTATATAAAATTAGTGTATATATATTCGTAAAAGATATATATAGATATACACATAGATATTTTTATAAACTATAAAATAGATAAAATATGAGTATTTATATAGGTATTAAAAATTATATAAAATATCTATACATATATATATATGCACTTGTATAATAATAATGATAATATAATAGGGAATTATAGAAATAATAATAGTAATAATAACATAAAATTGCTAAAATATGGGCTAAATCGAAATAAAAATGAAAATGTAGGGCGAAATTGAAAGAAAAATAAAATGAAAGGGACTAAATTACAAAGCGCGCCAAAAAGGGAAGGGATCAAATGGGCAAATAACCCAACCGCTTCAAAACGCAGCGCAGCAGTGGGCCAGATTGAAATAAAATTAAAATTATAGGGCTAAATTAAAAATAACAGAAAATAACGAAATAGGGCCAAATTGAAGCCCGCCACAAATCGGAGGGGCTGCGCGCACAAATAGACCCTTAAACAAAACGCGCGGGTCCTTGGGTGCGGGTCGGGTCGACGCGCGGATCCCCTCCCCTAAAACGGCGCCGTTTCATATTTAATATAAATAATAGAAAAAAAAACTAAAAAACAAATCAGATTCATTTTTTTTAAAAAAAAGGGCTGAGAGAGAACTCTCTCTCTCTCATTCTTCGAGCCAGCCGGGTCATCGGCCGAACTAGGCCTCCGTGATTCTCCGCCTAAGCCACAGCGTATGGTGGCCGGAGACTCCAAAATCGGATCTTTTTGATCCTTTTCGAAGTTAAGTGCATCTTAAGCACGAATCGAAGGGCTAAATCCGAAAAAGGAGGTCCGGAACTTGAAGAACGAGGAGAGACCGCTCGTCCTCCCCCTTTCGATGTAGCACAGGTAATGCCCTATTCCTATTTTTATTTCGTTAAAAGAGTTGTAGAAAATAAACAAAAAATAAAAAATAAAATAGAAGAAAGTAAATAAAAAAAACGCAAGATTTGAGAAGAAAATAATTTGAAATCAACCTTTTTCTTTTGTTTTTTTCTCCTTATTATTCACTGGTGTTGTTCATCCATCGTAAAAAAATACAGACATGGTGTTTGGCTTTTATAGCCGATCCATTTCTATTTTCTCTATTATTTGCTACTTTGCGTGTTTCCCCCTTGTTTGCAGAGTGATTTGATGCTGATGGATTAGGTGGCAGAGTTGGTGGTTGCTAGAGGCGATGGCAACAGAGAGGAAATGACGGCGACGACGTGGAAGTCAAAAGGGCAGGTGGTGCGGCTGAAGGCAGTAGGCTAGGGTTCTGTTTTCTGATTTGTACTTTGGGCCATTTGGGCCATTAAGGTTTAGTTTTAGTGGGTTTAGATTTTGGGTCTAGGTTTGGGTTGATTTAGTAATTGGGTAGGGGTATTTTATTTTATTTGTTAATGGGCCGGGCAAAAATTGGGTCTCACAGCTGCCCCTCTTTGCTTGTTGTCGTGTAACAAAAACAGAGAAAAAACTAAAAAAGACCAATTTTGCCCGGTCTAGGTGATTCTTGACTTCTCTTGACGCTTCTCTTTAAGTAGCTTCACTCCAGTCCACTGGGTCGTGTTGCTTCGATCCACTCCACTGCACTTCAGGAAGATCTGATTTGTAGCTTTAATATTCTTCGCAGCAACTTCAGGGAACGAAATTTACGTTTTCAGTCTATTCCACTGCAACATTAGGGATATAAGGCCTGATACGATCCACCCTACTGTAACCTCAGAGAGATAAGATCTGTGGTTTTAATCTGCTCCACTGTAACTTCAGGGAGATAGGATTACTAGCTCTGATCTGCTCCGCTGTAATCTCAGGAAGATAAGATTACTATCTTTGATCTGCTCCGCTGTAAGCTCAGGGAGATAAGACCTGATACGATCCACTCTACTATAACTTCAGAGAGATAAGATCCTTTAATCCGCTCCACTGTAATCTCAAGGAGATAGGATTACTATCTTTGATCTGCTCCGTTGTAATCTCAGGGAGATAAGATCTGCAATTCTTCAGTCTGCTCCACTGTAATCTCAGGGAGATAAGACCTGATACAATCCACTCTACTGTAACTTTAGAGATATAAGATCCTTTAATCCGCTCCACTGTAATCTCAGAGAGATAGGATAGTGTCTTCGATCTGCTCCGTTGTAATCTCAGGGAGATAAGATCTGCAATTCTTCAGTCTGCTCCACTGTAATCTCAGGGAGATAATATCTGGCTTCAATCTGCTCCACTGTAACCTCAGGGAGATGAGATTTGAAATTCTTCGGTCTACTCCACTGTAATCTCAGGGAGATCAGACCTGTATAATGAACTTAATTATGCCTAATGATTAGGATGACATGATCAAAATGAAACAAATGCTCCTATCTAGACGTGTGAATGGTGTTTGCATGAATGCAGAATTTTATTTTTCGTGAATGATCTCGCTTAGGTTATCATTACTCGAAGTTTATCAAGGTTTTGTGACTGATGTGTTACAACACCTTCTTGCTTGACTAGCTTTTCTAAAGGAACACTTAGCTAAGTTGTCCCCCACTGTGAACGTCAAAGTTCAATCCACTGGGACATGAAATTTGTACCATCAAACTCCTATTGTAACCCAAGGGTAGAAAGATATGGCTTTTCCTCCGTCTTCTTTTATCATAATTCGGGGATATAGGATCTGAACCGTTCTGGTTTCCTACACCATTCTCAGGGTGACATACCAAAGACTTATGCGCAAATGAAGGCTCTCTTCTCCGAGGTAACCTCTTCCTTATCACTTGGTGATTATTGCTTGCTTGTTCATTGAAGCCTTGTCACCTAACACGACCTTTGTCATTTTGTTTTATCCACGTTTGGACAACAAAGTTTAAAAGGATAGTCCTGATTTAGACTTTTTCCTTTTAGACATTTCAAATTTGGTGTGTTCTAAACAACGGTCCTGTTTCAGGTTCCTTCATTATTTAGAAATTTCTAGAGTAATATGCAAAGCTCATTTTGCTTGAACATTCAGTCCATTAATCGTTATTCCAAATGTTTTTGAAAGAAGATTATCACAATGGACAAACAAAATGCTATTGAGAGCAAATCTCGAAATGAATGAGTTAACAAATTTTCCTAAGATAAGATGAAAAATAAACAAAATGAAATTTTATTGGGGAACAAAGCTTGAAATGAATACATCAATCAAGACAACAAATTTTGCCAAGATTCAAAATATAAGATAACAACAGGTGCCCCAGATATCGCAGCACGAGCTTCCCTGTATAATTAATTTTTTTTAAACCATTTAATATGTGTTTAGGGAATCTACAGTATTTTGTCGATACCCCAAGATGTCGCCTATCCTTTCTTGTGATTCAAGTATAGCGAGACCACCACATGCCCCAGATTTTTAATCAAAATTTGAGTTGTTCCGTTCACCTCATGCCTCATCAAAATTTGAGCCGCCTTTTTCAGGTTTTCAACTCAAATCCCCTTTGGTCTCAAGGTGCCTTTTTACGGGTTTTCACCTTGGCCTCTCCTTTTTTTTAGACCCTTTTTTTCAAGTGAAATATTTCTTGACTGAGTCTGAGTTCACAGGATTTGGCAGGCTTTTACCATCCATCTCGCTCAAGATTAAAGCTCCTCCTGAAAATGCCTTTTTTACCACATATAGACCTTCCCAATTTGGCATCCATTTTCCTCTAAAATCCTTTTGTAGAGGAAGAATCTTTTTCAACACCAAGTCCCCCTCGTAAAATTCTCTGGGACGAACTTTTTTGTTATAGGCTCGCATCATTCGTTTCTGATACATCTGACCATGACGAATAGCTTTTAACCTCTTTTCTTCTACCAAGTTCAGCTGGTCATATCGAGATTGAATCCACTCAGCCTCATCCAAATTTAGTTCAGCTAATACTCGGAGAGAAGGAATTTCAACTTCTATGGGTAAAACTGCCTCCATCCCATAGACTAAAGAAAACGGCGTTGCCCCCGTAGAGGTCCTAACAGAGGTATGATATGCCAGAAGGGCAAAAGGTAGTTTCTCGGGCCAGTCTTTGTAGGTTTCAGTCATTTTCCCTACAATTTTCTTTATATTTTTGTTAGCTGCTTCCACGGCACCATTCATTTTTGGACAGTACGGTGACGAGTTGTGGTGTCTGATCTTGAACTGACTACAAACTTCTGCTATTGAGTTGTTGTTCAAGTTCAGTGCATTATCGGATATGATCCTTTCAGGCATCCCGTATCGACATATGATCTCTTTTTTCAGAAACTTGCTAACTGCTGACTTCGTGACATTTGCATACGAAGCGGCCTCCACCCATTTAGTGAAGTAATCAATAACCACAAAGATAAAACGATACCCATTAGAAGCCTTCAGAGATATTGGCCCGATGACATCCATTCCCCACATGGAGAAAGGCCATGGAGAAACCATAACATGAAGAGGTGACGGTGGTGCGTGCATTTTGTCACCATAAATTTGACATTTATGGCACTTTTTGGCATAATTAATGCAATCCCCTTCCATGGTGGACCAATAGTGACCCAAATCTCATAATTTGTCTGGCCATCGTGAAGCCGTTGGCATGCGTTCCGCAGATACCTTCATGCACTTCTTCCAAAATTTCCTTTGCCTCGACAGCATCCACACACCTCAACAATACTTGATCTTTTCCCTTTTTATACAAAATTTCCCCATCTAGGACATAGTCAATGGCTAATCTCCTTAATGTCTTCTTATCATTTTCTGTCGCATGGTCAGGGTACTCACGACTCTTCACATATCGCAATATGTCATGGTACCAGGGATGATCATCCTTTTCTCCTTCATTGTCAATGTTGCAACAATGGGCTGGAGCCTTATAAATGCTGATCTGGATAGGCTTCATATCCTCTAGCCTGTTCACTCTAAACATAGAAGCTAGGGTAGCCAAAGCATCTGCCATCTGGTTCTCATCTCGTGGGAGATAACTAAAGGTGACACTATCAAATTCGTTAATCAATTCCATAACCAATTTTCGATAGCGGACTAACTTGGGGTCTCTTGTTTCCCATTCCCCTTTGAGCTGGTAAATTACTAATGCAGAGTCTCCGTATATCTTTAGCACCTTAATTTTCCGCTCTATGGCTGCTCGGATGCCCATAATGCAAGCTTCATACTCAGCCATGTTATTTGTACAATCAAAATCCAATTTGCTAGTGAAAGGGTAATGATCTCCACTAGGGGACACGAGTACTGCCCCGATTCCGTTGCCTATAGCATTTGAAGCTCCATCAAAATTTAGCGTCCAAGGACCACCTTCTTAGAAATCTTTTTCTATAGTTGCAACATACATCAAATCTTCATTTGGGAAATCAAAGTTCAAGGGTTCGTAATCCTCCAGCGCTCTACTTGCCAGGAAGTCCGCTATTGCACTCCCTTTTACAGCCTTCTGGTTCACATAGACTATGTCAAACTCAGATAGGAGAATTTTCCATCGAGCCATTCTTCCATTCAAAGCGGTTGATTCCATCAAGTATTTCAGGGGGTCCAATTTAGAAATTAGCCAGGTTGTATGGCACAACATGTACTGTCTCAGTCTCCGAGTTGTCCAGATCAGGGCACAACATAACTTCTCGATTGGCGAATATCTTGTTTCGCATTCGGTGAACTTCTTACTGAGATAGTAGATTGCTCTTTCTTTTCATCCTGTCTCATCATGTTGACCAAGCACGCATCCCATGGAATTTTCAAATACTGCCAAATACAGTATGAGCGGTTTGTCTGGGCAAGGTGGCATCAGCACTGGGGCGTTGGACAAGTAATGTTTCACTTTTTCAAAATTTTTTTGGCACTCCTCATCCCATACACCTAGATTATGTTTCTTAAGGAGACGGAATATGGGGTCACATTTCTCGGTTAATTGTGAAATAAACCGAGCGATGTAGTTCAGTCTTCCTAGAAAACCTCGAACCTCTTTTTGAGTACGCGGCGGAGGTAATTCTTGTATTGCTCTTACTTTGTCAGGATCAATCTCGATTCCTCTCTCACTGACCACAACCCAAGCAATTTTCCTGATCTGACCCCAAATGTGCATTTTACTGGATTTAATTTTAGCTGAAATTTCCTCAACCTCATAAATAATTTCTTAAGGACCTGCACATGTTACTCTTCCATTTTAGATTTCGCAATCATGTCATCAACATAGATTTCTATTTCCTTATGCATCATATCATGAAACAGTGTTACCATGGCCCTCTGATACGTTGCCCCTGCATTTTTCAACCCAAATGGCATCACTTTATAGCAAAAGGTTCCCCATAGGGTTATGAATGTAGTTTTCTTCATATCCTCAGGATGCATCTTAATTTGGTTATATCCAGAGAAACCATCCATGAAAGAAAATAGTGAATGCCTCGCTGTGTTGTCTACCAAGATGTCGATGTGCGGCAAGGGAAAGTTATCTTTTGGGCTAGCCTTATTTAAATCTCTATAATCTACACACATTCGTACCTTCCCATCTTTCTTAGGGACAGGAACGATATTGGCCACCCACTCGGAGTATTTGACCACTTGCAGGAATCCAGCGTCGAATTGCTTTTGCACCTCCTCTTTTATTTTTAATATAACATCAGGCCTCATTCTTCGGAGTTTTTGCTGAACTGGTTTGCAATCTTCCTTTATAGGAAGTCGGTGAACTACAATGTCAGTACTTAGCCCCGGCATATCTTGATATTTCCATGCAAAGGCATCTTTGAATTCTCGAAGCAACTCAATGAGGTCTTATTTTACTTCTTCAGCTATGCATGTGCCAATCTTCACCACCTTTCCCTCTTCCAGGGTCACTGTCTCTACTGTCTCCTTGTGAGGTAAGATTTGTTTCTCTTCCTGCTCTACCATCCTCAACAAGTTCGGAGATAGGTTGCAATCTATGTTATCTTTAAAATCTTGAGATTCCTCTAAACACACATCTCGATCAAAAGGATTTCCTAAGTCCATAGTAGAGTCACTCATGTCATTGATATCTTGGGACCTGTTATAAGTTCCGAAAAATGTACAGGGAATGTATGAATTTAAGGATTCTTATTTAATATAGTCATGAATGAATGAAAAAGAATGATCTGGAATAAAAGCATCCAAGATGACTATTCATGTGAAAGAATGAAAAGAATATATACTCAAAATGCGAAAATATATTTCATTAAAATCACAATGTTCAAGTATAAGCCCCTTTCATTTCACAAAAAGTTTCATTTTCTCTAGGCTTAGAACAATTAGCATGTTTTGAATATTACTCTGAAAAAGCTCTAAAAACTTCAGGCATTTCTTCTGCAGTCCAATTGTTTAAAACACTCTCAGGTTCAATGGGATAGATGCCTGATGTACTTTCTTCTTCAGATATGGCATTGATGTTCAAGTTTCCTAGCATTTCCTCTATGATCTCCCTTCTTAGAGTCCTTAGTCTAGAATACATGGTTCCTCCCGATACAAAGGTCTTGGATATGTGGGGGAAAGCCATCGGTTCCCAATCAACTTCTTTTCCGTTCACACGCGCCTTCCTCCTCTCTTGTCTTTTCTCCAACTCTTTTCTTCTTTGCTTAGCACTTGGTTTAAATCCTAAACCAAAACGGTCTTACTTGTCTTTCAGCACTGGTGCCTCTATCCTTCCTTGAAGGCATCTTCCCAGTCCTCTTCCGAGCATAGCTCCTTTCCCAACTGTCATTTGTAGTCCCATCCTCGTGGCTCTAGATATGCAGGGCATCAGGATATTCTTTCCCTCAATAACAGAGGTAGCATTTACGAACTTTAAGGATCGAAAGGAACATTCAACCGCCTCATCATCTGTTCCCAAATATGGTGCGTCACTGGTTACCGATGCAATGATATCTTCCTCAGCGTCAATCGTAATTAACCGGCCTTCTGTTACCAATTTCAACTTCTGGTGTAATGATGAAGGCACCGCTCCTACTGAATGAATCCAGGGTCTTCCCAACAAGCAGTTATACGAAGGCTTGATATCCATCATTAAGAAATCCACCTCGTATGTATTTGGGCCAATCAAGAGGGGTATTTCTATTCTTCCCATCACCTTCCTTTCAGTACCATCAAATGCTCTCACTATATTCTGGCATGATTTCATGTGAGAGCTATCCACCGGTAACCTATTTAAGGTGGATAGGGTAAAACATTCAAGGTGACCCATTATCAATTAGCACTCCGCTAACGCATACTCCCATAACGAGCGTTGATATGTAATGCTTTGGTGGCTCTTCTTCCCCCCGGCGGTACTTCATCATCATTAAAGAAAATGAAATTGTCGGCACTGATATTGTTAACCAAGCGGTCCAACTTATTCACTGAGATATCGTGAGCGACATAAGTTTTATTTAGCACCTTAATCAACGCATTACGATGTATCTCTGAACTTATAAGCAATTCAAGCACCGAGATACGAGCCGGTTGTTTATGCAATTGTTCTACCACGCTGTACTCGCTATGTTTCAAGAATTTTAGAAATTCTCTAGCCTCATTTTCAGTTACCGGCTGATTGACATGCGGTTCAATTTTGTCTGTTTTTGCTTTTCCCAACTCAACTGCTAAGGCTTTTCCTTTTCCAGATTCCACTCTCGCGTTTGCTGGATCATAGCATTTTCCACTTCGTGTATAGAATCCTTCATCTTCTCCTGAAGCGTTTACCAAGCTCTCTTTCCCTGGAATTGTCACATTGCAGTCGTAATTCCAAGGAACCTTTTTGCTATCCTCGTAAGGAAAGGATACAAGTTTTTGGATTATGACCTTTGGCGCTATTTGAATTCCAGATTCTCTACTCATTGGTTTTGAAATAATTACCACTGGGTGACTAGCCTTTTGGGCTTTCCCCGTGGATCATTCTTCTGCAACATAAACTTCTCCTTCTTCTAGTCCATTAATCTCTTCATAAAATTCCAACTCTTTGTTATCCATTAAGTTTTGCACTATGGTTCTGAATTCGGTACATTTTTGGATGTCGTGGCCTTCTTCTGCGTGAAACTCACAAAACTTACTTGCTCCTTTAGGCCTTTCTATTGAATCTTGCTTGATGCGACCTCCTTTCACCATTTGTTTCCAAACCCATTCAAGGGGGGTCCTTATCTCTGCTACATTGGCTTTGACTCTCCTTCCTCCAGTCTCAATTATCGCGTTCACCCCTTCATCATGATTGGGCAACGAACTTTCCGTGTTGGATGAGTTACCAAATTTGACAACGCCCAATTTGATAAGTCCTTCCACTACCTTCTTGAAAACAGTACAATTTTCTATCGAGTGTCCTAAAATTCCGGCATGATAGTCACACTGAGCGTTTGTGTCATACCATTTTGGATATGGGGGTTGTAGAGGACTTAAATAACGAGGAGCGACAACATGCGCATTAAATAAATTCTGGTACAGCTCCTTATATGTCATTGGAATGGGAGTGAACTGGAGCTTCTCAGTATTTTTCCTATTTCCCGACTCTTGTTTCGATGAACCCTGTTGATTAATGACCGCTTTCCTCGGTTGACTCACAGTAATTGATTTACCATAGGCATTCACATTATTCACTTCATTTTCTCTTTTCCTCGGGGTTGTCCTTTTATTGTTCTCCCCTCCGTCTATTCTTCCACTTTTAATAGCATGCTCGATCATTTCGCTGTTCATAATTATATCCGAGAAATTCTTTGAAGCGCTTCCCAACATGTGAGTGATGAATGGGGCTTTCAATGTATTAATAAAAAGCGTCGTCATTTCTTTTTCCAAAAGAGGTGGTTGCACCTGCACTGCCACTTCTCTCCACCTCTGTGCATATTGTCTGAAGCTCTCGTTCGATTTCTTCTCCAAATTCTGCAGAGTTATCCTGTCAGGCATCATTTCTGAGACATGATTATATTGTCTCATGAATGCCTGTGCCAAATCTCTCCAAGTAGCAATTTTGGTCCGGCTTAGCTGATTGTACCAGTTTAACGCCGCACCTGTAAGACTATCCTGGAAGCAGTGTATTAATAATTGATCATTATTAATATACCCCGTCATTCTCTTGCAGAACATAGTGATATGGGCTTCTGGGCAACTGGTCCCATTATATTTCTCAAATTCCGGCATATTAAATTTGTAAGGAAGCACCAGATCAGGAACTAAGCTCAGATCTTTCGCATTTATTCCACGATAGCTGTCGATACTTTCTATTGCCCTAAACTTCTCTTCAATCCATTTCCATTTCTCCTCAAACTGCTTTGGTAACTCTTCCGTTACCTTGTCTTTCTCAGCTACTTCATCGAAATCTGGGACAACAAAATTAACCAGATTATCGCCAGGACTAGAACCAGATTCGACCTGAAGGTTCTTCGGTATTGAAGCATCACCTTGAAGATACTGAGGCCTAATCGAAACAGAAGGTCTTCGTGGATGTGGTTCAGTCTGAACTTGCGCATGCGGAGGTGTGAATCCTGGAGGAAAAAGTGGTTCATCATTGTTTTCTTCTTCATCGCAAGTCACAGGACCTTTCCCTTTATCCGCTCCCTTAGTTATTAATTGCGTCAATTTAGTCATTAGGTCATCCTGAGACTCCTTCATCTTTTGTACCATGTCTTTTTGGATCTTTTCCACATGTTCTTTCATTTGCACCTGCCACTGGTCTTGCATTTCTTTTTGAAGCCGTTCTAGTTTTTCCAACCTTTGTTCCATAATTTTTGACTTAGCCCGAGTGCCGTAACAGTGTCGATTTTCCAGGTTAGCTGAAATAATTTTATTCAATTAGGGTCCTTTAATGGTTGTTAATGCATATAATGTGATGCAATGCATGAAATGAATGCAAAAAAAGGGGCGTTGATTCTAATTCAATTTCATTCTAAAAACTTTACTAGAAAACAAACTTCTTTACATAAGGTGGATTACAGATACGACTTAGCTCTAATACTCAAAACTCTAATTTTCTTAAGTAACGAGGCTAACTCTTGTCCTCGACTTGACTCTAATTCGTATTTCACGCTCAACACATCAGCTTGTACTGCTAACGTCTGCAAATGGTCAGCCACCTCTCGGATTTGAAGCACGGCTTCTCCCATAATGTGATCCCTATCTCTTACTTGGTTCTGAAAGTAGTGCAACTGCTCGGCTTGACGATCTTCATTAGATTCCAAGTACTCAATCCGAATCTCACAATTTAGCAATGTTGCTTCTAACTCTTCAATTATTTCTTTCATTTCTTCAATTCTATTTAAGCTTGCCCTTAATTCCATCACAGAATTAAAATTTTATAAATTTTTAAAACATTATTAAACTTTAGAAAAATACCAAATAAATTTCAAAAATTTCAAAAAAATTAAAAAAATTAATTAAAAAACTATTTAAAAGTTAAGTCAAGAGTGAATCTAGAGATATGGTTGTCTAGATGTAACGTGAATCTACACAATCATTTGTCTAAATTCATTTCAAGATAATTTTGATGGCAAAAGCATGGGGGGAAGAAAAAGATTCATTGGGGTGAGTGGTTGAATTTATGTGTGTTAAACTAGCTTTATTTGATAAATTATTTAGATATAACAAACAAAAATATTTTTTTGAATAAAGAAATTATAAAGTTCAAAACATAAAAATCGTTTCGAGACTTCCAAACATCTTAGAAAATGTTTTGAACACTTAGAAAAATTTTGGACAAAGTTCAAAAATGGTTTAAACTCTTTTAACTCAATTGAAACATTTTTTTAAATTGATTGAAAAACTGCTCCTTACAAAAAGTATCGATACCTTTCAAAAAGTATTGATACCTATTGTATTTTTATCGATACAATCTTTGATATTGATACCGTTTTTGCATTCTGACTTGATGATTTTTCAAACAATCACAAAAAGTATCGATACCTTTTCAAAAAGTACTGATACCTTTTACGAGGTATCGATAAAATTTCTTTGGTATCGTTGTAAATTAACTTTAACAGTCATTGAATCATGTATTAAATTCTAATAGTATCGATACACATAGAAAAAGTATCGATACCTTTTGTTGCAAGTGAATTTAATGATATGGTATTTTCATCCCCAACGACTCTATTCAATTCCTCAACAACCACAACGGTTGAAAATCAATTAGAGGGTATAAATACCAGCTTTTGAAGGCCCTACAACAAAAAGTGAGATTGCAATAGTCTTTTCAAAAAGTATTGATACCTTTTACGAGGTATCGATAAAATGCCTTTGGTATCGTTGTAAATTAACTTTAACAGTCACTGAATCATGTATTAAATGCTAATAGTATCGATACACATAGAAAAAGTATCGATACCTTTTGTTGCAAATGAATTTAATGATATGTCATTTTCATCCCCAACGACTCTATTTAATTCATCAACAACCACAACGGTTGGAAATCAATTAGATGGTATAAATACCAACTTTTGAAGGCCCCAGAACAAAAAGTGAGATTACAATAGATCAAGTGCTTCAAGATACATAAAAAAATCCATTACCAATCACTTTGTGCTTCAATTCTTTCTCTTCTTCTTGTAAACACTTGTGAGCATTCATTGTATTTTCTATCAGCTCAAATGTTTCCCTTGTATTTTTGCTTAATTGGCAAACATCTTAATCTTGTGAGGATTATTTATTTGTTTGCTTATTTGTTTCTCTTTGAGAGAGTTTGTGTATTAAGATTTGGATAGAAATCTTAAGGGAGTTGTAAGGTTAAACCTTATCCTCAAAGGTTGATCAAATTAGTGAATTTGGGAAATATCCTTAGTTGTGGAAAGCTAAGATAGTAGAGTAGGCAATTGGGGTCGAACTACTATAAATCATTGCGTTCATTGTTTCATATTCTTTCATTGTTTCCACCAAATTTTTAAAAGGTTAATTTACCCCCTCTTGGCTATTTTCAATGATCAATCGAGCTAGAAATTGGTATCAGAGCTAGTTTCTAAAGACAATTTAACAACCAAGAGAAGATCCTCAGAGAAGCTCAAACAATCATAAACACTTTCTACAAAAATGACATCCACTTCCGGCTCAAATTTCTATAAAGAATCTCAGTCTATCTCAAAGCCTCTATACTTTAGTGGAGCAAATTACTTTTACAAGAAGACAAGAATGATGCTCTTCGTTTAAGCGAATGATCTTGCGGCTTGAGATATCATCATGAATGGTCCTTTTACTTTTCAAAAACAATGAGAGCAATTAATGTTAATGAGTAAAGGAGAACAGAGTGAATAAGCTAAAAGGAATGTACAACTTAATGCTAAAACCATGCACATTCTATTTTGTACATTTGGTCCGGATAAGTTTAATAGGGTGTCATCTTGTTTCAATGCCGAGGGGATATGGGATAAGCTTGATGTCAATCATGAAGAACAAGAAGAAGCTTACTTTTGCCTTACAACCATATAAGATTCTAAAGTAACTTCTAACTAATCTACTTCAAATTCATATTCTTTTGTTTAGATGCAAGATGCCTATGATGAATTAGGCTTGGAGTTTGATTTAATGGTTTCAAAATATAGGAAAACTATTTCAAAACTAAAAGATGAAAATAATTCACTCCCCAAGGCCAATCATTAACTTGAAAGTAAGATAAATGATATGCAAGCATTGTGTCTAATAAGATTATGCTTGTTGGTCATAGAATAGGAAATGCATACATGGTGCACTTAGAAGACTTGTATGATTCAAAATTTTGCCTCTTGATTAAAAATGAAAATACTTTTTTGTTATGGCATAGAAAATTAGGGTATGCTAGTATGAGCATATTGTATGAATTGACTAAATATGGCTAAAAACAAAGTATTACTCAGAGTCAAATTTTATGAGTTCAAATTTAAGAGCTTACCCATCTTATACCTGGAAGAATATACGGCCTGCAAAGGGATTACTCTAAGAAGGTTTGTACTGCCATGTGGGTGTTGGTTCAAGAACTAATGTTTGGATAGAGGCATTAGTTCCTGGATTGAAAGGGCACATAATTCAGACAATATTTAGTGGCCAAACTATAATAAATGTCTTTGATTTAATTGATCAATAAACTGGGCAGTGGAATCCACAGTTGATTGCCAATATGTTTAATGTTGAGGATGTTGGAAAAAAAAAGGTTTGGAAAACGCAGCAAAAAATAAATTTAGGGAAAACCAGAGTTTTAAAATTTTTCCAAAACAAGATCTTAGTTGTGATATCTAAAGTAATAAACACTTAATCAAAATTGTACATTTTCTATTCGTCTAGGATGAGCGCTTCAACCGAGTAGTCTTCTCCGCTATCCTCAAGCTCACGTCTGCCGAGTGTAAGCACGCTTCGAATCAGAATTTTTTCACAAAAATTACCAGTGGGGTAATTTTACAATTTTTCTAAACTTTGGGGTCAATTTGTAAATAAAAAATATCTCTATAAATTTTTAGAATAATCTCTTGAGAGAATTTTCTCTATAACTTTTCTTGAGTTCAAGTGTTTAAATAATGACTCAATGCTCTCTTTATATAGGAGAGTTTAGAGAGTTTAACTATAATTAAACTTAATCACTTTAATATAATATTTATCAAGATAAATAATAGATTAAATTTAATATTAAAATCTTATTAAAATAATAAACTGTTTATCTACAAGATAAACATTAAATTAAATTTAATATTAAGATAATCACTTTAATATTAAATTAATAAAATACTATTAATATAAGTATTAAATTTAATTTAATATTAAACCATTAAAATAATATTTTTATGGAATAATTAAGCTGAAATCAAATTCCCTGGTGGAATTCCAATAGGAATGTAACCCTTCCACTACTCAACCACCGACGACCAAATGCCACCGGCCATCGGGACATCGCCGTCGCAACCATCGGCACCGTCGTGTCCGGTGATGCAGGTACGACACCCTTAAGCACCCCGAGTAGGTTCGATTGCTATCAGTTCAGTTCGAGTCAATGACGACCTGACCACTCCGATCTAGCCATCAGTTGGACCGTCGACCTAATTTCACATACCGAGCCCGATTTGACCAATTTTTGAGTCTTGGTCTCGGTTTTGGGCTCCCGAGCCCAATTTACGATCTCAAGTCTAATTTTCAAGTTCAATTACCCATTTATCCAATTGTCTGACTTGAAAATTAACTTCCAAAAATATCAAATTAATTTTAATTAATTTGATTAATTTAAATTTACTTGATCAAGATTAATTTTTCCAAAAATCACTTAGATTTTCCAAATTAATTTTTCAAGAAAATTCTTTAATCAAATTCTTTAGTTGAACAATTCTCACGACCACCTAATTTAATTTCACATCGAATAAATCAACTCAATTAAATAATTCCCAAAGTTGTAGAATTTTCTTCTAATTCAAATGCAGTCCGATCGAGCTTTTATTGAGCTAACGGAAGGACCAATCAGACATATACAATTAGGCTCTAGTGATTGCAATTATGTCCATGAGCATCGTTTTGATAATTCGCAATTACTTAATCATGGAGTCAGTCCACAAGAAGTATCATGATTGAAAACTCCTTATTGTATACTTTTTACGAAAGCAATTCATCCAACTACTTTGTCCAATGACCTCATCATGTGTGTGTTACCCTCATATGATATCCTTGATTCCTTTGAGTTAAATCTGTTCATTCAATACAATCTTATTTTATCTCATTGTCACAATTGTGTCTTCTTAATGATTAATTTGATCACTATCAACAAATGATTGTGATAAATTGCTCGTTCGAGAACTAGCAACCCGTGACCGCGCTCCATATTTATCAATCCACACAATGCCAATGAGAGGATATTATTAACTCTTTAATTGAGCTATGAATTCCACTGTTGCTAGTAAAGCCATACCATACACAAGTCATGTACCCAACATATCAGCTATGGGTTCGATCATCTTTAGAGCATAAGCCTCTACTTATATCAAAGCACATGAGTTGCATACACATGGCCAATTACTAACTCAGGATTTAGGTAAATCACACCATGAATGTCACAAGTGAATTAATTCACAAACGGATTCAAAATTAATTTGTCTTAGGTCCAGTCCAATGTATCATTCTACCAATGGATACATCTATGTCTTTACTCGTAGAGTCAACTGCTCCGATAGCCAAGACTAGCCATCTCCCAAATTAGAATTGTAGACAACATAATAATCCTTTTCAGTATTTGAATCAAATGCTAACTTTGATTCTTTTGCGAGATTACGAACTTATTTAGATTATCTACTGAAGTAAGTTGCCTTTCTCGCAATGTAAACATTCTTACAATGCCACTTATCTTCAGTTTGAACTTAGACAATCAATGAGCTAATATTTGTTTGTCACAATTTCACTATGCATGCAAAATATAAAAGACATAATAGTGAAATGTGAAATTAACTTTATTTATTTATTAATCGTTCAAATAAATAGAAAGTAGTTACATGTTTACTACAATATGGGCACATTTACCAACAGAGGAAGCAAGGAAAATTTTGTGTATTCTCTTAGTACAGACACTTCAGGAGGATTCGATTATCTGGCGAAGTGAGGAGTTTGGGGTATTCTCAGTTCATAGTGGGTACGACATTCTTCTACAAAGTACATTCTTATCTAGGCCTTATTAGACTCAAATTAATTATACAATTTTTTCAATAAGATATGGAAACTTAATATGCTGGAGAAGATAAAAATTACAGTTTGGAGGATTTTTCGAAACTATATTTCTATTTTCTACAACCTTTACAATAGAAGATTAGTAGGGTCACCGGTCTGCCCAGGATTGTATAACTGTAGCAGAAGTGTGGAACAAATTAAATATTTATTGACATATGGAGTTCATTGATCTTATTTTTCAAGATTGGCTTGGTAATTTATTTTCTACCTCATTTAACCAGATTTGCAAGATGGTGGGATGTACCCTTTGGGTGTTATGGATTGAAAGAAATAAATTTATGCATGATGAGATTAAAAATCAGGCTCAAGCAATAGTAGAAAGGATTCAAGCTCAATTAGAAGAATTATATGCTTTAAACGAAATGTTACTTGTTATTAGAGTTGAGATTGTAATATGGAAGCCTTCAGAGAATGCTTTCATAAAGATAAATTTTGATGAGGGCTTTTCAAGTCCATTCCTTGAAATCATGTTCGAGGATTGTTATCAGAAATCAAAAGGGAGTTATTCTGGGGTCAACAACAATTATTAACAATTACATACCAACGGGGTTTACTGCAGAAGCTATTGCATGTCTCCAAGCAATTTGATTAGGCATTGAATTAGGGTTTCAAGATGTGGTGATCAAAGTCGATTATCTTATGGTGATAAAGAAACTGCAAGCAAACATGAAAGATGATTCATGCATCAGTGCTTACATCTCAAATCTAAACTCTTTGCAGAAGAAATTTAAAAATTGTGTATTCTTGCATATTCAAAGGCAAGGGAACCAAGTGGCTCATCTTTTGACTATTGAAGGATTAAGAAAGGAAATGAACACTTATTGACGGGGTGCCAGATTTTGTAGAGGAGGTGGCGGAGAAAGATCGACGGGGAACGATTAGGGGGAGTACCTTTGGACTGTGAAATGAAAATCGGGTTTAAGGTATTGTTGGGCTACTCACCGATCAAGGAAAACAGTAGTGAAGGGAAGTAAGAGTCAAGAGGAGAAAATAGGAAGTGGTGGTATTCAGGCCACCGTAAAATGTTTTCGATTCTAAGAGCTATAAGGGTCTGGTTCTGGGGAAAAAAAATATTTGGGAATGGACTTTTGATTGTGTTGTGTCGTTTCAAATAGGTGTGAGTATTCGATCGAGTCGAGTCGAATCGAGTCAAAAAATTTCGAGTTAGTCGAGTTGACGAATCCTATTTTAGCAACCGAACTCAATTTGAATTTTTTTCGAATCGGATCGAATCGAGTCAAAAAATTTTGAGTCGAGTTAACGAATCCTATTATTTATACTCAATGTTGCGTTTACATAAACCGATTATTTAACTACATAAACAATATAATGGTTTTGCCTTTTAACTTAGTGAGTAAACATTTATCAAAATAACGTAGATTTGCCTTTTAACTTAATGTTCTTGACTTGTAAGTATAGAAAATATAAACATTTATCAAAATGACGTAGTTTTGCATTTTCTTATTCGGATTTTTGGATAACTCGAATTGTGTAATTCATATTCGAGTTAAACCAACAAACTTAATTTTTTATTCGATTTGATCCAAATAACTTCATTAACTCAAATAACTCACACTATTTAATTCAAAATTTAAAAATTTTATCGAATTTTTCGAATCAAATCGAATTTTGGTCACCCCTAATTTCAAATGGTAGAGTCCATTAATTTGGCTAGGGTATAGTTATTGATTTTAGGAAATGAGCTTTTTTTTGTTTAGGGGGTTTTTAGTTTCCATTTTTTAATTATTAATATACTTCAGCTGTTTTATTTCAAAAAAAAATTCTATTGGCATCTTTTAGAATGTATAAAAATTAAAAATATTTTTAAATAAATAAAAAATTTAATATTATTAATTGTAGGTGTAATTTTTTTAATGTATAATGGTTACATTTCTAAATACAAATCAAAATTCTAAAATTCAAACATTAAATTTGGGTTTGTAAGTGAAGTATTCATTGATATAACAAATTCAAGGAAATCATACGAAACAAAACACCATTGGGCCAATTAGCACCAAGCAATTTAGCAAAGAATTAAAAAGAATCAGAGTTAAACAGTGTAATATATAGCTCCCACCATATTAAAAGTAATATTAATAATATTATATGTCGATATTATTAGAAAGGATAATTACAATTTTGAATATAAATAATATAAATAAAAAAAATTATATATTTAATAACATAAACTATATAGTACCAATAAACCCTTCACCAGATATTGGTCAATGAAGCGGAGCAGTCACAGTCTCCATTGTCGCCAATCATTATATTTAATATGGTTTAGAAATTGGGTATCCAATTTTAAACTAGTTTTCAAGTTCATGTGAGGGTTTTCTAATAAATAAAGATTGACAATTTTATAACACCATCGTCAATATCTTTTCACAGTTCCTAAGCTTAAATTTTACTTAAAATCATACTAGTGAAGTATGCAATATAAAATATGGGCACCAATCTTACATAAATTAATTTATTTATTTATTTATTTATTTTACAATTCTTTTCTAGGCAAATAGAAATGTGCATAATTTCATTATGTTAAAACAGAATAAATTTAAGTTCAATCTCTCTATTTAATGGCTTAGCCCTCGAGAATGATCAATTTTCTTTTAATAAAATAAAGAAAATCTTAATGAATAGTTATTACTTTTATTAAAAGAAATGAAAGCTTGTGTTGATATCGTTGGTTTGAGTTGGGTCCTTCTAGCTCGTAAGGCTACCGGAGAGTTAAACCATAGACGCATGTTTCGTGGTTGTTCGTTCGATAAGGTTAGTTGTTGGGCATTCCCGCAATTAATTTACATGCAGAAGGGTTGGTGGTATGATGTGTCCTTGATCACTATAACTGGCTTATCAATTGAAAGAGAAGACTTGTTATCAAGGGTCGATTCAAAATCAGAACAAAATTGAGCTTGAACCTAGAATTTCATCATATCGATTTATTTAATTAAATTTCATTTTTTCTTATTTTTATTGTTATTTCGATTTCAATTATCTTTATTATTTTTACTTATTATTAGATTTAAATTCTTCTTTCTTATTTTTGCACAGATTGTCACACGTTATGGAAACAACAGTTGCCTAGATGCACAATCTAGTTGAACCAAACAACAATTTTAGATATCCCTGTCTCTATGGGATCGATCCTATTCCTTATATTGCTATTTATTTATTTATTATTTAGGTGTATGAATATTATTTTTGGTGGATTCGACACCTATTATCCCTCAATTCCACAAGAATGTTGTTAGTATCATAATAAAATCATGTTCAAAATTGTGTTTTGAGCTATGCTTAATGAACGAATATTGAAGAAGAAAACAACCGTCTTAAAAACTTAAAGTAAAATAAATTCATTATGTCAAAATAAAAAATAAAATAAAAGTAAAAGTAAAAGTAAATGAACATTTAGAATAAAAATAAAAGAGAAAATCCTTGTCATATGTTGCATGTTCATCACACATCAATTATTTATGCTTAACTCATAAAAAAATAACACTATTAGTATATTAGAGTAATTTGTATAACGTTTGACAAGTTAAGAAATCAATTAGGACAAAAAATTTAGGTACCAAATTAAGTAGTGTCAAGATTAAGTGCCAAATTGGATTAAACAAGCTTAAGTACTAAATTTAAAAAATGTCAAGTTTAAGTATCAATTCATCCTTTAAATTTTTTAAAGAAAACTTACCCAATAATATCTTATCTAACGAAATTAAATAAAATTATTATTTTGAAAAAGCTTTAGGATAATTGCATCAAACATCCTAAAATTATTACCTACATTCTGAATTGATCATTGTATTTTAAAGCATTTTAATTGAGTCTTTAAAGTATCAATATTACACTAATTAGGCGCTTTTGTTTGGCTATGTAACACCTCGACCCTTGTCCGTCGTCGGATTAGAGTTACGAGGCATTACCGATCAAAATCCAACTCAGAAATTTTTTTTAACTCAACCACGAAATTTTATTCCATATATATATATATATATATAATCACATAACCAATTTAAAATCAAACATGCATCTTTAATCAAGTTTCATATACTAACCATGTTTCAACAATTCATCCCCATCATTATCATTTACCTAATCAAAATTTAATATCATAAATCAAACATTTATCCAAACATTTATTTCATTTCAATATACTAACTATACTACATATTACAAACATAGGTAATCTACCCTGTTTGGACAGCTCTTATACATCAAAAATTGAGCAGCATATAAATACAAAATTGGACAGCATTTTTTTTTCACCCAAAATTAGGCAGCATACATATACCAATTTGGACAGCACTTATACACAAAATTTAACAGCATGTGTATACAAAATTGGACAGCATTGATTCACCAAAAATTAGGCAGCATAAATACATCAATTGGGCAGCATTTAAGCATAAAAATTACATGAACATATACCACATTTTAAACCATTAAAGCATATGCATTAATATCAAATTCAAACCAAAAGAGATAAGCCATTTTCGCATGGCTTTTAAATACATATGCACATTGGTTCCAAAATCAATACTTTAACTATGCTATACATGCCATATATTTGAGAACGATTTAGCAAAATACCAAAAGAAAATATCGATAGTGTGACGAGCTTAGCTGACGATTCCCAAACACGTAGCGAACACCAAAATCTATACATCAAAACAATTATCCAACACATTGTAAGCTAATTTAGCTTAGTAAGTTATAAGCAAATAAACTCTACTATTTAAATCGATATCTCAAATAATATTCAACCAATTCATACTTCTAAATCATCTTACCTTTAGCTTACCATATCATAAGATAATTATTCGCTTATTACTATGATTTAACTAAAATAAATATAATTATACATCCATAAACATTTCTTCAAATTTAAACACAAGACCAAATACATTATGCATTTCCTCATCATGTAATATAAAGAATCATATTATATATATATGATTCCAAATATAATCACCACATAGGTTTAATACTTATAAAATTTAACCTTAAATAAAACCATAATGGCTATTACTCAAGAATTCCATGTGTTTACTCATTTTACTAATCATGATTTCTCAATAAGACAAATACTCAATGCTAATAGTTATTCGAAAATATTTAATAAGTTCGCACACTTAGTTCTCAATAATCAAACTCGCACACTTAGTGCTTTACCATTAAACTCGCACACTTAGTGCTTTACAAATTAAACTCGCACACTTAGTGCTTTACAAATTAAACTCGCACACTTAGTGCTTTACAATTAAATTCGCACACTTAGTGTCGAAAGTCAACAATTCAATACATCTTACTTCAATAATTTTATCACTACATGTATATATATATACCATTCAATTCAGCATAATTACATAGATACTAAGCTGATTTTTAAAACGATACAATTATATATATGCTTAATAACTTACCTCGGATGTCGTCGACTAATTGATCGGCTACTCAACTACTTTCGATTTCCCCCGATCTAAATCTAATTTCTTGGTTTCTTGACCTAAACATATTCAAATAAATCTCATTTTAACATATTTTCATTCAATTTAGTCTAATAACACATAGATGGGTAAATTACATTTTTACCCCTAATATTTCACATTTTCACAATTTAGTCCTTATTAAACAAAGCACAAAATACACAAAATTTGGCCACACTCCCTAAGGGCCGAATCTTCCTAGTACCCATATAATTCCATACATTTCATTTATTTCACATTTGAGTCCCTCAAATATTTATTTTTGTAATTTAGCCCTAATTACTCAAAATCACCAAAAACTTCAATACAAAACATATTAATCTTTAACATATCTTTCATTTTTCATCAACAACTATCAAAAAGCTCAAGCACTCATCAATGGAAAAACACATAATCATCATCAATTCACAAAATTTAAGCATGGGTTTTAAAGAACACAAAGCAACGATCTCAAAAACATAAAAATTATCAAAAACCGAACAAAAGACTAACCTTAATCTAGCTCAACAATGGCCGAACCCTAGCCAAGCTTTTATCTTTTATTCTTTCTCTAGTTTCGAAAGTGGGAAAAGATGATATGATAATGGCTTTGTTATTATCATTATTATTATTATAACATATATTATAATATTATCATTTTTAACTTTTATTTTTAATGTATAAAAAAACATATTAAAACAACATGCCGTCCACTACCTTATAATTTTGGCTAAATTTCAACATAAGGCCTCCAAATTATAAAGACAACAACAATTAAGCACTTTCTTATTTAACCATCAATTTTTCATTTTACGCGATTATGCCCCTTTTTTTATTAAATTGACACTCAAACAACAAAATTAATTCACGAAATTTTCACACATGTAAATTCACACATAATAAACACAGAATAAAATATTAAAATATTTTTCAGACTAGGATGTGTGGTCCCGAAACCACTGTTCCAATTTAGGCCAAAATTGGGCTGTTACAACTCTTCCCCCTTTAGAGATTTTCGTCCCCGAAAATCTTACCGGTGAATAGGTTTGGATAACGTTCTTTCATTGTATTTTCTGACTCCCAAGTTGCTTCTTCAACTCCGTGTTTATGCCAAAGTACTTTGACTAACGCAATTTTCTTATTTCGTAATTCTTTAACCTCACGAGCCAAAATGCTAATCGGTTCTTCTTCATATGACATATCAGAGTTAATTTCAATCTCGGTCGGACAAATCACATGCGAAGGATCGGATCTATATCTACGAAGCATCGAAACATGAAATACATTGTGAATCCTTTATAACTCAGATGGCAACAACAATTTATAAGCAACCGGCCCGATACGCTCTATAATCTCATACGGTCCAATGAATCTCGGACTTAATTTACCTTTGCATCCAAATCTGAGTATTTTCTTCCATGGTGAGACTTTCAAAAACACTTTGTCCCCGATCTGAAATTCTATATCCTTTCTTTTCAAGTCCGCATAAGATTTCTAACGATCCGACGCTGATTTCAGACTATCCCGAATCACTTTCACTTTCTATTCAGTCTCTTTAATCAAATCGACCCCGTGTATCTTATTTTCACTGAGCTCAGTCCAATACAATGGTGTATGACATTTATGACTGTACAAAGCCTCGTAAGGTGCCATTTTGATACTAGATTGAAAGCTATTATTATAAGCAAATTCAATCAAAGGTAAATATCGTTCCCACGTACCTTCAAACTCGATAATGCAACATCTCAACATATCCTCAAGTATCTGAATGATTCGCTCGGATTGACCATCTGTTTGTGGATGAAAAGCAGTGCTAAAATGGAGTTTTGTACCCAGAGCATCTTGTAGTTTCTTCCAAAATCGCGACGTAAATCTCGGGTCACTGTCCGAAACAATAGAAATTGGTACACCATGCAACCTCACAATTTGAGAAACATACAATTCAGCAAGTTTATCGAGCGAAAAATTTGAGCGAATCGGAATAAAGTGTGCCAATTTTGTCAACCTATCAACAATAACCCAGATTGCATCTTTGTTGCTAGGTGTCAACGGTAAACCGGATACAAAATCCATCGTGAGTCGATCCCATTTCCATTCAGGCATCATGATCGGCTGAAGCAATCCAGATGGTACCTGATGCTCGGTTTTAACTTGCTGACAAATTAAACATTTTGAAACAAAGTTAGAAATGTCTCGTTTCATACCATGCCACCAAAAGTACTGTTTCAGATCGTTATACATTTTCGTACTACCCAGATGAACAGAAAATCGACTATTATGAGCTTCATTCAAAATCATCTGAATTAACTTTGAATTTCTTGGAACACATAATCGATTTTTGAATCTCAAATAATTCTCAGCATCAACTAGAAACTCTGAATCAACATTTAAGTCACACTGAGCTCGTTTTGCCATTAAGTCATCATCAGCTTTCTGAGCTTCACAAATTTGTTGAACAAGTAACGGTTTTGCTTTCAATTCAGCTACTATCACACCATCATCAGATATAGCCATAAGTGCGTTCATTGCATGTAAAGCAAACAGTGATTTTTGACTTAGGGCATCAGCAACAACATTAGTCTTTCCCGGATGATAGTCAATCACAAGCTCGTAATGTTCAGCAATTCTAACCATCGGCGTTGTCTCAAATTCAGATCTTTCTGAGTCATCAAGTACTTCAAGCTTTTGTGATCAGAATAAACATGACATTTTTCGCCAAACAGATAGTGGTGCCATATTTTCAATGCAAATACAATAGCGACCAATTCCAAATCATGCGTCAGATAGTTCTTTTCATACGGCTTTAATTGTCTCGAGGCATAGGCTACAACTTTGCCTTCCTGCATCAAAACACAACCCAAACCATTTAAAGATGCATCACTATAGATAACAAACTCTTTACCCGATTCTGGCTGAACTAAGACTGGAGCTTCGGTCAAAAGAACATTTAACTGATCAAAACTTTTCTGACACTTTTCTGACCACTCAAACTTAACGTCTTTTTGTAGTAGCTTTGTCATCGGGGTCGCAATCATAGAGAACCCTTTCACGAACCGTTTATAATAACCAGCGAGTCCCAAAAAGCTCCGAACTTCAGAGACATTTCTCGAAGGTTTCCAATCGAGTATAGCTGAAATTTTACTCGGATCAACCCGAATACCCGATGCTGATACAACATGACCCAGAAAATTGACTTTACGTAACCAGAACTCACATTTACTGAACTTTGCATACAACTGTTTATCTCGCAAAGTTTGTAACACAAGTCTCAGATGTTCGGCATGCTCATTTTCGTCACGAGAGTAGATCAAAATGTCATCTATAAATACTACCACAAATCGATCCAGATACTGTCTAAAGATCTGATTCATCAAGTCCATGAAAATAGCAGGTGCATTAGTAAGTCCGAAAGGCATAACCAAAAACTCATAATGTCCATACCTCGTTTGGAAGGCAGTCTTTGGCACATCAGAGTCTTTAACTCGCAATTGATAGTAGCCTGATCTCAAATCTATCTTCGAAAACACAGTAGCCCCTTTTAACTGATCGAACAAATCATCAATCCGTGGTAACGGATACTCATTCTTTATAGTCACCTTATTGAGCTGTCGGTAATCAATGCACATTCTCATCGTTCCGTCTTTCTTTCTCACAAATAGAACTGGTGCACCCCAAGGAGAGAAACTCGGTCGTGCGAAACCTTTATCAGTCAACTCTTGCAACTGTACTTTCAATTCTTTTAATTCGGTCGGTGCCCTACGGTATGGAGCTATCGAAATTGGAGTTGTCCCTAGTACTAACTCAATCCCAAACTCTACCTCTCGAATAGGTGGCAAACCCGGTAATTCTTCGGGAAACACGTCTGAATACTCGTACACAACTGGTAAGGATTCAATCTTCTTTTCGGTTACTTTACTATCAAGAACAAATGAAAGGTAAGCTTCACAACCTTTTCTCACATACTTCTGAGCCGACATCGAGGATATTATTACTGATAAACCATTCAGATCATTAGATTTAATCTGAATAATCTCGTCATTCAGGCATCTTAAATCAATAGTCTTTCTTTTAAAGTTAACCACAGCATTGTGTAAAGTCAACCAGTCCATACCCAAGATTATATCGAACTCGTCAAATGGCAACAACATTAAATCAGCCGTAAAACACAAATCTCGAATCATCAATGGACAATTCTTACACACTTTGTCAACCAACACACATTGGCCCAAGGGGTTTGATACTCTAATCACAAATTCAGTAGACTCAACAGGCAAAGTCTTACTGAATACTAAAGTTTCACACACATATGAATGAGTCGAACCAGGATCAATCAGTGCAATAACATTAGTATCATGGAGAGTGAAAGTACTAGTGATAACGTCTGGGGATGAAGCCTCCTCACGTGCGCAAATGGCATATGCCCTGGCAGGCGCGCGAGCCTCAGATCTAACAGATGTATCTTTAGTACCTCTCTGACTGCCACTCACATTACCCGTATTCCTGGATGGTCTACCTCGAGTTGCTGTGTTGCCAGATCTCATATTCTGAACAAAATCTCGATCCACAAATTCTGGACACTCTCGAATAAAATGATCTTTCGAGCCACATTTATAGCAAACTCGATTGTTGTACTTGCCCCAACACTCACCAATATGTCTCCTACCACACTGTTGACACTCGGGTTTATTCGGTCGGGTATTACCAACACTAGCAACTGATGTGGCTCTTGAACTCATTGGTGGTCGTTCTTGCATAGAAAGCCCGGCAGTAGCCTTAGATCGGCTAGTAACATCTCTAAATTTTTTCGTTGCCGTCTGAAAAGTTTTACTCGCTGATCTCTGGTGGAAATCACTAGCTTCAAACTCAGCTTTTCTTTTCTCTTTGCTGAGTTCTTCAGCCTTGCAAGCTCGCTCGACGAGTACTACGAACTCTTTTATTTCGAGTATGCCGACAAGTAATTTTATGTCTTCATTCAGCCCTTCCTCGAATCTTTTACACATAACAGTCTCGGTCGCAACACACTCTCGGGCATATCGGCTGAGTCTCACAAACTCGCGCTCATAATCAGATACGGTCATACGACCCTGTTTTAGCTCGAGAAATTTTTTGTGTTTCTGATCAATAAATCGCTGACTGATATACTTTTTGCGAAACTCTGTCTGAAAGAAATCCCAAGTGACACGCTCTTTCAGAACAACCGAAACTAGAGTGTTCCACCAATAGTAAGCTGAATCCCGTAACAAGGATATAGCACATTTCAGGCACTCATCAGGTGTACAGGATAATTCATCGAAGACACGAATGGTATTATCGAGCTAAAATTCAGCCCGTTCAGCATCATCACTAGCTATGGCCCTAAATTCTTCAGCTCCGTATTTCCTTATTTTATCAACAGGAGGTTTATTCAATCTCATAGGATCGATAGTCGGAGGTAGTAAAGGCATCGAAAAGTGGGTTAATCGGGGTCGGAGGTAGTTGAACAGCCGGATTTGTCTGGATATATTGAGTAAACCATTCATTCATCATAGTATAGAAGGCTTGTTTAGTCTCATCACCATGGTTACTCGTATTCAGCAGAGAATCAATCGGCTCCGTCTCTTTCACAGGAGCTGGCGCTACACTCTCGACATCATCCGCTACAGTTCAATCGGGATCCATTACAATACGAAAACACATTTGTAGGTGTCAGAAGTCATCACACTATCTTAATATAAGATATGGCATATATAGCTAGACCAATATGCGCTATGTTAGTCCTAGAATCGACTAAACCATGGCTCTGATACTAATAAAATGTAACACCTCGACCCTTGTCCGTCGTCGGATTAGAGTTACGAGGCATTACCGATCAAAATCCAACTCAAAAATTTTTTTTAACTCAACCACGAAATTTTATTCCATATATATATTATCACATAACCAATTTAAAATCAAACATGCATCTTTAATCAAGTTTCATATACTAATCATGTTTCAACAATTCATCCCCATCATTATCATTTACCTAATCAAAATTTAATATCATAAATCAAACATTTATCCAAACATTTATTTCATTTCAATATACTAACTATACTACATATTACAAACATAGGTAATCTACCTGTTTGGACAACTCTTATACATCAAAAATTGAGCACATATATATACAAAATTGACAAGATTTTTTTTCACCCAAAATTAGGCAAGATACATATACCAATTTGGACAAAGACTTATACACAAAATTTAACAAAGATGTGTATACAAAATTGACAAGACTGATTCACCAAAAATTTGGGCATCATACATATACCAATTTGGATAGCACTTATACACAAAATTTAACAGCATGTGTATACAAAATTGGACAGCATTGATTCACTAAAAATTAGGCAAGATACATATACCAATTTGGACAAGACTTATACACAAAATTTAACAAAGACGTGTATACAAAATTGGACAACATTGATTCACCAAAATTAGGCAACATAAATACATCAATTGGGCAAGATTTAAGCATAAAAATTACATGAACATATACCACATTTTAAACCATTAAAGCATATGCATTAATACCAAATTCAAACCAAAAGAGATAAGCCATTTTTGCATGGCTTTTAAATACATATGCATATTGGTTCCAAAATCAATACTTTAACTATGCTATACATGCCATATATTTGAGAACGATTTAGCAAAATACCAAAAGAAAATATCGATAGTGTAACGAGCTTAGCTGACGATTCCCAAACACGTAGCGAACACCAAAATCTATACATCAAAACAATTATCCAACACATTGTAAGCTAATTTAGCTTAGTAAGTTATAAGCAAATAAACTCTACTATTTAAATCGATATCTCAAATAATATTCAACCAATTCGACTACTAAATCATCTTACCTTTAGCTTACCATATCATAAGATAATTATTCACTTATTACTATGATTTAACTAAAATAAATATAATTATACATCCATAAACATTTCTTCAAATTTAAACACAAGACCAAATACATTATGCATTTCCTCATCATGTAATATAAAGAATCATATTATATATATATATGATTCCAAATATAATCACCTCATAGGTTTAATACCTATAAAATTTAACCTTAAATAAAACCATAATGGCTATTACTCAAGAATTCCAAGTGTTTACTCATTTTACTAATCATGATTTCTCAATAAGACAAATACTCAATGCTAATAGTTATTCGAAAATATTTATAAGTTCGCACACTTAGTGCTCAATAATTAAACTCGCACACTTAGTGCTTTACCATTAAACTCGCACACTTAGTGCTTTACAAATTAAACTCGCACACTTAGTGCTTTACAATTAAATTCGCACACTTAGTGTCGAAAGTCAACAATTCAATACATCTTATTTCAATAATTTTATCACTACATGTATATATATATATATATATATATATATATATATACCATTCAATTCAGCATAATTACATAGATACTAAGCTGATTTTTAAAACGATACAATTATATATATGCTTAATAACTTACCTCGGATGTCGTCGACTAATTGATCGGCTACTCAACTACTTTCGATTTCCCCCAATCTAAATCTGATTTCTTGGTTTCTTGATTTAAACATATTCAAATAAATCTCATTTTAACATATTTTCATTCAATTTAGTCTAATAACACATAGATGGGTAAATTACATTTTTACCCCTAATATTTCACATTTTCACAATTTAGTCCTTATTAAACAAAACACAAAATACACAAAATTTGGCCACACTCCCTAAGGGCCGAATCTTCCTAGTACCCATATAATTCCATACATTTCATTTATTTCACATTTGATCCCCTCAAATATTTATTTTTGTAATTTAGCCCTAATTACTCAAAATCACCAAAAACTTCAATACAAAACATATTAATCTTTAACATATCTTTCATTTTTCATCAACAACTATCAAAAAGCTCAAGCACTCATCAATGGCAAAACACATAATCATCATCAATTCACAAAATTTAAGCATGGGTTTTAAAGAACGCAAAGCAACGATATCAAAAACGTAAAAATTATCAAAAATCGAACAAAAGACTAACCTTAATCTAGCTCAACAATGGCCGAACCCTAGCCAAGCTTTTATCTTTTATTCTTTCTCTAGTTTCGAAAGTGGGAAAAGATGATATGATAATGGCTTTGTTATTATCATTATTATTATTATAACATATATTATAATATTATCATTTTTAACTTTTATTTTTAATGTATAAAAAAAACATATATTAAAACAACATGCCGTCCACTACCTTATAATTTTGGCTAAATTTCAACATAAGGCCTCCAAATTATAAAGACAACAACAATTAAGCAATTTCTTATTTAACCATCAATTTTTCATTTTACGCGATTAAGCCCCTTTTTTTTATTAAATCGACACTCAAACAACAAAATTAATTCACGAAACTTTCACACATGTAAATTCACACATAATAAACACAGAATAAAATATTAAAATATTTTTCAGACTCGGATGTGTGGTCCCGAAACCACTGTTCCAATTTAGGCCAAAATTGGGTTGTTATAGGCTAACTATTAGTTTAGGGAATAAATATCAATTCAAATTAGAGGTGTCCATGATCCGGACCAGGCCCAACCAAAATTTTAGACCCATTTTCTAGGCTCGGTCCCGACCCAAAAAATGGGCCTAAGATTTTTCCTAAGCTCGGCTTGGATAAAATGCTAAAACCCAGGCCCAACTTGCCCGTATTAATTTTTTATATAATTTGTAAAATATATATAATGCATAAAAAATACTAAAAACACTAAAATAAATATATATGTATACTTAAATAACACTAAGATAGGTACAATTTAATAAACAAATGCCTCTAAAATAGTAACAAAATTAACAATAAATCAAGAGTTATATAATATCTAAACAATAACAACAAAATTGTACCAACATAATAGTGAAATGGTAGCAAAATAGTGAAAAAAAAATAACAAGAAACTAGCAAAAATGATAAAGGATGAGAAGGATGAATGCGAAGTGGGTCGTAAAGTTTGTCAAAGTCGCGAATTTGACTTAGGGCTCTATACGTTCAGAAAAAAAATTGGATTTTGACACAACCTGAAACGAAATTGAATTCAAGTCAGATAAAAAAATAAAAAAATAACTAAAATAAAATAATAAATTAAAGATTAAGGAAGCGAATAAAGAAGATAAATGGAAAGATAGAACGTGGCGTGTAGAAGTCCTAAGAAGCCTTGGAAACACGAAGAATCCACAACCCCCTTCAAGTGGCTCTAATTTCCCCTCCAAGATAGAAATTTTGGCAAGAAAAAGTTTGAAGATGATCCCCACAATCTAAAAAGATTGTTAAAACTCTTCTAAAAGAAACTTAAGAGAAATTCTTAAAAAGAAAAAACCCAGAGATAATTTATTAACTTAAAAGAGAAATAGAAGAATAATGAATTGAATGTATTGTGTACAATGCAAAGACCTATATATAGGCTAGCTAAATAAATCTAAATAAAACTCTTAAGTATACTAGAACTCTAATTTAATCTAAACAAGAAGTAGTTTTAAACTAAACTTTCTTATTAACATAAAACTCCTAAATAACTTAAAATACTTAATAACAAGGAAAAGCAACGGTTTTTTTTTGCATATTTAGGCCAGACCCGAGCCAAAAAGGCCTTACTCAAGGCCCGACCCGTTTTCTAAACGAGTATTTTTTTGCCTAAGCCCATTTTTCGGGCCTATATTTTTACCCAAACCCTCCCACTTTTCGGGCGGGTTTTTAGGCTGGGCCGAGTGGCCCAACCCATGGATAGGTCTAATTCAAATATAATGTTGAACATTTTTAAAACACATGTGTACTTGTCGTATGAATATGTTAGATCTGACATTAAATAAATATACGATATTATTCAACTTTATAAAAGTTAATTTTATTTTAATATGTTAGATTCAAGTCGTTCATCTGATAAAATAATGCACACGGGTTCGTAATTTGATTTGAGCAAATTATCACATGTTTGTATTTTAATTTTAATTTTAATTTGATTTTAGAAATATACAATATCTATTTTTAATTATCACGTGTTTTAAATATGCCTTGCATTAGATTTGAGCAATAATTTATCATCCAAGCTAATGGATAGACTAATAGAAAGACTTGATAGGTAAGATACTAACCTTTGAGGACTTAACTAGAATATATTTGAATTTTAAGGAATAATTTAAAGTTTGGGGAATAATCTGAGGATGAATGCTAAAATTAATCAAAATGTTTAGAACATCTAAAAAGGTGTCTAAAAGGAATAATTAAAAAATAAATAAAGAATGAATGTTTAAAATTGGGCTAAATTGAAATTTACAAAAATGATGGAAACAATTTCTCTTTGTGAGGGTGATGGGGACGAGGTTCAGTCGATTGAGAATAGTTCCACTAAGAAAGTACGTCTTAAGGAGCAAAGAGTTGACTCTGATGTTGGGATGGTAGTTGATCCAACCCCTAACCCATCGTTCTCCTGGAAAGAGAGATTAGTGGGGAAGGGTCTCATTGACTCGAGGAATGGGAGTGTTGTAACAAGATTGGGAGTGGAGGATAATTTTGACTTTGTGGATGGGGACATCACGATATCAATCATTAATGGCATTCCTTCGATTGTCTTCTCGAAGAGGGTTCGACATTTATTAGTTAAAGACATGCTAATACAATAGTGATTAAGCTTTTAGGTCAGAACATTAGGCATGCGACTATACAAAACAAGATTCAATTCCTTGGAAACCTTCTATGTCGTTCCAACTTATGGACATTGAGAACGAGTATTTCTTAGCTAAATTCCAAAATAGTGATGGTTTTGAAAAAGTGCTCTCTCTGGGTCCTTGGGTCATTTATGGACAATATTTGACAGTGTAACCGTGGCTATAGACTTTAATCCTGCTTAACCCTTTCCAAGCATTATAATGTCTTGTATTCATCTTTTGGGGCTCTTAGGACACATGTATAATCAAATAATTTTGTGGGAGATTGAAGCCATGGTGGGGAAAGTTGTGAAATTAGATTTTAATATTGATATTAGAGCACGGGGTTTCGTATGGTGCTTTTCGTGAATCTAGATAAACTATTGGTATCCCAGGTCTGGATCAATGGAATACTCCAGCGGGTGGAGTATGAATATTTTCCAATGGTTTGCTTCTCGTGTGGTCAATATGGGTATGTAAAGGAATTATGTCCAAAAATAGAACTTTGTCCAAGGGCAGATGGAAGGGGGATGATAATAGGGCAAAGGGAATAGGCGTATATGGACCATGAATGCTCGTTGAGAGAAAGAAAAGACATAATTCCAAGGATTCACAGAGAAACGTAACTGAATATCTAAGGGTTAAGTTTGGAGAATCAAGATTTAATGTTCTTACTGTCGTTAATGGAAATGAGGAAGGAAAGGGATCAGAGATTGATGATTTACAAAAGGTAAGCATTAAAGGGAAGGGGGTTAGAGATGAGGCTAGGTTTAGGGGCAACAATCAGATCTTTGATCTCATTTGGAAGAGATTTGGGCAAGTCGTTTTACTAGGCCTAGGAAATAAGAGTGGGACAGTGAGTTCCAAAGGTGGATCTCAAGTTGAGCTGGGTGGTCTATCGTTGGGGGAGTCTAGGGTTAACCCAAAAGCCCATGATAAGGATTTGGCCCAGGTGAACGAATTGGGGTTTGTCAACTTGGTTAAGTTGGTTGGGTTTGGGAAGACTTATAGGCCTGCTGGTGCTAAAGATGGCCAAGGTGTTTTGGCCAACTCTAGAGAGGTCCAGTTGGGAATTAAACAAAATGATGCAACTGCTATCGTTTTTGCAGATTTCAATAAACAACCAGGTGAGTCAAGCAGTGCAAACGACGATTAGCCTGTTGAAGTAATAACTCCAATTTAACTACCTATTTTAATTCGACTTTTGAGGCTCATTTGGAAATTGTTGTGATGCTGAAAGAAGGCGTGCTTGACCCGTCAAAGCACTCAATGATCATTTTTAAAGAAAACATTCACCCAAATCTATTTGAGGTAGTGGAAGTTGATCAGGTGGAAGTGATGAGATAATTTCTAAAGGGCGGTTTGTTAGAGGTAAAGCCGATGCTACCAAAAATAGAAGGAAGCTTAGTAAGACAATACGAGATCGAGGGACTCGTATCAAGCTGTTAGGCAGCACTCGGGTGCTAATATCAAAATCACTCAACAATATAATGGGTCATTTCTCTTCTTAGCATGGAAATGAGGGCAGTATAAAAGGTTTGAAGGTGGCTGATACATATCTGGAAGCTAAAAATGATGTCCAACCGTAAAGGTCAGTTCTTCTTAGAATTTTAATTCTATATGGATTTGGATTTGTCTGTTTTTTCTTGGAACTGTCAAGGGTGCGCAAACTCAAAATTTACTAGTATTTTTCGGGAATATAATTCAAAGTATAGACCAAATATTGTTAACTTGTTGGAGTCGATGGTTAAGGCTTCTGAAACAGATGTTATTATTGCTAAGCTGGGTTTTCAGTATTCTCATCGAGTAGAAGTGGTTGGTTTTTATGGTGGCATTTGGGTGGGATGGAAAGAATCGGTTAGGGTGGAGGTAGTTCGCAATCCACTGTTTATTTTGGTCACTCCCGCTAACAGCTCTAACGAAAATCTGACATGGAATTTTTTTGACACATGGCCCAATTATTAGATGCCACATGACACAAATTACTATGTCATAAGTATTGCACACTACTTTAAAGGATTAAAATATATTTTTTCCTGTAACACCCCAGACTCGACCCAATTGCTGGATCTGAGATGACAAATGACACATTCGTTGCCGAAGCAACTACGACTGCATTTAAATTTTCAAAAGACAAATCATGTATACAATTGAATTTTTAATTTTTCTAAAAGTATTATTTGTTCAAATCTGGGTTATAAGTAGGCTTACGAAAACTCTTATGAAACTCTGGTAATAATTGAGGGGCTAAAACGTAATAAATGACTAATACATAGATGTTGTCGTGACATCGAAGAATGAATGTCAAGATACTGAGGGCCGTAGGTTGATGTCGTGACTTCAATAAGGATGAGTCGTGACCATGAAGGTAGAGGGCTTAGTTTCACGACTTCAACAGAGGCATGTCTCGACTTTGATGATAGGGACTTGATGTCGTGACCTCAACAAAGGAGAGTCACAACTTTATCGTAAAAGAATCTATGAGAAAATATATTTAATTTCTACATTCAACAGATTCACAATTACCAATTAATTTAATTCCATTTCCAAACTTTAATTAATTAAATAATAATTTGAAAAAATTAAATTAATTCTCAAGTCATTTCCATACTCAGTAAGAAACCACATTCATTTTCAAATATAACTCATTTCTCTAACTTTATCATTTCTATCCATTTATCTTCATTGATTCATCATGCAATTCATTTCTGGTTTCAACAAGCTAGCGGAGAGACCGATTGGACATATGTGATTAGGACTCAAATGATTTATAATTAAGTTCTAGCTTTTCACCAATTAATTATAAACTCATTTAGTCACTAAATCGTTCCACTATAGTATCGTGACTGAGTTCTCCCAAATGACATGCCATTAGGAAAAGTACTTAATTAATGCTCATCCAATGACCTTGTCATAAGTGTGTTACCCTTATAGGATATCCTTAATCTCTTTGGAATAAATTTGTTCTCCCAATATGATCTTATTTTATCTCACGGTAACCATTACATCTTCTTTCATGAAAAATCAATTATTATCAAATAGTAATTAAGTCATTCATCACAAAGACAAACGACCCATGGCCACGTTTACTTCCCATCTATCATGTAATGCCAATGAGAGGATATCATTTACCCATTTCTTGGGCTATGAATTCCACTATTGTGAATGATGCTACATACTGCAGAAGTATATACCCAATGCACCAGCTTTCGGTTCCTTATCTATTCGAACTCAAACTTTTACTTACATCAAAGTATATGAGTTACACATACATAATCAATCATCCACTCAGGATTAAGTATGCCACATTATGAACGTCACAAGTGAATAAATCCATAAATAGATTTAGAATCTATTCTACTTTGGTTCTATCAATCTAGTTAGTCACATCTATGTCTCTATCTTTTAGGAGTCATCCACTCCGATGCCCAAGAGTCAAATTGGACTTGATAGACGCCATATTAGTTTTTTAATTGGTTTTCTCATTTCCATTTAGACTAAAGACATATTTAGGTTCATCTCCACAATTGAACTAATATTTGCTTCAACTTTACTTTGCATGCAAAAACCATTGAGGGAAATATACAAAGGGTATTAATATAATTCAAGAATACTTTTATTAAACTAACATATTTAAAAAATTTACAAGTTTACATATGAATATACTACACTTAGGGCACCAAATTTAACTGCTATATGTATATTGGATCAAAATCATGAAAGCACGAACTAGGATAACTACTTGTCTACGGCCTTAGCCTTTACTTTATCATGAGACAGTCCGACATTGTCTTTATCTACGCATTATAATTTGATTATAGAAATAGTATCAGTTTCATATAAACACATGAAAACACAATAATTAAACATATTTTGCATTCTATTCATTTTACACCCTATATTCGAAATGCTCGTGTTTTTCGATATTTAACATCATATCAAAATAAAATTTCATATTCTTTCATTAGAGACCTTGTATTTTTAATCTATAGCATAATTTCTTAACAATTTTCAATTTAGTCTCTCATGTCACAAAATTAACTATAAAGTTTAGTTAAATTTCTAATCAAGTCCATCATTTTCACTACCTTCTAACTTAGTCCTAACATAACCCCAAGCTTACGAACTAACAATTTCATCAACTTCAAGCTTAATTTCATCAAATATCCATTAATGACAACTTGAATAAAACTCATTGATCTAAAAATCTAAAGCATGGGTATTAATAATCAAGCTTAGATGATCATGAAAATATAAAAAATTCAAAAGAAAAGTATGTTTACCCTAGAGAATTTGGGACCAAATTGTAAAAGAGAAAGTATTTTTCTTTCTTGTTCTCCCTAATTTGGACGGCTCAAGCTTGGAGAAAGATGATGATTTTCGTCTCCCACTCACTTTGCTATATATACCTTAATTAGTAATGTCATTAAGCTTAATTAACTTAATGTTTTAACTATTAACCATGTTTTATTTATTAATTAAGTATTATTAATTAAAAGTGAGTGGATGATCATCACATTCCACTATCCATATAACATTAATGATTAAATAGTCATTAAGTCCCTTGGTTAATTGCTACTCAAGTTCCCATGCATTTACTAAATTAAAATTCAATAGTGATTGTACTTTCATAATTTAATCCCTGCACTATAATTAATAATTTTCTCAATTTAATTATTTGACAGTTCTTTAATATATGTTCATACTAAATACGTAAATCTTTTAATTCAAGATTTTACAAACTCAATTTACGGAATTGGATTTCGAGACCACATTTTCTTGCTTTGACTAAAATTGGGTCGTTACATGCCCAATACCAACTATTAACCAAGATAAAATAAAATAAATAAATAATAATTAAAAACCCTAGAAATCTCAACTGTCATCTTCTTCCTCAAATCTCACAAAGACAAATCCACAAACAACTCAATACATATACAAGATGAAATCAGATGATAAACAATTAAAGCGATTTTTTCTATGGATCTAATAGCAATAAAGAAATAATGATTGAAAATTAAAGAAACTTGGATGAGCCAAAGAGCGTCGAGAGTCGCAATAACGCCCCACATTGTATCAACATGAACGTCAATGGCCTGTAGAAGTTGCCCACGCTTAAGGAATTTGAACAAGGCCCTTTCTCCATCCATTTCTGAAATTCCCAAATTGGATTTGAAAATGAAACCCTAACCGAAATTCATTCGTCTTCCCTTTCCATTTCCTTCCTCTTCACTATTGCATTAATCCCCAAATTCATTCGTCTTCCCTTCTCAATTCCTTCCTTTTCACTGCTGCGTTTGAAACTGACATCAGAGGCTCACAAATGCAAATGTTCCAAATTTTTTAAGGTTATACCGCATTTAAATTAAATTAAAAGTTTGGAGACTAAAATGATAAATTTTTAATGAATAACAATGACATGGATTTTACTTCAATTACATGGAAAATCAAATTTTAAAAGAAAAATTCATGTCAACTTGTCATTTGCGATTTTAACAGAAGTGACCAAAATGTTCGAACTATGTAACGTGTGAGACTAAATTATAAACTTTTTATTTTGTATACCTAAAATGAGAATTTTTTATAGTTAAGCGACTATCTGTATAGTTTACTCCATATTGTATATGTGCTTTTATTATTAGCATCAAATCATACATGTATATTATATTAAAAGAGATAATTTTATATTAAAATATCTGCGCAAGGTTACCATCAAACTATTTCACATTTAGAACTATAATGTAAACATTTTTAGGCTGACAACATACGTGTCAACCTCCACTGATGTAAAGAACTTTTAACTTTTTAACTTATAGATATAATTATAATATTATTATGAGGTATCCAATTGTCAACCCGAAATCCGATCACAATCTAGACTACCGACTTGTGACCCGAGTTTGGATCCCAACAGAAGAAGTTGTTAAGGAGCTCGCGAGTTTAGCTCGCACTTCCCTAAGTGTTCGTGAGCACATGGAACGAAGCAAAATGAATGAACCGGTGAATACCTGGACCGGCGAACACGTGTTAAGCTTAAGGATGGAGCCTACTTAAAACGTTAATTCCATAAACAGTAAATATATCATATAAATAACCAATCTTCCCCACTAATAAGACACAACAAGAACACTTAATTAATTTAACAACTTATGAATATGTAATATGGTATACGACTGGAGAAATTAAATAAATAGTTTATTCAGCTCATGCCCAAAATGTGTTGTTTATTGAAAAGGGAAAAAATCTTAACAAAGTCAAATGCCGTATGTTATAAATAAATGCAGCCGGGCTCTCTCTCTCTCTGATAAAATAAATCACTTTGGTAAACGTAAGAACACTCTATCTTCTTCATTTTTTTTAAAATTTTTTTAGTTGCAAAATCACAGGAAGAAGAGAAAAAAATGGCTTCATATGGAAGTATGACTGTTGTTTCTTCTATACAAGAAGTTGAGTATGATGATATTGATGCTGGGTTTGATCATTTTCATGACCATCAATCTCATCCACATAACTTGTCTAGCTTTTCCATGTCTACTAGTTCAACGTACACGAACTTTCATGGTGATGATGATGATATGGGGAAGAACATGTCGAGATTGTCAATTGAAAACTTTGACGTAGATGTTGATGAAGAGTTCTCCATCAAAGAGTCGCTTCAACTTTTATCCGACTCCGACAAAGAACCTTATTGTTACTCTCTTCCCGCCGTCCCACCTCATCGGGTCTTGTCTAAGGTAGCAGACAAAGATTGTGGTAGTGAAAATGAAGCTCAAAAGGGTAGTTTTGGATGGCAGAAAGGGAGCAAGAATGTGAGGAGGAGTGGAAGTTGTTGGGATAAGGAGATTAAAAGCAGCAGCGAAAAGAAAGAAGGGGGTTTAATGGTGGGTTATAATGGGAATAGTTTTAGCGGGGAGAGTGAGGGTGAGGTGGTGGTGATCACCAGGCCAAAAGGAGGGAAGAGGTCATTGTGTATGGATATGAAGTGAAGGCGTGTAGGGATTTAGGGTTCGAGTTGGAGATGCCAAGTCGCTTTTCCAGTTTTGATGCTACATGCAGTGATGGCACTTCTCCCATCACCAATTGGCGTATCTCTGGCCCTGGTGAGTCCAAATATTTCCCAACCTCTCTGTAGTATAAACCTTAAAAATGACTGAATGTTTTATTGAAAGATGTAAAGGGCTTAACATTTTCAGTTGAATCTGACTGTATGTTTTGTGATTTAGGTGACGATCCAAGAGATGTCAAGGCTCGACTCAAGGTGTGGGCACAAGCAGTGGCACTTGCATCTGCGTCTATGCATTGCGGTTGACAAGCTTAGCATCTCCCAACTATCATCATCGACTACTATTTTTGCTTCCATCCATTGGAACCCTTTTGGTGTGATTTGGTACCTTTTCTTCTGCATCTTGCTTCCTAAAGAGGAAGTTATTCAAGCGGTTTCATTGGGGTGGCATCGTGCTATCAAGAACATCAAATAAGCAACACCCAGAACCCAAGGTTTAGTCAAGTTAATGCATGTAAACCGTTCTTAAGAGGTTACGTTCAACAAGTGTAGAGTTCGGATCCTGGTTTTTGCAACATCAAGGCAGAGCAAGGTTTCACTTCAAATAGAAATTTACAGGTTTTAAGAAAAGGTCGCCCCTTGTTAATATTATGTACATTTGCTATATGAATGACTACGCACGTTAATATAGGAAATGGTCAAGTATCTGTAAGATCCATGTATTAAAGCAGCTGGAAGGAAATAGATCAAAACTAGAAAAATCAGATGTTCCATTAAGAGAAGAGTTTTGATGGAATCTGAAAACTTACACCCTAAAAAATGATAAGGATAATAGCACACCCCTGCCAAGAGCTTATAAAGTATCATCCAAAATTCTCTCTTCTATAATTAACGCCGACTGTTATAGGTATTACCAGGTAAAATCATCTTGAAGCAGAGAAAGTAAATGATAAAATGGGAGATTTGTGGTAGTGGTTAAACGGATCGGATATTAGCCTCCTATAGGCAGCTCCCCACAATTGACAATTCTGCATGGTACTCGAGGGCCATCTGTCCTGCTTGTCTCTTGGGACTCTAGTTCACGCACGACATCCATTCCATCGATCACATGTCCGAAAACAACATGTCTGTTGTCCAGCCATGGAGTCTGTAGAATACAAAAACAATGAAAATGAACAATATTAGCAGCACATGAATAGCTAGCATGATAAGAAAATGAATATCCACGCTTGAAGTAAATAGCTAGCATGATTAATTATCCAAAGAAATATAAGCAGCACCAGTCAGCATTCAGCTATTAGCAAACCATGCACATGTACAGTTGATATTCAACTCAAAGTTTATACTTAATAAGGTATAATTCCAATCACAAATCAAAACCTAGTATTCTAGTAAACGTTTATACTTTTTTTGTTCCCAAATACCATAATAAAAACACAACTACAGCTATATCTAACGGTGATACTAGCAAATCATGATATCAAATTAGAATGAGATACATAATCTACAAAAGAGAATAAGGCTGCATAGCTCACCTTTACTGTGCAAATAAAGAATTGGCTCCCATTGGTATTAGGACCTGCATTGGCCATGCTTAATACTCCGGGTCCAACGTGCTTCACTGCAGATAATAGCCTCAAAATATTAGAAATCAAGCTAGCAATTCATTACAGATACCACTTAAACCCATCAACCCCAACTATAAACTCTCAAATATCGAAACTTGAAGGGTTTTAGTTACTAGAGAACAACTCACAAGCAAAGCTCTCATCTTCAAACTTCGATCCATAAATACTCATTCCACCAGTTCCCTACAGCCAGCAAATGCACCAGTTTTCTACTTAGTAATGGAAATTTCTTTCTTTAGAAAGCCAAAGGAAAAGGGGAAAGAAAGAGAGGGCTTACATTTCCATTAGTAAAATCACCACCCTGGATCATGAAATCTTTAATAATACGGTGAAAGGAGCATCCTTTGAAACCATATCCATTCTCTCCTGCAAGAAATAAAAATGTTGGACCAAATTAAGAAAAATATTAAGGAAAAAACAAAAATAAAAGTGAATGTAAAAGACTCAGCCTAGCTTGCCTGTGCAGAGAGCACGAAAATTCTCAACAGTTCTAGGAACAACATCCCCAAAAAGGCCCATAACAATTCTGCCAACAGCCTTACCACCGATTTCAACATCAAAGAAGCACTTGGTCGTCACTTTCGCTTGCAACTCTACATCCTAAATAAAACCCCAAATATGTGAAACATTCAGAATCTATGTTACCGGTCCGGTAAGAGGAACGAAAACAAGATCGAAAGTAGTTATTTGCTTGGAATGTAATACGATAAGGCAGCCAAATAGACCTCAAATTACTTATCTACTCTATAGAAGATAATAATAAAGGACTTACATTTGCCATGGAATTGCAGACCATTCTTCGGTACTTAACGGAAGGGGATTTAGAAAGTTGGGTTACAGGCAAACCTGATGCATAGTTTAGTTTCGATGCTAAGACGGTAGCAGATGAGTTAGGTTGGGAGTAAGCTGACCATGAACCGATCATATGTGGGCTATGAGCATTTGAAACAGCTTGACCCTGTAGAAGGAATGCCGAAAACAATGAAAAACTAGGAGAGAAGGATGTTGAAGTAAAAATCTTGTAAACAGAACTGACCTGGAAACTGAAGCGAGGGCAATGAACCATCTGCAATGAGAAGGTGGAGGCCATCTTTTTTCAGAGGTTGAAGGGTGGGAAAGGTCCTCTGTTATTTTGGAGGGGGAGGGGGGGCGTCTAGTGGTTTGTAGTGGTTTGCAAAAAGGAGGAAGAAAAGTAAAATTATTAGATAAGATTTTGGGAGTCTCTGTGGGTGTGTCCTCGGGTGCACAAACTAGCTGGGAATGGGATTAAAAAACAAAAAACAGAGAACTGCAGGGACTGGTTGTTTGGTGGGTTGGTTTAGATTTGCACATTGTTTTCACCGGCATCATCTTCAAAATATCCGCCGCACGCGGCCCACGCCCAACATTATATATTTCTTTGCTTGGGCTAGCCCAGGAGAGACATAATAAACAAGGTTAAATTCTAAGGATAGCCCATTATTTATCGTTTTGCGTAAATTTAATCCCTCCTCTATGCTTTGTTAGTTGACTTTTATTTTGAAGGGTGAACTCCACTGCTTGCCCTCCTTGCCCTCCTTGCATTTACCCCCTAATGATGGTTTTTTTTTTTTTTTGTACATCTAATAAGATTAAACTATAAGCCTTTGGGAATTGAAAAACCCATGTTATGCTCCTCTAATATCTACTAAAGCTCACCAGGGAGACTATTGAAACGATGAAGACCCATATGCGAAGTTTGCCATCTTATCCACCGCTCAATTTCCTCCCAATTCCATTGTATCCTTCTGCTTCATCGCTTGGTATAGGTTCCGGTTATCTAACGATAAGCCCAATGGTGGATTGTTGTTTGGTGCTTTTCTGAGATGCTATGGTTGTTTTGATTTGAGCTTTGGTTTGGCACTCTTTTCGTTCCTACATGATTTTGGATGTTAGCTTGGAATCACTTTTCAATCATATTTGACGAGAATGATGGTGGCTTTGTTTCTTTGGACGTTTGGCCTTTAGTGTATGTAAGGCTGGTATTTTTTTTTTTTTTTTGGGTGTGTAATTGTGGGAATTGGTTATTTTATTCTTATTATTTTGGGGTGTTTGATATATTTTGAATGGACAATGAGATTGAAAATAGTTTTTTGAAATGTTGTGATATTGAATATTATAGTGCAGATGTAATATATAATTAAAATGATATTATATTTATATTAAATTATAAAAATAAAAATAAATGGATTAATATTTTGTATTATTTATTATATATGTGATTACTTATTTTACTTATTTTGAAAATAGTTTTTGAAATTGGTTGTGATATTGAGCAATGACCTCTTTGATTTGGTGAAAAGTAGAGGAAAAAAAAGAATAAAAATAAATTTTGAATGTATTTAGTAAGAAAGAAAGGAAAATAAAAATTATTTTTTATCTTAATGCATAAAAAGTAATACTCTGAACTTGTGAGGATGAGATGAGAGAAATGTATGTTAGATCGAAATTTATTTTCTCTCTACTTTTTCACCAAATTGTAGTCCACCAATTATTGCTACAATTTTATCTTCATCGAAAACCTTGAAAAAACAACATTTATCATTTTATAATCTTTTTAAAGATTTATCATCCATTATTCCCTTCGAAATTGAACAAAATATGCACGTAAGCTTTATTTATTAAGAGCATGTGGCATTATGCATTGCCTTATAAAAGATGACACTACCGTTCTATGGGCACACTGTCCCTGCTTTTCGTTCCACTTACACCTTCTGGATAACTTAAAAAATAATCAGCTATTTTTAATTTTAACCGATTCCATATATAGTTGATTCAGGTTTACTCCTTAAATTTATCTAAAAAAGGATTTATTTGTTGATATTTTAATTTATATTTTGTTACACACATTATCCCAATTTATTAATAACCTTAATATTTTAAGGACACGTTTGGTTCGCTGTATTGGATTAGAGGTGTAATGGAATAGAGGTGTAATAGCAAATCAACTGTTTGGTTGAATGGAATAGAGGTGTAATAGCATAATGGAAAAAACTAAAATGACTAGAATACCCTTAGCATAAATTTGTTTTGGTAAATGATTATTGTTATTGTTATTTAAATTTTAATAAGATTATTATTATCAATAATAAATAATTTAATCATATTTTAACATAATTATTATTAAAATATATAATTTAATAAAATTCTTAATAATTAGCGAAATTTGTTTTGGTAAATTATTATTGTTATTGTTATTTAAATTTTAATAAGATTATTAATATCAATAATAAATAAATTAATCATATTTAAACATAATTATTATTAAATATATTATAATTAAAATATATAATTTAATAAAATTCTTAATAATAATTAATATTCTTATATGAATTTACTCAAATCATAATATATGATACTATAAAAGAAAATTTGAAATAATTAATATTAAATATATTATAATTAAAATATATGATTTAATAAAATTCTTAATAATTATAACTAATAAATTATATTTTATGAATTTGTATAATTTAAAATAATAATTATTACATATAATTTAATAATAATTTATAATTTCATAAAATTCTTGATAATAAATTTTCTTATATGAATTTATACAATTTAAAATAATTAATATTAAATATAATTTAATAGTGATATATAATTTCATAAAATTCTTAATAATAAAATGTTCTTATATGAATTTACTAAAATCAATATATAACTTGAGAATTATATTCTGCATAAACATAATTAACTTATATTAAGAAAATGTTAGATGAAAATGAAATTGTACATCATAATCCATATGTTATATAGTTTTACAACATCAAAAAGTTTGAACATTGATATTTAATGGTGAGAAAGAAATCTTCTGACCCATTCCAATCGGGCAACAGAAGGTAAACTAAAGAAAACGATCATTTGAGTTGGATGATCGGGAATTTTACTCAAAGCATCATACCGCTGATCGTCGGTTAAACCTTCAATTGACCATAAGATTGAATATAAATTTGAAGCTTTTTCTTCCATCTTTTGATATTCTTCTGACTTCTGCTGAACTACCACCTCGGAGGCAATAATACTACTGATTTGATCGCCAACGGCTTGGATTTTTCCCCCAACAAAGTGGCAGCCTCATCAAATGAAGAATACACATTATCACGAGCATCAGATTTCTTCTTTCTCTTGTTTGAAGATGAGGAACCCCCTTGGTCTCTATCTCCTCGCGGATCTGTACCAGAAACATCCATGTCGTCTAAAGAGACGTCAACTTAGCAGTCATAGAATGTGTTTCTCTCTTCATTCATATCTGTAGTACGTACATCCTCAGCATGTATTTCTTCAAGAACATCAGCAGCTGTTTGAGCATCTTTCCCAGTCGCTCGATCTCTTGCGTATATGGCAGTAAGTTGGTTGTAGTAAGGGAAAGAACGATGTCTGAAATGAGAGGCTTCTTTGTGACTCTAAAAAAAATGAAGAAATCATATTAGTTGTAAGTTTTGTAAAAAAACAAATAAATACTTGAAATACATTTTACCTTTACATAGGATTCCCAAACTGCATCTTCAGCAACAACGAGCTGCCTATGCTCGTCCCAACCAAAGCCGCTATTGTTTTGGCCATTAAGCATGTCATAGACGACTGACCATTCCCTTTTTAGGCACCTAATCCGAGATTCAATATTTGGTTTCACCTTCAACATTGCTCTTGGTAAAGCCTTTTCTAGCATTTTCTCTAGCTCGTTCAAATAACCGGCTTTGAACCCAGTATCAGCATTAAATGTTCCTACATTGTGCAAATCCACCATGCAAGAAACCAAGGCTGCATCTTCCTCTGGAACCCATTTTCTTTTGCTTCCTCGAGAAGCTTGAGAAGAAGCATGTGATTGTGGAACACCTGACATATTTATCTTAAGAAAAAAAACAAATTAACATTATTTACTATTTTTAATATCATGAATCAAAAGGTGAACAGTTTATAATATTATATTGTTAGTTTGATATAAATTTAAATTTATAACACATCCTGAATGAAAAGATAATTAAATTATAATTCAACAAAGTTTAGTACAATACATAATTTTAATCAAACACCACCAAAGTTTCATAAATTAGATACCTAAAGTAACATCAACAAATCAATTCAAACTCAATTTGTCCCTAAACCTAAGTAATTTCTAGATGCTTGCCATTCATCAAACATTTGGTGCGTTAGTTCCATCCTCCAAGTAGCCCAAGCATCCGATGGATGAATATTTGTGATATTCGGTTCATCGTCATCCACCACATTAGTAGGTAATCCTTCTCCCACCTTCGCTTCAATGGGATCAATACTCATATGGGTTCGAATAAAATTATGGAGCAAACAACATGCAATAATAATTCTATTGTGGACCCTTACAGGATAAAACGATGGACTCCTAAGTTTTCCCCATCTAAGTTTTAATAAGCCAAAGCATCTTTCAATAATATTACGTGCTGAGGCATGTTTCATATTAAAAAACTCTTGCGGAGAACTTGGTGATAACCCCGACGCCACTGTTCGGATGATATCATTGTCCTCTAAATGGTGCAAGAAATCCTCACAATTTGTGTATCCAAAGATCAACTAGATAATAACAACCTATAAAATAATTTTTTTTTTAAAAATGATTAATTCAGCACACAAAAGTTTGATCTTAATGAATAATCCCTCACAATTCCTCTAACTATACACTTTACCATGAGGAACTGTTAGTCCATGTCTTCTACTAATGGCATCTCGAAGCACCCGTCCATCGGCAACTGAACCTTCCCAACCAGGAAGAACATAGACAAATTGCATCTCAGGTGTACAAACACCTAGCATATTTGTTGCTATGTCACCTTTTCGCGTTCGATATCTAGGTTTATCAACTGTTGGCACCCTAATCTTGATGTGGGTTCCATCAAGAGCACCTAAGCAATTTATATCACATGATATAAAACCATGAGTTAGAATACTAATTTAAATCTAAGTCAACTAAATGTTGTACAAGCTATATATAAAACTCAGTCTAATGCCTTAAACCATTTCCACCTTGTGTCAGAAGAATCGGCTGTAATTGGCTCCGGCTTTTTAAATAAGACATCTTGTAAGCGTATGACAGCATCTAAAACACCATGAAATGCTCTGCTAACAGTTTCCCCGGACCTTCTAAAGTGATGCTTGATAACTCAATTTTTCAGGTGATGGGAGATGATATGTAAAAACATTGCTACTTGCTCATCAACAAGCATGTTTCTTGACGACTTCAATCCCCCTATCGATTCTAACGTCTCACATAGTTTAAAAAAGGCAGTTCTATTCATCCTAACTTGTTCAATACAAGTCTCGTCACTAGCATATACAAGCCTTTTCACATAATCCCGTTTTGCATAAAAATCTAAGGTATAGGACCTAATCCTTGGTCTATAAGTATGTAGGCTAAGGCTGGCACCCATTCTAAATAAGAACCAAATCGCAATTCTACAGATTTCCAACCATACTATAATTGCAATACCAATTCTTTTACGCCTCACATTTTGTGCAATTAAATGCAGACGAGCCATTACCGCAACACATTAAAATTAGAACACACTATCAAAGAATTGAAGTTGCAATTACACAATATAAAAAAAATAAACACCACAAATTTAGAACACACGAAGCAAAAAAGTATCTATTAAATGATATCGTTTAGGGTTTAATTTCATTTCTTTATCAATCACCCAAACAATAATTTATAACACACAGTTAAAAAATATTATGGACAAAAAATTTAAATAATAAATATAATAATAAATATGTTTTTCTATTAATATTAAATTTTAATTGTTATGCCATGTTTTATTTATATTTTGGATTTAAATGTATAGTTTTATATTAATATTATATAATCAAAATGATTTTAATTATATTTCAATTAAAAATATTATATAATCAAAATGATTTTAATTATATTTTAATATACCTTAAATAACATAAATAAAATTTTTATTTGAGCTACAATCAGTAAGAATTTATTTTAATAATGTTTAAATTTGAATGAGATCTTTGAAAGTATCAAAATCGTTATATTTTTATAATAATTGATATTAATACAAGAATTGGTACTAAAGTTTTAAATTTAGCTTGAATCGAACTCAAAAACTCAAATTACTTTTTCGAATTAACTCAAAAAAATTGAATAATTTAATTCAGTTAACTCAAAATAAAAAAAAATTTTAATTTTTTCAAGTTGAATCGAATTTTTCTCATAAATGTTGAGGTAAGATACAAGAGTGGATTTTGAAAATCAAACTCAAAGTTTTAGGTGACAATTTCCAAAGGGTTCCTTGCTAGTGATTGTTGTGAAGACATGTTAAAAAGCAACAATAATATTGAGAAATTCATTCGAAGTAAGTGATAAAATTTTATTTAGATAGTTTTCTTTAAATGTAGTGGGTGTATATATGTGATGCGAATGGATTCTTATTATTATGTGTGGATATTAACTCTCGGTGAATGGAATAGTGTAAGAAAACTACAAATGTGTTGCCAACCCTCGAAGAACTATAATTGACGTATGTCTATGGAATCTCTAGGACATGGGATTCGACCAACCCAATTTGATTCTCGGGTATGGAATCCGAACCATGCGTTGACAGATTATAAGTTTGACAGATAATTTAAAACTTTTAAAAGTAAGATGAGAGATTTGGTAATGAAGAAAGCTTTGGGTAATTTATCTTCCTTGGGTGCCATCAACTGGAGGTACAGGTCATGGCTTCATTTTCACTTCAATATATATATATATATATAGTCGAATAAGAAAGGGTTTTCTTGGTTTCTCATATATGGCCAGAAGCAGATACAGTGGAAGGAGACCTTATCAGCTAAATATTTCAAAAAGAGTGAAACGTAAAAGCAACATATAGGAAAAAACTCTCTTAGTTTCATAATTCCACACCAACTTGGAGATCAAATTAGCAGTAAATGTACTTGGGTGTTAATTCATTTCAAACATTTCAAAGCATTCAAAGTTAACAGTACCAAATTAACAGCACCATTTCAAACATTTATCAGTGAGCAAACATTTCAAAGCATTCAAAGTTGAAGTAGTCAAGTCAATTTTAAAGATGATCTCTTTTTTTGGTACTTGCTCAAGATATATATGTTGGAATCTCTGTCTAGTTTAGATTCATTTTGAAAACAACCACCGAGAAATTTTATGGCAACCAGGACTATGCTGTCATTCTAGAGCTCATCATATGCATGTTAAATTGCAGTAGCCATGACAGAATATCAGAGTGTTTCTATTCAAAAAAAATCTCAAAAAGCCTACAAATCCAAACAGGACATGAGCATTCATAGTCCTTTGTTTTCATTTTTGACTGATCAAGCAGATGGAGCCACTGCAAATAAATTATACAGCCACTGCAAACAATTGTATAGCCACATGCAATGGGGGGAAACTAACCTGTAATGAGGAAATCGGAGTGGAGACCGATGAAGAACTGCTGGAGCAAAGAACCTGTAATTCAGGACAAACAAACAAACAATGAAAAAAAAAACCATAACCGGCAAGAACTGAAACAATCGCATGCAGAGAGGAAAGAAATAGGTTACTCAGAGGCGGAGATTACTGATTCAAGCCGTTCGGAGTTCTGACACCGTCGAGTCGAAGAAGGATGCAAAGCTGAAATCGGGAGCGGGTAGAGGTTTGGTTCGCCGACACCTTCTGTTGATGTTGGGAGGGAGAGGGTCGGCTAGAGTCGATTTCGACAAGGGGAGGGTAAATGAGACACCGATTACCTAATCTTTGCTTTTGCAAGGGATTAGAAATCGGTGGTGAAGCAGCCAAAATACGGAATCCGTCCGCAACGGATTAGGCTCAGATAGGGAAAACAATGAACCAAACGTCAGATTCAAGTAATACCGATTCGGGGTGTAATGGCTAATCCATTAAACCCAACCAAACAAGGTGTAAACGTTAACTGGTAACTTATCCAAAAGTATATATCTAGTTAATACTTATATTTTAAATTAATTTATATATTTGAAAGATGTTTAATTTATATTCGTCATTTATTATATTAAGAGACTACCACATGTCACTATAAGATTGATCATCGGTGTCATTTTGGCACAAATTAATAGTATTAGTGTAAAGGTACTAACCAAAGTGACGAAATACAAATTTAAGTATCAACTAAGTGTATAAAAAAATTCAGATATTTCTTGACAAATTCAAAAAAATAAACTACATTGATTAATAATGATGCAATGAAAGCCATTAAACTAACGTAAAACCAAAGTTATTAAAGACCATTAAAGCGAATATAAACAAATTATACTCTGATCAGCTTCCATGCATAAAGATTAGTCGGCAGTTACTTCAATCCAAAGATGAGCCTTTTGTAGCTATAGGCCATGGCAACCTGAATATTATATAGAGAGAGGAAAGCAAAAGGTAAATGTAAGGCAGATAAAAAAAACTCGTGAAACTTCTTAATTTCCTGCGACTTGGGAGTCAAATAATTTTGAACCAAAAAACCATTTCCTTTAAATAATAACAATGACGTACGATAGTAAAACCCTGAGATGCAGATGCGTTGGAAAAGAAAAAAGAAGTTGATGAATGCAGCACGTGATCATGTAAAATCCCCATGTTTCAACTTACATATTTTAATGTATAAAATCAGATGCAGATCCAACATGATTCCTTTTGATCTTTTAATCTAACTATATGCATCAACTTTAATTTTTGAAATAAGAAATATGAGGCGTAGCTTAAATCCTCAGAAAAGCTATCCCTCGAATTACCCCAAATTTCAGACTTCCATCAAGGAAGGTATAACTTCCAAGTAATGCTATATTGTTATACGTTTTAAGCTTAGGATAATATTAGCATATATTTGGTTCATAATTTATTTATTGAAGATGCACAGTTGAAGATAAATAGATAGATCGACGGCAACCGACCATGTCTCTCCACTACGACGGGGGAGCCACCATCATTCAAGGTGAATATATATTATATGCTTTCATTTCTACATACTGCATCGATGGTCTGAATATGTACATCATCCAACACAAATGATGGTGGTGGTGGTGGTTATGTTCTGTCAGATGAGAAGGAAGAATCGTTGTCTGAAGACGGTGTCTTCATTGAGATAAAAAAGCTTGGAGGGAACTGTCGTAGAATTCGGTCCAAAATTGGAATTGAAGCCAGCCTTGATACTGTTTGGGACATTTTGACTGACTACGAGAAGTTGGCTGATCTTATTCCGGGTCTTGCTGTCAGCGAAGTTGTTGAAAAAAATGACAAGTTTGCTAGACTTTTTCAGGTTAACTATTTATCCCTTTCCACTTTTTATTGTGTTACCATAATCAGTTTTTTTTTTTTTAAGAAATATTCTGATTCGTGTTTTATTAGCAAAAGTATTTGGAAGTGATGTTGTGGCTACTGCAGCAATAGGAATGATATATTGGGAGACAGGCGACAATGGCATGTAGGATCAACATGTCTTGCCTAACCCAATAAATATAAGGAAACAAAAGTTGGTTTGAGTTAAAAAAAGGCTTGATTTCAAGCATACAATTGTAGGTCGATTTATATTACCAGTCATATTTAAATTTGAAGACAGTAGTCGTATATGAGGGTGGGTAGTGATGATATAATTGTTGATGGATTGAAAAGTGGTGTGGTTAATCACATTGGTTTCAACAGATTGGACAGCAAAACTTGCCATTGGGTTTGAAATTCAATGCTAAAGGAGTTTTAGATTGTTATGAGAAAGATGTTGAGATTTTGCCTCATGGTAAAAAACGTGAAATTCAATTCAAGATGGTTGAAGGTGACTTCACACAGTTTGAAGGAACATGGTTGCTTGAACAGGTAACAACATACTAATTCCATCATCTAATTGCATTTCCATTGCAGTAAAACTTTCTTAATAACGGGATTGTGCAGTTTAGTAAAACAAAAAATGAAGACAATCATCAAGTAATTGGTGGTGAAGAATCCTCCCACACAACACTTTCGTATTTGGTTGATGTAAAGCCCAAGCTGTGGTTGCCTATTCGTCTTGTTGAAGGCAGGCTTCGTAAGGAGATAAAGACCAACCTTTCCTGTATACGTGATGAAGCCAAGAGAGTTATAACTGCTTTCACCTCTCTTTAATTAGCATTATCTGTTTACATGTTTAACAATTTTTTTACCTATCAATTACTTTTTGGTTTACATGTTTAATAAAATTTCTGAGTATGATGGTCACTTTGATGAAAATGTATAATACATATTTCTTATCCACAGGGAATGGGTTGTACAGTCTTGACTTTTAACAAAAATCTATCAACAAAAAAATCAATTTTAGTAAAAATATGATGTTTCATGGCATTTTCTTGGCTTAAACTATAAAATTTACAATTTTCCCAGTTTTTTTTCTGTCTATTGTAAAGAAATTCATTTTAAAACATTTAATGCGCCAAACTTTTTCACGTTTCATGTTCCTTTTTATCAAGAAGGGAACACCATAATATTAAATAAAATTTACCCAAATGACTTTTTGATATTGTGTATAATAAGGGAGGAGTAGAGAGAAAAGGAGAGTGATTGTTATGAAGGTCGGTTCATCTAATCGAGGTGGAGAGTCGGAAGTTATAGAGAGTAGTGGAGAAGAGAGTGTAAAGGTTGAGCGTTGAAAGAGGGTTGACAACGTGTAAGCTTAGTATTCTAACTCTGATGGTAAAGTAGTGTTATACCCCATCCACGTTAGGACATGTGGCAAGCTAAGAAGACATCTGAATAGTAAACCTGCCTCTAGTAGGCTGAGAGGTCACTTGGGCAATGGATGGTAACCGCGCCACGGCGTACAAACATCAAGCAGAGAATTAGTACAAAATATCATAAATTAAAGTTTGATTTTGATTTCATCCTATCCTTGTAATTTATTGATATAATATTATTTTATATTTATTTATAGCATACGTAAATAATATTATTTATCCAATATACACATGACAATCCATGTATATTTCATGTCAATAAAAATAATAAATATTAACTTTTTCATATATTTTAAGATTAATTTAACAAACAATATAAATTTAAAGATTAAAAACAACCAAAAATAAAATAAAATAATTTTTAGTAAAATTAGAGGACAAAAAGTTATTATACCGATCCTAGAAGAAATCAACTTAATTACAAAAGCAAACTTGAAATTAATTACAAAATTAGACCTATCCACCCCATCAATAGTTGATGGTATATCAACTTCTCCTTTTAAACCATTCTTATGATATGCTCTAAAATTACTTCAAAATACTTTATGTTATATTATTGAATTATTATATACTAATAAATAATTATGTATAAATAATTTTAAGATTAAATAAAGTTTTACAATTTTTATAAATTATTTCATAAATAGTTGACTCTTCAAATTTTCACATAAATTGTTATTATTTTTACTCTTTAAAATTTTAAATTTAAATATGTAATTCTAAGAATTTTTTACTTTCTCAATCATAATATTTTTGAAATTTTATAAATTTCAAAACAAATAAATATAATATATATTGACACATACAGCTAAACCCATGCATCTCATGAGGGACATTAGTATTTGTATTAGCAGGTGAAAATTATATGTATATATTCAAAAAATATTTAATAAATAATGAAACAATATGTGGTTTAAAATTAATAATAATGACATATATACAATATGTAAGAAATTAAAATAAAACAATTTAGTTTAAATTGTGAGTAAAAAGAAATTTAATTAGGTAAATACATTTAATTAAAAAATATTAAATGAGCTCCAATTACTTTCTAGCTCAGATGTACAATTTTTCTATAACACATTAAAAATGTTATCATGTTAGGAAGTATTATTTAACATGTTCTCAAAATGATATCATGTTGGTTAAAGATTTATTTAACAATTAACTCATAGGTAAAGTGGTAACTTACTTATAAAAAGGTTCCTCATTAATCTTGAGTTAGTGTCGAGTTAACTTATAATACAAACTCAATAAACAACATTATTGATACGAACTATGTGGATGAAAAGTTTTTTTTGTAAAAATATTAAATTTCTTTTAAAAAATTAAAAATGAAACCTTGGTTGAATTGATAAGGTGAACTGTTGGTCACATTGATTTAAAATCTCATAATATATAATTTTTTATTAATTTTATTAAATATATAAAAAAACAAAATTTCATAGGGTTACAATTCTCCTGTTCTTTTAAAAATATGGTCCTTGAAATTTAATGAATTTATTCAAAACCTTTTAAAAATAAAAATAATTTTTTTAACATTTAATGTTTTAATAGAATTGATAATAAAAATTGAAGAGTTCAAAATGTGTTAAAACTGTGACTCGTCAAGTTCACAATCAAACTCAAAAGATATTTTGAATCTATTCAGTATTTAATGGGCCACGTTAGATTTTCGTAATACCACTAATGTTAGGTAATGGCATAGTGACTAAAATATTACAAATTGATAATGTTATAATAAATTAAAATTGAATGACCAAAACATAATTTAAACCATATGTAAGTGACTATTTTGTAGTTTACCTTTTTAAAAATTTGTTATATTAACAGTTTAAATAAAATCTACTTGAAAATGTTTGATGTAATTTTCTTGAGTTGAAATATTGAGATATGAAAATTAGAATTATAATATTTCCCAGAATTATTTTCTAAGAAATTCATTTAAAAACATATAATGGGCCAAATCTTTAACATTGCAGTCCATTCATAGTTTCTATTGAATTTGAAGTTTGATGGATAATTTGATTCATGGTGATTGAAGGCTGCATATCGTAATTGGTTTCACTTCTTTACCCTGGCTGAGTAGATAATTGATTTTGAAGTGTGCGGCACTAGTAAAACATTTTCGTCTTCATACCTGAATTCACTTCGGCTTCACCCAATCATCCAATTTTTTACCCTTCATATATTCTAATTTATTAAAGATTATTTTTATATTAATCAGTCTTCAATTCTTCTTAATTTCGATATTAAGCAAATTGGTGTCTTTAAGAAAATCGGAGTAATTTAGTCCTTGTCAATTTTGAAAATGTGTCCCTAAAGACAATTAATCACCCTGTTAATGTCTTCCGTTATTATGCATAATTTTGATTGATATAATAACAAATTTAGCCATTGATGCTTATATATTTTGTCGATTTACTCTCGATTCTAAAAGATTCAACAAATTTAATCTCAACATTTATACACATTTTTGTAGGCTAGATTTGTTAAACTTTGAGGACTACATTATTGTTATACCAGTCGAAATTATATACAGCTGCCTAATGGTTCATTTTGGAAATTGATAAAGATTAAATTATCTTAATTTTTTTTAGGGGTCCAATTTGCTGTGAATAAGGATACCGAGAGGATTGAGAATGTCCATTCTAAACACCTACTATATATGCTCTAGTTCGGATTTAAGCAATGAAGTTATTTACTTTGACTACAAAAAATGCACGCTTCAACCTTTTCCGGGCCTTTTCTGGTAGACATGCCTAGGCCTTTCTAGTACAGTAGTTGCAGGAAAGAAACATGGTAACTGCAGGTTTTACATCATAACCCACTTCTCTCTGGTAATTATCAAGTAAATGTACAAGCATTATCTTTTTCCCTTCACTTTTCATTAAAGTCAAGATGCAACTAATTACTTTATCTAAAGCTTACAGTATAGCCTGAACCAAAATAAAGCATGCATGAGCTAACTGCTAATGATCTTGTAAAGGCTTTAAGGTAAGCTAAGGCCGATACGACAATTCAACCACTGCAACAACAGCTGCTAAACCAACCCATTTCAACCTTTTTTCTTTTGCTAAGAATCTAGATTAATTATGTTTGTTTATCGTTAAACCAGGATGTTGGAGACACAAAAAGAAAAAATCCTATGGGGGCCATTTATCGCTTTCTTTGTGGTAGGTATTGGCGTGAAGGACACTTGTATTGTTCTTCCCTCTCTTTTGACTTGCCAAAACTAAGATTGTAAATGAACAAATGTCCTATTAATAGTTTAATGTATGTTCCAGAAAAGAATTACGACCTGAAAATTTTGTCTGCATTTAAACTAATTGCTTTGTTTTCAAGTTGAAGTACCCTGTTTTTTTCCCCAAACTTTACAGTCACATCTCTTATCTGTACCACTCAATGCTTACCCATTTTGTTTCCATATATATAGACAGCCCCCTTCTCTTCCAACAATCAAAACACAAACTTTTCTCTGCATTTTTTTTTTCTCTTACCTATCAATTGTCCCTTTTTTGCTTGTAATTTATCTTCATGGCTGCCATGGTTTCTGCATATTTCTTCGTGTTTCTAGCTCTCTTTGGCATGGTTGCATCTGACCCTGATCATCTCCAGGATCTCTGTGTAGCTAACAAAGCTGCAGGTACATGTATATATATATATATATATATATATAGTTTTCTGTTCGTTTTCTTACTCAGGAATCGTGTATATTTTATGGTACTGGTATATATACAATTGTAGGAATAAAGGTGAATGGATTTCCTTGCAAGGAGGAAGCGAATGTTACGGAAGCTGATTTTTTCTTTAGCGGTTTAGCCAATCCAGGAGTCATCAACAATTCAGTGGGATCAGTGGTAACAGGAGCCAATGTGGAGAAAATTCCAGGGCTCAACACCCTTGGAGTGTCACTTGCTCGCATTGACTATGAACCTGGTGGCCTTAACCCGCCCCACACTCACCCACGTGCCACTGAGATCATCTTTGTTCTCGATGGTGAATTGGATGTTGGGTTCATCACTACATCAAACAAGTTGATCTCCAAATCCGTCAAGAAAGGCGACATATTTGTCTTCCCCAAGGGACTGGTACATTTCCAGAAGAACAATGGCGAGAAGCCAGCTTCCGTGATTGCAGGATTCAACAGCCAGTTGCCTGGAACTCAATCTATTGCCGCTACATTGTTTACTTCGACGCCCCCAGTGCCAAACAATGTATTGACCAAGGCCTTCCAAATTGGCACCAAGGAAGTCGACAAAATAAAAAATAAGCTTGCCCCTAAGAAAAGCTAAGCTAAATGAGGCATCGAAGAGGCTAACTAAGGCAAAACCATCAAATTCTAGTTTCCATGGATGATACTACTTTTGTATGAATAATATCTCAAATTTCATAACGTTTTGTGGGTAATAATGATCAGTGCAGATATTCGTATATAAACATATTCTATTTCTATGGAATTGAATAATGGAAATTTAAGACCAAAAGGTTGTTTGGAGCAATGTAGCAATGGCCATATTTTCATTTTAAATATCTATAATTTATATTAGTATGGTTCCCAACCTACTTTTCTCGTGGTAATTTTTAGCCTATCCCATTAAGGATAGATATTAGGCACAAGTTTTAAAGCTACTTTATACCTAATGTGAGGATTGTACCCTTAACCATTGGTTAAGATAAGAGAGATATTTACCATCTCACCTAATTTAGATTCGTATTAATTTTTTTTTTATATTTTACTATTGTAATATTGAAGCTTGTTGGTGGGTGTCACCAAGGCTCTTTGATTCTCATCCTGCTGCTCTTAGCCATGGAGCTGGTGTTTTTTGGTCTCTTCCTACCAGCAACACCATGAAGTTTAATGTGGATGGTTCTTCACACGGTAAACCAGGCCCAACAGGTTGTGGCGACGTTTTGAGAGATGTTGCAAGTAGTGTTAAAGATCTGTTCTCTGGTCCTCTTGGTTTTATGTGCTCTAACGAAGCCGAATTAATCGATATTAAAACTGCTTGCAACTTTATGCTTATTCACATGGGTGCATTCGGTGCCCATTTTTCTCTAGTCTGATTTCGTGGTTGTTGTCTCATGGGTGTGCAATAGAGTGTGCAATAGAGATTCTAGGCCATGGAAATTTTGGAAGATGCTTAACGAGATCTATTGTTATGTCGAGTTTATTAAACATGTATCTTTGTTAATGTGTTCGTGTAACACCCCTCGCCCAACCCAATCGTTGGTCTGAGTTATAAAATGCTACATTCGTTACTGGAGTAACTATAGACAATTGTACATAATTTGATCATTCTTACATGTAATTATGTATAATTACCAAATATAATATGTTACATAATTATTGTTGGGTCTCTACACGAACTTACGAAAGCTCTTTTGCTAACCCAAACTTGATTTAAGACCAATTTGTAAAGTTTAATTGTCTTTAAAAATATTTTCGGTCCAAATAATATTACTTGATTGGAAACCATACTAAACTGTTTTTATTAATTTATTGAATTTTCTTATAATACGTATGTATTTTATTAAATTTGATTTACTTACTTTTTGGGTAAAAGTTAGTTTTATTAAATTGTACAATTATATCTTAGTTTGTTATAGAATTGTTACACGATTGAAATGTCTTCGGATTACCATGAAAATCTGTACCTTTTAAGCCTCCAATTTATTTATCGAATTTTTATTTTCAAGTTCTATTCTTAAATTTTAGGCTACTAGAGGATTTGTGAAAATCATTACTTTAGTGTCGATTCAATAGACTAGATAAGTGACTTGTCATTTTTTTGGCGCTTAACTCAAAAAATCAACCTTCAATGTTTTTTGTTATATCTGTGACATATAGTATTTTAGTCCATGTTTTGTGAAAATCGAGTTAAACATGCTAGCACAATTATTTTTTAGAAATATTTTATTAGAATGTGATATATGTTATTAAAATCACATTTTGGAATATATATAACACTTTGTGAGATAATATAATATTGAATTATGTCTTTGTATATAAAGAATGTTTTGTATATATATTTGAGACATTACTGGTAACCTAATTTTTTTGAGTTTGAACTTCCTCCTAAAATGCTATTTTCGAACCCTACCAATGGGGGGGCTAAACGTTGGTCATGTTAACATGTATTTTATACTTAGAAATCGGTTTCAACTGTGTCACCGGTAAGAATAGTGGTTTTTGACCCTTTGTTGCTAGAATGAATTGTAATTTTTTGTTTCAAACCACTATCACTGAGGTTAATTGTGGTTTTTGTTCTAATCCATTGCAAATGGGATTAATTGTGGTTTTTGACCTTTGTCACCGAGGTTACAGGTGACCATAGTTGCTCCTGCTACTCAGCCTAGAGCCTTGAGCATTGTACAAGGATGTGCTGTAAGGGTAACCCATTACCTTCTGGGTGGAATTGCCACAACATGGGCATTCTTTTTAGCAAGAATTATTGCAGTAAGATAATGGCTAGGAGGATTTAAAAGGCATTATGGCATTAAGATTTCCAAGGTTTAACCGAGGATTAGCTCAAGACCCCACTACTCATCATATTTGGTTTGGTATTGCTATCGCGCATGAATTCAAGAGTCGTGATGATATTAGTGAGGAACGTCTTTATCAAAAAAAATTTGCTTTTCACTTCGGATAATTACCAATAATTTTTTCTGTGGACTTTCGGAAATCTGTTTCATGTAGCTTAGCAGGGAAATTTTGAAGCATGGTTATAGGATCCTTTACATGTAAGGCCGATTGCTCATGCAATTTGGGATCCTCATTTTGGTCAACCAGCGGTGGAAGCTTTTACTAGGGGGTGCTCCTGGTCCAGTAAATATCGCTTCCTCTTGTGTTTATCAGTGGTGGTATACAAGCAGGTTACGTACTAATGAAAATATTTATACTGGAGCCCTTTTTCTATTATTTCTTTCTACTCTATCCTTAATAGTGGGTTGGTTACACCTACAACCGAAATGGAAACCGAGCATTTCATGGTTCAAAAACGTCGAATCTTGTCTCAATCATCATTTGTCAAGACTATTCGGAGTAAGTTCTTTTGCTTGGATAGGGACTTAGTCCATGTCGCTATTACTGGATCCCGGGGGGAATATGTTCGATGGAATAATTTCTTAAATGTATTACCACACCCCCAACTATAAAAAAAAGTGTCAATTTTTATCTATCAGTATTTTACAAATAATTAATTTGTCTTTACTAAAGTTTTGATATGGAATATGTTTTGAATTATTTTTTTATGAATTATCCATAAAATTTACAATTACATCATTTCAATAAAAAAAATATGGCCTAAATGCTTTTGTGCTTGCTTAAACCAACCAAGGGAAATGCCTGTTATTTACCGAGTAGTTAAACTTAGGGGTGTTCATTCGGTTAACCGACCCGAAATAACATTAACCGAATTAAGAGACCTTTCAAAATCTTTAACCGTTAACCGAACCGAAATTTTTTTCAAAAAAATTAACCGAACCGAAATTTTTTCGGTTAATTCGGTCGGTTAACCGAATTAACCGAAAATTATATGTTTTTTTATTTTTGGTTAAAAATTAACCGAATTAACCGAATTATCCGAATTAACCGAATTACCCGAATTACCCGAATTAACCGAATTACCCGAATTAACCAAATTAACCAAATTGAATCACTACATAATTAAATTATTTTTAGACTTTTAGACTTTAGTTTTAGTCTTAGTTTTAAAATTTTATTTTTATTTATTAAATTATTTGTAATTTAATTTTATGATTGGGTTGGGTTGGGTTGAATACTTGAGTTTAGATTGGGTTTACGTGAATAGTGGGCCTATTTATATATTATAATTTTATTTATTAATTTTTTCGGTTAACCGAAAAAATTCGGTTAACCGACCGGTTTCGAACCGAATTAACCGTTAACCGAAAAATCAAAAAATAATTAACCGACCCCCGACCGAAAAAAATCGGTTAACCGACCGATTAACCGAATTCAGTCGGTTAACCGAATTTTTTCGGTTTTACCCGAATTTTGCACACCCCTAGTTAAACTCACCCATCTTTGAATATTTTTACAGGTCCTAACTTTGCTAGTAAACGTAGGAAGTTTGGGGAGTGATAATTTAATATATTATTACATTTCTTTAGAACTTTCAAGATATTTCAAAGTGTTAGATTTTCGATACTACTAGACTATTAAAAGTTTAAGTATTATGAATATTTTATTATTAAGTGGATGTCCATCAAAATATAGACTTTGGAGAAGCATTGTAGATTATTCTCATTGATCAATAAAATACGCTCTCTCTTTTGCACTCTTATTTTCTTTATTCTTTACTCTCTGTCTTTTTATTTTATAACATGTTATCAATATGGTTCCCTTTTAATTGTTTTTATCCATAAGTTACAAAAAATATCCCCAAATTTATTGTTGTCGATTGCCTCCTAGAGCTGTTGCTATTTCAATTGAGGCTTGTGCTTTATGGAACTGAAATATAGCAATGAGCCCAAGGCCTTCCAACAAACAGTTCGAGAAAAGAGGAAGAATTGATAGTTTTGTTGATGGTGTCAATAAAATTAAACGAAGAGAAATTTCATTTAATCATGTGTTACGTTTTCCCACATTGACTATAAGAGTACTTTCATAATATCCGCTTGCAACTTTTGTTAAGGTATCTACACGCCCAAACTTTAAGTTAATCTTAATTATTTTCCTACTCAGTACCAAGAAATTTGAATAATTTAATTGTATTTGTTATTTTGTGCATGCTCAAACTTTGGTAAAAAAAAATTTAAGTCTTTAACATTATTAATTGCATAAAAAATGTATTTTGAAACAACGGAGTGTTTGTGTCAAAAGATTATTTTTTTATGTTGAATTTAAGAAATGTTTCGGTGGATGCTAAATTGTTATTTAAGAAATGCAGAATAGCTGAAACTCTAATTTTGATACGGAAACTATTGAGGTTTATGCATGTATTAATTTGGGTCAGTTATGTTAGCATGATTAAAATACATATTATGCATGAAAATTTATGTCTATTGGATGAGGTGATTTGATGCTTTACAAATACTGTATGTATAAATACTCTACGTCTTTTCTTATAAACTTTCATTATTTAATATGCATCTCCTTTAATTTTCATCATAATATGATATCATTCGCATATAAAATAGAGAAAATATAGTTTACAGATTGTTTTATTATACACAGTTTATATTATGATTAAATTATTTTTATTATAAAATGTAAATGTTATCATTAATGCAAAGATTGTTTTAATACTTGTAATAGTACGTGATAATAACTAGAGTGAAGACGATGGTGATTATGAAATAAAGAATCTATTCGGACGTTTATAAGTTTGTCCTACTAAATTTGTTGCATTCCCTAAAGTGAACACAAGCATAAAAGAAAATTTAAACCAATATTATTTCAATATTTTGAAGTACAAAATTAGTTGAAAGCTCCGAAGAGCTAATATATCAATATCTAAAAGAACAAAATTTATGATGGTTAATACATTGGTTTTAAAAGATATTCATTGTAATGGATCTCATTTTAAGATTGTGAATGAGGAACAAATTACATTTCATATGAACCACTATTGTTATAAATATCCATTTTGAAATGGTGGAAAAGAGAGGATTGAGTTATTGATTTATATTTATTACTGTTATTATTAAATTGAATTGATTGTGACTATCTTTGTGATCTTCTTTTGTCATCATACTCATTAAGGGTTGAAAGAAAAATATTTGAATGTGAAAGATCTACTTAAATTGTGGAATAATTTAAAAGAAAAATTATTATGCGTGCAAATATGTAATGCAAATGTGCAAGTGTACACGTCAATTCAAGTAATATAATGATGAGTGAGTATCATCTCCACAAGGATTAGAAATTGATTACAACTGGTAAAGTTTTATTGTAGATTTAACTAATTAAACTGTACAAAAGAAACAGTATAAATTGATGAAAGGAATTAATGAATGAACTAATAATATCAATTATAACTGAAAAAATGACAAAGCAATCTAAATGTCGTGGCAATTCACAAAGAATAAGTAAATAGTATATCTGTTATTGAATGATAAAGGTTGGAATTACTCAGGGAATATTTTCATAACATAATAATGCCATGGGAAAATTTTGACTAACTACTGCCCAGAGAATTACTACTGCAGTCTACTTCTTTCGAAAGTCAGACTTTAGTTATTATCCTAAGTTTGTGTATGTCTACAAGACTCATGAATGATAGCCACACTAACGTTCTTCAGCTGTATAGATCACAACTGCTATGTCTAGAGTCTTGTAATTATTCTTTCAAATACTCACCAGTATCAATCGATTAATAATCTGATGTATTTAATCCTTTCAGATTCAAATCCATCTAAGAACATAACATACAACCAATTATGTCTAAAGCTTGCATGCATGCATTCAAAATAAGCATAAATCGAATGAAACAGTAATTTTAATCAAAATCATATCATAGACATTACAGATAATTTAATATTCACCCAAATCATTCCAACCCAAAGATAATTAGCTTATGGGTTAGGCAATGAAATCCAAAATTAAATCATTCATCCACATTCTTCAAGTTTTACGAATCACAAAAATCAAAACCAAGAAATATAGAACAAAGACATAACTGCAAGAAGTTCTCGCTACACTCCAACTTCTTCTCAAGATTTTACGCAAAACATAGGGCAGATTTCTCTTCCCTTTCTTCGCGACTGTGATCTCCTCTTTTTAATTGCTACCCTCTATTTCTCTTCTAAATTTTCCACGCAATTTCTCCACAATATTCTATTGTAGAGAGAGGAACCTCTCTCCTTTTCTTTTCTCCTCACAATCCGTGTGTCCTTCTTTTCTTCTCTCTCCTCCTTTTATAGGGTAGATATATCCCTCTCACCATACATATTTTTCTCCTCTTTTTTAGGGTGATTTATCTGGTACACGTACAACTGGCTGAGAGTGACGTGGATTGAGTGTTGTGTCATCTTCCTAGAATTGCCATGACATTTCAGTTGGCAATCTATCCCACCATTTTTCATGGCAATGTTTCACCTCCTTCGTTCTCTTTTCCTCTTCTTGCCTCTTTCATCCTACCCGTACCTACTACCAAACATCTTTCCAACAATTAAAAGTAACATAAATTTACAGTTAAAATATAATCCAAACTTTAGTATTTAATGCTCTAGTAATAAGTTTAAAATGTAAACATATTTTTTTAATTACAAGCAAATACTTCAGTTTAGAAGCACGAAATATAACTATTTTCAAGAGTTATAAAAATATGAGCAATTGAATATGGTAATTCCACGTAAAGCTCATTATAGTTGGATGCACATGAAATTGCAACTTTTAAAACTGTTAGTATAATTCTATAGTATTTAGAATAAGTTCTCAATTAAAATTAAGTGAAAAATATTATTGATGAAAACTTGCAAGAGAAAACTTATTTAACTTTTCATACTTTAAATGTACTCCTATAGTAGCAATATCGTGAAAAAGAATTCAAGAGTTAAGTATCATGTTTACTTATGATTGAACAAAAGTTCTTAATCACGAAACCTAACTATTCCCTGAAGAGAATGTACCAATATGTAATAAATGTCGCATACACATTAGTGAAATAAACAGTAATGTAAAATATTTATTTAAATCACAAGATTGAACCAGAACAATATAGATATACATATATATAATCTAAAAAACAAAAATAAAGACTGGATCGAAATATTATACTCCTAGGTAGGCAGGAAAAAATAGACTGGTAGTTGAGGTATGTTTTCACAGTTTCCTTAAGATAGATTCGACCACTCCTTTAATGTTGGAGAAACGTTGGTCGACTGTCTTCCAGGATACAACAACAAGATGAGCACGGCAGTAGCACGGCTGTAGTGATCAACGAACTATAGCCTTGCCTTCGTCTATCACCGAAAACGATTCAAAAAATATGTAAGGAAAAGATCTCTTGAGATTTTTTTTGGAAAATTCAGTATTTTTCTTTTCCTACAGATTATTTGATTTTAAATAAAATTCAAATGAAGAACTTTTGGAAATTTTGACTAATGGAGCCAATAACAACCGTCAATTAAGGAGCCATTAAACCCAAAGGCATATAAAGGCCCATGAATAATATATTTGTGTCTATAGTAGGTTTTATAATCAACGATCTGATTTATTTATGTCTATAATAGGTTTTATAATTAAATAATATATTTGATTAAAACATATCTAGTATGCAAATTTGTATTAATAAACCAATAAATTTTATTTGGATTTGATTTAGTTCAAAGAATTTTTTTAATGTAATAGTTCATACGTTTTATATTATTCCATTTCTTAATTATTTAGAGAAATAACATAAGCAATAGTAAAGTTCTATGAGCATGAATTTTAACACCCCTAACCTGTATCCATCGCCGGAACAGGATTACGAAGCATTACCGGAGTTTACAAATCAAATAAACAAACATTTCATATCATATACATTCATGCCAGAAACCATTCGAAATTAAACATATTGTCCCTTATACAAGCCCTCAAGGCCCAAAATATGCATTAGAAACAAGTCAAGACTAGATCGGGTACTCAAAGAATTTTTCAAAAAACATTGAAATTTTTTAAAGCTGCAGGGGTCACACGGCCGTGTGGCCAGACTGTGCGATTCACACGGCCAAGAGACACACCCGTGTCTTAGGCCGTGTGGACATTCAAAATAGGGACACATGGTCATGCCCCAACCCGTGTCCGTACTTGTGTAACTCTCTGACTTGGGTCAAACGGCCAAGTCACACGCCCGTGTGCTAGGCCGTGTGAGCATATTGACTTGCATTCTTAAGAAGATACAGGGACACACGACCGTGTCACCTGGCCGTGTGTCACACACGGCTAAGACACACGCTCGTGTCTTTGCCCGTGTGGACAAAAATAGACCATTTTTCAAGCCAAATTTCTCACTCAATTTGACACCAACCTAAACTCAACATATTGCACATCAACAAGTCATAACAAGGCATAAACAAGCTAAAAATCAAGTCTTAAACATGTATTATCACCACATACAACCAATATGCCCTTAGGCACCTCAAATGATAACTTAAAAACATGTCAAGCAAGTATCTAAACTTACCTAAATAACCAAATATATATATGTATAATCCCAAATAGTACCAAATATACCATTCTAACAAACATCAATATGATAAGACCACATATATATATACATCAAAATATACCAAACACAAGTCATTTAAGTGGCTAATCTCAACAAAACACTTGTATGCCAATATTGGCCAAATTAACCTATGCATGCCATTATAACCAAATTTAAATATCCGAAAGTACCAAAAGAGCCGATGGATAGTGTGAAATAGCTTCAACAAGCTTCCAACCCGAACAAGCTTCTAAATTATTATAATACACGGAAAATAACACGGAGTAAGCATTTAAGCTTAGTAAGTTCATACAACAAAGAAATTAACTTACCATTTAATCACATTTAAGGTAAGCATATAAAGTATATTCAAACCAATTTGGCCAAAAGCCTAAACACATACCCTCAAAATGTTAGCCATGTAAAACACATATAATAGCCAATAAACATGGATGAACATAACCACTAAGCAAATTTCATATACATGTATCATCCATTTCATGTTTCAATATATCATGTAATATCATTTCCATGTATTTCATGTATTCCATGTATTTACCTGTAATTGTTCGTATCTCATAACAGAACATTTCCCATTGAACCATTTAGAATATCATTGGATACGCGGGTAGTACATACGAGGTGTACTAAACTGTAAGCCGTCAATTCATATACATGTATGCTCATTCGAGCTATGAATCAGTATGCTCTCGCCAGTTGTGAATCGGTAAGCTCATACGAGCTGAGAATCGTAAGCTCTCACGAACTGCAAATCGGTAAGCTCTCACGAGTGGCAAATCGGTAAGCTCTCACGAGCTACAAATCAGTAAGCTCATATGAGCTGTGGTGTGTCCGCAACACATGTAGGACCTCAACCAAATCGGTAACCCTAATGACATGTCATTTGTATCCTACGAATTCCTAAGGTTCAAACAGGACTCGGTAATTGTCGGATATGCGATCGGTATTTATACATGGAAATTATACAAATCACATACATATAATTCAATTTAAAACATATAAATTTACAATTTAATTACACGAACCTACCTCGATAAGTGTACGTAGATACGGAGGCAACTAATCCGATATTTTCTCTTTGCCTCGATCTAACTCTGTATGAGGTCTGACAGGATCTATACGAATGAATTTAACTTATTTCAATATAATTCTCATTCAATTTAATCCAACATGTAAATCTTGTAAAATTACCATTTTGCCCTATACTTTTAATTCCTTTGTAATTTAGTCCCTAGGCTCGAAAATGAATTTCATGCAATTTAATCATTACCCAAGCCTAGTAAATTTTTATACATATTAATAGCAGCCCATATAATTCACAATTTCACAAATTTTACCATAAATTTATCACCTTTTTCAATTTATCCACTAATTGATGATTTCACCAAAAATCTCTTTACAAACGTTGTTTATCTAACAACAACCATTCATTTTCTATCATGAAAATTCAAAACTCAAGTATGTTCATCAATAGCAAAACCCTAATACTTTAACAGTTTTGCAAATTAATCCCCGGACTAGCTAGACTAAGCTATAACGATCCCGAAAACATAGAAATCATCAAAAACGGAACAAAAATGCATACCTAATTGAGCAAAATAAGCTTGCCTAAATTTTAATCTTCCATGGCTAGGTTTTTTTAAAAATTTGGTGGAAGATGGTGATAATAGTTTATTTTATTTTATTTATCATAACTTTAATCACTAATTTCCAAAATTAACCTTAATAATTCATTCAATTTCCAATAATGACTACTCATGCTGATCCAGTAACAACTTTAATGGCTAATTACTATATAAGAACCTCCAATTTAAAATTCTATAGCTATTTAATACCTTTAGCTATTAGAACACAACTTCTGCACTATACGCAATTTAGTCCATTTTATCAAATTAAGTATGTAAACGGTAAAATTTCTTAACAAATTTTTTATACAGTATTTCTGTCATAGGTAGAACATAAAATAACAATAAAATAAATTTTCTGACTTTAGATTTGTGGTCCCGAAACCACTGTTTCGATTTCATTGAAAACGAGCTGTTACATGAATGATTGGATTTTGAATTAAACTTCATGCATGTTTACAATGATGACTATGAAAGAAAAAATGCTACTTTTTCATTATGTCATATTTTTATGTTTGAGATGTGACTTTTATTCATATATTTAATTTAGACTTGTTTCTATACATGACTTAGCTAGTTATTCTTGGTAGTTAACTGATTATACAAAACTCTTGTTAAATGGACTTTAAAAGTATTTTGAATTGATCTAATATCTTCTCATGGCTAAACAAAATAACGAGTTATTCATTCCACCAGTTCTGCTCCATGCCCTGAAGTGAATATGGCAATACATAACAATTATGAAAATTTAACTTATTGTCATTATTAACAAATAGATAAGAAGGAGATGAATGAATCAAAATGTTGTCAAATATTTATTCTTAGTATAGAATGCTCAATTATTTATACTAATTTATCATTCCTTGAAGCAGATGATATCTATATAATTTTATTGGTAATAAATATGATATATGCTTACATTATTGTCTAAATTATTTTATTTTTGCACATTCCTTAAAGTGAGTGTCTGCAATAAATATAATAAATTTTATAATCATTGTTTTATCATTAAAGTCAATTTGGACATTTGAGGATTTTGGCATATTCCTGAGCGAATATTGCATATAATTGTTTGGAAATTATATTTATTTTGTTAACTTAGTGACATTATAGACTTCACATTGATTTAGACATTTCCAATAGTAAATGTCACAATAGTACTTATATGTAAAAGGAATTACAGTAAAATTATCAATTTGTCACAATTTATATTGACATTATTAGCACAATTGAAATGCATGTTAAAGTAAATCGAAGTTTATTGATTTATTGATACAAATACATTTACTACTTGGTGTGACCAATTAGACCATCCCGGATCATATATAATGCAAAAATTAATTGATAATTCATATATACATTCATAAAGAACCAAAATATTATTTAATTTAAAGAATTCTCATTTGCTACTTATTCTCAATGAAAATTGTTTATTAGAAACACACTAGTTAAAGTTGAGATTTAATGTCTTGCATTTCAAATAAATATGGGCTCATTCATCTACCATGTGGATGGTTTTGATATTATATGATTTTGGTAGATGTATCTACAAAATAATCTCATATGGTTTATCAACTTGAATCATGTCGTTTGCAAGATTGTTTGTTTAAATAATTAATTTCAAATTATGCGTTAAGATAATTCATATTGCTAAAGTTGATGAGCTTATATCTCAGTCTTTTATTGATTGAGTTGAAAAAACTTTCTTAAAAGCTTGTAGAGAAATTATTGATTGAACAACGTCTCTGATTAATATCTAAACCACTACTTATGAGAACTAAACTTCTTATTTCAACATGAGACTATGTTGATTTACGTGTTGCACGCACCAAACCAATAAATTATAAATACTCCCCATTACAATTGGTTTTTGGTCAAGAGCTAAACATTCCGCATCTTATAATTTTTTAATGCATATATGTTCTAATTAATCCACCACAACACAAAAAGATGAGTCAGTCTTCAAAGAAAGTTGGGAACATATATTAATTATGAGTCTCATTGTATTATTAGATGTTTTGAATGTATTGGAGATTCAATTATGACATGATTTGTAATAACTATTTTGATTTGATAGTTTTTCCTACATTAGGGAGAGAAATAATAGTGAATGAAATCACTACTTGTAATGAGTTATCATTATCTAGATCCTTATGGAGAGTAATTTGAACCGAATTTCAAAAAGATAACTTACTTTATTACAAGTTAAGTATTTACAAACTTAATGAGAATAACCAAATGTTATATATCATCTAATATTCTAATTTGAATCCCAGTAGGACAATCAGTTAGAATAAATTATAGGTTAATCAGTTTCAAAGATGAAAATTCTTCTAGATGGTCATATAATGGAGGCATATGCTCTATAAGAAACCCAAGACATAACTAATAACTAAAATTCTAGAAGAGATTCAAGTACCTGAAACTGAAGATTAAAATAGTGAAAATAAAGAAATCTCGATAAGTTATGTTAATTCGAAAAATGTGAAATCGATAATAAAAGTGGTCGGTAATGGTTTTGCATGCAATATTATTGTTGAAATAACGAAATAAAAAGAGAATCTTGAATAAATCTATTAAGAAATATAGATATGGAATGGATTGGTCAAAAATAAAAAGACACAACTCAAGTACAATTAAATTGTGGAGTTTTAGACCAATAGTCAAAATATCTTAAAGTATGAGGGTATAAATGAAGTAGTTTTGCAAAAACAAAATAAAATATGAAGTTTTTCGCTAAGTCCGACATTGATTATGAAAAGCTATAATATTATTTTGTGGTGGATACAATAACCTTTAGATATATTATTAAATTGGCGGTTCATAAAAGATTTAACTTATGATAATGGTTGTTGTTACAACCTTTTATGAATCAATATATAGTAAAGTTTATATTAAAATCCTTGAAGGATTTAGAATGCTAGAAGCATATTGAAATTCTTGGAAAATTATTCATTTATATAAATTGAAATAATTTGAACATATATGATAAATTTAACTTAGTGAATAGTAGTTGAAGGAAGATTATAAAATGATCTAAAATACATATTTGTATTTTTATAGAAGAATCATGATTAAATTTTGCTATGATTATTGTTGAAACTCTGAAGAGATCACAATATATTTCTCCAAAATTTTCCTCACTCATAACTTTCAAAAGAATGGTGATATAAATTCTTAGCAAATACGTTCAAATGATCATTTGAAAAGCTAATATCCAATGTTGAATATGCAAAATATGAGATATTATGTAATGTTTTCATGAGAGGGAGTAAATACGCGTTGTACTCTTTTTCCCTTAACCAAGATTTTGTCCCATTGAATTTTCCTGGTAAAGTTTTGATCTTATAGATGTTTAAATTGTATAAAAAGAATACTATATAGATGTAGACCCATTTGAAATTAAATAATTATTTAAGAAAACTAAAATAATTTCAATTGGGATTGTTTGAGAGAGGGATTTTGGTCGGCGAGTATTAGGTGTTTGTTACCTCTCCTCAACACAAAAGTATAATCTCTTTCGCAGTTTTTGAAATCATCATCAAACATTACAACTGAAAATCCTCTTTGGCATTTTTCCTTTTACTTAAATTGGTGGTTTATTTTCGTCGCTTGTTCTTGATGAATTTTCATTAATTTGATTTTTTTTCTATGTTTTATTAGGGTTTAAATTTCAAGCACCATGTCTAGCTAGTAAATAATTGGGAAATTTGACTGTATAAAACTGTTACTTGTAACAATACAAGGCCTATAGTAACATTGTAATACATAGAGTTTTCAATAGATGGCATATATATATAATGTTTTGTAAACCACTAGGCTAAGCCACAATCTAAGCGGCGACTTTTATCTACCCAAAGAAAAGAAGAAAACAAATAGTTGTATATCAAAGAAAAATACATAAGAGAGGTAGGTACTAATTAAGGAAAGTCTAAAACTGGATGTTGCTTTTGAAAGACTGTCCAAATTGCCAATTGGAAGGCACCACATTCAGAGCTGTTCGAATCCTTCCATTACTGACTTGAACCCTGAAGGATAAGCTCTGACCATTGAGATAGCTTAAGCTCTGCCAGTTGGCTCCCCAGTTTCTGGACATGGTTTCCCATTTATTTGTTTTAGAACCCTTTATCCACACCATGGATATCTCCCCAGCACCCCCTACATTTGATATCAACACTAGCTCAAAATAGTTTCTTCCGTTGATGGTGAATCTAAGGCCTCCACTTCTCTCGCATTTAACCCTGCCAAGCACAAAACAAATTATTGAGAGATAATGCTTAAAATTCCAAGTTTTTTTAATTGAAGAATAAACTTTTGAACATACTTCCTGTAGAGGATTGGTACAATTCCAGCCTTGTATTTGGCAATGGTCTCGAATGCAGGTTGAGACATGTCGAAATGCGGACGGGGAGGATTACACCAACCACCATTGTCACTTGGGAGTGCATAATTGGGAGGACAGAAGTTGGTAGCAGTGATGGTAATGTATCTACTCTTGAGACACCATTGAGGTGCTTTTTTAGCATCACAAACTATCTGATAGCACCCTCCGCATGACTTGCCATCGTTAAACAAAGCTGTACTGAGTGCAGCTGTTTTTGTTCCATAACCATCTGTATAAAGATTACCATAGCCACAAGCTCCACCTAAAAAAACCCACATAGCATTAATAATCATCCTTAGTTCAAGACCAAGAGCTCTTTATATTGAAGTGTATATATACCTTGAGACCAGTATAGTTTTAAAAGAAAATAGAAAAGGGTTAAAAACTTACCCATTGTACCAGAAGCATCACTCCCACCGTAGAATGTTGCATGGGCTGAGAACCAAGTTGCAGCAGCATCTGTTTGAGTGGAAAATAAACCCACTAGGAATAAGGCTGTAATGAATAGATAGGCACTCTCCATCTAAATACAATGGTTTTTTTTTCCTTTAAATGATGAAGAATGTAAAGTTAAGAGAGTTCGATGTTGCAAAGAGTAAAATCTTAGATATTTATAGTCACCGTTAGACCTTTGATGTATAAAACAATTATTGATGGAATTTTTTAAAGATTAAGCTATCATTGCAAGTTTGTTGACTAAGTGAACCTATCCCACATTCCTTATTAAATGATTAAAAGAACCGTAATTCATGCATGATATCATATTCATATATATATATATATGGAAGTCCTCATTTTATACTCAAACCCATGTGGCAGTCATTATGAACTTGATGCTTCTCAATGGATTAGCTTGGCAAGTTAAATAAATTTTATCATTAAATTTTCTTTTTCCAAAATAGAATTATTTGGTTACTAAAATTGCGTATAAAGATCAACTATAATAACACAAAGCTTTTATCTCAGTGTCTAAATTATGGGGGGGGGGGGGAATCAGAAGAATATAATCTATATGGACAGATCCCTGCATTAATAGTGCTCAGAGTTGGAAGGACAGTGAAGAAAATACACCGACAAAAACATTCACGTTACAATAAGAAGAAAGCACTAAATATTATACTATCCGTGGTACGTTGTGGTACATATGAGGTTGCAAATATAAAATAACAAGAGGAACTTTTAAAATGGGTTCGAAGAACAAATAGATATTATATTCTGCAAGTGCAAAAAGAAAATTCGTAGTCAACTCCCTCAAGAAAAACCCAAGCATATATAATTCATGTTCACATATAGCAGCTAGCAGTTACATTGCATGCAACCGCCATGATGAATTTGCAGATGATAAGTAGAAGCTTATATCATGGCACATGCACATGGGTGATTACATGTCATCACTCCATGAAATTGTAAGTATATAGACTTAACGAATCAAATAGAAGAGATATTTTAACTTTGGCAAGTAATAGGAATGTATATCATTTTACTCCTTTCTAATGACAAATAAAAAGAGTGGGACCGCTGCGTCAATATTGTGGAAACAGAATATGTAATGAAACCACTCATTTTGGATCACAACTTACTTCCTTCATTTCAATTAACCCTACTTCACTTCTTTAACATTAAAATTCTCATCAATTAAACTTTCCAATGGCTCAGTGTTTTTTTGAGCAATAACGGTTGTTAAAGTATAACCATTGTCTTTCTTTTTTTATTTATTTTTTAAGTATTTTTTGTTACTTGTCACATCAAGATTTTGTCATATGTTATAAAATAATCAAAATTCATAAAACATTGTAAAAATTATTTAAAAATATATATTATTAAAAAATACAAAAATAAAGAAAGAAAAATATTAAAATAAACTATAAAATTATATAAAATTACGAAAATATAAAAAATCATTTAAAAACTATAAAATTATTAGAATTATTTAAGGTTACAAAATAATAAAACAAATTAAAATTTTATGAAAAATTATAAAACCCAAAATTTTCCCATTTTACTAGCTATCGTTAATTTTAACAATACAACACCATCATCAATGACGGTGTTACCGCAAGCAATGATAATGCCAACATTTTTCAGCTTTGTTTTCACTATTTTCTTTTGTGATATTGATCAATGATTGTGAAAGGGTTTTATATATAAAAAGGTTTCTCTAAAATAAAAAGATGCAAATGGATTGAGGGCAAATGACAAATGCACTACATAAAATTGTAAATTTTTTATAATTTTTTGTTTTTTAAATAATATTTATAATTTTTGCACTTTTATATATTTTATAATTTTAATAATTGCAATGTTTTTATAATCTTTTATGAAATTTTATAATTTTTATAATTTTGCAATGATATTTAAGAATTTTTAAAAAGAAAATACCAATTTTCGCAAGGTGAAACAATACTAATGTGACAAGTAATGGAAATAAGTAAAAATAAAAATACAATCAAAATACTTACAGCATGTTTGGTTCACTGTAATAGGTAATTCATTACGCCTCGATTACGCACCTATTACATTACCTACCTATTCCGGCGTTTGGTTCGCTGCATTGCCCTAATACGGGCCTATTACATTGCGGACGGATTCGACTTTTCTCTGCTTCAGCACCGATTTGCTATTACGTTCCAAAATCAAAGATTGCCTAATCGGTCTCCCTTTTACCCTCCCAAGCAGAAATCGATTCTCCACCCCACCCCACCCCACCCTCTCCCTCTCCCTCCCAACATCAACAGAAGCTGCCAGCGAACCAAACCTCCAGCCAGTCCCGACTTTCATCTTGGCATGTGGTGAAACTGAATAGCTGTCGTAGTTCCCTTCTCGCCGAAGATCTCCTGTCCTCCGACGACAATGGTTGCCGCCAAGAAGACCGTAAAAACCCTTTTACTCGTTTTCTCTTCTTCTTCTTTTTTTTAAATATTTAACCTAAATTTTCTGAAAACATGCTAATTCATTTTTATGTTGTTGATGATGGTATTTTGATGCAGAAGAAGACCCATGAGAGCATTAACAACAGATTGGCTCTAGTTATGAAAAGTGGGAAATACACTTTGGGTTACAAAACTGTTCTCAAATCTCTCAGAAGCTCCTAAGGTATTCCATTGTTTCTTTAAAAGTGGGAAATACCGCTTGACTGGAATTTCTCTCAGGTGTTTGGAGAACGGACGGCCGGAGAGGAAATTCAGGAAGGTGTACTATTTGGATTTATTCGATTTGGTTTCTCTTAGTGTTGATTTTGTCTCAATGCTAAAGAATTATCGAATTTTATTGTTTTTTAATCCTTATAGCTAATAATCTTTTTTTCCCTTGCTATTTATTTTTCCATTGTTTAAATTGGTAATATATATTGTTGGATTAGTGTATAATGTTAAGATCTAGGTCTAGCTTCATGCACTTGTATAGCTTCTCAAAGTGTGATGTGAAGCAATGAAGAATTTTTTTGTTCGAATTAACTAATTATCGGTTGAGTTCAAGAATTAAGTTGAGATTAGATGTTATTTCTTGAAAGTCGAAGAAGGAATTCAATGAACGTAGATTGATCTAATTACTAGGTTCTGGTCTTGGAGGGTGGTACACCATGTAAAAATGTACTAAGCAAGTCCTTTGTGGTAAGAGACCGAGTTTGCTGCGTGGTGATGCTCTTTGACTTTAGGGTGTTATTTATGGACTAACATGGAAGTAAAACTAGTTTCATGCATTAATCGATGGTCTTACTTAGGAGTCCAGCCATACAAGTGACAGTTCGATGAGGTTTTGATCCAAGAAGAACCATAATTTCTTTGTGAACCATCTCGGGATGGGTTGTTATTAGTTTTGCTCTTCATGATGCCTTCCTTGCATTGGCCTCAACTCTAAGCGTGATTAAATAGAAAATTTTGAAGAGCTTTTCCATGATGCACTTTGCTTGATGAGTCCTTGTGTGAAGAAAAGCAGTTCTGGTTAATATACTTGGTACTTATATGTCCTACATGTTCGCTTCTCTTTTCACTTCATTTACATGCCATTGTTTCTTTTTCATTGATATCATATCTGCAATTGAATTCAATAGAAATGGCGATCACCTTGCTACCGGTGATCGTGGGGTCGAGTGGTTTTGTTTGAAAGGACCGACACTCAAGACGTCGTTCTCGACCATTTTCTTTTTAATATTTCGAACTCGCTTGTTTCACTTCTTGTGATTCTCCGTGTTCTGTTCTCACACTTTGTCATACCGTTTTATAATATGTAGCATGTTGGACATTGAAGAGATCTAGAGAAGATGGATTAACCAATCAATAGGCATCCCGAGTTTCGCTATAAAACGAGTTTGAGCCACGAACACGAGGTATTTATGTTTGGTTTGTGGTAGACATAAACATAATGATTATTGGGAGTACATGCTAAAATTTTTGGACTTGGATATTGAAAACGTGTACTCCCTTGGTTTAATACTGGTTTGACTATCTGAAGAGCTTGGAAATTGAGGAGAAAATTAACAAAATTAGGTGGTGCCACCATCTAATGGTGCTCTTTTTCTTTTGTCGACAAATGACGAACAATCAAGTTATGGAAGGTAGGTAAAGGCATATTTTCTATTCGGATTTTACAGTTATGAAGTTATACACAAATTATTATTGTGATAACTCTACTATTTTTCCCAAGGAATATCAATATCCCAAAAGCGACAACATAGCAAATCTACAAATTTAACCTTGTCATCTGTTGGGTATTTCTAATGTCATTTCAAACTTGTAAAGGTACAAGAGAAGAAAGTCAAAAAAGTATGTAACATGAACGTGGACTCAACCAAAGCCATGGGAAATGGTCCTATTGTTGGTTCAAGTATATCAACAAGCTCCAAACAATACATTGCAAATGGAGGATGCACAAGCAATGACTTCTCATTCCCAACTGGGGGTTTCCCATCTTTGCATTTGCCTGTGGTAGTTGTTTTGTTAAGATACTTTGGAATCAATTACTTTTTTTGTCATTTTTCCATGGTTTAGGCAGTGTTTGATATGCCAATACTTTTATTATATGGTTTACTGATCTAACATGTAATGCTTTTGTCACAATTGTAGTCTTAACATTTTAGCCGTCGGAAATTTCTTTGAATTTTTGTTATAAGAATATTGGTTATTAAGAATATTGATTATTAAGAATTTTATTAAATTATATATTTTAATTAAAATATATTTAATAATAATTATGTTAAATTATATTTTATAGTATCATATATTATGGTTTTAGTAAATTTATATAAGAATATTGATTATTAAGAATTTTATTAAATTATATATTTTAATTAAAATATTTTAATAATAATTATGTTAAATTATATTTTATAGTATCATATATTATGATTTTAGTAAATTTATATAAGAATATTGATTATTAAGAATTTTATTAAATTATATATTTTAATTAAAATATTTTTAATAATAATTATGTTAAATTATATTTTACAAGATCATATATTATGATTTTAGTAAATTTATATAAGAATATTGGTTATTAAGAATTTTATTAAATTATATATTTTAATTAAAATATATTTAATAATAATTATGTTAAATTATATTTTATAGTATCATATATTATGATTTTAGTAAATTTATATAAGAATATTGATTATTTAAAATTTTATTAAACTATATATTTTAATTAAAATATTTTTAATAATAATTATGTTAAAATATGATTAAATTATTTATTATTGATATTAATAATCTTATTAAAATTTAATAACAATAACAATAATCATTTACCTAAACAAATTTCTACTAAGGGTATTCTAGTTATTTTAGTTTTTTCCCTTATGCTATTACACCTCCATTCACAAGAATTATATTACACCTCTATTCCATTACATTCAATCAAACAATTGAATTGCTATTACGCCTCTATTCCATTACGCCTCTACTCCAATACAGCGAACCAAACATGCTCTTAATTGATAGAAATTTTAACCTTAAAAGATATGGTTAAAAGATATGATTTTTTTTTTTTAGAAAAATCAAAGAGGTGGACGGCCTTGTTACTTTTCAAGGATCAAAAACAGTAGTAGGAAGTTATAGGGATCATTTTCAAGTTTCACAAAGATGATGCAAAGTGCACACTCTCGGTGATTTACCTTACGATCCAATGAGTCTCTAACCTGCTAAGTCCCCTAATTCAAAGGTCCCAGTGATGAAGTTTCTCATCAAATTACTAACCCTCATCATATTCATATAAAAAGCAATCAATCATACACCGGTGAAGATGGTAAACACTGGATAGGGCAATAATTCATAGGCATTGAGACCTATACAGTCTACATACATACATGCATACATAAATACAAATATACATTTGACATTTTGAAGGCAACTATGGTATGCCAAATTATTTATCAATTCTAAGATTATTACAAAGATGTCCAAGTTCTGGCCTTGCATCCATCCAAGATGTGAATTTTGTCTCTGTTGGAGACTTGCAATATAGGTATGACCGGAATGTTACGAGGAAAAAGTAACGCCTGCAATAAAGATAGCAAATATTAATTGGCAAACCACTTGATGAAGGCAGTAAAATCCTATTGCTTAGATGCAACTATGCAAACACTAACCTTAAAGCTTTAATACCCATATCCATGAGGTATGCTCGGTGCTCATCATCATCATCCGGGACTTCCTCAAGTTCCTTACTATAGTGAAGGATATCATCTCGTATATGCCCTGCACCAGCACACCTTCACAAGAATTGGAACTAACTCTCAGCACCATCAAAGAGGGAAATAATGTAGCAAAATGAAATTAAATAAAAATCAAACAAGCAACAGGAGAGGCTTGTTAAACTGGATCCATCATTTTACCTCGAAGGACCATCTGACTCACTAACTTTATTTATGCATACTGCCGGTATTGTTGTAATATGGTGAGAAGAAAAACTTCATTTCAATTTATATTAAAGCTAAATAAAGGGGGAAAAGATATGAGGCAGACCTTTCAATAATGATATCAACATCTGCTTTGCTTTTGGGACCATGCATGAGAACTCTAGTAAGGCTTAGTATGTCACGGTAATCACCCATCCTTCGCGCTTCTTCTTCAGAAGTCCAGGATGGCAAGCTTTCTTCAGGTGTAGAATATGGATCTCCATTAACCATTGTTTGTGTGACGCTGGATGTCCCAAAGTTCACCTCGGCATCAAGTCTGCAGCAGATAATTGCCATTGTGTATGCAACCCCTCCAAATCCGGTGTGCGATACGTAAAGGTAACATGCTGAGGACCTGTAGAAGACATTATTGCAGCTTCTCAACAATGATTAAATTCAAAGGAACCACTCAAGCAATAGCAATCAAGAAAATAATCCTATTTTTTCAAATGCTTGGTTTCATAATGACTAAAGTTGTCCTGATGTAAACAAATCTAGTCTTGACAAAAAAAAAAACTGGATGTTGTTGGCTATTTATAACTACATTGGTGAATATTGTAAAAAAAACTACAATGGTGAAGCCACTGTAAGAATAACTGCAGAAAATGAAAGAAGCACTAGCTAGATAAACTGATACTTACTCATCTCGACAGTTCTGGATTTCATCCACGTCAGAAGCTAAAGCCTCTCTCTCTCTAGTTAAAGGTATCCTTCTATATGCTATATTATAACCCTCATCTTTTAGAGCAGCATAAACTTCAGCAGGTGTCTTCACATCATCAGGAAAGATGTTTTCCCAGTACCCTACAACACTGGACTGATTTGAAGATGGGCAATATTCTTCACGATGTAAAAGCATTCGGCCACCAGACTGTCTAACCTCAGACAATATATCTTCCTTTAGTCGTGCCTCCATGTTTTCCACCTGCATAATGATCACAATGCAAGGAATTGGCTTAAGTAATTGGTGTTAAATAATTTACAATAAACAGTAAACATCATTCATGATGACATACCACAGGGCCAGTAATTCCAACATGCTTTAGGGTATCAACAGGCTTATTTAACTCCCTCAGTACAAATGGTGTGCCATGAATGTAAACAACCGCCTCCTCCCTCAGATCAGTTATTACCACTTTCTGACCAGCAACTCTTGCATTGGACTTGGCACCAAGATATGCTAGCATCTCTTTAGCACCAATAATTGTTGGAGTTGCCATGCTATAAACAGGGTATCCATTGACCTGTACAAATAGGTTCAAAGGGATAGAACATAAGGACTTTGCAAATGTTTAATAAATTTTATTATCTTATATAACTTAGAACCAAGAACATGCATGTTTGTTGTGTACATCACTAACACCTAGAAATCTACTATACCCAATGCTATAATGACCTAAACAATTAGACAGCCTAAGGCATACCAGTCTCAAGAAAGTCTCTTTCTTTTGAGCATACCTTAAAAACATGAGGTGCACCATGAATTTGGATGCGGCTGGAAGTTATCTGACCAGGAAAGAAGTACATTTTAAGTATAGAACCTTTTCCTAAAACAGAACCGTTACGTGCCTTCACAATGGCCTCCATCACAGCATCACCATGTTGGGATTCATGTGGCGCTCTCAACTCCTCCTGCATGCAGAAAACCAAAATCAGTTATACAGGCATAATCAATGATATTAAACAATGAATTCATTAAGCCTTTGACTTGATTCTAGACAGTGAAGAAGATTTACAGGGACATTAAAAAATCGCCCAGGCCTTAATCTAATACTCCATTTCATTGCCTGGACCTCTGGTCTTTGATGCAACCAACTCTTAAATGTCATCAAGCATTCTCCTTGTCCACAAAACCCATCAAATGCTTCACTTCCAAGATATGCAGAAAAAGCAATTAAACGGAAGTACCGCTCCAAGTACTCAGCTCCACGGTTCAGTGCTACTCTCCTCACCCTTGGTTCAACATGCTGTTGGTTGAATACCTTCCGGTACTGTAGAACTGCTTGTCGTATGTTCTGGAGTGCTGAACATCTATCAATAATT